>NC_139461.1:293696428-294906071 GCF_057233095.1 Heloderma suspectum
CTTTTACTATGCACGTAGCTGAAGAAAGCCTTTTTGTTGTTTTTAGCATCCCTCGCTAACCTCACCTCGTTCTCCGCTTTAGCCTTCCTGACGCCATCCCTGCAATTCTGTGCTACCTGCCTGTACTCTTCCTTTGTTACTTGGCCTTCTTTCCACTTCCTATATGTGTCCTTTTTTGTTTTCAGGTCATCCCTAAGCTTTTTGTGAAGCCACATTGGCTTCTTCTGTTGTCTTCCACCTTTTCTTCTTGTTGGAATTGTTTGTGATTGTGCCTTGAGAATTTCCTTTTTTAAAAGTTCCCACCCATCTTGGACTCCTTTTCTCGCTAGCATTGTTTGCCATGGGACCTTACTGATCATTGTTCTGAGTTTATTAAAATCAGCTTTCCTAAAATCCAGGGTACGCGTTTGAGTACACTCGGCTTTTGCTTCCCTTAGAACCAAGAACTCAAGTACAACATGGTCGCTTTCCCCCAGAGTTCCTGTAACTGCTACTTTATCCACTAAGTCATCTCTGTTGGTTAGGATCAAGTCAAGGATAGCCGATCCTCTAGTTCCTTCCTCTACTTTCTGTAGGAGGAAGTTATCCGCCACACAAGTCAGGAATTTCCTGGAGGGGCCATGTTTTGCAGAATTTGTCTCCCAACAAATATCGGGGAAATTGAAGTCCCCCATTACTACTACATCATGCTTCCTTAAAACATTGGCTATTTGCTTTTCAAAAGTTTCATCCTTGGCTTCTCCTTGATTGGGTGGCCGGTAGTAGACTCCGACCACCAGGTTCCTTTTATTCTTTGCTCCATTTATTTCAACCCAGATGCTCTCGATGGGGCTACCAAGCTCCTCCTCCTGTATTTCTGTGCAGAGATATGTATTTTTCACATACAGTGCAACCCCGCCTCCCTTTCTGTTCCTCCTGTTCTTTTTGAACAAGTTATATCCTTCAACTGCTGTATTCCAGTCATGAGAGTCATCCCACCAAGTCTCAGTTATACCTATCAAGTCATAATTTCCCTCCTGTATTAAGAGTTCAAGTTCGTTCTGTTTGTTTCCCATACTCTGGGCATTAGTATATAGACATCGAAGACCATGTGCTTCATAGTCTGGCTTTCTTCCTACATGTGTCTGAAGACTATTATTGGGCGCTATCAGCGCTGTTCTCTCCATTGCAGTGCATGCGCCTACATCCATTGTTACCCCCAACATTACATCTCCCTTCCCCGTAGGATTCAGTTTAAAGCCCTCCTGATGAAGTTCTTCATGCTGTGGCCAAACACATTCTTCCCAGCCTTTGTGAGGTGCAACCCATCCCTAGCCAACAGCCCATCTTCCAGGAAGTATAGCCCGTGGTCCCAGAATCCAAATCTCTCTCATCGGCACCACCTTCGTAGCCAGTCATTCACCCGGAGTATTTTTCGTTCCCTTTCTATCCCTCTTCTAACTACTGGAAGGATGGATGAGAAAACTATCTGGGCCCCAAAGTTCTTGAGTTTCCTTCCCAAAGCTTCAAAGTCTGACGTGATCTCTTCGTAGCTCCGCTTGGCGGTATCATTTGTTCCCACATGGATGAGAAGAAAGGGATACCTGTCAGTGGGCTTTATGAGTGCAGGCAACCTTTCAGTCACGTCTCTAATCTGTCCTCCCGGGAGACAACATACCTGGCGAGTCCACGGGTCTTCGTGACATGCTTGGGTCTCGATCCCACGCAGCAAGGAGTCTCCCACTACTACCACTCTTCTCTTCTTCTTCTTGTAGGCCTGGGTTTCATCGCCTCAATCCAGGGAAGGAAATGTGTCTATAAGGGAAGATTGCTTGAGGCCAGCAACTGTCTATCACTTTTATGATTCAGATGACAATTTAAAATAGTTTTATTTCCCTGGCCCTCTGTTGGAAAACTATTTCTGTTTCTGCCCTCCCCTGCTCTGGAACAGCATGGAAGATGCTATGGGAGGGCTGCAGGAGGAAGGGGGAATTGGTGAAAATCACCTCCACCCCTTGTTTGTTGGTGGAGGCATCTGCTTGATCAAATTAATTGGATTTCACCACCACCATCACCACCATCATCAATTTGCCCCTGTTTGGTTCCAGAATATGGATGATATAGCTGCTCTCAGCCAATCATAAGGATCAGGAAGCAGTCTTCAAAGTATAATAAGCTGGCACAGTTTATGAGTGATTTAAAAAAAAATAGGACAACATCTCTATAAATTCAGCTTAGTGTTGTCTTTTGAAGCAGGCATTCCTTGAAAGAGTTCATTCACGTTAAGTGCTCCATTTGATGTGTGTGTGTGTGTGGGGGGGGCATGTGTCCACATGGATTACAGTAGACAGCAGACACCGCAACCCTCTTCCTCTGAATCAGAAAGGAGCCTCATCTACTTCATAAATTTTAACCGATGGCAGTTTATGAGCTAGATGTAAAAGGTAACTTGCTAGAGTTATTTTTAAAGCTTGTTCTCCCCTCCCTTCAAATGCACGAAGGACAGTCCCTGTGCAGACTGACTGTGCTGTCAGTCTACACAGTTGGTCATGGAAGGAAATCCCATCTTACTCAGCCGAATGCTTGCAAATTAGCCTAAGCTTTATGATGGATCAGTTAAAACCTTTTACTGAAATGGATAGAATACTGAACTCAAACCCTAAAACACAGATGCATGAGAGTGGATCCTCCTGTGCACTAATGATAGCCAGGGCTGGCCCGACTATTAGGCAGAGTGAGGCACCAACCTCCGGCGGCAGATGCTGGGGAACAGCAATGGCAGATCCCTGGCCGTTCCTTCTGAGCCCCTACGGGCCATTCCATTCCACTCTGTTGGAGGCCAGAACTGAGTGTGCCGTGTGGCCTGTCCTGCACCCCCTAAACTAGCATGCTTCCCTTACGTATGGTGGAGGATGCTAACCGTTCACCAGTATTGAAGTAAGCTTCAATTGGCAGACCAGTCAGCTTCAGCACATGGAATGGGGGAGAGGTGCCATCTTGTCCTTCGGTTCTGGCAGCAAAATGTCTGGGGCTGGCCCTGATGATACCAGAGGGACCAGTCAGGGTTTTTAGATAATGATGGTAATAATCATGTGATAGGTTTTCTCAAACTTCCCTACTAGCCATAAATGGAAAACTACAATGCATCAATAAACTTCCTGCTATTGCCACCTACATGTGACTGGGGGGGAAAAAAGGAAGTGTAGAGTTTTCAAACCACCATACATGGCTGGGAAGTTGAATTTGGCACCATCAGTCACAAGTTAAGCAGGCTTATTTTACATCATGCATGCAATCCCTGGAGTTTAAATGGAGGGACACAAGATGCTCTAACTGATCTCAAACAAACGTTGAGGAAAAAATTGTGAGCCAGTTCTCTGACCATAAACCTATTTACCAAAATTTAAAACTGGGCTTTCCTAATTTGAATCTTTTTCAATTCTTACAGCTGGAGATGCTATTGGTGTTAACAGTTTTAGAGGCAGGGGAAACAAGGTATTGAATTTGGCAGGTCACTAATGCTGTTACCTTAAAGTTCATCCACAAGACTTTACTTTGTGCCTCAATAAAATTGTACACAGACATGCAGAGGTGTGGATGTTTCTTTGAACGTTTCCCAACGTCCACTCTCATTGCTAAAGAGGTAAGCTGCTTTATTGCTTACAATATGGCTTGTCCCTTCAGCGGTTTGAGCAAATGCTGTGGAAATGTAAACATGTCTGGATTCTGAAAACTATGTCAATTCTGCATTTCTGAAGTTCTCCCCCGCATCCAGTGTTATTCTCTATAGCACATTTGAACAGTGGAATCTCCTGTTCGGGTGCGAAAGAGTGCGAAAGAAGCATTAAAAAGTGCTCTGGAGGAAACCAGGTCCTGCCATGACGAAGGATGTGGCCATAAGCTCCATCCAGGTTGAATTAAGGTGCTTAAAGTGTAGGAAAGGATGTTTACTGCACATAAGCTTTCTCCTCAGTAATTGCACTACTAGGAGCTCAGTGGTAGGCCACATGCCAAATTGTATGCAGAAGGTCCCAAATTCGATCCCTGGCATCTTCAGTTAAAACGACAACAGATAGCAGGTATTGTAGGGTGGCCATTTCGCCTCTTTTACAGAGGACAGTCCTCTATTTGAAGGTTTCCTCTATGTGAAGGACTGTCCTGTCGAGTTCTGATTTAAAGATAAAGAACTATGAGAACTGTTGCCCATCAACAGTTAGCACCTGGACAGCAGACTGAACAGCCAGGCACACAGGTCACCCGGCCATGGTCTTCCACATAATGGTGAGATGTACTATATTTCTATTTAAAATATAATCATTATTTCTAAATTTGCATCTATACATACAAATTAGCATATGCAAATGTTATGCAAATCTTTGTGTCCTCTTTTGTCCTCTTCTACGGTGATTCATAAGCGGCCACCCTATGTGGAAGACCCTGGAGATTCACTGCCTGTCAAGAGTAGACAAGACTGGGTTAGAGGGACAAAACAGTCTGCACTGGTATAAGGCAACTTTCTGTGTTCCAGCACTTAGATAGACATTTGTGCATCAATCACTTGACTTTGTCATGGAAGGATGATCAGAAGTTCTAGAGCGTTTGGCATTTCTAGGCCTCCGGTTGCAGAACAGACTTCCCAGTTCCCCAGTGCTGCATCACAGAGCTGTTTTGCCACATGAATGTTGAGGTTTTCTTAAGCCTTTAGCCCGCAGAAATGGAATTTGCTGTTTTATGGACAGATTCCAGGAGCTGTTTCCGTGTGCAGTCCATGCCAAAACCAGGCCTAGTCGGCTGTTATTAAAATGTTGCTGTCAACCCATTAAATGCTTGAAAAGCAAAGATTTAAGGACACTTTATCAGTGCACACCCCATGCTGTGTCTAATTGTGCCATAGACGTGGGGAGAGCCAATTTCTTTATATGTTTAGTTACATTTTGTGGATGATTTATCCCATCGCCTAACAGCTGATCTCACTCCTTATTCTATGGAAACACGCTTCACCTCACCACAGTGGTTATAACTAACTGTGTGGTAACTAGAGGCAAGGCACACAATTGGTGCTTTTCAGACTTTCAACTACTTCCCCAGGGAACTGTTTCCATATCAAGCTCTCTGCCAAGGAACCCCTGAGCATCTGCCATGGAATCCCTGTGCACTGGCAAAGTATCTTGGAGGCATGCTCAGCAGTACATACACACAGAGCGTTCACTGGGCCTGTTAGCCCATGAGTGTCACCCTCCACAGCCTGATCATACAACTACGCCAAGCATTTTCCTATGATGGCACATTGCAGAGGAAGATCAAGACTTAGAGGGTGTCTCCACCAGCGATTTACTCCAAGCCGGCTACGTGTTGAGGTCGTTAGGGATAGATGACGTCGTGGCCATCCAGCAGTCACCCTGGAGCTTATCAGGGAAAAAACGGATTTCCTGAGACTGCTGAAAGTCTGATTCTTTTCCTTAAGTCAACTTCTCTGTGGGATAGTTGCTATGTGCCCCAACACCGCATTTACCTCCAGTATGCTAGCCCTGCCCAGGGGTGTGCCTTTCACCATTACCCTGGTCAAGGGGTGTTTCCTGTCTCCTATCCTGCATTTTCCAGCACAGACCAATTAGGACTCCTTAACACTAGGCTTTGATCCTGCGATTGAGATTGCTCCTTCACAGAAGTTTGTGGGCTATTTACATGACGCCATGTCCCTCCAGGGCATCTCCTGAACTAATGCCCTTTGTTCCATTTTTAAATAGATCACAGATAATGAGCTATCAAAATTACCCCGTTGTATTCCACTTCAGTTCCCTCTGTGAAAAGAGGAAAAGCGGCAAGAAGAGGAGTGAGATCAATGAAAGATAATGGAAGGCTCAGATACGGGGAGAAGGAGGGGGAAGGGGGTGGGGGGAAAGGGAGCAGGTGAAAAAGGGAGTCATTGTGATCCTGCATTTAAAATGGAAGCAGAAAGCCCCATTTTAAATGCAGGATTTTAGGCTCATGTAGAGATGCCCTCAGTGTCTACTCAGAAGTAACTCTCATTGTGTTCAATTATGCTTTCCCCCCAAATGCACACATTGGAAGCAGCTATGTCGCCCCTCTGCTAATGTGATCCAGCACACCAACAGGTTAGGAGGCTTGGGGCTGGTTGTGAGACTTCAAACCTTCATTATAGAGATCCTGCAGTTAGAAAGGGGGGTGGTTTCCCATCCCTGTGTTCCCCCCTTTCCCTGCACAAGCATATGTATGTCTACTCAGAAGTAACTCCTATTGTGCTTAATGAGGCTTGTCCCCTGAATGTCCACATCAGAATTTACAGAGATCCCCCTGAACTGAATACAGAGCTTAAAGCAATGATTCCCTGAAGCCTATAAAGCGCTCTACTGAACCTGCAATTCCACATGGCTTGGTTTATTGCCTTAGGAAGTAACTACTTCACACCTTTGTTTTAGAGATCCTGTGGTTAGAAAGGGGGCTGGTTTCCCATCCCTGTGTTCCCCCGCTTTCCCAGCACAAGCATATGCGTGTCTACAGAGATTTAACTTCCATTGTGCTCAGTGAGGCTTGTCCCCTGAATGCCCACATCAGAATTTACAGAGATCCCCCTCAATTGAAATGGCACAGTTTAAAGGACAAACTCCCTAAATGCTGTAAAGCGTGATCGTGAGACTCCGATTCTCCATTGTTTGGTTTATTGCCTTAGGAAGTAACTACTTCACACCTTTGTTTTAGAGACCCTGCGGTTAGAAAGGGGGCTGGTTTCCCATCCCTGTGTCCCCCCTCCTTTCCCAGCACAAGCATATGCATGTCTACTCAGAAGTAACTTCCATTGTGCTCAGTGAGGCTTGCTCCTGAAATGCAGGTGCATTTGGAGTTTCAGGGGAAAGGAGAAAGGGGGGAGAGTGGAGGGGAAGTCTCTCTTATTGGCTGAGCAGCCCCTGCCAGTCAGATGACATTCACACCCACACCCAGAAGTATGTTCTGTTGAGTGATTTTTACTGGTGTGGAGCATTCGCTGCATGGACCAAAGTGCAGCAAAGCTGATGCCTTTTAAAAAAATCCGATACTCCTCCATTCACTTCTCCTTCCGTTGTTGTGGAGACACGGTTCTAGTGTCAAGACTTGGCATGGTGGGACAAATGCTGGGCCCCATGGGAACCAGAGGGACCATGGTGACTACGGTAGCAAGGTGTCCTACTTTACAGACCACAGTCCTCTGGGGTACTCAGTTGCTTTGTGGATTGTTACAGTGTGGTATAGAAACTGGAAGGTCAGACATGGGTGAGAGATAGAGGTTCAAACCATCCCTCATCCACAAAGCTCACTGAGTGACCCTGGGCCAGTCAGCATTTCTCAATCTAATCTACTTTATGGTGTTATTGTGAGCATAAAGCAAGATAGACAACCTCTAGATGTTTTGGACACCAACTCCCAACAGCCCCAGCCAGCATAGCAAATGGTAAGGGATTATGGGAGTTGTAGTCCAAAACACCCGGAGGGCACCAGGTTGCCTACCCTTGGGATAAAGGAAAGGACCATGTACACTGCTTTGAGCTCTTTGGATGCAGGGCTGGATGAAATAATAATAATAATAATAATAATAATAATAATAATAATAATTATTATTATTTTGCTCTGTGGGGGCCAACTTGGCTATTAAAGCCTTTGATTCCACCCCTACTGGAATAATTATTGACCCATGCCATCATTTAGAAAGAAAAAAAGTTCGGACTGTCAGCTCAGTAACTTACATTTCTGCATGTCTATAATAAAGACATTAGCAGAGGTAATTCTGTATATGTCTACTCAGAAGTAACTTCCATTGAATTCAATGGGGCTTATTCCCAGGAAAGTGGGTATAGGATTGCACCCATAGTCTACCTTTTCCCAGTGCAGATGTATACTGCTATATTTTCTATGAATGCTTGGTCAACCATCAATTGTTCTGCTTTTGATGGTCTTCGTCCTTCTCCACCAAGCAGAAACAAAGAGGCAACACCACACAAATAGCCTAAAACATGTACTGCAGAAATGTAATCATCCCCTAATTGACTGTTCACTAATGGAATCTATTAATTTATGGCCACAGAAGAGCCTGCTAATTTGTGGTTAATGGTGTTTAAAAGATAAACAGCCTAAGTCAAATCAGATGTGTATAATCCACACACTTGGGCTCTGTCTGCATCCCATATGGCTATTTAATTTAGGTGTGTGTGGGGGGAACTAATATCAGCCTGAGAGATGTACATCCACAACCAGTGTCGAGGGCTCCCTTCTCATCATCTCTTAGGCGCAGGCTAAATGAAGCTAGGGAACTTTCGATGTTTCATGGCAGAACAGTAAGAAATTCATTTGGCTACCCTGCCCTGAGAACTTTGAGGTTGTGCTACTGTGATGTCCTCTACATGCCTTTGAAGAGCATTCTGCAGCTGCAGCTGGTCCAGAATGCATCAGCACCACCTAGGCTTGTAACTGGTTAGTATGGCCAGCCCAAGGCATTATGCTGCTTGAGGAAAGAACAAGATGGCTCCCATTTCATGTACAGCAACCGACTGGCTGGGCAGTTGAATCTATCTTCATCACTGATGATGGGACAGCACCCTCCACCATACCCAAAGGCACTAAGCTAGCTCAGGGGGCACAGGGCAGGCTGCATGGCACATAGCTCTCTCCTCCAACACAGCATCCTGCAAGCCCCGGCCAAGTTGGACACCTCCTTCATGCATGGCTTGCATCCCAATTGGGGTGTGAGCAGTGTGGAGAGTGACTCAGACAGGGCATGCAGTATGTGACCTGCAAGTCCTGGCCTCTTTGCACTGCTCGCTCTCCCACTAGGAGGGCAAGTGATACCTGGGGATAAGAGATAACATGTGGATTCCTCTCCACAGGCCAGGGTGTGGGGCTTGGGGAGGGGTCTGCAGAGGGTGCCCAACCCTCCATGGGCTGGATTTGGCCCATGGGCCAGAGGTTGCCCCCCCCTTGCTTTACTAGCTCAAGGCTGTGTCATTCTAAAAGGCTGGAGAAAGATTTCTACCCAATAAAGAACATCGAGCGCTTTTGTGAAGCTCCAGATCACCCATCGTTTGCCAAGTGATAGGCCCATTCACAATAATCAAGACTGCTTGAGAGGGCTATTGTGAAGCGTAGACCAATATTTACCAAGCAAAGTTTGGAAGGGCCAGTGGCAGCTGGTGCTCATTGGGTCTGGTGGGGCAGAGGACAGGGCAGATGCTCAATATTTTACTGAGATTGTCAGAAGGGATCTGGAGAAGATGATGCACAGGGTTGGCTTTCGGGGTAGGTGAGCTGGGTGGTCACCCGGGATGCTGAGCTGAGAGGGGCACCAAGCTGAGTTCACTGCTAAGAGATTTCAAAGCATGTTGATGTTCTGCATAACACTGAAGAATTGCATTTCTCGTTTCTACACATCTTCCAGGGAGGATGCCCCCCCCCCCAGAGGACTGGTCATGCAGGCTTATGAGTGGCCCATGCCAAATAGCCCTGCAAAGCTGAACATGGAGGGGTGGGGTGGGGCACCAAAGGCACTCCTTGCCCAAAGTGCTATTTATCCTAGGGCTGCCCTGATCATGCCTAGCAATAGGCAGCTGCATGCTGTGCATTGGAGCCAATGTACCTGGTTGTGGGGGGATTTCTCTACCACAAGTGGGTGGGGGAGAGGCAGGGGGTCACTGCCCTATTTGTCCCAAATATAGAGCCACCTCTGGGAAAGGCGATAACTCTCAACTATTAATTGAACCAATCCCTTTGTACTCTATTTCAAAAAACACTTGTATTTTCCAGAAAGTGGATTGTACAGTTCCATGTCTTCAGATTCTTAGTTCTGGTGAACATGATGGACAACACTGTGAAAGATGTGCTATTGAGAGAAGATAGGGTGGGGAACCACTTCGTATTTCTGAAGACAGGGAAAATGCAGGAGACCATTTTCTTCTGCTTCTTGTCACATAGCTTCTTTGGTTATACAAATATCTTTCATTGCTGCAACAAAAGCCCCTGTTCCAGCATAATGATGTTGACTCCCAAAAATCCGGACCAAAAATAAACAGACATGATCTGTACAAATCAGATCAATCAGCAGCTTCCACATGAACAGTATGCTTTAATCCCTTTTACGAGCAGATCCCTTGAATGGAGCAGCTTTCTATTTGTTTTACTTTCCCCAAACCGCTCATGCTGGGGAGAGGCCTTGGTGATCATAATGAATTGTGAATAGCATGAACACATTCTCTGAGCCATGTTATCATGTTAGCCATCATTATTAACCCCCCCCCCTTTGTTAGTGGTAGCAAATTGAACAGGTAAAGGTGTATTCTAGACTCAGCCTTGTTAGGGTTCTGGTTATCAGTGAAGAAGAAAGAGATAATAGTTAACACTCAAACTCAGAGTCATAGTTAATTATTATCTGAAGTGCTTTTCAGGGGGGGGGGTATGTGTGTGTTTTTGTTTGTTGTCACCATATTGATTTTTTTTTAAAGCATCCTTGTAGTTGTATCTACACTGGCTGCCTATAAGCTTCTGAGCCCAATTCAAAGTGCTGTTTTTGACCTATAAAGCCCTACATGGCTCGGGACCACAGTACTTGACAGAATACCTCTCCTGGCATGAACTGACCCGTACACTACGTTCTGCATCCAACGCCCTCCTCTGGGAGCATCCCCCGAGAGAGGCTTGGAGGGCAGCAACGAGGAAGAGGGCCTTTTCAGTGGTGGCTCCCTGTTTATGGAATAACCTCCCTGACACGGCCCATCTGGCACTAACATTATCATCTTTTTGGTGCCAGGTTAAAACTGCCCTCTTCTCTCAGGCATTTGGCAGCATATAATGAGTCTCTGATGGCCTCTGGCTGATTGTTTTAAATTGTTTTAGGTATATGTTGTTGTTGTTGCATGTTATTTGTTTTATGTCATTATGTGAATGGTTTTTATATTTTATATAATGTATTTTAATGGTTTTTAATTTTTGTGAACCACCCAGACAGCTTCGGCTATGGGGCGGAATAGAAATAGAATAAATGAAATGAAATTTTCTATTGTACACCACTTCGGAAGCTTTGCTGAAAAGTGGCTTCTCGACTGCAAAAACAAAATGTTGGTCAACAACTTACAGAATTCAGTGCCACAAGCTGTGATAATGGCCACTAGCTTAGAAGGCTTCTAAAAAAGGGCTGGAATGTTAGTCTATCAGTAGGCATTAAACATGTTAGCTAAATGGAATGTCAATGTTCAGGGATGGAATGGAGGTGTTTTGTAATATCTGAGTTTATGTACAAATATACAGGTTGAGCATAGGTCAAGGGTGGGGAACCTCTGACCTGAAGGCTGAATTGGGCCTGCCAGGGCATCCCATCCAGCCTGCAGAGGCTTCAGAGAAAGGATGGAGATGAGAGAGTGACTGAGCCATAGCCCCAAAGAGCACTCCTCAAGGCTGAGTGCTCAGGAGGCTTTGGGGAAGCGGAGTGGGGGAGCAAAGCTGGTTCAGGATTTCTTTCTCCTCCTCCCACTCCCACTTCCATTGCTCTATCATGCTGGCTAAGAACATGCCATGGCTTGGAGGACTATGGGAGATGTAGTTCTCTCAAGGGCTTCTGCAATTGTAAAAGCCCTTAGGAGAGCTATATATCCCATAGTTCTTCATACCTTTGCATGTTCTTCGCCAGTATGAGCAGATAATAGAAAGGGAGCGGGAAAGAAACATTCCTGAACTGGTTTTGCTCTCTGAAGACTACTGAGTGCTCAGTATTGAGGACTGAGCATGACATCCAGGCTTGGGATGATAACACAATGCAACAGGCTGTGATGCTTTGCCACTGTGATGACAATACTGTGGTAGAAATAGAACTTTTGTTTCCAGGGTTCATTGGGAAGAGGAAATATGTAGATGTGTCTTTGAATTGCAGCTTCCTGGATTGGACCCTAATGCTCTAGCCCCCCCAGATATGTTTTACTACAGCTCCCACCACCCCCAGCTAGCATGTCCACCATTCTCCATGCTCTATCACAGTATTGTCAGCACCACCAAACTACAATGTCCATGCCACTTTGAGAAGGGTATGTGAAGGGAACCATGAAAGTTACACAAAACTTGATACACACACAAAAAGTTGTAGACTAGTTATAATCCAAGCATGATCTCTGCTATGGATTGTTTGGGGAGCTTTAGGGCAGGGGTGGGCACAGTGCTGGCACCAGGTTTTTAAGGGCCTTTGTGCAAGGCCTCAATGGGCCCCCTCCCTCAGCGAGTCTACCGTCTCACTGCCGTTGTCACTGGCTGCTGTTGGTCCTCCTCCTCTTTCTCATCATTGCTTCTACTTGCTTGCTTGACAGGCAGAGAGCCAGTGAGCAAGTAGGCCGTGGCATCTGCTGCTCCTCCTTCTCACCACCACCATTGTCTGGGCAAGAGCAAGAGGCAGGTGAACTAGCAGGTTGCAATGGTGAAGAGGAGGATCAAGTCCAGGGGCTCTTGTCAGTGGGTTCCTGCTGGGGTGTGGGCCCTCGGCAGGTGCCCAACTATGCCAACCCTTGATGCCCTGGGTGGGCAACTTGCAGCCCTCCAGATGTTTTGGCCTACAGCACCAATCAGCCCTAGCAAGCACAACCAATGCTGAGGGATCATGGGAGTTATAGGCCAAAACATCTGGAGGAACACAAGTTGCCCACCCCTGTTTTAGGGAAATGGTTAACCCTCTGTCTTATTTCCCTGTCTGTGAAATGGAAATATCAGTGAGCTTTCTGAGGGTGTTGTCATGAGGTTGAACTCTGACATAATTAGCAAATTGAAAAAGCTGCCGATGAAACAATAAAATATAAGTGGACGAAGGCCTCTGCTGTGGCTTTATCTATTCCAAAATTAAATTTGGAAATACTTTGTAACCTGGACAAGCGAAAACCAATGAAATTGTGCTCTAGCACAAGAGATCTCGGGTAAAATCTGCACTGAAAACTGCTTGCTAACTGACACCTCCCAGGAGAGACTATCTGAAATCCATCCCCCCACCTGCATTTATTTATGTATTTTTACTGAAAACACTCAGTTTGGGCTGACAGCACCTGGGTCATCATGATGATGATGCACTTGGCAGCGTTTCTAGTCGAGCGTGGATGAGTCTTGTTCTCGTCCAGAAATAAAATCAAAACCGATCAATCCACGTGCCCGCTGCACTAAGGAACTTTGCTGTCATATCTTTCAAACTGTTTTAGCATTTCGGCTCTGCTACACCAAATGCCTAACAGAAGGAGACAAGTATATGCAGTTTCACTTTGTTGAGAACAACTACATAAGGGAAGCAGAACATAACTAGCAGAGTCCTGATAAGGTCATGTCAAACAAATTAAAGGAAGACTGAAAAGCACAGCTTAAAAAAAGTTGTGGGTTGGTTTTTTTTAAGATGATTGTTCTTCAGATGGAAAACAAGTTGGGCAAGCCAATCCAGTTCTTCTCTCAACCTACTGCCTTTTCTGTCCCCTCTATCTTGACCTGTCAGTAACTTCCTTGGTTATTTATCACTCGCCCCTCTTCAGTGCATTTTGTGAGGTTGCAGCCTTCCCTGCCATCTATCCAGGACAACAGGCCTGTTCAGGACAGGACTCTGGGACAGACGCCCAGGGCCTGGGTTCCACTCATCAGAATGAGCAGGAGTGCCTCCAAATGCTGCATGGCTGGCTTACCACATTTTGAAGTCAGCGAAGTAATACATATTACTATCTAAAGGGGGGAGGCATGTAAAACCATTAAGTCCAGAGTCTGAAATTATGTAACTGCCTCGCTGTCTATGGCTGATGAAGGAAGGGTGACAGTGGTGAGTTTGGGGTCATGCTGCCCAGCCTTAAACCTGCCCTCAACTTGCATGTGTTATACCTACACAGGGCCCACATGTGTGCAAGCTGCACATGTGAAAGTAGGCCATGAGAATGTGTACAAGTTTAATGTGGGAAGGTCCATAGCTCAATGGTAGATTCCATGCTTTGCATGCAGATGGTTTCAGGTAGGGATGCTGGAGAAATTCGAGATGGACGAAAATGAGCTTGGATTTCTAAGAATCCAACCTGCGGAATCTGCTGCGGAGTGACCCCCACAGGCCGCACAGAGTCTGTGGACTTTCAGATTTTTTTTTTAGTTTCCCAGAATTTATACATATTTATTCCTAGGAAAATATGCAAGTTTCTGCTGAGGAAAAGTTGAATAGAATGAGGAACAATATGCTAAATGTTATGTACTAAGGTAAATTATGTAAATCATTATGAAACCTCTTATGTAATTATTTGCGTATTTTTCCAGATGATGAAAAAAAAAATAGGATCTGTCTGTGAGTGGATGATGGAACAAAAGGCACCTGACAATCTGCAAAACACAGACAGAGCAGATTTTACACAGTCCGTAGATCCCTAGTCTCAGGTTCAGTCCCTAGCATCTCCAGATAAGACTGGGAAAGATTCCTGTCTGAAACCCTGAAGAGCCAGTTAAACTCTTTCAGCTCGAGGGCCAAATTCCATTTCAGAGAAGCTTTTGGGGCCCCTGTTCCAGTGGAGGTTGTGGCCAAAGATGAAAGGGGCATGGCCAAATATGAGGATATTTTGGTGTAGAGCTCTTCCTGCCAGGAACTAAGCCTTAAAAGAGGCATTTCAACCTTTTAGAGTGGTGAAAAAAAGTGGCACAACAGCTGGGAAACCACTGAAGACAGGTGGCTGAGGGGAAAGGGGGTGAGGTCATCTTGGGAACCCCAGAGGGTCGGATTTCGACTGAATTTGGCCCCTGGGCATGCGATTCTGTGAGCTCCCTAGTGAGGTTCGCCTGGTGCCTACATTGTACTCCTTTCGGCGCCAGGTGAAGACCTTTTTATTTTCCCAGGCATTTTAGCTTTCTAAATTTTTATCTTTGCTGTTTTAAATCTGTATTTTAAACTCCTGTACTGCTGCTAGGTTTTATTGTGGTTGTATTGTTATATTGTGGTTTTAATGTTCTATATATTTTAAATTGTTTTATTGTGTGTTGTTTGGTTTTAATTTTTGTGAACCGCCCAGAGAGCTTCGGCTATTGGGCGGTATAGAAATGAAATAAATAATAATAATAATAATAATAATAATAATTCTGCACCTCTGGTGTAAACAGTAGTGAGCTGGATGTACCAATGGTCTGACTTGATATAAGGCCGCTTGCTAAGCTGAGCTGAACCCAGGGCCAGTGGGCATGACCTTGAATCCTGTCCCTGGAAGAGGAAGGGCAAAAATGTAAGAAATAAATAACATTTCTTGAATGTAAGTGCTGTTTCTTGCCAACATCATGAAGTTCCAGGATGCTGTATGTTAATTTCCTTGTTTTTACACTTGTTATGTTAAGGCTAACAACCATATCAGGAATAAACCAGAGATTCCATAGCAAAACTCAATCCCTCCTTTATTTGTCACAGTTTTGCTATTCCCCCCCCCCCCCGATTCAATCCCATGCCAATCGCCAGCTCAAGGTAGGGATGTACAGATTTTGTTAAATCCATTCTGTCTGTGTTTTGCAGTTTGTCAGATGTCTTTTGTTCTATTGTCTGCTCATTGAGAGAATCGTTTTTTAAAAATCAGAATTCCGTTTGACTTGCGCTAATTCCCACTAGTGCTAATTTTCACTTGAGCGAATACACTAATATGCATTAGCACTAATGCGAAATAGCACAAATCCTCTTCAAAGGTGAAAAACCAGTCCGCAAGTCTGCGGAATCTGCATGACTTGGAAAAAGCCCGTCCGCTGCAGAATCCACAGGTCAGATTCATTAAAATTTGAATTCATTTCAATCTGATGCAGATTTCTCTGCCCAAGGCCCTCTGGACACTCACAAGCCAGGCCACATCTAAGATCTGGAACATGAAAAGGAGGGAAATGAAGGAGTGTCTTCAACAATGCACAGAGTTCCTTGTCCCCAGCACGATAGTCTTAGTTGTACATGATTGCCATAGAGAAAAGCCTGTCCATGTTGTCTCCCAGCCTGTGACAGCCAAATCATGTAATCCAGCATCAACAATGTCCATATACAGAGGATTGATGTAAAGTGAGCACTGCTGGGTGCATATTTTTTTTGAACGAACAAAAACTGAACCAAATGGGACACATTCAGTTCAGTTTTAATTCATTCTGAAACGAATGCACGGAATGACAAACAGGCACATCACTCATCATCCTATCTGTAGCCATTTTTCACTCCTTCAGTGGTGGAGGGGTTATCTGTTTATGCCAGCAGTGGCAGTGAAATGGATCATGAAGAGAAGGCTACACAGTGGATGCAAGCCAGCAACAACTTTAATCATCCCAAATCCACAATTGCTCAATGTCTTCATTAGGACCAACCAAAATTCCACAAAAGCATGCAAGCTTTCAAATTCCCCCAAACTCTTCATCAAGCTAGGTATGACTGCTTACTGAGACCGTCATGCAGCAGACTTCTGCAGGTAAGTCTGAACAGGAACGGAAAACATGGTGCCTGGAAGCTGACTTATGCACTTGGTGGTGTGGCCAGCCTGGAGGGCCAATATAAAGGCAGCCGTGTTAGGCTGACCATATTTCCTTGAGACAAAAACAGGATATTGGGATGAAAAACGGGATGGGGTTATGTAATATTCCGTATTCATGAAAAAGTAAGGCGATAGCAAAAGTTTTATTAGAGAAAGAATCTCTATGGGCGGAATGATGGTAGAAATAACTGTAAGACTCACCCTCCTGGCTCCCACATGCTGAATGCGGCTTAGCGGCTGCCTCTCGAATTCCCCGCCACTGCAGACAAGCAAGGGGGTGGCGTCTGATCGTCACTAGCTCAAGAATCCTGGCCCCGACTGGATAAAGGAAATGGAACTTCCTCTTTTGTCGCACTAGTACTTTTACTGCACACATTGATTAGCATAGAGCCTTATGATAAACACGTTCAGTTTTTTACAAAAAATTAAAAACGGGACAAAATTGACATTTATATTAAAACGACGGGATGGTCAGGAAATATGAAAAAAAAAAACTGGTACTGTTCCATTTAAAATGGTACGTATGGTCAGCCTACAGCCGTGTCAATTTTTGGCAGCTGCTTTCGGTGGCAGACATTTTTTCCAGAATGCCCTGGAATGATGCAACATCCAGGGCTTTCTGGGAAAATAAAATGGCTGCCGCTAGGAGTAGCCAATGAAAGCAGCTCAAAGAAAACAAAAAACACAGAAGAAGAAAAAATAATGCAAGAAATGAAATAAATGGGGTTGCAACTAGTGGGATTTTAACGAATCTGCTACAAAACAAAAGGAGTCTTTAATAATGAAAACAAATGGAATGCCAAAAGGACATCATCCCCCCTTGAACACCCCTAGGAGCACCGGCTATATACTGCTTATTGCGGTGCCTCTAACTGCTCCGCTGTCTCTTTCATTTGCAGTGATGTTGTCACAGGGAGACATGAAGAACTGCTTGCTGACGCTGCAGTGTAGTCTTTGCATCACTTGCCGTGTCAATACGCAGAGGTGTTGCAGCCCTGCAAGCTGCAATGAAGACACTTGCAATGGACTTTGGGGAAGT
Source organism: Heloderma suspectum (assembly GCF_057233095.1). Taxonomy (NCBI): domain Eukaryota; kingdom Metazoa; phylum Chordata; class Lepidosauria; order Squamata; family Helodermatidae; genus Heloderma; species Heloderma suspectum. The sequence goes on from NC_139461.1 coordinate 293,713,946, forward strand.
CCATGTGACAGAAAAATATGCAGGGGAAGAGGAGGGTTAGTTGGTAGCTTGCATCCATACCTACTTTAAGTAAGAGCAGTGGTTTTCACCTATATTAAGCTTCAGCAATAAAAGGCTTGACGTGGCGACTTCCGTGAGGTAGGGTGCTTTGGTTTCCAACTTTGGTCCTGAGACTCAGGTTTGGAGGTCTGTTCTCAGGACTAAGGATGCTGGAGAATTTTGTTTGTTCTGCATTTTTAAGCAAACGGACCTAATTTACACTTGCTAAACTAATATGCAGATCAGAACTCAGTTATCCTTCCGATGTAGATATGAAATGCATATATATGGAAATACAACTTTCTAGCAATTATACGTAAGCTTCAATGAAAGTGGACCAGATATCCAGAGAAGTATCCATTTGAAGGTGGCATTTGTACACCACCCGTTCAAATACTGAAAGCATTGTAAGGTCCTCAGTCCATTGCATTAATAGGAGGTGAGAGTTTATCTTTCCAGTGTTGTAATTAGGGATGTCGCGGGTGCTCGACTGGGTCTGGGAGGCCATCAGACTCCCCCCCACTCCCCCCTGAACCCAGCTTGATGTGTTCCTGCCCCCGCCCACCGAGCCACGTGACTGGCCAGGACTTACTGGACCCATTGAGAAGCGGCCTGCAGCCACCCGTCCTCTGGCATGCGAGCCGGCATTTTCATGGAAGATGGGGGCTCTAGATTTTTGTAAATCTAATGTTGCACACAACGGTGGCCATAAAGGGCCATTTCTGCCCTTTTTGTATATCTAATGTTGCAGAAATGGCCCTTTACAACTGCCATTGTGCACAACATTAGAACTACAAAAATCTAGAGCCCCCATCTTCCATGAAAATGCTGGCTTGCATGGAGGACGGGTGGCTGCAGGGTGCTCCCAGACTGCTCCTGGAGCCCTCCGGGAGCTCTCATGGCCCGGCTTGCATGGGTGAGTGGCAGCGGTGCTTCCTCGAGCACCCGCTGAGCGTGGACTTGGGTGAGTCCATCCTATGAGTCCTTTAGCTGTCAAAAGAGTGCAGAGAATCTGGAAGGAAGAACAGCTTGTCTCTCTGTGGCTGTGGGTAAGCAAGGAACTATGGAATTAAGCTCTACCTCTACTAAGCTTGCTCTGAATCCAGAGTTTTATTTCCAAAAGTCCCAGGCTTCTGAACACAACACACACCTACTCTGGGAGAGAGGTGCATCAGCCCCCAACCCAAATAGAACTCACTTTCCTGCTTCCAAGTTCTGTGTATCTGTCACCATCAGACAGGGTACCATGAGAATGAAAAATCACATGGGAGGCCATTAAAAACACACATGCTCAGACCCCAACAGGATGTATTTATTAGCCTGAAAATATTTCCTTGTCTTCAAGTCCAATGAATGGTGCAAAAAGGCATGGAAACTGGGTGAATAACTTGTTATGAATCAAACATTTTCTTATTGAGCCAATTGTTATATATTTCCACGTTAAAGATAACTTTTATTCTGCTCCTCTGTAGCCAGTCACTTAAGTTTTCAATGAATACATGCCCCCAGGGTGTTTCAGCCTTTTGTAAAAGCAGTATATTTAATGGCTTGCATTGCAATAAAGAAGATTTTAAATTTAAACCTGAGAGGGTTTTTTTCCGAATGCCTTTTGAGATGGCCAAGGTGGGGAATGCAAAAAATTACTGTTCAGTTGAACACAGTGACCATGCGGATACGATCATTAATAAGCCAAGATATGCACTCATCCTCTTCCTTCCTTCTTTGTGGGAAACCAGGAAGTCTCCAATTAACCATAGTTTCCCATTTCGTCCAAACTGGGAAACTATGGTTATTAGGTTCAGAACAAGTCAGGATGTTAAACAGGGTTTCAGGGCCAGCCCAAGACATTTTGCTGCCTGCAGCGAAGAACAAGATGGCACTCCCTCCCATTCCATATACAAAAGCCAACTGGACAGGTAGTTGGATTTTGCTTCAATGCTGACAATGGACAGCCTCCTCCACCACACCTGAAGGCAGCAGGCTCACTTTGGGGGTGTAGAGCAGGCCACATGGCACACAGCTCTTTCCTCCAACACTTGCTGCCGACTCCCATCATCTGTTGCCTGAGCTGACTACCTCACCCTACCTAATGGTAGGGCCAGCCCTGCAAGCTTTGATCATCTCACTCACCAGGTTCTGATAAGAGAGATGAGCTTGAGACTTCCTCCGAATGAGTACAGGGGTTAGACCCTCCTCTGTCCCCATTCCCAAAGTTCAGCTGAAGTCTAGGAGTTGTTGGGCAGCTTTTATTGTACAATTGCCCTGCCTCGTTCACTGAATTTCATGGGGGGTCCAGATGATGACCTCTTCCATTTCTAATCCTTCTGTGTCTTCCCACCACTTCTTCTGTCTTTTTTTTTTTTTTACTAGAAAAAAATCCGTTAAGGAGGAAAAGATGTAGGTGCACATGTCTTTTGATTTGGTATCACTAAGAGCCATCTGTCTGGAAGCACCTGTGATCACAAACCAGGATTTATTTGAAATTGGTTTAGGATCTTGGCATGTTCTGAAGCTGGTAATCATGGTTTCCTGGTTCTGATAATATGGGAAGCTATAGTTCATTGGAGACTTCCTAGTATGATTGCTATGTGCCATGAGAAGAGGAGCTAAAGGACTGCCTATGAGGGGTTGATCTAGGGATGTACGGGTTTTGTAAAATCCATTCCATCTGCATTTCATGGATTGTCAGTTGCCTTTTGTTCCATTGCTCATTCATTGGCAGAACTGGATTTTTTCCCATTTCCTAAATTTGTGCAAATATGCATTTCACAAATTTGCACTTGTGAAAATGTGCAAATCCCCCCTGCACATTTTCATGCTTTAGCCTATGGGGGAAATGCGCATTTTCAACTGGTGCTTTTAAAGAATTCTATATATTTTTCTATGACTCAGTTTTTGTAAAATTCCAAAAAGTAAAAAAAACACAAAAAACTGGTCTGCAGAAGCCATGTGACTTGGGAAAACCTGGTCTGCTGTGGAATCCATGAGTTGGATTCATAGAAATCTGGATTTATTTGATTCCATTGATTCCATTGCAGATTTCTCTGGCATCCCTAGTTGAATCCATATTTAGTCTTACCTAGAGTAGACCTAGAGCCTCGTGTGATGCAAATCAATGGGACTTGAGTTAGCTCTAGGTATGACTAAATGTGGATCCAACCCGTGGGGAAAAAAGCTTGTGCATATCTTGGTTTATTAAAGTGAGACATGGTCATCCGAATGGGTTGTATGTATCCAAAGTTTTTAAAAGTGACATTTTCAAAAGGTAGACATTCATTGGATCTGTGTACACTCTCAAATCACAAAGTATTCTTCTTTAGGTATATTCAGTGCAAAAAAGAAAAGAAAAGAAGGGAGGGGAATAAAAAATGAGGGAAAATGCCAGATCATTGCTAGGCTGCAGACATAGCTATGTAATCTGTTCAGCCATGCTTCCAGTTTTCCCTTGTTGTTCTTCTGCATGACTCAAAAGCTTTTTTGCAGCATTCGAACATTCTACGTGATTTTTTTAAAAATAGGGCCTCATTTTCCTATGTCTCTTAGAATCCAAAAAAGGAGCTTTCCAGTGCCCTGGTCATTTTGAACAGGAATGTAGCTCTTTACAAACAGGCCAGGTGTGCAGTTGTACAGGAGTTTTAAGACTTGAGTGTAATTATATACCTTGCATGATATAAAGTTTACAACTGAGCCCTACAACTGAGGCAGCCAGATATAAATACAGCAAGTTGGAGTGTCTAAAAGAACACCTGCAAATCTCTGCCACAGCTAATATAATTATGTTGGAACTGCAGCTTTATGTCAAAATTTATGGGCATCTTAGGGGAGGCTGCCACCATTCAGAAAAAGAGGGAAACAATATGAGAAACAGTAGAAAGGGAGAGAATGACTACAGTACACTTAAAATGACAAGAGTGAGTTATTGTAGGAATCTTCCCATCACCCCACAGGGGAAGGAATTATAGTACAATAACACCTATAGAGCCAATAATGGCCAGTTTAGCCATTATTATACAGCCGCTCCCAATAGATTTCTATACTCTACCCCTTTTTTGCAAGGCTTTTAAATGAGCTTCTATTGCCTCATCCCCACAAGGATCAAATTGCATACATCTGATTCTCAAGGTGCTACAGCAGGTCAGGTGAAGGCTTTCCCACTCTCATCCCAGTAAAGATCTTTGCAGATATTGAAAGAAAAATGAAGGAACAGTACTTGAAATGCAACCATTTATTGATGATTACATCTCTACCCCAGTTTTCCTGAAAGGAGTTAACATGGTGCCCCCCATTATATCCTCACAACAACCTTGTGAGGTAGGTTAGGGAGAGAGATAGACTAGCCCTGCGAAGATGGAGCCCATGGGGGGGGGCCCTTTGGGCTAGTTACTGACACACCATACAGACCTGGTTCACATGACATGACAACCCACCATGGGTGATCAGCCATGGTGGGTTGTTTGTGTGAACCCAGTGTGGTTTCTGCAGGATGGCTTATTTTTCACAAACAAGCCACCCTGAGAACCCATGGCTTGTTTTAGGGTTGTTCATATCCATGGTGGCTTGTTGCGTCATCTGAACCTGGCAGGGCAGTTTTATTGGGGGTTGCCAGGAACAGCTAGAGAGCTGCCCGGCCAGTGCAGCAAACCCCCCTGTGCTCCTCAAATCCCGCTTGTGCCCCACCATCCTCCCTCATCTCTTCTCGGTACCTTCTGGCCCGTGCTCCTAAAAATTGTGAAGAAAGGACACCGGAGCGTGTTCTGAATGTGCTCACAACTTTTTGTTTTTGTTCATTTTCAGTCCTGCGCAAGTGGGAATAGGGAGACGCTTGGCTAAATATCAGAGAGACAGAAGCGCTTTAGGCGTGGGTGTGCTTCCTCTAGAGTAACATGAAGCAGCCAATTTTTTTTAAAAAAGGTGTTTCCTAGCTAGCAATATAAGCGCTGAAGTGGAAGAGAGGAATGCGGGGGATGCTTGGCTAAATATCAGAGAGGTGGACTTCCGCAACAGCGACGGTCCCCATGGGTGGGTAAGCTGGAGAACATGTTCCCACATCCATAAGAGCTCCGAAAATTAATTCTGTTTGGTGGGCCGATACAGTGGTGGTGGGGGGGCGGTTTCCTTTGGTAGCCACTCCAGTGGACCAATTGCAGGAAGGGTGCTGATGTAGGCACCAAGGAGTTCTGCCACAAAGGTGCCTGGGATACAAGCCAGTGGGAAGATGGGGGAAATGGGAGAACAAGCCACGGCAAGCCCAATAATCTCTTGGAAGTGTCGTGGGCTGTTCAGCGAACAACCCACCCCTTGGTGGTTTATTCACAGAGTGGCTTAGCGTGAGTGTGAACCTGCTCATTGACTCGCTAAACCATGGGTGTTGAATCTCTTTCAGCCTGTAAGCTGAATTCCATTTCAGAGAAGCTCTTGGGGGATGCAGTCCAGTGGTGGGCGGAGCCAAAGGCAAAAAGGGCAAAGCCCCCAATCTCCCCAGTCCCAGCCTATTTCATCTTAAAGCTCTTCCTGTCTGTAAGTAAGCCTTCGGAGAGGCATTTCCACCTTCAGGATGGGGGGAACCCCCACCACTCCCACCCCATAAAAGCTGGGCGTCAGGAATGAATCTGAGCACGTGGAGATGTCTGTCTGGCAGCTCAGATCCGGAATCAGAATGGGAACAGCAAGAACAGAGGGAGGCACCCTCCCTAGTGAGCCCAGATACGGTGAGACTTTCTTCCCAAGACCTTGACACACAGATGGCCCAGCCTGAGCAGCTCCCCCCTTCCTCCACCATGAGAACTCAAGTCTCGGAGGGAGAGGAGGAGGAGGGCAAGGGGCATGACTTGAGAGATGCTAGGTCCCACCGCAGAGTAAAGCAGGAAAAGTTAGGCGCAGGGCTCAGAATCTCTGCCAGGTTGACCACTCGTGGAAGCCAACATAGGAGGGAGCCACCCTAAGGGAAGGGAGTCCCTGTGAAGCAAGTCTGGCTGAGATGTTTATGCCCGGACTGCTGGCAACTTCTCTAACTTCCACTTTGTCTCTTCTATTGATATTCATAGGTGTGTGGATTAGCTGGTTCTATGGAGTCTGAGAGTTTCCTAGAATCTGCATTTGTAAAGAAGCTAGTTGTTACCTAATAAAGTAGTGTTGGCCTGAAGGCTTGTTTCCTGGAGTGTGTTGATTGTGAAGGGAGAGGACTTAGGAATGTGACACTGGGAAACCACCAAATGAGTGGGGGGGGGGGCAGGGGGGAGGAGCTTGGTAATCTGGGGAAGTCTCGATTGGGACCGAGGTAGTCCAGATTGGGCCATGGGCCTGGGGTTCTGCACACATGCTCTAAATAGAAAAAGGGTTGGATCCCATTGTCCGCCTTTGAAAATAACCATCATTACTCTCAGAAATCCATTCAAATACACTTTCTCTATGTAGTACACAGGAGCCAAACAGAGATTGCATCTTTGTTAAAAGCTTGATTGCACTTCACAAAAGCCTTTGAAGCAACTTCCCAGTCTCAATGGGAAGTATCCAATATTAGTCCTACTTAGGGTAGACCCATTGAAATGAAATGAAATTGAAATGAATAGGACTTTAGTTAGTCATGACTAAATTAAGTCCCATTCATTTTAATGGGTCTGCTCTAAGTAGGACTATCACTAGATACTACCCAATAATGGTAAATTAGGGATGGGTGAGAAATGAGCTTGGCTCACATTGAAAATGTACTAAATTCACACTTCCCGAAACTGCACATGAACAGGAATGTAGTTCCATGGCAATGTTCACACTTTTCCAAATTTTGCAATGCATTTCGCAAATAAACAGTGTGTATATTACGGAAAGGTGTGCACCAAGATACTTTATTTTAAGGGGAGATCACTTGTAAAAATGTGTATATTTGGAAAAATGTGCACAAAAATGCATACATTTTGAGAAGTGGATACAAAAATGAGCACATTTTGAAAAGACACATGAAAATGAATATTTATGTAAACTTTAAAAAAAAATCACAAACTGATGTGAAAATGCAATGGAATGAACTTAATGTTGAAAAAATGAGAAACTGAACGCAATGACTCTCTTCAGCCAAAAAAACACTCCCAGACTGGCTTAGATAAGATTAATAAAATCAGGACTGCCCCTACAATCTAAAAGACATGACACAAAAGGAAAAAAGGATGAGGAGAGAAAAGAAAAACAAGTAAACCCAGGCACACATTTTTACAATTACAGTACATAACACTTCTTATAATGACCAGCTGGAAAGGGAACAGTCCAGGGACAGGAAGAATGGAGCTGGTCTGTCAGCAGAGCTCATGGAGTGGCCCTGCTTCCCATCTCTCCCTCTGCTGCAGCTAGATGGAACAGCTGCTGCCAAGTGACAGTTGAGGAGCATGACGGAGCTGGTTTTTCAGCAGAGCTGATGGAGTGGAGTGTTGTTGATGCAGGAGGTTGACATAGGGGAGGGGCCATAGCTCAGTGGTAGAGCACCTGCTTTGCATGCAGAAGGTCCCAGGTTAAATCCCTGGCATCACCAGGTAGGGCTAGAAAAGAATCCTGCCTGAAATCCTGGAGAGCTGCTGCCAGTCAGTGTCAACAATACTAGGCTAGATAGACCAATGGTCTGATTCAGGATTAGGCAGCTTCCTATGTTTCTGTGAGGTATTTTGGCATTTGTTTTCACCCTTACCCATCTGCCTTTATCTTAGGTTCTTGCCTCTTCCCTTACTAACCCTGTATGCTAGGAAATATTAGGAAATAAACTGAAAATGAAAAGGCACTAATGCAGTTCTTTCAAACAGATAATTGTAAATGAAGGATGGTCAACTTGAAGAAAATCCTGAAGACATAAGAGACCTGTGCAGACATTCAACAGGTGTATAGTGAAATCATGTAGTGAGGGATCATGACAGTAAATCCTATCCCCACATGATGCATATTCAGCCTACTATGTGAACAGGACTACATGTATTCAGACTATATACTTGTCAGCTTTGTACTAGAGATGCTGGAGACATTTGAGATAGACTAAAATGAGTTCAGATTTTTAAGAATCTGACCTGCAGATTCTGCTGTGGACTGGCCACCTCAGGCCACGCAGAGTCCATGGACATTTGGACCTTTTTTTCACCTTCCCAAAATTTGTGCAAATTTATCTGTAGGAAAATATGCAGGTTTCTGCTGAGACATATGCTATCCTGGAAAATATATGCAGGAAAAGGTTAAATGGAATGGGGGACAATATGCTAAAATGTTACATACTAATGTAAATTACGGAAATTGTTGCAAATGCTTTTATGGGAGTATTTGTGTATTTTTCTGCATAATGGAAAAAATTCGAATCCGTCTGTGACTGGACACTGGAACAAAGGTCAAGCTGATTGGTGGGAAATTCAGGAAAGATAAAAGGAAGGACTTCTTCACACAGCACCTAGTTAAACTATGGAATTCACTACCACAAGATGCAGTGATCACCACCAATTTGGGTGGCTTTAAAAGGGGGCTGGACAAATTCATGGAAGAAAAGGTTTTCAATGGCTACTAGTCCTGATGCCCATATGCTTCCTTCAGTATCAGAGGCAGTATAGAATCATAGAATCATAGAATAGTAGGGTTGGAAGGGGCCTACAAGGCCATTGAGTCCAACCCCCTGCTCAATGCAGGAATCCAAGTCAGAGCATCCCTGACAGATGGCTGTCCAGCCTCGTCTTGAACGACTCCAGTGTGGGAGAGCCCACCACCTCCCTAGGTCATTGGTTCCTTTGTCGTATTGCTCTAACAGTCAGGAAGTTTTTCCTGATGTTCAGCCGGAATCTGGCTTCCTGTCACTTGAGCCCATGATTCTGTGTCTTGCACTCTGGGATGATCGAGAAGAGATCCTGGCCTTCCTCTCTGTGACAACCTTTCAAGTACTTGAAGAGCGCTATCCTATCTCCCCTCAGTCTTCTCTTCTCAAGGCTAAACATGCCCATTTCTTTCAGTCTCTCTTCACAGGGTTTTGTTTCCAGTCCCCTGATCATCTTTGTTGCCTTCCTCTGAACCCTCTCTGGTTTGTCTGCATCCTACTTAAAATGTGGTGCCCAGAACTGGACACAGTACTCCAGATGAGGCCTAACCAGTGCTGAGTAGAGGGGAACTAGTACTTCCCGGGATTTGGAAATTATGCTTCTATTAATGCAGCCCAAAACAGCATTTGCCTTTTTTGCAGCCACATCACAATGTTGGCTCATATTCAGCTTGTCATCGGCAACAATTCCAAGATCCTTCTTGCTTGTAGTGTTGTTGAGCCACGTATCCCCCATCTTGTAACTGTGCCTTTGGTTTCTTTTTCCTAGGTGCAGAACGTGGCATTTATCCCTATTAAATGTCATTTTGTTGTTTTCTGCTCAGCACTCCAGTCTATCCAGATCACTCTGAATTTTGTTTCTGTCTTCCAAAGTATTAGCTATCCTGCCCAATTTTGTGTCATCTGCAAATTTGATCAGCATTCCCTGCACTTCCTCCTCCAAGTCATTAATAAAAATGTTGAAGAACACTGGGCCCAGGATTGAGCCCTGCGGTACCCCACTTGTTACCTCTCCCAGTTTGAGAAGATCCCATTGATAAGCACTCTTTGAGTCCGATTCTGTAGCCAACTGTGGATCCACCTGATCATTGTTTCATCTAGCTCAGTTTGAGCTAGTTTGCTCATTAGGATATCATGGGGCACTTTGTCGAAAGCTTTGCTAAAGTCGAGGTATATTATGTCGACAGCATTCCCACAGTCCACAAGGGAGGTGACCTGATCAAAAAATGAGATCAGATTCGTCTGGCAGGATTTGTTCTTGACAAATCCATGTTGGCTTCGAGTAATCACTGCATTGTTTTCAAGGTGCTTCCAGATGGATTCCTTTATCATCTGCTCCAGAATTTTCCCAGGGATTGATGTCAGACTAACTGGTCTGTAGTTCCCAGGTTTCTCCTTTTTACCCTTTTTGAAGATAGGGACAACATTAGCCCTCCTCCAGTCATCTGGCACTTCACCCGTTCTCCATGATTTCTCAAAGAGAATAGACAGTGGTTCTGAGAGCTCTTATGCCAGTTCCTTTATTACTCTAGGATGCAGTTCATCTGGTCCTGGAGATTTGAACTCATTCAAAGTAATTAGGTGTTCCTTGACCATATGCATATCGATCTCAAGCTGCAATCCTGCCCCTTCAGCCTGTACTTCGCCTTTGCCAGGGGGCTCATAGACCCCCTTTTGGGAGAAGACTGAGCCAAAGTAGGAATTGAGCACCTCTGCCTTTTCTTTGTCATCTGTTATCGTTTTGCCATCCTTATTTAATAGCTGAACCACCATTTCTTTCCTCTGGCTTTTACTATGCACGTAGCTGAAGAAAGCTTTTTTGTTGCTTTTTAGCATCCCTCACTGACCTCAGTTCGTTCTCAGCCTTAGCCTTCCTGACACCATCCCTGCAATTCTGTGCTACCTGCCTATACTCTTCCTTTTTGCTTGGCCTTCTTTCCACTTCTTATATGTGCCATTTTTTGTTTACTGGTCATCTCTAAGCTTTTTGTGAAGCCACCTTGGCTTCTTCTGGTGTCTTCCACCTTTTCTTCTTGTTGGAATTGTTTGTAATTGTGCCTTGAGAATTTGCTTTTTTAAAAGCTCCCACCCATCTTGGACTCCTTTTCTCCTTAGAGTTGCTTGCCATGGGACCTTACTTATCATTGTTCTGAGTTTATTAAAATCAGCTTTCCTAAAATTCAGGGTACACGTTTGACTACACTCGGCTTTTACTTCCCTTAGAACCAAGAACTCAAGTATAACATGGCTGCTTTCCCCCAGAGTTCCTGTAACTGCTACTTTATCCACTAAGTCATCTCTGTTGGTTAGGATCAAGTCAAGGATAGCCAATCCTCTAGTTCCTTCCTCTACTTTCTGTAGGAGGAAGTTATCCACCACACAAGTCAGGAATTTCCTGGAGGGGCCATGTTTTGCAGAATTTGTCTCCGAACAAATATCGGGGAAATTGAAGTCCCCCATTACTACTACATTATGCTTCCTTGAAACATTGGCTATTTGCTTTTCAAAAGTTTCATCCTCGTCTTCTCCTTCATTGGGTGGCTGGTAGTAGACTCCGACTATCAGGTTCCTTTTATTCCTTGCTCCATTTATTTTGATCCAGATGCTCTTGATGGGGCTACCAAGCTCATCCTCCTGTATTTCTGTGCAGAGATATGTATTTTTCACATATAGTGCAACCCCACCTCCCTTTCTGTTCCTCCTGTTCTTTCTGAACAAGTTATACCCTTCAATTGCTGTATTCCAGTCATGAGAGTCATCCCACCAAGTCTCAGTTATACCTATCAAGTCATAATTTCCCTCTTGTATTAAGAGTTCAAGTTCGTTCTGTTTGTTTCCCATACTCTGGGCATTAGTATATAGACATCGAAGACCATGTGCTTCATAGTCTGGCTTTCTTCCTACATGTTTCTGAAGACTATTACTGGGCGCTATTAGAGCTGTTCTCTCCATTGTGGTGAGTACGTATGTCTACATACACCAGTTTCTGGGGAACATGGAAGGGAGGGGGCTGTTGCACTCATGTCCTACTTGTGGGTTTCCCACAAGCAGCTGGTTGGCCATTGTGTAAACAGAAAGCTGGACTAAATGGACCCTTGGTTTGATCCAGCATGGCTCTTCTTATGTTCTTATGTGCTGCAGCTGAGTCCTGGGTGAGGCTCTGGAAACTCCAGTTTATAAACCTTCAGTTGCGGCTTACTAGCTGCTGAAACAACACCTTTACTGCAACACCTTGAAACCTTGCTTCCTTGACCTTGATATTCCTTGGGCTGATCTGTTGTGTTGGTGACCCCTGGGCCCCATCTATATGGCACCACTTTGACTCCCCACCCCATTGCAACTGCTCAGCAATGTGGCTTCAAGTCAGCATGCCCTGCGATACATTTGCGATGCACTGTGCACTTCCCTAACAGAATCGCCGTGCCCTTTTGGGGGGGCATTTTACTGAAATGCACAGCTATGCAGTCCCATGAATGTGGGGGTGCAACCCTTCAATTGCTGTTTTGTATTTGAGGGGCTCTGCTGTGTCTTTCCGTCCCTTTTTAGGTAAAAGGTGGGTGTTTTGTGCTCCTTCATTTCCGCACCATCAGTTTGGCAGTTCCCCAGCCTGAGACTCTTGCGATGGTTCGTACTCACAAGTGTGAGTGCTACATGCCTAGTCATTGCTCCAAAATGGTGGCCAGAGCGATGTTGTTCCTCCCCCAAGACTCCCTGGCCCTTGGGTAATGAGTCCAAAAGCAACTGTTGTGAAGATACGAAGCTGGAAAAATGTGCGAAAGTGTGATTCAATAGATGAAAATGCCCCTCTGTAACTCGCCCCTCTGTAACTGCACAGCTGCAAAGGGATGGGGGAGCAAAGGGGTGTCACATGGGCACTACGCATGCCTACAACATGCCCACTGTATGATGCGAAATCAGGTTGGGGAAAGAATAGACGGCCCACAGCCGCAGGGGACCCCGTGGCAAACCCAAAGAATCACAGTTAAATGACTCCTTGGAACTCCGCTTTTTCCAGGAGAAAACCACGGATGGCCGCCCCCGAGTAAAAGCCTGGTGTATAGGCACCCCTGGACTTCTGACAAGAAACTGCTTTTGAACTGCCCTTTTGCTGAAATAGTAATACGTGCTCTTGACCTTTTGCCTGCCTGTTGACTTCTCCTGATTTGAACTGCCTTTTTTGCTGGACTGATAAAGCCGTGCTTTAACCCTTTGCTTGGTGACTTTGCTAAATGGATTTGCCCCTGGTTTGCCCTAGGGTTGAGCCCCAACTGAGCCATAGCAGGACATATACTTGTACTGAATGTCTGCATAGGGCAATGGAAGCATGCACCCCCACCCCCCAACTACAACTTAGACATTCTATATATTGTAATGGGATTTGCTCTTCGCTTGCTGTGAATTGGAGGACTATCACTGCAGGCTGCCTTAAGGAAACACCTGGCCAAAGTCTTGGACTTGACAAAGGAATAGCCCAGGATATTCAGGTGTGTCTCAACAGGAACTTATTGTTACATGATTGCTTTTGATAGCTGGATCTTCCTTAAATCTTCTGAATGGGGCAAAAGCAGACCTTCCCCCACCCTGAAATTAAGGATGATGTGATCTACGTATCTGTAGAAGGGAACAAAGGACAGACTGGACTTTTCTAGTGGGATATAGAGGAAAGGACAAAGAGAGGTGTGTTTGGGGGCTCTATAACCTGGCAGCATTTTATGTGGGGCAGTGAATTTGGCTGTCAGAGTGTTAAGCTTTGCCTCCACCTATGTTCAACCTGTATATTTAAACAAAAAAAAATAAGCTCACAATATTGCAAAAATGCATTAAGTCTCCAATGATCCTTCCTTCCAAAGGAAACCAAACCCAGGTAAACACTGCACCCCTGGAACATCTCACCCCTCTGAGAAGTGGAGGGAAGGTAATAATACATTTAAAAGCAAAACACGTCTGAATTCTTCCAAACCATAAATTGGACAATCTCTTGACTATTTCCATGCATCTGTCGTTGTAATTCCTGTTCTCTCCCCCTCCCCAGTTGGTTTTATCTCAGTTAGTCAAAATGTTATTGTAAGGACAGCTTCAACTCAATGACCTTCAAGGCAAACATGGCAGGCCAGAAATTAGGTACAACAAGCTCATGCAACCCTTGGGTATGTTTTAGCTCATCCATGCTTTAGCAGCAAGCAAGCTGTCTTGAAAATTTACATTCTGTTTCCCACATTTGCCTTTTCTTCTGCTTCGTGGGTTTCTTCTTCTTTGCATTTGGGAAAGAAGTCCCCGGCCCCCATTCCACATGGCTTTTGGCTGAGCAGCGCCCAGTGAATTTCTTCTAACAATTTCTGTTGGGATTAATTAACTAATTGCTAATGACTTGGGGTGAAACAGTAAGTTTTTGCATTTCAGAATTGTACAAGATCAACAAAATCACTCTGTGAAGGCTTGACATTATGAACGTGAGTGCTGAGAAGACTATGGGCCGATCTACATTGCGCCTGCCATCGCAATGAATTCCGTGTCCTTTTGGGTTAAACGCTCTTGCATTAAAACGTGGTTATTCACACTCAACCATTTTCCCCATTGCAGTGCTTCATCGAATGCGCAAGCTCAGTTCACACTTGAGCGCTGTGCTGTTTTCCTGCGCGCGCGTGTCTGATCTCAGATGCTAAGAGGGGTTGGCCCTGTTTAGTAGTGGGATGGGCGACCGCCTGGGTATCAGGCTTGCTGCATTGAGCAGGGGGTTGTTGTATCCCCTCAAATGAGACTAAGCTTTACCCCCTCCTATCCCCCGCTCGGGATGTTTTTTTTTAAATTTAGGCGTTATCCTCGCAGAATCGGGACTTCTCCGCAATGTTTTTTTTTTCTAATTGAGGCATGACTTTCGAAGTTCATGCCTCAATTAGAAAAAAAAAACATCGCGGAGAAGCCCCGATTCTGCGAGGATAATGCCTGAATTTTTTTAAAAAAAATCCAGAGCGGGGGATAAAAAGGTAAAAGGTAAAGGTGTCCCCAACCAGTCATGTCCGACTCTAGGGTGTGGTGCTCATCTCCATTTCTAAGCCGAAGAGCCAGCGTTGTCCGAAGATGCTTCCGTGGTCATGTGGCCGGCATGACTGAACACCAAGGTGCACGGAATGCTGTTACCTTTCCCGCCGAAGCAGTACCTATTTATCTACTTGCAATTTCTTGCTTTCGAACTGCTAGGTTGGCAGAAGCTGGGACTGAAGACGGGAGCTCACTCCGTCACGCAGCACTCGGGTCTCGAACTGCTGTCCTGCTGACCTTCTGGTCTGCAGTTCAGCATCTTAACCAGGGGGTAAAACTTAATCTCATTTGAAGGGATACAACAACCCCCTGCTCAGTGCAAGAAGCCTGATTCCCAGGCAGTCTCCAAGCACTGACCGAGGCCGGCCCCGCTTAACTTCTGAGATCAGACAAGCGCAGGCACATCCAGCCCTTTGCTTGTTGCTAAGGAAACAGGGGCTGCTGAGGAAGCTATGTGATCAGTAGCCGGAAGAAGACATGGGGCCGTCGAGAGCTGTGATTGGACAGGAGGGAAATACAAACATCGCCGCATATGGACAGGCAGGGGAGGGGACTACGACTGGATATGGAAGCAAAGGCAGAAAATCAGAGCACATTAAGGGGAAATACCAGGATATTAGGGTATTGAAAGCGGGAGCACGGAAGTGGGAAATTCTGGTTCCAATTCGAGGCGGCTACTGCGTAGTGTGAAAGGTGGGTGGGGAAACTTCATTGGAAGCGAAAAAAGGCGGTAAGGGTAGATCCAGCCTATGATCACAACTATATTTGTAATGATGCATGGAACCATTGGTTGCTTTTCCTCAGAATCTTCTAAAGTTTGCATGTGTGTAATTTTTTTAATTGTGGTGTTCAACAAGATATTTTCAGTTCAGGATAAAAACGACACCCCCAAAGGACTGTTTTGGACTACAGCTCCCAGTATTCCTGTCCATTGGCTATGCTGACTGGGGCTGATGGGAGATGAAGGCAAAAACATCTTGAGGGCCATAGATTGGGGAAGGTTGCTGGAGGTCTATCCATATCACTACTGGCATTACTAGTTTATCTGCTGCATAATGATCTAGAGGCTGGGGCATTTCTTGTATTTCCATTTGACACTGCACTTTCCTATCATCCAGAGAAAAGAACCCCCATATCCTACTGATTTTTTTGATACAGGCAGTATTAGCTGTATGCCCTGGTCTGGGTTACTGAATTCTCTTGCATTCTTTCTCAAGGATGCAGCTTGCTTGCATCTGTCTTAAACTTTACAGGTGTTACCTTGGATCCAATGTGATTGATGACACATGCTTCCTCCATTCAGCATCCTTGTTACATACTCTGACTAGGTCAAGTGTTGCATCCCAAGTCACTGATTTGATCTTGGGAATGTTCCACTGTGTACCCTGTTTGCTTTCAGGCACTTCATGTCTTCCCTAGTGCTGGCCATTCCTCTTGCCTCACATGCTGTAATGCATATCAGTTTCTGACAGACACAGTTTGTGGATCTCCTGTCTTTTTGTGCTGTTTGTGACAGACAGCCAGCTGCATCTATGTGTCTTTAATTTATAATGTGCAAATCCTAAGTATTTGTTTCATGAACTCCAAAGCTAATCTGTCCTACATGGAGTTTTTCATGTGTTACTTTTGGGTTAGGTCCCATTAAAAAAAAAGTACTTTTTAAAAAGTATAAAGCTGGGGAACTGGTATACTAATCTTGCTCTGAAATCTAAATAGAATAGAAGTGTAATTCACAGACTTTTCATTCATCTTCCTAGGACCATAGTAAGTGGCCAAACATATTATTCAAAGCATGGCTTTGACTTTGAAAGCAGATATATAGAAATATACAGAGAGATGTCTCTCATTTTTTTATTTTTAAAGATTAAATTTTTAATTAACAAAATCTTCCCCAAAATGGATTGTAGGGAACTTTCAAAGAAAGGAACATTTAATGACTATTCCAGTGATGATGTTTGGAAGTGTGTGTGTGTGTGTGTGTGTGTGTGAAATTAAATGTTTTTTTCATAGTCTCTCATTTATATATTCAATTCATTGCATGCATACAGTTTTATGGTTAGAATAAATAAGGCATTAAGTGCCCATTGCCATATGCTAACGCATTTCAAACCATTTGAATGCTATTACTTAATTTTCTCCCCTTTTGGTGGCTGTAATGTCTGAGATCAAAGAAATGACAAAGCCCGATCCTCTATGTGTCCTGTTTAGTTGCAATTTCCGAGGTCATGTTAGGATGACAAGAAATGATGTATGCAAATATTTAATAAAGGCCATTCCCCTGTATGTAGATTTTGTGTGTGGCAGCAATATGGTTTCAATGATGCCAAGGAACGAGTGGCCTTGCTTACATTTCGGGCCATGTAGCTTGTCATCTAACCAGGTGCACATGGGGGCTTGGTATCAATCAAATGCTCTAGGGAGGCATGAAAATTACATCTTGTTTGTTGCAGCTGAACAATGTTAAAGGGGCACATTACATCGACATCTGGATTGACCTTTCCATTTGTTGTTGCATTGTCAATAAAGCGTAATATCGAACCAGAATAAAGCCTTCCAAAAAGTTCTGCTAATGGTGATTTTGGAAGGGAGGTGCTAAGCCTTCAGGATTAATTTTATTTTTCAAAAAGATTTATAAGCTGCTATATCCATACAGATCAGTGTTGACTCCAGGTCCTGCAGGACCCTTGGGCAAGACACCCCCACTGGGCCCCTCTCCCTCCATGAGTCGATCTTCTCACCAGTCTGTTGCCTGCTCCTCCTTGTCCTCATCATTGCTCCCACCTACTTGCTTGCCAGGCACACAGCCAAGGAGCATGTAGGCTGTGGCATCTGCTGCTCCCCCTTCATACCACTGCTGTTGTCTGGTATGAAGACCGGGAAGTGGGTGAACAAGCAGGTTGCCATGGCGAAGACGGGAGAAACTCCAGGGGCTCTTGTAGGCCCTCAGCAGGTGCCTAGCTCTGCCAGCCTTTGATGCCAGCCCTCATACAGACTTAGGGGAGGTCTAGGGATGTTGGAGAATTCCGCCATGGACTCCAGTGAGTCCGTAGTCCATGGCGGAACGGAGCAATCCCCCCGCCACCCCACTAAGTCCCCCCCGGAACGGACCTACCTGGTGGCGGATGCGGCGGCAGCGGTGGATACGGCGGTGGTAGCAGGTTGTCTTCCAGCCGCTGCCGCCATTTGCATCCCTGCATTAGGCCGTGATAGGCTACGTAAATACTTATGTAGTCTATCACGGCAAAGAGCAGGGGCACATATGGCTGTGGCCGGACAGGATTCCGGGGAGGGGAGGACCAGATCACCTCCCCCCCCATTGAGGATTCTGGGGGGAGGACCGGATTGCCTCCCCCCCCGAAGACTCCAGTGGAGCACGGTAAGTGGGGTTTCATACACCCCTAGGGAGGTCACAACCTTCTAAAACGAATCACACCTTCAATATTTTATGATACATTTTAAGGGCACTACATAGTTTTCAGGGTGGACACTGAGCCCATAGAATGCCAGAGTAGTTCTGATTCCGAGGAAGAGGAGTCGCTCCTGGGAGAGGAGCGCGCTCCTCTTTCCCAGGGCCAACAGCTGACGGAGATTCCTCCCACTGGCATTCCTGGCTTAGATAGCAGTCCTGGGAGTGACAGAGCATGGAAAGCAGACTTGCTGGACGTGCGTTGCCGACGCAGAGAGCGGCGCCAAATGGAGGGCGCAGAAAGGAGGTGTAGTGCCTGGTTGGCACGCAAACAACGGTTGCGCCCAGAGGATCCAAGGGAAAAGGGGAGGGACTCTCCCTAGCCCTTAAGTTCAGGGTCTGCCAGTGATTCCCTTTCAAACAGGGACCAACTGTTCCAACTTAGGGCACAGGTACTCTGCTGCTCATATCTAGTTGCTAACAGTAGAGTTGTTAAGTTGTAAAAGAGGAATAAAGCTTTGAAAAGAATCCCGTTGTCTGTGTCTGGACTTGGCTACTGGATTAGACTGAGAGAGGCCTCCAAGGGGCCCTTGACAGCAGTCCCCCACTTAGGCTCAGTGCCCATGTGGAGAAGGACTGTCATAGGGTCCAATCAAACCGTCTTTCCTCCTCTCCACTCTGTGCAGACACACATAGACGTGCACATGGGAACAATCTCCAAGTTGGGTAACTTGCGGTGAGCACAGAAGGAAGGACAGCTGAGTAGATGTTTTTATCATCTACCTGATGCTGCTGGGTGCAGTTGTCTGGAGATCAGTATGCTGAAGGACGCCCAGCTTTATCTTTCACAGAGACAGTGGGAACCCCAAACCATTGCTTGATGACTGTGAAGGATAGGAAGGAGGGACAACGAAAGGGTAGTTCACACAAACCCCATCATATATTGGATGAACAGATGAGGGGGTGGGGGTGGGCCAGCCCTGCCTTCTGTCGCTGGCCACAGTGGAAACACCTCTCCACCATCTGCACATTTGGATGGCATGGGAAAGGGCTCTCTGCACATGCTGATGCATGCGCATAGACTTCCTCCAGCCGTGGGGGGGGGGGCCTCTGGGCCTCTGGCACAATCAGGGCTCCTCTTTGAATGGAGGAGTGCTACACTCCCGGTGGCTTGGTATGCATGGGGGGCCCTTTTCCACACCATCCAAGCATGCGGATAGCAGGAAGCCTTTCTGCCATGGGTGCTGGCAATGAAGGGTGTGGCCACAGCAAGTGATCTCAGCAGGCATGGGGCTAGCCCATGTGGCCCCATGACCTCCACTCACATGTTCTTTCAACACTGGTGTATGTGTGTGTGTGTGTGCGCAAACCACCCTAAACTGAAACTAAATCCAGATAGTCTTGGTTGGGGGACTGTTGCAGAAATTGGAGATCCAGCCTGTTATTATTAGCATTCTTTCCCCCAGTATTTGACTTGTATTGATTGCTTATCTGTTTCTGGGCTCAATTAAAGGTGCTGTTTCTTCCCTATAAAGCCCTAAATGGCTTAGCACCTGCTTTTAAGGATTGTCACCTTTCCCCTGATATATGAAATTATTTAGAACGCAATTCTATGCACGTTTAGACAAAAAAAGTCCTACAACTCCCAACATTCCCCAGCCAGCATGGCTACCTAGGGAATGCTGGGAGTTAGGACATTTTTCTGTCTAAACATGCATAGGATTGCACCCTAAATAAATTTTTGTTGCTCAATTACCTGCCTTTTAATTGATTCCTCTATTCCATGCTTTCTCAACCTGCCACTTTCCAGATGTCCTGAACTACAACTCTCATCATCCCATGGGACTACAAATCCCATCATCCAATGGAAATATAGCTCCAGTAATCAGCCCAACACATCAGGAGGGCAACAGGTTGGGGAAGGCTGATCTATTACAATGAAAGAAATTTGCACATCGCCAGACAGGGGAGAAAGAAAGAAAGAAAGAAAGAAAGAAAGAAAGAAAGAAAGAAAGAAAAGATTTAAACCAGCCAGTCCTTCAATGCCCTACTTGGGTTTATATTTGTGTATATCCATGGACCTGTGTGTGACTTTCCTTTTATTTAGTCTTGGTTTTTCCCCCCTTCCTTAATGGTTCTCCATGTTCTAGTCCAACAGATTTAAGCCGTAACTAACCACGCCGCCCTGCCTCATCCGTGACTTAGGCCTCTTCCTTTAATCAGTTCCCATCTTGTCCTTCCTCCTATTTCAAATGCTTTCTCCCCCCGCCCCATCTCTCTCTTTTTAAATTGTTGTCCTTCGTTTGGTACAAAGGTTTTTAGTTTTTTTAAAAAGCGACAGAAGTAATTGCAAATATTGTGGCATTTCCTTTCTTAATTAATCCCAACTGTTTTTCCTGGGCAGTACAGAAAGCATCCGTGTTTGATGAGGACATTATGGCTTCATCGCTGGAGGAGTGGCGGCGGCGGCGGCGGGCTTCTCCTGCCGAGTCTGTAAACAGCAGACGAGCCTCAGAGCCAACCCACGTACAGGTTCTGGCTTTCATTAGAGCCCCAGACTGGAGGAGCACCCAGCTGTGTCGTCCTGTAAGGTCTGTCTTGTCTTTCAAAGCTTGTTAACATGCTAATATAAAAGGAAATAGGACTGACTTTCAGGAATTTACGGCTAGTCTTAAACTTCAAAGATGAAAAGCTCTACGTCTCCAAACGCTGCACTGGCTCAGTCCCTATTCATTACAGTAGTATGCCCACCGCCGTTAACTATGTCGGCTATCCATCTGTAGATGCCTATCATTTTGATGCAACAAAACAAAACTAAATGTCTGGCCTTCTCCTTCTCCAAACCAATGGGCCATCTGGTCTGGCCAGCAGTCTCCTTCCTGGGTTTTACACATTGCCCGCATGTTTTCAACCAGCTTTCTGTCTTTTCATCCACATGAGAACCCTGGAACAAGACTGGCATCTAGAACTGTAGAATAATCTGATGATGTCTCTGTTGCGTATGCATGGGCTGATGGTCTCCAACACCTTCCAGTGGAGCAGATATATGTATGTTGAAAGAAGCTTAAAAAACAACAATACACCTCTACCAGCCTCCTTTCAACTCCCTCCCTAGGGAACTCCGCCATGCCCCTCTTTAATGAGCTTCCACCACGCATTGAAAACTTGGTTGTTTGGGCAGGCATTTGGGGTGGGCTAGGGAAATTTTAGAAAATGATGTTTTAATGTGTAATTTTACTGTTTTAAATTGTACTGTTGTACATCACCCAGAGTGGCCGGGTGACCGGCCAGATGGGCGATTAAGAAATTAATTAATTAATTAATTACATACATACATACATACATACATACTAAAAGAAAACAACAGAATGAGATATAATAGGGATAAATCCAAGTTCTGCACCTAGGAAAAAGGCCTCATCTTGAGTAGTGTGTCTAGTTCTGGAAGCCACACTTTAAGAAGGATGCAGACAAACTGGAGAGGGTTCAGAGGTGGGCAACGAAGATCATCAGGGGACTGGAAACAAAGCCCTATGAGGAGAGACTGAAAGAACTGGGCATGTTTCGCCTTGAGAAGAGAAGACTGAGTGGAGATAGGATAGCGCTCTTCTAGTACTTGAAAGGTTGTCACAGAGAGGAAGGCCAGGATCTCTTCTCGATCATCCCAGAGTGCAGGACACGAAATAATGGGCTCAAGTGAAAGGAAGCCAGATTCCGGCTGAACATCAGGACAAACTTCCTGACTGGTAGAACAATATGACAATGGAACTAGTTACCTAGGGAGGTGGTGGGCTATCCCACACTGGAGGCATTCAAGACGAGGCTGGACAGCCATCTGTCAAGGATGCTTTGACCTGGATTCCTGCAGTAAGCAGGGGTTTGGACTCGATGGTCTTGTAGGCCCCTTCCAACCCTACTATTCTATGATTCTGTGAAAATCCTCTAGAGCTCTTTGGTGCTCCAAGGAGACTGTCGCAGCCACCCACACTTCCTAAAAAGCCTCTGGGAGGATGTATTGATGTAACATTCTCCAAATGGCATTCCAAGCAGGAGAGGAAGCAATGATGTGCTAGAGACGGCCAAAGCTGTAAGAAGGAGAAGAGTCGGTTAAAGCAAGAGCACACACTGCTTGGCCACCTCGTAATGTTTTCAAGGTAACGGCAATAAAGACAGGCCCCTGCCTGCCCCCACATGAGCATTTCACTGAACCTCTTTCTCCCCATTCACCCACAAGAGCAGCAGAAAAATGCACCCAGTTGGGGGGTAGGGAAGAGTTCCTTGAAATGGGAGTGGGGGGGGGGGTTGGCACAGCACTCATCATAAGCAAATAACAAGTATTTCTCCTAAAGGCCAGTTCCTACGCTGCTGTGGCACCATGGGAGTCACTTTCTCAGAACCTCTGGCCATGTTGCTCCAGTAATGTTTGGAAATAGGAACTGTGTGGATGGGAACAATGGTGTCATGTGATTCCTTCCCATGCAAATTCCTGTCAAAGCCCTGGTCACTTGGAATGCAGAGATGACTTGGGTAGTTAACACGGTTGCACCCAAGCGCTCTCTCCCTCTGAGGAGAGCCTGGCCAGCTCCTTGGTATATACCCAAGCTGAGGGCAACAAAGCAAGAGGGGAGACAGCTAGAGCACAAGTGGAGGAAAATCTGTGCCAAGTCTGACTGAACACAGGTTAGAGCTAATTTTTGAGCCCACTCTGTGGCGGTGAAGGTGGCAAAGAGAGAGCTCTTTTCCACCAGCATTGCATCTTCTCAGTGTTGTCTAGCAAAGCTTTTCTGAGTGGTTCATGGCCTTCTGCAATCTGGGCCAGGAAGAGAGAGAGTGGAACCCCCAGTAGCATACTGTGATGAGTTTGCATGACACTTTGAAGATAAAGTCGCTGGCACTCGTCATGATTTGGACATCACAGTTACTGCAGTTCCATTAGTAGAGGTATCCAGAGCACCGTCTGCTTCAGTGTTATTGGATGAGTTTCAGTTGTTGAGGCCCGAGGATGTGGCCAAAGTGCTTGGTCAAGTCCAGTCGACCACCTGTGTGTTTTACCCTTGCCCTTCATGGCTTATTATATCCAAGAGGGAGGGGATGTCTGGCTGGGTCCAGGAGGCTGTAAACTCCTCCTTGAGCAAGGGAGGTGGTACCAGCTGCTTTAAACAAAGTCGTTATTAGGCCACTCCTGAAAAAGCCTAACATGGACCTGGAAGACGTTAATGACTATAGGCCAGTTGCTAACATCCCCTTCCTGGGCAAGGTGCTTGAGCGAGTGGTTGCTGGCAAACTCCAAGCATTCTTGAATGAAACTGACTATCTAGATCCATTCAATCGGGCTTCAGGCCTGTTTTTGGAATGGAAACTGCTTTGGTCGCCCTGTGGGATGACCTTTGCTAAGAGAGGGACAGGGGGAGTGTGACCCTGTTGATTCTCAGTGGCTTTTGATACCATTGACCATGGTATCCTCCTGGGTAGGCTACCTGGGCTGGGAGTTAGAGCGCTGCACTGCAGTGGTTCTGCTCCTTCTTGGACAGCTGATTCCAGAAGGTGGTGCTGGGGGATTATTGCTCTGTCCCTTGACAGTTATGCTATGTGGTGCCACAGGGCTCTATTTTATCTCCCATGCTGTTCAATATCTACATGAAACTGCTGTGGGAGGTTATTATGTGACTTTAATGTTCTGTATATTTTAAATTGTTTTATTGTGTGTTGCTTCGATTTAATTTTTGTGAACCGCCCAGAGAGCTTCGGCTATTGGGCGGTATAGAAATGAAATGAATAAATAAAATAAATAATAAAATAAATAATATGGACTGAGATGTCACCAATATGTGGATGACACCCAGCTCTATCTCTCCTTTTCATCAAATCTAGGTGAGGCAGTGGGTGTTCTGAATCAGTGCCTGGGTGTGGTAACTGAATGGATGAAGACCAATAAACTGAGATTCAATCCAGACAAGACAGAGGTACTATTAGTGCGTGGTTCTTCTGCCCAGATGAGTGATATTCAACCTGTTCTAGAGTGTTACACTCCCTCTAAAGCATCAGGTTTGTAGTTTGGGGGTGCTCTTAAATCCAGAACTGTCAGTGCAGGCATAGGTGGCCTCAGTGACACGGAGCCCCTTTGATCATGAGGCTGATAACCAACTACATCCTTATCTGGACAGAGATAGCCTAGCTACCATTATCCATGCTATGGTAGCCTTTTGTCTGGATTACTGCAATGTGTTATATGTGGGACTTCCTTTCAAACTAGCCCGGAAACTTCAACTGATCCAAAATAAGGCAGTGAGATTATTAGGAATTGCCCAATGTGATGATATAATGCCAGTACTTTCCCATCTGCACTGGCTGCCAGTCCATTTCCGGGCCCAATTCAAAGTACTAGTGTTCACATTTCAAGCCCTAAATGGCTTCGGGCTAAGCTACCTGGAGATCTTCTTCTCCCATATACACCTGCCTGGACCCTAAGATCATCTTCAGAGGTCCTTCTCCAGGAGGCACCACCAAAGGAAGTGAGCCAGGTGGCTACTAAGAAGAGGACCTTTTCTGTTGTGGCACCCTGGTTGTGGAATGAGCTCCCCAGAGAGGCTCACCTGGCACCTGCATTCTGCTCTTTTTGGTGCCAAGTGAAGTCCTTATTTTCCCAGGCATTTTAGTCTTTCCATTTCTGTTTTTTTAAAAAAATACGTTATTGTTTTTAAAATCTTTGCACTGCTGTTAGGTTTTAATTTTTAATTTTAGTTTTATACTGTAGTTTTAAACTTTTATATTATGTTTTATCATGTTGTATTCTATGATTTAAATTGTTGTGAACTGTCCAGAGAGCTTTGGCTATTAGGTGGTATAGAAATGTAATAAATGAACAACATCTAGCTGAGATGGAGGGAAGGAAAAAGACATGCAGAACCTACAGTAACATCAGGATCAGCCTCCATACATTACCTTGTACCTCGACACTGTGGACAAATCTCTCAATGTACTCCAGCCCTATTCAGGCATTATGCCTGAATAGGGTATATGCAACATGAGTAAAAGGGACAGACCCACATAGTTTCCAATCCCTGCCCCCCTAGTGTTGAATGGGGATGTCTGCCCTAGGCTTCTGTTCATGTTAGCTTGAATACAAGCAGAGCCCTTTGCACAATTGGGAACCCTATAAAACAGGGTTCCTGCCCACATGGAGGCTCTTACCCATGTTCAGGTGAACACAAGTAGAAGCCCTCTGCAGACTTACCTGGTCAACATAGGGAGGTTGAGGAAATTGGGGCTGGCATATTCAGCCCCATCCCTCTGATGCACGTTGCTTGTACTCTGTTCAGGCTAATGCCTGAATAGGGTTTCTGCATTTCTTTCTTTCTAACTCGGTTCCAGCTCTGAGGCCCATGTAGCATTTGAACACGAAGTGTTATGGTTTTCTGCACCCACTTCTGTTGAATAATTCATCTTTCAAAAGTGAAACACGCTGTATAAAATATTAATAGCCACAAAGATCAGCATCTAAGGACAGAACTGCAAGTTACCTTGGGCCAGACATGCTTCCCAAACATGGGATTGCCCAGAGGTAATGCTGGGATGGGGGCATTTGTGGTGGAAATTGGTGGGTAGCAGTGTGCTTATCCACGTGCCCTACCTACCACATCCCCTCCTCCTAGGACCTTTCCCTGTGCCATGCTTATTTCTGGTCTCAGAGCTGGTGGGGACAAGAAGAAACAGCTAGGTGGAGGGATTTGAGGGAAGAATAGGTGGGTGGGAGAGGATTAAGCACTCTCTCACCCGCCTGCCAGCTCTCTTCTGCAAATGCCCCCACCCCTGCACTAGCGGTGCTGGGGTGTGGTTGGACTTCCTAGGATGTGTTCTAGACCAGGACCTCAAAACATGCAGCCCATAGGTCACATATCTGGTTGGCCCTCAGAACTGCAGCATCTGCTGCCATCAAGAAAAGGAAAATAAAAGGAAAACACTCTAGGAATGGGCTCTATATTTCCTGCCAAAGAATCGGAGTTCCTGCCTCCTTTTTAAGATACTCTCAGGAAGCTCTAGGAACTAGGTTTCTATGGCAGGAACCATCGAGACTGTTCCTAGAGTGTGTATTTTTCTGTTGGTGGTGGAGGGAGAAGAAGGGTTAACACTCCAAGAGAGTAGGGGTGTGTGTGTGTGTGTGTGTGTGTGTGTGAGAGAGAGAGAGAGAGAGAGAGAGAGATGTTTTTGTGACTGTGTGTCTGTGAGTTGTATGTGAATGTGCATGCACATACGTGCACACATGCAGCCCCTGCCATACCGCTAGACACCTGATGAGTCCCTTGGAGCCAACAAAAAGGTTGTGCAACCTTTTAAGGATGCTGGAGAAATCCTCAACGGAACCAAATGAGTTCAGATTTTTATGAATCCAACCTGTGGATTCTGCAGTGAACCAGCTTTTCTCCAGGTTCCCCAAGTCTGTAGACTTGCAGACTGTTCTTCCAATTTTCCGGAATTTTGCACAAATACAGTAATAGAAAAACATGCCAAAAAAATTTAAAGGCTGAAAATGCGCATTTCACCCATAGGCTAAAGCATGACAATTCACATGGCAGAATTTGCACGTTTTTGGAAGTGCAAATTTGCGCAAGTGTGAATTAGCACAAATGCGAATTTGTGCAACTTTGGAAACTGAAACTTCCCCCCGATTCCATCGATGAGAGGATGACAGAATGAAAGGCGCCTGATTTTACACAAGCCATAGATCCCCACCTACAGTACATGGAGGGGGCTCTGGCCAATCATCTTGGGCTTCACTGTTGCCCTGCTTAAACTGTGCTTGTGCCCCAGAATACACTCAGCACCCTGCAGCAGCACATTGCAAGGGAAGATTGCTAACAGTAGGTAAGCTATTGCTCAAAGAAGCTTGTCTACTCTACCTGATCTCCCAACTGAGGGGAACCTCTAAAATGATTCCGAGGAACTCCAGGGTTCCCTGGAACACCATTTGAAAGTCATTGCCTTAATAATAATAATAAAATACTATTTGGGTACCCGTAATCTCAGGCATCTATTAACATTCTAAAGTTGGAATCTGAAGAATTTGGAAGTGCAAAAATGAAAGCCATGTTGCCCTGCTGAGTTAATTATACATAGAATGGCTTCAGCGGGTGTGCTCAGCAATAAAAGTGTCAAATAACACACCATCAGGACATTCTCTGAAATGACCTCTTGACTGAACTTATGCATGTGGAAAAACGAAGGCTGACACCCAATCTGAGAACGTATCCTTTAGAGCTTAAATGGATTTGTGGCCCAAAATTCTCTGTTGCACAAGTATATTCTTTATGCATTTATTTTTTTAAGAGAAATATGATAGGTTTGTTTTTTGCAAAGCCCCCAAAGCAACATATAATCATAATGAAGCTATACTTAAAAGTACATCAATGCATTGTGAAAACAACAACATAACAATAACAGCAGAGTCAAAGAAAAACTATGATTTGGGGAGTCAGACAGGTGTGCGAACATAGGAATTAATTGAAGCTGAAGGTTCATCTCGGCAAGAAAGTCTTCACCTACTTATGAAAGGGAAGTGACCAGACACCAGGCAGAGAGCTTTGGGGGCCACCATTAGAGTGGCCAGTGTCCTACTTTACAGAGGACTTCTACATTTGAAGAGCTGCCAGAGGACAGCCCTCTCTTTGGAAGCTTCCTCTGTTTGAAGGTCTGTCCAGTCCAAACCCAGTTTAAAGATAAAGAACCATAAGAAGGGAAGCCAGAGGCCTTGAAGTTGCCCGTCAAAGGCACGTGGACAGCAGATTGAGCAGCAGGCACACAGGTCACCTGGTCAGTCTTCCCCACTATTTCTATTTAAATTATGGGTATTATTTCTAAATTTACATCTATGCCTATAAATTAGCATATGCAAATTTTCTGCAAATTGGTATCCTCTTTTGTCACCTTTTTTGGCAATGTGTAAGTGCCTACTCTAGCCACAACTGAGAAGGCCCAGTCTTGCGTCCGCACCAACTCCAGCTGAGACGTGGTGGGACGTGAAGTAGGACACCTCTGGGAGATCTCAAAGGGCGAGGAGGATCAGGCAGGACTTGCTGGCCCTATAAGTAACTGCTTAACTGGGGGCAGGGGTGGGGCAGGGGTTAACCACTGTTTTGAAATTGGCGTGGAGTTGTTATAATGGATGTAACTGTGTTACGCATTTTGTAAGCTGCCTTGGGAGGGCTGTGCTTGGAAAGGTGGTCTAAAAATCCATAAGCATACAAAGGAAAGTAACTTGGTTCCAAACTATTTGAGGCTTTAAAGGTCAAAAACAGCACATTGAATTGGGCTCGGAAATGCATCGGAAACCATTGCAGCTGGAGCAGTATAGGGGTTATGTGATCGAATCGCCTCACCCCACTGATACTCGAGCAACCAAGCTGGAGTTTCTGAACCGTTTTAAAGAAAAATCGCTTTCCCAGAAGCCTCCAGGGAGCAGAGTTTTGCTTTCAAACAAGGTGAGTGCTCCCTGCGGACTTTATCTTAAAGAGAAATCGCCACTTTTTGCTGCTGTCATGCCACCAAATTTCTGCTAGGCAGTGGCAGGGCAGCGAAGCAGGGTGAAGAGGAGGGCTGCAATAAAAGCCAGGGGGGCACATATAGTTTGCAGGCCGTGTTGCCCACTCCTATGTAAGTGGAACACTACCAGCTCCACTTTGGATCCTGCCTGTTGATTCCCATTTCCCCCCAATAGTTCCTCTCTGTTGGCTATCTCAGTCCTCTTTCCCACCACTTTACAGAAGTGATTTTCTGAGAATTAATGTTAATTAAAATCTGCTTATTTTTTTGAAATATTATGCCTTTCACTCTCATTCATTCCAGAACCTGTTCTTCAAATGATGCACTTTTTTTCTTAATTGATGACCTTAACATTGAGTCAATATATGATGTCTGAGTTGGAAAAACTGAAGCATTGGAAGCATATTCAAATGTTTATCCAAAGGCAGTTTATCACAGTTAATGAATGTTTAAAAGGTCATTTTTTAGAAGTCATTTTTAACACGTCCTGATATCTAATTGTTGACAATGTTTTATTAAACTCACCACTGATATTGTCCAGGCTAAATTATTTAAGAAAAATGCACCCGTAAGCAATGTGATAGACTTACTCAGTGGAGGCTGGTGGCTCCTATTTCAGTGGGGCTATAAATCCATTGTGAGATTTAGTCAGAACCAGCCAGAACTCTAAAGGAGCTCTCCAAAGTGCTGAACCCTATCAACAAAATGGGTTCAGAACCTTGGATAGTTCCTTTAGAGTTCTAGCTTGTTTTGACTAAAACTCAGAATAGATTTACAGCCCCACTGAAATCGGAACCACCAGCCTCCGCTGGACTTGCTGCTATCTGAATTTGTTCCAGTTTTTACTATACTTAGGCTGCAATCCTATATCTGCTTATCTGGGAGTAAGCCCCATTAAATACAATAGGATCTACATCTGAGTAGACATGTGTAGAATTACACTGTTAGCAGATTTATTATCTAACCCTGCAATCTTATACCTGTTTACTTAGAAATATGTCCCTTTGAGTAAGTGTGCATAGCCCTACAGCCTATTATTTCAAGGCCATACTACATAGTTCAGTGTCCTTCAAAATATTTGTTCCAATTCCTTCTATTCTTTCAAAGACCCCCTCTGACAATAAATGTAGTCCACAGGCAAGATTGCATTTAATATTTGACGCTATTTGACATGCAGTGGTATTTTTTATCTGATGACATTTGATACATAACATGCAATGTTCATCAGTAGCGGTATTTGAACACTGACAACTCATGAGGTTTTATAGTTGAAGCCTGCCAAAATAAAAACTAATAGAAAAGAATGCAAATTTTGAATTTTGAAGTAAAAAAACCTAAATTCGATTTATGAATTCAAATTTTGAGTTCAAAATTTCTCACTCAAAATTTGCATGGGGAATATGAAAAATCCATGAAATTTTAAATATTTTCAAACATTAGTTTCCTCTTCATAACTTGGCGGGTTTGGTTCTATAATGTAGATGAAGAAAGGCAAATCAGATGAAACAAAATAAATAAATAAATAAATAAATAAAGTCACATATATAAACCGAGCTTGTTCTTCACACTCACACTTTTCTGACAGCTTGTTAAAAGTTGGCAAAAGAGGTGCTGCCGAGGGACTCTTGTTATTCGGTGCTAATTAGAGTGAAGTTTAGCACAAAAAAAATATGAAAAAAAAATGGGTTTGAAAGACGCTAGATTGTTAAATTGTAGTCAAAAGAAGCACCCCATCTCACAAGTTGGAAGGTGGGATGTGGAGACCAGAGACAGAAATGAATTTTCAAACTGGTTCAAGAAATGCAGAGTTTGCTTATTTAAAAGAATTGGGTAGTTTATTACTTATCATTTTTATAGCCCTTTTCGGCGTGCGACTGTCTCCAGTGGAATTCATTCTTGTTCACAGCAAACCTGTGAAGTAGCTCATTAATATTTCCCAATTTAAGGATGTGAAAACAGAGTTTGAAGCCTGGTTCACATGTGCTTGTACATCACTTGTTGACGGAAGCATCAAGTAAAGGCTAGCATGTGTGAATGAGCCATCCTGGTGTCAAAACTACAACGTTCATGACGTCTCTGACACACAATGCTTTTCAGTGGTGGGAGCTCACACATTCAACTGCAAGCCATCCTCTCACAGAACTGGGCAGAACACATATAGGGCACAATCCTATGCAGGCTGGCTGGGGAATGCTGGGAGTTATCAGACTTCTTTCTATCTAAACCTGCATAGGATTGTGCCCTTAAATACAAACAAAAAATAAATTCAAAGGCATACATATTGGATGACAGAGACCTAGCTTGGCAGTAGTCCATGTGAAAAGGATGTAAGTGTCTTAGTGGATGACAAGCTGAATATGAGCCAGCAGTGCAATGAAGCTGCTAAAAACCCTAATATGATCTAGGCTGCATTCACAGAAGCATAGCGTCCAAGTCATGGGAAGTAAGCATTCCGCTTTCTTCTACATTACTCAAGCCACATTTGGAGAATTGGGTCCAATGTTGGGTGCTACATTTTAAGAAGGACATTAACAAACTGGAGCATGTCCGAGAAGAGCGACCAAGGTGGTGTGGGGTCTGGAAACCAAATCCCATGAGGAATGGCTAAAAGAGCAGGGTAAGTTTAGCTTGGAGAAGAGAAGATTAAGGGGATACATCACAGTGGTCTTCAAACATCTGAAAGGCTGTCGTGCAGAAGATGAAGCAGACCTGTCCTCTTTGCTCCAGAGGGCAGGGCTACAACAAAATGGCTGGACATTGCAGGGAAGCAGATTTTGACTAAACATTAGGAGAAAGTTCTTAGCATTGAGAGTTGTTAGGCAGTGGAACAGACTGCTTAGCTCCTTCATGGGAAGTATTTCAGCAGGGGCTTGAGAGCCATCTGTCATGTATCCTGCACTGCAGAGCCTGCATTGACCAAGGAGGTTGGACTAGACCACGGGTATAGAGCCTCCACCCCACGGGCATCATCTGGTGCACTGGGCTCTCCAATCTAGCCTGCGGAGCATCCCCGGCAGAATGCCTCCGGAGGGCATCCCTGCTGTTATCTCAGATCTGAGATCAGAGATAACACTGGGGTGGCAGGTGGCAGGGACTCAGCCCATGCCATGAAGAGCAGCCACTCTTCCTGGCACAGTTGGGTTAGCTTCACAAGACACCCAGTGTCCGTGAGGCTGCCATGTGCTGCACAAAGCCAGGGACTTAGCTGGCACAGCCGAGTCCTTGTTCTCCATGCTGGGAGAAGGCACAGAACTCTGTGCTTCTCCCAGCATGGAGGAAAAAGGGAGTGGGCCAGTGACATCAGTGGCCCTGGCCAGGTCCACTGATGTGCCATCAGGGGGCAGAGTCATGTCTTCCGACATCATCTGGCTCACAGTGGGCCTGGTAGGGGGCAATCCAGTCCCCAGCTCAAAATGTTTCTGCTACATTATCCCCAAGCCACCTTCCAGCTCTATGGTTCTATGAATCTAGGATATGCATGGGAGAACCTGAACTCCCAGGTTCAGTGGAGGCTGGTGGCTCCGATTTCGGTGGGGCTGTAAATCCATTCTGGGTTTCAGTCAGAACCAGCCAGAACTCTAAAGGGGATATCCAGGGTTCTGAACCCTAACCCCCCAAATAGGCTTGGCACCTTGGATAGCTCCTTTAGAGTTCTCTCTGGTTCTGACTAAAACCCAGAATGGATCAGAGCTGCACCAAAATTGGAGCCACCAGCCTCCACTGCCCGGGTTCAATCTCTATCATCTCCAGTTAAGATAATATCAGATACCTGGACAGGAAAAGGCCCTGCCGCTGCCAGAGACCTTGGAGAACCACTGGTAATCAGAGTACACAGTACTGAGCTAGACTAATAATCTAATTCAATATAAAGCGGTTTCATATGCTTGCTCAACAATCCACCTAAAGTCAATGGATGAGAAGACTTGGGAATTCATGATGATGCATGATGAGGCCGTATCTCAGTGGAAAGGCACATGCTTTGCATGCAGACAGTCTCAGGTTCAATTCCTTGCATCTCAAAGTGGGGTGGAAAAGACCACAGTCTGAAAACGTGGACAACTGCAGCTGGTCATTGTTCACAGTATTCAGCTAGGTGGATCAGTGATCTACCTCTGTATAAGGCAGCTTCCTATGTACAAGTTAACTCAACAACTTAGGTAGACTTGGAACCCAATTTTGAATCATCATATATACTAAGAGCAGATTTAATTCCCTGAGTTTGGTCCTTCTATAGCCAAAATGGCAGTGCAAGAGGGAGATATCTGAAGGCCTGATTTGCAGAAGTACAAAAATCTTTAGAGAAAAAACCCAAAGGGAGAGGATCTAAAAACAACCAGGTGGGTACTGAGCAGGGCTGGCTCAAGACATTTTGCTGCCTGAGGTGAAGGACAAGATGGCAAGATTTAGGACAAGGTGCTAAAAAATATTCTGTGGAGTTGGAAAAAGTGCAGAAAAGGGCAACTCAGTGATCAAGGGTCTGGAGCAACTCTCCTATGAGGAAAAGTTACAACATCTGGGACTGCTTAGCTTAGAGAAAAGGTGAATAACAGGAGACATGACAGAAGTGTGCAAAATTATGCATGGTCTGGAGAAAGTGACTGATCTTGCTTAGTGAAAATGGAATGCTGACTGATTCTAGTGTGGGCCGGGGGATATGGAATGGAGTATCATGGAAGAGGACATGGATGACTGAGCAGCACACTGTACAGGATCACTCCACACTGTGACACTTCATTGCAGGTCCCACTCATGCAGAGGAAGATGGGATGCTGCTTTATACTGAGTTAGACCACTGGTTCATCTAGCCCAGTATTGTTGACACTGACTGGCAGTAGGGATGTCAGAGAAATCCATTTGTGGGGTGGAGTTCAATGGGTTTTCCTAAGCTTGGCCCCTTGGACTTTGCTGTGGCCCCCAACCTGATCTGCAGGGAGTTGGGCCAGTTCATGGATTTCCTGGGAATTTTGTGCGGGGAGGGGGAGGTTCTGCAATTTGCACCAAGTTCTGAGCAAAGGTAAAAGGTGTCCCCAACCAGTCGTGTCTGACTCTAGGGTGTGGTGCTCATCTCCATTTCTATGCTGAAGAGCCAGCGCTGTCCGAAGACGCTTCCGTGGTCATGTGGCCGGCATGACTGAACACCGAGGTGCATGGAACGCTGTTACCTTTCCTGCCGAAGCGGTGCCTATTTATCTACTTGCAATTTCTTGCTTTCGAACTGCTAGGTTGGCAGAAGCTGGGACTGAAGACGGGAGCTCACTCCGTCACGCGGCACTTGGGTCTCGAACTGCTGTCCTGCCGACCTTCCGGTCTGCAGTTCAGCATCTTAACCACTAAGCCACCGCGGCCCCAAGTTCTGAGCAATTTGCATAAATCATGGCCAAATTTGTGTAATTTGCACATATTCAGATGTAATTTGTGCAAACTGCTCTGAAATTTGTACAAAATTGCAGAACCTTGTAAAAAAATGTGCAAACAAGTTCCTGAAGTTTGGGGGACAGCCTGCAGCTTGGCTTGCAGGCTCAAAGCAAGTCATACACACTGCAGAACTCCATCACCCCAAAATTCCCAGTGACAGGCATGCCTAACTGGCAGTGGCCCTCTGGCGATTCAGGCAGGGTTTTTTCCAGCCCTACCTGGAGATGCCAGTGATCGAATGTGGGACCTTCTACGTGCAAAGCAGGTGCTCTACTGCTGAGCTATGGCCCCTCCCTAAAATACATGTGTGCTGCATCAACTGTGAAGGGTGCATTCCTCCTTCAAGACCAGGTTTTCCCTTTAGGAACATAGGAATTTGCTATATACTGAGGCAGACCTTTGCTCCATCTATCCCAGTATTGTCGACACTGATTGGCAGCAGGGTTTCAGACAGGGATTTTTCCACCTCTACCTGGAGGTGCTGGGGATTGAATGTGGGACCTTCTGCATGCAAAGCAGGTGCTCTGCCACGTAGCAATGGCTCATCCCACAAACAAATCCCATGACAGTTTCCTTGTATATCTTATCTTGAAACTCTTCCCTGAGTGAGCATGTACCTCCTAAAATGGAGATGTTTATATTTTTTATTCTCTTATGCTTAATGGAATTCACCATTTCTGCCCCTTGTTTACCACTCTGCACATCAACTGGTAATACTTTAATGCAAAAAAGAAGAAAGAAAGAAAGAAAGAAAGAGAGAAAAAAGTATTTATTATGAAGTTATATTTGTTGTCCTTGTTTTTTTCTGTATTTAGGTGTATATTTTTAAGTGTAAGTTTTCTTCCTGTTATTGGAAAAAAGAGAATTTGTTTAATAAAGTTCTTTTTTTAAAAAAAGGATCAACACAACCTATGCCAGCAGCTAAATAGGAATGGAGAAATCACACATATACATACCGCAGTCTCACACGTAGAAACATGTAAAATGGCACAGTAGGGGTAAGTTCAATAACCTGGTGCCTGAGGCCTAGTTCTTGCTGAAGTGGTAAAAAACTGTTTTTGGGTTGTACCACTTGAGATTGCAGATAGGGACCCTTATGACTGAATGCTCCTCCATTCAAACCAACCAACAAGAATCCCTCAGCATAGGAAATTATGTTTCAGAGACGAGGCTGGGCTCAAGCCAAAGGCCTAGTAAGACCTTTTTGTTGCAGAATGTGGGGAGAGCAAGGATGAGCATACAAACTCTTCCCTCTTCTGTCACCAGTCCCATTGGTGCTAGGGTAGCCATGTACCTTACATTAGAGAGGACAGTCCTCTGTTTGAAGGTGTCCTCTATTTGATGGACTGTCTGGTCCAAGTCCAGTTTAAAGATAAAGAACCATCACAGGGAGAGCAGCAGGGGCCCTGAAGTTTCCCAACAACCGTTCAATGTGTGTCTATACGTATCAATTAACATGTACAATTTATGAAAACCAATGCCCTCTTTTGTCTTCTTTTTTGGTTAGATATAGTTGGCCACCCTAATTGGTGGCCTTCCCATCTGGAAGGCAAATGTCTGCAGGAAGGGAGCCTTCTGTATCCACATAGGCTTTCCATGGCTAGCTGGGGAATGCTGGGACTTTTAGGGCTTTTTCCCATCTAAACATGCATAGGATTGCACCCTTAGCGAAGCATGGCTGGCTGGGGAATGCTGGGAGTTGTGCCTTTAACAGCTGCATGACAGGCTGAAGTGCAACAGGTGCACCTTCCGCCAGCGTTCAGTAATCGGCCTGTTCCATCTGTTGTGCAACTGTCTGTCGAAGGCACAGAGCCTCTGTTAGCCAGTGAGGGGCAGCGGGGGGATTGCTGGCAGCCCTAGAAGATGCTGTACTTGGTAAAGGCAGGCAGAAGGATGCTGGCGTAGCTCCGGCTGTCCATGGTTCCTCTCGGTGCAGGAAGAGATGCAGCTGAGGACTGAAAGGTAGCAGGTTGCCTAACAGAGCCTCCATTGTACGGCTGCAGACCAAGATATTGTATAATACCCTGTACAATGACAGCAACTGGCGAGCCTTAGCCTCCGTAATAAGCTGTGCAGGTTGAGTCTCTCATGCAATTATATCACACATCATTGTGATTTCTATAATCCTCTCAATTGGTTGTGCCCTTCCATGCATATAAATTTCCATTGACTCAGAATAATTGGTTAGGGTGGGTTTTTTCCTCTCTCTCTCTCTCTCTCTCTGCTGGGTTTAATCAATTTGATCAGGGTTGCACTCATAGCTTTCTCCTTCCCCCTTGATTTTTTTTTTAAATTGTGGTAGTGGTATGGAAGTGGTGGGGGTCAGCGGGACCTCTTGATCACTCCTAGGGTTGATGTCCCTGATCAGGGCAAATATTACATTCAAGCCTTTAGGAAAATAAGCTGGGCTTATATCAGGGATGCCTTTTCAGATTTCAATTGGGGGGGGGGCCCTGGGGGAAGGAAGAAAGATTTTAGTAAATGGTAGTGATCATGAAATTAAACAAGGTTTTGGATAGTACAGAAACCCCCCCAATGCATATTACAAGTGTACCTTATGGATTTCAGGGTGGTATCCATCACAATAATTATGGCTTCAGACCTGATGCACACCTACCTGGGAGTAAGTCCTTCTGAGCATAGTTCTGAGTAAACATGCATAGAATTGCATTGCACTACACATTGTGTCATTGGACTTCATGGTCTGTGTGAAGTCCCGGGTTATTTTACATGTTTCCTGAGCATGAGCTGAGGATTACACTTCCCTAACTTGATATTATGGTTTGTCTTCATCATATAAATAATACCAAAATAGTTTGAACTACATATTCAAGAGCAGGAATTCTAATACCAGTAAATTACGACTAGCTATCCTGGAAGCAGTAAACCTGGCACTGGGTTGTACCATTTCAGTCTCCAGATGGGGGCTCATATGATTGAACTATACCATTAAAACAAATCTCTACATGAAGAAAACTAGTATATCTGGGAGAAGCCTTCTCCTTGATATCTAGCTTTGTATGTGGAGAGAGATTTTATTTAATAAAGAGGATCATTCAGTAATGTACCCTATCTTCAGCAAAGTGGTACAGCCCAGACAAAGGTTTACATCCTCAGTTAAGATTGCCATGTTTCCACAGCATCCCTGCCTCCCCCCGGCCCCACCTTATGCCTTTAACAGATGAATAATATACAGGAACTGACAAGCAAAGCTTTCCCAAGCCCTGCTGTCCATGCTGGGGAAAGCTCCACCTGTTGATTTCTGACTATTGTGCAACTGGAAAGACACAGAGCCTCTGTTCATAGGAAAGGTGGCAACTCTTGGCTGTGCATTTATTTATTCATTCATTCATTTAAAACATTTATATCCCGCCCTGTATCATTAAGATCTCAGGGCGGCATACAGATAAAATCGATTTAAACAGTATAAAACAATAAATAATTTAAACAGCTAAAAGCATATTAAACATTAAACAAGCTAATACCAATTAAAATCTACAACAATAAAACAGTTAAAACAGTATGCTACTTTAGGGAATGCATTTAGCCCTCAAAGGCTTTGGTGAAAAGCCATGTTTTTACTTGGCACTGAAATGAAACCAACGTCTGTGCAAATTGGGCCTCCAAGTGGTGGGCATTCCACATCCAGGGTGCAACAGCAGAGAAGGTCCTGTCCCACATCCCACCATAGTGTATGTGGTACCTTATTGCCTAACATAATTGAGTACCATTTTGGGGATCACTGGATTCACGCATTAAAGTCTATACCCAAAACTCTCCTAAGGCTACCACAAAGCATGAGTGCATGTACCTCGGGGCAAAGCACTTTATGTATACATAAAGTCTAAGGCTCAGTCCCTGACACGTCCATTTCAGGTTATTACAGTTGTAGTTCTTGGACCTGCATGCAAGAATTGATGGGACTTTATGAGCCAGGTATAGCTGTTCCCAGGGAAATAAATAAGATCCCCATCCACAGTGGAGGATGCCCATTGCGACTCTGCATAAGAACATTTCTACATGAGGCTTTTTCTGCATGCTCACGATTTGTCACTCATGGAAGTTTACAGATCCTTTACATGACGTCGTCAACCTCCAGGGCGTCTCCCTTGCTTTCTGACCTTTATCCTGGTTTTTAAAAGACTAGGGATAATGCAGTAACAAATATCATTCCATTTTAATGGCCGTATGAAATTGCACAGTTCTACTATAACACAGCACCATCTAGTGGCTGTATAATGAAACATGTAGGACTTGCAGACAAAGGAAGTCCCGGAAAAAAGCCCATGTCAGCCCATGTAAGGAGTCAAGCTTAATCCTGCAAAAAAATTTGGAAGCAAAAGCCCCAAGATAAAAAGCCTGGTGTGGAGAAGCCCTTAGTCACGGATCTGAACTGTCCTTCCAATCAGACTTCAGTGTGTGTGTGTGTGTACATATGCTTCTGCAGTGTCTCTGAGCCAGGTGTGACTGGATCATCCAATTTCTCTCAATGCAAAGATGAGGCCAAATGACCTGCCCCTAGAGGACACTACCTGTTGCTTCCCTGCATGTGTCGATGCTCAGAGCAGTGATTCATGCCAACACACAATGTGTGGCCTCCTCGGAAGGGAAACCATTTCTAAATCAGGGGCTGGAGAGTGTTTAGCCCTCGGGGGCCAGATTGCTTTCCAACCCACCCACCCACCCAGGGTGGACCCTTCCCCAAAGCCCCAATCCCCTGATGTCATGGGGGAATTTGTCCATACAGAGAGGTGCATGGAGTCAATGCTCCTGCCTCTCTCTGCATGGAAAATCCCTCTCTGTGAAACCCTGGTCTCATCTTTGATCAGTGACTGGAGATAAGAGCAGGGTTTCCTCTCCCCTGAGATGGGGCAGGGATTGGCAGAGAGCCTCCATGGGTGACATGGGGAACAGGCTGGAGGTTACAGTCATTGCCCTAAATGAAAGCTTCTGAGGTACAGGACTGAACTGTGCCTCCAAATATAATCCAGAAATACATATTGGACCTCCAACAAAATGTATATCATTACCTGCTGACAGGAGTGCTGTCATGTCCCCCTTGTAATCCTCCTCCTCTGAGGAAGAGTTTAAGGCCCCAACAAAGGACAATGGCCAGTTCCTGCCAGGGCCCGCACTGCAACAGGGGCCTGAGTCTGTGGAGGAGTCTGCTGAGGTCTCCAGGTGATCGAGGAGAGGGGGACTCTGCCTCAGCGGAGGAGGCTGAACACCCCCTGAATCCCAGGAAGTCACAGTGCCAAAGGAGGCAGGCCCAACTCAGGAGACCTCGTTGGAGTGCCAGGCTGTGACTGAGGTCTACTTGGGAGGAAAGGGGCTCCTCATGAGTAGGGCTCTGACCAGAGAGCTCTAATATACTGCAGCTGAGCCCTGCGTGGGGCTCAGCAGGCTCTGGTGTTAAAAGCATTCAGTGTCTACTTAGCCAGTCCTGGAAACAGCACTGTTCTTCCTGCTCCAGTATTTACTTCCTTGCCCTGTGATTGATGCTCCATGCTACTGATCCTTGGGCTACTTCTTGACTCTGCTTCTGGACTGTGTAATGTATCTGACTGCCTCTGTTTTGACCTCTGCCTGCTATCTCTTGTCTTAGCCCAGCCCTATGTATCTGACAGCTTGCCTGTGCTTTTGACCTTTTGCCTGCTTTATTACCTTGCTTCTTGGTTAGCCCTTCAGTCAGAGTATCTTGCCACCAATGCAGGACACGTGCTCCTGTCAGGGTTCCAGCCAGCCAGCTAACTAACCAACCATACATGCATATCTTCCCCAGGATACTATAAGGAGTCAAGCAAGTCAATTCACTCTTCCCTAGGGATGTACAAAACTCCCCTTACCTGGCTCCGCTGGGTTCTGCTGGGGAGAGGGAGGTGCTCTGTCCCTCCCCCCCCGGAATCCTGGCTGGCCAGCTCCGCTCCGCAGGGATTCTGCGGAGCCGCCGGCTGGCTCCGCCAGCAGCCGGACAGCCGGCCGCTGGCTAGCAGGGGCGCAAATGGCAGCGGCTGTA
This sequence comes from Heloderma suspectum, assembly GCF_057233095.1. Classification (NCBI taxonomy): domain Eukaryota; kingdom Metazoa; phylum Chordata; class Lepidosauria; order Squamata; family Helodermatidae; genus Heloderma; species Heloderma suspectum. The sequence continues at coordinate 293,753,945 of NC_139461.1, forward strand.
GCCGCCGCCGTTTGCGTCCCTGTAGTCAGTCGTGATGGGCTACGTAAAGACTTACGTAGCCTATCACGTCTGGCTTTAAAAACAAAAACGCGCATACACAAATGGCGGCAGCTACAGCCGCCGCCATTTGCATTCCTTATTTTTGGCTATCTTAGTCTACGTAAATATTTACGTAGACTAAGACGGCGAAAATAAGGAATGCAAATGGTGGCGACTGTAGCCGCCGCCATTTGCGTACGCGTGTTTTTTGTTTTTTGTTTTAAGCCAGACGTGATAGGCTACGTAAGTCTTTATGTAGCCTGTCATGTCTTGTAAAAAAAAAAAAAAAACCCGACAAGACTGCAAATGGCGGCGGCGGCAGCCAGTTGGAAGACCCAGCTGCCGCAGCCGCCGCCACCCGGAAGATTCGCCCCAGGTAAGTCTCGTCCTGGGGGGGGATCCACGGGGGGGCAGGGGGCAGGCCATTCCGCCACGGATTTTGTCTGTGATCTGTGATCTCACTGAGATCTGTGGCGGAATTCTCTGCCATCCCTACTCTTCCCCACACCCCCACCTCTGTTGTCCATGTCTATTCTCTGACTCACACTCAATATCCCATGTCTCCTGGAGACCACTGAGCATGCTGATGTCCCCAGTGGGTGCTTCTTTACATTTCCTTTTAGTTTACAAACTTGTATACTTCTGCATGCCTTGGGAGTCCTGGCATATGTAGAAAACATGATCTTATTTGTAGGTGGTCCCATTTTGCTTCCACAAACATATAGGCCCTTGACCTCGAGGGTTTGCTGTAAGTATATATCATGATAAAATGTACCGCAGGTCTCAGGGCTTGGGAAATCCTGCACTGGTATTTTCTTTCTACCACTGCTATACAAAATGGCCATGGATGCTGAACTGGGGATACTGGAAACTGGGGCTTTTGCTTGATATATTATGCTCAATAGGCAGGCATGTTCCCTGTATTGATAACTTGCCATGTACTTGCTGGATTTGTTCCTGGTGTTTCTGATCCCTCAAGCTCTTTGGAGAATGCTGCTAGGCTCATGGAAAGCAAATTCTATTCAGGCTGCTTAATTGCAACTTCTTAATTCTTTATCTCATGGAATTCTTATGTAAATTTCCTTCTGGAACAAAGGATGTGAATCCACCGAAAGTGCCTGAGTCACTGGGAGGCTCCCCTCATTAGGATAAGCCAACTATAGCTGGGCAGGTAAAAAGGATGGGATTCAGGAACGTAACCAGCACAGCAACTTGAAGCTGCTGCTGATCATGGCAACACCCAGTTTCTGAGGTTGCATTTTGGATCTAATCTTCTCTTAGAGAGCTGGTATAGCATAGTGGCTAAGAGACTGCACTGCATATCAGGAAATCCCCAGCTTGAATCATGCCTCTGCTCATGAACTCATAGGCGGACTTACTCAAGCCTGTCTCTCTTGGCCTCAGCCTCCCCCAAACCTGCAATGTTTGAGAGAATAATATTAAAGGGGTTTAATTGTTTATGGCTGGTGTGTGTGTGTGTGTGTTTAAAATAGTTTAAATTATTTTTAGGGTGCCATCCTATGCATATTTAGACAGGAGAAAGTCCTACAACTCCCAGCATTCCACATCCAGCATGGCTGGCAGAGGAATGCTGGGAGTTGTAGGACTTTTCTTGTCTAAACATGCATAGGATTGTGCCCTTAGTGCTGCTCATTTGGTTTTACTCTGGGTTTTGTACTGGTTTTTAATTTTTGTAGCTACTTTGAGCTGCAGTTTGATGGAAAGGAGGGGTAAATGTTTTTTCAGTGAGCAAAGCCAGTATGGTGTAATGGTTAGAGTGTTGGACTGGACGAAGTTCAAGTTCCCATTCAGCTATAAAGCTGTCTGGGTGACTTTGAGCCAGTCACTGGCTCTCAGCCTAGCTTACCTCACAGGGTTGTTGTGAGAATAGGAACATAGGACGCTGCCTTATATTGGGTCAGAACCATTGGTCCATCTAGCCCAGTATTATTGATGCTGACCGGCAGCAACAGCTCTCCAGGGTTTCAGGCAGGAGTTTTTCTAGCCCTACCTTGAAATGTCCGGGATCAAACCTTCTGCATGCAAAGCAGGTGCTCTACCACTGAGCCACGGCCACTCCCCCAAATGGAGCTGGTGAGGAGGATAAAATGGTGAGGAGGAGGATCATGTATGCCCCCATGGGCTCCTTGGAGGAAAAGGCAGGATATAAATGAAACAAACAAACAGTAAGTTGGGCAAAGACCAAACTAGATGATACACAAAATGCATGATTGCATTTCATGTACTGTGCGTGTGTGTTCTAAACTAGCAACTGTGGTGGCTGGGTGGGATCAGGATCATAACTGTGACAAGTAGGAAGGGGGCTTAATCTTTTCCCCACATAGCAATGTCCCAATACCTCCCCCCCCCCAGCTGTTATCCTCTCCCCCCTTCCCAGGAGAGAAACTGCCATTGGCATGAATCACTACAAGAAAGCCAGAGTTTAATCCCTCCTCATCCATGAGGTTCAGCAGTTTGGGGCAAATCATTCCCTTGCAGCCTACCCGACTAGACAGGATTGTTGTCAAGTTAAAATAAGGCAGAGCTCTAGTATTGTGGTCCACTCTCAGCTCTTGGAGTCCGGTGGGAACACCAATGTGCAGAATGTGCAATAAGCTGGTTTTTGTGGATAAGCAAAGGAAGATCATGCCTGGGAAACCCGCAGGCAGCAGCCCATTTAAAAGTTTTAAAATGTGAACAAGCATTCATGAGAACCTCTGTGCATCACCCTTGCTGTTGTGATAATAAAAATCCCAAAGAATGGCTCATCTCAGAGCTGGCCCAACACATTTTGCTGCCTGAAGCAAAGATGTTCCCACCAATTCCACCTACAGAAGCTGATCAAACTGACAGTTGAAAGTGGTGATGGGACAGCATCCTCCACACAGAGCTCTGTCCTCCAATAGAGGGAAACAGCCTGGGTCCACCATACCCACCCACTCCACACTGTCCATCATTTGCTGCCTGAGGTGACTGCCTCACTCTGTCTAACGGTAGGACCGGCCCTGGCTCATATTGAGCAGCTCTATCCTGCCCGTTTTGCAGAGGATACTTTATTTTTATTATTACATGTATATCCCACCGTTTTTCCTCTTGCAAGAAACCCAAGGTGGCTTACATAGTCCTCCTGCTCTCCATTTTATCCTCACAACAACCCTGTGAGGTAGGTTAGGCTGAGAGTCAGTGACTGGCCCAAAGGCACCCAAGTCAGCTTCATGGCTGAATGGGGACTAGAACCCGGATCTCCCAAGTCCCAGTCCAACACTCTAACCACTGCACCACATTGGCTCTCTTTATGAGCACACATTTCTTTTGCTATACTTGAGGAACCAATACAGCTCTTTCCATGGTACTTTCTCCCCTACACACACACACACACACACACACACACCCCTCTACCTATCTCTCTTCATATCTGCAATGTGGATCTTTTAACATGTAATTAGGCTGTGCAATTTAAGATCCTGAATGCATCCCACATGCAAGATATTCGGTCGGCTGGCATTTCCCCCTTCCTGCTAACAGTGCAATTCCATAGGTCTCCCTCTGCACTGCCTGATGTGCTGACTCAGTGCTAGGTGTGTTTAACATGTTCTGATCTATTTGGGTCCTTGTTATGCAAACTGCCAAGTGTGTGTGGCAGAGGTGACCAAAGATCTTACTGATAATAATTGCAGATGCAGATCACAATTCATGCATCACTAGGAACTGCAAAATGCACCTTTTCCATGTATGCATGCACGTGCGCATACACACACCATTGCTCTCCTTCCAAATAATCCCATTATTACCATGTTCATTTCTGTGCTTTTCCTCCTCCATAGCCTATCCCTGCAAGGATTTATCCTGTTTCAACTCAGGATCTCAGCTGGTGTGAACTTTTCTCACCACTTGCTGAAAAAGCTTCTGGAAGTCAGTTGGGCAGCAATCGTGAAGTGAGTTTGTTCTTTGGAGATGTGTTAAAACAATCACATAACCAATTCACCCAGGACTGTTCAGGCAACATTGGTTTTCTCTGCATTTTTTGGCCCAATTCAAAGTGTTGGTGGTAATCTTTAAAGCCATATGTGGCTTGATACCTGAACTGCTCTCTCCCATATGAACTTGCTAACCCATTAAGATAATTAACAGGGACTGCCCCTGTTCAGACGCGACTGGGAGAAGGGTGGTTAAAGGAGCTACAATGGGGGAGGGGGTTAGGAAAACCATGATGTGCACGCCTGTCAATGGCCGGGAACAGTGTGGTGCTCATGGTTTATTTCCCCATGTCCACAGAGTAGTTCATTCCCTGGCCTCCCGCCGCCACCGCTGGTTATCCCAGCAGCCATTGCTCCGGGAAAACACGCGCACTGGCTGCTCCATCTTTTGCTATGTGACAGTAACCATAGAGTCTGGCCGCAATGCCTAGAGTGTTGCCAGAAGTGCAGGATGCTCTAAGCTGCTGTCTCTATGGTTGTGGCCTAAAAACCACCCGGAGCCTGTTTTAACCACCAGAGAGCCCAGCACACACAACAGTAAGGCACCCTGGGGCCCCTTAACCCTGCTGCAGGGGTGTGGTTACCCAGGGTGGTTTACTCACCATGGTTGTTAGGATTTTCTTCCCCCACATGACATGGTAAGCCACCATGGTTCGCTAAACAATGCTAACCACGGTGGGTTAGTGTTGCATGTGAACTGGGTCAGTCCCTTATGTGCCACATCAACATTTGATTGGGACCAGGGAAAATATCTAGCACCTCGGTGTTCAGTCATGCCGGCCACATGACCACGGAAGCGTCTTCGGACAGCGCTGGCTCTTCGGCTTAGAAACGGGGATGAGCACCGCACCCTAGAGTCGGACACGACTGGCTGGGGACACCTTTACCTTTACCTTTTTAAGGGTCGGCAAATCTGTCGGTTTTGCTTCTGCTCATAAACGATTTTTTTAGATCTTGAGTTCTTTCTCTCTGGAATATGAAGAACTTTGCAAATTTTGGTGAATTCTTATCACAAACAAACTCAAAAGAAATTCTTACCCATCTACACTAGCCAAATTCAATAGGTACAATTATTTCCAGCATGATGCGCCTGCCTGTCAGATGATGCCTGTCAGATGATGCGCCTGCCTGTCAGATGACCATGATGCGCCTGCCTGTCAGACAGCTGTAAAAGTGGAGGAGCCTGTCAGGGAAAAAAAAAGACAGGTGAGACCCCTATTTCAGCACTAACATGGCTGAATACACAGGGATTCAAACTCAGACTTTTACAAGCTAAGCATTCAAAGCCCTGAGCCTGGATGGACGAATCGGTCAGTTTTGGGTTTTCCTGCATTCGTTTTTTTAAAAAAATTTCAAATTCTTTTTGTCCCAAATAGGGTGAACTTTGTGAATTTTGCTAAAGTCCTACCAAAACCGAACTGAAATGAAATTCTTACTCATTTCTAGTCTAGACTCTGGAACGTCCCATCTGCCTAGGGAAGCTTGCTTTGCCACGTCTTTGATGCTCTTCTGTCACAGGGTAAAGACCTTCATCGTTTTGCTTTAAGCATTTGGGTTTCAGCAAGCTGGCTTGATTCCTTCCTGTTTTGTTTTGACTTATCGATTTGGTATTTTAACACTGAAGCTGCTTTGTAGGCAATATTAATTTTTGGATGATTGCGGGGGGGGGGGTAATATCTTTGTTTTTAAGCTGCCTGTGATCTGAATTTTATCTGTTCTGCCTCTGTTGTCCTGTTCTTTTACATGACTGTTGTTGTTTTAATGCAGAAGTTGGCAATTTGTGGCCCTCCAGATGCTTTGGCCTACAACTCCCATCAGCCCTAACCAAAATAGTTAAGTGTGAGGGACAATGGAAGATGTAGGCCAAAACATGTGGAGGGCTACAAGTTGCCCACCCCTATTTTAATGGATTGACATGCTGTTGGTTGCCTTAGAGAGAAATCCTATGCCACCTAGACAGGGCTCTGGACTGAGAACCAGGAAACCGTGCTCCCCCCGTGCTTGCCCCTGCTCACAGCGCAGAAAGGACCATGCTGGCTGATGCTACGAGCTCGCAAACGTGAGCTCATAGGGGGTGAAAGGGTTCCCGGGGGCAGGGCAGGGAGAAGACTGGGATGTGGGGCTACGAGGTATCCCCAGCTGTCCCTAGCCACCTTCCCTTCCCGAAGCCTCCACTAGATGGGTAAAATCACCCATCTAGCTAAAATGTAGAGCAGGATGCACAATGCACCTCCACTCTGCACTGGATACTTTTAAGCCTCCGAGTTCAGTGGCTTATGAGTACCCAGAGCGCATCCCATAGGATTGTGCCCTTAGACGTTTTATGGAAAAGCAGGATATAAATAAAATTTTGAATAAATACATGCATAAAATGAAATATAGTCACACATATAGTCAACATACAGAGGGGGGAATGGAATTGTCTGTCTCTGGCCTTCATGCATCCATCAGATAGTCTATGAGCCGATGCATGGTCACACGGACAGAAGCTACACACACTGAAAGCTTGTATGTATGTAGGCCCTGTGCAGGCAAACCAATCAATACATGGAAGTTGTTCTGGGACATGATTCTTCTTCCATGTAGGGATGGCAGAGAATTCCGCCATGGATCTCGGTGAGGCCGAATGCCAGTGCATTCGGCCCCCCGAAATCCATCGCGGAACGGCCTGCCACCCCCCCACCCCCCGCGGATCCCCCCCGGGACGAGAGTTACCTGGGGCGGATGTTCCGGATGGCGGCGGCTCCCACAGCAGCTTCGGCAGTGGCGGCAACTGGTCTTCCAACCGGCTGCCACTGCCACCATTTGCAGTCTGTGTTTTTTGTTGTGTTTTTTTCCCCCATAGACGTGATAGGCTACATAAAGACTTACGTAGCCTATCATGTCTGGGTACAAAAACACAACAACAACCGCGTACGCAAATGGCGGTGGCTACGGCTGCTGCCATTTGCGTTCCTTATTTTTCTTCGTCTTAGTCTACGTCAATATTTACGTAGACTAAGACGAAGAAAAGAAAGGGGAACGCAAATAGCGTCCACTATGCTATTTGTGTTCCCCTTTCTTTTCTTCGTCTTAGTCTACGTAAATATTGACGTAGACTAAGATGAAGAAAAATAAGGAACGCAAATGGTGGCGGCTGTAGCCGCCGCCATTTGCGTACACATGTGTGTGTTTTTCCAGAAATCTGGCTGCGGACGGCCCTGGCCTGGGCCTGGCTGGCTGCTCCACGGAGCCGCCGCGGAGCACAGCCGGCCATCGAGGATTCCGAGGGGGAGGACCGGATTGCCTCCCCCCCCGTCGAGGATTCAGGGGGGAGGGATGGAACCCTCCCCCCCCATGAAAAGAATCCGTGGAAAGGTAAGTGACTTTTGTACATCCCTAGTGATATGTCCTCTGAATGGTCCTAAATTGAACTGTTTAGTCTAAATCTATGTATTGTGAACTGCCCAGAGAGCTTTGGCTAATGGGCAATATAAAAACATAATAAATAATGCCTTGTGGGTGAATGGGGATTTGAACCAAAACTAAGTCCATTATACCACACTGCCTCTATTGCTGTTAATTCAAACAAGAGATCTTTTTTCATAATTTGCCCAATATGAGCATCATATTCTTTTTCTTTCCCCTTCTTTCTCTCCTCTTTCCCTCTTTTCTTATCTTTTCCTTCTTTTCACCAACCATGCCTTTCCTTGTTTCTTGTTCTTACAGTCGATATACTAAATAAACACATAAAAGCATTAATTCTTGTATACATGATTAGGGAGAAACTGAAGATTTGGTGGTGACTATTTATTTACTGCTTACCCACTCTTAATTCAGGGCAATCGTTAAAAAAAAAAAAAAAGACTAAACAAATATGATTTTAAAAAAATGGAAAAGCACTTTAAACAGTATAGAATTGTGTGTATGTGTCTGCTTTTTAAATGGTTATTCTGATTTTACATTTTTATTTCCAATTTATCTGTATAAATTGCCTTGGGTACAGTGTAAAAAGGTGGGTCGCTCTATGTCTTGCATGATTTATTTTATTATTAAATTTATTAATCGCCCATCTGTCTGGTCACCCAGCCACTCTGTGTAGATCCAAGCCCTATTCAGTCATGCTAAAACTGAATAGGCTAAACACGCTAATTATCCAGGGTTCTGAAAAATGTGGAGATCCCTCACGGATAGAGGAGGCTCTCTGCTTCTTATTGTCACCCTCCGCAAGTAGAAGGCAATGAAGCATGATGAAGGAGAGGGTTGGGGTTAGAGCACTCCCTCCCCTCGTGTGTTTGGCCTATTCAGTTTTAGTATGCCTGAATAGGGCTCAACTCTAGGGTTACATGTGGGAGCCATATTAATTGGGGGGGGGGGGTTACCCAGAAAATCATGGCTCTTGCATGTTATAGGGATCGCAATGGGTATACGTAGAATGCAGATGGGTAGCCACTGCTCTCATCTTGCATGAAGCACCCTGTAGCTGAACTGAGTGAAATCAAGCTCAACAGATCCTGCATACTCAAGGGCATTATTTATGAGAAATGACTGTCTAAACAAGGAATACAGTAATCACTGCCTTGTGACTCCGCAGGTAAGAAAGTTCACTGTAATTGCAAACACATCCTAGTCCTGTTCAGATTACTTACATGCATACAATGAACGAACACACACACACGCGCGTACGTGTGTGTGTGTGCTCGCGCGCGCGCGTCTGGAAGAGAGGATGGGATCATGGTGGCAGACCCCACTCCTGCCACAAAACAACTGGGTTGGGCTTACTGGTGATAATGAATATGTATGGCGCTAAATCTAGTGATACATTTTTATCTATATAGTTTAAAAATATACAACAAAACAATACAAGAAAGTACACTGATATTATGCTGTAAAAGGAATATCCATCAAAATGATAAGATAGAATACAATGTGGTTGTGCTGTATAAGCCTAACCATACCCAAAATAACCAATACCAAATAAACCAAATGCATTTCAACATACAGTCTTCCTCAGTGGTCTAGTACAAAGGATGTGGTCTAGTGAATGAAAGATATGCCAAAAAGTAAACAAACATACAGATACATGGTATATAGCACATTGCTCACAATTACCAGCATAGGACACTGCAGTATTTAGACCAATTCATAAGTCTTGCCAAACCTTCCTCTGGTACATGTACCAATGAGGAAGTGTACATTATGGTAGTGAAAAAAACTGCAAGGGGGCCAAAGGCTCCACTATAATCAACTGTTATTGCAAAGGGCTGCAGCGGTCATACAAACAGTTGACCGATAAGGTACATAATAGAGTTCTTCTAAAAGCTGCCCAAACAGGAGCCTAACTTTCCACACCTTGGTAGGTCCCACTCCTGATCTGGTGTACAAAGCCTTGAAGTGTACACTTCATATGGACTGTGCAGTCTACTGAATGTGCAGAAGTCCAGAGCAGAGCCTGCTACTGCAGCCCTATCCCAATCCTGCTCCCATAAACGTGGACCTGGCATCAGCACCCGGTATCCTAGCTAGGGCGACCTGGTGTCCTATTTTACAGAGGACAGTCCTCCACTTCAAGGTGTCCTCTGTTGAAGGGCTCCTCAGTCCAAGTCCAGATGAAAGATAACACACCATAAAAAGGAAGAGTAGCGGCCTTGAAGTCACCCATCAACATTTAGCAGTCCCTGGACAGCAAACCGAGCAGGCACACAAGTCTCCTGTGGTGAGATGTATTGTATTTCAGTGTAAATTATAGTTGTTGAGTCGTTAAGTCATGTCTGACTCTTCGTGACCCCATGGACCATAGCACGCCAGGCCTTCCTGTCCTCCGCTCTCTCCCGGAGTGTGCTCAAGTTCATATTCATTGCATCGGTGATGCTATCTAGCCATCTCATCCTCTGTCGTCCCCTTCTCCTTTTGCCTTCAGTCTTTCCCAGCATCAGGGTCTTTTCCAGGGAGCTTTCTCTTCACATTAGGTGGCCAAAATATTTGAGCTTCAGCTTCAGTATCTGTCCTTCCAATGAGCACTCAGGGTTGATTTCCTTCAGGACTGACTGATTTGACCTCCTTGCAGTCCAGGGGACTAGTAAGAGTCTTCTCCAGCACCACAGTTTGAAAGCTGCAATTCTTTGGCGCTCAGCCTTCCTTAGAGTCCAGCTCTCACAGCCATATGTTGCTACTGGGAAAACCATAGCTTTGATTAGACGAACCTTTGTCGGCAAGGTGATCTCTCTGCTTCTTACTATGCTGTCTAGGTTTGCCATAGCTTTCCTCCCAAGGAGCAAGCGTCTTTTAATTTCATGGCTACAGTCACCGTCTGCGGTGATCTTGGAGCCCAAGAAAATAAAATCTGTCACTGCTTCCATTTCTTCCCCTTCTATATGCCAGGAAGTGATGGGGCCAGATGCCATGATCTTCGTTTTTTTCATGTTGAGTTTCAAACCAGCTTTTGCACTCTCCACTTTCACCCTCAACAAGAGGCTCTTTAGATCCTCTTCGCTTTCTGCCATTAGGGTGGTATCGTCTGCGTATCTGAGGTTGTTGATAATTCTCCAAGCAATCTTAATTCCGACCTGTGACTCATCCAACCCGGCATTTCTCATGATGTACTCTGCATATAAATTAAACAAGCAGGGCGACAATATACAGCCTTGTCGTACTCCTTTCCCAATTTTGAACCAATCGGTTGTTCCATGTCTGGTTCTTACTGTTGCTTCTTGACCCTTGTACAGGTCTCTCAGGAGACAGGTAAGGTGGTCTAATACGCCCATCTCTTTAAGATTTTGCCAGAGTTTGTTGTGATCCACACAATCAAAGGCTTTAGCATAGTCAATGAAGCAGAAATAGACGTTTTTCTGGAATTCTCTTGCTTTCTCCATGATCCAGCGAATGTTGGTGATTTGATCTCTAGTTCCTCTGCCTCTTCGAAACCCAGCTTGTACTTCCGGTAGTTCACATGCTGCTGAAGCCTAGCTTGTAGGATTTTGAGCATAACCTTGCTGGCATGTGAAATGAGCGCAATTGTACGGTAGTTTGAACACTCTTTGGCGTTGCCCTTCTTTGGAATTGGAATGCAAACTGACCTTTTCCAGTCTTGTGGCCACTGTTGAGTGTTCCAAATTTGTTGGCATATTGAGTGCAGCACTTTAACAGCATCATCTGTTAGGATTTTAAATAGCTCAGCTGGAATACTGTCATCTCCGCTAGCTTTGTTGTTAGCAATGCTTCCTAAGGCCCACTTGACTTCACTCTCCGGGATGTCCGGCTCAAGTTCAGTGACCGCACTATCATGGCTATCAGGGACATTCAGATCTTTCCTGTATAGTTCTTCTGTGTATTCTTTCCAACTCTTCTTGATCTCATCTGCTTCTGTTAGGTCCCTGCCTTCTTTGTCCTTTATCATGCCCGTCTTTGCACAAAATGTTCCCTTGAGATCTCCGATTTTCTTGAAAAGATCTCTAGTCTTTCCCATTCTATTGTTTTCCTTGATTTCTTTGCATTGTTCATTTAAGAAGGCCTTCTTGTCTCTCCTTGCTATTCTCTGGAACTCTGCATTCAGTTGGATATATCTTCCCCTTTCTCCCCTGCTTTTCGCTTCCCTTCTTTCCTCAGCTACTTGTAAAGCCTCATCAGACAGCCACTTTGCTTTCTTGCATTTCTTTTTCTTTGGGATGGATTGAGTTGCTGCCTCCTGAACAATGTTACAGACCTCCATCCATAGTTCCTCAGGCACTCTGTCTATCAGGTCTAATCCCTTAAATCTATTCCTCACCTCCACTGTATATTCATAAGGGATATGATTTAGGTCATATTTTTATTTATTTATTTATTATTAAATTTATTAATCGCCCATCTGGCTGGTCACCCAGCCACTCTGGGCGATGTACAACATACAATAAAAACAGTTTAAAACAATAAAATTCTACAATGAAAACATTTTCTAAAATACCCTAACCCACCCCAAATGCCTGCCTGAACAGCCACGTTTTTAATGCATGACGGAAGCTCATTAAAGAGGGGGCATGATGGAGTTCCCTAGGAAGGGAGTTCCACAGAGTGGGGGCCACCACAGAAAAGGCCCTCTCCCTCGTCCCCACTAGTTTAGCTGTCCTGGCTGATGGGACAGAGAGAAGGCCATCTGAGGCTGAACTTGTTAAGTGGCCTGTCTGGTGCTGCTGGAGGCGCTTCTTAAGTCATACCTGAATGGTTTAGTGGTTTTCCCTACGTTCTTCAATTTAAGCTGAAATTTTGCAACAAGAAGCTCATGATCTGAGCCACAGTCAGCTCCAGGTCTTGTTTTTACTGACTGTATAGAGCTTCCCCATCTTTGGCTGCAAAGTACATAATCAATCTGATTTCGATATTGACCATCTGGTGATGTCCATGTGTAGAGTCGCCTCTTGTGCTGTTGGAAAAGAGTGTTTGCTATGATCAGCGCGTTCTCTTGGCAAAACTCTATTAGCCTTTGTCCTGCTTCATTTTGCACACCAAGGCCATGCTTGCCTGTTATCCCGGTGATTTTTTGACTTCCTACTTTAGCATTCCAATCCCCTATGATGAAAAGGACATCTTTTTTTGGTGTTCGTTCTAGAAGGTGTTGTAGGTCTTCATAGAACCGATCAACCTCAGCTACTTCGGCCTCAGAGGTTGGGGCATAGACTTGAATTACTGTGATGTTGATTTGTACTTGGATTCGTACTGAGACCATTCTATCGTTTTTGAGATTGTACCCCAGTACTGCTTTTCCCACCCTTTTGTTGACTATGAGTGCTACTCCATTTCTTCTAAGGGATTCTTGCCCACAGTAGTAGATATAATGGTCACCTGAATTAAATTCGCCCATGCGTGTCCATTTTAGTTCTGTTTCCCAACATGTCGATGTTCAATCTTGCCATCTCATGTTTGACCACCTCCAGCTTACCTTGATTCATTGACCTTACATTCCAGGTTCTGAAACAATATTGTTTTTTACAGCATCAGATTTTCTTTTCACCACCGGACACATCCACAGCTGAGTGTCCTTTCAGCTTTGGCCCAGCCGCTTCACTCTTTCTGGCGCAACTTGGAAATTCCATCTGCTCTTCCCCAGTAGTATATTGGACACCTTCCGACCTGAGGGGCTCATCTTCCGGCATCATATCTTTTAGCCTTGTGTTGTGATACGTTCCATGGGGTTTTCTTGGCAAGAATACTGGAGTGGGTTGCCATTTCCTTCTCCAGTGGACCACATTTTGTCAGAACTCTCTGCCATGACCTGTCCGTCTTGGGTGGCTCTGCACGGCATAGGTTATGGTTTCTCTGAGTTACACAAGTCCCTTCGCCACAACAAGGCAGTGATCCATGAAGGGGAAATTATAGTCGCTATTCCTAAATTTGCATATGCATATCAAAATTAGGATATGCAAATTGGTGTCCTCTCCTTTGTTTTAGTCACGCATTTCCTCTTTGGGGGATGCACAAGTGGCCACCCTAATTCTCACACCTTGGATAGCTCCTTTAGGGTTCTTACTGGCTCTGACTGAAACCTGGAGTGGATTCACTGCCCCATTGACAGTGGAGCCACCAGCCTCCACTGGAGCCACCTGAGGGTACTTTACCCAGGACCCCCTCAAAGACGGAGCTGGCTGTACCTATGTGCATTCACTGTGCATGTGTAGGTCATCTGAACAAGTTTAGTGCGCTGTGATAATGAGCAAGGAGGAACAAAAACACCTTCAGTTCACATTTCATATAAACAAGTCTGGCCAAATCAGAATTACAAACCTGAATCAACATCCCAGATGTTTGTGATCATACGGACCAGCCCTCAGCCACCTAGCCAAGCCCTCTTATGACACTGTAGCCATGGGGCATCTGTTTCCAGACATCATATATCACCATAGGTGGGTCAAACAAAAAGAGAATCCTTAACCTGAAGAATGAGAATAGAACTCCATGCAAACATCAACCCAAAGATTTCTCATGGGTGGGTAGAACATGATTTCAGAATGATTTACAGCAGCTTTTTAATGAGGCTACAAATGCTGACACAGCGCTTGACGGTGGGTGAAATGATTCATTCCTCTGAAATGGGGATTCTTAGATTGTTCTATCAGCAAAAAGGGAAAAAGAAGGAATAACAGGGAGAACCCCCACCGCTATGTGAATTAGATAGCCGTGTATATAATAAATAAACCATAAACAGAATGGAGCCATGGCAACAAATGTGGGAATGAAGGAGCGATTGGCTAAAAGTGATTGGGGGAAAATGTGAATATGTAAAAAGCTGCTGCTTGTTTCAACATAAACTTCAAAGAGAAAAAAAGGGGGTAAGAATAATTGCTGAATACAATGAATAAGTTTCCAGAGGAGAGGCAGAGGTATCCAAAACACATAAACATAGTTGGGAAAACATATCCATGTTGAATCAATGCATGGAAGGGGAAGAGCAGAATTGTGCCTGCTGTTGGCCCAGTTGCCCCAACCTCCCTGCGTTGATCCGGTCGTCGTAACTGCATAGATCTTCAACTGAGGCGAAGGACCCACACAACGCAAACAACTAAAACATCAGTGACAACCATAAACAATTTTCCTGATGCATTAAACAGCCCATCATATGCCATCAAATGCCTGGGAAATACAAAAGCAGTTCTCCAAAATCCAGGCTGCTAAAGTGTGCAGTGTTGGACTTGAACCAGGGAGACGGGCATTCAAATGCTTGCTCAGCCCTGAAACTCCGAGAGTGAAATTGAATTAACCATAGGTGTCTGCGTACCACTAGGGGTTGCACCAGACTTGGCTGCATGTGGCTGGAGCCAGATTGTGGTCACTGTGTGCGGCTTGTCACCATGTAATTCGAAGGAATATCCAAAAAAACACAAGTGGCAGGTCTGCATCCCTATTAGGGCTGCTCAAGGAATTCGATCTTTGCAAATTTCAGTACAAACTCACCTGGGCCTTGTCTCCCCAACATGATTGGGAAGTAGCTATCTGTTGCCTTTCTTGGTTCTCTGACTGTTGTGACACAGTTTTCACTTCAAGAAGCATATTCAGGTGCCTTGAAAATGCATATATTGGGAGCAAACACACACAATTATTTAAATGAGAAATGTTGTGTGCACTGAATAAAAATAATAACCGCAGGTTAATGTAGAAATGGGACAAAGCAGAAAGTGATGTGGACCAATTTATTTATTTAAACCGCCTTATTTATTAATTAATTCACTTTATACCCCATCTTTCCACCAAGAAAATGGCAGTTAAAGCATCTAACCATTGTAAAAACATTAAAAAAATAGTTAAAAATGACAATAAAACAAATACGTTATAACACATATCATATGTGAACCGCCCAGAGAGCTTCGGCTATTGGGCGGTATAGAAACGAAATAAATAAATAAATATCAAAGCACACTTAAAATTACAAAATAAAAATGACGTGGACACATTGCACAGCCATGGTGTGCTCTCCAGGAAGAACTATGTTTTCCCCAACTCCTAAATATTGTGGCTTTTGAATGCTCACACAAGGCAAGTTGCCTGTGACAGAAGAACTACCATGCTGACCCTGCACAGCAGCTGTGCACTGACTGCATGGGGAAATTATTGTAAGGAAAGACCTGGAGCCCAACATAAGAACATAAGAAGAGCCCTGCTGGATCAGACTAAGGTCCATCTAGTCCAGCATTCTGTTCACACGGTGCCCAACCAGCTGTTGACTGGGAACCCACAAGCAGGGCATGGGTACAAACTCACCCTCCCACCCACATTCCCCAACAACTGGTGTACATAGGCTCACTGCCTCTGGTAGTGGAAGTAGCACATAGCCATCAGGACTAGTAGCCATTGGTAGCCTTTTCCTCCAGGAATTTGTCCAACCCCCTTTTAAAGCCATCCAAATTGGTGGCCATCACTACACCCTGCGGTAGCGAATTCCATAGTTTAACTATGCACTGTGTGAAGAAGTCCTTCCTTTTATCTGTCCTGAATCTCCTGTCAATCAGGTTCATAGGATGACCCCACGTCCTAGTATTTGGGGAGAGGGAGAAAAATGTCTCCCTATCCACATTCTCCACACCATGCACAATTTTGTAGACCTCTATCATGTCTCCCCTTACCCTCCTTTGTTCCAAGGTAAACAATCCCAGCTGTTGTAACCTTCTCTCATAGAGGAGATGCTCCAGTCCCTTGATAATTTTAGTTTCCCTTTTCTGTACTTTTTCCAGCTCTACAAGCCCAACTTGTGCATGGCGATGGGAAGTGCATGCAGGGATCCCTCATTGAAAAGTATCCATCAGCAGGAGCTAGGCCCAGAGCCCCCATTCCCCCCTGTTAAACAGCTGATTGGAGGAATTTACAGCTACTTAAGAGTCAGCTCCATTTGCATAGTCCTGGCAGCTGGAGCCAGATCTACACCTTGTGTCATATCATTACATTCCCATCATGGTAATGCTATATGCCTCTTGTACATTTATACCTTGTAGGACACACAATGACATTTATTGCGGTATATTGGATAATGTGGAATAAAAAGCAGGAAATAACACTACAAACAAGGTATATCGAATGTGTAATGTGCCCCAACCGTTATCAGTGTGCTTCAACACTGCTCTAAAGCAGTAGTGTAGATCTGACCTGGGCTGGGTGGAGGAACTGCAGGAGCAACATCTGTTTGCATGTGGAGTTCCTCATCCAGCTACGGATGTGTGTGGAAGTCTGCTTCTTCATGCTTATGGTCCTGAACGAGATTGGGGACTGTATGTATTACAGGCCCATCTAGCCACTGAAGCGGTTCTTCTCTGGGACCCCCCCCCCCCAAGGGAAGTGAGGTGGGTGGCAGAGGGCCTTTTCTGTTGTTGCACCTTAGTTCTGGAATGAACTTCCCAGAGAAGCTTGTCTAGTGCCTACGTTGTGCTCTTTTCAGCACCAGATGAAGACCTTTTTTAATTTTCCCAGGCATTTTAATCTTTCAATTTCTGTTTTAAATCTGTTATTGTATTTTAAATTTTTGCACTGCTGCTACATTCTATTTTATTATTTTAATTTTAATTTTATACTATAGTTTTAAAATTTTAACCTTTTATATGGTATTTTCTCAGATTGTATTTGATGGTTTTAATTGCTGTGAACTGCCCAGAGAGCTCCAGCTATTGGGCGGTATAGAAATGTAATCAATCAATAAATATATAAATATGGTTGCAATTGAACCATTTCTGAGGCAAAATGCAATTGATGCATTCATTGGTATAGTGAATGCAAGCACAAACCGGAACTACTACTCTGCACCTAAAGGCACATATATACTCCCTGAAAATTGTATTAGTTATCTCATCACATTCCATGTATCTTTTATGTCCGGAAGGTCTGATAGTTTTGGATACAGGCGAGAGTAAATACCCAAGATTTTCAATGCATTTTGGAAGTTTGTGAATAGCCATTTTTTCAACAGCCTTCCCCAACATGGTGCTCTCCAGATGTTTTGGGCAACTACACTCAGCATCACTGACCATTGGTCACGCTGGCTGGAGTTGGTGGGTTTTGTAATCCAAAATTTCTGGAGGAGACCAGATTGGAGAAGTGCTCTATAACCACATGTACCTATCTTTAATGCATGAACTGAAGAGCTATTAAGGGATACAATGCTATTTAAAACTGTTCACTAGTCAGTGTGAAAATGGTGTTTAGGGGGGAAATATATACCACTGAGTGCAAAGAGTATTAAGAACCAAGGCTAGGTTTGAAAATTGTTCTGCATAAGAGATCCTTCTCATAGGTACACTGCTGGAGTCCACAATGAAAGTCACCCCATTTTAAAGTAGTTTCTGTATCTTTCATTGTAGACTAAAGACTACAGTCATATAGACTGTGCTTAATTTAGTTTAAACAAATATAATCCTATCGTAAAAGAGTGCAGTCAGACGCCTCACATAATAATTTAGCTCCAATTAACCACAGTGATTATTTTGAGACATCTTGTGATCTCTTTGCAAATACAGAGTAAATATAGAGATGGGGTGCAGAAAAACCACAGCCATAAAATGGAAAGGCCCATATAATTAAAGGGATATGATTTTGGCTAATATCTGCACTACGCGTTAACGCCTTACCTGACAATTAAAATATCTGAACATCTTATGGTTTTGTGAGAGCAAGAGTTTGAATGTTGCATCTGAAACTGTGAGATACTCTCCTTTGAAATAAAACACAGTGACCTCACCACCTCATCCTAAGCATACTTTCTTGGAGGTAAACCCCACTGAGTTCAACAGGAATTAAGATATTTGCTCACATGCAGACCACAATAGAAGGCAGTGCTAAAGAACATTGAAGGAGATACTTCACAGAAGACCCTCAGGAAACAAAAATCCCCAGAAAGATAAATTCATTCTCTAAGTACAAGAGCAGTGTGAGTGAAAGGGGCTAAATGTGGGACATTGTTTCTTTTCTTTTTCTTGTGTTTAATGCAAAACCATTGCCTAGAATGTACATTTGATTAAAAAAAAAAACAGATCTTATTTTCTAGAAGTATGTTTAGGACTGCAGCTTTGAGCTGAAACCCTAAGTATATTTCACTTGGAATTAATTCCTACTAATTGAAGGAACTTAGGACCACATTGCATTAGCCTGCAGTTGTGTGTAGCTCAGTGGCCCCTCTCCATAGCAAAGAATCCTCACAACAGCTTTACAGAAGAGAAAAGGTGGGCGTTAGGGGTGCTTAACTCTTCCTCTACCTGTCACTTCCCTCTCCTTGCAGATACATTTATCTCCCATGGGGTTCTGAATCTATGTTTATCTTGCAAACATGGGTGTGGAACCATATAGGGGGGAAAAGTCTAGAGGAGGAGAGTTTTCAGGCAGCTGGCAGGGGAAGGGTTAAGCTTCCTCTGTGGCAATGTGCACCCAACTGAGGTTATTTTGTAATGGAGAAAGAGCTACCTTTAAATATGGCTGGAAGGGTAATGTGTTGTTTGGCCCTTGCTAGGACTCAGTACAAATGTCTAACATGGGCCCTGCTCCTACATATAGACCATGCTCCCATCCCATATATACAATCTCATGAGTCACGAAAGAAGACGTTTCAATTTAATTCTGAAATTTACATGTTCAACATTTCTGAAATTACCCCACTGCCTACACTGTGGCTTTCCTTTTTGCAATTTTTGTTTAACATAGCATCCAGCCTAAAGAAGAGTCCTTCAAAACTTGCTGACTATTTTGTAACTTTTTGGTTTGTCCTAATGAACATATTATTTTGATATTGTTTTGATCCCCCCCAGTAGACCAATGCAGCTGCAAACATTTTATATACCAACCAATTCACTTTAAAGCTTCATTCTTCTGTTTCTTTATAATGGCAAAATCTTGAATGATCTCCCTAGAGTCAATTTCTCTTGCAACTTCACACTCCACAGACAAAATAGACATTGCCTGAGTCAACTGCAGAAACAGCTGGTCTATTTTGACAAACTGGAGGGTTGATAGGTGTCTTTTAGCTTCTTTTAGTTCCCTTTGTTTAGCATCTTTACACTTCTGGCTGCATAATTTGTATTTAAAACAAGACATAGCGGAAGTGAGTGTGCGTGCGTACGCGCATGTATGTGTGCGTGCGTGTTTGTGTGTGCATGCGTGCGTGAACTAGACCTTTACTCACATATTTTGGGCCTGTAAATCTTGCCAGCATCACTGGCTCCCACTGGCCCTGGGATCAGTGTCCCTGATCGTTGTGGTGCTTTGTCCCCCCCCCCCCACCTACTTTTGCCCCTTCCTACTACTTATTCACAAAGAAATCTGAGACTGGCAGTTTTTGAGAGCGCATATCACAGAGGGAAGCACAACTATCTCTAGCCCTATGCAGGCATTCAACCTGCTCAAGTGAGCGCTAAAAGTGTGAGGCCCTCCTCCAGTGTCCCTGGCCCCATCTACATGGCACCACTTTCACCCTCCACTCTATTGCAACTGCGCACCATTTCAGCTTCGAATTAGCTTCTGCTCTGATACACTCACGATTTACTGTGCGCTTCCTTAACAGACTCCGCTGTGCCCTTTTTTTGTTGCCATTATATGTTAATGTGCAGCTTTGCAGTCCTGTGAGTGTGGGGGTGTGACACTGCAGTGGCTGTTTTGTATTTTAGGGGTTCTGTTGTGACCTTCCATCCCTCGTTAGGTAAAATGTGGGTGTTTTGTGCTCCTTCATTTCTACGCCATCTGCTTGCCAGTTCCCCAGCCTGAGACTCTTGCGATGGTTTGCACTCACAAAGATGAGTGGTACGTGCCTACCCATCGCTCCAAAATGGTGGCTGGAGTGATGTTGGTCCTCCCCCAACCCCCAACCCTGGCCTTTGGGCACTGAGTCCAAAAGCAACTGTTGCGAAGATACGAAGCTGCAAAAATGTGCGAAAGTGTGATTCAATAGATGGAAACGCCCCTCTGTGCCTCTGAAACTGTGCAGCTGTGAAGGGATGGGGGGAGTAAAGGGGTGTCACAGAGTGATGCAAGCACTACACACCCCTATAACATGCCCACCACAAAATGCCCACCACAAAATGCGAAGTCGGTTTGAGGAAAGGGCAGATGGTTTGCAACCGCAGGAAACCTGCAGCGAACCAAAAACATTGCAGCAAAATGCCTCCTTGGAAATCTGCATTTTCCAGGAGAAAACCACAGATGGCTGTGAAGTGGCGACTGCATCATCTGTCCTGAGGGACCTCGACTCCCAGCCACCCTGGAGTAAAAGGCTCATGTAGATGGGGGCCCTGTCTGTGCCCTGACCTTTCCATGTTGAGGGGGAAGGTCCGAAGGGGTCTTCTACTTGCATTCACTTGTGCACGAGTAGAGCCTCTGTAAGATTAGGAAGCTCCTGTGCAAGTAAGTAAAGTAAAAGCCATCTGCAAATCTGTCCCTCAAGATGGAAAGGCTGGAAACTGAGCAGGTGGGATGGGGATACTGGGGGTGGAGCTTCTGTCTGCGCCCACATCCTGCCCTCACTTTTGGACAGCACATAAGTGGGCTGAATACTTGGATAGGGCTTCTGTCTCTCAGACTACAACTCCAACTTTGACTGTGGCCACTGGCACATCACCAAATGAGAAGACAAACAAGGACACAACTTGCATAAAATGTACATATGCAAATTTATATGTACTGATTCAACTTTAGAAAGAATTATTATAATTTAAATAGAAATACAGATCAAGATGATAGGTGCACAGAATCAGGGAAAGATGTTTCCACACATATCCTGAAACATGGTCTACCATTTACCCTCACTTTTTTCTCTCATGGCAATGGGGTTGCTGCCTGGGCTACCCACCCCACCCTCGAACCATCAGGATAAAAATAAAGTGTATCCCCAGCCCTCTGCTCTTGATGTTTATGCATTGTCCCTTGTTTTCAAGTAAACATGATTTAGGTCAGGAGGCTACATGAATTTTTAAAAGCACTTTTTTCTAAGAATCAAGAACTCAATTAGAACCTACTATCCTGTCTGATTTGTCTTCCAGTTTAGAATTATTTTTCTATGTTCCTTCATGGTTATAGCACTAGGATGGCCATGTGTCCTACATTACTGTTTGAAGGCATCCTCTGTTTGACGGGCTGTCCAGTCCAAGTCTGGATTAAAGACAAAGAAGCATAAGAAGGGAAAACCACAAGGGCCTTGGAGTTGCCCATCAACAGCACCTGGTCAGCATAATGAGCAGGCCCATGCGTCACCTGGTCTATGGAGAATAATTTACAGTCATTATTTCTAAAGTTGCTTCTATACCTATAAATTAGTATATGCAAATTTATGCAGTCTTTCATCCTATTTTTTGGTTATGCATAAGTGCCCCCCCTAGCTCAAAAGGTAGAACAAGCGTTAACTCAGAAGCCAAAGAAGAGAATTTAAAAAGTAGTGTTTGCACTCCAGAAGAACATGTGTGATACATGCACACATTAAAAACAAAACAGCAGAGTATCTTTGCAGCAGGAGGAAATCACAGGGTGAGAGGCGGGGGAAGATGCAGGGACCGTCAATGACTTATTGGGAAATAGAGTGGCCAGGTGTCTTACTTTACAGAGGATGGTCCTCTATTTGAAGGCTCTCCAATCCAAGTCCAGCGTAAAGATTAAGAGCCATAAGAAGGGCAAGTGGGGGCCGTGAAGTTGCCCATCAACAGTTAGCGCCTGAGCAGCAGGCTCAGCCGGCACTCAGGTCACCTGGTCACCGGCACTCAGGTCACCTGGTCACCGGCACTCAGGTCACCTGGTCACCGGCACTCAGGTCACCTGGTCTTCCCCACCAGGGTGAGCTGTATAGTGTTCTTTTGTATTTACATTCTAGTAATGATTTCTAGATTTACATCTATACATATAAATTAGCATAAGGAAATTGTATGCAAATCTATGTCCTCTTTTGCCCTCTTTTTGGGGGAGAGATTTCCTCTCTTTTGGCAACGAGTAAATGGCCACACTGTCAAGGAATTAGGCCTTTCCAGAATATTTCTAGGCAGTGTATTCTTTGGGCTAAAATTGACTACTTGTTACACTTTGATGATCTTTAGGCCTGAAATATCCTCCCAGAACCTCCATGCCAGGGATGAAGAACCTCTTTCATCCCAAGGGCCAAACTCAATTTTGGATAAGTTTTTTTGGGGCGGGGGGGGGGGTGTATTCCAGTGGTGGGTGGGGCCAAAGGCAAAAGAGTTGGAGCCAAAATCACCAAAAAATGCCAGTAAATTTTAGCTTAAGGGCACAATCCTATAGAAGTTAAGGCAGAAAAGAATCCTACAACTCCCAGCATTCCCCCAGCCAGCATGGCTGGGGGAATGCTGGGAGCTGTAGGTAGGGATAGCGGAGAAATCTGCTGCGGACTCAAATCAGGCTGGATTCTCAAGAAGCCGACCTGCAAAGTCCACGGGAGACCAACCCCACTCACCTCCGGGTCTGTTGGATTTCCCGCTGGGCGGCTCTCCTCCATTCTAAACTAGGGCTGTGCATAGATCCCCTGAACTGACTCGGAAGCCGCTTCAGGGCTTCCAAGGCAGGCCCGATTTGCTTTGAGCTGATTCGGGGCGGGGGGGGGGGGGAATCCGCTCGGCCTCGAAGCCAGATTCGGATGGCAGAATCCTGCTTCAGCCCCCCCCGATGCCCCTGCCATGCTACGCAAGCCCCCAGCTCTTTATCGAGGTCCTTGGGACATGCATCAGCAGCAATTACGGGGAGGAGTCACTGTCATTGTCTCTGCCGCCGCCACCAGCACCTGAGCACTGGATGTGTGCCGGCTCTTGTTGCAGGGAGTTGCCATTGCCATTTTAAAAAGGGCAACTCCCTGCAACATGAGCCGGTGCGTGTCCAGGGCTCACAAGCTGGTGGCAGCGGGCAGCGGCGGCGATGATGGCGGCGGCGGCGGCAGCAATGGAGGTGGCGGTAGTGGAGGCGGAGGCAGCGATGATGATGATAACTCCTCCTCGTAATGGCTCAGGTAAGGAGCTAGAGGCGTCAGCATGGCTGGGCCAGGATGCGAAAGCTCCAAAGCACTTTGGAGAGCCCCCAACCCACTTTGGGTTGCTTCGTCACCCCTCCACTTCACCTCAGAAGTGGCCCGAAGCGGCCTGCTTCAACTGGGGCTTTAGGCCGAAACAGTGCGCAGCCCTATTCTAAACAGCCGCCTTTAGCCATTTATGCTTTAAAATCCAGACTACGTCAATGGTATAATCATAACCATAATGTTGCTGGACATACATCTATGAGAAAAAGCTCTAAAAATCTCATTAGAGGCTTGTGTTATTTGGCAATGAGGTGAATGGTGATTCTTTTATTCCCACATTGTGAGGAAATTGAGCTTGAGCAAAGCAAAAAGAAAAGTGCCATTCTTTGGATCCCACTATATTTTTGGACAGATACCTGGCTTTAAATAGCAGGTTGTATGAAGTGGTTTTGTTTTGTTTTTTGGTGCAAAGACTGACACCATGGCATTTTTGCGGGGAGCTGCTTTAAGAATGAACACCCCCTGTAGAATCCAGAACATGTTGTGTCTTTGTGCTAAAACATATAATCACCGTGATACAGGTGTTTCCCACCTCTCCATATGAAGAAAAGTGTTTGCCAGGATTAAAAACCTGTAGTAAGCAATATAAATTATTTTTCACATGCACCAGAATTTCTTGCTGAGACAAGTGAACTAGAACTGTTTTAAAACCATATAATTATGCGACTAGGTATCATTTATTAAATCACATTCCCCCCCACCCCACCCTCACCCTCTCTGCTTTCAAGTTCTTCCTGAAAAAAAATACTCATCTGTTTCAGAGAGACCTATTGGCTGCATTTCTTCCCTTTAAGAAAGGAAATATATATATACACACACACACACACACACACACAGACATATATATATATATATATATATATATAAAACAAACACAGGAAGTGCTGCCTTAAAAGAGTCATGCAGCTGTCCATCATGAAACAGAGCTGAACTGAATGTCCACTAGCAAACTTTTGGGGCTCCAACTGGGGGGATTTATTTATTTACAATATGTATATACTGCTCCACATCAGAAGATTTCAGAGCAATGAACACAAAGATAAAAAAAAATAAAACACCAGGTTAAAACAGTTAAAACATTTTTTTTAAGACAATTTCCAATAAGATTGAATTTAATAAACCATGACTGGTCATGCAAGGAAGGCCTCTCGAAATAACAATGTCTTCAGGAGGCTCTGGAAGGAACACAACGATGGCGCCTGCCTGACCTCCAAAGACAGGGAATTCCACAGGAAGGGGGTCACCACGCTGAAGGCTGTTTTCCTGGTGGACTCCAACCAGGCCATAGGTCCATGTGGAACCACCAGGAGCAAGCCCTCCGATGACCTCAGTGACCAGTCAGGTTGGTAAAGAAGGCACTCTCTCAGGTATCCTGGTCCCAAGTTGTTTAGGTCTTGGTACTCTAGTACTAATACCTTAAACCTGGCCTGGTAGCAGATAGCCAATCAGTGCAGTTCCCTCAGCAAAGAGTTACATGCTGATAAACAATGCAGTGATTACTTGAAGCCAACATGGATTTGTCAAGAACAAATCCTGCCAGACTAAACTGATGGCATTTTTTGATCAGTCTCCCTTGTGGACTGTGGGAATGCTGTGGACATAATATACCTCGACTTCAGCAAAGCTTTCAACAAAGTGCCCCATGATATCTTGATTAGTAAACTAGCAACATTGGTGCCTGCCTGACTTCCAAAGCCAGGGAATTCCACAGGAAGGGAGTCACCACGCTGAAGTTTCAGACAATGGTGGTGGTGCAGAGGAGGACCAGCGGATGCCACCACCTACTTGCTCCCTCGCTCTCTCTCTGTCAAGGAAGCAAATGGAAGCAATGATGAAAACAAGGCAATAGCAGCTGATGACAATAGTAGTGAGAAGATAGACTCACTGAATGAGGAGGGGGCCCACTGAGAGTGTCTTGGCCAAGAGCCCTCAAAAACCTAGACCCAGCACTGCCCTTTTCATCCCTTCTTTACCGCCTATCTATCATCCTGCTTGCAATGTGGAGTGCACTCTCTGCTCCACTGCTATTCAGTGCCATTTCAATGGGTCTACTCTTAGTTACTAACATTGGACACAGCCCCTTGGTTCAATCACTCCCTCTCAGTTGAACTGACCTCAGAGGGTTCTTGTGATAAAGCAGGGCAATTCACATCCATCTATGCCACCCTGAAAAAATGGAGGAAGGTTGGATTATAAATGTAAATAATGTTGATAATAGGAAGCCTTGCCCTCCCTCTGATTTGGCTTCATACATCATCACATAGCCAATTTTCACTCAGTATGTGGCATTGCCATGAAGCCATAACTGCTCTGGTGAAAATGCAGGGCAGATACCTGTGCCTGAACTGACTTTTTTTAGGAAGGGAGTCTGAAAAACTGAGGCAAATACTGGTGACAAGAGATGAAGTCCTAGGCCTTATTGAGAAATTAAAAATTAACAAATCACTGGATCCAAATGATATCCACTCAAGAGTTCTTTTAATGTGAAATGGCTGATCTTCCAACAAAACAATGTAAACTGTCCCTTAGATTGGCCTCTGTATTGAGGACTGGAAAGTAACCAGTGTAACACTGATTTTTGAAAAGGGATGCAGGGGAAATCCAGGAAATTACAGACCAGTTATTTTTTATTTATTATTAAATTTATTAATCGCCCATCTGGCTGGTCACCCAGCCACTCTGGGCGATGTACAACATACAATAAAAACAGTTTAAAACAATAAAATTCTACAATAAAAACATTTTCTAAAATACCCTAACCCACCCCAAATGCCTGCCTGAACAGCCACGTTTTTAATGCACGACGGAAGCTCATTAAAGAGGGGGCATGACGGAGTTCCCTAGGGAGGGAGTTCCACAGAGTGGGGGCCACCACAGAAAAGTCCCTCTCCCTTGTCCCCACCAGTCTAGCTGTCCTGGCTGATGGGACAGAGAGAAGGCTATCCGAGGCTGATCTTGTTAAGCGGCCTGTCTGGTGCTGCTGGAGGCGCTCCTTAAGATAGGCTGGGCCGGAACCATATAGGGTTTTAAAGGTCAAAACCAACACCTTGAATTTGGCCCGGAAAACAACTGGTAACCAGTGCAACTCCTTCAGCACTGGAGTGATGTGATCTCGCCGGCGGCTGCCTTTAATCAGCCGAGCCGCCGCGTTCTGTACCAGCTGCAGTTTCCGAACCATCTTCAAGGGTAACCCCACGTAGAGCGCATTACAGTAGTCTAAACGAGAGGAGACCAGAGCATGTACTACCGATGGGAGCAGATGGTCGGGAAGGAAGGGGTGCAGCCACCGTATCAGATGGAGTTGATACAGCACTGTCCGGCTCACAGCTGACACCTGAGCCTCCATGGACAGCTGGGAGTCCAAAATGACTCCCAGGCTGCGGACCTGGTCTTTCAAGGGTAGCCGTACCCCATTCAACACCAGGTCAACATCCCCCAGCCTCCTCTTGTCTCCCACCAAAAGTACCTCGGTCTTGTCAGGGTTCAGCTTCAGCCTATTCCACCCCATCCAGCCACTCACCGTCTCCAGACATTTGGACAGGGATTCTATGGCCAACCTTGGTGAGGATTTAAACGAGAGGTAGAGCTGCGTGTCATCCGCATATTGATGACACTGCACCCCAAACCTCCTGATGATAGCCCCCAGTGGCTTCACATAGATGTTAAATAGCATCGGGGAGAGGATGGAACCCTGTGGCACCCCACAAGTAAGTGGCCACGGGTCTGAAACCTCCTCTCCCAGTGCTACCCTCTGGTACCTGCCGGAGAGGAAGGACCGGAACCACCGCAATACGGTGTCCCCAGTGCCCAACCCCTCCAGGCGGTCCAGGAGTATACCGTGGCCAACAGTATCGAAAGCCGCTGAGAGGTCGAGGAGAACAAGGAAGGAGCATTCCCCCCTATCCAGAGCCCTCCTCATATCATCTACCAAGGTGACCAAGGCCGTTTCTCTCCCATGCCCAGGCCTGAAGCCCGACTGAAATGGGTCTAGATAATCAGTTTCTTCCAAGTGTGCCTTCAACTGCACCGCCACCACCCGCTCAATCACCTTGCCCAAAAATGGCAGATTTGAGTTAGCTGAATGTCTGCACTGGGTAAATTGCTAGAAAGCATTATTAAAGATAAAATTAATGAGCATTTAGAAGGACAAATCTTGCTGAAGAACAATTAACATGGCTTCTGCAAAGGTAAGTCCTGCCTCACTAATCTTTTAGGTGCAATCCTAAGCACATTTAGACATTTTAAAAAGTCCTACAACGCCCAGCCATGCTGGCTGGGGAATGCTGGGAGTTGTAGGACTTTCCTTCTGTTTAAACTTGCATAAGGTTGCACCCTTAGAGTTCTTTGAGAGTGTCAGCAAATGTGGATGGGGTGAACTGGTAGAAATTGTTTACTTGGATTTTTTTTTTTTTTTTACAAAGTTCCCGGAAAAGACTGCTGAGCAAACCTAGTACTCACAAAACATTGTTCATAGTAAAAACATTGAACCACTGCAGCTACTTTTGCAGTCCGGTTGCTGCAAAAAATGTCAATTAGGAAAGGGACTGAAAATACAATTATAATTGTGGAGGACAAGGCCATCAATGGCAACTAGTAATGATGTCTGTATATTACCTCCAGTATTAAAGGCAGCATACCACTCAATACCAGTTGCAGGAGAACGTGGGTGTGAAGATGTTATTGCACTCATGTCCACTCATTGTGGACTTCCCATAGGCATCTAGTTGGCCACTATGGGAAACAAGATGCTGGACTAGATGGACCTTTGGTTTGATCCAGCACAGCTCTTCATGACCTTATATTCTAATTCGGCTTCATGGTAATGCCACATAGACAATGAGAATTGATTATGTACATAATGACATCTGAAACCAAATCTGAGTGAGGCAAATGTTGCCTGCCCTCATGCTGGTGTCATGTGGGATGGAAATCAGTGGGCAGGAGGCAGGGGGAAGAATGGCCAGGAATGGTGGGAGTGAGGTCACCACTACTGGTAAATAGGATGGATACTTGGCTTTGCTTGTAGAGCCCTTAAAAATCCATGGAAGGATAGCAAAGCTGGGAACTCATTTTGGCTCAGCCCTCTTATGAAATACTGTAATCACAAGGCTCCATGGGATGTTTCATATGTCATTAACTCTATCACTGAAATCAGTGGGGCTTTATTAGCTGTTTTGTGCCTCAAGTTAACTGCTGTTATGATTAAGCACTGAAATTAAATTGGAAACTATTGTAACAAATTATTATCTGCAGCTAACAATGCTATACTAATACAAATGCTTGTGAATAATATTCAGGAGACTAGACAGTTCAAATTGACTTTTACGGTAGCTCATATATTTTTAAAAAACATGTTTAACCATAGCCCAGTTGTAAAGCACATGCAGAGAGTCCTATATTCAGTGCCAAGTACCATCAGTAGAAGCACCATTAATAAAAGGCACCATCAGTAAAAGGATTCGTAAAACTGGATATGAATTTTTCTATCTTTGATTTCCCCACCAAAATGAAAATCAAGGGTGGAGAGATGGACTAAGACATTTGGGTGCCTACAGTAGAAAATTTAAATCATTGTGACATATAATACAGTAAATTTGTTGCTGTTGTTGTTGTTGTTCAGTCGTTAAGTCGGGCCCGACTCTTCGTGACCCCATGGACCATAGCACTCCAGGACTTCCTATCCTCCGCTCTCTCCCGGAGTGTGCTCAAGTTCATATTCATTGCATCGGTGATGCTATCTAGCCATCTCATCCTCTGCTGTCCCCTTCTCCTTCTGCCTTCAATCTTTCCCAGCATCAGGGTCTTTTCCAGGGAGTTTTCTCTTCATATTAGGTGGCCAAAATATTTGAGCTTCAGCTTCAGTATCTGTCCTTCAATTAGCAGTCAGGGTTGATTTCCTTTAGGATTGACTGATTTGACCTCCTTGCAGTCCAGGGGACTTGTAAGAGTTTCTCCAGCACCACAGTTCGAAGGCATCAATTCTTCGGCGCTCAGCCTTCCTTATAGTCCAGCTCTCACAGCCATACATTACTACTGGGAAAACCATAGCTTTGATTAGACGGACCTTTGTCGGCAAGGTGATGTCTCTGCTTCTTACTATGCTGTCTAGGTTTGCCATAGCTTTCCTCCCAAGGAGCAAGCGTCTTTTAATTTCATGGCTACAGTCACCGTGTGCGGTGATCTTGGAGCCCAAGAAAATACAATCTGTCACTGCTTCCATTTCTTCCCCTTCTATATGCCAGGAAGTGATGGAGCCAGATGCCATAATCTTTGTTTTTTTCATGTTGAGTTTCAAACCAGCTTTTGCACTCTCCACTTTCACCCTCAACAAGAGGCTCTTTAGATCCTCTTTGCTTTCTGCCATTAGGGTGGTATCGTCTGCGTATCTGAGGTTGTTGATAATTCTCCCAGCAATCTTAATTCTGACCTGTGATTCATCCAACCCGGCGTTTCTCATGATATACTCTGCATATAAATTAAATAAGCAGGGTGACAATATACAGCCTTGTCGTACTCCTTTCCCAATTTTGAACCTATCGGTTGTTCCATGTCCGGTTCTTACTGTTGCTTCTTGACCGTTGTACAGGTTTCTCAGGAGACAGGTAAGGTGGTCTGGTACTCCCATCTCTTTAAGAATTTGCCACAGTTTGTTGTGATCCACACAATCAAAGGCTTTAGCGTAGTCCATGAAGCAGAAATAGACGTTTTTCTGGAATTCTCTTGCTTTCTCCATATCCAGCGAATGTTGGCGATTTGATCTCCCTCTGCCTCTTCGAAACCCAGCTTGTACTTCTGGTAGTTCTTGGTTCACATGCTGCTGAAGCCTAGCTTGTAGGATTTTGAGCATAACCTTGCTGGCATGTGAAATGAGCACAATTGTACGGTAGTTTGAACACTCTTTGGCATTGCCCTTCTTTGGAATTGGAATGTAAACTGACCTTTTCCAGTCTTGTGGCCACTGTTGAGTGTTCCAAATTTGTTGGCATATTGAGTGCAGCACTTTAACAGCATCATCTTTTAGGATCTTAAATAGCTCAGCTGGAATACTGTCATCTCCGCTAGCTTTGTTGTTAGTAATGCTTCCTAAGGCCCACTTGATTTCACTCTCTAGGATGTCTGGCTACAAGTAGCTGAGGAAAGAAGGGAAGCGAAAAGCAAGGGAGAAAGGGGAAGATATATCCAACTCTGCATTCAGTTGAATATATCTTCCCCTTTCTCCTTTGCTTTTCGCTTCCCTTCTTTCCTCCGGTACTTGTAAAGCCTCATCAGACAGCCACTTTGCTTTCTTGCATTTCTTTTTCTTTGGGATGGATTGAGTTGCTGCCTCCTGAACAATGTTACAGACCTCCGTCCATAGTTCCCCAGGCACTCTGTCTATCAGGTCTAATCCCTGAAATCTATTCCTCACCTCCACTGTATATTCATAAGCGATATGATTTAGGTCATATCTGAATGGTTTAGTAGTTTTCCCTATGTTCTTTAATTTAAGCCGAAATTTTGCAACAAGAAGCTCATGACCGGAGCCACAGTCAGCTCCAGGTCTTGTTTTTACTGACTGTATGGAGCTTCTCCATCTTTGGCTGCAAAGGACATAATCAATCTGATTTCGATATTGACCATCTGGTGATGTCCATGTGTAGAGTCGCTTCTTGTGCTGTTGGAAAAGAGTGTTTGCTATGATCAGCGCGTTCTCTTGGCAAAACTCTATTAGCCTTTGTCCTGCTTCATTTTGTACACCAAGGCCATGCTTGCCTGTTATCCCGGTGATTTTTTGACTTCCTACTTTAGCATTCCAATCCCCTATGATGAAAAGGACATCTTTTTTTGGTGTTAGTTCTAGAAGGTGTTGTAGGTCTTCATAGAACCGATCAGCCTCAGCTTCTTTGGCCTCAGTGGTTGGGGCATAGACTTGAATTACTGTGATGTTGAATGGTTTGCCTTGGATTCGTACTGAGATCATTTTGTCGTTTCTGAGATTGTACTCCAGTACTGCTTTTCCCACACTTTTGTTGACTATGAGTGCTAATCCATTTCTTCTAAGGGATTCTTGCCCACAGTAGTAGATATGATGGTCACCTGAATTAAATTCGCTCATGCTTGACCATTTTAGTTCGCTGATTCCCAAGATGTCGATGTTCAATCTTGCCATCTCATGTTTGACCACCTCCAGCTTACCTTGATTAATTGATCTGACATTCCAGGTTCCTAAACAATATTGTTCTTTACAGCATCGGACTTTCTTTTCACCACCAGACACATCCACAGCTGAATGTCCTTTCGGCTTTGGCCCAGCCACTTCACTCTTCCTGGCGCTACTTGGAAATTCCCTCTGCTCTTCCCCAGTAGTATATTGGACACCTTCTGACCTGAGGGGCTCATCTTCCGGCGTCATATCTTTTAGCCTTTTGATATGTTCCATGGGGTTTTCTTGGCAAAAATACTGTAGTGGGTTGCCATTTCCTTCTCCAGTGGACCACATTTTGTCAGAACTCTCCGCCATGACCTGTCCTTCTTGGGTGGCCCTGCACGGCATAGCTTATGGCTTCACTGAGATATGCAATCCCCTTCGCCACAACAAGGCAGTGATCCATGAAGGGGAATACAGTAAATAATTTACACTAAATATATTTAAATGATTTACAATTTGCCCATCTTGAATGGCCTCCCAAATCTGTCACATGAAGGGCCCTGCCTCACCCACTCTGTTTAATGATGAGTGGTTCTGGAAGGAGTGGGACCGGGGGAGGGTATCTCTTCTTAAATACGGACCGTAGAATTTGCATACAGATAACCAGTTGACTGATCAAATGGGGCCAAAACTTATTTTAGGAATGACAACTGAGATGGAAAGTAGATTGACTGAATTGGAAGGGACCACAGAGGATATCTATCCCAACTAGGGACATACAGATTATGTAAAATCTGTTCTGTCTGTGTTGCCTGGGTTGTCAGGTGCCTTTCATTCCATCATCTGTCAATCTCTGGAACCGGATTTTTTTTTATATAGTTTCCGAATTTGCACAAACTTGCATGTGCAAAAATTATTTATTCTTCCGGTATTTTAGCATTTTAGCTTCCTTGTCTTTTAGCTTTGGTGTTTTAAATCTGTATTTTAAATCTCTGCATTGCTGCTAGGTTTTATTCTGGTTGTACTGTGATATTGTGGTTTTAAATTTAAGCTTTCATACTTTATATTGTTTTATGCTGTGCTTTGTGGTTTTAATTTTTGTGAGCCATCCAAAGAGCTTCGGCTATTGGGTGGTAGAGAAATGAAATGAAATAAATGAATGAGTAAAAAAATAAAAATGTGCAAATTCCCACAAAATGTGCAAATCCTCCCAAAATGCACATGCCCACTTTAGTCTATGGGAAATGTGCATTTTGGGCAGGGCTCTTTTTTATTTTTGCATATTTTTCTACAATAAAATGTGCACAAAATTCACGAAGGTTAGAAAAATGATCTGCAAGTCTGTAGAATCCACCTGATGCAGGAAATCCAGTCTGCTGTGGAATCCATGGTCCATTATGGATTTCTCTGACATTCCTAATCCCAACCCCTTGCCAATGCAGGAAATGTACTACTATGGCACCCCTAACAGTTGGCCATCCAGCCTCTGCTTAAATCCCCCGATGAAGGAGAGTCTACTGCCTCCCAAGCCAGTCAGTTCCACTGGCAGACAGCTTGTACTATCAGGAAGTTCTTCCTTATGCTTAGTTGAAATCTCCTTTCTTGTAATTTGAACCCATTGGTCTGGTTCCTGTCCTCTGGAACAACAGAAAACAAATTTGTTCCATCTCTGTAACAGTCGTTCAGATATTTGAAGATGGCTATCATATTGCTTCCTAATTGTCTCCTCCCCAGGCTAAAACACCCCAAACTCCTTCCACTTTTCCTCATAGGACTTGATCTCCAGGACTTTGATCACTATCTGGATATGTGCAGCTTTGTAGGACACAATTTAGAATAGGAATTTGTTCTGACCAGGAATAATGTTTTCATCCATCTAATTGGTGAGTTATAAAGCTTTAATTGCAGACTAAAGTTTGCCTTCAATCTGTGGGCTAATGTGGCAGAGACAGCAATCCTATGACCCCTAGACAGAGTCTGCGGGGCCACTGTATATTTCAGATTCCTGGATCTGAGGTCGAAGACAGCAAATCTGAGCTCCCTGCCCCCTCCCCCTTGCAGCCCGTGCAGAGAGAACCGCACCAGCTGCCTCTCCAAGGTCGCAAACGTGACCTTGGAGAGAAAATGGGAGGGCATTCCTGTGGGCAGGGAAGGGAGGGGACTGGGGATGCTGGCTTGCACCATATCCTGAGGCCTCTCCAGTAAAAAAACAACAACCTGTAAATTGCTTCCTAGGGCCCTTGTTAGGGCCAAAAAGTAATATACAAATGCATTTATAAATAAACCTATGGGACACCATCTCATTAATTAACACTTGCTCAGAATATCCCGCTGATTCTACCAACGCGAATCATGTTCTAGTAACCATGATTGCCATGTTACTACTAGAATGGCTAGTGGTCTCCTGTGCTTTAGGAGAATAGGCATTGCTTTAGAATAAATTAATTTAACTTGCCCAAACACTATTTGCTAGAACTGCAATTTGGACATTCCAGGGTATCCATCTGACTTTTCTGTAATTTGATAATGAGCCACAGATGGGTAAATTCTCAGACGGCCGTGGAGTTCTTTTTTGGAAGCTACTCACAGTAGCACTTCTCATACTAATTACTCTGCAGGCACTGTATAAATACATCCTGAGTAATATGACTAGCACCACTAGGAGTAGCACTGAGTATGTCTAGGATGACATGCGCTTGGCGCAGTGACAGCAGCATCCTAGGTACGCCAAGTCCACCCAGTTATGCTGCCATTTACTGGAATGTGTCAGGTGAGCAGGTTGGAGGCTGATGTACCTGACTCCAGGGTGGCCCAAAAGAGTATGAACATTTTCCACTCCCAGACTGCTCATCAGTGTCTCTTCCCATTTTTGTATCACACAACAGCTTCATGCTGTAGTACTCTGCATCATCATCATCATTTTGTAGCATAGCAAAAAGAGATAGATCCCTGCTCCCAAGGAGCTTATAGTCTAAAGTTTGACAGAGACAGGAGTGGTAAAAATAGGCAACAAATGACTGTGAGCATATGTAGGTACATAAGTATACAAGAGCTCTACTGGATATGTTTTATGGCTTGAATTTGTATTTTTATTTTGTATTTTGGGATATGGTGTGATCTACTTTTTGAGGGTTTTTATCCTGAAAATCAGGCTAGAAATCTATTTTTTATTATTATTATTATTATTAATTTGTTGTACTACTACTATCACTACTACTACTAATAATTTAAGAGAGCAGGAAGCCACATATTATGCATTTTATTGCTGTAAGCTGCCTTGGGAGGGCTTCTGCCCTGAAAAGCAGCCAAGAAATGTTTAAATAAATAAATAAATAAATAAATAAGGCAATAGTTCTGATGCTAAGTTGTGCATTGTTCCAACTCGCCATATTGATGGCCCCATACCTGTGAAGCACTGAGTAATTGATTATAAAATATTAATCCTTCGTTTTGCTGTTTTTTAAAAGAATGGGGGGGAGCTGAGATTCTTGTGATATTGTAACTGCTCCCAGCACCAAATTCTCTGTTAATGTGGTGCAATTAAGGAATGCATACTGCACTGACCAGAAAACAAAATGCTTAGCTTAAAAAAAAACAAAAAAAAACTTGAATGTGGAAAAACTTAATTTTATTCCAGATTGCCATGTCAATGCCAGATTGGAAAATATGCTTACACAGAATGCTCCCCTACATATGGTTGGGGGAGCAAGAATTGTGCCTTCCTGCAATTTCTGGATTTCAGCCAAGATATGGATTGCACAGTCTGGACCTATCTGCATTGGATTTGACATGTGCATATCTTTTTGACCAATAATTATCAGTGTTGGAGGACACACACACACACACACTGGGTGAGTGGGGAGGGAAGGTAAAGTCTTGTTCCCCACTATGTAAAGGGGAGAGGCTTGGTTCTATTAGGGTGGCCATGTATCCTCCTTTACAGAAGGCAGTATTCGATTTGAAAGCATCTTCTGGTTGAAGGGATGCCTGGTCCAAGTTTGGTTTAAAGATAATGAAAGGTGACCAGGGGCCTTGAAGTTGCCCATCAACACTTAGAACCTGAACCTGGACAGGAGGCTGAGCAGACACACAGGTCACTTCACCTAGGGATGGAGGAGAAATTTGTTTAGTTTGCATTAAAATTTTACCTAATTTCTCACTTTCAAACCAATATGCAAACTGAAACTCAGTTATCCTTTGAAATTTGCTCTTCTCTGAATTTTGCAATGGAGTCCTCCAATAAAAACATGTGTACAAAAATGCACAGATTAGAAGAAAGTGCATGCAGAAATGCATATATTGATGAAAATAACATTTAAAGTGCATTCTATTAGGAAAAGCACTTGCAGAAATGTGGACATTAGGCGAAATTGCATACAAACATGCATGTATTACGAGGAAATGCCCACAGAAATGCATATGAGTTTTCACATAAACTTTAAAAACAAACATTCTCAAAGTTTGGGATGAACCGAACTTCAGACTGGACGAATGAAAAAGTGCGACAAAATGCAGTTAAAAGATTCATCCATCTCTAACCTTACCACCATCTTCCCCCTTATGGTGAAATGCATTGTATTTTTATTTAAATTACAGTCATTGTTTCAAAATGTGCATCTGTACATACAAATTAACATGTGAATTTTATGCATATCTCTGTCCTCTTTTTTGTCAGTGCATAAGTAGCCACTTTAAGTGCAGTCCATCTTCTGATCTGGCCCAGTAGCGTTACTTGTTGCAGGAATGTTAGGGAGGCACCTTACTGATGGTAGCTAATGCATATGAAGGTTGTTCTGCTTGTTTTTTGAGTTTTGTTTTACCAAAGGATTGCATTAAAATTTACCTCTGTCAGTCTTAACAGATCTAATCAGGTTACTCCTAGTCCTGAGCACTGAGGAGATTGACTTTCCTCCTACTGGACTCCCACAGCCCCTGATGAAGAAAGTTTTTGCACAGAACACATTAGGATCTGCCATTTTCTATTAAAGATATTTGATAACCCCAACATCTTGAGGAAAATGTTCCTATTGCTTTTGGTAATGTGTG
The DNA here is from genome assembly GCF_057233095.1 of Heloderma suspectum. Lineage (NCBI taxonomy): Eukaryota > Metazoa > Chordata > Lepidosauria > Squamata > Helodermatidae > Heloderma > Heloderma suspectum. The sequence continues at coordinate 293,790,612 of NC_139461.1, forward strand.
TTCAACCTTCCGGCTTATTGTCTATTTCTCACTTTTTTAATGATTGTCGTTAACTTGTAAATTATCAGATCAGGAGGTGAGCTGGCATGCAATAGTATTATGCATGTGATTGAGAGATGAACCCTCAAGCTGGAGCAACAGTAATATAGTTCCTTGTTTCTTGGAGCTTCATAGGTGGTCTTTTATTTACAGGCTTGCAGCCATTAGTCAATTGCAGCAAAAACGACAAAATGAGTCCTGTGGTAAAAACTATTGCATTTATTCTGGCATACATTTTCATAGGCCAGAGCTGGAGACAGATGAATCAGTCTATTTCCAGCCTGCTTGAATATCACAGATAATTAATGAAATCTTAGCTTATTAATCATATGTTTTAGTCAATTGATCAATGCATTTGTTTGGTTCCAGGGCATAGTCTGAAGGCACATGAGGCAGCCACCTTGCTGAAGCTAAGCAGGTCTGGGTCTGGTCAGTGCTTGGAGGGGAGACTACATGGAAACCACATGTAGCCACCATGAGATCCACAGTGGAAGAAACGTTGGATATAAATGTAATAAATTAATTAATTAAAGCTGCATACATTTGCACTCTAGGAAGACAATGGCAGGCGTAATCTTAGAAGAGGCATTCTCCCTTTTTGTCTCACACAGGAGGGAAAGCCTCTTCTATACCAGCACTTGACATTTGCTGTTTTTAAATAAATCCTTGTATTAATTTTTTTTAATCTGCTAACTGATCAATGGGGCCAATTAATCTAACCAATTAATTACAGAAGGCAGCAATTCTATGCTCCCGGGGAGGGCGCCCCAAGGTCCATAGGATCTAGCACACCTCCCTCTGTGTATGCATGGCGGGAGGTCCATTGGTGGAGGAGAAATTCTGCCCTCAGAAGCCTCCTCCATGCAGCAGGAAGAAGGTCCGCCACTGTTGCGCCTCCACCATCAGAACTGTGATAGCAGAAAGGGCAAAAAGGAAGCATTATGAGGGTATGTTCCTCTGACATGCTCCAGAATAGAGGAAGAACTATTTTTTATCTTTTATTGTATTTTACATTTTTGTACTGCTGCTAGCTTCTGTTTGGTTATTATTATTATTATTTTATTTTTTAGTTTTAAACTTTTATATTGCATTCTATCGTCTGTATTATATTGTCTTGTATTTTATGGTTTTAATTGTTGTGAGACACCCAGAGTGCTTTGGATACTGGGTGGTATAAAAAGGAAATAAATAAATGATCAGAAGATGAAATTTTCCCCAAGCAAACTTTCAGACACAGAGGGCTGAGCTACATGCTACATGAAATGCGTAGCATTAGGTAGTCATTAACAGTTAACAGATTCTGGTGGATCCACAGTTGGCTACAGAATCGGACTCAAAGAGTGCTTATCAATGGGACCTTCTCAGACTGGGGAGAGGTAACGAGTGGGGTACCGCAGGGCTCAGTCCTGGCCCCAGTGCTCTTCCACATTTTTATGAATGACTTGGAGGAGGAGGTGCAGGGAATGCTGATCAGATTTGCAGATGACACAAAATTGGGCAGGATAGCTAATACTTTGGAAGACAGAAACAAAATTCAAAGTGGTCTGGATAGACTGGAGTGCTGGGCAGAAAACAAGAGAATGAAATTTCATAGGGATAAATGCCAAGTTCTGCACCTAGGAAAAAGAAGCCAAATGCACAGTTACAAGATGGGGGATACGTGGCTCAACAACACTACAAGCGAGAAGGATCTTGGAATTGTTGTCGATCACAAGCTGAATATGAGCCAACAATGTGATGTGGCTGCAAAAAAGGCCAATGCTCTTTTGGGCTGCATTAATAGAAGCATAGCTTCCAAATCCCGGGAAGTACTAGTTCCCCTCTACTCAGCACTGGTTAGGCCTCATCTGGAGTACTGTGTCCAGTTCTGGGCACCGCACTTTAAGAAGGATGCCGACAAACTGGAGAGGGTTCAGAGGACGGCAACAAAGATGATCGGGGGACTGGAAACAAAGCCCTATGAGGAGAGACTGAAAGAACTGGTCATGTTTAGCCTTGAGAAGAGAAGACTGAGGGGAGATATGATAGCACTCTTCAAGTACTTGAAAGGTTGTCACAGAGAAGGCCAGGATCTCTTGATCATCCCAGAGTGCAGGACACGGAATAATGGGCTCAAGTGACAGGAAGCCAGATTCCAGCTGAACATCAGGAAAAACGTCCTGACTGTTAGAGCAATATGACAATGGAACCAATGACCTAGGGAGGTGGTGGGCTCTCCCATACTAGAGGCATTCAAGATGAGGGTGGACAGCCATCTGTCGGGGTGCTCTGACTTGGATTCCTGCATTGAGCAGGGGGTTGGACTTGATGGTCTTGTAGGCTCCTTCCAACCCTAGTGTTCTATGATTCTATGATTCTATGTATGCTTTTCCCTAAGCCCTGGCATGTGGGGGCTCAGTGGGGGGGGGCAGAGTGGCACGGGTGGGGGGTCAGGAGGCAAAATGAAAGAAAAAAAGTGGCTGGGCAGAAAGCCTGGATTGGAGCCATGTACACTTACATGAAAGTAAATTAAAAAGTGATGATCACCTAGGGATGCTGGAGAAATCTGCTGCGGTCTGCAGAGTCCACAGTGGACTGGTTCTACTCAACTCCGGGTCGTTTGGATTTCCTGCAGGGTGGCTCTCCGGCATTATAACAGTCGTGATAGGCTAATGGCGGTTGCCACTAGCCTATCATGGGAAAATCATGGCCGTAGTTGGAATATTTTATGCCATTTGCAGCAGTAAAGCACTTCTACGTAAACTACGTCCATGTACGCCATTTAGTAAGTGCTTTACGGCCACAAATGGTATAACATATGCCAATGATGGCTGTAATTTTCCTACGATAGGCTAATGGCAGCCACCATGAACCTATCACACTTTTTTTATAATGCTGGAGAGCTGCCCTGTGAAATCGGGTGGATGCACCAGGGTTCCAGGGAAATCTGCAAGGCCCCAAGTGGCCCAGATTTCCCCGCAGCAGACCCCCTGTCCCTAGACCAGATGATGGACAGTTCGCCCATCCCTATGATCACTTTCATCTTATGCATTTAACGTAGCACATAGTTTAGCCCACAGGCAAACAAGAATCCTGCAGCGGAAATACAGATTCGCCCTGTTATACACCCCTACATTGATCTGGGGTTTGAGCTTCATACCATAATACCCCCATGCTATGTGCATATGATCACATAAATATAGGAGGGAAGGATTGTCACATATACATGCCCAAAACAAGCTACTCTGGTATTCTCTTTAGCAATCTTAGGTGTGTGTGTGTTTTAAAACAAATTAGGGTTGTCTAATTAGATCAGGCATTGTGTGTCTGAATTCTATCATTGCACAAGGAGGATGAAAACAATAGCCTGACCATGAGGTCAATTCCTCTTAAGGAATGAGGTTACACAGATAGCACCAATACCCGCCATATTTGCGATCACAAAGGGCGAGATTTGTAAGCACCATGTAAGCTTCAGTGGTTTCCCAGCTGATGACATTGATTCAGACAGAAAACACTAATTCAGTTTTTGCCAGCAGAACCGTTTGTCCACTTGATTACATTAGACTGACAACTGGTTTTCAGTGTCATGGTCAGGAGCATGTTCCCCAACACGGCGCAGTGGAGCGTGAATTTGGCCACACCACATTTTTGTTTATTTATTTAATTCCATTCCTCCATTTGCAATTAAGGACAAAGTGATGGTCTGAGCTGACAATCCTACCCATAAGAAAAAAGAAAAAGAAAAAGAAAAAGAAAGGAAAAAGCCATTTGTGGAATGAGATTTGAAGAACAATTGTTTGCAATAAGGATTATGCATTGGATCCAGGATCTACCTTGTGTAAGAGAAAGGGCTCCGCCTGATTTGGGGGGGATCCACCCTCTCCCCACACCACAGCTCACCCCATTCTGCAGGGTCTCCTGACTCTCTGTGTAGTATTTTCAGGGGGCTGCAAAGGTGTGGGAAGGAGGGGGCAGAGAAGCCCACTTCCACAAGTGTAGTTGATCCAGCTTAAATCTAGATCCAAACCAATATATCCAAAGACTCCATGGTCTTGTAGGCCCCTTTGTTGTTGTTCAGTCGTTCAGTCGTGTCCGACTCTTCGTGACCCCATGGACCATAGCACGCCAGGCCTTCCTGTCCTGCGCTCTCTCCCGGAGCGTGCTCAAGTTCATATTCATTGCATCCGTGATGCTATCTAGCCATCTCATCCTCTGCCGTCCCCTTCTCCTTTTGCCTTCAGTCTTTCCCAGCATCAGGGTCTTTTCCAGGGAGTTTTCTCTTCGCATTAGGTGGCCAAAATATTTCAGCTTCAGCTTCAGTATCTGTCCTTCCAATGAGCAGTCAGGGTTGATTTCCTTTAGGATGGACTGATTTGACCTCCTTGCAGTCCAGGGGACTCGTAAGAGTCTTCTCCAGCACCACAGTTCGAAAGCATGAATTCTTCGGCGCTCAGCCTTCCTTATAGTCCAGCTCTCACAGCCATACATTACTACTGGGAAAACCATAGCTTTGATTAGACGGACCTTTGTCGGCAAGGTGATGTCTCTGCTTCTTACTATGCTGTCTAGGTTTGCCATAGCTTTCCTCCCAAGGAGCAAGCGTCTTTTAATTTCATGGCTACAGTCACCATCTGCGGTGATCTTGGAGCCCAAGAAAGTAAAATCTGTCACTGCTTCCATTTCTTCCCCTTCTATATGCCAGGAAGTGATAGGGCCAGATGACATGATCTTCGTTTTTTTAATGTTGCGTTTCAAACCAGCTTTTGCACTCTCCTCTTTCACCCTCAACAAGAGGCTCTTGAGATCCTCTTCGCTTTCTGCCATTAGGGTGGTATCGTCTGCATATCGGAGGTTGTTGATAATTCTCCAGCAATCTTAATTCCAACCTACTATTCTATGATTCAAACAAACCACTTCCATCTCTCTAAATACAATTGGTAAAGGAAAATAAATTCAACGGCGAACACATCAGGCAGGTCCAGCCCTGTCTTTTTATGTGGTTTTTAAATCATCAAGGGGGTTGGGGGGGGGAGACTAAAGTCCTAAACGGTTTGCATCCAGTTTAAGGTTTAGTAAGTGTAGTGGAAATGCAGGAGACCATTATATATCAAGGAGTCAGTGGTGCACCAGTTCTCTTGTCCATGTCTAGGCTGCCATTGTGCCCGTTTCTTGAGCTGATGTGGAGGGAGTGTAGCTATGCTAGTTCCCAGAGAATCATTTGTTGATGCTGTATTCAGGTTTGCAGATAAAGACTTTGGCAGAATGTCCAGGCCAGCTGAGAGCAGAGATGGAGCTATCTGTGTTGGGCTGTCTGCCTGCTAATTGTTGAGGCTGGTTGTTTTCCAGTCTACAAAAATGTAGAATGTATGAGGTCATGGCAGCATGTCCAGAATGGGGGGGGGGGATAGTATAGGGATGACTTCCTGGGACCCTCCCAATTCAGAACCTCTCTGTGGCCGAGTCAGCAGGTACTATGGGTCAGGCCTTTGGAGCAGTTCATCACCGCTCTTATCTGATTTGCTGATCGGATAAGGGTATGAGGTTGCTGCCGGTGACTGAAGGAATGAATGCTTTATGCTTTGAATGTATTGCCTTGCTTTTTCTTGCTTTATTAGCCTGTTTTAGAGAAATAAACTTCTTTCCTTCATCCACAAGTGTGTTCCTTGCCTCTGAATATCCAGAAAGAACTATTGCCTATTGGCAAAACAATTGGCAAAGCAGTAAGTAGGGCTTCACTGTGATTTGTAAGTCCTACTTACTGGCCTGCCACTAAGATCAATAAGATTGGCAAATGAGAGAGGGAGAGGGAGAGGGAGAGGGAGAGGGAGAGGGAGGGGGAAGGGGAGGGGGAGGGGGAGGGGGAGAGAGGGAGAGGGAGAGGGAGGGAAAGGGAGAGGGAGGGAGGGAGGGAGGGAGAGAGGGAGAGGGAGGGAGAGAGGGGGAGGGAGAAGGAGAGGGAGGGAGAGAGGGAGAGGGAGGGAGAGAGGGAGGGAGAGGGAGAGGGAGGGAGAGAGGGAGAGGGAGGGAGAGAGAGAGGGAGAGGGAGGGAGAGAGGGAGGGAGAGAGGGAGAGGGAGGGAGAGGGAGAGAGGGAGGGAGAGGGAGAGGGAGGGAGGGAGAGAGGGAGAGCCTTCTTGGTGCTGGTCCCTGGCCATATGGAATTGCTTCCTGAAAGGTATGTGGTTGTGGCTGCTTTTCAAAGAGCTTTCAAAACATCCTTGTACTCTTTGACTTTGAATGGAAAACATTTTATGTCATTTGCTGCTCTTAAGAGATTGGAAACTGTATTTTATTTTAACTAGCTTATTTTAAAATAGTTTAAATGGAAGGTTCTTTGAATACTTGATATTGAAGTTTGCCATTTTATATTGTAAGCCACCTTGGGAAGACCACAGCCTTGAAAAGTGGCTAAGAAAGATATTAAATAAATACGAACGATGATGATGAGTGCAATTCTGCATTGCAGCCTTAAACCGGTTAAACCGCTGGCTTTCCCCTTAAGGGATCCTGGCAACTGTAGTCTCACATTGTGGTGTAGAGACTCCTTTGCTGGAGATCTATTCACTGGCTTTCTCCCACCCCCAGAATGACAATTCCTACTGGAGGCAAAGCCGTGCTGCTTAAAAACCAGCTTCTGTTTGCTGTGTAAACAATGCCCTTTGTTATGCAGACATGCCTGTGGGCCAGTTCCAGCTCCCGGAACAATTTTATCCAGCCCCAGAGGCCCTAGCAAATTTGAATCAAAGTGTGATATAAAACATTTCCCCACAGTTTCTTTCATAAAAAGTGTGCGTGTAGGAGTGGGGAGAGGAAGGCTTTCAAGCTGTAATACAGAGGTGGGGGATGCATGGCTCTCCCGATGTTGTTGGACTGCAACTCCCATCAGCCCTAGCCTATCATAGTGGATGATGGGAGTTGCAGTCCAATGACATCTGGAGGGCCACACATTTCACCATCCTTGCTGTAAGAATCCAAGCTGGCACCCTCCAGACAATGTTGGACTACACTGCCATCATGACTGTGGATGATGGGCATTGTAGTCCAATGTTATCCGGCTGGTGCCAGGTTGGGGAAGGCTGAATTAGAGAGATTTCACAGTTTAATGTTACTGATGGAATGCATGTTCTCCATAACTGGCAACCTTAGTAGAGATGTCACCAAAACACATATTTCCAGGCTGATCCAGTGGGGCTCTTATGTTCTTATGGGATGTCCTCTTTTTGTTGAACGTCTTTTAAAGTTTTCTGCTCTTTCTTTCTTTCTTTCTTTCTCTCTCACCAGTCAGAAACCAGTTTTCTAGCTTTTTGTAGCTCCTTGGGAAGTAGCTGGCAGGGGGAGCGGGGGGACTCTATCCAAAAACTCAACTACAGTGCCAGTGAAAGGCACAGTTCACACATAATGATAAGCCAGATTTTTTTTTCCAAAAAAAATTGCAAGCATGAGCTGCTAAACAAAGCACAGATCGCCTGCCCATGGTTTGGCTAGCGTGCTGTGCAAATCAGGAACTCTGGCAGGTCTCACACAACGAGCCAGAGAAAGAACTCATAGTTTCTTCTTGGGTTCTTTCTCTGGCTTGTCAAGGGAGAGACAAGCCAGAGTTCCTGGTTTGCACATCACAGTCACCAAACCACAGATGGAAGGTCTGTGGTTTGTTTAACCACTCCACTTTGCCTTGGAAGCAATTGCTGGTGCACACTGCCTCATTCACAATAATCTAGATTTTTTAAAAAAATATATCTGAATTATCATTACATGCAGACAGGGCCAAAGTGTATGCTTCAGTCCAGGAGTCTCAGGCACCCATTGGATAGTGCCTATGACATCAGTGAAAGTGATGCTGGATTAACCTTATTAACAGGATAGCAAGTTTTTGAGTTCCACAGAACTCCTCATGTAAAAAGTACAACTGAGGTAGTGATATACACTTCCTTCCCTTGAATTACATTTTTTTCACTTCAGATAACTGAAGCCCAACCTAGGCTTCTTGTTCTGTTCAGACACAGAACTTAATTTTCACTGCTTGTAACACACCAGCAATGTAAGTCTACTTTGCTGCATGGAATTAATAATATCAGCAAACTATCTTAAGAAGGCTCCTCAAAATCATCAAGGGCATTTCTAAATTAACCTGCTGTTCCAAAATGTTCTGGCACTAATAATCCAAGACAAGTCAGCCAATTTTATATTAACATATGTAAAATGAAGCACAAGTTTTAAATTGTACGAGCAGCATAAGGCAGACTTTACTTGTCTCCTTAAACGTCCTTTCCCAGGGTAATCAAACCTTGAAGTCTTTGTTTCTTGAAACGCAGCCCCTTTCTTGCCAAGTCTCACAATTTTAACATAAGTCTCATGATGATTAGTATTTAAGTCAATTATTGTAATCCAAAGCGCGCGCACACACACATGAGTTGGAGCAGATTGGATTGGAACAGGTGTACCAGAGAGGGGCTTTTAACCCCTCCTATCCAACATTTTTCTGATCTAATTCTAATGCCCTCTCTCCCCAAGCAGTTGTTAGCCCCATGGTGAAAAATACGAGTATAGCCTCAGAGGGGGGATTAATTCAATTGGGACAGTGGTGGTGGTAGGGAAGGATTAAATCCCCCTTCTCCTGCACTACCACTCTGAACAAAAACAAACCAAACACACTTTAGAGGTTCTTTTTATTCTTTCAGGGTGCAATCCTATTCAGATAGGTGGCCACCTCCGAACTCAGAGGTGACCGCCTATCCAATGCAGGGCAGGAGAAGCATGGAGGGATGCTTTGATGAATCATTTGATGAGGGCATCATTCCCTCCGCGCTTCTCCTGCCCTGCGTTTTCGGCTAGACAGCCAATTGCAACTGTCTAGCCATGGGAGGACAGAGCGAGGGGGAAGGCTGCTGTATGACACATTGGATGTGTCATACAGGCATTTCCACCCTCCCCGCCCCCAAACACCCTCCGGGAACGCCCCTTTTCGGCCGCTCCACACTCCTCTTGCGAGCACGGAGCATGGGGCTATTCTGCACTGCCTCCGAAGGAGCGCGGAAGTGGAGGGAGGTCAGTTCTCCAGGAACCGACCCCAGAGCGTGGGCTCCAAGGTCAGTTCCTGGAAAACCACATATCTTATGGCCGTCTAGCTGCTGTCTAGTGGCCATAGAAATGCTACCTCCAAGATTCTTTTAAAGTGGCCCAGATGTATGAGTGATAAATCAATAAAATATTAGGAAATCTGTTCATGGATCACTCACACATGTATTTGGGTCTGCAGGCAAACCAATGCATTTCAGCCTCAATCCTTCATGTCTAGTAGGGGGCTATGAACGTTGGCCAATGTATATAGGGTTGCTGTACAGACTATTACTTATTATTTATTGAAAATATTTCTTGGCCACCTTTCAGGGCAGAAGGCCTCCCAAGGTGGCATACAACAATAAAACACAAGAAACCAATACAATATCAAAAGCAATAAAACACACACAGTAATAACACAATAAAAACAAAATAAAAACAGCAACAAAAATAGCAATCGTTTTAGGAGAAGGATAGAGTAAAATAATTTGTTTTCAAGGCCTTCTTAAAAGCCTGCATTGATAGAGCACAGTGGATCCCCGATGGCAACTTATTCCAGATCCAGAGGTGTAGGGCCACTGCAGAGAAGGCCCTGTGTCACGTGGGGACACCCACCCAAATGCTTTCACAGGTGGGTAGATGAGGAGGGCCTCTCTTGCTGATCTTAAAGTGTGGGCAGCCTGATATGTGTGAAGTAATTTGGTCCCAAACCGTTTAAGGCTTTAAAGGTCAAAACCAACACTATAAATTGGGCTCGGAAACCCAGTGGTAACCAGTGCAACTGGCACAGTATAGGTGTTATATGATCGAATCGTCCCGCCCTGACACTCAGTGGTTAAAACAACTACAGCAAGTGCTTGAGCACTTAGGAAAAGGATAGGATGGCCATTTATGTATTACCAAAGCTTCAGGGCACTTCCTCTCCCTTTTTACAGCTGTTTACCTTCAAATCAGACTTAGACTGGACACCCTTCTGACAGAGAACTTCTTTTAATCAGAGGTCTTTCCTATGTAAAGTAGGTCACATGGCCACCCTAGGAAAGGACTATATACATGCTACATAGCATGATTACATTGTGTGGCTGTGGTCCATGCTGTCACTAGGGATGGATGAATTGGTCGATTTTAGTTTCTCTCAGTTTCTCATTTTTCCAGTCTTAAGTTCAGTCCATCTTGAACTTTGAGAATTTCTATAGTCTTACATTCACTTTGTCCTGAACTCTGAGGATTTTTAAAAATTCACATGAAAATTCATAAGCATTTTTGTGCACATTTCTTCTAATACATGCATTTTTGTATACATTTTTGCCCAATATACACATTTTTGCAAGCAATTTTCCAAATATAATACATTTTTGAACATTATTTCCCCAAATATACACATTTTGTATGCATTTTTTGATTGAAAAACTCCATTGCAAAATTTAGAGATGTGTCTAGTAGTTCAAAGGATAACTGAGTTTCGGTTTTCAGAGTGGTTTGAAAGTGCAAAATTAGGTAAATTCATAGTAAAATGCAAATTGAATGAATTTCTCCCCCATCTCCAGCTGTCAGTATTTAAAATCTGCATATATATATATATATATATATATATACACACACACACACACACACATACCCACCTTTTGATATAGGGTCAGTCCCATGTTATGATTACTACTAATTTTTAAACTATCCCAAACAAGGACCAAGATAAACACACTTCTTACATTGGGAAATTCCACAGAATTATATCTGTTCGGTTATGCTTCTGTTCTGTTCTTTGCATAATGATTGAGCATTCCAACTCTTGGTGCCAACACAGTTGGTCCAATCTGATACATCAGGTCTTTTCTGCCAGATAATTCAGAAGTTAAAAGCTACGATGCCACAAATATTTAGACAGAAGGTTTCTTTCAATGTGAGAGTCTCATAGAATCTACATTTGAGCAGCGCCTTCCAGACGCTGTCTTGTGTCTTTTTGCCAAATGAATTTTGTAATTTATCACTTTATCCTCTGGTTCTCACTTAAATAATGACTCAGGTAACAACAACCTCCTATCTAGTCAGCAGATTTCAGATGCCCTGCTAAAAAAAGAAGAAGAAAGTTTACTATAACTTACTTATCTAGTTATTGCCAAGTTTTGAACTTTGGCAATTGGGCGGTATAGAAATGAAATAAATAAATAAAATAAAACAAGTTCATCCACTAGCATGATATTGGATATACTTAAGATTTTATTGTAAGATTTCATAGTTGGTTTTATTATTTATTTTTTAAAAAGCTTAAAATGACAAGATCTTGGGATCATCCTAGATATAGATTAAAATATTGCGTTGCGGCATTGCGTAAGGAGCAGTAAAAAAAGCAAGCTAAATTTTAGAAAAGAAGAAATAGAGATCCGGGGGCTGTCTTTATGAGCAATTTAGAGCACTTTGAGTTCCTTTGCAATAGATGATGTCATCACCAATCCGCTGCCAACCAGATGCTTCCCTCTTGAAGAGCCACATTTTCTGAAACTCCTCTTACACCAACTTTTTTACTGAAAGCGGCTCCCTGGCGGTTTTACCACAGTGTGCCATGCCCCCCCTGCATTAAATCCTGGGCGTGCCTCTGTGACCTGGCAGTGACGTAGTCAAGGGGGTGGGATGCCCCATTCCCTCTTGTTTACCCAATGGAAGTAGTTTTTCCCATTCCCATTGAGAAAATCCCCAGGAGCGCAGCAGCGACCCCTCACATTATCGCAGTAGTGGGGACACTCAGTCACATTAGGTAGCCTGCTTTTAATCTTTAACAGATTCCCCCCTTCTGTGCATGTTTACTCAGAAGTAAGAAATAAATCTTGCTCCTCTGCAATGAAAAAGGTAAAGGCTAACTTTAGTAACTCACCCTAAAGTGCTCTTTCGCTTCTCCGTTGCACTCTTAAATCGCTATTGTGATGTTGTGCTTCTTTGATGTTCTGTAGTTTCTCTCATGGAAAGTTGTTTCTCCATTGTTATGTAAAGTCCCTTCTCCACTTTGTCGCTTTATCACAGTAACAATCTGTCGGGTTTATGGGAGCTTCTCACTGAGAGCAAGGAGAAGGAAAAAGGGGGGGGGTTGGAAGCAACAGGCAAAACTGCACACATGGGGTAAAATGGGGTGGGAGCAATGACTCCACAACAGATTGCTGGGATGCAGTGAAATTGGGATTGGGGGGACCTCTCAAGAGCATTCAGATACTTCAGATGGAGAAGTAGGGATTTTGGTTTCTTCAGGGAAATCTGCACACATGGGGAATATTATTTGCCCTCCATTCATTATAATGTAGTAGTAGCAGGGAGCCTGGACAGGGGCAGGAAACAAGCCTCTCTCATTGGTTGAGCAGCCCCTGCCAGTATGATGATGTCCAGCTCTACTCTCCACACCACTCCTGGAAGTATGTTCCTTTCAAGTGCTGAAAACCAGATTTTAAAAGTATACTACACTCAGCTTATCTTGCTTTCTGTGTTCCTGATGGATGAAAGCCAAATCCATGAAAATCCAGGTAATACTCCAACACACCTCTCATTCCGTTGTCATGAAGATCCCCCCTTAGTGTTGCATAGAAGCTAAGAGCTTGAGCTGGGAACTGGCAAATTCTCATTTCAAACTTATATCTTGTTATGAACCCACTAAGTGGTCTTAAGCTGCAATCGGATAGTCTTGGCAGGGGGAACCCCTGGACTCTCTGAACATCAGCTCAATGCTCATCTCTCCTTGATTGTGATCACTGTTCATCTTGTGCAAATGGAAAAATTGCACAAACGTGAAAGTTGTGCAACCCCCTTCATATTTGTGCAAATTTCCCCCTCTAGACTAAAAGAGCAAAATGGCGCATTTTCAAAGTTGCACAATTACAAAGGTTTTTCTCATCAAAATGTGCATGTTTTTCGAAACGTGAGCAGATGTTTGAGAATTTGTGAGAGAATGCGTTCCCCTGCTTGTGGTCATGTTGAGGGTTGTGAACGGGGCATGTTGGCATGTGTTGTGAGCAGAAACGAATTTCTCGTACATTACATTTTATTTATTTTTTATTTATTAGCAATATTTAGTGTATATACCACTGCTGATTAGAAACAAATCCCTAAGCAGTTTTTAACAGAATAAAAACAAACAAAATTACACACATTTCATTTCATTTATTATATATCATAGCCAAAGCTCTCTGGACAGTTCACAAAAATTAAAACCATTAAGGGTACAATCAATCCTATGGATTGCACCCTGGGTACTTGTAAGCCCCCGAACTTGGAGGCTTATGAATATCCTATGCAGAGAGGGAGGCCCTCTGTGCCTCCCATGCTGCATTTTAAATAGACAGGTGATTTTCATAGAATCATAGAATAGTAGGGTTGGAAGGGGCCTATAAGACCATCGAGTCCAACCCCCTGCTCAGTGCAGGAATCCATGTCAGAGCATCCCTGACAGATGGCTGTCCAGCTTCATCTTGAATGCCTCCAGTGTCGCCTGTCTAGCGGAGGCTTTGGGGAAGGGGAGGGAAGGAGGTTGGGGCGGTGATAGAAAAAGGCATACGCCAGCTGCCCCAGTCTCCTCCCCTCCCTGCTCCCAGGAATGCCCCTTTCCCCTGTCTCTGTGCTCCGTTTACTGAGCGCAGAGAGGCAGCCAGCGCGGTCCTCTCCACACCAGCTACAAGGGGGAGGGGGCAGGGAGCACGGTTTCCTAGCTCCAAGCTCAGAGCCCTGTCTTCGAGTGCGGAGCCAGCAAACCAAAAAAATCCTATGGCCCCCAGACACTGTCTAGGGGACATAGGATTGTTCCCTCCAATACATTGTTGCTGTTGTTCAGTCGTTAAGTCGTGTCTGACTCTTCGTGACCCCATGGACCGTAGCATGCCAGGCCTTCCTGTCCTGCGCTCTCTCCCAGAGCATGCTCAAGTCCATATTCATTGCATCGGTGATGCTATCTAGCCATCTCATCCTCTGCCGTCCCCTTCTCCTTTTGCCTTCAATCTTTCCCAGCATCAGGGTCTTTTCCAGGGAGTTTTCTCTTATACAAGTATAGAACTGCACACAAACATAGACACAAAATAATATATGAGGCTGGTACAAAGATAGGTCAACGCAGAGGAAAGCCAAATTAAACAGGTACATTTTCAATAAATGCCTAAACCATGCCAGCATTGAGGCCTGACGTAACTCAGAGGGGAGATCATTCCACAGGACAAGTGCCAGTGCAGAGAAGGCCCATCCCCACGTTGCTGCCAAACAGAAATCCATAGGCTGTGGCACGGACAGCAGGGCCTCCCCGAGGCCTGGGCGGTTGCTATAGGGGGAGACATTCCCTGAGGTAACTTGGTCCTGAGTTGTATAAAGCTTTGTATATGAATACCAAGACCTTAAACTTAGCTCGGTAGCAGACTGGCAGGCAGTGTAGATCCTTTTGCACCGATGCTATAGGTGTACAGTAAGACACACCAGCCAGTAACCTAGCTGCTGCATTTTGCACTAGCTGCTAGGGATGGCAGAGAATTTCTCCACGAATCTCGGAGAGGCCGAATGCCAACGCATTCGGCCCCCCCAAAATTGGTGGTGAAATTCTCCCCCCCCCCCCGGGATGGGACTTACCTCCTTCGAATGTCCCTCTTGGCGGTGGGTCCCGGCGGCGTTTCGGCGGGGGCGGCGGCCAGTCTTCTGACTGGCTGCCGCTGTCGCCATTACAAAGTAAAGTAAAACAAACAAAAACACACGTGATAGGCTACGTAACGATTTACGTAGCCTATCATGGCTAGATTTTCAAAGTCAGCCGTGATAGGCTACGTAAATCTTTACGTAGCCTATCATGGCTAGATTTTCAAAGTCAGCCGTGATAGGCTACGTAAATCTTTACGTAGCCTATCACGGGTGACTTTAAAAAAAAAAAAAAAGCGCGTACGCAAATGGCGGCACCCATGGGCACCGCCATTTGCGTTCCTCATTTGGGCCCGGGTAGTCTACGTAAAGATTTACGCAAAGCTATTTGCGTTGCCCTTATTTTTGCCGTAGTCTACGTAAATCTTTTTATGTAGCCTCTCTCCCTGGAGTTGAGATATGCGCTTTCACAAAGGCATTGTCTTCCGTTCTTGAGAGCCTCTCCTTTCCTTCATATTGCACAAAGGGCCAAACAATGCTCAACTCCTCCGCTTCCCAGAGTGAAAGATGCACACTGCATGTAAAAAGCAGGATTTAGCAACTCCAACGTGGGCGACTCAAATCCACCCATTAAAATGGAGCTCTCTGATCTGAAGTCAGATAAGTGCTGCTCCTAGTGGGATGGGTGCCAAGCCCAATTAAGTTTTGCATAACACGCATCTTTGAGGATCTTGATTTATTAGCTTTGTTTGAAGAAAGTAATAAAAAAAAAAGGTTTGGTTGATCGTGTCTCCATGTAAGGAGACACAGTACCTCCTTCAATTTGCTGGTGTACAGAACACTGAGACCCCGATTTACATAGCTTGGCATACTAAAGTCGGGGGTTGGGGGGGCACATGGAACTAGAGCCCAACCCAACTCCATTTTCCTTTGCTTCTTTGTACTTTTCGAAATCCCCTTTGGCTCTGTACCTGTGGCTGGATCTTATACGAGGCCACCCAAGTTGGGGATCTCCTCACCCAGCTCTCACCCCTCCCTGCCTCTTCCCCCCTCTCTCTTTTGCACATCAACATATGGGCCAGTTATACCCTGGTCATAGACACAGCCACCTTAGTACGCTGCAGGAAATAAGGATTCAAAGCCTGAAAATAGCTCTTGTTGCAATGGTTTCACCTTGGAGCAAACACAGCAAGAAGCTCACACGATTCTTGGCCTGCTGCTCAAAGTTGCACCTGGGGATAGGGAGATGGTACCTAAAACTCATCCAAGCAAAGAATGAGAAGAGTAGAAAGGTGACTTAAAATACAGATGTGGTTTCCAGCTCTTTTTCCTGCACAACATACAGGATTTGGCTCTGAAAGATGCTAGAATCTTTAAGGCAGTGTTTCCTAACCTGATGCCCTCCAGATGTGTTGGACTACAACTCCCATAGTCCCACAGCCAGCTAGTCTGAAACATCTGTTGGACTCCAGTTCTGTTGGGAGTTGGATTCTTTCCAATACATTTGGAGGGCATCAGGTTGGGGAAGGAAGATGGATCTTGACCAACTGATCAATGTTGCTGCCAGCCATCTGCAATGCCCACACACAAACTTATGGACGTTACTAGCTTTCCTCTAAAGTACTTGCACCGATGACGGTGTAGAGGAGAACACAACATTCTATAGCTACAGCAATTTTAAACCTATTTGGGCATGGACAGCAGCCATTCTGTGTACGCCCAAGCCTATCCAAAATGGCAGCACTCATGGCCAACAATACCAATGGCATCTTGGAAAGGGGTGCTGCCCTTTTGGATCTGGTTGAGTATTGACATTCTGGATGTGGAGCATGACCAGAGGTTTTCCAAATGAGGGCAGTCTTGAAACCTTCAGCATAGTCCGTGTCACAGTGAGGTATGCCTTATCTTCATTTTCTTTTAAAATAATGAATGTAATTGAGGGTTGCAACCTGACTAAATATTTTTTTTATCCATTAATCATATGAATTTTAGTCTATTTATTAATCAAGGCTCCACTCCTGTACACATTTACCTGGGAGTACATCTTTTGAGTAGATATGCATAAGACTGCAGTGTAATCAAAGAAGAGTCAAACAACAAGGCTTGGGTTGAAAATTGGGCCACATTTATTGAAAATATCTGCAAAGGGGTACCTTGGATGGGCAGCTGACTGTGCCAGCGACTAGCTGGCACTTCTTGGGCAAAAACACACCCAGCCTGAGGGGTGGCATTGCTCTCGCCACCCCTTCGGACTGCCCCTTCTGGGGGAGGTAGACCTTCCCCTGTCACCCCCTCCCAGTGCCGCAATCACCTGGGTGAGTGAGGAGGGTTGGTCTCCCAGGCAACCCTTATCCCCCCACCGAGCTGCACAACCTATTCGGGGGGCCTCAGGCGTCACCTGTCACCATAAGGTGCCTCTGCATGCACACCATCCCTGATCTCTTTCTGCTTTTGCCTGTCCTAGCCGCAAACTGAAAAGTGACCTATGAGAGACTGGACCATATTTGCCTACTGGCCACACCCTAGCCCCAATAACAGTGTGATGTAGGCAAAAAGACACACAGTAAAAGGCCAATTGAACTGTGAGCCAAAAATTCCTACTTGGCTCCCAAAAGGGCAATCGGTATAAGGGAGGGTGGGAGGGAGCCGTGAGAGCAAGAGAGTTGGTTTGGGAGGGGTCGCAGAGCTTAAGAGGGCTCCGCTGACCCCTCCCCTGGCTGGTGGTGCTATGGGGGGGTACCCAATAGGCAGCAGCCACCTCTTCTCACCCCACCCGCCCGCAATGCCCCCCCCCTTGCCAGACAAGCTGGCGCCGGGGTAAGGGCATAACTTTAAAATGCAAAGGAAAAAGCTGAAGCAAAAAGCCTACGTTTAAGATGATGTATGTTTGCCTTGTAATGGACATCAACATTGCAAGACAAACCTCTTCCAGGTGCCTCCTCTGAGCAAGACTCAGAAGGCAGCAAAAAGGGAGAGGGCCTTCTCAGTGGTGGCCCCCAACTGTGGAACAATCTCTCCAGTAAGGCCCACCTGATACCAGTGTTGTTATCTTTTCGACACACTCCTCTATGCTCAGGCATTTGGCAACATATGATAAGGTTTTAATTTGGGTCCTGGATTTCTTATTGTTGATAGTTAAAATTGCTAGATGTGTGTGTGTGTGTGTGTGCGCGCGTGCGCGCTGTGTCTGTTTATATGTTTGTATGTAAACTTTTTTTAAATAATGTACAATGTTATATTTTTAAGGTTTTTAATCTTTCTAAATTGCCCAGAGAGCTTTGGCTATTGGGCAGTATACAAATGTAATAAACAAAATGAAATGAATCAGTCAAAGGCTTTTCCTCCTGTGTGACAGAGAAGTGGTAAATATCTGTCTGTCTGTCTGTCTATTTAAAATTATTCCTACGGCCAGCTTTAAAGGTGGAATACCTCTTCTAAGATTATGCTTGCCATCCACATATTTTATAAGAACTTGTATTAAAAATAAAACCTTTAAGAAATTTCCTGCTTAATTAATTGAACACCTTTTTAGTCAGTCAAAACATTTATATTGGTTAATCTAACCAATGAATTGATTAAAGTCATAATGCCTTTACACAAATCTGTAGTTTTGTGTGTTGACAAAATAATACTCAACCAAGCCCAAAAGAAATGGCAAGTACATGTTGAATTAGTAAAGGGATTCAGGTTGCTCCACCCAGCCAATCAGGGAAGGAAACCAACGATGACCGTGGTTTACTGCTGCACTGCAAACAGCTTGAATGTGGACTATCACATACTGACAACAAACTGCTCAGAAAATGCCTCCTAAAATTCTCCCAGGAATTATCTGGCAAGGCATTTCACATGACAGCTAAATAACAGAAAGATCATTATCAGCTTTGCCATCAAGCACAGAGGCAAGATGTGTGAAGTAAATGATTTATGAGTAAGTTCCAGAAACTGTGAAAAAGAAAGGGACGGGGGGAGAGCATCAGACACTAAATCAAGGCCGAGGAGCTAAATGGGACTGGGTTTGGGTGAATCCATGGTTTGGGTGAATAAGAGGTTTGTAATAATTGAATATGGATACCTGAGTGGTAAACACACACTACCATGGCTATGGATCGGTTCACACAACACGCCAACCCACACTCAGTGATTGAGTGTGGGTTGTTGTTGAACTGTGGGTTGTATGCTGAACAGTGGGTTAGCATACTATCTGAACCCAGGACATTTTCCACATGGTGACTTGTTAACCATGCAGTGTGGCTTGTTAACCACCCTGAACAACCCAACAACAAACCATGAGTTCTCAAGGTGGCTTGTTTGAGAGAAATAGCCATACTGCATGGTTAACAAGCCACCCTGAAGAAATTTCCTGGGTTTGGACAACAGGCTAACCCATGGTTCAACAACAACCTGCTCTCAACCACTGAGTGTGGGTTAGTGTGTTGTGTGAACCCAGCCTACGTGTCCTACTTTAAAGCCGATAATCCTCTATTTGAAGGCATCCTCTATTTCAAGTGCTGTCCACTCCAAGCCCAGTTTAAAGATAAAGGACCATAAGACGGGAGAACAAGAAGGTCCTTGTAGTTGTTCATCTGGTTAGCAGAGTAAGCAGGCACACAGGTTACCTGGTCATAGTCTTCCCCAGAATGATGTGATGTATTGTAGTCCAGTTTCAATTACAGAATTTTTTTCTAAATGTGCACCTGTACATATAAATGAACTCAAGCAAATTGTATGTAAACGGTGCCCACGTTTATCATGCAAATCGATGTCATCTTTTGTCCTCTTCCTTGGGGATGCGTTTCCTCTTTGGGAGGCAATATGTAAGTGGCCATCTTCATGCACACCCTTTGCAAATGGCTGCTTTTTCAAGTGAAATGCAGTTTAGGCCTGTTTAAGAGGCTTCATACCTGCACATTCATCACTGTGTCAGATGAGCAATGAATGCATCAGGGCTCAGTCTTCACAGGCAGAGCTTTCATATCTCTTGATCTCATCCCAGACTAAATACTTTTCACACATTTAGCTGTGAGTTGCCAGGTAAGAATCACCAAGTGATGAGATGATCAAGCAATAGTTATATATGTGTGAAAGTATGAACAGTTTACTGGGTGTGAAGATAGATCAATCTATGTAACTGTTTTTATGTATTTTACAGCTGTAAGCCACCTTTGGAGAGCTTCTGCCCTGAAAGGCGACCAAGAAATGTTTTAAATAAAATAAATAAATATCTCCTGCCAACCTAGCAGTTCGAAAGCAAGAAATTGCAAGTAGATAAATAGGTACCGCTTCGGCGGGAAAGGTAACAGCATTCCGTGCACCTCGGTGTTCAGTCATGCCGGCCACATGACCACGGAAGTGTCTTCGGACAGCGCTGGCTCTTCGGCTTAGAAATGGAGATGAGCACCACACCCTAGAGTTGGACATGACTGGCTGGGGACACCTTTACCTTTTATTATATTATATTATATTATATTATTATATTAATTATATTATATATGTAGTATATTATATTGCAATATATTGTATTATTTTATTTATTTATTGCATTTATATCCTGCCTTTTTTTCCTCTTGCAAGGAACCCAAGGCGGCTTACATTCTTCTCCTCCTTCTCTCCATTTTAGCCTCACAACAACAACCCTGTGAGATAGGTTGGGCTGAGAGTCTGTAACTGGCCCAAAGTCACCCAGTGAGCTTCCATGGCTGAGTGGGGACTAGAACCTGGATCTCCCAGCTCCCAGTCCAGCACTCTAGCCACTGCACCACACTGGCTATTATATTACATATAGGACAATATATTGGTATAGAAAAACACTTAATACTTTTTTTTCCTTCCGGTGCATTAGCAAAGTGCTGCCAAATGTTATCTTGCCACCCCTTCCCATTTAAATTAATAAGAATTTAAACATTTAAATATTTAACAGAAAATCAATTTTAACAGCTTCCGTTTACACACAGCTCCAGTATTTAGCATATAGTGGGGTGAGTGGGGGCTTGCATAGCCTTACCGATTGTGCGTAGAACCTTCAGTGTGAGCTGGGGCCTCTATACATACATGTATGTGTGAGAAGGCATCACTCCTGCAGTCTGTCTGCCTGTCTATCACAGTGGGCTGGTTATATGGGCCTACATGTTTAGGAGCTGGTATTGTATTGTGGGGAACGGTGTCTGAGCTCCTAGCTTACTCTCATGGCCCACTAGGGTGGCCAGTTATGACTTGCCCAAAAGGAGGACAAAAGAGGATACCGATTTGCATAAAATGTGCACATGCTAATTTATATACATAGATGCAAATTTAGAAATTATTATTATACTTTCAATAGAAATACAGTACATCTCACCGTAGGGTGGAAGTCTGTGACCAGGTGACCTGTGTGCCTACTCAGTCTGCTGTCCAGGTGTTGTTGATGGGCAACTTCAAGGTTCCTGCTCTTCCTTCTGATGGTTCTTTATCTTTAAACAGACTTGCAGTGGACAGCCCTTCCAACAGAGGACATCTTCAAAACAGAGACTATCCTCTGGCAGCCCTTCAGATGGAGAACTGTCCTCTGTAAAAGAGGGCACATGGCCACTCTAGCTACATATAAAACCTATTGGCTATGCCAGGGCCAACATCAAGGGTAGGCATAGTCGGATACCTGCCGAGGGCGCCAACAGCCCCCTTGACTTGCTCCTACTCTTCACCGTTGCAACCTGCTTGCTCACCTGCCTCTCGTTCTCGCCCAGACAATGGTGGTGGTGCCGACTTGCTCACGGGCTCTGGGCCTGTCAAGCAACAAGTGACGAGAGCAATGATGAGAAAGAGGGTGAGGAGAGGACGAATAGCAGCTGGTGACAATGGTAGTGTGAGGGATGACTCAGTAAGGGAGGGGGCCCGTTGAGGGAGTCTTGTCCGAAGGCCCTCAAAAACCTTGAACTGGCACTCAGCTAGGTCCTATATGAACTTGGCCAAAATCGAAGCCAGATGTAATATAAAAAGGAGAGCTCAGAGCATATCCCTCAGACCGGTCTCCTCCCATCTTTGAAACTTAAATGACAGACATGCATTTTCACAAATGCTGTCTCACTCTTGCCTTTCTCTTCATGGTTCAGGGAGGCTGTTTCTAAGACTATCTATTTACCCACTTATTTGACACCGTACTCATAACAAGGGGCTCTTTTTAAAAGTGCAAGCTGCTTCAGGGATTGTGGGGAGGTCTCTGGGTGACTACACAGGCACCAGCCAATTGAACACTGTGCACTGCCATATTCTGCTGGCCAACATGCAGAAACATTATTTCCACTGCCCCCACCCCCACCCCAGCCCTAGAAAGGAACAGGAAGATGGTTCACCTCTTCTCTGAGAAGGAAAGATTGTGGAAACTGGGTGTACACAAACAGAGTGGTAAACACCTATGCCCTGCATTACATGTTATGTCATATGCATGGGGAGGGATACGCATGTGTAGGCCCTAGCCTACCATGCAGTATCTGTGAATAGTTACACTGAGAACTGGCTCTTCATGAGCGCAGTGTCTGACACCTTTCCTCGCAACTGTGCTCTTTGCTGCACCCTCAGAACAAAGATACTTCTTCGAAAGCTGCTTTTTTCTCATTTAAATCACCCAGCTGGGGCTAGAGGTGGAATTGTCGTGCCCCACAGCATGAACTTTGCTTCAATAGCCAGGGTACATTCTGTTTTTTGCTGTGTGTTTTTTTAAATGACCTCCTAGCTATTTCCGGAGCTGGAAAAGCTTCCTTCTTCCTTTACTCTGCCTTTGGCAGAGTATAAAATAATACAGTTGGGAGTTGTTTCTCAGTTGTGGTTTTATATGGAATGGCTGGGTTGGGTTCAGGGCCAATTCATGCAGCCAAATGGCTGTTCTTGAGAGCACGGATTATGTGGAGAGTTTTGATCAGCCTTCCCTAACCTGATGCCCTCTAGATGTGGTGTATAAGTAACTCCCATCAGACTCAGCCAGCCTGGCCAATGGTCACCAATTCCGGTTATAGTCCAAAACCTCTGGAAGGCACCAGCTTGGGAAAGGCTGACATAGGACATGTGTGGTATGGTGTAGTGGCTAGAGTGTTGGACCTGGAGTCGGGAGATCCGGGTTCCAGTGCCCACTCAGCCATGGAAGCTCACAGGTGACTCTGGGCCAGTCACAGAGTCTCAGCCCAACCCACCTCACAGGGTTGTTGTTGTGAGGATAAAATGGAGGAGGATTGTGTACGCCACCTTGAGTTCCTTAGGAGGAAAAATGCGGGATATAAATGTAATAAATAAATAAAATAAAATAAATCTATGGTATGATTATAAAATTACACTGACTGTTACCACTGTTTGGTGGGCTGTTGGGAATGCAATTCTGCTGGGAAACAGAGGCCAAACTAAACATTATGCATAGCTGAGCTATGTGTGATTGGTTTATTCACCACAGAGTAGGGATATACGGATTTTGCTCCGTCTGTGTTTCGCCGACGTTCTGTCTGCGTTTTGCAGATTGTCAGGTACTTTTTGTTCTGTCGTCCACTTATTGACAGAACTGGATTTTTCCCATTTCTCAAATTGGCACAAATTTCCATTTGCACAAATTCACACTTGCAAAAATGTGCAAATCCCCCCACATGTGCAAATCCCCCCCAAAATGCACATTTTCATGCTTTAGCCTATGGAGAGACTGCACATTTTCTGCCAGTGCTTTTTTATTTGACATATTTTTTAATGACTAAATTTGCCTAAAATTTCAGAAAGTTAAAAAAATGGTCCGCAAGTCTGAGGAATCCATGTGGATTCAGGAAAAGCTGAGCCCCTGTGGAATCCACAGGTTGGATGCGTAGAAATCCAAACTCATTTGATTCAGATGTGGATTTCTTTGACATCCCTGCTCCAGAGTAAGTGCATGTGACCCTGATTTGGATCAGGACAGTAGTGCTGGGGGGGGGGAGCTAACCTTCCCCACCCACCCATTTTCATCCTGAAATTCCAACACCCCACCCCCCCATGGGTGGGGTGTTAAAAAAAGAAAAAAATGCCTCCATAGACTCTGGAGAAAATAAATCAAACATAGCTGAGCTAGGCATGATTACAAGAACATCTAATTTGGCCCAGAATGTGCCCTGCCCATGCACCTTGCTTCCCAGCAGAGGTACTGTTTCTGGGGAGAAACAGGGTACACAGCACTCATTGTGGAAAGCTTGCCTTCCTGTCTTGTTTCCCAGCAGAATTGCTGGGATTTGAGTGGCAGCAGCCACTTTCGTGGCAGCGAGGGTGGGGTGCAGCCCCCATAGAGTTCAGATGGGGGAGGAATGCAGCCCCCTACCCACTGGCAGTTGCCCACCCTAGGACTTACCTACACTAGAAGCACATTTTGGTTTTATACCTGTTAAGCTGTCATGGCTTTTCCCCAAAGAATCATGGAAATTGTAGCTTGGTGAAGCTGGTAAGAAACCTCTGTTGGAGATTCTTAGTCCCTCTTCCAGAGACCTGTTCAGGTGTTCAAAAGTTTACAGGTGGAGAAGACCACCTCTCACAGACACCGGTCCTACCTCCTCGCTGCAATCCTACACACATTTACTCGGAAGTAAGTCTCCTTGAACTCAATAGGACAGCCTTCCCCAACCTGGTGCCCTCCAAATGTCTTGGACTGCAACTCCCATAATTCCACAGCCAACAGAGCTGGTAGTAAGATTTACTTCTGATGAGGCACACATAGGATTGCACTGTAATTCTCTATTACTCAGGTCTAGGATGGCCAGATGCAAATGAGGATGGGGCTCCTACACCTTTAATAGCTGTGGAGAAGAGGACATTTCATCAGGTGCATACATCAGCTGAAATTCCCTCTTCTACAGAAGTATTAAAAGTGCAGGAGCCTGGCCGTCTTTTGCATTTGGCCACACTACTCAGGTTCCCCAAAGGTAGGCAAACTCTTTCCCCCCTTAAAGTTCTGTGTCAGAGAAATTCAGAATAAAGGCATGGAAATCCTGTCATTCGGCCATCGAAAAAGGATATCTAAAAGCATCACCCTCCCAATCTTCAAATTTTCCTCTGCGACCACACATCTTGGGGTGTTTTCACAGATGACCCTAAAAATGGCTTTGAGCCTCTCTCATGGGTTGTTTGTGCCATGGATGCATGAAGTTTGGGAATTCAGGAAAGTGAAAGAGAAGCATTAAAAAAACTGAACATACATCATGGTGTGTTACATTACGGATTGATTCAAGCCTCATCATGCCAATAGTGCTACTTTAGCCCTGGTAGGGAACAAATGGCCCAGTCCAGTCTCTTGATATGACTCAATTCCATTTTAAAGTAGTTATCCCATTTCTCTGCTTCATTTGCATGTTTACTCCATCCTCTAAACTGTTTGAAATCCCATCAAGGTTTGTGTCATCATGTTGTGGTAAGAGGCACCAGTGTCGGCCCCCGTTTCACCCAGCTTAGCATTTGGCTCAGCACCATTACGCCGATATGGAGGATGAAAAAGAGGAACGCAGCTTGGCGTCTACTTGTTCTTTGGTTTGGCGGGTTAATTACATAATTGGGATTATTATTATTTTTTTGCTAGGAGGGACTAGTGACGTGAGAGTTGCTGGCTTCTCTTTTCTTTTTCAGAGACGCTGCAAAGATACAAATCAACTACTTGCTTAATAAAAGAAATCCTTAGCTCTACTATGAAAGCCACCATAGCTCATTAAACCTTCAAGGATCTCAAAAATGTAATTTAGTAAGATTTGCATGGCCCCACACCTGGAAGATGGCACCAAATACTTGCCTAGAGTATAATTATGCTGTGTGATACTCTGGGCAGAAAAACATAATGGGAGGCTTGGGTGTGTATGGAATGTTGGGCTATCCATTCCATATGCAGGAATTCTCTTAGGCAGAAGATATTTTGTGAATGTGACCTTGTGTGGCTAGATTTACATTAAACCACATTCTGAAAAGGGGTTGTTTGGGGGCACTTAAATATAAATCTGACTATGTGTGTAAGTTCATATATAAGAAAGCTCCACCAGGAGAAAACAACAGTCACTATGTGGTGATTTATTCCTTGCATAAACTTATTCTTAGTTCACACTACAAATGTCAATGGCAAATTCAGTTATGTGTTAATGCTTCCTCTCTAACTTGGGAACATAGGAAGCTGCCTTATACTGAGCCAGACCATTGGTCCATCTAGCCCAGTATTGTCGACACTGAGTGGCAGTGGCTCTCCAGGGTTTCAGGCAGGATTCTTTCTTAGCCCTACCTGGAGAAGCTGGGGATTGAACCTGGAACCTTCTACATGCAAAGCAGGTCTCCCTGGGCAGTTTCCCCATGATTGCCATTAGAAGCCAGTATCCCCAGATAATGATAGCAATACTTTCTGAGTATTCAAAGCACTTCATATTAAAGTTGTCAAGTTCAGTTACACTCATTTTCTCTATTTCCAAAGTTAAGTTCATTCCATCCCATTTCCAAATCAGTTTGCAGAAGTTTTTTTTTTAAGTCAGCAAAAAATGTATTTTCTTACCCATTTCTCAAAATGTATGCATTTTTCAAATAATATATATTTTTGCACATGAGTTCCCTAAGATAAAGTGCTCTTGCACCTCCTTATCTGTAATATACACATTTTCTATGCACTTTTCTGTACTGTATGCATACTGTACACATTTTTTTGATGTGCTAACTTTGATTGCAGACTTCAGAAGAGTGTGGATATTGATGTTTAACTACGTTCTGGTTTGTGTACAGCAGGGGCGGGCAACTTCAGGAGGCTCAGGGGGGATTTTCACTATACCCCCCCCCCAACACAGTCCACAGGATGCCCTTAAAATGTAAACACAATGACTTTTAGGGGAAAATTGTCTCCATATCATTATGGAACACCCAAAGGGTCAAATTTAGCTTACTTGCAAGCTAAATATGACAGTTTTAGTGCTTCATAGCAGCTACAGATACAGATACTGTGAATTTGGTAATTTTGCCACACACACAAAAAAGGTGAATTATATTTGAATATGTTATTGCATGTTGTGGTTTTAAGTTTTGTTTTATAAATTGCCCAGAGAGCTTCAGCTGATGGACATTACAGAAATGTAATAAACAAATAAATACCTCACATAAATAAATATCCTACCTCACATACATTATCTTAATAATTCTTACAACAGCCCTGTAAGGCAGGTCAGTTTTATTATTCACTATTTCACTTGAGCAGCTGAAGCCTGGAGGCTTGTGTAGGCAAGCCTCTAGTCAAAAAAGCAGCTCTTGCCAAGGCAAGATCAGAACTGGGGACTTCCTGATTCACAGCTCAGTCTCTTAACCACCAAACTGCCCTCCTCTAAGGCAGCTTTTCTGATTTCTCCATTATCCCTGACCTGAATAAAGCTTCTTAATTTGAAACCCTGTGTGCCAGCCTGCTCTTTACATAAGAACATAAGAAGAGTCATGCTGGAAAATACCAAAGGCCTACCTAGTCCAGCATTCTGTTCCCACACCGGCCAACCAGATGCCTATGAGAAGCCAACATGCAGGACATGAGCACAATAGAACCTCCCACTCATGCTCCCCCCAAACTGGTATTCAGAGGCCTACTGCCTCTGATAGTGCATGTAATATATAGTTACCATGACTAGTAGCCATTAATAACTGTGACATTCCTGCTCCAGGTTATTCTCCTTCCAGTCTCTAAGTGTTGAAACTGGGGGGGACCAGGATGTCTGCCTCAGCTTTGGCTAGTTGTCCTCACGGAATCCCTCAGCATCAGCCCTTTTACTTTGTGTTGAGACACCAAATAAGTTAACCGGATTCCTTTAACCAATACAGGAATAGTAACAGGAAAAATAGACTTTTTTATTTGGTAGTGTTAATAAATGAAACTCACACACACACACACACTTTTATTAAACACAATAAGAGTTATATATGTTATTAAGCAATCATCCTATACTTAGTCCTAACCTGCCTACCCCTTCTAAACCCTTCATCCCAAACTCACTAGATGTGCATTCACTGAGTCCCTAAACCCTATTCAAGTCAAGTGTTAAACAGTCAATTCTCACCGTTTAAAACCCCTTCGAATTATCTCACAAGCCCCTCCCACCTTTCACTCACACAACAGCATTTTAGTAACTGTAACTTACCTGGATAACATTTTACAATTCAAACATAAACCTTTACATTATCATGCATATGTTACAATAATCCTATCCTCCATGAATTTGTCTAATCCCTTTAAAAGCCATCACCACATCTTGGGATAGTAAATTCCATAGTTTAACTATGGGGTATGCTATGGTCCATGGGGTCACGAAGAGTCGGACACGACTTAACGACTGAACAACAACAACAAAAATGTATGTACTTTCTTTTATCTGTCCTAAATCTTCCACCATTCAGTTTCATGGGACGACCCCGGGTTCTAGCATTATGGGAGAGGGAGAAACATTTTTCCCTATCCACTTTCTCCACACCATGCATAGTTTTTTATATTTCTATCATGTACACCTTATTCACCATTTTTCTAAACTAAGCTAAAGAGCCCCAGACATTATAAGCTTTCTCACAGGGGAATTTCTTGAACCCCTTGATCATTTTTGTTGCACTTTTCTGCACCTTTTTTAGTTCTACAATATTTTTTCTGAGCTCTGGTGACCAGAACTGTACACAGTCTTCCAAGTATGGTTGCCCCATCACTTTGAATAAGGGCATTATGATATTGGCAGTTTTATCATTCCTTTTCTAACGATGCCCAACATAGATTATGCTCTTTTCACACCAGCCACACGCTGAGCTGACACGTTCATCGAGCTGTCCACCACAACCCCAAGATCTCTTGCTTGGTCAGCCACTGCTAGCTGAGATCCCACTGCCATATATGTTAACTAGGCTACACACTTTGACCAAGAGGAGACAAGGGGAAAAGCAGGCTGAACTGGCTCAGGGGTGACTGGGGAGTTGGCTGGTAGTTGCCTCCTCCCAAGCAGAAAATTAACCTGCAACTCTTGGAGTTTCACTTCCTCAGGAGCTAGGGTGAAAGGAGAGGCAGCTATAAGCTGGCGTGCTGCATGTTGGCCTTGCCTTCAAGACAAGCAGGCCATCTTCACAGTTGCGGCCCCTTCTTTTACCGCAGTGAAAGCCAATATGATGTAGCGGTTAGAGTATTGGACAGGGAGACCCAGGTTCAAGTCCCCACTCAGCCATGAAGCTCAATGGGTGACTTTGGGCCAATCGCTAACTCTCAGCCTACCCTACCCCACAGGGTTGTTGTGAGGATAAAATGGAGAGGAGGAGAGGGATCATGTATGCCTCCTTGGAGGAAAAGGTTGGATATAAATGTAAGAAATAAATAAATAGATAGATAAATAAGGCATATATCCTCCAACATTTCATAGAGAAAAAGGGGGTTTGTAACACCCCAATCTCTCACACCATGAATCACTGCCTCAAATTCTCCCCATGCCACGTGCGCGCGTGCGCGCGCGCGCACACACACACACACAATTAGACATTACTTTTGATTCCACCCCATCTTCTTTAGCCATATTTATTTATTCTGCAATCACCTTGTCTCCCAGTGATTGCAGTGGAGGCTGGTGGCTCCGATGTCAGCGGGGCGGTGAATCCGCTCTGGGTTCCAGTCAGAACCAGTCAAACTCTAAAGGAGCTCTCCAAGGTGCTTTGCAAAGCATCTTGGACAGCTCTTTTAGGGTTCTGACTGGTTCTGACTGAAAACTGGATAGGATTTACCTCCCCACTGACATCGGAGCCACCAGCCTCCACTGCGTGATTGACTTTGTCTGTGGTGGCGACAGAGGCAGTTTACTAGGCAAAACAGTCGGCGGCCACTGCGTGGCAATGGGAAGAAGGGCTTGTGCTGGGAGACAGCAGTGAAGGAAGGCCCAAGCCAGCCCTGTTTGTGTTTGTAAGCACAGACTTGTTGACTGGATGGTCCCAGCACAGACACAGACTGTGCAGGTATGACTGTCCAGTCCACGAGCACGTATTTGCATGGCGGTGGCTTTGGCAGCTTCACCTGCAGCCCTACCTCCCAGCAAGGGAAGGGAAGATGACAAGGCCCCTTCCCCACTATTGTCACACCATGTCTTCACCTAGTGAACCACCTCAGTAGCCACCACTCGTGTTTGTTCCTTTTGGAAAGAGATGCCTGAAAAGCATACGTGCCCTACAGTTAGCCCTATATGCCCTACAGTGTACCTGTCCTACAATAATTCCAAATATCCTTCGCAGCTGCAGTTTGCAAAATGGCAGACTGCATGTTACATGACATTTTAATGTTCATACGCATCTATGTGCATAGGGAAGGGCCATAGCTCTGTGGTAGACTGTGTGTTGTGCATGCAGGAGATTCCAGGTTAATTCTACCCTCTGGAGCAACAGACAGCAAAGCTTGGGGGTCGGACTCAATGACCTTGTAGGCCCCTTCCAACTCTACTCTACTATTCTGTGATTCTCCATCTTTTGACAGTCTTTAAGATATAGATATCATGTCTCCTCTTAATCGTCTGTTTTCCAGCTCTTTCAACCGTTCCTCATAGGACTTGGTTCACACACACACACACACACACACACACACTATCCTGGTTGTCCTCCTCTGGACATGCTCCATGCACAGGATTCAAGACACATTTAGGGTGCAATCCTATGGCCACTAGTCAGGGGCTAGACAGCCATAGGATAGGTTGGTTCCCTGAGAACTGACCTCCACCCGCTCGCATGGTGCCTCATAGGCAGTGCGGATCAGCCCCACGCTCCACATTCATAACATATTCGTAGCGCAGAGCAGCGAAAATGGGGCGTTCCTGGGGGTGGGGCAGGGAGGGTGGAAGTGACTTTCCGACGCTTCCTATGCATCGTCTGGCTGCCGTTGCCACCTCCACGCTGCTCCTGCCCTGCATTGGATAGGCGGTCGCCTCCGAGTTCAGAGGCGGCCACCTAGCCCGTTAGGATTGTGTCCTTAATGTCATGTCTAGCTTGACAGTATCTACAGCTCTGTTAATAATTACTCCCTACATGTGGTTGTGTTAATAGTTATTTTGAATATAGGTCAAATATTCATGGTGGGAGAGCATCAGACATGCAAAAACGTGTAGGCCTCGTAAGAACATAAGAAGCGCCCTGGTAGATCAGACCATGGGTCCATCTAGTCTAGTATTCTGTTCACACAGTGGCCAACCAGCTGACCGTGGGGAACTCACAAGCAGGACATGAGGGCAACAGCGTCCTCCTGCCCATGTTCTCCAGCAACTGGTGTACATAGGCATACTGCCTCTGGACTAGTAGTCACTGATAGCCTTCTCCAGGAATATGTCTAACCCCCTTTTAAAGCCACCCAAATTGATGGCCAGCACTATGTCTTGTGGTAGTGAATTCCATAGTTTAACTATGGGCTGTGTGAAGAAGTACTTCCTTTTATCTGTCCTGAATCTCCCACCTGCCAGTTCAATAATGTCTATTTCACTATTCAAGTTCAATTCTAAAACCCTTGAATTATTGTCAAGAGCCAAAACCTCATCCCAAGCCTCTGGCTCTGAGGCAGTTGGGTTTGCATTTTTTTTGTTTTAGGTCCCTCCAGTCTTTGTTGCTACACTCAGGGAAGCAAGGAGGGCCCCAAAGTCAGGTTGCTAAACTGCTTCTTTATTGAAAGGTACCCAGGATATGAAAAGTTTCAACCACTTCCTGTACATTTCTCACAGGGTGGGGGCAAGCCTTAACCATGTGAACCTTCTAATTGTAGCCGAGACCGTGCAAGTGAACTTCAAACATGCTTGAGGAAGATCAGATTAGAAGCAAAATTATCCTCTTGTTATTACTTTAATTTTTGTCTCTGCCATAATTCAGATGGAATGAGATTTGAAAGGAGATGGGTACAAGGTGAGGCCAAACTGGCTCTGGTTGGGGTTTGAGGCTGGGTGAATCAGAGCGAAAGTCAAATGTTGATGGTGCCAAGATATTTGGGTGCTGTTGTCTCTGGGGCCAAGCCCCTGTTGGTGGCAATTAGGGCAGATCTGCTGTTCTTGCGAGAAACACATCATCTGAGGATTCATCTGGGAGAAACGTCTCATTACTTTCCAGTAAAATGTCAAGGGTGTAATCCTGTAGGTTTAAATCCCAGAGGTTGCAATGGAGAAGAAGTGGACCAAGTCCAGGAGTTTTTTGTCAGTGGGCCCCTGCTGGGGTGTGGGCCCTCAGCAAGGGCCCAACTATGCCTACCCTTAACTCCAGCCCCAGCAATGAAGAAGTGGCTTGCTGCTTCTCTTGTTGGCTCTTTAAATGATCCACCCTGCTTCCTGGGCATTCAACTGTGCCTGTTGGGCCTTCCCCTAGCTGCCACCATGGGGAGTTTGGAGAGTGGGGGAGAGCATCATCCAGACCACCCCAAGTCCAGAACCACCTAAAAGGGGTGACCTCTCTGCTTGACAGAGATGAGTTCGCTTCAATGTCGAGTGTGTACGAGGATGGCCTTCAACCACAGGATGCTCACTACTGAGCAGTAATCAGGAGCAGAAGGGAGCTTCCTTACATACTGCTTCTTCACTTCTTCACACAGCGCATAGTGAAACTATGGAATTTGCTACCACAAGATTCAGTGATGGCTACCAACTTGGATGGCTTTAAAAGGGGGTTAGACAAATTCCTGGAGGAGAAGTCTCAATGGCTACTAGTCATGATAGCTATATGCTACCTCCAGCATGCCTGAGGTGGTAAGCCTATGTACACCAGTTGCCAGGGAACATGCTGTTGGACTCATGCCCTGCTTGTGGGTTTCCCATGGGCAGCTGGTTGGCCACTGTGTGAACAGAATGCTGGACTAGATAGACCCTTGGTCTGATCTAGCAGGGCTCTTCTTACGGTCTTATGCTGGTTGATAATATGTAGCAGTGGAAAAGTTAAGGATGGATGAATCTGTCAATGTTAGTTTCTCTGATGTTCTCATTTTTCCAGATTTAAGTTCTGTTCATCCTGCTTCCACATCAGTTTGAGAATTTTGTTGCTGTTTTAACTGTTGTTGCCCAAACATTTGTATGCACTTTTGAACGCATTTCTCCTAATATGTATACAAAAAACACTTTTGTATGCAGTTTTTCAAAAATATCCACAAGTTTTCAAGCAAATTGCCTTAATGTAATGCATTGTTAACGTTACTTTCACTCATCTGTGCATTTTTGTCCACTCTTTCCCTAACATGCACAATGTTGTATGCATTTTGAATGAAGAATTCCATCGCAAAATTCAGAGAAGTGCACATTTTGAAGGATACCTGAGTTCTGGTTCGTGTATAGATTCAAAAGGGCAAATTTAGACTACGTTTGCATTAAAATGCAAGCTGAATTAATCTCCCCCCTGCATCTCTACCTGAGCTACAAGGTAGCAAAAAAGTGATTACAAATGAACTCCAGTAACTATTTACATCATAATTTAGTGGAGGGCAATGAAATATATTTATTTATTTACAACATTTGTATACCGCTCCACATCTAAACAGATTCCAGAGCAGTGAACAGATACAATGAATAAAAGATAAGAAGAATGAAGCATCGTCTTAAAACTGTTGTTTAAAAAATAGAGTGCCAATAAATCTGAGGCTGGTCAAGCAAGGAAGGCTTCCTGCAAAAGAGCTATTTTCAGGAGGTGCCAAAAACAACCTAGTGTCGGTACCTGCCTGCCCTCCAGAAGCAGGGAGTTCCATAGGAAGGAAGTCACCACAATGAAGGCCACCACACTAAAATATATGGTGAAACTGCAATGCAGAAACTATACCTGTTAACATATGGAATTCATTGCCACAAAAAAAGAACTGATTGCCACCATCTTTGTTGTTGTTCAGTCGTTCAGTCGTGTCCGACTCTTCGTGACCCCATGGACCGTAGCACGCCAGGCCTTCCTGTCCTGCGCTCTCTCCCGGAGCGTGCTCAAGTCCATATTCATTGCATCGGTGATGCTATCTAGCCATCTCAGCCTCTGCCGTCCCCTTCTCCTTTGGCCTTCAGTCTTTCCCAGCATCAGGGTCGTTTCCAGGGAGTTTTCTCTTCGCAGCCACCATCTTAGATACTTTTAAAAGAGGATTAGACCAGTTCATGGAGGATGTGTCTATCAATGGCTATCAATCGTATTGGTTATATGGAGGCTCCTGATTCTGAGGCTGTGTGGGCGCAATCCTGTGCACGTTTAGACAGAAAAAAGTCCAACTCCCAGCATTGCTATCACAGCTAGGGATGGACGGTGTAAAATCCTCTCTGTCTGCATTTCATGGATTGTGAGGCGCCTTTTGTTCCGTCGTTCTTTTGTCATGCGGAAAAAAATGCAAATAATTTCCTGAGAGGCTGCGTAACAATTTACGTGATTTATCTGAGTACGTAACATTTAGCGTATTGTCCCTGATTCCATTCAACTTTTCCTCAGCAGAAACTTGCCTATTTTCCTATGAAGAGATATGTAAAATTTGGG
Organism: Heloderma suspectum; assembly: GCF_057233095.1. Lineage (NCBI taxonomy): Eukaryota > Metazoa > Chordata > Lepidosauria > Squamata > Helodermatidae > Heloderma > Heloderma suspectum. Next base: position 293,824,709 of record NC_139461.1, read on the forward strand.
GAAAGTAAAAAACAACATCTGAAAGTCCACGGACTCCGTGCGGCCTGAGGGGGTTACTCCACAGCAGTTTCTGCAGGTCGGATTCTTAGAAATCTGAGCTCGTTTTAGTCCATCTTGAATTTCTCCAGCATCCCTAACACAGCCTGTTGTGGGCTTCCCAAAAGCTTTTGGCTGGCTGCTGCAAGAAACAGAACACCATACTAGATAAACCCAGCAGGAGTTCTCTTATGTTCCAGGACAACAACATTGCACATTTAAACAAGTACCTAAAGCAAACTAATAAAGCAGGCTAGACCAAACACAGCATGCTCAGTGGCCATCCATGCCATCCCCTTCCTGGCTATCAGGGCAAAATGGCAACCCTCTTCATCCCCAAGCGAAACAGAGCTTAAGCACATGTACCTGCATCCACACAGGCTGATCCTTGTTGTCATCCTTGCCTTTTCTTTCCCTCCTCTCCCTCTGTTGCCTCCAACCACTGACAAAATTTAGATTGTAAGCTCATAGGGGCAGAACCCTATGTGGTTACTGGGTTGTTTTTTTGTTTTTTTGCTTATGTTACTCTGCAAAGTACGGTATGGATGCTAAATAATAAAAGCAGTGCTGTGCCAAAAATGTCTACCACATTTTTTTGACCATTCTCATTCAATTTGATAGAAAAGAAATTGCTTTCGAAAAGAAATTCAAAGGAGAAGAAATTTTGGAGACATTCTCATGTGTTGGGTTTGGGGTTCTTGGGCTTACCTTACTTGTGAGGTGGCTGAGGAGGGTGCATGAGTGTCCTGTCTGTTATCGTACAGTCATCTTTCTGGCAGCCTGTAGCCTCCTCAGCTTCCTGCACTTCAGTTAAAGCCATCATGAGGTAAGGGCCATCATGAGGCAATCCCTCCCATGGGGCCTTTTTAGTTCAGGAAGTGCAGGTGGCCTGGGAGGCTGCAGAGCAATGGAAAGATGTGTACTAGAGAGAGAAAACACACACAGCACCCTCAGCCACCTTGCAGTGATTAGGGAAGCTCAAAAATACCACCAAAAGAAATTCAAAATTCTGCCTCAGAAGAGTGGAAACCTCAACACACTCTGTTGCCACCTACCGAAGCAATAAACCAAAAGCCCTCAGGAAAAAGAAAGAACCTGTGCTGCAACCCCTGCCAATAGCGAGACCTATCTCTGTGAGAAATTGCTGGAGGATTTCTCCTCCCCTAGTAGAAATTCAGTGAAATTGTCCCCCCCCCCCCAGTTTCTCTGCTCAAAAATAGGCTGGAGAATTTTGAGAGGCTCTTTGCGCACAGCTCTAAATAAAAGTGACATTCTTTCAGTTCATGGTGTTGCATTTGTTGTAGACGCAGCTTACCGTCTCCAAACTGGACCATGTAAAAGAGCGAGGGACCAATTGCATCTCTGCATTCCTTGCTTTGCTAGAGCTTTTGTCGGGGCACTCTGATCAGGTTGACAGTTTAGCCCCAAGGAAAGTTATAAATTCTGCACTGAATTGTGGTACAATCTTTCACTGTGGCATTTCTGCCCTCCGGATACTCTCTGGTTATCCATAAATGTGGCAGATGATGGGATTTTACGGCTTGAAACATTCTTTGCAGGCACAAGGACAATAACCGGGGCTGAAAATGTAATTAAAATGAATGGATGAATTTTCTTAAAGGAACCATGTGGGTTGTTACTGGATCGTTAACACCTCTGATGCCTTAGGGGGGAAGGACAAAAATAAATAAATAAATAACGTTTGTCTAAATTTTAAAGTAGGCCAAAGCTTGGAGGTGGATATTAGATTACAAAAGAAAAATTGAGGCATTTGAGAGAAGAGATATCTGCAAGTTGAGATCATCTCCCAAAATACAAACAAATGTGACATGCTTTCCTCTGCCTAAGTATTTGATGTGGCTTTAGGGCTTCTTTCTGTTTTCAACTCTCTAGATAAGGTTTCACTTGGATGTTATTGGAGAAGGTAGATATCAATAAACATGGCCTGTAAAGGAACAGTACAGAGATCTTATTTTTATTTCATTCTAATATTTAAACTAGGCAGGTGTGAAAACTGCAGTCAGAATCCTGTTTTGAGATACATTTTCCTAGACATGAGCAGTTGATTTTGTGTGTATGTGGGAAATCCTTCTTTTATGAGTTTTAGTCAGTTTTGTTTGTACTGCCCTTTCTCAAATATTGTTGATTTCTCATTTCAGTCAACACCTGAAATGTACATTTTCCACATTTGTGTATCATGAGGAGTTCCACTGCATTATGGATTTTGTAGTCTTGAAATGGAATACACAGTGTTCCATTCTTGAGCATGCCTATTTTTTTTTTTTTAACAAGAATGAAGATTTTGAAGGATTTCCCAAAAGAGGGTCTGTGACCCCCCCCCCCCCCCCGGCAAAGGCGAAGTACAGGCTGAAGGGGCAGGATTGCAGCTTGAGATGGATAGGCATATGGTCAAGGAACACCTAATTACTTTGAATGAGTTCAAATCTCCAGGGCCAGATGAACTGCATCCTAGAGTAATAAAGGAACTGGCAGAAGAACTCTCAGAACCGCTGTCTATTCTCTTTGAGAAATCATGGAGAACGGGGGAAGTGCCAGATGACTGGAGGAGGGCTAATGTCACTTGTGAACTGCCAGAACTGTCACTTGAGGCACAGGTGAACTCAGTGGCACGGAGCACTTTTTATCAGCTTAGGCTGGTATACCAACTACGCCCTTATCTGGACAGAGATAGCCTAGCTACAGTTATCCATGCTCTGATAACTTCTCGTCTGGATTACTCTAATGCGTTAAACGTGGGGCTGCCTTTGAAAACAGTCCGGAAACTTCAGCTGGTCCAAAATAGGGCAGCAAGATTGTTAACAAGGACTGGCCTGCGAGCTCATATTACACCAGTACTTTTTCAGCAGCACTGGCTGCCAGTCCATTTCCGGGCCCGATTCAAAGTGCTGGTATTAACATTCAAAGCCCTTAACGGCTTGGGGCCAGGTTATCTGAAGGATCGCCTCCTCCCATATGTGCCTGCCCGGACCTTAAGATCATAGTCAGCGGCCCTTCTCCGTGAGCCCCTGCCAAAGGAAGTGAGGCAGGTGGCTACTAGGAGGAGGGCTTTTTCTGCTGTGGCACCCCAGCTCTGGAATGAGCTTCCTAGTGAGGTTCGCCTGGCACCTACATTGTATTCCTTTCGGCGCCAGGTGAAGACCTTTTTATTCTCCCAGGCATTTTAGCATTTTAGCTTTCTAAACTTTTATCTTTGCTGTTTTAAATCTGTATTTTAAACTCCTGCACTGCTGCTAGGTTTTATTGTGGTTGTATTGTTATATTGTGGTTTTAATGTTCTATATATTTTAAATGGTTTTATTGTGTGCTGTTTGGTTTTAATTTTTGTGAACCACCCAGAGAGCTTCGGCTATTGGGTGTTATAGAAATGAAATAAATAAAATAATAAAATAATGTTGTCCCTATCTTCAAAAGGGTAAAAAGGAGAAACCTGGGAACTACAGAACAGTCAGTCTGACATCCATCCCTGGGAAAATTCTGGAACAGATAATAAAGCAATCCATCTGGAAGCACCTTGAAACCAATGTAGTGATTACTCGAAGCCAACATGGATTTGTCAAAAACAAGTCCTGCCAGACGAATCTGATCTCATTTTTTGATCAAGTAACCTCCCTTGTAGACCGTGGGAATGCTGTAGACATCATATACCTCGACTTCAGCAAAGCTTTCGACAAAGTGCCCCATGATCTCCTGATGAGCAAACTAGCTCGAAGTGGGCTAGATGAAACAACGATCTGGTGGATCCACAGTTGGCTACAGAATCGGACTCAAAGAGTGCTTATCAATGGGACCTTCTCAAACTGGGGAGAGGTAACGAGTGGGGTACTGCAGGGCTCAGTCCTGGGCCCAGTGCTCTTCAACATTTTTATTAATGACTTGGAGGAGGAGGTGCAGGGAATGCTGATCACATTTGCAGATGACACAAAATTGGGTGGGATAGCTAATACTTTGGAAGACAGAAACAAAATTCAAAGTGATCTTGATAAACTGGAGTGCTGGGCAGAAAACAAGAGAATGAAATTTCATAGGGATAAATGCCAAGTTCTGCACCTAGGAAAAAGAAGCCAAATGCACAGTTACAAGATGGGGGATACATGGCTCAACAACACTACAAGCGAGAAGGATCTTGGCATTGTTGTCGATCACAAGCTGAATATGAGCCAAAAATGTGATGTGGCTGCAAAAAAGGCCAATGCTATGTTGGGCTGCATTCATAGAAGCATAGCTTCCAAATCCCGGGAAGTACTAGTTCCCCTCTACTCAGCACTGGTTAGGCCTCATCTGGAGTACTGTGTCCAGTTCTGGGCACCACATTTTAAGAAGGATGCCGACAAACTGGAGAGGGTTCAGAGAAGGGCAACAAAGATGATCAGGGGACTGGAAACAAAGCCCTATGAAGAGGGACTGAAAGAACTATGCATGTTTAGCCTTGAGAAGAGAAGACTGAGGCATTCTTCAAGTACTTGAAAGGTTGTCACAGAGAGGAAGGCCAGGATCTCTTCTTGATCATCCCAGAGTGCAGGACACGGAATAATGGGCTCAAGTGACAGGAAGCCAGATTCCGGCTGAACATCAGGAAAAACCTCCTGACTGTTAGAGCAATACGACAATGGAACCAATGACCTAGGGAGGTGGTGGGCTCTCCCACACTGGAAGCATTCAAGACAAGGCTGGACAGCCATCTGTCAGGGATGCTCTGACTTGGATTCCTGCATTGAGCAGGGGGTTGGACTCGATAGCCTTGTAGGCCCCTTCCAACCCTACTATTCTATTATTCTATGATTTTTTTTTGCCCCCAAACAGCTAAAGGTGGTTGAAGATGGTTTGGTTGAAATATCACAAGAATGTAGACTAGGCTTATTCATATAGGCTTGGCCCATAACTGGATTTCTTAAAAACCAAGTGGATTTTTTCAGAATGGCTGCCAGAATTTTCACATCTGAATTGGGAAGTGGAAGAATCACAAGGCAAATCATTCTTTGGCAGCATGTCTGGAAATCATAAACCTTCCAGAGTTGGTCTTTTTGAAGACCATGGATCTACTATAGGAGGGATTATAGTTCAGTGGTAGAGCACATGCTTTCCATGCAGAAGATCCCAGGTTCAATCCCCAGCACCTGCAATTAAAAAAAAAATCAATTAGCAAGAGGTGGGGGGAAATCTTTGCCTTAGACCTTGGACACCTGCTGTCAGTCAGAGTAGACAGTACTATTCCAGATGCAGAAAGAGTCTAGCCTGGCATAAGACACTTTCCTGTGTACTCTGAATGAAATTATTTGTGAGCAATTTATTTATTTGTTATCTTTGTTAGTCACTTTATAAAATACAATTTTCGAAGCAACATACAAAATCAGGTCTAAAATGAAATTAAAACAACAAAATGCAACCATTACCAATAACATCCAACTCCACATAAAGAAATAAAACAAATACCAGAACAAAAATGGATTGTGAAGAGCTCCAAAAGGATCTCTCCAAACTGGGAGAATGGGCATCTAAATGGCAAATGCGGTTCGTTATAAGCAAGTGTAACGTGATGCACACTGGGGCAAAAACTCCCAACTTCAAGTATAGCCTGATGGGATCTGAGCTAGCAGTGACTGACCAGGAAGGAGATCGTGGGGTTGTGGTGGACATATCAATGGAGATGTCAACCCAGTGTGTGGCTGCTGTAAAAAAAGGCAAACTCCATGTTAGGCATAATTAGAAAGGAAATTGAAAATAAAACTGCCAATATCATACTGTCCCTATACAAATCTATGGTGTGACCACACTCGGAATCCTGTGTACAGTTCTGGTCACCGCACCTAAAAAAGATATTGTAGAGCTGGAAAAGGTGCAGAAAAGGGCAACTAAAATGATCAAGGGGCTGGATCATCTCCCCTATGAGAGAAGGTTACAACAGCTAGGTTTGTTTAGCTGGGAAAAAAGGAAGGTAACGGGAGACATGATAGAGGTCTACAAAATGATGCATGGTGTGGAGAACGTGAATAGGGAGACATTTTTTCTCACTCTCTCAAAGTACTAGAACCTGGGGTCATCGTATGAAGCTGATTGGTGGGAGATTCAGGACAGATAAAAGGAAGTCCTTCTTCACACAGCGCATAGTTAAACTATGCAATTCGCTACCACAGGATGTAGTGATGGCCACCAATTCGGATGGCTTTAAAAGGGGGTTGGACAAATTCCTGGAGGAAAAGGCTGTCAATGGCTACTAGTCCTGATGGCTATGTACTACCTCCAGTACCAGAGGCAGTGAGCCTATGTACACCAGTTGCTGGTTAACATGGGTGGGAGGGTGCTGTTGCACTCATGCCCTGCTTGAGGGTTCCTGGTTAACTGTGTGAACAGAATGCTGGACAAGATGGACTCTTGGTCTGATCCATCAGGGCTCTCCTTATGTTCTTTTGTTCTTAATAATCACATAGAAGAGCTAAAACTAACTCACTAAATTTAAAAACCAGCTAATAACCATCATCAATAGAGACAGAGGATAAAATGATATTACCATGGTGTTAAAAAGGCCTGGGAGAATGTAGATGTCTTAGCCTAGCGCCAAAAAGAAATTAAAGTTGGTGCCAGCCGAGCCTTTCTAAAGAGTTATTTCATAACTTTTTAACGTCATCTGGTTGTCTACTTCAGCTTTCTAGATGTTCTGGACTTTAACTCCCATCAGCCCCAGCCAGAATGTACAATTGTCAGGAACCCTGGGAGTTTACATACATAGATTTGCATATATCCATATCAATGAATACATATGAAATGCATATATACATTGCAAATACAACCTTCTAGTAATTATACATAAGCTTCAACAAAAGCAGACCAGATATCCAAATAAGTATCCATTTGAAGGTGGTGTCTATACGCCACCCATTCAAATATTGAAAGTGTTGTAGAGTCCTCAACCCATTGCCTTATAGGAAGTGAGCGTTTAACCTTCCAGTGTTGTAATATCAGTCTTTTAGCTTATCAAAAGGCATGGATAATCTATTTACACTGACCAGTCATTAATTTCCAAGAAGCAGATAAATAATTTAAAAGAGCACGTACATCAGTGAATATGAAGGACTGTTCCAGTACAAAATTTGTTTGCATAACATCCTCCTCCCAAAAAGAAGCAACTGGACATTGTCAAAACATATGTTTAAAAGAAGCATTCGCTGCATTGTACTTCCAGTAATTAGCCAAATTGGGCAAACCTTTATTGAAGAGAGGTTGAGGCATCCAATGGACACGAAACAAAAGTTTTTGCTGAACAAGATGCAGCCTAAGATCCATAGATGTGACAGGGATAGACACCAAGGCAGTGATCCATTAGGCAATGGAACAATCCAATTTCCTATTTCATTTCTGCTTGGAACCCTGTATTCATTAATAACATATATAGACATGCAGCATAGGTCACTTTGCCTGACCAGCCTCAGTAGGGCGCCTGATAAAGTAGTCCCAATAATCATTATGTAGGGATGTTGTGGGTGCCCGATAAAGCAGTGGAGTCTGATGGACTCCCCCTCGCTTGGCCCCCCGGGCCCCACTTAGTGGACTGCTCAGCACTCACCGGGCCGGTCTGCGGGTGCCGCGTGGTCCGTGAGCATCCAGCAGTCCACCTGCTCCTTCCCTGAGCCACCATGTTGCGTAACAATTGCATCTTGGGCATTTCTGGGATGGGAATGTTGCATAGATTACAGCCACAAGGGGTGAGCTATGCAGCATTACAGGCGTGAATGGGCCATTCACGCCTGTAATGTTGCATAGATCATAGATCGCCTTTTACACCACAATCTATGCAACATTCCTGTCCCAGAAATGCCCAAGCTGCCACTGTTGCACAAAATGGCAGTTTGGAGAAGGAGAGGGTGGGTCCACAGTGCTTGTCGGTTGCTCACCAAGCTGTTGAGGGGTTTGTTTATTTATTTATTTATCCTGCCTTTTTTCCTCCTTAAGGAACCCAAGGTGGCATACATAATCCTCCTCCTCTCCATTTTAGCCTCACAACAACAGCCCTGTGAGGTAGGTTGGGCTGAGAGTCTGTAACTGGCCCAAAGTCACCCAGTGAGCTTCCATGGCCAAGTGGGGACTAGAACCTGGATCTCCTGACTCCCAGTCCAACACTCTAGCCACTGCACCACACTGGCTTGCATGGCAAGTGGGTGGCAGCAGCGGTTCAGCAAGCGACCGATGGCCCCGGATGGAGGCGAGTCAGTACAATAATGATGTACTACAATAATGATGGAAACTCTAATGCTGTAAAAGTGTCTGGGCCAAAACTTAGATACTAACAATTGCAATTGCAAGTATTGCCCTTTGGCCATAACTGCCAAATTGCATTGGGCATGCAGGATAGAATGACAAAAACCCTATGTGTGTATATATCTGTTTCTCTCTATTTTGCCCTCTTCTTTCTTTTTATACATTTTGTTGTTGCTGAAATTTCACAATAAAAATGATTTTTTTTTTTTTTTAAGAAAAGGAATACTGGGACTTCTAGCCTAAAACATCTGGAGGGCAACAGGTTGGGGAAGGCATTTGCAAACGGGAACAAAATTCTTGTACAACCTTTAAAAAAAACGATTTTGTCAATGAGTGGACAATGAAATGAAAGACACCTGATAATTTCTGAAAAGCAGACGGAACGGATTAACAACATGCATACATTTCTACTTTGAAATGAACTGGAGAATATTTTATATTTATTTATTTATTTTATTATTTATTGCATTTATACCCCACCTTTTTTCCTCTTGCAAGGAACCCAAGGCGGCTTACATTATCATCCTCCTCTCCATTTTATCCTCACAACAACAACCCTGCGAGGTGGGTTGGGCTGAGAGTCTGTGACTGGCCCAAAGTCACCCAGTGAGCTTCCATGGCTGAGTGGGGACTAGAACCCGGATCTCCCAGCTCCTAGTCCAACACTCTTGCCACTACACCACACTGGCTCTCTCCAAAGTCACCAGAGAATTTTAAGGAGCAAATTCATTTCAGTTCTTCATCACAGCTATTTCAGCTTGGCAATAATATTAAGTATTTATATAGCAAGTTTTTAATTTTTTAAAAAATGTATTAATATAAAAAGCAAAACCAAAATATAGCCAAACCAAAAAAGCAAAAAGCAGCAAGCTACAGGAATAGTCTTCAATCAAGGATACAGGAAAAAGTATGATCTTCTTAAACAGAAACAGAAGTATTGAATATAAGATGTCCTTAATATTGGATCCAACTGCTCTGAGGGCAATCCCAGTAACTCATTCCAGAAAGACTGATGAACATGCAGTGAGTGTGTTTGAGAGACACCATCATTGACATATTGAATAAAAAGATACCATGTTGTACAAATCAAGTCTGTTTCACGCTATTCTTTTGAGGCTCTGCCCTGATGAGTTGATTTTCCTAAAAGGGATATGAGCCACACTGTTGTTTTTGTTTAAGTAAATGGCTTTATTGTTGTTTTCATATTGGCTAGTTAATAACTGAAACACAAAATTCACAATGAGCAATCTACACCAGATGATAGTTTTTTCAAACATTTATGAGCTTTTCTACATGAGGCTGCTAATTGCTGTTATTGACATTCAGTTTCATCACCGAATTAAGATCCAAGCTCTACATAAATAACTTTTCCTTTCCTGCTTTTCCTCTGCATAACCTCTAGGTAGCACTGTGCTATAGTGGAATAGTGCAAGTATACAAGTAGGAAAATACCTTCCCTTTCACTTTCAGAAATAACACCCCATTTTCCCCGCTCTAAAATAAACTGGGGAAATGCTTTGATAAGACAGAAGCAAAACTGGAGGATCACGACATCATTTAAAGAACCCATAAACAACCCTGAGTAAGGAATCACAAGTGCACAATAAATGCCTCATGTAGAAACGCTCTGAATTATCCACCGATATTCAAGTGGGAGAAACAGGTGAGTAAAGGAAGTTGGGAAAATACAACACACTTCCCAATGAATCAGATAGAAATATCCTTCTGAAACTATGAATGCGAGGCTGGGGGATGTAGACCAAGGATGCCTTTGTTTATGTAGCAGAGAAACAGGAGAGAGAGAGAGAGAGAGAGAGAGAGAGAGAGAATTGTTTTTCGCCCCAAGTAAGGCCCCCAAGGTGACTTACAATTAAAACCTAAAACAATATCAGAAGCTGAAAACATCACCAGGAGATTAAGATCAGGATCTCTCTTCAAAATAGAGTATGGAGCTAATCCATTTACAGAGCAATCGAACAGTCCCTGGGACAGCATCCCATCCCGCCCACCAAAAGGTCTGTCAGCTAGATGAGCCAAGAGGGTCATCTAGCTGTAAATGGAAAGAAATGGATGACCTGGGTGCATTTTTGCCTCTCTTCTCCTCCTGCACTGCCTAGCAGGGCATAGGATAGACAGAGGGCTCCAGGATTGGACCCATCTGTCTGTTGAGCAATAATCCCTTAGGACTGCACTCTTAAAAACTTAAGCACTTCACCAACAGCAGAATTAAGAGCAGGGGAGGATCTTAAAAAATGGAGCATGGAGCTAATACATTTATGGTGCAATCCCATGTATGTTTAGACAGAAAAAAAAGTCCTACAAGTCCCAGCATTCCCCAGCCAGCCATGCTTTTTTCTGTCTAAACATGCATAGGACTGCACCTTTAAAATACTTTTTAAAGAAGAGAAAGAAAACCATGTGTGGAACCAAATTTTTTTAAGTCTGCCTAAGAAGTTCATCACATGACGCTGAAATCCCACATCCATACTGGGGCTTTCTGCTTCCAGATTCTTTGCAGGATTACGACCAGCTTCTTTACAAGGGCATGGCTTGAATCAAGGAAAGTCCTTTCTCAGCAAGCTCTATATGTTTCTCTAAGTTTCATTTTCCATCCACTAGATGGCACTGTCATAATAGCACTTTCCCGTCTACACACAGCCGATAGAATGGATTAAGGTCCCTTGTCACGTTATCTCTGATCTTTTTGAAGTGGAATAAAGGGGGGAAAGCACGGGAGATGTCCTGGAGGTTGACAACATCATGTAAAGGTCCCGCAAACTTCCGTAAGTGGCCAATCACAATAAATCAGCGCAATAAATTGCTCATGTAGAAATGCTCTAAAACTCAACAGAGAAGTGATCAGCCTAACTTCCTTTGGGAGAGAGTTCCACAGGCAGGTTTCTGCCACAGAGAAGACCCTATCCCGTGTTCCCACCAACCTCCCTTCTCTTGGTGGCAGGACATACAGAAGGGTATCTAAAGATTTTAAACTACAGGCAGGTTCATAGGGGAGGAGCTATCCTTGTGCCAAGCCATTTAGGGCTTATTCATCTCTCCATGAATAAGTCTTGACAAAGTTCGACAGTGAGTTGGTCAGAGTCTTTCCTCCTTTTGGCTTTTTCAAGTTGAGCGACCACTAATAAGAATAAGACAAGCACTTTGTGATATAGCAGTTTTGAGTGTTCAAAGCATTCCACATACATTCTCTTGTTTTAATCCTGGCAACAAACCTATAAAGCAGTTCAGGATTATTATCCCCGTAGGTGGGGAGGGCCTACCTACTGAGCTTATGGCAAGAGCAAGACTTGAACCCAGGACTTCCTAATAGCTAGCATAGTCTCTCTTAGCCATTACATTCCTTCAGTTCTTGGCAGGGTGGTGCTGTCTAGGGATGTACGAAAGGGACTTACCTGGTCCCGCAGCTTGCTTCGCGGTGGGGGGGAGGTGCTTTGGTTCTCCCCCTGAAGTTCAGGCCGGGGGGGGAGGCGCCCCGCCTCGCCTGGCCAAAATTCAGGCCGGGGAGAAGCGCCCCGTCTCCCCGGCCGCAAAATACAAAAGTAAAAAACACACACACACACCCGTGATAGGCTACGTTAATCGTTACGTAGCCTATCACGGGTGTTTTTTGTTTTTGTTTTACTTTATTTTGTAATGGCAGCAGCGGCAGCCGGTCAGAAAACCGGCCGCCGCCCCCACCCCCGACGAAACGCCCCCGAACTCCCGCCGGGACTCGCCGCCGAGAGGGACATTCGAGGGAGGTAAGTCCCATCCCCGGGGGGGGGGGGCGGAGAATTTCACCAACAATTTCAGGGGGCCGAATGCATTGGCATTCGGCCTCCCTGAGATTCGTGGAGAAATTCTCCGCCATCCCTAGTGCTGTCAGCAGCAGAAGAGAATCACATGCAATACATCTGTCTTCAAAAGACATATGGGATTACTTGGTGTTTGGCAGCCTCTGTTCCTTGAAATGTTCTGTTGGGATGTGATTTGCCAGGCACTCCCAGTACATTTTAATTTCATTATTTATACACCCAACAGGATGATCAGGAAACTCCCCCCTTTTCCTATTACCTGCTGTGGTTCTGGGAATCCCTGTCACAATTCAAAATGGAGGTTAATGCCTTCTCCTCTTCCTCCTCCTCCTGTGACTGAAAGATATAATTGTTCCTTTGATATTGTATTTTGATTTACAGCTTTTTAAACTGATAGCTCCTATTTTTAATCAGTTGAGGCTTCAGGCTTCTCTAGTTGCAAACAGAAAAATGATTGCCTTCTTATCACCTGGTGGCACTGCTGATTGGAACTGGAAAGATTTTAATTAATGCTCCAGAACTCACTTTAAAATTGTTTCATCTGTTTACCTGAGGGAAGGGGAGAAAAACAATAACTGGAAGGTAACATTGCTAACTCTCTCACACTGAAATCAATAAGACCCCAAACAAAACACAAAAATGTTCCATTTTTTCTGCATCTTGCACTTTGCTTTTATCACCCCACTCCTAGGAAGACTTGGGGATCAGGGATAGTCAACTCCCAGACATTGTTGACCTCCAATTTCTATCAGTCCCAGCCATCATGGCCCCTGGTCTGGGATGATGTGAGTTGTAGTACCAACAACATCTGGAGGGGCACCAGTTGCCCAACTCTAGTCTAGATCCACCTTCCCCAACCTGGGGCCTTCCCAATGTTTTGGATGACCATTCCCAACATTCATTCATTCATTCATTCATTTATTATACATTCATTGGTGACACTTGTGTACAGCTGAATATAACAAAATCCCTCAGTGGTTCACATTCCTCACCATTGGCCAGGGTGGCTGAGCTGATGGGGGTTGAGGTCCAAAACATCTGGAGGGCAACAGGTTGGGGAAAGATGGTCTAGGTGGCAAGCATTTTAAAGAGCACCACAATTCAGTCATGTAGGGTTATTCATGATGGGTCATAAGAAAATAAGAACATAAGAAAAGCCATGCTGAATCAGGCCAAAGGCCTATCTAGTCCACCGTTCTGCTCACACAGTGGCCAACTAGCCGCCCAGGGGAAGCCCACAAGCAGGACATGAGTGCAACAGCACCTTCCTGCCCATGTTCCTCAACAACTGGTGCACATAAGCATAATGCCTCTGATATTGGAGGTAGCACATAGCCATCACATAGTATTATCCTGCATGAATTTGCCTTTTAAAGCCATCCAAGTTGGTGGCCGTCAATGCATCTTGTGGTATCAAATTCCATAGTTCAACTATGTACCATATGAATCAGCACTTCCCTTTATCTGTCCTGAATCTCCCACCACTCAGCTTCATGGGATGATCCTGGTTTCTAGTTTTACTGGAGAGGTAGAAAGAGATCTGCCTATCCACCCTCTCCACACTATGCATAATTCTGTACACCTGTGTCATGTCTCCCCCCTTTTTTTCTAAGCTAAACAGTCCCAGATGTTTTAACCTTTCGTTATAGGGGGCAGCCCTTCAGCCATTGACCAACTCTACAATATCCTTTTTGAGGTGCGGTGACCAGAACAGTACACAGTATTCCACATGATGTGGCACCAACACAGGCACAGCATGGTTGGCTTCTTGTGCTCACAAAATAGGGATATTCCAGAAGAAAAAGGACACTCCTTTCCCTGGGACACTGGCAGCTGAGCTATGTGCCAGATGAGGAGCTTGGGGAGGCACCAATGTGGAGGCCATCTTGCCCTGGGATCCAGCATGTGGTTTTGCTTGTTTCCCTGAATTATCTGGAGCGATTGCTCCGTAACCGCTTCTTGCATTGCTCCCACTGCACTGTTAGGGCTCATATGGTCTGAATTAGGAATGAGAGAACAATTGATTTTCATGAACATCCAGGTTCTCCAAACCCCAGTCTGAAGTTCGCTTTGCCTCATTTTTGGAAAGCCTTTTTTGTTGGGGTCGAATGCGAAAAGTGCACCTTTCAAACATGAAAAACGTGCATTAAAAAGGCCCTCCAGAAATGTGCACTTTTCTCCATAGAGTGAAATGCATTTTTTTCCCAAGTGCATGGGGCATGTTCGCATGATTTACGAACATAAATGAAACTCTTGTGCATCCTAGTCTGGATCTGGAGAGTGCATGCTAGCGAGAGGATGATCCACATTCTACCCACACCACACAACTATAGCTGGGTTGGGGCCAAAGTCTTGCCATGCACAATAGGCAGGGAATAAAACCAGCAGCATAATACCGCAGAACTGGGAGCATCAGCTCAGACGCTCCAGGAAAAGGGAAATTGTTCCTTCTCTCTCCCTCCCCCTATTCAGAATTAGGGTAACAGGAGGATTGTTTTGCCCCCAGTGACATCACCATTTGTCTAAACCCCTTTGGAAGCCATCCAAAGATGCTGGCCATCACTAGGGATATATGGAGTTTGTTAGATCTGTTCCATCTGTATTTTGTGGATTGTCAGACTTCTTCCGTTCCATCATCTGCTCTGATGGAATCAGATTTCTTTGTATGAGAATTTCATTCATCTGCAAATGTACATTTGCAGAAGTGTGCCCTTGTACTAATGTGCAATTGTACAAGAGTGCACTTGCGCAAATCTTCCCCAACATAAAAAACTGGTCTGCAAGTCAACAAAATCCACATGACCAGAAAAAGCTGGTCTGATGCAGAATTTGCAGGTTGTATTCACAGAAATCCAATCTCATTTGAATCTGTTTTGGATTTCTTCGATCTACCTAGCCATCACTACATCTTGAGGTAGCAAATTATCCAACCTAAATGTCAGCTGAAGACTTTTAATGTTATGCCTCCTTTTTTGGATGTTCACAAAATTCCCCCAGGACTATCACTAGCATTCATTCCCATGTGAATCATGACTACAAATGTTAATCTAATTTTGGCACACACTGGAGAACTAATCTGGTTAAGGGTAAGGTCAGCTGTCTCCCTGTGGCTGTTCTACATGTAATGAATGAAGTAGCCATTATATTATAAATGACAACAAACAACTGGGTGTAGATGAAATTCCCTGTAAAAGCATTGGCATATTATCCTCTTTATTAGAACATAACAGGATTGGATAGCAGGCTGGAGCTTCAAGGGAAAACATAGAATCATAGAATAGTAGGGTTGGAAGGGGCCTACAAGGCCATTGAGTCCAACCCCCTGCTCAATGCAGGAATCCAAGTCAGATGCAGGAATCCAAGTCAAATAATAATTACATGATCACATTCAGGTACATGTCTGTGAGAACACCTTGGGCACTAATACTGGAAATATATGATGAACAATACTCTTCAAGGCTGCTGTTCTCTGATCTTTACAACATCTGTACCCCCAGAACTTGAGAGAGCAAATGTATTTCATGTGTCCCAGTAGCCTTGGGACATGGTAGGATATGAACAGGAGACAGAAATGGTGCTGAGTGAGTTGGAATTTGAAGTTTGTGAACCATGCTTTGTTCTTGAATATAATTCACCTGCCCTGTTTGAATACAAAACCTGCTTGATGCTCTTAAGCCAAAATACAGATAGAAAGAGAGAGACAGAGACAAGCAAACAAATAGGATTTAAGGTTGTCAGCTTTTTTTATTGACTCTGCTCCTGGGAATTTTACAGAAATTAAAGGAGTGACACTTTTCCCATCACTGATTTTGATCCCAGGGAAAGCTTTGCATATAAATCTGCAATTTAAGCTACAGGTGCAACACCAGTATTGATACCTTTGTGGAAAGTGATATATAAATGTGAATAATAAATAAATAAAAAAAAATAAAAGGTGCAAGGAACTAGCCGCTCCTGCAGCAGTCTGTAGGCTTTCTAGTCTATCCATCTTCCTCTCTCCCTGTGATGTTTCAGGTTTATAATCAAATTACTCTTTCATTTGTATTTATTTATTTATTTATTTATTTATTAAATTACTAAATGCCTCATAAAATAAATTTTCTTGAGGTATTTTACAACCACAGTAACATTAACAATAACAATAATATGACAATACAGTCAATAACATAAAGCTAATAAACATGCTAACAGCTTAAAATGGAATATAATGTATAACAGATGCAGCCACATAGCAGGGGCTAAAATGATAAAACTTAAGATACTTAAATACGTTTAAAAATACTTTAAGGGTGAAATCCTGTGCATGTTCAGATAGAAATAAGCCCTACAACTTCCAGCATGGCTGGCTGAAGAATTAATTATGCTATTCCATTTGACTGCTCCTTGATTTTTACTGTAGCTGGAAGTGTCTTTAACACTGTGTTTTAATGTTGTGTTTTTAATATTGCATTTTAATATTGTGAACCACAGAGATTTTTATTATATTCAGCAGCCACAAATAATAAATAAAATTTATGACTGCAAGTTTGCGAAAACGGCGCTACTTATGGCTGCCATTTTGTGCAAAATAGCCATTTATGTAAAAAGCTTACCCATGGTTTTCCACAAAATGGCGGTTCATGGGTAAGTGGGATGCCACTCACCAGGCACTCATGGACTGCCTAGCAGCTTGCGCCACACACTGAGCAGGGTCAGGTGGCTGGCAGGGGTCCAGCAAGTGGTGTGTGAGATAATGGCAGGTGAGTTTGGCCATCCCTGTGGATGGGGAGGGAAGGAGGCTGGAGGAGGTTTAGGATATCTCATATCCTGACCTCACTGGTCTCCTCCCCTCCTCGTCCACTAAAATGCTCTCTTTCCTCATCTTCTGAGGTTGCTTTTCTGACATCAGAGGGCAGCTGGTGTGTGTGCGTGTGTGCGTGTGTGTGTGTGTGTGTATGTGAGAAACAGAGCTTTGACTCCCCTTTCTGCATTTGGAGCACTGTCTGCAACCTTGGAAGGGCTTGTCTGAGCAATCCCAGGTTGTCCCTGGGATACTTGCCCAGGGACCATTGGTTTGCTCTCTCAGTGCCATAGTCCTGATGCCCAGCTCTATTAAAGGAGAAAGCTGTGTTGCTATCTTTTAACCTTGCTACTTATGGAACACTCCAGCAAAGGAGATTGTTACCTTGTCGTGGTGCTGGAGCTTGAGCACCTGAATTACACCATGAGCTAAACCATGAAGGGACACCCAAGATGGGAAGGTCATGGCAGAGAGGTCAAACTAAATACGATCCCTGGGGAAAGTAATGGCAACCCACCCCACAGTATTCTTGCCGTGAAAACTAAATGGATCAGTACAACCAGAGATATGTTGGTATACCATCGGAAGATGAGACTCCCAGGTTGGAAGATGGTTAAAATGCTACTGGGGAGGAACAGAGGATAAGTTCAACTAGCCCCAGATGTGATGACGCAGCTAGCTCAAAGCCGAAAGGATGGCTAGCGGCCGACAGTGCTGGTGGTGAACAATGAATCCAATGTTCTAAATATCAACACACCATAGGAACCTGGAATGTAAGATCTGTGAGCCAGGGCAAATTGGATGTGGTTACTGGGGAGATGTCAAGATTAAAGATAGACATTTTGGGTGTCAGTGAACTGAAATGGACTGGAATGGGCCACTTCACATCAGATGACCACCAGATCTACTACTGTGGACAAGAGGACCACAGAAGAAATGGAGTAGCCTTCATAATTAATAATAAAGTAGCTAAAGCAGTGCTTGGATATAATCCAAAAAATGATAGAATGATCAATTTGAATTCAGGGTAAGCCATTTAACATCACAGTAATCCAAAAATATACCCCAATCACAGATGCTGAAGAAGCGGAAGTAGATCAGTTCTATGAGGATCTGCAGCACTTACTGGACGCCAAAAAGAGATGTTATTTTCATTAAAGGAGACTGGAATGCTAAGGTGGGTAGTCAAACGACACCTGGAATTTCAGGCAAGCGTGGTCTGGGAGATCAAAATGAAGTGGGACATAAGCTGATAGAATTTTGCCAAGACAACTCACAGTGCATAACAAACACTCTCTTCCAACAACCTAAAAGACGACTTTATACATGGACTTCACTAGATGGTTGACACCGAAATCAGATTGACTACATCCTTTGTAGCCAAAGGTGGCAGGCATCTATACAGTTGGTAAAAACAAGACCTGGAGCTGACTGTAGTTCAGATCATGAACTTCTTCTTGCACAATTTAGAATCAGACTAAAGAGACTAGGGAAGACCCACAGATCAGTTAGATATGAGCTCACTAATATTCCTAATGAATATGCAGTGGAGGTGAAGAGTAGATTTAAGGGACTAGATTTAGTAGATAGGGTCCCGGAAGAACTATGGACAGAAGTTCACAACATTGTTCAGGAGGCGGCAACAAAAAACATCCCAAAGAAAAAGAAAACCAAGAAGGCAAGATGGCTGTCTGCTGAGACACTGGAAGTCGCCCAAGAAAGAAGGAAAGCAAAAGGCAACAGTGATAGGGGGAGATATGCCCAATTAAATGCAAAATTCCAGAGGTTAGCCAGAAGAGATAAGGAATTATTTTTAAACAAACAATGTGTGGAAGTAGAAGATAATAGAATAGGAAGGACAAGAGACTTCTTCCAGACCATTAGAAACATTGGAGGTAAATTCCAGGCAAAAATGAGTATGGTCAAAAACAAAGATGGCAAGGACCTAACAGAAGCAGAAGAGATCAAGAAAAAGTGGCAAGAATATACAGAAGATCTGTATAGGAAGGATAATAATATCGGGGATAGATTTGATGGTGTGGTCAGTGAGTTAGAGCCAGACATCCTGAAGAGTGAGGTTGAATGGGCCTTAAGAAGCATTGCTAATAACAAGGCAGCAGGAGATGACAGTATCCCAGCTGAACTGTTTAAAATCTTGCAAGATGATGCTGTCAAGGTGATGCATACCATATGCCAGCAAAGTTGGAAAACACAAGAATGGCCAACAGATTGGAAAAAATCAACTTATATCCCCATACCAAAAAAGGGAAACACTAAAGAATGTTCAAACTATCGAACAGTGGCACTTATTTCACATGCCGGTAAGGTAATGCTCAAGATCTTGCAAGGTAGACTCCAGCAATTCATGAAATGAGAATTGCCAGATGTACAAGCTGGGTTTAGAAAAGGAGAAATGGAGAAAGCCAGGGAGTTTCAGAAAAACATCTATTTCTGTTTTATTGACTATTCTAAAGCCTTTGACTGTGTGGCTCATAACACATTGTGGCAAGTTCTTGGTGGTATGGGGATACCAAATCATCTTGTCTGCCTCCTGAGGACTCTGTATAATGACCAAGTAGCAACGGTAAGAACAGACCACGGAACAATGGACTGGTTTAAGACTGGGAAAGGAGTATGGCAGGGTTGTATACTCTCACCCTACTTATTCAACCTGTATGCAGAACACATCATGCAACGTGCTGGGCTTGATGAAGCCAAGGCTGGAGTTAAAATCGCTGGAAGAAACATTAACCATCTCCAATATGCAGATGATACCGCTTTGATGGCTGAAAGTGAAGAGTCCCTGAGGAACCTTCTGACGAAGGTGAAAGAAGAAAGTGCAAAAGCTGGGTTGCAGTTAAACCTCAAAAAAAAACAAGATTATGGCAACCAGCTTGATTGATAACTGGCAAATAGAGGGAGAAAACGTGGAGGCAGTGACAGACTTTGTCTTTCTAGGTGCAAAGATTACTGCAGACGCTGACTGCAGCCAGGAAATCAGAGGATGTTTACTTCTTCGGCGGACAGCAATGACAAATCTTGATAAAATAGTGAAGAGCAGAGACGTCACACTGACAACAACGGTCCACATAGTTAAAGCAATGGTATTCCTGGTAGTAACCTATGGCTGTGAGAGCTGGACCATAAGAAAGGCTGAGGGAAGCAAGACAGATGCTTTTGAACTGTGGTGTTGGAGGAAAATTCTGAGAGTGCCTTGGACTGCAAGAAGATCAAACCAGTCCATACTCCAGGAAATAAATAAAGCCAGACTGCTCACTTGAGGGAATGATATTTAAGGCAAAACTGAAGTACTTTGGCCTAGGGATTAGGGATGTCGGAGAATTTCTCCACGAAACTCTGGGAGGCCGAATGCCAACGCATTCGGCCCCCCGAAATTGGTGGAGAAACGGTCCACCCCCCCCCGGAATGGGACTTACCTTTGGCGAATGTCCCTGGCGCTGGCGGCTCCTGGCAGTGGTTCGCCGGCGGCGGCTGTGGCGGCCAGTCTTCCGACCGGCTGCCGCCGCCGCCGCCACCATTTCCCAGTAAAAAAACCCAAACAAACGTGATAGGCTACGTAAAGATTTACGTAGCCTATCATGGCTAGATTTTCAAAAAACACCGTGATAGGCTACGTAAATCCTTACGTAGTCTATCACGGCTGACTTGGGGGGGGGGGGAAGCGTGTACGCAAATGGCGGCACCCATGGGCACCGCCATTTGCATTCCTTATTTGGGCACGTGAAGTCTACATAAACATTTACGTAGACTAAGATGGCGAAAATAAGGGGAACGCAAATAGCGTAGCTGATGCTATTTGCGTTCCCCTTATTTTCGCCGTCTTAGTCTACGTACATATTTACGTAGACTAAGACTGCCCAAACTAAGGAACGCAAATGGCAGCGGCCGTAGCCGCCTCCATTTGCATACGCCTTTTTTTTTTTTTTACCCAGTCGTTTTAGGCTACGTAAAAACTTACGTAGCCTAACACGTCTCTGTAAAAAAAAAAAAAAACTGCAAATGGCGGCAGCAGGTGGGTAACAATATACCTGCTCGGAAGACCAGCCGCCGCTGGCGAAGCCACTGCCAGAGCCGCCGCCGCCTGGAAGATCCGCCCCAGGTAAGTCTCGTCCCGGGGGGGATCCGTGGGGGGGCGGGGGGGTGGCAGGCCGTTCCGCCACAGATTTCGGGGGGCCGAATGCACTGGCATTCGGCCTCACCGTGATCCATGGCGGAATTCTCTGCCATCCCTAGATTCTAAAGAATCCGGCCTCACTGGAGCATTTGGTTTCTTTTTCCTAGGTGCAGAACTTGGCATTTATCCCTATTAAATGTCATTCTGTTGTTTTCTGCCCAGCGCTCCAGTCTATCCAGATCACTTTGAATTTTGTTTCTGTCTTCCAAAGTATTAGCTATCCCACCCAATTTTGTGTCATCTGCAAATTTGATCAGCATTCTCTGCATCTCCTCCTCCAAGTCATTAATAAAAATGTGGAAGAGCACTGGGCCCAGGACTGAGCCCTGCGGTACCCCACTCCTTACCTCTCCCCGCTTTGAGAAGATCCCATTGACAAGCATTCCTTGAGTCCGATTCTATAGCCAACTGTGGATCCACCTGATCGTTGTTTCATCTAGCCCACTTTGAGCTAGTTTGCTCATCAGGATATCATGAGGCACTCTGATGAAAGCTTTGCTGAAGTTGAGGTATATTATGTCCACAGCATTCCCACAGTCCACAAGGAAGGTTACCTGATCAAAAAATGAGATCAGATTAGTCTGGCAGGATTTGTTCTTGAAATCCATGTTAGCTTCGAGTAATCACTGCATTGTTTTCACAGTGCTTCCAGATGGATTGCTTTATCATGTGCTCCAGAATTTTCCCAGGGATTAATGTCAGACTGATTGTCTGTAGTTCCCAGGTTCCTCCTTTTTGCCCTTTCAGAAGATAGGGACAACGTTAGCCCTCCTGCAGTCATCTGGCACTTCCCCCATCCTCTATGATTTCTCAAAGAGAATAGACAGTGGTTCTGAGAGTTCTTCTGCCAGTCCCTTTATTACTCTAGGGTGCAGCTCATCTGGCCCTGGAGATTTGAACTCATTCAAAGTAATTAGGTGTTCCCTGACCATATGCCTATCGATCTCAAGCTGCAATCCTGCCCCTTCAGCCTGCACTTCGCCTTTGCCAGGGGGCTCATATAGACCCTATACATAACAGTCATGTTTGCAGTTTGAAGTATGGATAGGGCCAGCTCTATTATTAGGCAGGGTGAGGCAGCCACCTCAGGCAGGTGATGCTGGAGGTGGGAAGGCGAAGAGTGTTGGTGAGGTGTTGGAGAACAGAGCCGTACATGCCATGTGGCCTGCCCTGCACCCCCTAAGCTAGATGTGTGGGGTGTTACCCCAGTGCCAGTGCTGAGGTACATCTCAGCTGCCAGTCTGGTTGGCTTCCGTACATTGCAGGGAAGCGGGTGGCAATATCTTGTTCTTTTCCACAGGCAGCAAAATGCCCTTGACCTGTCCTCGGTGGAGTTTTTGATAGGACATGCCTCTATTTTCTGCAAAGGTACCCGAGTACAAAATATAAAGAGAGAAACATGCTTCCTGTGTTCCTGGGGTGGTGGCAACTCCACCCTTTACATCTTGTGTAAAGGGGCCCTTCTTACCCCTTTGAACAATAGAGATCTTTGGAAAGATACACACCAATATACATGCACCATCTAAGCATTATTCACAAGCAGCATATAACCCGTTTACTTACCTTGAAGGAACCAAAAACAGCAAAACTTTGCCTTGATTTCACGTCATAGGGGATGACATCTGAGTATGATGTAATGCGGCACAAATTGTGAGCATGATAAACCTCGCAATCCCCCTCCAATACCCTTCATGCCTTCCAGGCAGAGATGGGGGCAGGCAGTTGTACTTGGCATATTGCTATGAGCATCCTGGACAAATCTGAAAAGCGGGGCTGGGGCTGGCCATGACTGGGGGTGGTAGTGGCGATGGTGGCGGTATGGGAAGGAATATTCATTGTTCTCTGGGCAACTGCAGAAGTTTCTTGGCAGATTATCTGCAGAGTAGCTCCTTGGGGACAGCTAGGCTGTTGTTTCACATGTTAGTTGTTCATGGAAAGCACTAACTGGAAGTTTGCAACATAAAATGGATGTTGTAAGATGATGTTCCAAATCCTGGGAAGTACTAGTTCCCCTCTACTCAGCACTGGTTAGGCCTCATCTGGAGTACTGTGTCCAGTTCTGGGCACCACACTTTAAGAAAGATGCAGACAAACTAGAGAGGGTTCAGAGGAGGGCAATTCATGTGCATGTTTTAAATGTAAATAGCCACAGCTAAGGAGGGGAGAACAGCAGAACCAGGACTGTGGTAGCCAAGGAGGAGAGTTTAACACCACAGTCCTGATGTCCCCCCTCCCCCAGCTGCTAGTAGCCCTGGGAGCTTCTCTCCTGATTCAGATGGCAGATTCACCGGTGTGTGTGTGTGTGTGTGTGTGAAGACAAGATCACCACAGGTGGAGTATTTCAACTTCTCCTCCTTGCCTGGCACACACGGTCCTGTTCCTGCTCCCCACCCCCAAAATACATGCACATCAATTGTTTTCACATCATGTTTAGTCCTTTTTCATGCTGTGTTGTTCATGCTGGATAGACCATGGAAGAGACATTAAGGTATGCAGTAGCTAATGGAGGATTGACTGTCAGATTATAGGCTGATTTCAAGCACAAACTGGTTTGACCTTAAATACGAACCTAAGACATTTTTTTTTTAATGGTATGAGGTTTGCCTAGGCTGACATCCTAAGTGCATTTGATTGATATGATATGATATGATATGATATGATAGTACTTGAAAGGTTGTCAAAGAGAGGAAGGCCAGGATCTCTTCTTAATCATCCCAGAGTGCAGGACACAGAATAATGGGCTCAAGTGACAGGAAGCCAGATTCCGGCTGAACACCGGAAAAACCGCCTGACTGTTAGAGCAATACGACAATGGAACCAATGACCTAGGGAGGTGGTGGGCTCTCCCACACTGGAGGCATTCAAGACGAGGCTGGACAGCCATCTGTCAGGGATGCTCTGACTTGGATTCCTGCATTGATCAGGGGGCTGGACTCGTTGGCCTTGTAGGCCCCTTCCAACCCTGCTATTCTATGTTAATGATGATTACTGGATATTCTGCCCTAAATTTCAAGCTGGCAATGGAAATACATCTTCTTTTCATTTTATGAAAGAGTTCCAGTTGTAAATGAAGAAATATATGCTATCACATGCCTCTAAATTCTTCCATCTGGAATGATCCTCTCTTAGGACATGTCTGTACTTTACACCTAACTAACTGACTTGATGCAATGGAGGACAGGGATCCAGTCACTTTGTGCAGAAGAGGGAAGATTGACAGGCAGAGCTGAAATACATATTCACACATATTCATAATTCACCCCCAAATTCCAAGTTTGCTACACAAATTTTGAATATGAAATTCTACCTCAGACTGACTTCTTTGGGCTCATTCACATTTTGTTCTTGATATGGCAGGCATCAGATAAAATAAAATCTCACAAGCTGCCAACTATGAAATATTCATTGCATGTCATCTATCAAATGCTGTCACATACTGCATACCATTACATGTCAGCCGTCAAATACGGTCAGATCATGAATACTGTCTGTTGCATACATTTCTGAAAGGACGTGTCTCGACATGGAAGCAGGGTTGCTGACTCCAGAAATAAATGAAAATAATTCTGGCATCAACATGGGGTTTGGGGGTCTGAAGCCCTCTGAGTCAGGGGCCAGAAGCCAGCATAATTCTGGTGGTAGATCTGAGCAGTGGAGCCCAATGTCTGTCTGTAAACTGAAGTTAAAAAGTTGAACTAAACAGCTAAAACGCAAGAAATAGTTAACAGAACAAAGAATCCTTCCTTTTCTGGAAACTGATTCACAAAAAAAGGTGTGTGCGTGCAGGGGGATCAGGCTGCTTTTTTCCTTCAGTAGTGGTAATTCTACATTAAGAAATGAAAACAAAAAGTAACAGAGTAAACGAAAGGTTAGGTCTTAGGAACATAGGAAACTGCCTTATACTGAGTCTGCCCATTCGTTCATCTAGCCCAGTATTGTCATCACTGACTGGCAGGCTTTTTTCCTGTCCTATCAGGAGATGCCAGAGATCAAACTTGGGACCTTCTACATGCAAAGCATGTGGTCTACCACTGAGCTACAGCTGCATCTTCTGTAAGGGTGGGTGAGGATAAGCTGGATGCTGCAGGGTGAAGCACAGGAAGGGCTTCACTATTTGTGAATGACCAAGAACATCAGAACATACCAGAACAGCAACAATGTGTGCAAAGAGATGATAATGCTGGCCTCTGTTGATTCCCATCATGCCTTGCATTCCATGTGCAGAGAATGGGAAGGATTATGCCCCAAATTAGATGAAATAAGTCTAATATCCTCTCCAATGGTCCCTATTAACTGGCCTGAGTCCCAATTTCCTGGTACCTATCCCTGGTAAATCACTAGCCTTACTTTGTCCCTGTTTTGACATTTCAGGAAATCCTGTTTTTTAAAAAATGTTGTTAGTATGCACACATGCACACCAGATACACCACCATCCTTTGGGTTTCAGTTCCCTCTCTTGAGTCTCTAGATTTCTAAATGTTGCATGGATACATCTTGACTCCAGTCAAAGGCATATGCATGCACAAGAACAGTAAGGGCCAAATAACACTATCACAGCAGACATGTGGCTGCCACTGAAAATGGCATCGCTGTGATGCATTCTGCCTTCTTTCCTTGTAACATGTTGTTTCACTTACCTCATGGAAAGGAATCATCCCAGCTTCTGTTCCACATCTTTGGCTGCCACTGGTTGTGCTGGTGGTGGGAAATTGTGAAATCCACAGTGTTGCAATATCACATCATGGTGTAAATGAAACTACATATTACAGGGAGAGCGGTGAAAATGTGACACAGCAATGCCATTTTCTGTAGCAACTTGGTGCCTGGCCCAAAGTGCAGCTTGATCATCAGGCATCATGCAATGTACAGACCACCATACCATTAGATTGAAGTAGTGATCCTTAATATGAGAATGGGGCTATGGAGTGTACCTATTTTCATCTGAGAAATATTGAACGGTATAATCTACTTAAAATGGGAGCTAGTGCTCATCTATGGCCAGATTGACTTCAGTTGTTGTTTTTTCAGAAGAAACATGTCAGATATATTCTTGGTATCTCTGTGTTTCATTAGAAAAATTAAGTGTCACTGCCCTCTCCTTAGAATTAGCCATCCAGATGCTGTTCCTTTAGGATCAGGAGGCATCTGTTAATATGCCTGATGCTTTTTACCATCAAACAGATCTCATTCCTTTGCTTTCACAAACACAACAAAAAAAGAAAAGCTTCAAAAGTCAGTTAGTGTAAGACGTACCAGCTACTGGGCACAAGGACCTGGGTGATATTAAGCAAATGAATATATAGCAACTTGTTTGTAGTAAAGCAATTTTCACTTGGATTTTTTTTTTTAACGCTTTTGGTTACTCTGCAGATTGGTCATGTGAATGATCAGTACACAGGGATCCATGACACTGAAACATCAGCCATAGTATGGTGCAAAGGGTGGAATCTGTGTCTGTCTGTCTGTCTGTCTATCTGCCACCTGGGAGGAGGAAGTGAAGGAGGTGGGGGAGTTTGGTTGTTTGTGACATCTTGCTGGCTTCCCAGCCTATCAATCGAACTGAGTCCACCCTCGGCTTCCTCCTGCAGTTATATATAGGGCATGGCACGCAGAGGCAGTGCCTTTGTGCATGCCTTAGCATCAGGCGAAGTGTGACGCTAAGTGCACCCTTAGTGTCACACTTGGAGATGCAGGCAGGAGTGCACAGTGGAATCCCCACACACACCTTGGAAGATGCAGGCACAACAGCAAAAATGGTAGCAGGAACATCTACTCCTGGGGGGAGGCAGTACCACCTAACCTCCTCCAGTGTGCCAATTTCTAATACGGGACAGCACCATTGGCTAACCCTAACCTGGAATGTGGTTTTAGTGGTCCTGAAATCTATTTTGTGGTGGAGGACGTTGGGGCCACTGTAGATGTCGTGCTGGGCAAAGGGTGTTATGGTGGTGGGAGGCACCAACATCGGGAGAGGGCAAGGCAGTTGAGATGCCTGCATGCTCTATCCCCTTCCAGTCTGCCTTCCAACCTCAGTAACTCTGGTGGCTCGCCTGCAGCTCCCTCTGGCCTGAAGATGCTGATGATGAATGCTAGGCTGGCTACTCAAAAAGGTAACATCATTTCTGAGCTTATAGCTGAAGAACATGCCGACTTGGCTTGTGTTACTGAAACCTGGTTGGATGAACAGGGAGGAGTCAGTCTCTTCCAAATGTGTCTGCCAGGATTTCTTGTGCACCACCAAGCTTGACTGGAGGGGCGGGAGAGGGGGGTTGCCTTGGCCTATAGGGATTCTGCCCTCCTGGTTAGATACCCTGTCCAACAGTCAGCTAATTTTCAGTGTCTGTACCTGGTGTTGGGCACCCGAGACAGGATAGAGTTCTGTTGGTGTACCGCCCACCCCGCTGTCCAACAGTCTCCCTGCCTGAGCTGGCTGAGGTGGTCTTGAGCGTGATGTTGAGGACCCCAAAGTTTATGGTCTTGGGGGACTTTAATATTCATGCTGAGACTACTTTGTCAGGAGCAGCTCAGGATTTCATGGCCGGCATGTCAACCATGGGCCTGTCTCAAATAATATATTGCCCAACACATGTGGCAGGACACATTTTGGACATGATTTTCTGTGCTGGATTGGGAGAAAATGATCTGTGGGTGAGGGAGCTAGGAGTGACTCCTTTGGCGTGGACAGATCATTATCTGATCAGTTTTGCCCTTCAAGCCAGCATGGATGGGGATCCATCCATGCAGATGGATCCCCATCTGCATGGATGGGGAACCAAATGTGAATGTCTACCCCCAGAGACTGATGAATCTGGATGGGTTTTTGATGTCTCTTGGGGATTTTCCTGCAGGCTTAGCCAGTGGTCTTGCCAAGGTCCTGGTCACAATGAGGAGATGACCCGGGCTATCAATATGATCACTCCCAAATGTCCTCAACCTAGTCATAGAACTATGTCAGCTCCTTGGTATTCCAGGGAGCTGAGGGTGATGAAATGACTGTGTCGACGATTAGAGTGCAAATTGCAGAAGACTCAGAACAAATACCATCAAACACAGGTAAGAATCCATTTACAAACATATTCTGTGGTGGTGTTGGTGGCAAAGAAATCCTACTTCTCCGCCACCATCACATCTGCTCAGTGTCGTCCAGCATTGCTCGTTGGTATGCTTAAAGGCCTTGGAACATGGGAACTCGAACCCTCAAAGGTCTACCGTGAACAATTTTCCAGACACTTTGCAGATAAAATTGCTCATATTCGTGCCAACTTGGATGCCATTGTTTTGACAGAGTCTGATATGGACGGGGCTGATGCACCATCTAGTCATGTTATAGATACTTTTTGGCTTGTGCAACCCAAGGACATGGACAAACTGCTTGGAAGACTGAGGCCTACTACTTGCCCTTTAGATCCTTGCCCTTCCTGGCTTGTGAAATCTGCTGGAGTTGGGCTGGATATCTGGACCTCTGATGTGGCAAAGGCCTCCTTGAAGTACAGTGAGGCCCCTGCAGCTTTGAAAGATGCAGTGGTGAGGCCCTTGCTGAAGAAACCAAATTTAGATCCTATGGTTCCAGATAATTACCGCCTTGTGTCAAATTTGCCATTCTTGGGCAAGGTGCTGGAGCGTGTGGTGGCCTCACAACTCCAAGCTGTTTCAGATTAAAATGATTACTTAGAACCATTCCAATCAGGTTTCAGGCCTGTTATGGGATGGAAACAGCCTTGGTCAGCCTGGTTGATGACTTATGCTGGGGAATGGATGGGGGGAGTGCAACCCAGTTGGTTCTTCTAGACCTTTCAGTGGCTTTTGATACCATTGTCCATAGTATCCTTGTGGATCGTTTATCTGGATTGGGCTTGGGAGGCACAGTTTTAAAGTGGTTCCAGTCCTTTCTGGAGGAGTGGTCTCAGAAGGTGGTGCTGGGGGACTTTTTTCCACCCCATGGCCATTAGCCTGTGCTGTGGGGTGCCACAAGGTTCTATCTTGTCCCCCATGCTTTTTAACATCTACATGAAACCGCTAGAGGAAGTCATCAGGAAGTTTGGGCTGAAATGTCATCAGTATGCGGATCATACTCAGCTCTACCTCTCGTTTCCATGTGCACATCCCAGGGAGGCTGTGGAATCTTGAACCAGTGTCTGGAGGCTGCTTTGGGATGGATGAGGGTGAACAAGCTGAACCTTAATCCAGACAAGATGGAGGTACTGTGGGTTGGGAAACCAACTACTTTGATGGAATACAACTGGTCTTAGATGGGGTTGCACTCCCCCGAAAGACAAATTGCACAGTCTGGGAGTCCTCCTGGACTCTGAACTAACTGGGGAAGCCCAGGTGACTGTGATGTCCAGGAGCGCTTTTTACCAGCTTAGGCTGGTACACCAGCTGCAGCCCTATCTGGAGAGGATGGACCTTGCCTCAGTTATGCATGCACTAGCCACATCCAGGCTGGACTACTGTAATACGCTATACCTGGGGCTGCCTTTGAAGACGGTTCAGAAACTCCAGCTCATGCAGAATCTGGCTGCCTGAGTGCTGGTGTGAGCGAGGTGATTCAATCACATAATGCCTATACTGCGGCAGCTACACTGGTTACTGGAGTGTTTCCAAGCGCAATGTAAAGTGGTGGTTTTGACCTTTAAGGCCTTAAACGTAGGGATGTCAGAGAATTTCATCACGAATCTCGGGGAGGACGAATGCCAGCGCATTCGGCTCCCCGAAATCGGTGGCGAAACGGTCTGCCCCCCCACCCCCACCCAGGATGGGACTTACCTTGGGCGATTCTCCCTGGTGGCGGCGGCGGCGGCCGGTCTTTTGACCGGCCGCCGCCACCGCCATTTCCAAGTTTAAAAAAAAACACAACAACACGTGATAGGCTACATAAAGATTTACGTAGCCTATCACGGCTAGATTTTTAAAAAATACCGTGATAGGCTACGTAAATGTTTACATAGCCTATCACAGCTGAGTTAAAAAAACAAACAAACCGCGCGTACGCAAATGGCGGTGCCCATGGGCGCCGCCATTTGCGTTCCTTATTTTGGCACGTCTAGTCTACGTAAACATTTACGTAGACTATGGCAAAAATAAGGGGAACGCAAATAGTGTAGCGTCTATGCTATTTGCGTTCCCTTTATTTTCGCCGTAGTCTACGTAAATGTTTACGTAGACTAGACGTGCCAAAATAAGGAACGCAAATGGCGGCGCCCATGGGCGCCGCCATTTGCGTACACGCGGTTTTGTTTTGTTTTTAACTCACCTGTGATAGGCTACGTAAACATTTACGTAGCCTATCATGGTATTTTTTAAAAATCTAGCCGTGATAGGCTACGTAAATCTTTACGTAGCCTATCACGTTTTTTTAAAAAAACTTGGAAATGGCGGTGGCGGCAGCCGGTCGGAAGACCGGCTGCTGCGCCGCCGCCGAACCGCCGCTGCCAGGGAGATTCGCCCACGGTAAGTCCCGTCCCGGGGGGGGGCGGGGGGCAGACCGTTTTGCCACCGATTTCGGGGGGCCGAATGCGCTGGTAGTGTCTACGTAGCGTCTACGCTATTTGCGTTCCCCTTATTTTCTCTGTAGTCTACGTAAATGTTTACGTAGACTAGACGTGCCAAAATAAGGAATGCAAATGCATTTGCATACACGTGGTTTTTGGTTTTGGGTTTTAACTCAGCCATGATAGGCTACGTAAACATTTACATAGCCTATCATGGCTGACTGCAGGGATGCAAACGGTGGCGGCTATGGCCACCGCCATTTGCAGACCCGGCCGGCCAGGATTCGTGGTGGGAGGGACGGGGCAGCTCCCCCCCGGCCAGAATTTCGGGGGGGAGGGATGGGGCGCCTCCCCCCCGGCCAGAATTTCAGGGGGGAGGGACGGGATGCCTCCCCCCTGGCCAGAATTTCGGGGGGAGAGACGGAGTGCCTCCCCCCCACCGCAAATCAAATTTCGTAAAAGGTAAGTGACTTTCGTACATCCCTACTAAACAGTTTGGGACCAAGTTACTTGAAGGACCACCTTCATCCATATCAGCCTGCCTGCACTTTAAGATCTTAAAGAGAGGCCCTTTGCATTTGCCCACCCATGGGAGCAATCAGGTGGGTGATCACACATGTGAGGGCCTTCTCTGCAGTGGCCTCACACCTTTGGAACAAGCTGCCATCAGAGGTCCGCCATGCTCCGTCACTGCAGGCTTTTAAGAAGGCCTTGAAAACAGATTATTTTACCTTGGCCTTCTCTTGCTATGACTGCTATTGTTGCTGTTACTGCTGTTATCATTGTTGCTGGTTTTATTGTTGGCTTTTATTGTTGTTTTTATGTTTTTATCTCTTTTACCATTTTAACTGTTTTTATGTATTTTATTGTCGTGAGCTGCCTTGGGAGGGCTTCTGCCCTGAAAGGTGGCCAATAAATGTTATAAATAAATAAATAAATAAATAAATAAATATCTCTCTATCCATCCCAATTGGGGAGTGAGTATGTGTGTGTGTAAGAGCAAAATAGTTAGAAAACAGAAAATAATGCTGGATCAAAACAACCCCGAAGTTCAAAAGGGTCTCGAGCTGTGCCTAGCACACATACACTTCCTTTTGCTGGCAAGGGACTCTCCTTTGATAGAATGTCTCTGAGCCCATGAAAAAGCAATTCATGTGCATGTTTTAAATGTAAATAGCCACAGCTAAGGAGGGGAGAACAGCAGAACCAGGACTGTGGTAGCCAAGGAGGAGAGTTTAACACCACAGTCCTGATGTCCCCCCTCCCCCAGCTGCTAGTAGCCCTGGGAGCTTCTCTCCTGATTCAGATGGCAGATTCACCGGTGTGTGTGTGTGTGTGTGTGTGTGTGTGAAGACAAGATCACCACAGGTGCAGTATTTCAACTTCTCCTCCTTGCCTGGCACACACGGTCCTGTTCCTGCTCCCCACCCCCAAAATACATGCACATCAATTATTATTATTATTAAATTTATTAATCGCCATGGAAGAGACATTAAGGTATGCTGTTGCTAATGGAGGATTGACTGTCAGATTATAGGCTGATTTCAAGCACAAACTGGTTTAGACCTTAAATACGAACCTAAGACTTTTTTTTTATGGTATGAGGTTTGCCTAAGCTGATGTCCTAAGTGCATTTGAAATGATATGATATGATATGATATGATATGATATGATAGTACTTGAAAGGTTGTCACAGAGAGGAAGGCCAGGATTTCTTCTCCATCATCCCAGAGTGCAGGACACGGAATAATGGGCTCAAGTGACAGGAAGCCAGATTCCGGCTGAACATCAGGAAAAACTTCCTTACTGTTAGAGCAATACAACAATGGAACCAATGACCAAGGGGGTTGGGGGGTCTCCCACACTGGAGGCATTCAAGACGAGGCTGGACAGCCATCTGTCAGGGATGCTCTGACTTGGATTCCTGCATTGAGCAGGGGGTTGGACTCGATGGTCTTGTAGGCCCCTTCCAACCCTACTATTCTATGATCCTATGATTTACAAGTCCCATTGAAGGAAACAGAATTCTGTTTTGAGTAAATCTAGCTGTGATTGGGTTATACATTTCTCAAGTGTCACAGCACACCATGTAATCTTGCAGCACTGATCTGACCTTAAACACTCCCATATGTCAACATGAAGTCCGTTTGACAAATTGCACAGCCACTAGACCATCTTTCAAATATTCAATAGCAATAAAATGGATGTGGGGATGGGGGAGCACTGAAGTGCCCCTGCATTAGAACACTTCTAGAGAGCCATTGTGCATTTATGTGTAAGCACAAAGGACCTCTTGGGTTTCTTGGCTTTCCAGGTTTCCCAGGAGCCTGGAGAGAGCAGACTGTAGTGCAGGAACTGTCTGCAAACATTCTACTGAAGGCATGTAGGTTCTTCCATGCACATTCATTTTACCTACTCCTACTGAATGTTTGCAATGTACCCATACAATCATAGAGATGGAAGGGGTATTAGAAGTTGCCTAGTCCAACTCCCTGCTCAATGCAGGATCTGCAGTGCAGAATACAATTACAGCAACCCTCACAGATGGCCATTCACCTCCAGTGAAGAAGAACCCACCTTCTCTGGCAGTCTTTTCCACTGCCTAACAGTCCTGACTGTTATGAAGTTATTCCTAATATTCAACTGAAATCTGTTTCCCTGTAATTTCCACCAGTTGGGTCTAGTCCAGGCCTGTTGAGCGACACAGAACAAGTCTTCCATCTTTTATGTGTCACTACTCCTTCAGATATTTGGAGACCATGATCATGTCTCCATTAATCTTCCCTTCTCCAAGCTAAACATACCCAGGTTTTTCAACCTTTTCTCATGGGATGTGGCTTGCAGACTCAAGTGCATACTCAACAGGGAGATGCAATCATCTCTTTGCCACTCACACTATTTACCTTTGTAAGGTTACTCTTAACAAGCTTAGATGTACACCAAGGATCATGAGGGTCATGATGTACCTCCCTGCCATATAGCTGTTAAAGATGAGGAACCTATCAGAAAAAAAGAGGTGGCAATCCTAATTGAGCACCACTAACATGTTTGAACAGGGATTCAAAGCAAACTTTTAAGAGCTAAGCACTCAAAGCCCTGGGACTGGATGTATGAATTTGTCAGTTTTGGTTTTCCCCACATTCATTTAAAAAACAAAAGAAAAAAGAAACTCAAGTTCTTCCTGTCCTGAATTTTGAGAACTTTGCAAACATCTTATCACAAATTCTTATCACAAATGAACTGAAATGAAATTTCATAGGAGTGCTATTCATAATCATCTATGAAAGTTAACTGTAAGTATAAAGTGATTACCTCTATGTACTATAAGCTAGCTTTAAGTGCAAAAATATGTTCTTGGAACTGGGGCAAAGAAGCTTGCCACAGGTAGGGATGCTGGAGAAATCTTCAATGGAACCAAATGTGTTTGGATTTTCATGAATCTGAACCTCAGATTCTGCAGTAGATCAGCTTTTCCCATCTCGAGGATTCTGTGGACTTGAGGATCGTTTTCCTAACTTACACAAATTTTACACAAATTTCATCATAACAAAATACATAAAATTTTAAAAAAACAGGCCAAAATGTGCATTTTCCCCATAGGCTAAAGCGTGAAAATGAGCATTTGGGGGGAATGTGCACATTTTTGCACATGCAAATTTGCGCAAATTTGGAAACAAAGAAATCCAATTCTGTCCATGGGCAGATGATGGAACGAAAGGTGCTTGACAGTCAATGAAACAGACAGAATGGATTTTACACACATCCCTAGCCACAGGTGCGATGGTTAGTTCTTGGACGCAAAAAGCTCGTTACCTCATTACTAGGGATGGCGGAGAATTTCTCCCCGAAACTTCGGGGGGCCGAGCGCCAACGTGTTCAGCCCCCCAAAGAAGTTTCGGGGACAAATTATCCGCCCCCCCGCACCCCGCACCCCCCCCGGGATGGGACTTACCTTTCCCGAATGTCCCTCCCGGCGGCGGGTCCCGGTGGCGGTTCGGCAGGTCTTCGACAGGGCGCAGAGGCGGCAGCCGGTCTTTCGACTGGCTGCCGCCGCCGCCATTCCAAGAAAAGGAAAAAAAAAACAAACGCCCCCGTGATAGGCTACGTGATGATTAACGTAGCCTATCACGGCTAGATTTGCAAAGTCAGCCGTGATAAGCTACGTAAATCATCACGTAGCCTATCACGGGTGACTTTTAAAAAAAAAAAGCGCGTACGGCTAATGGCGGCCCCCATAGGGAGCCGCCATTCACGTTCCTTATTTGGTCGCCGTAGTCTACGTAAAGATTACGTAGACTACGGCGAAAATAAGGGCAACGCTATTTGCGTTGCCCTTATTTTCACCGTAGTCTACGTAAAGATTTACGTAGACTACAGCGACCAAATAAGGAACGCGAATGGCGGCTCCCTATGGGGGCCGCCATTTGCGTACGCGCTTTTTTTTTTTTTTAAGTCACCCGTGATAGGCTGTGTGATGATTAACGTAGCCTATCACGGCTGACTTTGCAGATCTAGCCGTGATAGGCTACGTTAATCGTCACGTAGCCTATCACGGGGGTGTTTTTTTTTTTACTTTTTATTTCGCGTCCGGGCGAGGCGAGGCGCCTCCTCCCCGGCCTGAATTTCGGCCAGGCGAGGCGGGAAGCCTCCCCCCCGGCCTGAACTTCGGGGGGAGAGCAGCGAAGCGCCTCCCCCCCACCACGAACAAGCTGTGAGACCAGGTAAGTGGCTTTCGTGCACTCCTGCTCATTACCTCATGAGGAGATGGGACTTCGGAAGTGTGCTTCTGAACTAAGCTGTAAGCCTGGCTGCACTATGGAGAGGCTCTCCTGAGGTCATGAGTAAGAGTCCAAAAAAGTAGGGATGCTGGAGAAATTTGAGATGAGCTAAAATGAGCTTGGATTTCTAAGAATCTGACCAGTGGAATCTGCTGTGGAGCAACCCCCTCAGGCTGCGTGGAGTCCATGGTCTTTTGGATGATTCTTTTACTTTCCCAAAATGTACACATATTTCTTTGTAGGAAAATGCCCAAGTTTCTGCTAAGGAAACGTTGAATGGAATGGGGGATAATATGCTAAATGTTACGTACCGAGGTAAATTATGTCACGAAACCTCTCATGTAATTATTTGCATATCTTTCCACATGACAAAAAAAAAATCGCATCTGTTTGTGAACAGATGATGGAATAAAAGGCGCCTGACAATCCATGAAACAGAGATGGAGTGGATTTTACACAGTCCATTCAACCCTACCAAAAAGTGAAGGTGCATAGATGTGTGTTAAGATAAAAGAACCGGAGCTCTTGCTGAGTAGGATGTTATAAATGGTAAGATTTTGATACTGTTGAGCAGAGAGATCCTGGCAGAATGAGAAACCTACCAAACATGATGATCTAAACTCTGCCAACCATGCCTGCCAGATAGGTAAATATAAGATCTCATTGATGACTGCTTTGTTGGTTGAGAAGACTAGAACTTTAATTTTACTAAGAAATATGCTAGCCACTATTTCTACTACACTTCTTACCATCCTAATTGCAATGCATGTAGTAATTGTTTCCTCATTACAAAGTTTTGTTATCCTTTAATACCATTTGAGCAATCAATATATATTGTTGTGGTCCCATTTTGTGTTATATGGCTTGAAGAGTGTTTCAGGGACCACAACCCATATCAATTAATTCTTGAAGCCCAGAACACACAGCTGGGATTTACACATCTGTTGCTGAGTGGCATCTGTCCATACAGCTGCTTTTTTCTCTCTTGGTCAGGTGAGTCACAGACACACCTGTTCAGGTAAGAGAAACAAGCTAGTCCTATGGAGCAGGAATAGTTTATCTATCTCAGAATCACCTCCCGCCCAGCCTTCATGGGCCTGATGACATCCATGGGCATGGCCACACCCACTGACAGCAATGCTTCAACCCCTACCCATTTTGCCTCTCCATGCTGAGAGAAGCATGAAGAGGCATAAAAAAGGGACTTGGGTAGCTCTGGGAGAAGCAGCTCCTCCTCCCCCCAGCACCAGCCAAGTATCCCACTGCCCACATCCCATCTGTTCTCTCCAATCTCTTCACCCCCTGGAGAAACCCAAGGAGGACCTCTGGGCCAGATGTGACATCTCTACAGGGCAGAAGTTCTGCATCCCTTGCGTAGACAATACTGAGCTAAATGTACTGGTGTGAGGAGAGAGACCACCTAGAAGGAACAAAGACTGGAAAGTAAAGAAGGTTATAGGAGGAAGGGGAGAAGAGCAGCTGGACTTCCTTGAAGGCCAGAGACCTACAGCAGAGGAGGGGCTGCTAGCAAACACAGAAGAGACCTACTTGTGCATTCAATAGCAGTCAGAAGCCCACAGGAACAGGTGGATGTGAAGAGACTTTCCCCGAACTCTGTGGCGGAACAGCCTGCCACCCCTCCGCCCCCCCGCGGATCCCCCCCAGGACGAGACTCACCTGGGGTGGATCTTCCGGGAGGCGGCAGCTCCGGCAGCGGCTCCAGCGGCGGCCGGTCTTCCAACTGGCTGCCGCCGCCGCCATTTTCAGGCTTGTGTAAAAAAAAAAAAAAAAAAAGACGTGATAGGCTATGTAAAGATTTACATAGCCTATCATGGTTGGGTGGGTTAAAAAAAACAACAACCACGTATGCAAATGGTGGTGGCTACGGCCGCCGCCATTTGCATTCCTTCTTTTTGCCATCTTAATCTACGTAAATATTTACGTAGACTATGACGGCGAAAATAAAGGGGAACGCAAATTGGATAGTGGGCGCTATTTGTGTCCCCTTTTGATTCGCTGTTTTAGCCTACATAAAGATTTACGTAGGCTAAAACGGTGAATCAAAAAGGGACATAAATAGCACTCGCTACGCTTATTTGCATTCCCCTTTATTTTCGCCATCATAGTCTACGTAAATATTTACGTAGATTAAGACGGCCAAAAAGAAGGAACGCAAATGGCGGCGTCCATAGCCGCCGCCATTTGTGTAAGCGGTGGGGTTTTTTTTACCTACCCAGAGCCCTCCGCGGCCGGAAATCCGGCGCGGACGGCTCTGGCCTGGCCGGGCTGGGCCTGGCCGGCTGCTCCGCAGAGCTGCCACGGAGCACAGCCGGCCGTTCGAGGATTCTGGGGGGAGGAATGGCGCGTCTCCCCCCCGGCCAGGATTCCGGGGGGAGGGACGGAATGCCTCCCCCCCCCCATCAACATAATCCGCGAAAGGTAAGTCACTTTCGTACATCCCTACTCCTCAAGCATCAGTATGTAAGTGGTCCCTCAGATCCTACAACTACTGCTCTAGGGTTATGCACTCCAACCGCACAGCTACCTGCACTGTAGACCTTCAACCTGCTCCAGTAGATACTTACCACTATTGCTCTGAGAGTGTACATTCTAGTCCTGCACCTACTTACCCCATGCTGTAACCTTGTATCCAGGCCCTGCAGACAATTACTGTTATTGATCCAGAGACTCTGGC
This sequence comes from Heloderma suspectum, assembly GCF_057233095.1. Taxonomy (NCBI): domain Eukaryota; kingdom Metazoa; phylum Chordata; class Lepidosauria; order Squamata; family Helodermatidae; genus Heloderma; species Heloderma suspectum. The sequence goes on from NC_139461.1 coordinate 293,862,767, forward strand.
TCTTATCCTGGAACTACTTACTACAGTTGCCTCAAGGAGATCCTGATCCTGCAGCTACTGATTTGACTGATCCTGTGCTGTAACAGGAATTAATAAAGTCTGTAATTGCTGCATTTACATGCTCCAAGTATTCATTTTACCGGGACCAAAGAGGACAGAGGGACATGTTTCCCTTGGCAGAGGGGGCACATGCTGTGACAACTTGGTATAAGAACTCTTCCTGTGTTCCTTCCAATGTTCCCAACTCAAAGTGACACTTTCTTTGTTCTTTTTCAGAGACACACATGCAGGCCTAGCTTATATCATCCTTAGCTGGCTGAGTAGGGTGAGAAAGATATGACTCCATTCAGGACAGAACAGTCCAGAACCTTCCAGCTATACCCTAGTTACTGGAGGAGCATCTAGGAGCCATTTAGACAGGAATCTCCCTAGCAAAAAGAAGATATAATATAGCAAGACCTGGCTAGAAGGTTTGACCAACTGTTAAGTTGTACTTGTTGTTGTTGTTCAGTCGTTCAGTCGTGTCCGACTCTTTGTGACCCCATGGACCATAGCACGCCAGGCCTTCCTGTCCTGTCTAAAGCCCCAAACTTGCAACTTGATACATTATATTATAATACAGCTTCTCAGCATTATATCTTCTTTTCTATTGGAACTATATGTATCCATTAAAAAAGAAAGAAATGTAGCTGCATAATACTGCTTAAATACCAGCCCATCACATCAATAAAAATGTCTGCCTACTGAATACATCTAAGCAAAATTCAATTAAGGTTAATAACATGCTTGAAAATAAAAGATCTGCCACCAATAATCTCCCCAAATAAAAATAATTCCTTTTATAATTGAATAATATGGCAGAAGCACTGGAGCAAATCAACGCCAACTTTCTGGAGTATTTTTCCAAATGGGGTGTGAAATTCAACCATTGGGCCGTGCTCGTCATATTCAAATCAGATCCAACTAATTGGATGAATGGTGCAATTTTCTATTTTTTAATAGAAAGAATTCTCAAAAGTGAACTTGGAAGTCCAAGCTAAGAAGAGGGGAGTGAGGGAACGCCATCTGAACAGAGGGAGACAAAGGGAGATCTTTCAACATTTGTGAAATTTTTGTTGTTCAGTCGTTCAGTCGTGTCCGACTCTTTGTGACCCCATGAACCATAGCACGCCAGGCCTTCCTGTCCTCCGCTCTCTCCCAGAGCATGCTCAAGTTCATATTCATTGCATCGGTGATGCTATCTAGCCATCTCATCCTCTGCCGTCCCCTTCTCCTTTTGCCTTCAGTCTTTCCCAGCATCAGGGTCTTTTCCAGAGTGTTTTCTCTTCGCATTAGGTGGCCAAAATATTTGAGCTTCAGCTTCAGTATCTGTCCTTCCAATGAGCACTCAGGGTTGATTTCCTTTAGGATGGACTGATTTGACCTCCTTGCAGTCCAGTGGACTCGTAAGAGTCTTCTCCAGCACCACAGTTCGAAAGCATCAATTCTTCGGCGCTCAGCCTTCCTTATAGTCCAGCTCTCACAGCCATACGTTACTACTGGGAAAACCATAGCTTTGATTAGACGGACCTTTGTCGGCAAGGTGATGTCTCTGCTTCTTACTATGCTGTCTAGGTTGGCCATAGCTTTCCTCCCAAGGAACAAGCGTCTTTTAATTTCATGGCTACAGTCACCGTCTGCGGTGATCTTGGAGCCCAAGAAAATAAAATCTGTCACTGCTTCCATATTGGATTCTATTCAGGAGGAGGAGGAACGAAGACAAAGTGTTTCATTAATGAAAGAGTGACAATGGGGAGGCACAATGAAGGAGACTATTTGGGGTGTAATTGGGTGAACACAACAGTCCTTCTCTCTGTGGTGGACAGCAGCACTGTACTGTATGCAACAGTATCGTAAATGTGTCCAAATGGTCGAGTAGGAAAATTTAAGGCTGAGCTAAAAATGTCCTTTTCAACCATTTGTTGGGTGGATGGGGAGACCAGGTCCTGCAGGTCTCCATGGAGATTGGGTTCCCCACCCACAAACATGCCCCTGCAGCCCCTTTCTACCTAGATCACCTGCCATGTCAGCTCAGCAGCAGCAGCATGCGTGGTTCTCCTGAAAAGGCAGTTGCAGCCAAAGCAGCTAAGTCCAGGGCCCCGTCTACACAAGCCTTTTACTCCGGGGTTGCTGCAAGGTGAGGTCCCTTGGGATAGATGATGCAGTCGCCACTTCGCAGACATCTGTGGTTTTCTCCTGGAAATTGTGGATTTCCAAGGAGGCGTTTTGCTGCGATGTTTTTGGTTTGCTGTGGGTTTCCCACGGTTGCGAGCCATCTGTCACTTCCCCAAACTGACTTCGCATTTTGCAGTGGGTGTGTTGTAAGGGGTGCGTAATGCTTGCGTCGCTCTGTGACACCCCTTTACTCCCCCTGTCCCTCCACAGCAGCACAGTTACAGAGGCACACAGAGGGCCATTTTCATCTATTTAATCACACTTTCGCACATTTCTGCAGCTTCGTACATTCACAACGGTTGCTTTTGGACTCAGTGCCCAAGGGCCAGGGTGTGTGTGTATGTCTTGGAGGAGGGCCAACATTGCTGCGGCCACTATTTTGGAGCAATGGCTAGGCACGTAGCGCTCACGTTTGTGAGTGTGAACCATCGCGAGAGTCTCAGGCTGGGAAACTGACAAACAGATGGCACAGAAATGAAATAGCACAAAACACCCACTTTTTACCTAAAATGGGGTGGAAAGACACAGCAGAGCCCCTCAAATACAAAACAGCCATTGAAGTCTCATGGCCCCACACTCACAGGACTGCACAGCTGAGCATTTCAATATAATAGGGGGAAAAAGAGGGCACAGCGAGTTTGTTAGGGAAGCATGCAGTACATCGCGGGTGTATTGCAGGGCTTGCTGATTTGAAGCTGCATTGCTGTGCAGTTGCAATGGGGTGGGGGGGTCAAAGTGGTGCCATATAGATGGGACCCTGGTCTTGACAGTAGGGGAGGGCTGGTGGAAAGCCATAGGGGAGGGGTCAAGTCATTTCCTGGGCCCCTCAAATTGGCTCAGGAATTTATTTTTCAATTTGCGGGGGGGACACATATTATGAATTTAAAACTTTGTGAACTGCCTTGTAGACCTTTCTAGATCAAAAGGTAGGATATAAATGTTTTCATAAGTAAACAAATTAAATGGCTTATGATTGAAAATAGTCTTTTTTCCTATGTCGATCTTCTTGCTATTGTTTCAAAGAAGTCTCTAATGTTTTAAATAAGTTTTCCTACTAATGCAGTCCTTTGTACATAAATTAGCTGTGCCACCTTGAACCTAAGCTCAAAAATGGCATGGAGATTTCCAGTGGAACCAAAATCCACAAAACATGCTTGTTTCCTTGTTTGGGTACAAACTTTGGCGAGTGGTAACCTTGGCAGGTCACATTGGGACTTCCTTTTGAACTCTGTGTAAAGAAAAAAGATTAGAAACATTTCATAGCATAATAAAAAAAAAATTCATGGAACGCATGCATTTTTACCTGTCGTGTTTGCAAGGCAAACATTATACCATTATGGCAAGAAAGCAAATGTGTGTCAGGGCCAAAAATGTGAAAATAGAATGGAAAATGAATGCTCAAAGCAGGTTAATTTATATGTATTATTTAGGGTGCAATCCTATGTGGATTGCCAGCAGCCTCCGAACTTGGAGGCTGCTGAGTATCCAACTCAGGGTGGGTGGACGGTGGACGTGATCTTCACATCTGTGCTCCAGCCACCCTGCATTTTTGCTAGATGGGCAATTTTGCCCATCTAGCAGCAGCACCTCGGAGGGTGAGGGAAAGAGGCTGGCGCGGCCATAGGATATGTCATTTTACAGCCACCTAGGTCTCCACCCCTTTCCGCCCCCAGAAATGCCCCCTTTTCCCTGTCTCCACGCTCTGTTTTCCAAGCATGGAGAGGTAGCCAGTGCAGTTCTTTCAACGCCAGCTACAAGGGGGAGGGACTGGACAGTGTGGTTTCTTGGCTCCAAGGTCAGAGCCTTGTCTCCAACCTCAGAGCCAGGAAACCGAACTATCCTATACCGCCCCCCCCCCCGATGCTGTTTGATCGCTCCCTCCACTAGGGAAATATATTATGGACGTATACTTCTATTTTATATATGAAATGTATTACCCGCTTTTCACTAGAAAATAATCCCATCCAATTAAATACAATAAAATCATACAACATCAACCAAAACCAATCAAACTGGGAGAAGAGTAACTCAGATAAATAAGAGTTTAGGGAGGGAGATGCTAGAGGCACAAAATCCAAGAGCTGAGGAGAACTTGCAGGGCATGGGCCTGCATCCACGGTTTCTGAATGGGCCCCAGCAGCCCTAATTGGAGGCCCTAATGGAGCAAAGCTGATTTACTAGGTCCAGGGAGTATTAGGAAGTAGCTGCAGAGACAAACTAGGAGGATGGGGTTGGGGTTGCCCTTCTCAGCACCCCCCCCAAATCTGCCCCTGCAGCCCCTTCCCATCTCCCACAGTACATAAAAATGGAGAGGGAAGCACTTTTCTCCAGCTTAGATCAAGATCCGAGCTGGGAGACAGTTGAGGTGTGTGTGTGTGTGTTAAAGCTCACCTCAGGTTTGAAGCTGGCTTTAATGAGCCCCTAAAAATTTGTTTCTGAACCTGTCTCAGCAAACTTTGCTAACATCCCTAATGAAGATGGAATCAGTCTGGGTTGGAATACTCACACATATTGTATCACAGAGGGATGTGGATTCATTTCAGAATGAATGAAAAACCTAACCAAATGACATCCATTCATTTCAATGTCCATTCATTCTGAACTGAGATGGCACACAGTAATTAGCAGGTGTAAAGAGGAGGGTGTGTGCTTAAATGTACTCCAGCAGGAGGAACACTGGAGCAGTTCTTGGTGGCCTGTCCTGGCAGTTTCCTTCCAGTATGCCCCAGATGTTGCATTCTTCTGTGGCATTCCAGAAAAAATGGTAGCCACCAGTGGCGAGAGGGGTACCATATGGTTGTGGCAACCACCATTTTCTCCCCCAAGTATGCCTGAGAATGATGAACCATCTGAGGCATTGGGGGGGGTGGAGAGAGCTGCCAAGAAGGTCCACCCATATCAGCTCTGTTGCCTCCACTATGGTGGTGGGAGAAGAAAAGGAAGAAGGAAAAAAAGAAGAAAACTAATGAAAATAATTGCAAGTAACTAAAGGGAATGTACGTTCAATGAATGGATGGTGAAACAAATGGGATTTTAATGAATGAATAACAAATTCAAGGAAGGGTTTAATAATGAAAATTAATTGAGCCACAAAACAAACAAAATTTCTTGAACATCCCCAAACTCATGTCCCAGTTTTTGTTTTTGTTTTATTTTTAATTTTGCGCCCACCTGATCTCCAAGACAGGAAGGAAGGGAAGGGAAAGAAGAAAGGGGATAAACTTCCGGGGGGGGGGGGGGTTCATCCGTCGCCATGAGATACTTACCAGGAGAAGAAAATCTAATATTCTCAAGGAAAGCGTGGCTCACGTTCCCCCTCCCATTTCTTAGGAAGAAGATAATTTCAAAGCAGACATCTTGATTCCAGAATCGGCACAGGGAGGGGAGCCCCAAGTGATCACTCTTTGCTGACCGTAGGCAAACTTCTGGAAAATAGTATCAGGGTCTAAACTTTCAATTTGCCACTAGTCCTGAACTACAGAAACACATTTTAAATAAGACCTTTGCTTTTTGGACGTCCTTGTTAATCTTTGACCTTAACAGCCCAGTCCTATGCATTCAAGTTAGAACCAAGTCCCATTGAGTTCAATGGGGCTTACTCCCAGGTAAGTGTGCACAGGACTGCAGTCTTAGTCTCCCAAATGCCCGATACTTTGAAAGAGATTGTGAAGGGCTCTTTCCGTTCCTTCCCTTTCCTCAAGCAGCCAAATCCATTGCTGAAATAAGGGACATTAATTTACTTGTAGTAAGCAGTGGATTGCTGCTACCTGCAGGTGAAAAGGGACGCAGCAGCAGCAGCACACGTGCCTTTTCTCGGCATCTGTTTCCATTTGGATTGTGTGCACTTTTCTCCTTGAAATAAACAGCTGGGCATATAAGTGATGCTAATCCACTCCCTCTCTACTCTCACCCCAACAGGGGAATCTACAAGGGGAATTTATTCTGGTTCTACTGTGTCTCATGGACGACCATGGCACATGACATATGCCCCCTAGCAGCAGCAAGCGCAGGTTTTCATGCGATAAATACACTTTTTTGCAAAGTGGTTTTGTAATGGGTTTTCCCATCGCGGCAGCTTTGGTGCACTTTGGGAGTCTGTGTGACCGCAACTGAATCAAAATGTTGCCGTATATCCTTGCCTCCTAACCAGAGTACTACTGTTCAGGGTACCAGCCAAACATGCCTTCTTTCAGGATACTATAAGTCAGGGGTCCCCAATGCAGTGCCCATGGGCACTATGACATCCCATGGGCACCTCCAATGGCACCCACAAAGCTCTTCACTCCCTGCCCCCTTAAAAAAAATAAAAAAATAAGATCCTTAGAAAAATGTTAGGGCAGTCTTCTTTCTCTCCCTTTCTAACCTCCAGCCTTGCTCTTTCTCTCCCCTCTATCCTGTCACCTTGCTGTTTCCTCCTCCCACCCAGCCTCCAGCCTCGCTCCCCCACCTCTTTAGCTCACTGTTTCTCCCCCTCCTAGCCTCTAGCCTTGCTCTTTTTCTACCCTTTTGCCTTGCTGTTTCCCTCTCCCTCCCAGCCTCCAGCCTCAGTATTTCCCCCCACCTCTTTAGCTCACTGTTTCTCCCCCTCCTAGCCTCTAGCCTTGCTCTTTTTCTACCTCTTTGCCTTGCTGTTTCCCTCTCCCTCCCAGCCTCCAGCCTCACTATTTCCCCCCACCTCTTTAGCTCACTGTTTCTACCCCTCCTAGCCTCTAGCCTTGCTCTTTTCTACCCCTTTGCCTCGCTATTTCCCTCTCTCTCCCAGCCTCTAGCCTCCCTCCCTCCCTCTCTCCTGCTCCCTCTCCCTCTCCCTCCTTTTCTCTCTCTCTCTCTCTCTCTCTCTCTCTCTCTCTCTCACACACACACACACACACACACACACCTCTTTAGCTCACTTTTCATGAGCCAGGCCCCCATGAGAGCCATTTTGTGACTACCTATATCCTCTGTGGGGCTATTTTATGGTGTTGCCCACAGCAATTTCCCAAATTCCCAAATGTGCCCACAGGTCCAAAAGGTTGGGACCCCTGCTATAAGTCTTCCAGTAAGGCGCTTAAGCTACCATTGCAGTCCTGACAGGAGTTACTACAGTGTTTCAGGTACATATTTTGTTGGCCCTGTGGCATTCAAAACGCGTTAGCTCAGTACGTTTATAAATCATCTCCAATCTCTAAGGCTGGTATAACCCTGGCAGAGTGTGCTAATGTTCTTTTGAGCATGCTCAAATCACCTGCAGCTGCTCAGTGGGAACTGTTGAACCTGCTGCCCCTGATGAGTAGCAGAAAAACTCGGTAGCAGAAATATCCTGGCATTCTGGAGTTACCTTCCGCCCCATTGTGGCCCAGCTTCTCTTAGATGATCAAGGGAAGATGTGCAGCTTCTGATCTGGGAAGAGTGCTCCAGGATCACTGGTGATGTTGTAGAAAATGCAGACTGCATGTCTTGGCTTGTGCTCTCCATCTGCGGAATGCAGAAATGACCTGGGCAGTTGACATGATTGCTCCTGAGCACCCTCTGCTGAGTAGAGCTTGTACTTCTCCATGGTATACTCCAGAGCTGAGAGTGATGAAACAAAATAAGAGACGGCTTGAGCGCAGATGGAGAAGAACTCCTAGTGGGTGTAATTGAACACTGGTGTGTGCCTATGGAAAAGTATACTTGGGAGCCATGAGGAAGGCAAAGAAACAACATTTTGCTGCCTTTATTCAATCGTCCACATGCCGCCCGGTGGAACTTTTCAGTAGGGCTGTGCAAAGCCCTCCCCGACCCACTTCAGAGGCTGATTTGGAGGTCCCAAATCAGCCCCAACCTGCCTTGGCCTGCTCCAGAGCTCCTGCTTAGATGGTCAGCTCCAGAATGTGATACTTGGGGAATATTGCTCAGCTCTGTGGATTCTCCAGTAAGGGATACCACAGGGGTTGGTTTTGTCCCCCATGCTATTCAACATCTACAGGAAATGGTTAAATGCAGTCATCCAGAGTTTTGGATTGCATTGTCATCAGTATGCTGATGACATGCAGCTCTATTTCTCCTATTCATCTTCTTCAGGTGAGGCTGTGGATGTGCTGAATCAGTGCCTGGCTGAGACAATGGACTGGATGAGGGGTAAAAAACTGAAACTCAATCCAGACTTGAGATGCTATTAGTAGGTGGTGTCAGGAGCGCCCTAGTGGCCTTTTTCAGTACACTGCAATAGCCAACTCAAGACACAGATGAAAGGATTCTTTTTTAAGGCTTTAATCCTTTTACAACTTAATGACTCTTTCAGATGCTAATCACCAGTGACTAAGCAATGAACAGCGGAGTAGCCTATGCTCCGGGTAGGCAGTTGGTCCCCGTTTGAAGGAGAATCACTTGAAGACCCTGAACTTATGGGCTAGGGAGAGATCCTCCCTCTTTCCCTTGGGTCCATGGGACGCAGCCGTTGCTCGCGCGCCAAACGGGCGCTACGTCTCCTTTCTGTGCCCTCCATCGCTCGTCGCTCCCTGTGTCCCCATCGAGTGTCTAGCAAGCCCCCCTCCCGCACTCTCTCACTGCCCGGGTCACTATATATCTCAGGAATGCCGGGAGGAGGAATCTCTGCCAGCTGCTATGCCTGTGAGGGATGAGCTGGCTCCTCTCCCACGGATTGCTGATTCTCCTCAGAATCAGAACTGCTCTGGGGTTCTATCGGCTCAGTTTCCACCCTGACATCATCCCTGCTCCCATGAGGCCCCCCCTCATGCTCCTCCCCTGGGGCCCTGGGTTTGTGGGGGTACAGCTGGTGGAAGCGCCTCAGCAGCAATGGAGCATGCACATTTTCTGCAGGTTCCCAGGTTCGCTCATCTGGCCCGTACCCCTTCCAGTCCACTAGATATTGCAGGTGGCCACAAGAAAGGTGGGAGTCCAGAATCTCCATGACCTCAAACTCGTCCTCTCCCTCCACCAGCACTGGCAGTGGGGGGGAACTGACTGAGTGATGAGGGTCGCCAGAAACCAGGGGGGACAGCAAGGACCAAACAGGATGGATCTTCATGGACGTGGGGAGAGCCAGGCGAAAAGCAACAGGGTTAATCTGGGCCGTAATCTGGAAAGGCCCCGTGCGGCGAGCCGCGAGTTTCCTTGTGAGTGAGTGAGAGGGGAGGTATTGGGTGGACAACCAAACCCAGTCCCCCAGTTGCAGAGATGGACCTGGCTGGCGCTGCCGGTCTGCAGAGGCCTTGTAGGCTGTCTTGGCTCGCTCGAGGGAGTCCCGTAAGAGGTGGTGTAGTGCTCACAACTCCTCTAAAAAGTCATGGGCCTCTGGCACCAAAGAGGGAGCTAAGGTTGACGGGGTGGCAACCAAAATTGGCAAAAAATGGAGTTTGGCGGGTGGAAGCATGGCAGGCATTGTTATAAGCAAATTCTGTGAGAGGCAGCAAAGAAAACTAGTCATCTTGGTGGTAATTGACATAACAGCACAAATATTGCTCCAGAGTCGCATTGGTGTGCTCGGTCTGACCGTCCGTCTGTGGATGGTGGGAGGAGGAAAGACAGAGCATCACATGGAGAAGCCCAAGTAGCTCCCTCCATAAATGGGCAGTGAATTGGGGGCCCCTATCCGAAATGAGACCCTCGGGCCATCCGTGGAGCCGGAAAACATGCGCCAAAAACAGCTCCACCATCTCCCTGGCTGTGGGAAACCAGCCAGGGGATGAAATGGGCCATCTTAGAAAACAAATCCACCACCACCAGAATGGTGGTCTTACCAAGTGAGGGAGGCAAGCCAGTGATGAAGTCAAGGGAGAGCAGTTTCCAAGGTCCTGAGGGGGTAGGCAGGGGGTGAAGCATGCCTGTGGGCTTGCCGGAGGGGGCCTTCGCCCGCTGGCAGGTTGGGCAGGAGGTGACATAGGTCTTGATGTCCCGACACACACGAGGCCACCAAAAACCCCGCATCACTCCATGCAGGGTCTTGGCGAAGCCAAAATGCCCAGCGGTGGGGTAGTCGTGGCACTGATGGAGGACCTTCTCGCGGAGGGGTCTAGAAGGCACATAGACCCGACCGGAATGGTAAAGCAGGCCACTTCGCAAAGAGAAGGGGGTAGGGTGGGGCAGGACAGAGGCTAGCCCCAATTCCTCCACTTTTGTGTGAACAAAAGCATCCTGAGCCTGTGCAGAGTGAAGGAGCTCCTCCCAAGAGCAAGGCACCACAGCTGCCACCAGGCTCTGGGGGGGAAGAATCAGTGGAGGGGGATTTCCCTCACCCCCTGGCTGGAGGTTCGGCTTACGAGAAAGAGCATCTGCTTGTAGGTTGTCGGAGGCCTTCACATAGCAAGTCTTAAGGTGGAACCGGGGAAAAAAAAGCAACCACCTAATCTGCCTCTGGTTTAAGGCACAGGCTGTCTGAAGATGTTCCAGGTTGTGATGGTCAGTTCTAACCTCAACTGGGTGCTGTGCCCCCTCCAGCAGATGACGCCAGGTCTCCAAAGTGGGCTTGATGGCCTTCTCCCAGATGATATAATTCCTCTCAGACATGTTCAGCTTCCTGGAGTGGTAGGTGCAGGGTTGCAACCCACCACCTGCCTGATATGGCTGAAAAAGCACCGCCCCCACCGCAAAGTCAGAGGCATCAGTTTGCACTACAAAAGGCTTCTGGGTCGGGATGTAACAGGATCGGCTCAGAATTAAAAAGCTTCTTAAGTTCCTTGAAAGCCTGTTGGGCAGATGCCGTCCAACAAAAAGGAGATTTCCTGCCCTTAAGGAGGTCTGTGAGAGGAGATGTCAGCCGAGCAAAGCTGGGCAGGAACTTTCTGTAGAAATTAGCAAATCCCAGAAAACGTTGCAAGTCCTTCTTGGTGGATGGAGCCTGCCAGGAGATGACAGCCTGGACCTTTGCAGGATCCATCCTGATACCGTCAGCTGAGATAATGTAGCCAAGATAGTCCAAAGAGGTTAGGTCAAATGCACATTTCTCCAGTTTGGCATACAGATGGTTCTCGTGGAAGCATTGGAGGATGATGGAGACATGGTGCTGATGGGTGTGGGGGTCCTCAGAAAATATAAGTAAATCATTGAGATACACAATGAGGAAAGAGTCCAAATAGTCCTGGAAGATGGCATTCATAAAACGCGAAAATGGGGGGGGGGCACAGGCGAGCCCAAACGGCATCACTAGGTATTCATACGCTCTGTACCGGGTGCCGAGACACTTTGGTCTTCCACTCATCCCCCTCCCAAATGCGAATCAGATTGTAGGAGCCATGCAGGTCCAACTTTGTGAAAATCTTGGCTCACCCCAGGCGCTCCAGCATCTTAGGGATCAGGGGGAGGGGGTACTTGTCAGGGATCGAGACCAAATTGAGGGTTCTGTAGTCGTGCACTGGGTTGAGTTCTCCAGATTTCTTGGCCACAAAGATGGTAGGGGCGCAGGCTGGGGAGGAGGAAGGGCGAATGAAGCCACGTCTGAGGTTTGTGTCTAAAAACTCCTGCAGAGCTCCAAGTTCTGGCTCCGACATCGAATACAGTCGGCCAGTGGGGATGGTCGCCCCCGGAATGAGGTTAATGGCACAGTCAAATGGGTGGTGGTGGGGGAGCTGGTCGGCCTCCTTCTTGTTGAAAACATCACAAAAAGCCGCATACTTCTCTGGGAGAATCGCAGTAGCTGAAGAACTGCCAGAAGCAGACGAGGAGGGGGAGGAAAGGGTTAAGGCCTGGACTGGGACTGGTGCCTCGATCGGGAGGCAATCCTCCCGGCAGTAGGGAGACGCAAACTCCACTTGCTGAAGCTCCCAAGAAATCTGAGGATTATGCTTAGAGAGCCAGGAAACACCCAGCACAATTGGGTATTGGGGAACCTTGACTAAGTGAAACTGAATCTGCTCAACATGGGACTGAGCACGCAGAGTGAGCGGAGCTGTAATCCGGGTCACCACGCCCGAAGAAAGAGGACGCCCATCGATGGTCTCCACTGCCAAGGGGGCAGGAAGAGGCAGGGTAGGAATCTTGTGGAAGTGAGCGAAGGTTTCATCCATGAAACTGGTCGTAGCCCCCGAGTCCACTAAAGCCAGGGCCTCCACCCCACCCCACTGGGAGGAGTGGAGGTGAACATGCAATACCAGATGGTAGGGTGGGGGGGTTGCAGAAGGCACCCACCAGGTGTGGAACCGACCCCCACACTGGAGACCCCCAACAGGCTTGGGGGCAGCCTAGTCAGGCCTAGGGGCAAGGAGGAGGAGGAAGGAGAGGAGGGGGAGGCAGAGGAGCTGTGAGTCTAGCGCAGCAGGTTTTGGCGAAATGTCCCAGCTTTCCACACCGAAAGCATCAGCGCTCTGTGCGCTGCTGCTCTAGTTCCTCTGGCGGCAGCGGGGCTCGTGTAGCTCCCAGATGCATCGGGGTCTCCTCCGCCCCCACCACAGGGGTGCAGGTGGGGGAGGGGGCAGGAAATGGGGGGGGAATGGGAGGAGGGAAATCTCGGCCCCTGGTGCCCCGCCGGGTCTGCCAGCGCCCCTCCAGCCGACTATCTATCTGGAGGCAGGTCTGGATGAGGTCCTCCAAAGTAGGCGGGCTAAGCGTGTGCGCCAACATGTCCAAGATCTCGTCGTTCAAACTGTCCAAAAATTGAGCCACCAGCACGGCATCATTCCACTGTAAATCCTGCATCAGCAAGCAAAAAGTTGTCACGTAGCTGGAAACTGAGTCCTTGCCCTGCCTGAGGCTATTGGGCGGTATAGAAATGAAATAAATAAATAAATGAGGCAGCGAATCTCCCGAGAAGCCGTCTGCGTGCGCAGGGGGTCACCAAAAAATCTGGCCATCGCTGTCATGAAACCTTGATAGTCCCCAAGTAGGGGGTCATTAGCAAGAAGAAGTCCCGAAGCCCATTTAGCTGCCATGCTTGAAAGTAGGTTAATGATGAAGCCCACATGAACCTGTTCCATCAGGAAATCCTCAGGTCGAAGTGCATGTACAGCTCTGATTGGGCCCGGAAAATCTGAAAAAAATCCTTTCTCACCAGAAAACTTCTCTGGCAAAGCCACCAGGCACTTGCAGCGGGGGGAATCGAAGGTCGTGAGGGTTGAACTGCAGCTTGCAGATTCTGTACGGCAGTTGTCAGTTGAGCCACTTGATCATGGAGAATCTGGTTCTCTTGCACCACAGCTTGCACTGCCGGGTCCCTGGCACCCTCCATTCGGCAGTAGGAGAGGAGAAAGAGAAAAAAAGACGGAACGGGGACCAAGCTGTCAGGAGCGCCCTAGTGGCCTCTTTCAGTACACTCCAATAGCCAACTCAAGACACAGACGAAAGGATTCTTTTTAAGGCTTTAATCCTTTTACAACTAAATGACTCTTTCAGATGCTATCACCAGCGACTAAGCAATGAACAGTGGAGTAGCCTATGCTCCGGGTAGGCAGTTGGTCCCCGTTCGAAGGAGAATCACTTGAAGACCCTGAACCTATGGGCTAGGGAGATATCCTCCCTCTTTCCCTTGGGTCCACGGGATGCCGCCGTTGCTTGCGCACCAAATGGACGCTATGCCTCCTTTCCGCGCCCTCCATCGCTCGTCGTTCCCTGCGTCTGCGTCAAGAGTCTAGCAAGCCCCTCTCCCGCACTCTCTCACTGCCCGCATTCTCTCACTCTCTCATTCTATCTCAGGAATGCTGGCAGGAGGAATCTCTGCCAGCTGCTGTGCCTGTGAGGGATGAGCTGGCTCCCCTCCCATGGATTGCTGATCCTCCTCAGAATCAGAACTGCTCTGGGGTTCTATCAGCTCAGTTTCCACCCTGACAGGTGGTCCTCCTGACCAGATGGAAGGTGCTCAACCTGTTCTGGATGGGGTTGCACTCCTCTTGATGGAGCAGATTCATAGCTTTGGGGTTCTCCTGGAACATCTTTGTCACTTGAGGCTCAAGTAGCCTCAGTGGCACGGAGTGCCTTCTACCAACTTCAGTTGGTGGCCCAGCTATGCCCCTATCTGGACAGGGATAACCTGGCTTCAGTTGTCTATGCTCTGGTAATCTCCAAGTTAGTTACTGCAATACACTCTATGTGGGGCTGCCTTTGAAGATGGTTCAGAAGCTGCGACTTGTGCAAAATGCAGCAGCCAGAATGATAACAGGGACAAGACAGTCTGAACATATAACACTAATTCTGGCCCACTTGCACTATGTTTCCAAGCCTGATTCAAGGTGCTGTTTCTGACCTATAAAGCCTTGCATGGCTCATGACCACAATACTTGATGGAACGCCTCTCCTGGCATGAACCAACCTGTACACTACACTCTGCATCCAAGGCCCTCCTCTGGGTGCCTCATCCGAGGGAAGCTCAGAGGGCGGCAACCTGGAAGAGGGCCTTCTTAGTGGTGGTTCCATGTATGGAATGATCTCCCCAGTGAGGACCATCTGGCATGAATATTGTCAACTTTTTAGTGGCAGTTTAAAACTGCCCTCTTCTCTCAGGCACTTGGCAGCATACAACGACTTCTTCGATCAGGTCCTGGATTGTCTCTGGCTGATGGTTTAAATTGTTTTAGATATATGTTGCTGTTGTGTGTGCTATTTTATGTCTTTCTGTGAATGGTTTTTTATACTTTATATAATGTATTTTAATGGTTTTTCATTTTTGTGAACTGCCCAGAAAGCTTTGGCTGTGGGCGGTATAGAAATATAATAAATGGAATGAAATTAGTGTCAGTCGATGCCAATTCATGATCCAAATGTTGCACACCAGCTTATGCTGTGCAATCAAGATTGTGCTAGTCCCTTTCCCATCCCGCCCTTGTCGAATCCTTCTCTACTACGTTTTGAACTGTAAAATGGCTTTCCTATGGAAAGTGATTGCACCATGTGCTATAAGAGACAGAGCATGAATCCTGGCTGATGTGCCTCACCACAGCATCCAGAGTCAGTTGCTTTCATATTGCTAAGGTGAGGCACTCCTTGATCCTGATCTTGTATACTAATTTGCTAATGTAGAGGTTCACAGAGTCATGACAGTGGTCGTGTGATTTATCCCTATGCAAAAAACAAATTCCAACATTATCAGTCTCTTGTGGAATGTGCATAATGCACATCAAGAGCAATCCACAACTTTAGCTGTAGGGCTACACTAGCAAGCTAATGTTCCCTCAAGCAACCATGTTCCTTTGGTGTACATATAGAAGTGTGGAAAGGAGAACAACAACACTGCTTATCTATGTGGATAAATGCGAGCACTCCTTACCACAAGATCTGCCTGATCTGCATGGACATTTGCATAGGAGATGATGGCAATCCAACGATCTGTGTCAAAGAAGAGTATAGCTAAATCTTAGTTAGTGGCAGGTCTGGGCAGAAGAAAAATGCCTGCCAGGGCATGGCTCAGGCAGGTCTGGTTATCATCCCATCTTGGACCTGCCCCACCAATTGCCTCAACCCATAAAGCTGGGTGCCAGAAACGTATGCTGCCAATGCTGAACTAACAGAGTAGGAGAAGGAGAGGAAGGGGGGGGGGATGGAGGGAAGTGTGGTCTAGAAGTTAGAGAAGATCAGGAGCAAAGAGGCCATGCTTGACAAACATAATGCTGACCTGACATCATCTCTACCCTTCAGCAAGTCATAGAATCATAGAATAGTAGGGTTGGAAGGGCCTATAAGACCATTGAGTCCAACCCCAGACCATCGAGACCATCGAGTCAATGAACTCTGTGTGTGTGTGTCTCTCCCCACCACCCCCGATGCTTCAAAGTGCTGATTGCTCTGCTTGGACCCACAAAAGTAGTGTTGATGAACCCTTTCATATGCATACACCATGTGTATGATAGTATTGTCATCACATGTGTTATTGATCCAACTTTCTTGTTGGATCAAGGCAACCATATAGACAAGTTCATCATTGTTCTGATTTCTTCAGGAGTACTCTAGAATCTGTGTCTTGGAGAGGCTGAAGTCGGCCTTGATTACCAGCCAACTGGCACAATGAAGAAGTGGCTCCCTTGAAAAGTGTGGGAGGAAAGTCTTTCAGGAGACCACTTCTGAAGTTGTGTTTTCCTGTTCCTATTTTGGAAGAGCAGCTTTGTGGTTTTGGGAGGAGTTGCAGCAACAGTTCCTGAGTAGGGAGGCAGAACCCAGGGGTAATTTATATTTAATGCAAGTGGTAATTAAAGGGCTAATGCTGCCAAACAGCTCAACCCCTTATTTTTCCATTAAGCACAAGCAAACAGCCATTGATTTAGTAGCCTTCCATTTCTTCACTCCAACATCCAGCTTTGCGCTGGGTATAAGAAATCTCCTAACATGAGTTAACATCAGCTAACACTACCTCATGAGAGAGAGAGAAGTAGATCTCGATCCACCTTTTCCCAGATCAGCTGTGAGTTGCCCCGTTTCCTGTTTCCTAAACCCTGTTTTCAGAATAACAAATAATCCTGTGTGTCTGCAGACATTTTCTGTGAAAATCAATATTTTCAATTTGTGAGTTTTCCCCATTCCCCACTTCTTTTCTCTCCCTGGATCCATTTATGTAGTCTGTTTTTATGCCTTAAGGCAGCCTGGTCCCCTCCAGATTTTTATTCTTTATTTAAAGCATTGCTATCATGCTTTTCTTCAAGCAACCAAGGGGGTTTACTAAAAATGCTGGCCCATGCTGGCTGGGGATGCTAGAAGGTGTAGTCCAACACATCTGGAGAGCACCAGGCAAGGAAAGCTGCCTTATATATAAAATTTTACAAATTCAGAACTTGTGCTCAAGTTATACAGAACTTGTATGACTTGAGCACAAGAGATAGGTCATCACAACTAAACATGCAGTGTTCTGTGGTTAGCTCAGTCACAGGAAAAGCTCAGAAGAACGGCAATTGGGAGGATCCTTAACAACAGGTAGAACTATGATCGCATGGATGCAACTATCTGGATACCATCAGAGCTAAAGAAGGTTGAAGGAGATGTTTTAGGGGCAAGGTGAGACGCAGCTAAGCCCATTACATTTGGGCACCGTCAGACAGTGAAGAATAAGGGGATGGAGTCAGTGGCAATGTGAACTATTCAAGATGGAAAAGAACCTGCTAGGTGTAGTTTAGAGGGTAGGAATAGTGCCATTTTTTAGTAGAAAAGTGAGGTATAAATAGGGATAGAATCATAGAATCATAGAATAGTAGGGTTGGAAGGGGCCTACAAGGCCATCGAGTCCAACCCCCTGCTCAGTGCAGGAATCCAAGTCAGAGCATCCCTGACAAATGGCTGTCCAGCCTCGTCTTGAAGGCCTCCAGTGTGGGAGAGCCCACCACCTCCCCAGGTAATTGGTTCCATTGCCGTATTGCTCTGACACTCAGGAAGTTTTTCCTGATGTTCAGTCGGAATCTGGCTTCCTGTAACTTGAGCCCATTATTCCGTGTCCTGCACTCTGGGATGATCAAGAAGAGATCCTGGCCTTCCTCTCTGTGACAGCCTTTCAAGTACTTGAAGAGCGCTATCATATCTCCCCTCAGTCTTCTCTTCTCAAGGCTAAACATGCCCAGTTCTTTCAGTCTCTCTTCATAGGGCTTTGTTTCCAGTCCCCTGATCATCTTTGTTGCCCTCCTTTGAACCCTCTCCAGCTTGTCTGCATCCTTCTTAAAGTGTGGTGCCCAGAACTGGACACAGTACTCCAGATGAGGCCTAACCAGTGCTGAGTAGAGGGGAACTAGCACTTCCCGGGATTTGGAAGCGATGCTTCTATGAATGCAGCCCAAAATAGCATTTGCCTTTTTTGCAGCCACATCACATTGTTGGCTCATATTCAGCTTGTGATCGACGACAATTCCAAGATCCTTCTCGCTCGTAGTGTGGTTGAGCCACGTATCCCCCATCTTGTAACTGTGCATTTGGTTTCTTTTTCCTAGGTGCAGAACTTGGCATTTGTCCCTATTAAATGCCATTCTGTTGTTTTCTGCCCAGCACTCCAGTCTATCCAGATCACTTTGAATTTTGTTTCTGTCTTCCAAAGTATTAGCTATCCCTCCCAATTTTGTGTCATCTGCAAATTTGATGTTGGAGAAATTCACAACGGAACTAAATGAGTTTGGATTTTTATGAATCTGACCCGAGGATTCCTCAGTGGACCAGCTTTTCCCCTGTCAGGTGGATTCCACAAACTTGCACACCATTTTTCTAACTGTCCTGAATTTTGCACAAATTTTATTGTGGCAAAATATGTAAAAATTTAAAAAATGGCTGAAATGCACATTTCTCCCATAGGCTAAAGCATGGAAATGTGCATTTGGGGAGGATTTGCACAAATTCACATTTGCACACATGTGAATACTAAAAAAAAATAGATTTCATTGACAATGGAATGAAAGGTGCCTGACAATCACAAACAGAACAAACACAGACAGATAAACACAGACAGAACAGATTTTATGCAATCTGTACATCCCTGGGTGTAAATCAATCAATCAATCAATCAATCCACAGGTCAGATCCAGGGCCTGAAGCAATTTAACTTTCCCACTGAAGTTACCAAATTTTAATCCAAGTGTGGTAAAAACATTGGTCCACAGTTTCATTCATAAGTAAAAAGAGAAATGTTTTTTAACTGCAAGGAACAGAGACACCAACACACTTGAGTATTACAAATCCTTTTTGGATTTTCTATGTAATATGCCTTTACATGTACATATCTGTATATAATGCTATCTTTGAGAGTATAAGAACAGAAGAAGAGCCCTGCTGGATCAGACCAAGGGTCCATCTAGTCCAGCATTCTGTTCACACAATGGCCAACCAGCTGTTGACCGGGAACCCACAAGCAGGGCTTGAGCGCAACAGCACCCTCCCACCCATGTTCCCCAGCAACTGGTGTACATAGGCTCACTGTCTCTGGCACTGGAGGTAGCACATAGCCATCTTGACAAGTAGCCATTGATAGCCTTTTCCTCCAGGAATTTGTCTAACCCCCTTTTAAAGCCATCCAAATTGGTGGTCATTACTACTAGAGATAGTGGAGAAATCCACCACGGACTCCAGTGAGGCTGGATTCTTTAAAATCTGACCCCCTGGAGTCCGTGGTGGAATGGACTGCTCCCCTCGCCACTCTGTGAAGTCCAGTAGGGACGGACCCCACCTGGCGCCGGCTGGTCTGGGTCCATCCGCTGCCATCCACAGCCATCCGCTGCCGGGCTGCAGACGCAAATGGCGTCCAGCATAGGAGATGCCATTTGCGTCCCTGCTCTTGGCCATGATAGGCTACATAAATATTTACGTAGCCTATCACGGCCAAGAGCAGGGACGCAAATGGCGTCCGCTACACCAGACGCCATTTGTGTGGCAACGGATGGAAGTCCAGCTGCGGACGGGCCCAGCTGGCGGTTCTGCGGACTCGCTGAAGAGCGGAGCCGGCCAGGAAGGATTCCAGGGGGAGAGATGGATCGCCTCCCCCCCCCAGCGGATGCCCTGGACCTGACAGGTGAGTGGGGTTCGTATACCCCTAATTACTACATCCTGTGGTAGTGAATTCCATAGTTGAACTATGCACTGTGTGAAGAAGGACTTCCTTTTATCTGTCCTGAATCTCCCACCCATCAGTTTCATAGGATGACCCCAGGTTCTAGTACTTTGAAAGAGGGAGAAAAAATGCATCTCTATCCACATTCTCCACACCATGCATCATTTGTAGACCTCTAACATGTCTCCCTTTACCCTCCTTTTTTCCAAGCTAAACAATCCCAGCTGTGACCTTCTCTCATAGGGGAGATGCTCCAGCCCCTTGATCATTTTAGTTGCCCTTTTCTGCACTTTTTCCAGCTCTATAGTATCTTTTCTTCGGTGTGCTGACCAGAACTCTACACAGTATTCCAAGTGTGGCCACACCATAGATTTGTATAGAGGAAGTAAGATATTGGCAGTTTTATTCTCAATTTCTATTCTAATTATGCCTAAAATGGAGTTTGCCTTTTTTACAGCTGGGTTGGACACAGGGTTGACATCTTCATTGAACTGCCCACCACAACCCCAAGATCTCTTTCCTGGTCGGTCACCTGTAACTCAGATCCCATCAGGCTATACTTGAAGTTGGGATTTTTTGCCTCAATGTGTATCACTTTACACTTGCTTACATTGAACCACTTTTGCCATTTAGATGCCCATTCTGCCAGTTTGGATTGGAAGGATCGTTTTGTATAAAATTTCTGAGTATAAATGTTCTGTAACCATGAAGCCCTTAAAAATAGTGCTCACTTTATTATGGGTAGGGATGTACGAAAGTGACTTACCTTTCACGGATTATGTTGATGGTGGGGGGGGAGGCGTTGCATCGCTCCCCCTGGAATCCTGGCCAGGGGGGAGGCGCTCCGTTCCTCCCCCCGGAATCCTCGAATGGCTGGCTGTGCTCCGCGGCAGCTCCACGGAGCAGCCGGCCAGGCCCAGCCCAGCCAGGCCAGAGCCGTCAGCAGCCGGATTTCCGGCCGCGAAGGGCTCTAGGTAAAAAACCAAACCAAAACACCGCGTACGCAAATGGCGGTGGCTACGGCCGCCGCCATTTGCGTTCCTTCTTTTTGGCCATCTTAATCTACGTAAATATTTACATAGACTATGATGGTGAAAATAAAGGGGAATGCAAATAGCGTAGCGGGCGCTATTTGAGTCCCCTTTTCATTCACCGTTTTAGCCTACGTAAATCGTTACGTAGGCCAAAACGGCGAATCAAAAGGGGACACAAATAGCGCCCGCTACGCTATTTGCGTTCCCCTTTATTTTCGCTGTCATAGTCTACGTAAATATTTACGTAGATTGTAGGGATGGCGGAGAATTTCTCCACGAATCTTCGGGAGGCCGAGCGCCGAGGCATTCGGCCCCCCAAAAGTGTTGGGGAAATTCTCCGCCGGCGCCCCCCCCTGGGATGGGACTTACCTTCAGCGAATGTCCCTCCCGGCGGTGGGTCCCGGCGGCGTTTCGGCGGCGTTTCGGCGGGGCTGGGGGCAGCAGCCGGTCTCCCAACCGGCTGCCGCCGCCGCCATTACAAAATAAAAAAGTAAACAAAAAACACACACCCGTGATAGGCTACGTGATGATTTACGTAGCCTATCACGGCTAGATTTCCGAAGTCACCCATGATAGGCTACATAAATCATCACGTAGCCTATGACGGGTGACTTTGGAAAAAAAAAAAAAGCATACGCAAATGGTGGCGGCCCATGGGCGCCGCCATTTGCGTTCCTTAGTTTGGCACATCTAGTCTACGTAAAGATTTACGTAGACTACGGCGAAAATAAGGGCAACGCAAATAGGGTTCCCTTATTTTCGCCGTAGTCTACGTAAATCTTTACGTAGACTAGACGTGCCAAAATAAGGAACGCAAATGGCGGCGCCCATGGTCCGCCGCCACTTGCGTCTGCGCTTTTTTTTCCCCCAAAGTCACCCGTGATAGGCTACGTGATGATTAACGTAGCCTATCATGGCTGACTTTGGAAATCTAGCTGTGATAGGCTACGTTAATCATTACGTAGCCTATCACGGGGTTTGTTTGTTTGTTTTTACTTTTTGTTTCACGGCCGGGGAGACGGGGCGCTTCTCCCCAGCCTGAATTTCGGCCGGGCGAGGCGGGGCACCTCCCCCCCCTCACCTGAACTTTGGGGGGCAGAAGCGAAGCACCTCCCCCCCACCGCGAAAAAAGCTGCGGGACAAGGTAAGTCCCTTTCGTACATCCCTAAGATTAAGACGGTAAAAAGAAGGAACGCAAATGGCGGCGGCCATAGCCGCCGCCATTTGCGTATGCATTTTTTTTTTAAACCCACCCCCAACCATGATAGGCTACGTAAAGATTTACGTAGCCTATCATGTCTTTTTTTTCTTTTTTTTTAAACCTAGCCATGATAGGCTACGTAAATCTTTACGTAGCCTATCACGTCTTTTTTTTTTCTTTTCACAAGCTTGGAAATGGCGGTGGTGGCGGCCGGTCAGAAGACCGGCTGCCGCCGCCGCCACCGCCTCCGGAGCCGCCTCCGGAGCCGCCGCCACCTGGAAGATCTGCCCCAGGTAAGTCTCGTCCCGGGGGGGATCCGCGGGGGGACGGGGGGTGGCAGGCCATTCCGCCACAGATTTCTCACTGAGATCCATGGCGGAATTCTCTGACATCCCTAATTATGGGCCGTGTTTCCATGACAACGGAAGGAGAAGCTAATGGAGGAGTACCAGATTTTAAAACAGGAATCAGCTTTGCTGCATGCTGGAATCCATTAGCAGATTTTCTGGACCAGTAAAAATCGTTTCACAGAACATACATCTTGGTGGGGGTGGGGGTTGGAGTGAACATCATCTGACTGGCAAGGGCTGCTCAACCAATAAGATAGGCTTCTCCCCTCTCCCCCTTTTCTCCTTTCCCCTGAAAGTCCAGATGCACCTGCATCTCAGGAACAAGCCTCATTGAGCACAATGGGAGTTACTTCTGAGGAGACACTAATGGGTTGGTTGTGGGAAAGAGAGTAGTAAACACAAAGACAGACACCAGCCCTCATTTTAACCTGCAGGATCTCTATAACGAAGGATCGAAGTAGTTTCTTCCTAAGACAATAAACCAAACAAAGGATAATCAGAGCCTTGAGATTGCACTGTGCCATGTCAGTTGGGGGGGATCTCTGTAAATTCTGTGGTCATTAAGAGGGCAAGCCTCATTCAGCATAATGGGAGGAAACACCCCTTGACTGGGGGGCATGGTGAAAGGCACACCCCTGGGCAGGGCTAGCATACCTGAGGTCAATGCGGGGGTTGGGGAACACAGCAACTATACCGGGGAGAACCCGACTTCAGGAAAATAATAGGACTTTAAACAGGTCTCAGGAAATCCATTTTTTCCCTGATAAGCTCCGGGGTGGCTGCTGGATGGCCACGACATCATGCATCCCTAACAACATTAACACACAGCCAGCTTGGAGTAAATCACTGGTGGAGACACCCCCATGACACTGACCACTTCCAGACTACTGTCTGGAGAGTAGAGTGACTCCAAGCATACATAACCTATAAAGAAACAGAAGGGGGCCACCTTATCTGAAGGTGCACTTATATCAACCCCTTTGAGGTTTTGTGATCAGCTTCTATCAACCCCTTTGACTTTGTGATCAGCTTCTGAGGTCCTGTTTTCTGGTCCTTTAGCAAGAGTTATTAGGCTGGTGAGTACCTGGGACAGGCCCTTTTCTGGGATGGCCCCCTCTTTTTGGATGGCCCCCTCTCTTTCCAGGGAGACATTGCCATCTCTCTCTTGGTTTAGAACCCTACAAATTTATTTTTACTATTCCGGTCAGTTTTTGAATGATTTTAGAGTTTACTTGATAACCACTTCATCTGACAGTGTTAGTTTATATTGGTTATATAATGTATTTTTGGTTGTTTATTTTACTTGGTTGATGTAAGCAGAGCTGTGTGCAAATGGCCTCTTGAAATTATGTACTCTATTTGTGGACAGAGAAAAAGGGGGGACAATTTCAATGAATTTTTCCAGGGGGAGTAGACATTCTCAACGTTTTCCCACAGGTGGGGCTCACTATCTGTATGGACTGTAGTGCAGCTTCTTTCATTTTTCCTAAGGGTTGTGCGGGGGGGGGGGGTGCTCTCCCAGTTTGGATTGGAAAGATAGTTTTGTATAAAATTTCTGAGTATAAATGTTCTGTAACCATGAATGCAAGTGGCAACAGCACCCACTGTGCAAGTGGCAACAGCACCCACTGTGTTGGCAGGCTGGCCCCCATTTAGCATCCACCACAAGGCAGGTGTGAGGGGGCAGTGTTGTGCCTAGCTCCAGGGAAGAGGTGGAGCCAGTGCTGAACCAAAACCTCTCCTTCCATTTCTTGAACGTTTTCTTCCACCATGAAAGAGGCTTCAGTTGTTCTGCCTCATTCCCAGGGAGTTTTTGTAATGTATTTTCTGATGTTTTTGAGCTTACCTTACCTGAGCGAGGCAGCTGAGGGTGCTGTGTATGTGTTTTCTTTCTATTACTCATCTCTCCATTGCTGTGCAGCCTCCCATGCTGCCTGCACTTCCTGTTGTTGTTGTTACATTTATATCCCACCTTTTTTTCCCTTTCAAGGAAACCAAGGCAGCTTACATAGTCTTCCTCTTCTGCATTTTATCCTCACAACAACCCTATGATGTAGATTAAGCTGAGAGTCAGTGACTGGCCCAAAGTCACCCAGTGAGCTTCATGGCCAAATGGGGACTAGAACCTGGATCTCCCGAGTTCTAGTCAAACACTCTAATCGCTACACCACACTGGCTGCTATGGGAGGAATTACCTCATGAACTCTTCTCCTGGGTGTTAATTGAAGTGTGGGAAGCTAAGGATGCTACAGGCTGCCTGAGAGATGATTGTACAATGAAAGACAGGACACTCACACACACTCCTCCGCCACCTCCTAAGTAAGGTAAGCACAAGAAACCTGAACCCAACCCATGATAATTTCTCCAAACATTTCTTCTCCTTTGCATTTCTTTTCAAAAGCAATTTCTTTTCTATCAAACTGAATGAGAATGGTCAAAAAAATGTGGGAGAAATTTTCAACACAGAACTAGTTACAAACCACTCTATGAGGGTAAATATCTTAAGAATGGGGGTATTAAATGTATTCATGAATGAACTGAAATCCCTACACAGCCATCTCTGAACAGGGTACTTGCATATTTTCAGGTAAGAGTGTAATCATAAAGAGCAGGGGAGGACAGTATATTTGCTAAGTGCTGTTAATTTGATGATCTACCAACTTTCTGTCTTTTCATAAGATTAAAAACAAATGCCTTGTTCAGGGGGAAAACCTAGCAAGAAAGTGTTGCTAAATCTTGGAGGAATTTCAGCCATGCTAATGCCACCTGACCAACAAAGAAGAGTGCATGACTGGTGAGCAGAGAAACTTTAATCTCATTATTACAGGATACAAGTGGGAATTGGTAATGAGCAGTTTAAGCTAAGGCTGACATTCCGGGCAATGAAGGTGGGATCCCTGGGTACTGGAGAGATACACCTGTCCTTTTGCACACCAGCACATTTCTCTTTCATGTACAATAATCCTAAAATGGAGGATTCCAAGAGAGCTTATCATGAGTCGTAATTATCCTCCCACCCCTCGACTTTGTGAATAGCCACCTCAGATGCTGTACAGCTCTCCTTGCTTTGAAAGCAAAATACAGTTTCTTCTTTGAAAGGAAAGGACTTGTTTTAGCTCTCCTATACATCTGTTGTAATACAATGCCAGGCCTGGATGTATTTCCCCTTTCCCCCATTCCTTTTAATATATTTTAGGGAGTTGAAAAGCAGGTGAAAATGGACAAAAGCAAATCCTGACAGCACACTGTAAAATCTGAGGAGTCTTTCATATAAATGGATGCTTTCATTTTCATTAGGGATGCCTGTCACCTGGAGACCCGGCCCTTTGGGGGCTCACTAGAGTTCTGCATTTGTGAGCTGAGTTCACAGCTCAGTTTGCATTTGTGACACGAGCTGTAGGTTTCCCCCCAGATCTGGGAACATTTTCTGTATTTTTTTCAATTTGCGGAAATGGACATTTGCACAAATTGCAGCTTCAATGTGTGTAAATTACACAAATCGTGGTTGAAACTTGCGCAAATTACTCAAATTGTGACTGCAATTTGCACAAATGTCTATTTCTGCAAATTAAAAAAACATAGAAAATCTGCTAGCTGGCCCAACTTGCTGCAGACCAAATCAGGCCAGTTAGCAGAAGATGAGCCAAAGACCAGAGGGCCGAGCCAATGAAAGCTCATCAAACTCCACCCCTCAGCCAGATTCCTCTGACATCCCTAATTTCATACATCTGCAGTGCACATGATGTGGCATGTACATATGCTAGAGCAGGGAAGGCTAGACAGGGCCATCAAGTCAATTTTATCTGGGCCCTGGTTGTCCTACCAGTGTGGCTAACACCAATTTGCATAAAATTTGTATATGCTAATTTATATGTATAGATGAAAATTTGGAAATAAGTATAATTAAATAGGAATCGAATGCACCGCATGATGGTGGGGAAAACTGACTAGGTGACCTGTGTGCCAGCTCAGCCTGCTGTCCAGATATTACATCTTGATGGACAGTATCACAGCCCCTGTTCTCCCTTCTTATGGTTGCTTATCTATAAACTGGACTTGGACTGGGCAGTCTTTCAAATAGAGGATGCCTTCAAATAGAGGACTGTGCTCTGACAGCTCTTCAAATAGAGGACTGTCCACTGTAATGTAGGATACCCGGCCATCCTATGTCCTACCGGACTTTAATCACACAGTATGGTAAAACGTTTGCCCATCATTTCACTTATAAGGGGGGGGGGGAGAGAGAGAGAGAGAGAGAGAGAATGTTTTTAAATATTAAAAAATGGAGATGTTCTCCTTTAATGTGATCTCTCTCTTTTGTGGGACTTTGTATGTAATATGTAAATTGACACATTCCCACAGCACATAATGGATATAAGGAATTTGTTGCCACAATATGTATGATGTTCACTAGCTTACCCAGCTTTACAATAGGGATGTGTGAATATGTCTGTTTCTGGTCTTTTACATGTTTTATCCATAATTCCATTCCATGTGCATATTAATTGATGATTTTTTAAAATCCTCTCAAAATATGTAAACAGTGTTTTAGTTCATATTTAAATTCTCTCAAAATACACAGTTAAATTCTGTGGTATAATGGTAAATTTTAAACTGCAGGAGCTCATCACGAGAGCTCCTATAGCCACGCCCTCAAGGAGAATCCCAAAATGCTGGCAGATGAGTTTATTGAGCTGTGTTAAACCCCATCAAAGAAAAGGAAAGGAGAAATAATCTGCTTGATTATTTTCCTCCTTCTCTGACTCCTCTAGTCCTCTATGCTAATCTGTCACAAACAATAGTAAAACCTGAAAGCCTTGTGATTATGTCATTCATTTTTCAGAGCAAGGGCAGTCAGCCAAGTAACCCAGGAGAAGACATCATCACTCCTGCTCTCAAAAAGTCCTGGGGGTACGCTGTCCTGCATTTCCTCTCCACTACTCTTAAACATATCTTTTATCTGAACATACACATTTAAATCTGGAATTTGCTGAGAAATGTGTCACAACATTTTAGAGAAGTAAGAGATCTGATGGAGAACAATGTTCCATTCTGCACGCTGGGCTGAGTTGTGCAGATTGGGTCCTTTGTATCAGAATTCACCCTCCAAAGTTTACCAGTTCATTTACTGCATTTATATACTGCCTTTACATAACCAAACAAGGTGATTTATAAGAATTCAAAAACCAATAATAAATAAATATGTTTTTAACATAATAAAATGTTAAAAACAACCTTTAAAACCATCACAATTTAAGAAGCCAAATTAAGAAGATGGCAATGCATCTTGACTCCCTTCCTGAATACAGAGAGTGAGGACCAATTGTAAATCCAGAGGAAGTGCACTCCAGAGTGTGGGAGCAACACAGGAGAAATTTCTGAAGCATCCGTATTTTTAAAATGAATTAAACCAACCAGCTCCAGACACTCTTGGATGAGACCGATTATCTAGATCCATTTCAGTTGGCATGGAACCAGCCCTAGTTGCCCTGTATGATGACCTATGTTGGGAGAGAGACAGGGGGACTGTGACCTTGTTGATTCTCCTTGATCTCTCGGTGGCTTTCGACACCATCGACCATGGTATCCTTCTGGGACAATTGTCTGAGCTGGGAGTGGGAGGCACTGCATTGGATGATCAGCTTCAGAAGGTGGTGGTTGGGAAATATAGCTCAGCCCCGTGGATTCTCCAGCATGAGGTTCCACAGGGGTCGGTTTTGTTCCCCATGCTATTTAACATCTACAGGAAATCATTGAGTGCAGTCATCGAGAGTTTTGGAGTACGTTGTCATCAGTACGCTGATGACACAAAGCTCTATTTCTCCTATTCATCTTCTTCAGGTGAGGCTGTGGATGTACTAAATCGGTGCCTGGCTGCAACAGTGTACTGGATGAGGGCTAATAAACTGAAACTCAGTTCAGACAAGACCGAGATGCTGTTGGTGGGTGGTTCTTCTGACTGGATGGAGGGTGCTCAACCTGTTCTGGATGGGATTGCACTCCCCCTGAAGGAACAGGTTCATAGCTTGGGGGTTCTCCTTGAGCCATCTTTGTCATTTCAGGCTCAGGTGGCCTCAGTGGCACAGAGTGCCTTCTGCCAGCTTTGGTTGGTGGCCCAGCTGTGCCCCTATCTGGACAGGGATAACCTGGTTTCAGTTGTCTATGCTCTGGTAATAATCTCCAAGTTCGATTACTGCAATGCACTCTACATGGGGCTGCCTTTGAAGACAGTTCAGAAGCTGCAGCTCATGCAAAAAGCAGCAGCCAGATTGATAACAGGGACCAGAAGGTCCAAACATATAAGACCGACTCTGGCCCACTTGCATTGTCTGCCCGTATGTTTCCAAGCCCGATTCAAGGTGCTGGCTTTAACCTATAAAGCCCTACATGGCTTGGGACCACAATACCTGATGGAGCGCTTCTCCTGACACAAACCTACCTGTACACTATGATCTTCATCTAAGGCCCTCCTCTGGCTGCCTACTCTGAGGGAAGCTCAGAAGACAGCAACAAGAGAGAGGGCCTTCTCGGTGGTGGCCCCTCAATTATGGAATGATCTCCCTGATGAGGCCCACCTGGCACCAACATTGTTATCTTTTTGGTGCCAGGTTAAGAACTTCCTTTTCTCCCAGGACTTTGGCAGCGTATGATAAGTTTTAATCGATCCTGGATTGTCTTATGGTTATGGTTGTTTGCTTTGAGATTGCTTGTTTGAAGTTGTTTTAGATATATGCTCTCTTGTGTATATTCTCTGTTCATGTGTTTTTAATGTAAATGGATTTTAATCTCTGTATACTATATTTTTTATGTTTTTAACCTTTGTTAACCGCCCAGAGAGCTTTGGCTATTGGGCAGTATAAAAATACTTAATAATAATAATAATAATAATAGACACATCCATGGAAGATAAAGGCTATCAATGGCTACTGAACATAATGCCCCGTGTGGATGCCTGCATTCCGTCCACTGTAAATTGGATGTTCTAATTATATTGATTTGGGCAACACAGGTACTTCAGCTAGTAAATGATAAATAGGAAGTCTTGTTGCACCAGTCAGACATCAAGTCCTGCCTTCATCATCTCCCCTCATGGTGCTTCCTGAAGCAGATTGTTTCAACCTGCTACATGACAAAGCCAGGCCCAATGTTGAGGCACACCCACAAAACAATGGGGTATCAGTGCAGATACTAGAGCACTTCTGTAAGCCTTTCTTAGTGAATGACCTACCCCCTCAGAAGAG
Organism: Heloderma suspectum; assembly: GCF_057233095.1. Classification (NCBI taxonomy): domain Eukaryota; kingdom Metazoa; phylum Chordata; class Lepidosauria; order Squamata; family Helodermatidae; genus Heloderma; species Heloderma suspectum. Next base: position 293,892,220 of record NC_139461.1, read on the forward strand.
CCACTCCTGCCTTGCAGTATTGTGGGATTCATTTCTGATAGTGATCCTTTACACTCCTACCTGGAACTAACGTGCTACTGATGTCATGGCAGTGAAGAGAGATAAAACAATGTGCTGAAAAGAAAACTCATCAGGAGCAGCTTTCATCAGGAAAATTCATCAGACATAACTGAGGCCTGGGAGGGAGGGAGGGAGGGAGGGAGGGAGATGTATATTTCACCTCCAGTTCTACTCTGGTAACGAGAGAAGCAATGGAAGATTTTGATGGGACCCAATGTTGAGTGAAACTCATTTCATTTCTGACTTCCTCCAGAACCTGAAACTCAGGGCAGGTTTGCTGGAAAGTCTGATCTTTGGATAAATGAATTCCAGCCAATTTGGGAGTTCACATGAAACCACTGAGAAGAAGCATATGGCAAGAAACCTTGTATAACTTGGCACTTTTAGCTGAGTTTCTGCCCGGATTGGAGTGTACCAGCAAGCTCAACATGAAAAAGAAGGGAGGGGTGTTGATCGAAAGTAATACTATTTACTTGAAATCTCTTTGACTGAAATAACTGAAAGCAACTTCCCATATTACCTAGAAGTAAATATAAAATGTGTACAGCTTTTGCATCCTTGACATGTGCTTCTGGGTTGTGCATGAATGGAGAATTCATGGATCTTCTCCTGCAGGATAGTGTTTGTCACATTTTTTGAACTCATCCCCCTGTCTAAACTTACTCCACTTGCTTCTCTGCCCCCCTACCCACATGCAGTCATATATTTTTGTTGCTGTTTATGTTGCTCTGCGGGTTCACACATTACTTTATTACAGGAGTCAGACAAGGTACAGAAGACAGCATTCCTAACCTAAAATCATACATAGGGGATAACCTCTAGAAGAAACAACTTTCCAAATCATGTTGGTATATGACGGAGGAAAGTGCGGGAGCAGTCACGCATACAGATTTAATGTGGATCTATGAAGGTCCTCTGGCAGGGAACATTGCACCCACACAATTCTTGGCTGATGTAGAGGAAGGCTCCATTTGCCTCAAGGTTGTCTCCATTTTTGGAACTCCCAGATATCCTGTAGACCTCTGATGGGACCTGCAAGATGGGACAGCTTCCATGCAAGAGGTACACAATCTAACTCCTTATGTGAGACACAAAATGGAAACATGTATGGAGGATGTACTACAGCTCTGCCCTGGGTCAAGCTGTAGTAGCCCCATGCTTAACTGTTTTTCCTGAAGGCAGGGGACTAGGTGTAAGCCTTCTGCATTGTGACCAAAATAAATGTCAGTAAATACTTAATGATAGGTATGGAGTGTGCGGTGGCTTAGTGGTTAAGACGCTGAACTGCAGACTGGAAGGTCAGCAGGTCAGCAGTTCGAGACCCGAGTGCTGCGTGACGGAGTGAGCTCCCGTCTTCAGTCCCAGCTTCTGCCAACCTAGCAGTTCGAAAGCAAGAAATTGCAAGTAGATAAATAGGTACCGCCTTGGCGGGAAAGGTAGCAGCGTTCCGTGCACCTCGGTGTTCAGTCATGCCGGCCACATGACCACGGAAGCGTCTTCGGACAGCGCTGGCTCTTCGGCTTAGAAACGGGGATGAGCACCGCACCCTAGAGTCGGACACAACTGGTTGGGGACACCTTTACCTTTTTTTTATGGAGTGTGCAGTGGGGCGTGATCAAACTCTGCATGGTGTGGAGAAATTGGATTTTGGAGAAGATTTTTTTCCCTCTCTGTCATAATACTAGAACCTAGGGTCATCCAATGAAGCTGAATGGTGAGAGATCCAAGAGAGATAAAGGAAGTACTTAGGGAATTCCCTGCCCAAAATATGGTGATGGGCACTAGCTTAGGTTGTTTTAGGTTGACTGGACAAATTCATGGAGGATAATAGGCTTATCAATGGCTACTAGTCATGATGGCCATATAGAACTGCCATGTCCAGAGGCCCTCATGTCTGATCAATCAGGGCTGTGTGTGTGTGTGTGTGTGTGTGTGTATGTGTGTATGAACCTTACAGTGCCTATTGTTAGCAGTTTCCATCAGGAATTAACAGCTGTCCATCATAACCATGTATGAGATAAATGATATACATTGTAATTAAATCCCCATAATTAAATCCCAGTTGGAATTGCACTCTTTATCATTGACAGACAGGGCTTCTTTGCTCTCATTTTACAGCTATGTGCATTGACATCTGTTATTGCTAATTACGTCTTCAACTTCATCCATGATCTCTTGCACTTCCTGTAAAGAAATGTTGAAAGCACCTTAATGAACAAATTAATTATGTACAGCCCATGTTGAGAATTAGCCTAATTAATAGTACCATTGATACCCTTTTCCTAGTTTAAAAATGCAGTTGTCTAAGAAATCCTGCTATCCATATTTATAAGCCACAGGACACTTTGACAGGTGACAGTGTTGTGATGAAAAAGCGGTCAAGGTTGCCATATATGTATCTTCTTACACGACAGTGGTTTGTGATGTGTTCCATTTATTTCAGCACAATAATTCTCTTTGCATATTCAAATGTGGATATTAAAGGGCTTGTATAGCTCATGGATGGCTATTAGCCAGGATGGCAGCTAAATACAACCTCCACATTCAGTGGCACTATATCTTTGATGGCCAAGTGCTGGGAGCAAGCCATCTTCAACTTACTCAGCTTCTCAGGAGCATCTGGTTGGCCACTATTAATAAATGAATGCTGGACCTGGTCTGATCCAGCATAAGGAGGGTGACCATCGTTCAGTGGTAGAATACATGTTTTGGATGCAGAAGGTCCTAAGTTCAATCCATGGTATCTCTAGTAAACAAGGGTTTCAGAGCCAATCTATGCATTATGCTAATCACATTACTAAGGAGAGGGCCTTTTCAGTGGTGGCACCCCAGTTGTGGAATGCCCTCCCCAAAGAGGCTTGCCTGGCACCTAGGTAAGGTTCTGGTCTTTTCAGTGTCTTCTTATTTTCCCAGGCTTCTTAGCCTTCAGTTTTTTAAAAAATTGCATTGGTGCATTTTTAGATCTTTGTGTTGCTGCTGGCTTTTATCTTGGTTCTTACTTTGGGTTTTTTTCTGTTTTAAACCCATGTTTTACTGTTGTATTTTATGGTTTTAAGGTTGTCTTGTGAACTGCCCAGAGAGCTTCGGCTAATGGGTGGTAGAGAAACATAGTAGTAGTAGTAGTAATACATTTAGCTCAGAGTTATCTTTGTATTTACTCCAGTGTAAGTGTGCATGGCCCTGATTTGGAAGAGGAGGATTAAACATCCTAGAGTAGATAAAAAGATAACTCTGAGCTGCACGCAATTAGCATAACGTACAGTTTGGTTCTCAAATGCCTACTCATGGTAGCCAAGAAAGACTGCCACTCCCGAGAACGTGGACAGCTACTGCCATTCAGGGAAGTTAACACTTAGTGAACTGCTGTACCAATGGTTCAACTCAGTATAGCCCAACGACACCCCTATTTGGACAGGGATAACCTGGCTTCTGTAGTCTATGCTCTGGTAGCCTCCAAGTTAGATGGCTGCAATCCACTCTGCGTGGGCCTGCATTTGAAGAGGGTTCAGACACTGCAGCTTCTACAAAATGCAGTGGCCATATTGAGTGCACGCGGAGTCGGGCAAGCATGGGGATTCTGCGGACTGGCATCCAGGGGGCCGAGCCAGCAAGAAATATCTGGGCCTCGAGCTCCGACCAGACGCCTGCAACATCACTACTGAAATGTAATAAATGAAATAAATATAAGCCAGAAGCAACAAAAGGTTCGAAGAACCAGATTACCTTCTAGTGAGACACAAATATGTTCACCAGCAATTCTAACCAAATGCAAGGTGTCCATATGTCAATATCTAATAGTGCAACCCTAGGAAAATTATAGTTCCACTTTATTCTGTATTTGTCAAGCCTCTTTTAGAGTACTTTGACAAGTTCTGGGCACCACACTTTAGGAAGAGTGTAGACAAATCAGAACGGGTTCAGAGGAGGGCAATAAAGAAAACAAGTCCTATGAGGAAAGGTAGAGTTCAGCCTGGAGAAGAGAAGACGAAGGGGGACATGATAGCACTCTTCAAATACCTGAACGGCTATCATATAGAATAGGTCAAATACTTGTTCTCTGCTGCTGCTCCAGAGGGCAGGGCTTGATCTAATATACAGAAGGGTAGCTTTTGGCTGTGGAACCAATTACTGTCATAGTTTTTCCCTCACTGGAGGTCTTCAAGTGAAAGCTGGGGATCCATCTGTTGGGGTGCTCTAGCTTTGGATTTCCTGCACTGAACAGGGGGTTGGAATAGATAGCATACAAGATCTTATCCTGCTCTATAATTCAGTGGCCCTCATCAGATTTTTGGAAATAGAATGTATTAAGGGTGGCCCCACCATCTTCAACCCCGGCCTTCCGATGTTGAGAGGGAAGGTCTGAGCAGAGGCTCTAACCATGGCTACAACCCTCTGCTTAATCAGGAACCCTGATTGTGCAGGGTTCCCAATCCTGTAGAGACTCAATTTCTTTGTGCTTTCTTTTTACTGCGCTTTGCACTGTCTTTCAGTGCCACCACTCTGTGTCACCCACCCAAGGCAGAGCTGTTGGCACAATTAAGGCCAACTGCCATTTGGAATTGCTCATCTGCCCTTTCCTGGAAGGCAGCTGGGTGGTACCTCCTAGCCACCCTCACTACTTTGGCCCAGACTGGCAGCTGGAAGAGTGACATCATCAGAAAGAGCCATGTCCAGTCCACCCAAGAGAGGAAGAAGGGCAAGCAGCTCCCTCTGCTGGGTAACAGCTGCTCCTAGCTGCCCTTCTGAATTGGTGGGCCAAGGGACAGCAGTAGATTGACCCAGGCAGCTAGCAGCCAAGAAGAGACAGTGGGGTGGGCGGGAGGGTCTTCTGCTGTTCCTTCTACTCTCTTTCCCCCTCCATCTCTGAGGTGGGTGGGGGAAGGGGAGGATCTTTTGGTATGGCTAGAGCTGTGCAGAAATGGCCTCTCAAAATTCTCCAGCCTATTTGTGGACAGAGAACTAGGGGGGATAATTTCACCAAATTTCTCCTAGGGGAGGAGAAATTCTCCAACAGTTTCTCACAGGTGGGGCTCACCATTGGCAGGGGTTGCAGCACAGCTTCTTTCTTTTTTCTGAAGGGTTTTGGGGGGGTGCTGCCACTGTAAGTGTTACACCCCCTGTGTTGGCAGGCTGGCCCCCATTTTGCATCCGCCACAATGCAGGTGGGGGCTGTGTTGTGTCCAGCTCCAGGGAAGAGGTGGAGCCAGCGCTGAGCCAAAATCTGCCCTCCAAAACTGTGGGAGAAATTTTCAGCACAGCAAATTTCTGTGCTGTGCTGAAAATAGGAGGGGGGTCCACCCAAGGGCATTTCCCCTCCCAAAACTGGAGTCATTTGGGGGAGGGGGTTTCTTATGATTGAATGCTCCTCCATACAAAAAAGGAATCCATCCACATAGTAACCCAGGTGCCAGGAAGGAAGGTCATAGGTTAGGCATCCCCTTGACATGCTAGCTTTCTGTGTGGAGGGATTTTTTCCCCATGTGTACAGTAGTACAACATAGACACTAGATGAGTATCTCAGGGAGAGCTAGGCTGCTGTTCAGTGACATTTCTGTTGCAGAGAGGGTTGCTTGGTGAGATTCTCAGCAGTGAGGGGTAATTTATTAATTTTTTATTCCTCCCTTCGTCTCTAAAGAGCTGGTGGCTCTCTTCTCCCTTTTATCCTCACAACAACCCTGCAAGGAAGGTTAGGCTGAGAAATGGCTACTGGCCCAAGATCACCCAGTAAGCTTGGTGGCTGAGCAGGGGTTTGAAGCTGAGCTTCCCCACTGAAATCCCAGGACTCGATCCATGACACCATACTGGATATGGGCTGCAGGGCACTGCAGGGCACCCCGATCCTCCCCCTGCGTGGCAGAAGCAGCAAAACAAAAACAAAAAAAGATGTGGAATGAGCAAGCACAAAAAGCAATCTGCTGGCGTAATTGGTTTGCATAAGGCATCCCAGGTTGCAACACCCAGATTTTCCTTGGCACAGGATTAGACTTACCTGGGTGCAGCCATCCCTTTTGTCTCCACCTGCACTGAGGCTTCTGTTTCCCTCTGTATACCTGGCTATTCCCAGGCTGGCATCCAGAGAAACCCACAACCCGTTTTGGGTGCCAAGGAAGCTGTGGGTTTCTCAAACTAGCAGTCTCCCTCAGTGCCAGCTCCAGGTTTTGGAAGGCCTTTGGGCAAAGCACCCCAATGGCCCCCTCCCTCAGTGTGTCCACCTTCTCGCCTCCATTGCCAGCAGCTGCTATTGCTCCTCCTCCTCTTTCTCATTATTGCTCCCACTTGCTTGCTTGAAAGGCAGAGAGCCAGGGAGCCAGTAGGCCGTGGCATCTCCTGCTCCTCCTTCTCACCACCACCATTATAGGCATCTACTGCTAAATGCCATCATCGCAGGCATCTACTGCAAGAAGTCATCACTGATGGCATCTTCTCCTATATGGCTTCATTCTAGGCATCTACTGCATCAAGCAGGCTTCTACTGCTCCTCTTTCTCACTACCACCATTGTCTGGACCAGAGAGAGAGGCAGGTGAACAAGCAGGTTGCAATGATGGAAAGGAGGAGCAACTACAGGGGGCTCTTGTCAGTGGGCCTCTCCTGGGGGGTGAGCCTTCGGCAGATGCCCAGCCATGCCCACCCTTGATGCTGTTCCACCCCACTCCCCCACATACTACATAGGAAACCACCTTTGGAGCTGATAAACATCTACTGGTCAAAGTCAAAACTTCCAAAGAGCTTGCCCTGGTCTTTAGGTACACCTAAAATAGCTCTTTCAAGCCCAACCTCCGTTGTCTTCTTTCTCTTCCCAGTTTACATTTTATCTCTACATTTGCCTCCTTTTTCTCTCTGCCTTCTAACTTTGTTCTCTCTCTCTCTCTCTCTCTCATAAAACAATTAATGACTCCTCTGAGCCTGCCAGTTCCCATGCTCAAGTAATTCCCTCCTCTTCTCCCCCTCCTACTCCCCCTTCCCCATCCTCCGAAACTTGGCTCGTGCTCTTTTCTTCGCCCTGCCACATCTCCAGATTCTATCTTGGTGATCTATGGTAACCTACATACCTGACTTGTTTTCTCATGCAGAGCTGTAAAACAATTTGTATTGCTTTTGCGTAAGTGACATGAGACACAACCTTAGCGTCCCGCACTGGATTCACTCTGTGTTTGTGTGTCTGTCTCTGTGCATGACAAAGTTCTCGTTTAATACCATGCTACCTTCCAAATGCACACACAAAAACAGTGAAAATCTGATTTATTTATTTTTTAATACCCTGACAATCCATGTGGATAAAGTTTGTCATTATTATGCCCATACTACAGGAGACAGGGCTGTGGCTGAGACAGTGTGGATTACACCAGCCCTGCAAAGTAGCCCAGTTCATGTTCTAAACAGGGGAGACTGGATGCCATCACTCTCCGCACCCTCCCCATTAGTACCACATAGCTCCCTGCCACCTGCTTCTGTCTAACAGATTTTCTCATGCTTTTCACATCCCAGTGCTTTGGGGGAGGGAAGTTGAAGTAATGCAGGACTGATCCAATGTTTACTGCTCTATGCTAGGTCTCTCTTCCAAGAGCAGGAATGTTGAAAGTGCTTTGGTGGAGTCTGCGGGACCTGGGAGGATATAGGACTGGGACTTTGCTTGGAAAATGCTGTATGTCCAAGTTCTTCTACCTCTTCCACTGTATGCTCCACATCCTATTGCACTTTCTGTGACCTCGGTGCCAACCGAGCAGAAAACACAACAGCCTTAGGGTGCAATCCTATGGCTGCTAGACAACAGCTAGATGGCCATAGGATTGGTCAGTTCCTGGAGAACCACCTCCCCACCCCCTCCACTGCCACCTCATAGGCTGAGCGGATCATCCCCACACTCCATGCTCAGAAGAGCAGTGCGGAGCAGGGCAAAAGGGGGCATTCCCAGGGGCAGGGTGGGGAGTTCAAGTGCCAGTACAAGACTTCCTATGTGTCATCTGGTCTGCCCACCCTGCGCTCCAATGTCCTGCGGCTAGACAGCCAAAATCGGCCGTCTAGCCGCAAATGCAGGGTGGCTGGAGCACGGAAGAGACAATCCCCTCCGCACTCCTCCCACCGTGCATTGGCTAGGTGGTCACCTCCAAGTTCAGAGGCGGCTGTCTATCTGCATAGGATCGCTCCCTTAAATTATTTTTCATTCATCAAAACTCCTTAGTCCCTGCACCCATCCTTCTGAAATGTTGCAGCTTTCTTGTCTATGGCCACCTCTATGATGTGTGCCATTTTCATATAAATTCATATTTATGGGGGGCCTATATGGGGGGGAAGGAGACAGAAATCACATCACCCCTAAAAAATTTGAAGACTTCCACAAAAAAATGCTCTACCTATCATTCTTAAAGTGTCACCTCCATGTATGTCATTTTCATAACGATTGCCCTCCAAGAATGTAAGGGGGGAAACACATGCTTTTATCCTTTTTTGAAAACCCCCAAACTGTAAACCATGCTCTTGCAAAAACAACAACAAAAAGCCTGAACCTCTGCATATGAAACTTGGCAGACATGATCCTCTCAGGATGAGTAAACTATATTTAATCAAATTCCGCCAAGAAACAGAAAAGTTATTTAAAGGCATCTAACACAAAACCCCTGCAGCTATTTATCTGAAATTTAACAGACTTCATCTCCTCATAAGGGGCTACTATTTATGAAAATTTCATCCAATGCCATCAAACAGAAAAAAGGTTATAGTCATTTGTTGATTTCTAGTTATACTCAATGGGAGATTCCGATTCGACCTGTGAGCCAGATCTGTCTGTTATCCAAATTGCCAAATCAGGGTCCAAATAAAATCTGGTGGTCAATGCACAACCCTGCCTTTACCATCTGCTTCATCAGCTAAAGATTCCAACTGGACAGGGCCTTGGATTAAATATTGGATTAAAACTAGACTGGAATGGTTTAGGAGACCTTTGAAGCCACAAGAAATTGGACTGCTATATGTTGTGTTTAATCAGATTAACCCGGATCACCTAATTCCAATGTATCATTAATATAGCTACTACCACTATACAAAATCCAGAGTTGGATGTATTAATGGGGGGGGGGGTCAGTTTTGCAGGATGTTCTGGATTGTATTGTCTCTGATTGATGACTAAGTGTTATTTCCTGAAATGTGGCTGGGTGGGGTATTAAGTGTAATAATCCTATTTGTGTTTTCTAACCAGTTTCAAAATTATTTGCTTGCAAGAGACTTGGCTATTAGAGGATGATTTCCCAAGGTACATAGATACAAAACTTTTTACCATTCAGCTATCAGGAGAAGCTATTTCAGCCGACATATGGGTGGGTTAGCTACTCTGTTGATATTAGAGTTTCGAATCTATATTATTTATTTATTTGTTACATTTGTATCCCACCTTTCCTGCAAGTATCCCAAGGCATGATCTTCCTCCTCTCCATCTTATTCCAACAACAACCCGGTGAGGTAGGTTAGACTGAGAATCAATGACTGGCCCAAGTTCACCCAGTGAGTTTCATGGCTGAATGAAAACTAGAACTAGGGTCTCCTGAGTCCCAGTCAAGCAGTCTAACCACTACCCCACACTGGTTTACTTGGTTCTTATAACCAAGAAGATGCATTTTTTCCGATTTTGATTCAGTTTCCTCATAAGACTACCATGGTCTGCCTTAATATTTATATTCTTCCCTCAAATGTGTTCAGCTCCTTAGATTTATGGAACCAATTTGTTAATTTGGTTTGACAAGTGTATTTCTTAACTACCCTTTAGTGAGTCTTGTTAATTTGAGTGTTTGGACCCTAGGATTAGTAGTGGGTTTTATAAGCTCTCATCCTTAGGTTATTTAGATTGGGAGGATCTCAATGTTTCTCTGTCAGACATTGGTGACTGTCACTCCGTCTTGTGGTAGCCAATTTCATAGTTTAACCACGCTTATAGTTATAGTTTATAGCTGGGATATATAGCTGTTATAGTTTATAACATGCTTATCGCTTTCATAGTTTAACCATGTGAAGAAGTGCTTCCTTACATCTGTCCTGAATCTCCCAGCATTCAGCTCCATTGGATGACCCCAGGTTCTAGTATTATTATTTCTCCCTATCCACTTTCTCCACACTATGCATATAATGTGCATGGTGAAAGACCAGTAGAAGGGGCAAGCTCTGCATGTCCAAAGGAATATATATGGACACCAGGCATGAAGCATCCTTGAAATCAATGGGGGTCGCTCTTGCAAGCAGGGCAGTTCAGAGCCCCCTTGCTCACAAAAGATCCGTAAAAAGTCAGCGGTGAACTTCTCATCTCAGCAGAAATGTGAATCTACTAATGACAATCTGTTTTTGTTTATCACCATTATTTCTATGTGAGTTGATTTGAGATCTTATAGATCTTTTCTTCCCTTTTCATTCAGGGAGTTGCCTCTGGGACATCTGGATCATGCCAACACATACATCACATTCTGTTTTTCACAATAATATACTAACCATTGCAGAGTCAAGATTAATTCCATTACATTTTAACTAGTAATATTATACATGATGTGCTGAAAAGTCCTATGTATTTTTAAAGGTAAAGGTGTCCCCAACCAGTCGTGTCCGACTCTGGGGTGCGGTGCTCATCTCCATTTCTAAGCCGAAGAGCCAGCGCTGTCCGAAGATGCTTCCGTGGTCATGTGGCCGGCATGACTGAACACCAAGGTGCACGGAACGCTGTTACCTTTCCCGCCGAAGCGGTGCCTATTTATCTACTTGCAATTTCTTGCTTTCGAACTGCTAGGTTGGCAGGAGCTGGGACTGAAGACAGGAGCTCACTCCGTCACGCGGCACTTGGGTCTCGAACTGCTGTCCTGCCGACCTTCCAGTCTGCAGTTCAGCGTCTTAACCACTAAGCCACCGTTTACTCCCAGATTAAGGCTTCAACGCTATACACACTTCCCATGGAGTAAGTCCCATTGAATTCAATGGGGCATACTTCTGAGTAGGGGTGTCCATTGTTGGGAAATCCGGTTATTTATTGGCTCAACGGAGTTCCACAGTGTATGCAACTCACTTTGCATCTGCAAGGTGAGCTCCATGATGTTCCCCAAACTCTGGGATTTTTTTTGCACAATTTTTTTTGGGCGGGGGGAAGTTCTGCAATTTGCACAGATTTCTAAGCAGTTTGTGCAAATTTGGCTATAATTTGTGCACTTTGCACAAATTTGGTCATAATTTGTACAAATTTGGCCATAATTTGCACAAATTGCACAGAAATTTGCACAAATTGCAGAACCTTCTATATAAAAGTGAAAAATTCCCAGAAAATCCACACACTGCCCTGAATCGATGCAGATTGAGGTGGGCACTGCAGCCAGAACCAAAACAAAGTCCAGGAGGCCAAGCCTACGCAAACTCATCAAACTCCACCCCCAAAGCTGATTTCTCTGACATCTCTACTTCTGAGTAGACATGCACAGGAATGCATGTAAATTGTTTAGGATTGCAGAATCAGACATCTCCAGTGCTGTGCCCAAAATTTCTTCTGCATTTCGTTTACCATTCTCATCCAATTTGACAGGAATGAAAGTCTTTCAAAAACATTTTCAAAGGAGAAGACACTTTCAGTGAAATGCTCATGGGTGAAACGTCTGAAGAGTGTGTCTGAGTGTTCTGTCTTTCATTTTACAATCATATCTCTGGTGGTCTGCAGCCTCCCCAGCTTCCCACATTTTAACTGAAGCCCAGTGGGAGGCATCATGAGTTAACTCCTCCCATGAGACTTTTTCAGATCAGGCAGTCAGGGCAGAGTGATACATGCAATAGAAAAACACACACACACAGCAGCCTCAGCTATCTCACAATGATGAGGCAAACTCAAAAACACTACCCAAAGACATTCAAAACAAATTCTAAAACACTTTGAGAATAAGGCAGAAGAACCGATGTGTCTTTCATGGGGGGAAGAACTCTTTGGGGAACTTGGAAGCCGTTTTCAGTACACCACTAGCAGACTCACAAACAACTGAACTGATGATTGGTTTTTCTTAAAGCAGGGGTGGACAACTTGCAGGCCTCCAGCTGTTGTGGGACTGAAGCTCCTATCAGTCCTGGCCAGCACAGGTGATGGTAAGGCATGATCAGAGTTGCATTCCAACAACATCTGAGGGCCCACAAGTTGTCCACCCCTGTTTTGAAGGGAGAAGATAAATCACAGAAACTAATTGCCACCTTGCTTATTTATTTATTTTTTAAAGAAAGGCAGGGAATAAATGCTAGAAATAAACACATCAGCAAAAGGAGCCATGAGGATCTATTAAACCTATGAAGCTGTCTTATGTTGAATCAGATTCAGGACAGATAAAAGGAAGTCCTTCTTCACACTGCACATAGTTAAACTATGGAACTTGCTACCACAGGATATAGTGGTGGCCACCAATTTGTATAGCTTTAAAAGAGGGTTGGACAAATTCTTGGAGGAGAAGACTATCAGTGGCTACCAGTCCTTATGGCTATGTGCTACCTGCAGTACCAGAGGCAGTGAGCCTATGTACACCAGTTGCTGGGGAACATGGATGGGAGGGTGCTCTTGTGCTCATGCCCTGCTTGTGGGTTCCTGGTCGACAGCTGGTTGGCCACTGTGTGAACAGAATGCTGGACTAGATGGACCCTTGGTCTGATCCAGCAGGGCTCTTCTTAAGTTCTTATTACTGGTCCAGTGAACTTAAAACCAGCATCAACTCAAACCTGCTACTTGAGATCCTATTAAAAGAAGAAACCAGGGCATTAAGCCTGGGGCCTTCGACACCAGGAGTGTTGAACGTCAGGCTCATCCAATCTGGCCTCCAAGGTTCCCCAGACAGCCCCACACCCTTTCCCCAACGACTGATTGTTTGGTGGTTTCCCAGCTTTTTGCATGTTTTTTTGTGAAATGCCTCTCCTGAGTTTTAATTACTGGCAGTAAGAGGTTTAAACTAAAATATGCTGATATTTTTGATATTTTGACCCTGCTCCTTTTGTCTTTGGCCCCACCCACCATGGGAATGCAGCCCCTCCAAGATTTTCCGGCTTACATTCGGCCCTCAGGATGAAAGAGGTTCAACACCCGTGTTCTACACGCAAAGCACATGCTCTGCCATCAAACTACACATAGGTATTGAACTTTGAACCATTCCATCGATATCCACTCCCCACACACACGCCGCCCCACCAATAGCATTTCCCCAGGTTTCTTCTTCCAGTTTCTAGAATTGACAGACACTGATTCTTTCTTTCTTTCTTTCTTTCTTTCTTTCTTTCTTTCTTTCTTTCTTTCTTTTTTCACTGATTATCTATGCATAGCAGTTGAGCAGGCGTAGATAGCACCTATTTTATAACGCATTAAAGTAGTGCAATAACCTTGCACAGCAACACTTCTCTATTTTTAAAAAGCTGAGGTTACATTGATTCAGCTTGTACCTGAGAAGGGCTTGTCTGCAGCTTGCCAAGTGGCATTCCTAGGTGTGTGGCTGCCACTTAGCAACTGATTTCTGGAGAACGAGTGCATTGCTCTTTGACTGGCACAAAGCTGATTTCTATGAAAGTGATTTTGAACCAGTTTAAAATAACTATGCCTAAATTAGGCTGATCTCAGTCTGAGATAACAGCAATCTACACAGGCTTCATTTAGCACCTATGAATTACAAGGAGTTCACACAGCAATTAAAGGGCTGAAGGAGAAAGCTGTAGAGCAGCTAAAAAGCTGTTCTTTTCAGCTATTGGCCATTCATCATATTTTTTGTGCACTGTTGCCCAAAACATACATGTTAATTTAGTGTGTCAGTTCAGGCAACTCACTACTAGAGCAAATGTGAGCCACATAGTTGCATGAGCATGTAACACCAGGGCCATGAATTTATGCACATCCTCTTCCATGAACTGGAAAACTGCAAATATTTTTGCTCAAGCTGGCTATTTTTCTTTGGAAGCAATTTATTTATTATTAATATTTCTATACCGCTTAATATATTAAAATCTGTAAGCGGTTTACACACAAAATACTAAAAACCGCTGTTAAAATATATATTTAATGCAATATAACAATCAACAGTTCTAACTTACAACAGCAAAAAATAAATAATAAAAAATAAGAAACCATAAAATGGTGCTGTCACAATAAATTACAACCAACTATACTCTAGTGCACATGTGAATGTAAATGCATACACGTGAACACTACAAGTGGGTTTTCTTGCAGGCCCCATTCTCATTTTGTACATCAATATCCATACAACTTTACCCAAATAGTATGAAATTGAGAAGAATGTATGAAATCAGGAAGAATTCTATGAAATATGCAATAGGTAGCTCTTCACTGGCATCTGAAGCAGGAAAAGATCTATTTTATTTTATTTATTTATTTATTTATTTATTTATTTATTTATTTATTTCATTTCATTTCTATACCGCCCAATAGCCGAAGCTCTCTGGGCGGTTCACAAAATTTATCTATTTGGATGACCTGTTCAGTGGGGAATGAAAATAAATGGTAGCATTTGGGCTTTTTGTCCATACACACTCCATGCATTTACACACATGTAGACTAGAATCGAGATATATTCTCCCACCCACCTTGCAAGAAATTTAACCTCTGGACATCCTGGCGAGTGGTCTATTTGAATTCTGGAGAGCTTTAGTGCACATGTGAGCACACTAACATATTTCACAAGACAACCCCAAGAGTCAATATAGAGACTATGCCTGGTAAATTAAGGGCACTGGGAGTGTATTGACTGAAATTAAAATGCTATCTATGCATTTCACGTTATATCGGACAGTTCCCATAGAGTCCTGGGAAATGTCCCAATTAATGCAGTGCCTGATATTTGCCATAAGGTAGCAACAGGACTACAGATTTGGCAAGGAGAACCACTCAGGTTCACAGGGTAGAACCAGCGTACCATCAGCATGAATTCATGATCCTGTACTGTGATCCCTTTAATGTCTGCAGTCGAAGAAACAGCAACAACAACAGGGCAAAGAGGGCCACTCCTCAAACTCTTAAAGGCGCTACTAGTAAACCTCATTCCTGTGACCTTCCCTCCACCACATGATTCTTTTCCCTCTAGGTTGGCAAGTGGGATTGGGGAACCATGGCATACGTATGTGTTTTTAACCATTTCTTCCCTCCTGTGGTCCCAACAAAAATCCCTCCTTCACTCACTCCTACAAAGGCACAAAGCTGCTATTAGTCCCAGAACAGAAGCTAGCAGCTTGCGGGGGGATTTTTGTTGAGACTGCAGCCAGGGGAGTAGTGTTAAAGCCCCCCGCACTGCATGTCAGAATCCCAGTCGAGATCAGGCTACTGTGCAGCTGCTTTTTAAAGATAAAACAAAAAAGATACATGAAAGTCCCAGTGATCCATTTAGCATCATGTCTAGTTCAGCCCAACATTTTGTTTAAAAGTTGCTTAACTGACTGACTAAAGGCAAAATTCTGTGTATGTTCAGAAAGAACGAAGTCCTACAACTCCCAGCATTCCCCAGCTAGCCATGCTGGCTAGGGAATCCTGGGAGTTGTATGACTTTGTTTCTGTCTAAGCATGCATAGGAATGCGCCTGAAGTGTTGCAGCCCTTGTTTTCAGACGTGTGTCTTCAAGGGAAAATATTCTCTAAGCATGTGTTTAATGTCAGCATTTTGAAAAACATCAATTTTAAAAACAACAAAGATGGATGGATACCAAATTTTCAATTTGACTAGAGCAACCAAAACATGAAACAAAACAAAACAAAGACACCCTTCCCTGGGCCACTTCTGTCTGTGCATCTCTGTGTCTTCTACCATTTATGCAGTTTGTAGAAGTGGAGGCTGGTGACTCCAATTTCGGTGGGGCTGTAAATCCCCTCTGGGTTTCAGTCAGAACCAGCCAGAACTCTACAGGAGTGATCCATGGTTCTGAGTCTATTTGGGGGACAGGGTTCAGCATCTTAAATTACTCCGTTAGAGTTCTGGCTGATTCTGGCTGAAACCCAGAGTGGATTTACAGCCCCACCAAAATTAGAGCCACCAGGTTCCACTGGTTTTTAGGAATGTATGAGAAATCTGTTTCATTACATTTTCGATCAAGATTTACCCAGTTTGCTCCTTCCAGATTGAACACAGACTCAGACACAATCTTCAGTTGAAATCTGTACATTTCCGAGCTTGCAATGTGATTTACAGTCCCCCAAAAAATGTGTTTGGCAGCATAAGTACATCTGAAAAATGTGTGTACTTTTGAAAAATGCACACAAATATGCTTTAATCAATGGGAGAAGAATGTGTACATTCAAAGATGAGCACAATTGATGTATACATTTGAAAAATACGCATGAAAATACGCATGGATTTTGGTGCGAAAAGGAAAAAAAAACAAAGCTTGCAATCTGATATGGACGTGAGTCAGAACAGCCTTCGAGATGGAATTCGGAGAACTTCAGCTAGGTCAGGTTTTGCTGAGTCGCACATCCCTAAGAGTTTGCAAGTAAAATGGTACATATGGGACAGCTCCTGCTCTGTTCCTTGGAACCTTCTCTTCAGAAGGGAAATTCAAGCTGGATTCATGCCTTGAAAAATGAATCATAACTAGGTGGGTGTTTCCAATGAGCCTAAGGGAGTTAGGTACCCAGTTCCACTGCACACATAGGAATCAGCCAGCCAGCCATCTGTAATAAAGACTCTCTGGAGGGCATAGTTTATTGTCTTTGGAGTTGTATAGACTGAACAGGAACAATCACTCCAAGATAATGAGATAATTGTATGTAAATTCGGAATCAAGATCTCTGTCAAATTATAGCTTGGCATAACCTGTTGTTACTATCTTGCCCCAGAGAATGTAAGGTATAGAACAGGGAAGAAGATATCTTTCTTCATTTTTACATGGAACAGCTTGTATGGGTGTGACATAAGGGTATGTAAGCTTTCTAGTTACACAAAGCCCTTCGGCAGGTAGGTTGGAAAGGCTGCTAATTCTGTGTTCTATTAATCCAAGTTATCTATCTATCTATCTATCTATCTATCTAATTTCTTACTTACAACCAAATTATTTCTGTCTTTATTATTTAACAGATTTATATCTTGCCTTTCCACCATTTAGGATGCAATCCTCTAGCCAGTTTCTTGGGAGAAAGTCCCATTGAACCCTATGGGACTTACTTTTGAGTAGACATGAATAGGACTGTGATGTTAGGTCTTCAAGGTGACAGATCTGGGTCCTTGAGGCTGCAATCCTAAACATACTTACTAGGGAGTAGGCCCCACTGAACATTATGAGTCTTACTTCTGAGGATTAAACAAGCATAGGATTAAACATCCATAGAATTTCCCCCCCCCTTTCTCATTATATTGGAATGCAGGGTCAACCCATGAAGCTGAATAGTGGGAGATTCAGGACAGATAAAAGGATGTACTTCTTCACACAGCGCATAGTTGAACTACAGAATTTGCTACCAGAAATTGTAGTGATGGCTGCCAACTTGGATTGGCTTAAAGTGGGATTAGATAAAGGATGAGGCCATCAATGACACAATACCAGGAGAGGGCAATTGCCCTCATGTCCTGCTTGTGGGCTTCCCATATGCATCTGGTTGGCTACTGTGGGAAACAGGAATTTGGGAAAAGTACAGAAAAGGGCAAATAAATGATCAAGGGGATGGAGCACCTACCCTACAAGGGAAGGTTACAACAGCTGGGATTGTTTAGCTTGGAAAAAAGGAGGGTAGGGGGAGACATGATAGAGGTCTACACAATTATGCATGGTGTGGAGAATGTGGATAGGGAGGTAACATCTGGAGGGCACCAATTTGCTTACCCCTGCTCTGTGCTTGCCTGGTCTCAAAAAAAAGAAAAAGAAAAGAAAGGGATATTACGGAGCTGAAGAATGGCAATCCAAATGATCAAGAAGTGGGATGGAGCACTTTCTGTATGAAGAATGGCCAAGATATGGGGCTTTTTGGCATGGTGAAGGATGAACTACAGTGGGTCAGGTCAGAAGGTTATTTAGTTATTTTTAAAATGTTAAAACTGCACTTCATCCACAAGGGATCCCACGGCAGTGTACAGTACTTTGAAGAAGAAAAAAACTAAATCCAATACAAAAACCATACAATTACAAATTAAGAAGCAAAACACTCTCTTCAACCAGCAAACTGACAAAAAACATTTTTTAAAAAATGACATTTTAAAAATGTAAGAAGTTTAAATTGTTAAACTGATTAAAAGGTTATAAAATTATGAATGGTGCGTATACGGTAGACAGAAACTTTCCCCATTTCATAAATATTATAACTCAATGATATTGTTCAGCAGCAGATTCAGAACAGATAAGGTGACAGCTACTAGCTTAGCTGGCTGGCAAAAAGGAATCCATGGAGGATGCATCTATCAACAACTTTTCACTATGATAGCTGAGGAATCATCCATGAATAGAGGCTGTATCCAAGGGTGGGGAAACCTGGCCTTCCTGGTGTTGCTGGACTACATCTTCCATCAACCCCAGCCAATGGGCAGGGATGATGGGAAGTAGTCGAACAACATCTGGTGGCCCACAGGGTCACTGCCTGGCTGTATACCTCTGTTCTCAGCCCCCAGTGCTGAGGGCAAGAAGCAGAGGTGTACGCATGTCTTGCCTTCCTGCCCCGATTGTAAGCTACCCAGAAACATCTGGCTGGCCAGCAGTATAAGTTCACCCAGCTCAGTACTGGGTCCAGGTTTTAGGGGGTCCTTGGTAGGGATGCCAGAGGTATCTAGTTGTGGGGTGGAGCTTGATGAGCTTTCATAGGTTTGTCGGCCCTCCAACTCCCTTCCATCTTCCACTAGCTGGCCTGACTCAGGCCAGCTAATGGATTTTCAGTGTTTTGGGATGTGTGCAAATTGCGGCCACAATATGTGCAAATTACAACCGCCATTTGTGCAAATCCTGCAAATTTCGGCTGTAATTGCACAAATGACAGCCATAATTGTGCAGATCGCACAAATGTGTGCAATTTGCAGCCATAATTTGCACAACTCTCTGTCTGCGCAAATTACAGCCAAGACCAAAACGAATTATGTAAAAACTACCCAGAATTCAGGGAAACCATGTGGCGTGGCTCACAAAAGCAAGCCAAGTCAGTGCACCACAGAAGTCTGGCGAGCCCCGAAACAGATGGATTTCTTGATGACAGACAAGTTGCCTTCAGCAGGCTTCTGTCCCCATGGCTGTTCACTTCCTCTCTCCCTCTGGCCCCGATCTATACAACCGCTCAGAAGCAAAGTGCAAGGCAGGTGAAGGAAGCTGCTCTGTCTCCTCACTCTTGTCCCTGCTTGCATACACAGAGAAGACAAGTGAACAGGCAACAGGAAACAAGAAGGAGGAGCAGCAGGGCCAGGCAGCTCCATGGTTAGCCACTGGCCCCCCTGCAGGCATCTGGGCCTTGGCAGTTGCCTAACAATGCCTACCCCTGACGCCAGCCCTGTCAGTGCTGGCTCCAATCTAGATATAATCATGTTCAACAACATATGCAAATGCAACTCTCAGAACGGATAATAACCATTAGGTAGTGCATGCATGATCTAGGAGAGGAGTGGGCAGCAGACTGATTGAGATCTACTAGTAGATCTCTGGGTGATTTGCAGGAGACTGGCAAGGGTGCCTGACTTCCCACCGTTTAACAAGAGCAACAACAACAATAGCACAAGGCTTTCCCCAACCTCTGAATCAGGCTGCTGAAATGAAGAAATCCTGGAAGAAAACCAGAGGTAGATTTTTGTGTAAAAGAACCATGAGCTCAGGGGGTTTTGGCACCGGGCTGAACATGTGCTCAGAGGCCCCCTGCTCCTTAATTCCCACTCCCATCCTAAGTCACTCTTCTGCACCTGGCTCTGGTTTGCAGACCTCTGGATTCTAGTAAAAGCAACATCCCCAAAGTAGATCCCACAAGCCTGCAGCCCTGGTGTGCAAGTGTGCAATTGGGGAGGGGATGCTCCCTCTTCCCACAGCATGTTTTTGCATTGGTCATTCAGTCCCCTTTCCCAGAATTGAAGGGGCAATAAGTTACTATTTCTTGCTGGCTCAGGATGGGAAATACCAAACAAATGCAAAGTATCGCACCTCCTGTAACATACCAAATCACCCAGAAATGAGCAGTCATAAATTCAACAATGTAATTTAAATCAGTGGTCCTGTGCAGATATTCTTAAACTGGGCACAATGGGGGGGGGGTCAGGATTGTATCTGCTCACCTCATCTCCGACCTCCACATATCGAATATTGCTTAAAGCCAGGACTCTTAGAGGCCTCCTCCTTTTCTTTCTCTTCTCTTCTCAGTTGGAATGCACTGTTTGTGAATAGTGATGTGGTTTGTCCCCACCTCGCCCCATGAATGAGGACCAGAAGAACTGCCTCTATCACTGCCTTCTAAAAGATGGCCTGGATGTGGCTCACTCTGATGTTCAATGGGGATAAAAGGGGGTCACACATAGGTTTTGTGCATATGCGCTTCAATGGTGGGCAAGGGAGTAGCATCTGCCCTCCAACTCTGCAGATACATTAGAACAGCTATAGAGACAGACACCCTGTACATACAGCTGTATGTGTGTGAGCTCTGTAGATGTTCTAATAAATCCATATAGCAGGGTTGAACAACTTATGGCACTCCAGATGTTTCGGCCTTCAATTCCCATCAGCTCTCATAATTGGCTATGCTGCTTAGGGCTGATGGGAGTTGTAGGCCAAAATATCTGGAGGGCCACAAGTTGTCATAGAGTGGCTATGTGTCCTCTTTTACAGAGGACAGTCCCCTATTTGAAGGGCTGCCCTGTCCTATTCACTACCAGGCCTGCTTTAGTATACAAAGCCTTAAATAACTTGGGACCAGGATACCTGAGAGAGCGCCTTCTCTCTTACCAACCTGCCCAGTCACTAAGGTCATCAAAGGGAATGCTTCTAGTAGTTCCACATGGACCTATGGCCTGATTGGAGTCCACCAGGACACAAGCCTTCAGTGTGGTGGCCCCGTTTCTTTGGAACTCCCTGCCCCTAGAGGTCAGGCAGGCACCAACACTGTGCTGCTTCCAGTGCCTCCTGAAAATAGCTGTTTTCCAATTCCTTAATTGACCCACCACAGTTTTGATTGGTATTCTCTTTTTAAAAGAACAATTTTAATATGGTATTTTAATTCTTTTTATTATTTTACCTTTTATGTTCACCACTCCGGAATCTGTTTTAGATGTGGAGCAGTATACAAATATTGCAAATAAATAATAAATGTCCAATTTAAAGACAAGGAGCCACCAGAAGAAAGAGCCTGAAGTTGCCCATCAACAGCACCTGGACAGCAGACTGAAAAGGCACAAAAGTCACTTGAACACAGATTTCCAGACCATGGTGAAATGGGCTGTATTTTTATTTAAATTATAATACTAATTTCTAAATGTGCATCCATACATTTCAATTAGCATATACACATTTTATGCAAACCAGTGTCCTCTTTTGTCCTCTTTTTTGATGACGCATTTCCTCTTTTGGGGTAATTCATAACTGGCCGCCCTAGTGTTCAAGCTATATGCACATTGGTTCTGAAGGAAGGATGTGTACCTTGCATTCTCCCAGAATACATATTGTGAGGATAGCCCCTATTGCACATACAACTTTTGCACACATGGTGTACAAGGAATGATCAATGCATGCAGGTCAGGGGTAGAGCCTGCCAATGGGATCTTGATCCCACCTACTCCTATTGACTGTACCCAGTTTTAGAACATTTGCCAGTGTATAGTTTCATACCAGTTTAAGGTGCAATCCTATGTATGTTTAGACAGGAAAATGCCCTACAACTCCCAGCATTCCTCAGCCAACATGGCTGGCCGAGGAATGCTAGGAGTTGTAGGACTTTCTTCTGTCTACACATGCATAGGATTGCACCCTTAAATGACCAGATAATACGGACTTTTCCCAGAATTTCAAAATCAGCACTCTAAAGAAAGTCATACAATTGCCATCTATGGCTTTTGTAGCTGTTGTTGTAACAGAAATAATATGAATCCGTAATCACTTCCGTAATCATAGTCTGAAATGATAAACCATATATATAAAGAAACTCCACTGATTTCCATGGAGCGAACTTCCAAGTAAGTATGTTACTTCCTTATGTAAGTAAGGCACTGCTGTCTGCCTTTAAGAAGAATTAACTTCATTCTAAAGGTTTGTATTTTCAGCTATTGGCATACACACAGATGGCACAGTTTTATATTAAATTCCATATCAAAATTCAGAAACACTTCCTTTAAAACAAACAAACAAACAAATAAAGAAATAAATCATGATTTCATGAATGTAGCATGTCCTATCAACCTTTCATCTGCTGGGCAAATGGCTTGCTGAATTTAGGTAAAACAAATCCAGCTGTAAATAATAATACTGTCTCTTGAATGGCCATTTGAGCCCTGCAGAATAAACTGTGTTCTAAGAAAACATGTGTTTTGAGAATGTCTTCAGGAGATACCTAGTCTCCATTTCAAACATTTGCTTGAAATAAAGGATGCAATGGAAATGCACATATCCATTTCAAGATTTCCAGTGGATCCTCCTCGTTTTGTGCATTGCTCTTTGAATACAGAGAAGCAGACTTCGTACAAACATTAAATTTCCATTCTTTTCGAACTGAGCAGCAGCAAGTTAAAGAGGAAAAAATTAGCCTCAAATTAGCATCTGATGATCTCAGCCCAGCTTTTCTTAATCCCTTCAACAAAGGCTTAAACAGAATGCAGTGCAAATGCGAATCCAAACGACGTCTTCATTATTTAAGGGTATATTTCGAAAGCAAAATAAACATAACTTCCCCCCACCCCCTTTCCATTGCAACTTATAAATTTATTGAACATCTGCTCTGAACAGATCGATGTTTTAGCAGTTTGTGCACCTAAATAATGAATGTCTCATTATTATTGGCAAAAATAGTAGCAATGGGTCCTTTCCCCTCCCCTCCCCAAGTAAGATCAGAAGCCTCTTTGTTAACGATTTGGCTTACTTTATAGTCTTTTTGGCAGATGCCTCTTAGAACCAATAAGTTTAGGGAGAGGAAGGGAGTGGGGAGAGAGTTAAAACACAGGAAACAAGCGTTGAATGGCTGCCAATAAAAATGATCACAAATCAGGGCTGCTGATGTCATAACCCCTGGGGTCAAAGGTCAGGGAAGGAATAAATGCTTCTGAAAGGGACAGCCTGTCTGGTGCACAGAGCTGTTGTTGGCAGGCGGGCCCATCGTCCATGAGTAAATGGAGAGCACAATGAAACCCAATGTGCCTCATTAGCAGCGAAGTCCTGGGTGAAGAGAAGTGTTTGATGAGGCTTTCATGTCCCACTGTGTCACTGTGTGATGTAAATGGAATAATTACTATGATCTAATGGCCGCCTCTTTTACATGCAAGGGGCCCTTCTGAATGGAGCCCCTCTTTTATTGTATTCATCTCTGGGTTGTGTAAACGGTAGGGAGCCGTTCGGAATCGGAGCCTGTGGGACTGGCGGCAGGTCAGCTCCGACCGTTCGGCATTCACCGGGAACAGAATGAGGCGACCAAGTAATTTACTCCCCCGTGTCTTTCACCACAAGAGTGGCAGATTGGAGGTCACCCCCGAGTTGACAGGGCTTGAGTCACTTTCTATGCCTCGCGCCAGAGTTAGACAGATGTAAGGTATATTTGCGGAGACTCTCAAGCGCTCACTGTTTAATTGGCCTGCACTTGATCGTGCATGCGCTAAACGAGCATTTTTCCTTGGAGCCTGCTGCCAGGCAGACGATGTCCAATGTTGAGATGGATGGCAATAATCTGTGATGCCAATTTATCTTCTTGGGTATAGTAATCAAGAAATTCAGTCTTCTCAAAGATTCGATCAGCAACATAAACTATACTTACCAAGGAACAGAACGCATAATTCTAATAATGAGTAATTTTCCATAAAGAAAGCATTACTTGAGTGTTTAGGGGGGGGGGGCGGTCAGCATTTTTTCCTCGGGTTTGATCATGACTAAACCCCTCCATTCAAGGTTGGATATTTAGCATGTTACATCCACATTTTAACATGATTCCATGCGATTAAATCCATTTACAAGAGAACATCAGAGAGCTGAAACTGAGAACAGTGGATCTTTATATTTACATATTTCTTACATAACCCTAATCTTAATATAATTACCAATATATGTAAAAACCACAGTGTCTGCTTCACAATGATTCTCCTCGTACATAACTAATGCTCCATTTACAAAGGGGATGTAGGGAGTTGTCCCCTTATCTTTTGTGTTGACCCCCTTAGCTACTGGTTTTTAGAAAGCTGTGGGCAGCAGGGGGGCTAATACAGCTAAAATTAGTGGAAGTCAGGAGTTGGGCTTGCACTTTCATGAAGGGCCATCCTTTTTTGCCCTGCTCACACTATAATACAAGTCCTGTATGTAACAGAACATAGTCTCATGAACACACTGAACTCTTAATTTAGCATACTAATCTCAAATTGTGGAAATCTACATATCTCAATCCTGATTTAGATCAGGGGTGGACAGACTTCAGGCTTTGTTTTTACTAGAACCCCATGATCCACCAACCAGAGTCAGGTGCAAAGACATACACTTTCAATTAAAGAACAGGGTGCCTCTGAGCACTTTTAGAGCCTAGGGTGGTGGTTGTTTTTACTTTCAGTACCAGAACTGAACATTGCTCTTTTACACAGAGATCCTCTCCATGTAGGTTACCCCCAAGTTTCTTCATTTCAGCGTCAAATTTAGGTGGAAAAGGTCATTTTGTTACTGCTGCCATTAAACAACTGGGAGTCAGAAACCCTTGCCAATCTACTGCAAATCACCAAAGATCCAACAGTAGATCCCAAACTACCTTCTTCCCACCCCAATCTACATGAATAAAAATTATGGGACACCCTGAACAATAGAAGTAGTGTAGAAATTAGCAGTAGTACTTGGAGGAAAATTACTAATAATAATATTTCTGAAGCCAGTACAAATTTAGTTTAGACTTCAGTTGAACCAGAATTGCACCCATACCATTAAATTTAATGGCTAAATTAAAATAATTGCCTCTTCTATAGATACCCTGGTTTTTTGTTCTTTCTTGGGGTGTTTAAGTATACAACTCTGTCTGTGGGGCATACTTAAGAATTACATGGAGCAAATTATATGCTAAGCCTCACAGCAAAGTACTTCTGTAATAAAATAAAATGCATATCTTTTTTTGAAATCAACCCACCACAGTTTCACTTTATGCACTTCCAGATCCGTGCTCCCATCATGTAAAAAATCCACAATCTCAATGTTTATCCGAAACTTTGGCATATCCAGATGGCTGATGGTGAAACTTAAACACCCAGTGCCATTGTAAGTTGTCTCCACAGGAACATCCTTTCCAAGACAACTCAGTCCTACTGCAAAGAGTACTGCATGCAGTTTGAGGTTTCATGGTTCAAGAAGGAAGCTGGCAAAACTACAGATTTTTCAGAAATGAAAATCCCATTTGGTATAGAGCAGGCATGGGGAACCTGTGGCCCTCCAGATTTTGTTGGACTCCAACTTGGGGGTGATGGAATTTGTAGTCTGAATACATCTGGAGGAGATTGCCTAGCCCTGGTATAGAGTGCTTGACTAGAAACAGGGAGATCTGGATTCAAAGTTCACCTTGAGCTCCACTCTGCTAACTCCACTCTAAACACTCGAAAGCAGCGGTGGGCAGAAGATAGATCAGGACCTAATGGTAGATCTCTGAATGATTTGCAATAGATTGGAGGTGTTTGTGACTCCCAACTGCCTAACAATAACAAATAAAATGCTTCCCCCCACCCCCACCACACACACACCAAATTATGTTTCTGAAAAAGACTGCCTGGGGGAAAACCAGAGATCCATTCTTTTGTGAAAGGACTCATGGGCTTAGTTCTGGTGCTGATACCAAATTCCGAGGCTGAGCACGTACTGAGAGCCACCCTGTTGTTCCCACCCATGCCTACACATGCCACTATTTTGCACTTGTGCTTTGGTTAATGGACTGCCAGGTTCTAGTAAAAAACAAACTAGATTCCATAAGCCTGAGGTCTGCCTCCACCTCCACTCTAAAGTACTATATGATTGGTATTAAATGTGCCATATGATCTTGAGATGCTCCCAGCGCTGCCAGTGACTTGGATTATCTATACATATACATTTTCAAGTATAAAAGATCCAAAGGGAATAAAGGTCTTTTCCTGCAAATTGTAACAACAACAACAACAACAACAACAACATATCACACAAAAGGCCCAAATTTACCTTAACCATTGAAAACAGGCCATGAAGTAACAATAGGAAGGTGGTTGGTGAAATCTATCATGGCAACACAGCCTAGCAAGGTTACAGAATCTCCTCCATCGTCCCAGAGGAATTTTTACCCCCCTCCAATATTTTAGCTACCATATTGATTCTGTCAATTTTTAAGCCACTCTGGGAGCCTTTCCAGGTGAAGCATAGGCTATAAATGCCTTAAACAAAGAAGTAAATAACACACATCCAACAGAGAACCAGATGAAGCAACAACAGTGACAACAGTTTGGGAAACTAATTCAGGAGAGAACATCGCAGCCTCTTCTTACAGAGCTTCAAAGCTAGAGAACCTTTGCGTCTTTCTTTCCTTACAAATACAACAAGGCATCAGGCATATATATGCCTTGTTATATTTGTAAGGCATACTGTGTACAGTATTCCTTACAATACAGAGCATCAAAGCTAGAGAGCTTTTGCATCTTTCTTTCCTTACAAATAAAACAAGGCATCAGGTATATAGATAAATTGAGAACTTTAAGAAATAAATCAGTCCACTTCTTCCTTTCCTTCCTCTTCTATTCTCTAGAACTCCACCTCCTTTTCTACTGACTTCTCTTCAGGACAAACTTCTAGGTAAGGATGGGTGAATCTGTCAATTTTGCTTTCTCCCACATTCAGATTTTTTACATTCTAAATTATTTCTCTCCTCAATATGAAGAACTTAGTGAATTTTGGCAAATTCTCTCCCTGCGCCCCTCCACCCCCTGACTTCCAAAAGGCAAATTACATGTTAGGCATAATTAGGAAGGAAATCTGAACTAAATCTAAAATAAAACTACCAATTTCATACTGCCCTTATACAAACCTATGGTGCAACCACACTTGAAATACTGTTCAGGATACCGCACATAAAAAGGGTTATTGTAGAATTGGGAAAGCTGCAGAAAAAGGCAACTAAAACCATTAACATGCTGGAGTAACTCCTTCATGAGGAAAGGTTACAATTTCTGGGACTGTTTAGAGAAAAGCTTAGTGAGGGGAGACATTATAGAGATGTACAAAATGATGCATGGTGTGGAGGAAGTGGATAAGGAGACATTTTTCTCCCTCTCCCATAATACTAGAATCTGGGGTCATCCCATGAAGCTGATTGCGGGGAGATTCAGAACAGATAAAAGGGAGTGCTTCTTCACATGGAACATAGTTAAACTATAGAATTCGCTACCACAAGATGTAGTGATGGCCACCAGTGGCTTTAAAGGGGAATTGGACAAATTCATGAAGGATAAGGCTATCAATGGCTACTAATTCTGATGGCTATATGCTACCTCCAGTGTCAGAGGCAGTGAGCCTATGTACACCAGTTGCTGGGGATCATGAGTGAAAGGGTGCTGTTGCACTCATGTCCTACTTGTGGGTTTCCAACAGGCAGGTGGTTGGCCACTATGTGAACAAAATGCAGAACTAAAATGGGCCTTTGGTCTGATCCAACATGGCTCTTCTTATGTTCTCATCAAACAAACTGAAATTAAATGTCATCCATCTGTACCAGCCAAATTCAATAGGTGCAGCTATTCCCAGTATGGGAAAGCCCATTTTGTACCTGCCTGCCATATACCTCAGGAGCCTGTTGGAAAAAAGAGGTGGCAACCCTAAATCAGCACTAATATAGTTAAATATACAGAGATTCAAGTCCAGATTTTTAAGAGTTAAGCATTCAGTGCCCTGAGTTTGGAAGGATGAATCTGTCTGTTTTGGTTTCTCTCTCTCTCTCTCTCTCTCTCTATATATATATATATATATATATGTGTGTGTAGTTCTTTTTGTCCCAAATATGGAGAACTTTGTGAATATCAATAAATTCTTATCAAAACCAAACTGAAACAAAATTTTCAACCATCCCTACTTCTAGAGGACTGAACTGATTGTCCAGAAGGTAACAACAAAAATGCTGGGCCTTTGCTAAAAGGACTTCTCACTTCCCACCAAATCTCACCTTACAAATAGGGCCTTGAAAATGGTCTGCAATGGGATATCATGGTTTGTTTACACCGGCTGGCCAAAGGTCACTTTAAACTCAATGCCCTGTTGATGGTCATGTTGTTGTGGCCATGCGGAATCCACCCCCATCCTTTGAGATGACAACACAGCCAGGCTTTCCTCCAGGCGACATTTCATTATTTTGAAAGAAAGGGTAGATTGCCAATCGTTCTGCAAGGTCAAATCTAGGTCACCATCAAAGCTCTGTTGCGGTCCTGTAAATGTACATTCATGCTATGTTGAACCAGATCACATTCATTTGCAACATGAAATTAAACGTCTCGGTGCTTTTACAAACCTACTTACAAGTCTGATAAGGGGATGTGAGGAATATTAACACTGACCATGGTTATGTCAGAATGAACTCTGCAGCCACAGGATACAATGTGTGGAATATTGAGCAGTGTATATAGTAAACTGGTCACGCAACACACAATTGAATTCTGCTGTTCATTATTTATGACAATCCTTGTATTATAATTATTACTATCCTGTCTTAGAATGGTAGAAAATGGTCTTGCTGCAATTGCTCACAACTTAAAGATTATTTTTACAGCTGACCCAAAACATATTTTCTGATTTCAGTGTAACTTTTTCAAAAGACATATGCCCAACGTCTGTGTCTTAATTTATAAAGTACTTGAAAGGAGTTAACTTGTTTGTTGTTTGCATACCCCTAGGTCTATGTCAGCTCCAGATTTGGGAGGGGGGGGTCCTTGGATAAGGTGACCACAGTGGACTTCCCTCCATGAGTAGCCCCACCCCTTTGCACTGTCACCACTAGCTTGCTCCCTCCCTCTCAACTCAGCCCACACTATTGCCCAGAAGGAGAGAGTCAGGCAAGTAGCCACTGTTTCTCCTTAATCTTGTCACGGCTCATATACTTGGGGATGGCAGGTGGACAGGTAGCAACTGTATGGAGGAAGAGGGCCTAGGTGCTCTGGGGGTCTGCTGTGGGCTCCCTGCTAGGCCTCAGCAATGCCCTAAATTAGGGGAGGGGAAAGGGAGAATGCATACACGGCAGTGCCAGTTCCTCCTCATTTAGGATAGGATAAGCCAAAGGAGAAGCGGAGAGCAAGTTGACAGTAGTGTGTAATCAGCAGTTTCCTACCTACTTAGACAACAAAGCAAGTCTGACCTGAAAGCTTTTATAGGGGTCAGGGAGTAATGCCTGACCTGTCTTGGCCAATTGGTGAAAAGAGGCTTCCTTGGCTGGTGTGAGGTGTCTCTCTTTGGTTTCTTCCTTTAACCAGCACTGAGTGGTAGCACAGAGGTTGAATCTCTGTCTGGCATCTCTCAGGACTACATGTGGAGGTTCCTGAGCCCCCTTCCCCCTTCACTCTCTCTCACACACACAGAGTTAAATTATCTGAGATCATTCTAAGGCTGGGATGTTACTTTTTTCTTTTCTTTTTTTACTAGAAACACAACATCTACCAGTTGCCATAAGAACGTAAGAATAGGTCTGCTGCATCAAATCGAAGACCAAGTTAGTCTAGCATTCTGTTCCCACAGTGGCCAACCAAATGCCTATGGGAAGCCCACAAGCAGAACATGAAGTCAATAGCACCCTCCCACTCCTATTCCCAAGCAACTGGTATTCAGAGGCAAACTGAAGGAAATACTGGAGATATTCAGAGGAAAATTGAAGGCAATACTGGAGGTAATATATAATATAGCCCTCAGGACTAGTAGCCATTGATAGCCTTACCCTCTAAGAATTTGGGTAATCCCATTTTAAAGCCATCTAAGTTGGTGGCCATCATTACATCCTCTGGAAATGAATTCCATAGCTTAACACTGTGCTCAGCTTCATTGGATGACCCCAATATGAATACTAGTTTTCTTGACCTGTACACTAATGTAAAAGAAGGTTGATCTTCAGTTCCAGATTTTGCTTGCCGTTTCTGTGAAGTGGTCAATTCAGTCAAAAGCAGCAACATTTATATCATCACTGAAAAGGGTTAAATTGCAATTATCTGTTTCCTTGAGGTGTTCCCAATGTAGGTGGAGTTTGGAATGTAGAGAACAGCAGACACCCACCACACACACACACACACACACACACTGGCATTTTTCCTTGATTATGTTTAATTACTTTTGAGGGTTGAGCAAGCTAGCACTGTCCCCCGCAGGCACCAGTGACTGACAGGGACGGCTCTTAGAGCCATTTATAGGGCTTCACATCATCAAGTAACTAACAGACCAAAGCTGACATGAAAAGAAAGTGCATTATTACTTTCATTATTATTAAAAGAGTTGTATTTGTTTTTGCAGTCCTCTATTCTTAACACAGCAGAGAATTTTCAGGTAGTATTAAATTTTGTGGCATTAAACTATGACACGAGTGAAACAAAAGTGCAAGTGAAGCAATTACTATATAGTGTAGTTTCAGACAAAAGTGAGGGGGGGCTCTTCAAAGTCCTCATTATCCTTGAATTAAGGTGACCTCACATGCTTGGGGTTGTTTTTTTGTTTTGTTTTTACTATTTGTGAATTGTTTTTATTTATTTTTTTGGCATGGGCGGTGTTGTTGTTAGGTGTGTTTCTTCTCACCACCAGAGACATCTCGTGATGTTTTGATGCATGAGGCAGGCAGGCAGAAAATCCAAATTGTACTGCTGTTTGGCTAAAATATTATACTTTGGTGTACCTTTAGAATTGCCAACTATCTAGTATTTCACCTACACTCTGCTTCCTAAGGCAAGCCACCTCACTTATCAGATTGGAGGCCCTGCCTTGCCAACCATGCACAGAAGTTACTATGCAGTAGTGGGACACTGACCAGTAGGAGAATACTGAATGAGTGGTCACTTAGAAGATGCTTCAAGGGCAAGCAAATTATGAAGGGGCTGGAGCAAAGTTATAACATTTGAGACTCTGTAGCTTAGAAAGGAAGGCAAGTATGGAGGAGGGTATGGGCATGAAGGAAGTATACAAAATTATCCATGGTGTGGAAAAAGTGGATAGGGAGAGATTTTTCTCTCTATATATTAATACTAGAACCCAAGTGTGATCTAAGTCTTCTCCATACTAGGGTCATCCAAGAAAGCTGATTGGTGGGAGATTCAGGACAGATAAAAGGAAATACTCCTTCACATAGTTCATCATCAAACTATGGGATTTGCTACCACAATGATGGCCACCAACTTGGATGGTTTTAACAGAGGATTAGAAACATCATGAAGGATAAGGCTATCAATGGCTATTAGTCATGATGGCTATATATTACCTCCGGAGCTAGATCTACACTAGTCCTTTTTATCAGTGTTGAAGCGCAGTTAGGGATGGCCGAGAATTCTGCCACGGATTCCAGTGAGGCCGAATGCACTGGCATTCGGCCCCCTGGAATCCGTTGCGGAATGGCCTCCTGCCCCCCCGCCCCCCCCGCGGAATCCCCCGGGACGACACTTACCTGGGGCGGATGCAGCGGATGTGGTGGCGGATGCGGCGGCGGATGCAGTGGCGGCGCGGCGGCGGAAGGTGAGGCGGCGGGGGCGGTGGAAGGCACAGCAGCGGGGGCAGGTGCGGCGGCGGGGGCAGCAGGTGTGGTGGCGGAAGGTGCAGCGGTGGCAGGTGCGGCGGCGGGGGCGGCAGTTGCGGCCCCGCCTCGCCCAGCCAAAATTCAGGTCGGGGAGAAGTGCCCCGTCTCCCCGGCCATGAAATACAAAAGTGAATGTTAAACACACACACACACACACACGTGATAGGCTAAGTAACGATTTACGTAGCCTATCACGGCTACATTTCCAAAGTCAGCCGTGATAGGCTACGTAAATCGTTATGTAGCCTATCACGGGTGACTTTGAAAGAAAAAAAAAAGTGTGTATGGAAATGGCGGCGCCCATGGGCGCCGCCATTTGTGTTCCTTATTTGGACCTGGGTAGTCTACGTAAAGATTTACGTAGACTACGGCGAAAATAAGGGCAACGCAAATAGAGCATTGCCCTTATTTTCGCCATAGTCTACGTAAATCTTTACGTAGACTACCCGGGCCCAAATAAGGAACGCAAATGGCGGCGCCCATGGGCGCCGCCATTTGCGTATGCGCTTTTTTTCCCCCCCAAAGTCAGCCGTGATAGGCTACACAACGATTTACGTAGCCTATCACGGCTAACTTTGGAAATCTAGCCGTGATAGGCTACGTAAATCGTTACGTAGCCTATCACATGTGTGTGTGTGTGTGTGTGTGTGTTTTTAACATTCACTTTGTAATGGCGGCGGCGGCAGCAGCCGGTCGGAAGACTGGCTGCCGCCCCCACCCCCGCCGAAACGCTGCCGAAACGCCGCCGGGACCCGCCGCCGAGAGGGACATTCGAGGGAGGTAAGTCCCATCCCGGGGGAGCGGGGGGGCAGAGAATTTCACCACCAATTTCGGGGGGCCGAATGCGTTGGCATTTGGCCTCCCCGAGATTCGTGGAGAAATTCTCTGCCATCCCTAGATTTGAAACGAAACCATCCTGGGCAATCCATTGCTAACGCAAGACACTGTGTGCTTCTGTGCCACGTCTACTGTATGCAAAAGAAGCCAAAATTCTGTGCTGAGAAAAGCTGAATGGTGAAGATTGAATAAATTGCACAAACCAAGTAGCTTTCCTAATTTATTTTGCTTTGCATAATGTATTCTATGTCTTTTTACTATTTTGAATTATTTCTCCTCATCATATAGAGGGGCAAGGAGTTTTGCAATGCAGTGATCACTGGAATTCACTTTCTGCCTGCACACCTTCAAGCATACATTTGCAATCATGAGAACGAAAAACTTACTTTTTAAAATGAACTTTGAGGTTCTCAGGAAACCGGATTCTGTATTTAAGGTCGTATTCTCTATGCACTTGCATGGAATGGCTTCATGCACAAGCCCTGAATTTAAATCATCATTTCAAATAAGTGATGCACTTCTGGAAATTACAACACCATGCAAGGGGTACAGGAAGCTGCGATCAAGAGATGCCCTTTAACATTTCCCACCATTGGTCACACTCTTGCCATGGCTGCTCCTCCATTCATCTTCTGGATTCTGTTCAGTACATTCTTCTTAATCAGTCCAATGAATCCAAATATCCTAACACTTTTTTAATAGAAAGTTACAGAAGTCAGAAGTCATCCTGGGTCTTTCTAGCCACCAAAAGCTTGACTAACTCTTTAAATATCTTCATCTTTCTATTAAGTCATTTTTGTGATAGAAATTGCTGGAGATGGCTCTCTCTTAGACGTTTCATAGCAAAAACATTTTTTTGCATCACTTTTAATTGGCTTGTTGTCAGGAACAGAGTTAAATCCCATTCAATCATCCAAATTCTGAGGATAATGACCACAGGGGTGAGTGGTGGCTGCATGGTGCCTGCTGGCCTGGCCCTGACCACCTAGGGAAGCATGAGAAATTTGTTGCAGTTCGTTTTTCACCAGAACTTGCCTGGTTCACACCTCCTGGACCCAAACATAGACCCAAACACAATCTGCAGTCCAAATCCATACACCTCTGAGCCTGTGATGTGATTGGCCAAACAACAACAAAATGTGTTTGAGAAATCTGCATGAAAAATGCACACTTCTGAAAAATGCACAAAAACATGATGTAATCGATAGGGGATAAATGCATACATTTCAAGAATGATGCATACATTTGGGGAAATATGGACAATTTTTTGTGCAAAATGGAAAAAAAACTACAAAGTCTGCAATCTGATACAGACATGGCTCAGAACAAGCTTTGAGGTAGAATTCAGAGAACCTGAACAAGCTCCAGTTTTGTTCTTTCACATATCCCTATGACCTCCACATGGCTATCCAAACTTTCACACAGCACCAACACATGTACAAGCTGCTGTACACATAGGCTCTCAACAAAATGTTCCGTGTATACACTGAGGTCAAGTGTAGATTATCGCACCCCCACGCTCGCACGCACACCCCCCACACACATATTCACATGGTTGACTGAACTGGGCTATACTAATAGGGTGGTACTGCAGAAAGGACATTTTTAGGGAACATCTACATACTAGAGCCAAAGGAGAAAGGGTGGATGGATCCACATCTGTCCTTTGCCATCTATGTTTGAAGTTCAGAAAAAAGTAATCAGTGTCCACTATTTTGATTTATTTGTTCTTTGAGGCCCATCATATTTTCTTCTCTTGTAGCCAACGCATAGGGAGACCACCTGAAAGGCCTGTTTTTATTTCTTTAGTCACTAAGTTATTTGTAAATAAATAGTTCTTTATTTAAATAGCACCACAGTTGTGCATGGTATTTAACATGGTAGCATTAACCAAAAAGACAAAACTTCCTGAGTTTGGCTTAATACACACATTTTTGTGCATATTTTTAAATGGCCAAACTTGTGCTCAAAGTTCAAGAAAGTGCAGATTTTTGGAACACAACTGCATTCCAGTTCAGATCAGGTATGTTTGCATTAAGATGCAAATCAAATGAAATTCTCACCCATCTCTGGTATTGAAGATAGCTGTAAAAATGGGCTGGGAGCATTACCCCAAACCTCAGCTCCCTCTTCCCCTTGTCTTGGCATCTGCCTCTTCTAGGGCCACCACCATTCTTATTTTTTGTGGCCAGTCTCCTGCACCTTTTAAACCTTTCTGGCAGGCAGAAATCTAAACATTGCTGTCTTTCTTGTGAGTTAGAACTTGGAATTTCCCAGCATATGAATAGGGGAGAAGGCAGAGGGAGATGACTGGTCCACTGGCTGCTGATATCGCAATGGGTCATAACTCCGAGAGATCATTTTCCTTATTACTTTATTTTCTTGAAGTTTCCCAAACACACTCCATTACTTTCCACTCCTCCTCAGCTTTCTGTTGATACCTCTTGCTGCCTGTCATGGCATAGGAAGAGGAGATGCACTTGCTACTTGCAAACTTTGTCATCATCAGGAGATATTCCCTGCTTGGGGGGCACAGTGCTCTGGACTGAATGAGCTGAGGATCTGTGGAGGGTTGATGTGTGCATGAAACTGCCTCGCAGTGACGAGGTGGTGGGTTGACGATTAATGGCTGTTTGCCAACCCTGACCTTCTGGGATGAACCTATTCTAGTGGTCTTTTACCCAGTTGCCATGCTGAGTGTTCCTTATGTTGTTGTTGTTGTTGTTGCTGCTTGCATACCAGCAGGCTCAACATCAGCACATGGCATCTTCAGTTCCTGGGGCCCTGCAGGGCGCATTGTCATGCTGATGCCTGCCCTGGCCAGGCAGTTTGGAGCAGCCATTTTAATTTCCCACATTGCCCCTTAGTTCTTCTCTGGGGCATTGTGGGAAATCAAAATGGCAGTTCTAAGCTGCCTGACGCTGATTTCAGCACCGCTGCCACCAGTGTGTAGTGGAGCCAGGGCTCTCAGGGACGCAGCACCAGCACATTTCTTACTAGCAGGGACACTGATGTCATCTGCCACCCCCTCCCCTCAGACTTCCCTGTTCCCTCTAAGCTTAGCTGCAATCCCCACAGTAGCAATGGGAAAATGAATTTCCCCAGCAAAAATACATGGTTCCTTGTTGTAATGCAAATTATTTGGGTGTGGCCTGGTCCTGAATGGGCAATTGACCCACTAGCTTTACAAAAGACAAGCTCCTGGTGGAGATAAAACTGCTAGAACTGGTTTGTTGATATGGATCAACACAGTAGCATGATTTTTGGACTCTCCTTGGGTGTGTCACTATGGGGACTGTCATGGTGAGTGGCTGCACAGAATTTCCCACTACACCCTTGGCAACTACTCGGTAAATTTGCTGGGGCCCATCAACATAGCAGGGGAGTTGCCAGGGGGCAGTTTGCTGTGGGCCTCTGCAAACCAGGAGCTGGTTCTGCTTGCATGTTTTGTTCCTTGATGTGGGGAGACTCAGGGTTAAACTACACATGATGTTAACTACATAGCAAGCAGCTCCTTTTCTCTTGTTTTACTCAAAAGTAGACATGGGGGCTGATTCAAGACAGAGGCACAGAGAGAGGAGAGATTTAATCTTTCCCTCCTGCACCGCAATTCCCCCTCCAAAGATCACCTCACCCACTCCACACAGCAGTTGTTGATAGTTTAAAAAGCCCTCATTTGCACCTATGGTAGCTTTTATTAATATTGCTAACTCCTGCGGAGAGGAAGGGTCTGGGGAAGGAAGGATTAAAGCTCTTCTCCATACATGTTGTAGTCCTGATCCAAATTGGAGGGTCCCATGCTTACCTTTGAGCTAAACAAAACCAGAAAGGGAGCTCCATGCGACATAATATGACATGTTAGACATAACATGTAGTTTGACCCTCATTGTGACAAGCGTTGATAACCCTACTCTGTGTAACAAAAATACCACATTGCGTCTGCTGTGTCTAAAGATGTCCTCAGTGAGTTGATTCATCATAGAA
Source organism: Heloderma suspectum (assembly GCF_057233095.1). Taxonomy (NCBI): domain Eukaryota; kingdom Metazoa; phylum Chordata; class Lepidosauria; order Squamata; family Helodermatidae; genus Heloderma; species Heloderma suspectum. The sequence goes on from NC_139461.1 coordinate 293,928,942, forward strand.
ATGGATGGAGGAACTCCACTTTAAAGCAAAAACCAATGGTATATTTACCCATTTAAGGGTGTGAAATTAAAGACTCCAAATAAACGCTCTTGGGAATGATTGTGTAAAATAGGAATAATCCATCCATTATTCACCTCCCAGTATATCCATGTTCAAATGACTCTTCACATTAGAATGTTTATTAATAGTCAATAAGTGATAGAATGCTGTCTTTGTTCTTTGGAGCTTTTTTCCCCAGTCACATTTTTTAATTAATATGCAGACAATCGAGTCGTTTATCTAGCCAGTGATGTAAGCAGTGCTGAATCCAGAAAATGCTTTTTTCTCCTTGTGCCATTTACGTCACAAGTCTTTCCAGTTGAATCAGTGGGAAAATGATCTAAAAACTGAATCCTCTCTGCCCTCAATACCCCACTTGCCAAGAGGGTACTTTCTCCTATAGGGTGCATTCTCCATGATGATGTTATAATGGAATGTGGGAACAAGGATGGGTTTATGGGTCATTTCACATAGGTCCTTCCTTGAGCATTGGATCATCTAAACCTTGTGAAACACTCATACCCCACGTTTTTATCATTTTAGATGATGATGCCATGTCATCAGAATATTGAAAATACAATCTCATATTCTGCCAATTGCTTTGGATTCCTTGGATGGAGCTCCTTCTGATCTTCAGTAAGGGAATCATACTGCATGGATTGGGGATGTACAGACTGTGTGAAATCCATTCTGTCTGTGTTTCATGGGTTGCCAGGTGCCTTTTGTTCCATCGTCCACCCATCGACAGAAATGGATTTTTGTATAGTTCCCAAATTTGCACAAATTTGCACTTGCAAAAATGTGTAAATTCCCACAAATCCCCCCCTTGTGCATTTTTATGCTTTAGCCTATGGGGGAAATGCACATTTTTGGCTGGGTTTTCGACAAAGAAATTTGCACAAAATTTGTGAAGGTTAGAAAAATGGTCTGCAAGTCTGTGGAATCCACCTGACAGAGGAAAAGCGGGTCCGCTGCAGAATCCACAGGTCAGATTCATAAAAATCCCAACCAATTTGGTTCCACGGTGGTTTTCTCCAATATCCCTAGAATGGATTTCAGTATGCTCATGACATATGTTGAAATCTTAGTGCGCTGGCATGAAAAATCCTGATGGCGCTATACCCTCCATCTTTCGTAACAACATTCCTCGAATCTGTGTGCACGTAAGTATGTCAACCCACCTGCTTAAATTACTTCACCAACACAAGTAGGATAGATACTGTCAGGAAGAGGAGAAGAGCAAGAAAGTAACAGCCCGAGGTTGAGGAACCATTCTTGGCACCACACTTGAACCATGGGTTGGTGTTGAAACATGGGTTGTTGTTGAAACATGGGTTGTTGTGTTGTCTCAATGCACCATGATAACAAACAATGGTTTGTTAACTATAAACAACCTACAGTTCACAACCCAACAACAAACCATGGGTTCTCTTGTATGTGGGTTATCATGTTGTGTGAACCCAACCATTGTGTTCTAGCAGGGCCTTGAGGTCCTGACAGATGCACAAAGTTGTCAATAGGGATGTGTGAATCAGCTCAGCTAGGTTCTCTGGATTCCACCTCGAAGCTTATTCATGTCCATATCAGATTGTGAGCTTTGTTTTTCTTTTTCATGAACATTCGTATGTATTTTTGTGCACAATTTCCCAAGTATACACATGAGTTGTGCACATTTTCCAAATCTATACATTTTTCTACCAGTGATTAAAGTGTGTTTCTTTATGTTTTTCAAACATACACATTTTTGTTGGTTCTGTGAACCACATCACAAACTCAGGAATATACAGACTTCAGCCGCAGGTTGCATTCAGGTCTGTGTTCAGAACAAGAGCGAGGAAAGCCTTGTCTCACTAACTCAGGACAGTAAAAATGTTTGTTTGTTATGACAAATAAGAAAATGTTCCAGTTGCTACACTGGTGTTTGTTTGAAAATCTGGATAGTACAAGTCATCCATTTCATGAAATGGAAGAATGGGATCATCCACTTTAGACAAACACCCCAATCACTTGCTGCAATTTCTAAGAGTTGCATTTAGTAGAGAGACATTGCCTCTTTTTCATGGAATGGACAGACATTTTGTCCTGAGACTGAACAAAAAGTGTCATGACCACTTAACAGCTACAGTGTGTTCAGATAGATAGATAGATAGATAGATAGATAGATAGATAGTCACTGAACAGTGTGACAATGTCTAAACCTACATTTTATTCATTCAGGCTGCAATACCATACACACTTACCTGGGAATAAGGCCTATTGAACTCAATGATCTTACTTCTGACATGCACAGGATTGTGCTGTCATTGGCCTAAATCAATGTACCATTAATGGAAGAAATTGCACATATTTCGGAATGTGGTTTCTGCCAGTGCAACATCGTTTGCACTAGTAGAATGACACTGTTGGATACAATCCATCCATTCATTCATTCATTCATTCATTTGATTTATATCCCATTCTATCCCATGGGCTCAAACTGGCTTACAGCAGTTCTTCTAAACATGAACACTCCAATCCTGAAGAGACTCACAATCTAAAGCATCTTACCAGTGAAATCCTCAAAGACTGGACAGAGCAATCCAGGCTTATAAAGCCTGAATGTTTATTCACACAAAATTAAAACAATTGCACCAATTATAACAACAGTATGTGGTATCAAAGGGATCTCTTTATTGGGACAGGCATATCTTCTAACTCCTATTCTAGACTCCAGGCAGCTCACAATATGGTGGTTATTCCTTCCACACACAACACAGGAGCACTGGCCATGCTCCCTGTCTCAAATATTGCCAATGTATAGCATTAGGATTTCAGAAGAAGGGCAAGTTGGAGCCCAACTGACAATGCACAAACCCACCTGCTTCCCTAAAGAGCCTACACTGTTTCACTTTAGACAACCGTCCTTATTAATTCATCATGATGTTTTCCTGGATTGACTTGTAAAGTTCATTCAGTGCTGACCACTAATCTCATGGTAGTCCTCCTTTAGCTATTACCAGCACAGACCAGCTTTCACATTAAATCTGCTTCTCAGGTAACATTTTCTAGGCCTTTAGTCTTCCCCTGCACATTTTGTGCATTGAGGTTCACTCTGAAAATCGTCCTAGAGTCACCTCTATTTCTTTACCTGTTAATGATAACTCCAAGAACAGCAACACTTAAAGATTGCTTTGACATGTACAGAGTTCTGTATAAGAATTTTTCATCTGACCATCCTGGAAAAGGCCTCAGCTCAACCAGCTCATAAATTCACCAGCATATTACTAAGAGGAGTAGCCAATGGACTTGTTCCTTTAGTTTGGAAGCCACATCCTGTATTGTCTATGATTCAAATCATGCAGTTCTACCTCCTTCCCTGCTCCCATTGTGTTTCTAGCTAACCAGGCCTGGCTCCAGGTTTTTGGAGATCTGGGCATATGACTCACAGCAGCTCCCCAAAAGGCATGATAACCCCTTCTCCACATCAGCTGCAGTAGTGGTTCTGGCAGCCTGGCAACCATGGCAAACCACCCTAACAGAGGCCCAACATTTATTCCATAAAGGAAGAGTCTTCTGTAAAAGGGATCTTGATGTTTCTGCTCTAAAAGTGCTGGTTGGCTTTCTCCCTTCAGCCTATAGCCTGGAGGGACTCTTCCTGGGCTGAGTGGCAGGGATATTAATATCTTGATGTTTTCTCTCCTGCTCATAATACCAGAGTTTGCAATCACCCAATGAGACCAATTGCCAGTAGATTTAGCAAGGACAAAAGAAAAACCTTTTTCGCACAATGCATAATTAACTTATGGAACTGGGTTCTGCAAGTTGTTCCCATGATGGCCACTTGCTTACACTGTATTTTTAAAAAAGAAAATAAAAGAAGGATTAGACAATTCATGTAGGATTCATCTATCCATAACTAGCACTTTGCCATGACAGCCCTATGGAACCGGAGTCCAGTTTCACCTGAGAGGTAGTTAGACTGGCTAGCCAGCTTTGTTGGCTCAGACCCGAGTTGCACCAATTCCCTTTCAAAGTGTATACATACAAAATTGCTCAATTGGTCTCCTGCACCATCAATTAACAGAAGGGATGAGTTACTAATTGGTGTGGGAACACTGGGCCAGATTCCTGGGTCAAATTGTATGCAGAATCTTGAGAAATCGTTTCAACGATGAACTTCTGTCTCCCACCAGCAACCTCTTGTGTATCTAAAGAGGCCAACTTCACACCTTGAAGAGTGCATGTGCACACTGATGTTTTGAAGGGAATTAGAAATACATTTGATGCCATGCTGGTGCTACCTTGTTGTCCTGGTGTTCCACAACCCAGACAAGGATCACCCAGGTGACAGCACTAAGAACATAATAGCCTGCTGAATCAGACCAAGGGTCCATCTAGTCCAGCATCCAGATAGGGTGGCCTCTTATTAATCACCCAAAAAGAGGACAAAAGAGGACACAGATTTACATAAAATCTGCATATGATAATTTAAATGTAAAAATGCAAATGTAAGATTTAAATAGAAATACATCTCACCATACTGGGGTTGACTGACCAGGTGTCCCATGTGCCTGTTCAATCCGCTGACCAGGTGCTAACTGCTGATGGGCAACTTCAAGGCCCAGCTCTTCCTTCGTACGATTCTTTATCTTTCTTCCAGACTTGGACTGGACAGCCCTTCAATTAGAGGATGCTTTCAAATAAAGGACTATCCCCTGTAAAGTATGGCACATGGCCACCCTATGTCCAGCACAACCAGAAGATTAAGAGGGTTCTATCCTTAAAATCAGCATAAAAATAATTTTAAATACAATACAATACAATAAATATTTCTTTCCCAGATAGTCATGGTCAACTCAAACTTCATTAGAGTACTGGAGAGATATTTTCTCAGGGACTCTTGACACACACTTCCCATGCTTCCCATGTGAGGAAAGTCTTCATAAACATGGAAGATAAATACATTTTCACTTGCATAGTGTTGGCAACTCTATGATGCTTAAATAAGAACAATACACAGCTTCATAGCCAACAATCTGGGCCATAGAGACAGATTGGGGATCCTGCTGGTGTACTGCCCACCCTGCTGGCCAGCATCCTCCCTGACTGAGCTGGCGGAGGCAGTCGCAAGTGTGGTGTTGGAGGAACCCAGAATCGTGGTTCTGGGTGACTTCAACTTCCATGCTGAGGCTGTCTCCGGAGTTCCAGCTCAGGACCTCATGGCCTCCATGACACCCATGGGGCTGTCTCAGTATGTCATCGGCCAAACAGATGAAGCAGGGCACACCCTTGATTTGGTTTTTGTTCCAACTTGTGAGATGGGTAGTCTGAAGATTGGGGGGCTCCAGGAAACTGCATTGCCATGGTCAGACCATTTCTTGGTGAGATTTGAACTTACGGCATTACTCCGCTCCTGCAGGAGTGGGGGACCTATTCGGATGATCCGCCCCAGGAGACTGATGGAATCCAATAGATTTCTGAATGCTCTTGGGGATTTTCCAGTGGAGAGAGCTGGTGATCCAGCCGAGGCCCTAGCCTCACTGTGAGATGCAGAGGGCCATCGACTTGATCACACCTGAGTGCTCCTCTCCGTCACTGTGGAGCCTGTTCTGGTCCCTGGTATACTGGGGAGCTGCGGTCAATGAAACAGGCTGGACGTTGGCTGGAGCGCAAATGGTGCAAGACTCAAAATGAAGATGACTGAGCACGCTGTAGAGTGCATAATCATGCCTATTGCGTGGCAGTTCAGGCAGCAAAGAAGGTTTATTTTGCTGCCTCCATTGCGTCCTCAAGTAGCCATCCAGCAGAGCTCTTCCGGGTGGTCCGGTGGTTGTTAACGTCTTCCCCAGTAAATGGGGCCCTGGCCCCGTCGAGGACCCGCTGTGACCTTTTTGCATCGCACTTTGAGGACAAAATCTCTTGTCTCCTCAGTGACCTTGATGCTGTTGCTAGTGTCTGATGCCACCATCTGCCTGATTTTGTGGGATCAGTTCCAGTTGTTACGGCCTGATGATGTGGACAAGATGCTTGCAATAATGCGACCAACCACGTGCCTTCTTGATCCCTGTCCCTCCTGGCTAATAAAAGCTAGCCGAGGGGGTATGACTGGGTGGGTCCAGGGAGTGATAAATGCTTCCCTACGGGAAGGGGTGATCCCTGCTGTCCTTAAGGAGCCACTCCTGAAGAAGCCCACTCTGAACCCAACAGTATTAGACAACTACCGCCCAGTCGCAAATACCCCTTTTCTAGGGAAGTTACTCAAGAGGGTCATGGTAGACCAACTGCAGGCACTCTTGGAAGATACTGATTATCTAGACCCATTTCAGTCTGGGTTTCATTCTGGTTATGGGACTGAATGGATAGATGACCTTTATTGAGAGAGGGACAGGGGGAGTGCAACCCTATTAATTCTGCTTGATCTCTCATTGGCTTTTGATACCATTGACCATGGTATCATCCTGGATCGACTCTGTGGGATGGGTATTGGAGGCACTGTGCTACAGTGGTTCCAGTCCTACCTATGGGGCCAATTTCAAAGGGTAATATTGGGTGACTATTCCTCAGCCCCTTGGCAACTGAGCTATGGGGTGCCGCAGGGTACCAACTTGTCCCCAGTGTTGTTTAACATCTATATGAAGCTGCTGGGAGCAGTCATTAGGGGATTTGGAGCTAAATGCCATCAATATGCTGGCGACATGCAGCTTTATCTCCCTGTGACATCTGAATCAGGAGAGGCTGTGCAAGTCCTGAATCAGTGCCTAGACTCAGTAATGGGCTGGATGAGGGTCAATAAACTGAAGCTGCATCCTGGGAAGATGGAAGTCCTGTGGGTGAATGGTTCCCGGGTCCGGGAGATAGGCTCATTGCCTGTTCTGGATGGGGTTGCACTTCCTCTGAAAGATCAGGTCCGTAGTCTGGGGGTACTCCTAGATCCATCATTGTCGCTGGAGGCCCAAGTGGTCGCAGAAGCTAGGAGTGCCTTTTACCAGCTTCGGCTGGTTCTCCAGCTACGGCCTCTCCTGGACAGGGATAGCTTGACCACGGTGGAACAGGCATTAGTAACCTCAAGACTGGATTACTGCAATGCGCTCTATGTGGGGCTGCCCTTAAGGCTCGTCCAGAAGCTGGAGCTAGTGCAGAATGCAGCAGCTTGGCTGTTGTCGGAAGCTGCCCCTTTTCAGCATGTAACTCCTTTGCTGAGGGAACTGCACTGGCTACGTATTCGCTACCAGGCCAGGTTTTAGGTATTAGTACTAGTGTACAAAGCCCTAAACAACTTGGTACCAGGATACCTGAGAGACTGCCTCCTTCCTTACCAACCTGCCTGGTCACTGAGGTCATCAGAGGGCATGTTCCTGGTGGTCCCACGTGGACCCATGGCCCAGTTGGAGTCCACCAGGAAAAGAGCCTTCAGTGTGGTGGCCCCCTTCCTGTGGAATTCCCTACCTTTAGAGGTCAGGCAGGCGCCAACATTGTGTTCCTTCCGGCGCCTCCTGAAGACATTGTTCTTTCAAGAGGCCTTCCTTGCATGACCAGCTGTGGTTTGTTAAACTCCACTTTGTTGGGGTTTGTCTTTTTAAAAAAATGTTTTAACTCTTTTAACCATTGTTTTATTCTTTTATCATGTTGAAATCTTCTGATGAGAAGCAGTATATAAATATTGTAAATAAATAAATTCCTAAACTGGCAAGCAACACATGCCATGATGGATGGCAAACCAAAACTGTCCTGTTAGTGTTTCCCAAGTAGCTGATATACAGTAGATAAACCCATGGCAAGAGAGAAGCAATAATGTTTCAGAGTTGAAGATGGTGTAATAGAAACACCATCTCCTACCATAGGTTGGACTCAGTGGTCGTATAGGCCCCTTCCAACCCTACTATTTTATTAGTCTATGTACATTTCTTTTGTCTCACTGTAATCTCTGATTACACTGGTTTTCCCAGTAGCAATGTATGGCTGTGAGAGCTGGACTGTAAGGAAGGCTGAGCGCCGAAGGATCGATGCTTTCGAACTGTGATGCTGGAGAAGACTCTTACGAGTCCCCTGGACTGCAAGGAGATCAAATCAGTCAATCCTAAAGGAAATCAACCCTGACTGCTCATTGGAAGGACAGATACTGAAGCTGAAGCTCAAATATTGTGGCCACCTAATAAGAAGAGAAAAGTCATTGGAAAAGACCCTGATGCTGGGAAAGATTGAAGGCAAAAGGAGAAGGGGACAGCAGAGGATGAGATGGCTAGATAGCATCACCGATACAATGAATATGAGCACACTCTGAGAGAGAGCGCAGGACAGGAAGGCCTGGCGTGCTATGGTCCATGGGGTCACGAAGAGTCGGACACGACTGAACGACTGAACAACAACAACAATCTCTGATTGATTTGTTGTTGTTGCTTTTTAGATTACAGCAAACACGTTTGTTTTTGTAATTAACATAAGTTTCAGACCTGTTCATTAAAGTAACTTCTTTGTTGTTCAGTTCATGGTTTAATAATATTTGACCATTATTCAACAATATTTGACTCAATTGACCAAATCTTTTTAACTGGTTAGAATGTAGTTTTACCTGGTTAAATCTGCCAGTTTCACTTCCACTTTCAAATATGTTGGGTTTTTTTCAGTCTCAAGTTCTTTCCATCCCAAATATGAAGAAATTCACAAATGTTGGTAAATTCTTATCAAAACTGAACTGAATTCTCACCCAGTTGCACCAGTGATTCCCACCACGGAGAGGACCATGCTGTACATCCCTACTGTATAGTTGCTAAAGACAAGGAGCCTGTCAAAAAGAAAGTTGTGGCAACCCTCATCCAGTACTAACACGGGGCCAATCTACATGGGGCTTTTACTCCGGTTCTACTCCCCTCCCCCAAGACTATCATGTGAGATGACGCACACCCCTCCCTGTAGCTAGCACAGTGTTTCTTCCCCTAAATCAAGGTGTGTTTTCTTCAAACTCATTTTGTGATGGATTTTCCCATCACAGCAGCTTCAGTGCAGTTTGGGAGTCCATGTGACTTCAGCTGGCTTTGGTGAGGGCTGGTGGAAGCAGCTCTGATTGGCAGAAGGGAAAGTTGAGTGAGGCAGGGGCATGGGGAGAGCAGAGGGCTTAACATGTCTACCCAGAAGTAACTCATTGCTTTCTAATGCAGTTTGCCGAGTACAGGAGCAGAGGGGTCAGGATAATTCCTTTGCCAGTTGTTTGTGTCCTAGAGTGGGGAGAAAAGCCATCCTCGATGCTTTGAAACTGCAGTTGTGGAGCAGAGGGAGTGTGAAGGTACACAGAGCTGTGCTTATTTTAAAAGCTTCACTGAGTGCAGGAGGGGGGGTGCGGAGCGGATAGCAAGCCTCAGCTCATTCACTCCACCCACCCAACCCCCGAACTAATGCAGTTTCAGGTGCCATTTGCACCATGCAAGTGGATTTTTTTTTTTACTGAATACATCACATTACTGGCTACCATTTGCCCAAGAGGAGCTAACCCGATCTCATGAAAATCCGTATTTAAACAGAATCACTTCAAAAACCATCCCCATGTAAATTAAGCCATAGCTCAATACACAGGGATTCCAAGCCAGATTTTAAGAGCAAAGCACTCAAAGCTTTGAGCCTGAGTGGATGAATTTGTCAGTTTCCATTTCCTCCATGTTTGACTTCTTTAAATCTCACATTATTTCCATGCTAGTGAACTTTGGTAATTTCTTATAAAAAATGAACAGAAATTCTCATCCATCCTCAAATGCCCAAGCCTAGTGGGTCTGATACATGCATTTTATGCTTCTCCCTTGAAATTAATTATTTCATCCCCCTTCTTGTTTTCTGGGTTGTCATGCAGACTGGGTAGCCTCCTTAAAAGAAAATGATAGCTTTCCTGCACTTAGGAGTGTAATTATTTTAAACATTTTCTTTGTCACAAGAGTTTTCTACAGCTGAAGTTAATTTACATCTGATGAGTATAACCTTTCACCTTAAAAGGAATCCTTTAGCAAAAAGAAGGAATGTGAACACAACATACATTTTATCCACAAATATATGTACATATTCTATAGACTGCTGTTTATGCCTGACATGCAACCCTTGCAACTGGAATTTGTAATGGCTCTTCACCCCTTTGCAAATATTTAAAGTGCATTCAAAATGATATGAATAGCTTCCCCTCTTCAAATTTCAGGAATTCTGACTCTCACTAAGTTTATAGCTGCTTGTTCCCAATTGGCTCATAAGATCTAATAGATTAAATTGGGCAATTAAATATATAATAAACAAAACAGAAACCTGACTGTGTATGTCTTCTTTCTCTCTCTGTTTGAAGACTTGCCCAGCTTTTAAATGGCTCTTACTTAAAGGCTAGTATCTGCCAACATCTTAAGAATTTGCATGTGTTTAAAAAGGTATTTCACTTTATACAAGGAGAAGTTCCCCAACTAAAAGCTCAACTGTTGCATGGAAATCCTTTAAGTGCTTTCTTTTAGTTCATGGCTGATGTCCAGAGGGGGGGTGGGGGTGGAATTCAATTGACATGGCCATTTTTAAAAAAAAAAAAAAACATGATGTGAATAAGCAAACCTTACCATAATAAGGGAATGATTCATGTGTATACAAAGCTTCTAGACTAACAAGCTTCTGTCTGTTAGACAAGAGTTTGGTGCTGACATGCACTCTGCTGAATAAATTTGATCTTTACCGTTCTTTTGCTACTCCCAATTACTGTTCAAATGTAATATTCTGTCCAACTTAGGCACACCACCTGTTTACGTAGGGTGGGATCCAGACTTAGTCATACTTAAAGTAGATCAGTTGAAAACAAAGGGACCTAAATTAGTCATGACTTACTTAAATCCCAACAGTTTTAGTAGGTCTACTGTAAGTAGGACTGAGTCTGAATCCTATCCATAATTAATGTGTGGAATTTGCTGCCACAGGGTGTAGGGATCGCCACTGACTCAGATGGCTTTCGAAGGGGATTTTAGACAAATTCATCAGTGGCTATTAGGCGTGACTACAAAATAGAACCTCATGGCCAGAGGCATAATGTCACTGAATGCATCAATAGAGGATGGCGATTGTCCTCATGACGGACTCATGGGCTTCCATTGGCATCTGGTTGGCCGTTGTGAGCAGTAGAATGCTGGACCTGATGGACTTTCAGGGTTCTATCTTGTATTATTACTACTTAGAGTAGACCCATTGAAATGAATGGGACTTAAGCTAGTCATCACCAACTTAACTCCCATTCATTTCAATAGGTCTGCTCTAAGTAGGAATAATGAGATACATTTGGGGGGTATAGTTCGATGAGTTTTCCAGGGCTCAGCCTCCTGGACTTTGATCCAGTGCTTGCTGCAGGGCCCAACTCAATCTGCAGTGAATCGGGCCAATTCATGAATTTTCCAAAAATTTTGCACATTTGAGGGGGTTCTTCAATTTGCACAAATTCAGCCATAATTTCTGCAAACTGCAGAAACCCACCCACTCCCATGTGCAGAAAGTTCCTGGAGTTTGAGGAACAGCCCACAACACAGCTCACAGATGCAAAGCAAGTTAAACACGCCACAGAACTCCATCAAGCCACCACCACCCCAGTTTTATCCAGCAATGGACATCTCTAGTCCCAATCCAGCCCCGCAAGGATCCCCAGAACAGGGAACCCGAGAGGGCCAGGCTGAGACCCCAGGCAGCCAGATTGGGCTCAACAACCCCACTTTAGAAATTTTAAGTGTTTTTCATTACCCGAGTTGAAAAAGTAAAATGCACATCTCATGCTCACCATCCAGGAGGGAGACAGAGCATTGCATGCGTGAATTTACCCAGCTATAGGCTCATCTATTTTCCAAACAAACACTGCCTTTGGGGGACAACTTTGCCAACGTTGTCCGCTAAAGGCAGCATTTGTTTCCAAATGTTTTCTGCCACATGAAAGCATGTGGGTTAGCAGCAGCTGAGGCTTGTATAAGCAACAGCAGTTCTCCAGCATTTATTCCTTGACGGATCGAGGATCTGCCACATGAGGATATGAAATTCATTGTAGCTTCAAATTCTTTCTTTCTTTCTTTCTTTCTTTCTTTCTTTCTTTCTTTCTTTCTGTGTCTCTGTTTACACACAGTGATTTGTTGGCCTCTTCTGATGACAGTTGTGGTGGTGTAATTATTTCATGAAACCAATACAGGCCTGTGAATCACTGCTAGGGACAAAGAACAGGATGGCTGTGGAAGCTGGTGGCCCCGATGTCAGTGGGGCGGTGAATCCGCTCCAGGTTTCAGTCAGAACCAGTCAGAACTCTAAAGGAGTCTTCCAAGATGCAGAAGCGCTTTAGATCATTCCTTTGGAGTTCTGACTGGTCCTGACTGAAACCTGGAGCGGATTTACCGTCCCACCGACTTCAGAGCCACCAGCCTCCACTGCTTCCAGCAGCAGATATTTCAAGCAGTGGGGCTACTAGGGCAGGAGCTGGAAGCAGACATCCAGGGCCCCAACTTAGCAAAAGAGCAGGAGGGGCCCCAAGTGCAGCAAGGCCAGCTCACCCCATTTCAATTTAAGTGAAGAAAATCAAAATTTCTCTTGGAAGGTGGAGACCTCATAAGACCATTCAGTCCAGAGCCTAAAGCAGGACTGGGCAAGATGCAGGCTGCCTGAGCCCGCCCGCCTGCCCAGCATTTCACACCCCAATGCCACTGCTGAATTGACTGAGGTGGTGGCAAAGAAGTGGCAAGTTTTCAAGAAAACAAGGCATGTAGGGAGTGCACCCAGTGGCTGGTGCTCAGTGGGGCTGGTGGGGCAGAGGACAGGCCAGATACTCAATATTGTACTGAGACTGTTGGAGGAGGGCTGGAGAACATCGTGCGGGGCAATCAACAGCTGCATGCTGTGCACTGGAGCAAATGTACCTGGTTGTGGGGGGATTTCTCTGCCACAAGAGGCTGAGAAGAGGCAGAGGGGCGCTGCCTTATTTGCCCCCAATATAGCACCACCTCTGACTGCGCCCCTTGTTTGGAAGCAGGATTGCATTCCCGGAAGCCTCTGCACTCCCCCAATATGCCTTGTTTCCTTGCAAAAATGTGCTGTTGTTGTTGTTGTTTTGTCACTGTGGCAAAATCAGTGGCAATTCCAGCGGTGGCAATTTTACCAGGGAGGGGTGCAGCCCTCAGCGGGTTCTAGGAGGCAATAGAGCTCCCCAGTCCCAGGACGTTGGCTGCCCCTGGTGTAAGGTTACCCAACAGCACCACTGATTTCACAGGAGAGTCAGTCACCACATTTTGTTGGTTAATCAACAAGGCCTACACATTATGTGAGAAAGTCATTCCTCATAGTACAGTAGAAACCAGAGTGAGAAGCATGAAATTGCTGGTTGCATGTCACCCAGCCAAAAAGGGCATTGCCTTGATTCGGATGCATTGTACTTAGGGATGTCACAAGAGTGTGGTTGGCGCTCAAGGCTCATTGATTGCTCACCAGCTTGGGCCCCCCCGATGCCAGTGCACAGATCCCTGTGCTTGCCCAACTCAGCACACACTGAGTCTGGCAAGTGTGGGGGTCCTTGCTTGTCCACGATGGTCTAACTAGACCATTTACGCCTGTAATTTTGTGTAAATGGGGCTATTTACGACTGCCATTTTACACATATGGTGACTTAATGTAAATAGCAGAACTGCCATCCACAAACTGACCATTCGTGCAGCACACTGAACAGGGGTGGATGGGCACTGGGGGTCTGGCGAGCGAAGCAGGCTCCGGTGAGTTCGCCCATCCCTAATTGCATTGGATCCAGATTTAGTCATGCTTACAGTTGACCCATTGAAATCAATGGGATTTATGTTTGTTGTGACTAACTTGCCCCATTGATTTCAACAGAACCAAACCATTGCTTAGGACTCTGTGTCAGTTCACACAAAGGTGACCGGTGGGGGTGGGGCAAATAGAAGGGAGCTGTGAAATTGACCCACTAGATAGAATCACCTATTTAGAATAGTCTGTACAGGTCCCAGACAACTTATAGAGGGGGCAGGGAGGAGAGAAAGAGCAGCGCAACTGACAATTGGCTGTGTTCACACACTCATCATTTCATTTGGGACCAGTATGAAGGGTCTCCCTATCGTGGTGCCAATTACTTTCAATAATATAGGGGGAAAGTTAGGACTGAGGAATATTTATTGCATGAGAACCTGAAATAACATGACATTTGCTGCCAAACATGAAGGCTGAGGTCGGAGATGGATGCCAGACTCCATTCTGAACATAATGTGTAGCCTCACCTAGGGATGAATGAAACTGATAGTTTCGCTTTCTCCCACATTTGATTTACTTTTTTCAGTCTTAAGTTCTTTCCATCCAGTTTCTGAAGAAATTTGCAAATCTTAGTAAGTTCTTGCCAGACAATGAACCAAACAAACATCTCACCCACCTGCACCAGCCAAATTCAATAGGTACAGCTATTCCCATCACAAAGAAGTCCATGTTGTATCTGCCTGCTATATAGCTGTTAAAGTCAAGGAGCCTTTCAGAAAAACAAGAGGGGGCAACCCTAATTCAGCACCAAAAACAAAGCTGAATACACAGGAATTCAACCCCAGACTTTAAGGCTAAGCGCGGAAAGCCCTCTACCTGGATGGATGAATCTCTCAGTGTCGCTTTCTCCCACCTTCATTTTAAAAAATAATAATGATCTCATGTTATTTCCATCCCATTTAGGGAGAAAATTGCGCTTTTGGGGAACTCCTTATCAAAAAACCCCAAACAAAACTTAATTCTCACCCGTCCCTAGCCACAGTTACAGGTTAGCAAGGGTTGACTAATTGTGGGGTTCACGCGGCCACTGCTGACAGCGTGATTCCTATCTCTGTCATTAGCTAAATGTTAAGCTCGTACTGTGTGTGACGACATCAGCTTTTCCTGGCCTGCAGGCATTCTGGAGTGTAGCTGCTGTTCTATTTGGAGGCCCAGTCTCAAAGAAAGCTGCCAGCCACAGCTTTGGCGGGTGGCATCTTTGCCAGAAAGAGAGAGAGACTTGGAACGCTCAGAACCGCTTGGCACACAGTCTTAACGCCAGCATCCTCATCTGTCAGAGAAATGAAGCTGATCAACAAACCGTTTCACTGGGGAGGGGGCAGAAATTAAGCTCTGGCTTTTATGACACACAAGGCATAAATTAAATCATAACTAGAACAAGATTCCTGACAAGAAGTGATGACAGGTGTTGTGAATAAGATGACGCACAGGCCAGAGCCCTAAATAACAATTGTCAGTCATTGGCCATTTTCTTGTTTCTGAGCAACAAATTGTAACGCTTGATCATCTGCATTCCTTTTAATGGCTTGGAATGATTTTCAGTATAAATATTTGTTTTCTGAGGAGGCAGAAAGGACATATGTCTGATGCAGCAGTGTCATTTCTAAATATTTCCTATGGTGCTGCACTCTAGGGAGTGGCAAACAATCCAAGTGAAGACAGTGACTGAATTAGGGGAAGGGCAATTTAGATGCTCCTTAATAAAATCCACAAGTCCCACCTCTGATCACTCCCTCCATTTTAGCCAAACCATGTACCTCTAAAAAATAGTAGCTGGGGGCTGTCACAAAAAGTAGGGACACTGCCCCTGATAGCTGGGGCATATTATTTATTTATTTATTTGATTTCTACACTGCCCAATAGCCAAAGCTCTATTAGAAGCTCTAATAATACTATTATTATTATTACTATTACTATTATTACTGTTATTATTATGTTTATTTATATCCCGCCTTTTTCCCAATACCGGGACTCAAGGTGGCTTTACAACATTAAAAACTTGTATGGTTAAAACTTATAAATATTATAACATATTATAATATGATTATAATATAAATATTATACTATCTTAAAATATTGACTTCTGGGCCTTTTTTCTGTCTAAACATGCATAGGATTGCATCCTTAATTTAAAAAATAAATAAATACTAAAATTCCAAAATATTCAAATGTTAAAATGTTTCTATTTAAATCATAATACCTTCAAACTTTGCAACAATACATCTCAATTAGCATAGGCCATTTTTTATGCAAATTGGTTTCCTCTTTTTGGCAATGCATTTCCTCTTTTTTTGGCAATTCATAACTGGCCGTCCTACCTCATATTGAAGGTGGATAAAGAATGGAACAAGTCTTCAAAATCTCCGCCACCATAATGTGCAACAAAAACAGGATTTAATTTCAATATTTTCATGCAAATTCACAACTTGTTCAACATAATTGTACCTGAAGAGGCTCTTATCACAGAATTCCAGACTTTCTGATGATAAAAGGCCTCTCCCTAGCATATCAAAAGAACACTTGTGTTAGAAAAATAATACAGAAAAGGAGGAATATTTTCCACACAAAAACATGCTTGAACATCTTTCTAATGAGCAACGCATCATTATTTTTGGATTGGGCTATACTCAAAGTATCATTTGCATTTTTCCATTACTGGCTTCAGATGTCTTCCTCTCTGGTCAGAGCAATCATGATAGGGTTATCGAAGAAAAGCTGTGACAGATGTCACTGTGTGTTACATTCACCGTGTGACAGATTTAGCCTCAAGTTACATACTGCTCTGAGTGCTGCCGCCAAAAGCATCTTGCAAGTAGCCTGCAGTGGAAACAAGTGACAAGGACTTCAGATATATTTGTGACATTGCATGGATGAGTGTTTCACGATGGCCATTGCAATGTGGTAAGCACCACGCATAAAAGGAAAACTCATTATACATTAGTCCAATACTCTTTTCCCCTCTCTTTCTTTTTTCCCCACCAAGTCATGGAATCAGTCTGACACTGGATGCATGTGGGACAATATACTGGGGCAAGATGATCAGCTAGGAAGCTGGTACAGGGTCATTCTGAGGCTTTAAGCAACATTTCAAATGGTAGCCCCATTTCTCCACACCTCAACCTGCTGTATTTAAATGCGGTAATCCTCCCTTATCCATCTGACTTGGTTCTATGACTTTCTGCAACCCAGTTCTCACACCATTCTACTCCATAGTGTCAGCATAAGAATTGGCCCCAGACTCCCAGTGCTTATTCAGTTGCATCTCACATCCCACCAAGTTCCTTTACTCATCCTTCTGCTGCCACTAGAATCCCTTCACCCTGTTGCTGGCATCTTTGTAGACACTCTGGACACCCATTTTTTTCTGGTTCCAAGCCAGAAGCCTCCAAGATCCAAGCCTGAGTTATGGCTTTTTGCAACATTCCTTAACTGTGACATGTAATGCTATAAGAGGTATAATAGGCAGAGCTCTAGCTCTGACTGACGGACTGACTGACTGTGAAGCATTTGCCTTGTTGTTCAATCTTCAGTTGTACCTTAAACCTGGATTCACATTTCAGAGTATGGTTTTCTGGGGCTTTCTCTTTCCACATGCCTTAGAAAGGTGCCTACTGAAGGTGACAGCAGCAGTGGGTATCTTCTGCCTAGGCCTTTTGATGTCATCAGAGAACAATCCATTCAATAATTTAGACCTGGTAAAATCAACCTATACTGACATCAACTCCGAAATCAACCTATACTGACATCAACTTGTGCGATGGTTTGCCCACTTTCTGGCTCAGCGTCACCAAACTTCAGCCTGTTGGGGAAAACGTATCAACCTGTGACATGCAGATGTGTCACTACATTCTCACAACCTAGCTCACCATTTTGCACTGTCACCTGGTCTTGATTTTACCACTTTCTGGCCAAGCTGAAATTGGACATGAAACTGGACATGGATTGGCAGTCTCTTCTAACCTTGCTTCAAATGCATTTTTTTATTATTATGAGAAAAAGTAGACATTAATTTTTGAGAGTATGTTGACTTTGAAGACAGTTTGTACTGTACATTGTATATCTTAGCATTCTTTAAATCCTGCCCTGAGCCTTAGGAATAGGCTGAGTTTGAAAATCTAGATATATTTACTTAAAAGATCCCCTAATCCCCTATCCGCCTGCTTGGTTGCTGAGCTCATCAGGAGATACCCTCCTGGTGCTATGCAAGATTTCAGAGGTCCCGTCTATCATGGCTAGGAGTAGGACCTTTAACCCACTCTCTGGAACTCCCTACCACATTAGGCAGATGCCAACACTTCTCATGTTTCAGCACCTACTGAAAACATACCTTTTCCAAGAAGCATTCCCAGGAAGGTTATTTATTTATTTATTTATTTATTTATTTATTTCATTTCTATACCGCCCAATAGCCGAAGCTCTCTGGGCGGTTCACAAAAACTAAAACCAAACAACACACAATAAAACAATTTAAAATATATAGAACATTAAAACCACAATATAACAATTTGTTGTTGTTCAGTCGTTCAGTCGTGTCCGACTCTTCGTGACCCCATGGACCATAGCACGCCAGGCCTTCCTGTCCTGCGCTCTCTCCCGGAGCGTGCTCAAGTTCATATTCATTGCATCCGTGATGCTATCTAGCCATCTCATCCTCTGCCGTCCCCTTCTCCTTTTGCCTTCAGTCTTTCCCAGCATCAGGGTCTTTTCCAGGGAGTTTTCTCTTCGCATTAGGTGGCCAAAATATTGGAGCTTCAGCTTCATTATTTGTCCTTCCAATGAGCACTCAGGGTTGATTTCCTTTAGGATGGACTGATTTGACCTCCTTGCAGTCCAGGGGACTCGTAAGAGTCTTCTCCAGCACCACAGTTCGAAAGCATCAATTCTTCGGCGCTCAGCCTTCCTTATAGTCCAGCTCTCACAGCCATACATTACTACTGGGAAAACCATAGCTTTGATTAGACGGACCTTTGTCGGCAAGGTGATGTCTCTGCTTCTTACTATGCTGTCTAGGTTGGCCATAGCTTTCCTCCCAAGGAGCAAGCGTCTTTTAATTTCATGGCTACAGTCACCGTCTGCGGTGATCTTGGAGCCCAAGAAAGTAAAATGTGTCACTGCTTCCATTTCTTCCCCTTCTATATGCCAGGAAGTGATGGGGCCAGATGCCATAATCTTAGTTTTTTTAATGTTGAGTTTCAAACCAGCTTTTGCACTCTCCTCTTTCACCCTCAACAAGAGGCTCTTTAGATCCTCTTCGCTTTCTGCCATTAGGGTGGTATCGTCTGCATATCGGAGGTTGTTGATAATTCTCCCAGCAATCTTAATTCCAACCTCTGATTCATCCAACCCGGCATTTCTCATGATGTACTCTGCATATAAGTTAAATAAGCGGGGTGACAATATGCAGCCTTGTCGTACTCCCTTCCCAATTTTGAACCAATCGGTTGTTCCATGTCTGGTTCTTACTGTTGCTTCTTGACCCTCGTACAGGTTTCTCAGGAGACAGGCAAGGTGGTCTGGTACTCCCATCACTTTCAGAATTTGCCACAGTTTGTTGTGATCCACACAATCAAAGGCTTTAGCGTAGTCAATGAAGCAGAAATAGACGTTTTTCTGGAATTCTCTTGCTTTCTCCATGATGCAGCGAATGTTGGCGATTTGATCTCTAGTTCCTCTGCCTCTTCTAAACCCAGCTTGTACTTCCGGTAGTTCTCGGTTCGCATACTGCTGAAGCCTAGCTTGTAGGATTTTGAGCATCACCTTGCTGGCATGTGAAATGAGCGCAATTGCAACCACAATAAAACCTAGCAGCAGTACAGGAGTTTAAAATACAGATTTAAAACAGCAAAGATAAAAATTTAGAAAGCTAAAATGCCTGGGAAAATAAAAAGGTCTTCACATGGCGCCGAAAGGAGTACAATGTAGGCGCCAGGCGAACCTCACTAGGGAGCTCATTCCAGAGCCAGGGTGCCACAACAGAAAAAGCCCTCCTCCTAGTAGCCACCCGCCTCACTTCCTTTGGCAGGGGCTCACGGAGAAGGGCCGATGATGATGATCTTAAGGTCCGGGCAGGCACATATGGGAGGAGGCGATCCTTCAGGTAACCTGGCCCCAAGCCGTTAAGGGCTTTGAATGTTAACACCAGCACTTTGAATTGGGCCCGGAAATGGACTGGCAGCCAGTGCAGCTGGAAAAGTACTGGCTAATTGTGGCCAGTACTTTAATTAATTTAAATTAATTAAAAAGTAATTGTGTCCTCTGTATGAAGACATGTTTTTGTACATCACTGAGGTATTTCTTTAATGTAAGTGATTCATATATATGAGGAATGAGTGCAGTTGGCATACTAGCCTCACCTGTCCAAACACACTCCTGGCCTCCTATATATACGACACAGGTGTGATTCTGTCTTGCCTAAACGAAGTGGTGGTAAGACCTTTGGTTGTGGTTGTTTTAAAAAACCCTCCCTGAACCCTATTGGATTCAGGATACTTTTTGGCTTGTCTCCAATATTCCATTCTTGGGCAGGGTGCTGAAGCGCGTGGTGGCTTCTCAGCTCCAGGGATTTCTGGATGAGAAGGATTATCTAGATCCATTTCAATCTGGCTTCAGGCCAGCTTAGAGGACAAAGACTGCTTTGGTCACCTTGGTGGACAATCTGTGCTCGGAACTGGACAAGGGGAGTGTCTCTATGTAAGTTTTGCTCAACCTTTTGGCTATGGTATCCTTCTGAGGCGTCTGTCTGAGACGGGACTGGGAGGAACTGCTATATGGTGGTTCCGATCCTACTTGGAGGGACAATCTCAGAAAATGGTGCTGGGGAATTCCTGTTCGACACTGTGGCCATTGGCCTATGGTGTCCCTCAGGGTTCCATCTTATCCCCCATGCTATTTAACATATACATGAAACCACCAGGAGAGATTTCTGGAGTTTGGGGGTTCAGTGCCAGCAGTATGCTGATGACACCCAACTCTATCTCTCCTTTTCATCTAAATTCTATGTTGCCCAATACATTTCTATATAGCTCAATGGCCAAAGCTCTCTGGGTAGTTCATAACAGTTATGACCTATAAAGCCCTATACAGCTTGAGACCAGCCTACCTGAGACTGCCTTCTCCCATACGAGCCTGTCTGGTTTCTAAGATCTTCTGGAGAGGCCCTTCTTTTGAGACTGCTGCCTTCAGAGGCGCGTTGGTGGTGACTCAAAAGAGGGCCTTTTTGGTGGCCATTCCCAGGCAAAGGAACTCCCACCCAAGGAAGTCTAGGTTTGCTCCATCTCTGCTGTCCTTCCACTGGCAGGCAAAGGTCACTTTATTTAAGAAGCCCTTTAGCCAGAAGTGGGTCTGGTGGGTTGGGTGCTGTTTTTAATAATCCTTCGTTCTGTAGTTATGTTTTATTGTATGTTAATATATTGTTTTAATCCTTTTAATTGGTTCTGTAAGCCACTTTGAGTGCCATTTTTTGGTAGAAAGGCAGGGTACAAATAAATCAGCGAATAAATCACACATACAGATATTTTGTATGCTGTGCCATATCCAAGTTACTATTTCAAAATCTGAAGCAAAGAAAATCCTGCACATTGCAGACAGTAAGCAAACTAATCTTTCTGTTAACATTACTGACGTGGTGTTAGATTTACTGTTTCTACGTTGCATTGTAAGAGGGTATCTGATATGCAAAGTGCACAGACAATTTCAAATATTCCAGCCAAGTAATCAGCAAGAGACACTCTTTCCCCCAAAGCAACATTATTGTTCCTGAAGTCACTTATAATAAGGGATGCTTTCCTTTAAAAAAAAAGAAAAAAAGGAAGGAAAAAAGACCCAGTGTGTCCTGTATTCCTTAATGAGGAGCTCGGTGAACTTCTTTGAGTCAAAATGAAGAAACACCATGGCCTATTTTATCACTATAAGAATGCTCCAACAACTTCCTCCAGGAAATTGCAAAGGGAAGTCATTATCCAGGGTGGAGTGGGGAGGGAGGAAAAAAGCTGGCTAAATTATACATGTGAACCCCAGATGCCATGTATATTAAGTCCGGGTGGGGAGTGTTTACTAGGTCATTTACCATGTTCTTGTTTTTTAGAGTTTCCTTTTCCACGATTACTTGTTGACCTTAATTGTTTCCATGCCTGTGACACAAGTCTTTGTACTTCCTACCAAGGTTTAACAGAGAGGTCTGGGAGATTGCTCCCGCTAATTGCCTTCTATTCCTTCCTTTCCCTTGAGTATCTGTGGCAACCCTAGTCTCACATATGCTACCCAAAACTATCTTAAATAGAAGGGGCAGGACATACAGCTGATGACATACGTTGAGCCGATTTGGGGAATGGCTGAGGCATATCATGTTGCACAAAAGGAGAAAACTAGATCAGACCAAACAGATTTCAGAGAACATGGAACTTAAACAGAGCCCACAATAATAATAAAAATAAGGGGAGAAAGTTCATGCAGCAGAGATGTGGAAGCTTGTCACTTGTTTCTCCACCTAGGCTTAGTTGCATTGATCAAGAATATTCTCCCTTATCCTGCATGGTTCAATAAAGCCTTACTAACAGCAAAACATATTATTCTACAACACTGCGAAGCAAATAAAATCCCAAATTGTATACAGTTACAGTTACATTCAGGATCTATTGGCCTTAGTTGCCTATGAAAAAGGTATGTTGCACCAAATTACTAAAAGAAAATAAATCTCAATGAACATGGTGACATTTTCTAGAAATATATGCAAAGTAGTGTGATCTTCTGCAAAACCAGTGCAGGCCACCAAAGAGAATTGCTTGACACAACCCCTTTATTGTATTGATTCTATTTTTTACTGTAGTGATTCAATTTTTATTTTATTGATTCTATTTTTTTCCCTATGTAACTATTCATCTCTTCAGTTTTAACTTAACAGTTTTACTTCTAGACATGAAGCCTTTATTCTTTATATACAGGATGATATGAAGAAGGGAGGAGAAACCTAAAGGGAAGGGAATGGGGCAGGGAAGGGAATGGGGCGGGGCAGGGCAGGGAATGGGGCGGGGCGGGGCGGGGCGGGGCAGGGCAGGGCAGGGCAGGGCAGGGCAGGGCAGGGAATGGGGGCATTCCCCACCCCAGTGCATTCTTATTTCCCACACCCCAAGTCCACTCCCGTATTTGGACCAGAATCCCAAAAGACCAATGCCCAAATTCAGGCACTTTATATCCCATGGAAATAAAACTGGGTGGAGAAAGATCAGGGCCACATGTGCTGTCCTTGTCCCCTCCATCACATCCCTCATTGACTCTGCTTGCATGCTGTCCACACATGGAGGCATGCCTGCAGGGGGGCATGTTCACCAAACATGTATAGACTGTCCCCATGAGCTAGAATCCCGTGCAATTAGAGCTCCAAGTCTTGGGGACAGCCTACACATGTACAGCAGCATTCCCCTCTGCAGACATGCCCCCACTGGGTGGACAACATACGACCAGGGCTGGCATTGGAGGTGATGGTGGGAGACTGGTCCACCACACACAGCTCTGGTCTCTCTCCATGTAGTTAATCGCACGGAGTATAGAACAATTGAAAAGAGGCGGCGGGGATTGTGCAATAAGTGAATCCAAATATTTTGCCTTGAATTCTAAGACCTTAAGAAGAACCTTGCTGGGGCAGACTAAAGTTCCATCCAATCCAGCATTCGGTTTCCCATAGTGGCCAACCAGGTGCATCTTGGGAAGCCCACAAGCAGAGGGCAATAGTGGTATTCCACTGATGTCTACTGATGTCCCCCAGCAACTGGTATTCAAAAGTCCAAAATATCTGGAGGGCACCAAGCTGGGGAAAGTTACTTTATGGTTCAACCATACTTAGGCTGGACAGCTCTTCAAACAGAGGACTGTTGTTCAACTGTCCTTCAAACAGAGGACTGTCTTCTGTAAAGTAGGACAGCTGGCTGCCCAGTTTGGTGGGTGACAAGTGGTGTGGGTCTGATGTAAACACCAGAAAGCTGTGGGGAACATCAGCCTCATGTAAGTGTGGACTTCCAAGGGGGGGGGAACTCCTAAAACCTCAAGAAGGTGCTTTTAAGGAAAATACCACTAACCCAAGGGCATTGACACAGCCACTGATATGGTATCTTCCGTATTCTTCCTTGGATGCATGCCTTCTTTAGAGAATCTGGTCTCATTTGTTTCCTTCCCTAGCAGGGCCTACAGTTTATAGGATAATGTTGCTTGCTGTTTATATAACAGGAAGGAGGCCCCATAATTAAGCAGTTATTTAAAGGCTATGTAAACATATAAAACCATTTTGACAGCAGTTGAAGCCCCACCTGTTTTATGAAGATGTTAGCCCACAAATTGCCAATTTAATTACTCAGAGGCACCTAAATTGTAAGACACTGATACTGGGTTTTTAAAAAAACAAAAAACAAAACCCATCAACCTATGGGTAAAAATAGAGCCCTAAAGCTAAAGAGGAACTTGAATTATGTGAAGGCCTCACTCAAGCCCATGCCCAGGTGGTCTAAATAAAATAGACAGAATTTGTTTTTTTCCTGTCACATATTCTTCACAACTTGAGCCCTCAAGCCAAAGGTGAGAAATGGCTCTGCAGTTCACACATAGGGAACATATAATATGCTGGGGGAGGGGTGTTGTTAATTTGCATGGGAGTTTGAACACAAAATTAAGGGATTCACTTAATGTGTATAATGGTTGCAGGAATCTAGGGTCAGTCCATTATGAATTGCCCCCAAAGTGAAAATGCATCACCAAAAAAAAGAAGAGGGCAATGATTTTCATAAAATTTGCATGTGTGTGTGTGTGTGTGTGTGTATATATATATATATATATATATATGCAAAAATTGAGACATACTATCATAATTTATCTCAAGAGCCTCTTGTTGAGGGTGAAAGAAGAGAGTGCAAAAGCTGGTTTGAAACTCAACATGAAAAAAACGAAGATTATGGCATCTGGCCCCATCACTTCCTGGCATATAGAAGGGGAAGAAATGGAAGCAGTGACACATTTTACTTTCTTGGGCTCCAAGATCACCGCAGACGGTGACTGTAGCCATGAAATTAAAAGACGCTTGCTCCTTGGGAGGAAAGCTATGGCCAACCTAGACAGCATAGTAAGAAGCAGAGACATCACCTTGCCGACAAAGGTCCGTCTAATCAAAGCTATGGTTTTAGGAAGGCTGAGCGCCGAAGAATTGATGCTTTCGAACTGTGGTGCTGGAGAAGACTCTTACGAGTCCCCTGGACTGCAAGGAGGTCAAATCAGTCCATCCTAAAGGAAATCAACCCTGAGTGCTCATTGGAAGGACAGATAATGAAGCTGAAGCTCCAATATTTTGGCCACCTAATGCGAAGAGAAAACTCCCTGGAAAAGACCCCGATGCTGGGAAAGACTGAAGGCAAAAGGAGAAGGGGACGGCAGAGGATGAGATGGCTAGATAGCATCACGGATGCAATGAAGATGAACTTGAGCACGCTCCGGGAGAGAGCGCAGGACAGGAAGGCCTGGCGTGCTATGGTCCATGGGGTCACGAAGAGTCGGACACGACTGAACGACTGAACAACAAGTTAGGGATGTATGAATCAGCAAAACTTCTCTGAATTCCATCTCGAAGCTCGTTCCAACTCAAGTCCATATTGGATTGCAAGCATTGTTTTTTTCCTTTTCGCACAAAAATCCATGCATATTTTCATGCATAGTTTTCCAAACGTACGCATCAGTTGTATGTAATTTTGAGATGTATGCATTCTTCTCCCATTGATTAAAGTGTATTTGTGCACATTTTTCAAAAGTACGCATTTTTTTATGCACATTTTTCAAATGTATGTATGCTGTCCAAGGCTTTTGGGGGGTCCGCAAATCACATTGCAAGCTTGGATGCAACCGTAGATGGCATCAGAGTCCATGTTCGGTCCAGACAGTGCGAACTGGGTAAATCCTGATCAAATATGAACGGAAATGAATTTCTCATACATCCCTAAGTGTAGTGACCAGATGACCTCTGTGCCTGTCTGTTCAGTCTGCTCTCCAGGTGCTGTTGATGGGCAACAGTTGTTATAGTTCTTTACCTTTAAACCAGAGCTAGACAGGACAGCCCTTCGAACAAAGGACACCTTCAAATAGAGGACAATCTCTGGGAGCCCTTCAAACAGAGGACTGACCTCTGTAAAACATGCACACGCACACGCACACATGATACCTGACCACCCTACATTCCACACTGATTGGTCCTGGGGAAAATTGGGCAAGGTTTCTTTCTTTGTCCTTCCTGATCCCAGGATGTTCTGCTGCAGTTTTTTCCTGCTTGCACATGAAAAAAAATCCTGCATCACCTGTTGGGGGAGGCAAATCTATAGTTCAGTGGCCCTGCAGGTCAATGTCCCTCCTTCATAGAAAACAATTCCCCACCCTGATATATAGCCCTAGATGCTGGCTGGCTGGCTTGCTTATTTATTTATTTATTATTGCATTTATATCCTGCCTTTTTTTTCCCTCTTGCAAGGAACCCAAGACAGCTTACACAATCCTCATTTTATCCTCACAACAACCCTGGAAGGTAGCTTAGGCTGAGAGTCAGCAACTGGCTCAAAGTCAACCAGTGAGCTTAATGGCTGAGTGGGAACTAGAACCCAGATCTCCTGAGTCCCACTCCAGGACTTTAACCACTATATCATACTGGCTCTCACTGTCACACAGGATTGGGCTAGGAACTGCACATGCCTCACCTGTTTGAATATAAGAAACCAAAGGGTGGTTGAGTAAGATGCCTGGTGGCTTGGTGGTTGGGTGCTAGTGCTGGGCTAAAACCTCTGTCCTTCCCTATGGCTACCATTATAGAATGATGAGAATTGTGTTTGACAGCAAATTATGGCAAAAACTTGTAGAGGAGCCATAGGTAGGGATGGGCCAATCTATCAAGCTCAATTTCACTCAGGTTCTCATTTTTTTTCATGTTCAAGTTTGTTCTGTCCTGTTCCCACATCCCATTGCATATTTTTTTTTAGTGCACATGAAAATTCACAGTATTTTCATATTTTCAGGTACACACACATGTATTCAAATGTATGCACATTTGCCAGCAATTTTCCCATTCAAAAAGATATTTTGCACGTTTTTCAGAATATGCATATTTTATATGAACTTTTTCAAGAAAGAACATATTTTTTCCATGAACTCTCCTACTGGTGAATTGCATCGCAAACTTCAGAAAAGTAAAGGTTTTGATGTTCCAGTTTAGGTTCAGGTTTGGAAAGTGCCAATCTGATAAGTTCACACAGAAATGTGCACCAAACAAATTTCTCACCCATCCCTAGCCATGGGTCAGCGGTAACACACTTGCCCTGAGTGCAAAATTCCTAGGTTCAATTTCCAGTTATAGGGGAAATTTAAATGGCAGTGAGACCTGGCTGCCCAGTGCTGCTTGGAGCGCCAGCCAGGGGCGGGGGATTGAAGGGGAGCCCAGGGCAGGTGTCAGTGATGGACTCAAGGATGCCAGCGACTGATGGCAGCCCTGAATGTTCATAGGAAACTTTAAAAATCCTAAACCTTATGTCCTGCTGATGAATTTTAAGACAACAATGTCAAGGATCAATTTGTCAAATATGGTATTTCTAAACAGATGGCATGCTTTCATAGCAGTCTATCACATAAGAACAGAAGAAAAGCCATGCCGGACCAGACCAAGGGTGCATCTATTATTTATTATTATTATTATTTATTCCATTTTTATACCTCCCCATAGCCGAAGCTTTCTGGGCGGTTTACAAAAGTTAAAACATTAAAATACTATGTACAAAGTTTAAAAACCATTTACATAAAAGCATACAGACAATATATACAACCAACATATAACTAAAAACAACTTTGAACTAAAAACATTAAAAAAAAATCTAACGATAAAACAACATCTAGTCCAGCATTGTGTTCACACAGTGGCCAACCAGGCCAGCTGCCCACAAGAAACCCACAGCACCCTCCCACCTAAGTTCCCCAGCAACTGGAGTACATAGGCATACTGCCTCTAATACCAGAGGTAGCATATAGCCATCAGGACTAGTAGCCATTGATAGTCTTATTCTCCAGGAATTTGTCCAATCCCCTTTTAAAGCCATCCAAAGTAGTGGCCATCACGACATCTTCTGGAATTGAATTCCATAGTTTAACTATGTGCTGTGTGAAGAAATACTTCCTTTTATTTGTCCCGATTCTCCCATTAGTTAGCTTCATGGGATGACCCTGGGTTCTAGTATTACGAGAGAGGCCTGTCTACTTTCTCTCCACCCTGCATAATTTTGTACATCTCTATCAAGTCTCCCCTTATTCACCTTTTCTCTAAGCTAAGCAGTCCCAGATGTTGTAACCTTTCCTCATAGGGGAGTTGCTTCAGCCCCTTTGTTATTTTAGTTGCCCTTTTCTGCACTTTTTCCAGCTCTACAGTATCCCCTTTTTTAGGTGCGGTGACCAGAATTGTACACAGTATTCCAATTGTGGTTGCACCATACATTCATATAGGGGCAGTGTGATATTGGTAGTTTTATTTTCAATTCCATTCCTAATTATGCCTAACATGGAATTTGTCTTTTTCACAGCAGCCGCACAATGGGTCAACATTTTCATCAAGCTATATACCACAACTCCAAAATCTCATTCTTGGTCAGTCACCGCTAACTCAGATCCCATCAGCATACACATGAAGTTGGTATTTTTTTGCCCCAACGTGCATCACCTATTGCATGCCAAGGAAAGGATCACCAGGAGAGATGTTCAGCTCTCATGTGCACTTTTCACAGTGGCATTCAATAGCCCTGCTCAGAGACTGTGGAGTGACATCCAGTATCAGAGGCAGTTCCAGTATCGGAGGCAGTATGCCTATGTACACCAGTTGCTGGGGAACATGGGCAGGAGGGTGCTGTTGCACTCATGTCCTGCTTGTGGGTTTCCTGTGGGCAGCTGGTTGGCCACTGTGTGGATAGAATGGTGGACTGGATAGACCCTTGGTCTGATCCAGCATAGCTCTTCTTATGATCTTATGTTCTTATGAAATGTCTGGCTTACTCCGTAAGAGGGCCAGAGAGACTGCCTCTTCCAGTTAATGGCTGGCTGTGTTTCAGTGTGCTCAGCCTATGCATACTCTACCAAAAGCTAGCAAATGAGGTGATATTAAAGTGCTCAAATGATCCTTATGGGAATCCCATCCAGTGCAGGAGAGGCTGGTTCATGCCCCAAGCTATAAACATCTGTGACATGTATAAAAATAGTGTATTTGACAAGGTAACCCTTGCCCAAAGGATTTTAATTTTAGGATTGGCTACTTAGCAGCCCAGTGCTATGGCCTATAGCATAAGGCCAAAAATGGATCGGATCGAGTGCAAGACCCATTGGCGTACATCCACAGACTAAATTCATGGGACAAAACTGACTTTCTGGGGGGGGGGAGCCCAAACAAAATCCGTTCACTCCCAGATTATCAATTGATGATTTGCACAAGGAGGAAAAGTGAAGAGAAGTCAGATTATTTTAACCCACTATGACAATGACCCATAGTACGGTAAGAGGCCGTTGCCTCCTGCACCATCCTAGGCCTGGTTCTCCTGGAAAATGGAAAAGTAACCCCGTGATTTCTACCCTAAGGCAATGAAGTTCTTGTTTTTGGCTGCCTGCCCAGGTAAAAGTAGCCTTCCAGCCTTGGGTGCCTGATAAGATAACTGTCTCCTCTTCCCTGGAGGGAAAACAATCCAGCCCCCCCCCCCCCCGCCCATGCTTCCCCTGCCTCATTTGCTTAAGAAAGCCCAGAGTGACTGCTGCAGTTAATTACAAGGCACAGTCTGATGCTTTCCAAAGGAATGTTAAATCGGGAAGAAGAAGAAAAAACTCCATACATCCCACCCCGTTTCTTTGTTGCTGGAGGCACCTAATATGAATGTGACTGACAGCTCTGTAGCTGGTGGTGAGTTAAGTGGGGAGGGGAACACTTCAGCTCCAACTAGAATGAATCGCCTGAGGAGGCCCTGGAGGGACAGTGTTGCAGAAGGCATGAAATGACCACTAGGGGTAAGTGGTATAGTTGTTTGGGCATGAGCCCCCCTCTTCCTTTCCCCCTCTTGTTAACGTCAACCACCACCACCACCACCACCGAGCTCTGATCTGAAAGGCATGTCCAGACTGCCTTTTTCCTAGCTACTTGCTCTGAACTTAAACATGGGTGCAGTGCTAACTCCAGGTTTTTGTGGGCTCTTGGGTAAAACCCCTCAATGGCCCCTTCCCTCAGCAAGCCTACCTTCTCACTGCCATTGTCACCTCCTCCTCCTCCTCCTCCTCCTCCTCCTCCTCCTCCTCTTCTTCTTCTTCTTCGCTACCACTTGCTTGCTTGACAGGCAGAGAGCCACTGAGCAAGTCAGCCGTGGCATCTGCTGCTCCTCCTTCTCACCTCCACCGTTGTCTGGGCCACAGTGAGAGGCAAGCGAACAGCCAGCTGCCAGGGCTGCACTACCCCAGCAAGTGGCACTGCCACCTACCCTGGTTCCCCCACACTGGGTGACCAGCTCAGCAAGTAGCCATTTTAAATTCAGGGGATCCATTTAAATTTCCCATAATTCCCCAGAATGCTCTTATGTCAGAGGCATCATGGGAAATTTTAAATGGTTGCTCACAGATTCTCCTTCCCACCGCCATTGTCACTAGCTGCTATTATTCCACATCTTCTTTCTCATTACTCTTAGCACTTGCTTGCCTGACAGGCAGAAAGCCAGTGAGCAAATAGGCCATGGCATCTACTGCTCCTCCTTCTCACCACTACTGTGGTCTGGGCCAGAGTGAGAGGCAGGTGTACAAGCAGGTTGCAAGGGTGGAGAGGAGGAGCAAGTCCAGGGGGTTCTTGTCAGTGGGCCCCTGCTGGGGTGTGGGCCCTCAGCCAGTGCCCAACCATGCCTTATCACGGCAACCCTGTGTGGGTGGATGCTGGAGAAACAGTCTTCAAAGCAGCAGGGACCATTTCCCCTACTTTAACTGTGGGGACTTGATCGCACAGCTGGTGCCAACATAGGGTTGACCCTGCAGCACTGGGATACAGGTTGCACACTGTAGTCTTCCTTGGTGCAGAATACACCACCTTGGATATGAGTGCCCTGGAAAGTGAGGCGGGTTCAGCTACCTCTGGGTGAAAATAGGGATAACAGCTGCAGATACGGAGATCGATTCTTAGCCCATGGTATGAGTCCAGTTTCAGGTTCTGGACATTTCACAAAGTAAAGCAGAGGTAGCTCAGCATGCTTGAGATCAGCCTTTCCCAAGCTGGAGCTTTCCAGATGGGTTGGACTGGCTGGGGAATGCTGGGAGCTGTAGTCCAATGTATCTGGAAGACACAGCAGAGGCGCTAAACTAGGGATGTTGGAGAATTCTGCCACGGATTCCAGGGAGGCCAAATTCCAGTGCATTCAGGCCCCCGGAATCCATGGCGGAATGAAGCAACAACCCCTGCCACCCCCCAAAATGGGCCCAGAATGGAGCCTACCTGTTTGCGGCCGTCCGGTGCTCTGCGAATGGCGGCCGCGTCTGCGGCCGCCATTCGCCTTCCCACAAATGGCCGTGATACGCTACACAAGTATTTACGTAGCCTATCACGGCTAATGCAGGGACACCATTTGCATCCCTGTGGAGGCCATGATAGGCTACGTAAATATATATGTAGCTTATCACGGCAATAGGCAGGAACGCAAATGGTGGCCACTACGCCATTTGTGTCCCTGTCTTTGGTGGCGGCTACAGCAACCGCCATTTGCGTCCCTGCGCAGCCCAGCAGCGGCCAGCTGTCCGGCTGTTGGCAGCCCCGGAGTCGCTCCTCGGAGTCGCTGTGGAGCGGAGCCAGTCAGGGAGGATTTCGGGGGGAGGGACGGAGCGCCTCCCCCCCACCGCGAATGTCCCTGGACGAAACCAGGTAAGTTTTTTGTACATCCCTACGCTAAACAGCCTAGGAATGTCTTTGCAGATAATAAAATCGTAGATCTGTTGCTGCCCTCTTAGCCTATCCAGGGGTAACAATTATCTGCACTCTGATGAATTAGGGCAGGTCATGCAGGAAAAGGCATGACAGAGCTAGGTAAGGTCTACTGGTACTGAAGCCTCTGGTGAATTGGGCCCTCCCATCTGCCTGTCCTCCCATCCCATTTGTATTGGGGGGGGGGTCAGTTCTACCACATACAAACCTTTATTTGATATATCCCACGGTTCAATCAAATGCTCCTCGAGGCAGCTTACAGAGAGTGTAACAATACACACACATATACCCAAAGCCACAGAACCCAATAGCCCTTTGTCCACTGGCTGATGGATGGGGCCAGTTAGCCCTGGGGAGCAGTCTGAGCAAGCACACGGGTCATCTGGTCACAGTCCTCCCCACTATGGAGAGATGTAGGGTATTTCTATTGAAATTGTAGCCATAATGGCTAAATCTGCATCTTTATCGGGGAGTCGAATCTCTTTCACTCCGAGGGCTGAATTCAGTGGCAGAGAAGCTCCTAGAGGCTGCATGCCAGTGGTGGACAGGGTGGAAAGCAAACGTAGTGGGGCCAAAGGTAAAAGGGGTGGGGCCAGAGGCCAAATGGGTGTGGCCAAAGGCAAAGGGATGGGATGAAAGGCAAAAGGGTGGGCCAGAGGCAAACGGGGTGGGGTCAGAGGCAAAAGGGGTGGAGGTCAATGGCAAAAGGGCCAAGGCCAGAGGCAAAAGGGGAGAAGCCAGAGGCAAAAAGGGTGGGGGTCAAAGGCAAAATACCAGTATATTTTAGCTTAAAGCTCTCACCAGTAGTAACTAAGCTTTAGGAGATACATTTTTGAATGGGAGACATTTTTTCACAAAGGCAAGAAACTACCAAGCAACAGTCGATTGGGGGGACAGCAGAGGAACCACCTGGTGATATAAGGATGGGGTGGGACCTTCTGGGGATGCCCAGTGGGCCAGATTGGGACCCTAGTTTGGCTGGGTTTGATCCCCAGGCCTGAGGTTCAACAGCACTGATCTGTATGTATAAATTAGCCTATGCAAGTTTTAATGCAAATCTCTGTCCTCTGTTTGCCCTCTGTTTTGGTGATTCATTTCCTCCTTTTTGCCAAATGTGTAAGTGGCCTTCCTAAAACTGCCCCCTCTTTGCTCTGTGGGAAGGGGGTGGGGTGGGGAATATAGGCATGACAGAGGCGACTCTATTCCCACCTCCCTGCAAGGAGCAAATAACAGCTTGAGGGGAGAGATATAGGTCAGAACAATGGCTTGGGAGGAAAGGATTAAACACTCCCTGACCTTGTTCTGCTTCTCCAAATGAATTAGGTGGCATTTAGTTTTTAGTTCCGTTTTTAAAGTTGGAAGCGTAAAATGTACTTTGGTCCTGACGAAGATGTGGGAGGAGCTTCAAACACTTGAAAGGTGCTTTATGAATGTGAAGTATTAAGCATGATCACACTTTTGGTGTGATGATGTACAAAAAGGAACTCCTTGGGGGTGAGACGTGCACATTCCAGATGCTAAAATAGCTCATCTTTCTCACTGTGACTGCTCTGCGAATTCCTTTTCACCGGCCGCACTGTATCATTCTCATGGTGAAATTAATAATTCCAGGGAAGCTGTAGGTCTGCTCAGGCTTTCAGGCATTTGTAATCCAAATTTGAAGCTCATGTGTGAACTATTTTTTTTAACAAATGTGTTCTTGTCTTAACTCATTTTGTTTCCAAACTTTTGAGACTGGCCACTGCATATTGTCACATCACATCAGCCCTCTTCAAAAGCAAACATCCACATTAGCAACCCAATTCCATCCCCCCGAAAAGAAGATTCCAAACCAAGTTCCAAAATATTGATCCCAAATCAAAACAGTTCTGCTTTGAACCCCAAATCTCTGCTTCAGAGTTTTTTCAGCTCTACCTGTGGTACAGAAAAAAGGTCAAATTGTACTTTCTACTGTTGCATCCTCTGGTAATTAAATAGAGTACATATAACTAGTGATGTTGCCAAAATTCAAAATTAGTTGATTTGTATGTTGAATTTGGCATG
The DNA here is from genome assembly GCF_057233095.1 of Heloderma suspectum. Lineage (NCBI taxonomy): Eukaryota > Metazoa > Chordata > Lepidosauria > Squamata > Helodermatidae > Heloderma > Heloderma suspectum. Next base: position 293,962,771 of record NC_139461.1, read on the forward strand.
TTAGTAATTCTCAAATGTATAACGAACCCTGGCTTACATCCAACAAACCTTGGTTTGGAGGAGAAGTGTTCTTAGTAAACTTACAGTAGTAGTACATGGCTGGCTGAGTTTACCATTTTCTTTACTTTTAAAAATATTTTTAAAGGTAAGAGCTGGGGTGTGCATTGAAGACAAGATTCACTTCAGATCCCACTTTGGTGCTTTGGAAAGGACTCCAGCTCAGACTGATTCACAGGCCATCTACGTAGGTTTGGGTCTGAATCAGAACCTTACGGTAGAAAATCTGAATAGTTGTATATCTCCCTATTGAGTATAATGGGGAAAATCAACAAACAGTGATAATGTTTTTGCTTTTTGACAGGATTGGATGAAATAGCACAGTTGCCCCTTCTAAGCAGATGTAGCCTGCCAATTGTCAGAGAAATAGGTGCAGGAGGTTTCATGTAAATAGCATTTAAATTTTTATTTTTATTTTAAAAGGGAACTGCCTATAAACTTTTTATTTCTTGGCAGAATTGGATGAAATTTGTGGGCATAGTTGTGCCTTCAAAAGGGATGAAGCCTGCCAAATTTCAGACAGATAGGTATAGGGGTATTTGTGCAGTGGGAGTCTTTACAGCCTGGGGATTCTAAAAAAAAAAAGGGGATTCCTTTATCACACACCCTCTGCCCACCCCACCCCAGTGTATTTGTGGGAGGCCTGTATAACAATGACATACATAATACACGTGTCCCTAGGAAAGCAACCTGCAAAATTTCAGAAAGATATTTGTGGAAGGTTAGTTTTAACGTTTGGGGGAAAGGGATTAATTTCCCTCCCCACGCACCTGCACCCCCATGTAGTTTGTTGGGCAACTTGTATGAAAATGATATAGATATTAGAGGAGCCCCTAGGTAAGAAAGAAACCTAAAAGATTTCAGAAGGATGGGTGAAGAGCTTAGAGAGTTACAATGAATGAAAAACCGTTATGTGCAGGGAGATTTCTGTTCAACTGACCACACCAAAGACACAGAAATTTTAAGTGCTTCATCCTTGATGGAGTGGATGGATGATACTTTATTGAGAAAGTATATGAAAGTGTATGCTATAAACTCACTGTGCACACGGTATTGTACAAGGAGATCCACTAAAGTTGAGGTGCTTTTAAAAGGAATTTTCTTCTCCCCTTTTGCGGACAATTTGCTGTGTTCTTTGTTGTGTGTGTTGTCTGACAATTTTACACACAACACAGAGAGACACACACAGAGAGAGACACACACGCACGCACACACACGGGGCGGGCAGGGGGAGAGGGAGAGAGAGAGAGAAAGGGTGTATAGAGTAGTGCTTGGTGGACCTATAAATCCCGACTTGCTAGTGAAGCCCTCAGAACACCCTTCCCCCTATATTCTTGCAAGCAGAGAGGGGTGTGTCCGTTTTGCACTTTGTTGCAGAGTGAGAAGCTCCATTCATTGTTGGGCTTTACATTAAGCAGGGGGAGAACAGGCAGCACAGCTGGTAAGACCAGTTCCTGCATCCCCCAGCCATGTTCCCTTGAGCTTGTGCATGGCTCCCTTATAAATTGCAGGCAGGGAGGGGGAGAGGTGCTTGTGGGATTTTCTGCCTCTGGTGGCAAAATAACTTGGCTGGCCTTGGGTACTATCCACCTTGACTTGGCAGGGTAGGTGGGTACCATTTGCTGCTCCAACTTAGGCAGCAAAATGTCTTGGGCTGGCCCAAATCCCTGCCATGAGGCAGATGGTAGCCCATGACAGGGCCTTCTCTGTTGTGGCACCCTGTCTTTGGAATTTTCCCCCATGGAGGCCTGTCTGGTGCTGACATTGTTTTTCTTTTCAGTGCCAGCCAAAGGCCTTTTTATTCTTCCAGGCCTTTGAGTGTGTTTCAATTGACGGTTTCATCTTACTTCATTGTTTTCTCCTGTTGTTTTGAGTTCATTATTGGTAGTATCTTTATAGTTAGTGGTTGCTTTTTATGGAAACTGTTTTGAGTGGCCCACCTAAAAAGCACTCTAGAAATACGAACGATAAAATAAATAACAAGAACATCAAGCATTAAACCTTCTGGTGATGATTACCTGAAGAAGAGACTTGTATTCTTATATTCTTGCCCAATGGTAGTTTCCATTGAAGGGCATCACATTTTCAGAGCAATCCTATATATGGTCTAAACAGAAGTAAGTTCTATTAATTTCAGTGGAACTTACTCCCAAGTAAGTGGATATATGAATTCCACCTAAGGCTGCAATCCTTTACACACTTACCTTGGAGAAAGACCCATTGAACTTACTAGGACTTGTTTTTGAATAGGGACACATATGATTATGCTGTAAAATTAGTTTGAGCAATGATAGGACGTTTTTCTCCCCATTTGGACATCCGTTAGGGACAAAAGCAGCAAGCTGGTTAAAAAGCCAAGGAGGCCTTTCATGACTTTTCTGTAAGAGTGACGCCACTCCAGGGAACATCTGGAATTTGGTCACGCATGACCACTGTCACTAATACTAGTATGTACATTTCTTTCAGCAAGAGCTGTAGAGAAAAAATGTCAAAGCAGAGGATAATGATACGCAAGAAAAATAAAGATTTATTTCTCTGTCATTTATCAAGTCACTCAGCAGAAATATTCAGATGCTTTTTTTTTTCTTTTTCTTTTTCTTTTACAGTGCATCACAATTATTTGCATACCCAGATTCTATCCCTGATGTTAGGTGCTGGGGTTAAAGCAAAAGCTAGCATAGCAGCATAGCAGCAAAACTGGCACTTTCTATGAGAGATGGAGCTTTGAGGCCAGTTAAAGGCATGAGTACTAACGTGCTGGATCAGACCAAAAGTTAATCTAATCCAGTGTTCTCTCTGAAATATGGACAGCCAAATGCCTCTTGGAAGCCCACAAACACAGAACAATGGAGACAGCCACCCCCTGTTGCTTGTTTCCAGAATTTGGTACTCAAAGGTATATTGCCACTGAATAAGGAAGTTTCATATTTAGCTGCCCTGCGTCTGACAGACGTACCCCTCATGAATTTCTCTAATCACTTTTTAAAGCTATTGATGCTAGTGACGATCAACATTGTGCAGCAGTGAACTCCATCAGTGTTTCCTTTGTTTGTCCTTATCCTCAACCTAAGGCCAATCAGTTTCATAGACTTGCCTCTAGAAACCTTTCAACACTCTTGACTGAGTTCACACGACCACTGCAGCCAGGGTGCTTTGGCTGGCAGCCATTTGGAACATTCCACCCCCAGGCGGGAGTTGCCCTGGTTTGCCGTGTCATCCGAACCCAGGTGGCAGGGGTTATTTGAAGGTTTAACAACCATACATCAGACCATGGGTTATTTTATGGCTGTTTTAACCCTCAAACCACCTCTGCCACCCAGGTTTGGATGATACGACAAACCATGACAACCTCTGTACTGGGGGTTGACTATTCAAAACTGATTTTGGCACGTGCCACTACCCACCTTGGTTAAATAATATTCAGTCCCTGGGAGCCAGTGACTGGCTTATTTAAGCCACGGTGGGGCTGCGGTGATCGTGCGAACCTGATCACTGACAGCTTTTATGATGCAGTGGACCTTAGCAGCAGCAGCTCCATCTTGAAGAAACCTCCTCTCATAGAGCTCCAATATCGTGTAGGGCAGCATCTCCCACGGTAGCATGCGCCAAACATTTTAGACTACAACTCTCATCATCCCTGCCTGACTACTGGCCATGCTGGCTGAGGCTGGTGGGAATTGTAGTCCAAAACATCTGGAGGGCAGCAGGAACTTCTCCTCCAGTGCTGCCAGAGAAGCACTTGAAAGTAAACTATTAATCTTATTTACTTACTTACTTACTTCCAGGCTTTATATACTAGAGCTGTGTACAGAGAGCCTCTCAAAATTCTCCAGCCTGCTTGTGGGCAGAGGAACTGGGGGGACCATTTTGCAGAATTTCTCCTAGTGGAGGAGAAATTCTCCCACCATTTCTCACAGAGAGGGCTCACCATTGGCAGAGGTTGTCACACAGCTTCTTTCTTTTTCCCTCAGGGTTTTTGGTTTACTGCACAGCTTCTGTCAGTGGCAACAGCATCAACTGTGTTGAGGCTCCCACTTTTTTGAGGCAGAATTTTGAATTTCTTTTGGTGCTATTTCTGAGCTTACCTAATCACCATGAGGTGGCCGAGGGTGCCGTGTGTGTTTTCTCTCTCTATTGCACATGTTTCCATTGCTCTGCAGCCTCCCATTCCTGAACAGGAAAAGGCCCATGGGAGGAATTGCCACAGGATGTCTTCCTCATGATGGCTTTAACTGAAGTGCGGGAAGCCAGGGAGGTGACAGGCTGCCACACAGATCATTGTACAATGACAGACAGGACACTCATGCACACACCTCAGCCACCTCATAAGTAAGGTAAGCCCAAGATCCCCAAACCCAACCCATATTAATTTCTCTGAAATTTCTCCTCCTTTGAATTTGTTCTTGAAAGCAATTTCTTTTCTATCAAATTGAATGCGAATGGTCAAAAAAATGCAGGAGAAATTTTCAGCACAGCACTATTATACCACTCTATATTGGACAAGATTCTTGAGTGGTTAATAATAAATGCTATTTGATGCTATGTTGGTGTGCTTGGGGTGGGCTGTTCTTTTTTCTTTTCTTACCCCCCTTTTTTGGCCTATTATGGTCTAAGTATACATTACCTTGTCTATGTCAATAGGAAAGAGATCTATACATGTTAAAAGAAAATAAATATGATATATCTGAACTTAAACAATCTTCATTGTCATCTGCAGTGTCTGGACTGGAGGAGACCTTGGTGCATGTATAGTGCTGTTCACTGTGAATAGTGAATAGTGAGTGAATTCTCACTCACATTCTATAGGATTTCTATAGGGAACTGGAGGGCCAGAGGTTATGGAAGGAAGGGAAGTAGATAGAAAAGGTCAAAAGGATGGCAGTAGGGAAAGGCAGAGGATCAAACAGCCATAAGCTCTGGTTGCTCCCTGATTGCTCAGGGAGGACATATTCATCGGTAGCCACAGTTCCCTAATACTCTAATGCATCCTCCTGCAAAAAGATGCCCTCCAGCTGTGTTGGACGACCATTCTCATCATCCACAGCCAGCCTGGCCAATGGCCAAGGTGGCTGGACATGATGGGAGTTGCACCGAACACATCTGGAGGGCATGCGGTTGGGGAAGTTGGACTTAATGGGTAATTGTGGTGTTAGTGGTGGTGGAGAAGCTAAATATATTCGGAGCTCGGACAGCCAGATATTCAACGGAATTTATTTTGTGGCAGCTATATAGTACAATGACAAGGGAAAGATTTTCTAGCCCCGTGGTGGCTGGGGCATTTTACCCCTCTCAGAAGCTCTGTATAAGAAGGGCCTGATTTTAAGAGTGGAGAAACCTTTTGACGCATCAATTTATTAAAGTTGGATGCAATCCAGTATGAAACAGAGAGCAGATGTTTAGCATACTTTTATCAAAAAGGACAGATAGGCCGATCCGCTGCAGTGCCCTTGAGTCTAGTGACATGGTGTAAATTGAATATGACAGCCCTTCTTTTCCTCCCCCCACCCCACACACGCGCGCGTGCACGCATGCACACACACACACAACCCCATTTCTTCCAGACATTTCTAGCCCCCGTTTCCACAATTCTAGTATGTGTACCTTTTCAAAAATGGATTTCAAATAAAACCCTATGATTTCCACCCTGATTTTTTGTTGTTGTTCTTGTTAGAGGAATTGCTGCCCTCTACTGGCCAAAGAAAATTGCAACTTTTTCTGAGAACCTTTTCATGCTAATTTAGGAGTAAAATATGAACTCAATTAAACTGAAACAACTGAGCAGGGGACGGGGGAGAGGGTTGCTTCAGAGTAAGCCAGAAATGTACAGTCCTTCCTGGGATAATAGATCCAAACGGCAGGTCAGAGCCACCCTAAATTAAAGTTACAACTAATACAATTATTTCCGGAAAACAATAACTTGTTTAACCATTAGTTGTGTAACCCACAATCTAGTATGCAGAAGTCCAAAGTACAGAGTATTCCATTAATAATAATAAACCTTTCAGCTCCATTTAAGTAACTAAGGGTGCAATCCTATGCAGGTTTAGACAAGAAAAAAGCCCTACAACTCTCAGCATGCCGGCTGGGGAATGTTGGGAGTTGTAGGACTTTTTTTTCTAAACATGCATAGGGTTGCACCTTAAAACATGATCCGAACATATTGCTGACATAATCATGCTTATTTTAGAGACTTCCCATTTGGAGGGTTTTCCATTCAAATGGGGATCATGTACATTTAGGTATGCATTTTTAAAGCATGTGTCTAAATGCATATTTCCCCCCAATTGATTAAAGCATGAAGATGTGCCTCCCAACCCCAAAATGCATATGCTGAAGTGCGCATTTTGAAATCAAACACATTTTTCAAATACGAACACAAGCTCGGGAACACGTGAGCTTTGCCTAAAAAACGCACTTGTCTTGCTTTCAGGGGCGTGAACAGTTGCCCTGAGTGCCACTTTTCAGTAGAAAGTAGGAGTACACATCAAATAAATAATTAAACAGGGCAAATTATGTTCAAAAATGAATCAAAATGAAATTCTCATACATCCCTACAAATGGGAAGCTTGTTTAATGCATTGCAGGTAAGCCTTTTGCAAGTGGAAAGGTTTGCTTTGAACAGACACACAAACACACACACCCTTCCAGTGGTGGCAGGAGAGCTATTCTCTCATGGATCCATCCAATGGCATTGCTGAAATGTTTATGACACCACATGGGCAGGGCCAATCATGTGGGGCCTTCTCACACAATTGTCACCTGGCTAGCATCACATGGTCAATGACTAAGCCTCAGAAGAGGCATTTCAATCTTTTAGGATGAGGAAGAAATTGCACAAAAGCCGGGAAACTACCAAAGGACAGGCAGCTTGGAGTGGCGGAAAGCAAGAATGATGTGGTGACATGGGGAACAGGGCTTTGTGGAGAAACCCAGAGGGCTGAATTGGGACCTCAGGCAGGCCAGATTTGGGGGCCTGGTCCGCTTTACATTTTATGAACCCATGGGGTGAGGGGACAGTTCCTGTGCTGCTGTGTGATTTTCTAGCATGGAAAATAAATTAGTGGGGAATTCTATGGGGAAAGTTTCAGGTTAAATCCATGTGTGTGTGTGTTTGTGTGTATGAAACCAGATAGACAGGCATTACATAAACACCATATATCTCCAGTACCATCACAGAAAGAAATGGGCCCTATAAAAGGCTGCCCCTGGAACTCCCTACCACTTGGGAAAGCAGAGAGAGCAAAGCAACAGGAATACAACAGAAATGCACCTATCCTTATAGCAGCACATCAAATGTTTTTTAAATGCATTTTTTTCTTTAAAAAAGCTCTCATCTTCGGCAGAAGGACGGCAGGAGGGCGCCACATGCAAGGAGGCACCCCTGCCAATTAGCATGCTCGGGCATTCGGCTTAATATCATGAAAGCATTACAAAGGAGGAAGTGTTCCATACCCTACAGCTACAGAAGTTTTGTGCACCTAAGAGAGCAAATCAAAGTCACGGTCTGGAAAGTTACCAGAGGGCTTTAACAAAACAAAAAAATACAGTGCCCATGCATGTCATTCTCAAAACTTCAGCATTGATCAGCGATATAATATACTGTATTATATTACAATTAATACTGGAGTTATAATAGACATTTACAAAAAATATACAGCATTTTTATTTAATATACATTAAAATATACATCTTTTTTTTTTAAGCTGCTATAACAATTCTCCTGCAAATTACATTTCATCCCTGACAACAGGATGTTTTTAAATGTGTAAATAGAACCAGAGAGTACTTTCATAAGAACATAAGAAGAGCCATGCTGGATTAATCCAAGGATCCATCTAGTCTAGCATTCTGTTCACACAGTGGCCAACCAGCTGTCGACTAGGAACCCACAAGCAGGGCATGAACGCAACAGCACACATACACACCCGCCACCCATGTTCCCCAGCAACTGGTGTACATTTCAAATGGAGGGCTCCTAGTACTCCAAATCAAAAGACATTGGGCAGCGATCACGTCTTCTCCTCCTTAACTCTGTGTGTGTGTGTGTGTGTGTGTGTGTATCTGTGTGTGGAAAGATAAAAGATAGAAGAAGTGGTAGGAAAACACAGGGGGGTTATTTATAAGTGGAAGATGACAATGTCCCCCTCCCCCCGCAATAAAACTCTGCAGATGAGGCAAGTAGTGATGGACCAATCTTTCAGTATCACTTTCTCCCACATTCTAATTTTTTCAAGCTCAAGTTCTTTCTCTCCTGTTAATGAAGAAGCTTTCAGATTTTGGTAAGTTCTTATCAAACAATGGACATAACAAAATTCTCACCCACCCGCACTGGCCAAATTTCAGTAGGTACAGCTGCTCCTAGCACAGAGAGGACCATTATGTATCTACCTGCCATGTAGCTATTAAAAGTGTGGAACCTGCCAGAAAAAAAGAGGGGGCAACCGAATCCAGGACCACAAATATGGCTGAATACACAGGGATTCAACCCCAGATTTTTAAGAGCTAAGCACTCAAAGCCCTGGGCCTAGATGGGCAAATCTCTCCATTTCACTTTCTCCTGCATTTTAATTTTTAAAACTTCAGGTTCTTTTTAGCCCATTTATGGAGAAATCTGCACATTTTAGTAAGTTCTTATTAAAAAAAAAGATCCAAATAAAATTTTCACCCATCTCTAGAGGCAGGGCAATTGCAACAGAAGACCCTTATCTGGAAATGTTGTTGTTCAGTCGTTCAGTCGTGTCCGACTCTTCGTGACCCCATGGACCATAGCACACCAGGCCTTCCTGTCCTCTGCTCTTTCCCGGAGTGTGCTCAAGTTCATATTCATTGCATTGGTGATGCTATCTAGCCATCTCATCCTCTGCCATCCTCTTCTCCTTTTGCCTTCAGTCTTTCCCAGCATCAGGGTCTTTTCCAGAGAGTTTTCTCTTCACATTGTTGTTGTTGTTCAGTCGTTCAGTCGTGTCCGACTCTTCGTGACCACATGGACCATATCACACCAGGCCTTCCTGTCCTCTGCTCTTTCCCGGAGTGTGCTCAAGTTCATATTCATTGCATCGGTGATGCTATCTAGCCATCTAATCCTCTGCCATCCTCTTCTCCTTTTGCCTTCAGTCTTTCCCAGCATCAGGGTCTTTTCCAGAGAGTTTTCTCTTCACATTGTTGTTGTTATTCAGTCGTTCAGTCGTGTCCGACTCTTCGTGACCCCATGGACCATAGCACGCCAGGCCTTCCTGTCCTGCGCTCTCTCCCGGAGCGTGCTCAAGTTCATATTCATTGCATCGGTGATGCTATCTAGCCATCTCATCCTCTGCCGTCCCCTTCTCCTTTTGCCTTCAGTCTTTCCCAGCATCAGGGTCTTTTCCAGAGTGTTTTCTCTTCGCATTAGGTGGCCAAAATATTTGAGCTTCAGCTTCAGTATCTGTCCTTCCAATGAGCACTCAGGGTTGATTTCCTTTAGGATGGACTGATTTGACCTCCTTGCAGTCCAGGGGACTCGTAAGAGTCTTCTCCAGGTCCAGCACCACAGTTCGAAAGCATCAATTCTTCGGCGCTCAGCCTTCCTTATAGTCCAGCTCTCACAGCCATACGTTACTACTGGGAAAACCATAGCTTTGATTATACGGACCTTTGTCAGCAAGGTGATGTCTCTGCTTCTTACTACGCTGTCTAGGTTTGCCATAGCTTTCCTCCCAAGGAGCAAGCGTCTTTTAATTTCATGGCTACAGTCACCGTCTGCGGTGATCTTGGAGCCCAAGAAAATAAAATCTGTCACTGCTTCCATTTCTTCCCCTTCTATATGCCAGGAAGTGATGGGGCCAGATGCCATGATCTTCGTTTTTTTAATGTTGAGTTTCAAACCAGCTTTTGCACTCTCCTCTTCCACCCTCAACAAGAGGCTCTTTAGATCCCCTTCGCTTTCTGCCATTAGGGTGGTATCGTCTGCATATCGGGGGTTGTTGATAATTCTCCCGGCAATCTTAATTCCGACCTGTGATTCATCCAACCCGGCGTTTCTCATGATGTACTCTGCATATAAGTTAAATAAGCAGGGTGACAATATGCAGCCTTGTCGTACTCCTTTCCCAATTTAGAACCACTCGGTTGTTCCATGTCTGGTTCTTACTGTTGCTTCTTGACGGCCAAAAAATTTGAGCTTCAGCTTCAGTATCTGTTCTTCCAAGGAGCACTCAGGGTTGATTTCCTTTAGGATTGACTGATTTGACCTCCTTGCAGTCCAGGGGACTTGTAAGAGTCTTCTCCAGCACCACAGTTCGAAAGCATCGATTCTTCGGTGCTCAGCCTTCCTTACAGTCCAGCTCTCACAGCCATACGTTGCTACTGGGAAAACCATAGCTTTGATTATATGAACCTTTGTCAGCAAGGTGATGTCTCTGCTTCTTACTACGCTGTCTAGGTTTGCCATAGCTTTCCTCCCAAGGAGCAAGCGTCTTTTAATTTCATGGCTACAGTCACCGTCTGCGATGATCTTGGAGCCCAAGAAAATAAAATCTGTCACTGCTTCCATTTCTTCCCCTTCTATATGCCAGGAAGTGATGGGGCCAGATGCCATGATCTTCGTTTTTTTCATGTTGAGTTTCAAACCAGCTTTTGCACTCTCCACTTTCACCCTCAACAAGAGGCTCTTTAGTTCCTCTTCGCTTTCTGCCATTAGGGTGGTATCGTCTGCGTATCTGAGGTTGTTGATAATTCTCCCGGCAATCTTAATTCCGACCTGTGATTCATCCAACCCGGCTTTTCTCATGATGTACTCTGCATATAAATTAAATAAGCAGGGCAACAATATACAGCCTTGTCATACTCCTTTCCCAGTTTTGAACCAATCAGTTGTTCCATGCCCAGTTCTTACTGTTGCTTCTTGTCCCTCATACAGGTTTCTCAGGAGACAGGTAAGGTGGTCCGGCACTCCCATCTCTTTAAGGATTTGCCACAGTTTGTTGTGATCCACACAATCAAAGGCTTTAGTGTAGTCAATGAAGCAGAAAGAGACGTTTTTCTGGAATTCTCTTGCTTTCTCCATGATCCAGCGAATGTTGGCGATTTGATCTCTAGTTCCTCTGCCTCTTCAGAACCGAGCTTGTACTTCTGGTAGTTCTCGGTTCACATACTGCTGAAGCCTAGCTTGTAGGATTTTGAGCATCACCTTGCTGGCATGTGAAATGAGTGCAATTGTACGGTAGTTTGAACACTCCTTGGCATTGCCCTTCTTTGGAATTGGAATGTAAACTGACCTTTTCCAGTCTTGTGGCCACTGTTGAGTGTTCCAAATTTGTTGGCATATTGAGTGCAGCACTTTAACAGCATCATCTTTTAGGATTTTAAATAGCTCAGCTGGAATACTGTCATCTCCGCTAGCTTTGTTGTTAGTAATGCTTCCTAAGGCCCACTTGACTTCATTCTCAAGGATGTCCGGCTCAAGTTCAGTGACCGCACTATCATGGCTATCAGGGACATTCAGATCTTTCCTGTGTAGTTCTTCTGTGTATTCTTTCCACCTCTTCTTAATCTCATTTCCTTCTGTTAGGTCCCAGTCTTCTTTGTCCTTTATCATGCCCGTCTTTGTACAGAACATTCCCTTGAGATCTCCAATTTTCTTGAAAAGATCTCTAGTCTTTCCCATTCTATTGTTTTCCTCGATTTCTTTGCATTGTTCATTTAAGAAGGCCTTCTTGTCTCTCCTTGCTATTCTCTGGAACTCTGCATTCGGTTGGATATATCTTCCCCTTTCTCCCTTGCTTTTCGCTTCCATTCTTTCTTCAGCTACTTGTAAAGCCTCATCAGACAGCCACTTTGCTTTCTTGCATTTCTTTTTCTTTGGGATGGATTGGGTTGCTGCCTCCTGAACAATGTTATGGACCTCTGTCCATAGTTCCTCAGGCACTCTGTCAATCAGGTCTAATCCCTTAAATCTATTCTTCACCTCCATTGTATATTCATAAGGGATATGATTTAGGTCATACCTGAATGGTTCAGTGGTTTTCCCTACGTTCTTCAATTTAAGCCAAAATTTTGCAAGAAGCAGCTCATGATCTGAGCCACAGTGAGCTCCAGGTCTTGTTTTTACTGACTGTATAGAGCTTCTCCATCTTTGGCTGCAAAGTACATAACCAATCTGATTTCGATATTGACCATCTGGTGATGTCCATGGGTAGAGTCGCCTCTTGTGCTGTTGGAAAAGAGTGTTTGCTTTGATCAGCGTGTTCTCTTGGCAAAACTCTATTAGCCTTTGTCCTGCTTCATTTTCATAGAATCATAGAATCATAGAACAGTAGGGTTGGAAGGGGCCTACAAGGCCATCAAGTCCAACCCCCTGCTCAATGCAGGAATCCAAGTCAGAGCATCCCTGACAGATGGCTGTCCAGCCTCGTCTTGAACGCCTCCAGTGTGGGAGAACCCACCGCCTCCCTAATTTTGTACATCAAGGCCATGCTTGCCTGTTATTCTGGTGATTTCTTGACTTCCTACTTTAGCATTCCAATCCCCTATGATGAAGAGGACTTCTCTTTTTTTGGTGTTAGTTCTAGAAGGTGTTGTAGATCTTCATAGAACCAATCAACCTCAGCTTCTTCGGCCTCAGTGGTTGGGGCATAGACTTGAATTACTGTGATGTTGAATGGTTTGCCTTGGATTTGTACTGAGATCATTCTGTCATTTTTGAGATTGTACCCCAGTACTCCTTCTCCCACCCTTTTGTTGACTATGAGTGCTTCCATTTCTTCTAAGGGATTCTTGCCCACAGTAGTAGATATAATGGCCACCTGAATTAAATTCGCCCATGCCTGTCCATTTTAGTTCGCTGATTCCCAAGATGTCGATGTTCAATTTTGCCATCTCATGTTTGACCACCTCCAGCTTACCTTGATTCATTGATCTTACATTCCAGGTTCCTAAACAATATTGTTCTTTACAGCATCGGATTTTCTTTTCACCACCAGACACATCCACAGCTGAGTGTCCTTTCGGCTTTGGCCCAGCTGCTTCACTCTTTCTGGCGCTACTTGGAAATACCCTCTGCTCTTCCCCAGTAGTATATTGGACACCTTCCGACCTGAGGGGCTCATCTTCCGGCGTCATCTCTTTTAGCTTTATGATATGTTCCATGGGGTTTTCTTGGCAAGAATACCGGAGTGGGTTGCCATTTCCTTCTCCAGTGGACCACATTTTGTCAGAACTCTCCACCATGACCTTTCCATCTTGGGTGGCCCTGCATGGCATATGTTATGGCTTCACTGAGTTACGCAAGCCCCTTCGCCACTACAAGGCAGTGATCCATGAAGGGGTATCTGGAAATACCCTTGGTTTAATATTCACATTATATCATTTACAATAGTATTGAATTCTGGTAGCCTCTGTCTACCTATATATTTTCTAAAGCACTAGGGGCTCTGGTAGGGGTACATTGGTAGCTGCATCACCACTGTAGCTTACTAGAAGCAGAAGCTGCTAGCCTTCTCTTTAAGAACATAAGAGCCCTGCAAGATCAGACCAAAGCTCTATCTAGTCCAACATCCTGTTTGCCTCAATGCTCAAACAATGCTTGGGGAAAGACCAGCAGGAGAACATAAAGGCAACGTAGTCCCTCTCTTTTTTCCTGCATTTCAGCACTACCACTCCAAGTGGCTGGAGGGTGGTACTGCACCAGAGGTTGGGTGATTCAAGGGTCAAGAGAGTTCTGCCTGGCCCCATCAAGCCTCTGACTCTAGCTTCCCTCCTTAATCTCAGTAACGTGTTGGACTATATTGGTCTCAAAAAACTGGACTTTCCTTACCTCCTGATTGGCTTGATGGCCTGTTTGCTTCTTGCCTGGTCAATACCTATGTGCTTCTAGAGATCTAACCCTGATAGCAGGCTTGCTTGTGTCATGTTCCATGTTCAGGCTGCAGATGGAACCAATGACTTAGCCCTACATGCAGTCCCAAAGTAGGATCTCAAATGAGGGGGGGCACTTATGCATTGCCCCAAAAGAGGAATTGCACAGCTAGAAAAGAGGACGAAAGAGGGTACCTATCTGCATAACATTTGCATATGCTAAATTATATCTATAGGTACAAATTTAGAAATAATAACTATGATTTAAATAGAAATACAACACATCTCGCCATAGTCAAGAAGGCTGATCAGGTGACCTGTGTGCCTGCTCAGTCTTGCTATCTGAGTGCTAATTTCAAGGCCCTTGCTGCTTTCCCTCCTTATGGTTCTTTGACCTTATATCAGACTCAGACTGGACAGCCCATCAAACAGAGGACAACTTCACTGTCCTCTGCTAGCTTTCCACAGTAGAGGATTGCTCTCTGTAAAGTATGACACCTGGACACCCTAAAATAAGGCCTGATTTATATGTTAAATGTTAAAGGCAGGATCACAGGAATTGGGCGGGGAGGAATGCCTTCCTGCAGTGCTTCCCTTTGGCCCCACTCTAATTGGCAGAGAACACGTCAGTGTGCAATTCTTAACTCTGCTGTTTGCTTCAGCTCTTGGCTGGCTGGAGCTCAGGTGCCAGGTAGAACATGTTGTTGTTGTTGTTCAGTCGTTCAGTTGTGTCCGACTCTTTGTGACCCCATGGACCATTTTATTTATTTATTTATTTATTTATTTATTTATTTATTTCATTTCTATACCGCCCAATAGCCGAAGCTCTCTGGGCGGTTCACAAAAACTAAAACCAAACAACACACAATAAAACAATTTAAAATATATAGAACATTAAAACCACAATATAACAATACAACCACAATAAAACCTAGCAGCAGTACAGGAGTTTAAAATACAGATTTAAAACAGCAAAGATAAAAATTTAGAAAGCTAAAATGCCTGGAAAAATAAAAAGGTCTTCACCTGGCGCCGAAAGGAGTACAATGTAGGCGCCAGGCGAACCTCACTAGGGAGCTCATTCCAGAGCCAGGGTGCCACAACAGAAAAAGCCCTCCTCCTAGTAGCCACCCGCCTCACTTCCTTTGGCAGGGGCTCACGGAGAAGGGCCGCTGATGATGATCTTAAGGTCCGGGCAGGCACATATGGGAGGAGGCGATCCTTCAGGTAACCTGGCCCCAAGCCGTTAAGGGCTTTGAATGTTAACACCAGCACTTTGAATCGGGCCCAGAAATGGACTGGCAGCCAGTGCAGCTGGAAAAGTACTGGCGTAATATGAGCTCGCAGGCCAGTCCCTGTTAACAATCTTGCTGCCCTATTTTGGACCAGCTGAAGTTTCCGGACCATTTTCAAAGGCAGCCCCACGTATAACGCATTGCAGTAATCCAGACGAGAAGTTATCAGAGCATGGATAACTGTAGCTAGGCTATCTCTGTCCAGATAAGGGCGTAGTTGGTATACCAGCCTAAGCTGATAAAAAGTGCTCCGTGCCACTGAGTTCACCTGTGCCTCAAGTGACAGTTCTGGATCCAAGAGCACCCCCAAACTACGAACCTGATCCTTTAGGGGGAGTGCAACCCCCTCCAGAACAGGTTGAATATCACCTAGCCGGGCAGACGAACCACCCACTAACAGTACCTCCGTCTTGTCTGGATTGAGTTTCAGTTTATTAGCCCTCATCCAGTCCATTACCGTGCCCAGGCACTGGTTCAGAACAGCCACTGCCTCACCTGGTTTTGATGAGAAAGAGAGGTACCTCCGGATAACCTCCCCCAGCGGTTTCATGTAGATGTTAAACAGCATGGGGGATAGAATAGAGCCCTGTGGAACCCCATGGCACAATTGCCATGGCACAGAGCAATAATCCCCCAGCACCACCTTCTGGAATCGGCCATCCAAGTAGGAGCGGAACCACTGTAGTGCAGTGCCTCCAACTCCCAATACCATAGCACGCCGGGCCTTCCTGTCCTCCGCTGTCTCCCGGAATGTGCTCAAATTCATATTCATTGCATCAGTGATGCTATCTAGCCATCTCATCCCCTAATTCTTCAAGGTAATTCAGAGACTCCAAAGGTTTGAGGCTGTCGTCTCGAGATGCTGCTAAAAGGACTGAGCTCTCTGTGCCTGTCTAAAAAGGCAGGTTGAACACAAATATGTGACTTCAACATTGTCTCCTTTTATGTCTCTGCACTGAATGCCTGCTAGGGGGCTCAGCTGAACCTCTTCATGTGTTAAAAGCACATGCAAGGGGATCATGGGGCCACGCATAGCGATGTACATCGAGGGCTTCCCCTATCCCGTGGAGGAGCTCTTCACATGAATGTCGGTCTCATGGTTGCTGAATGCATGGTCCAG
The DNA here is from genome assembly GCF_057233095.1 of Heloderma suspectum. Lineage (NCBI taxonomy): Eukaryota > Metazoa > Chordata > Lepidosauria > Squamata > Helodermatidae > Heloderma > Heloderma suspectum. The sequence goes on from NC_139461.1 coordinate 293,979,073, forward strand.
GGGATGGCGGGGGTGACAGTCTGAACCCCTCTTACGTCAAGAGTTCAATAGGCCCTAGGGGTGTGCTGAAGCATGGTGACTGGTTCAACAAATTCGAACCATTTGGAATAGTTTCACTGAATCATTTCTCATGGCATCTCTAATACAGTGTAAGTGAACATCATCAGCATGGCGCAAAACTCAATCCTTAGCCTTTAGGAACTGCCTCTAGGATTTCTCTTAGGCTGCAGTCCTAGGCACCGTACTTACTTGGGAATAAGAGCCCTGTTGAATTTAATGGGGCTTACTTCTGAGAAAATATGCATTTGGCTGCCTGGCTCATTTATTTAATGTGTGAGGGCCAAAACAGATATTACTTTAAATGTGTGTCTAATGTTCCTTTTTTGCTTTTTTATTTTAGAGTAGGTGCAGGGCCCCCAATCTGAATTAGGACCCGAGCTTGGGGAGGTGGGGGGGTATGGAGAAGATGTAGCTGTTAGACACACATTTAAAGAAATGTCTGTTTTGCTGTGACTATAGGGTGGTCAGGTGTATTTTTGCTGTGACTATAGGGTGGTCAGGTATATTTTCAGTCCCGTATTTGAAGATGTCCTCTATTTAAAGGACTGTCTAGTCCAAGTCAGGTTTAACATCAAAGAACCATAAGGAGGGAGAGCAGCAGGGGCCTTGAAGTTGCCCTTCAGCAGTTAGCACCTAGGCAGCAGACTGAGCAGGCGCACAGGTCACGTGGTCAGTCTCCCCCACTGTGGTGCGATGCATTGTATTTCTATTTAAATTACAGTTATTTCTAAATTTGCGTCCATACATACAAATTAGCATATGCAAATGTTATGCAAATGGCAGTCTTCTTTTGTCCTCTTTTTTCATGATGAATTTCCTCTTTGGGGGCAATATTAAGTGTTGTGTGTATAAACATATACATAGATAGACAGACACACACATACACACACACACATATTATGAGATGCCATAAATCAAGATGGCCCCAGGACACCAGCCTTTGACCTCTGACCTTGTCCACTGCTGTACTCTTCATGCAACAAGACTTATGGTGAAAGCCTAGCTGTAGGGCAATGCCAAGAACTGAGGACCACTTCTTGATGAGGATCGCTCTGGACAGGGGCAGCGGCTGTCCCCAAGGGAATGTTCAATGTCAATAATGAATATCCACAGCTTATGCAGGAAATCATGGCAGATGCAGCTGGCAGCACAATGCACCATGTTGCTGCTTTTCTTATCAGTCCTTCAACTGATTGATTAATGTGTCCAGAAGGGCCATGCTGGGTTTGTCAGAAGGGTTGAACAAGCTAGTTTAGAAATAAAACTGTATGTCGTTAGATTTTTCCCAGCCTACCCCAGGGGCAAGGCTGGGCTGGTTACAAGATCAGCTTTTCTCACATTTCTTCAGATGAATCCTTTGAGAAATTGTCGCTTGCGCAAGGCTTTGAGGCCTAGAAGGGATTTGCACCTGGGTTTTCAGTGAGCCAGACTGACACTCTGTTGTTCACTACACAACACGGGCTTGCTGGGTTGGAAAGCCTGTACTATAGGAAAGGCCAAGCTACCAGCATGGGATCCCAGCAGCAATGAGAGGCGGAAGAGAAACAGTCCTGTGGGATTGGATCTGATGGGCAGATGAACTGAGGCGGCCTATTATGATCAGGGGAGGGTTTGATGAGAGAGAAACTTTTTAATGCTCTTTCAGTTTCCTATGTTGTCCTAGATCAGGAGTGAGAAATCTTTTTTTTTCCCATTGAAGGCCCCCTTCCCTCAGGCATAATTTGTCAGGCACACGTGTGCTGGCAGTAGGTATGTCAAGAGCCAAAAATGGGCAGGGCCATCCTCTCTCTCTCTCTCTCTCTGTCACCCTTTCTCTCTCACACTCTCACTCTCTAATTCTCCCTCATCCCCACTTCCTCCCTATGCAGCAGTGCACATTGATGTGGTAGGGAGAGATCACAGGCCTGAGCTGATAGCTTGCATAGGGCTTTTGAACTTAGGCCAAGACCCACAGCTTATCCACCCCTCTTCTAGATATTGAAACGTCATTTCTGGAAACGTTGAATCACAGCTTTGTGCAGTTGTGTTTTGCTATTGCATATATATGCCTAGTTCTGGAATACAGAAATGGCTGTTACAAATATTACTATTTAGGCGGGGAATCTCTTCCATAATGGTGCTACAAAAAAGAAAATCAGGCAAATTCTCTTCCAGTAAAGTCATATAATCTGACTTTTGCTGAACAAAAGGCATAACTATATGAACAAAAGGCATAACTATAACTAAGTAAATTGCACACAAGGGCAAAACTAGACTCTTGATACAGGGCTGCTACTGAAAAGAGCAGCTTCACATTGAGTTTTTCTCCATAACGTTAAGAGAAAATGTTTCGGAGAAAACTTATACTGTGTCATGATGTGATCTTGTTGTGTGTTTTCCTGCCCTTACCCCATACTATTTGTTGGCTCGCAGGGAGAAAAACATAGAACAGCTACATAAATATTATGGAGGCAAATTTGGCAGTGGTCCTGTGTTGAGTCTAACATCTACTTCCAGCCTAAGTCTTGCACAAGGGACCTCACCTCCATGTTTCTTTCCCTGCTCGTTTGCTGCTCTATATAGCAAAATAAAGACTGTGACAGATACCTTCATGACCTTCTACTGACTAACCAGATCAGTACATCAGTCCAGTACCTTTCATAAAAGGCAGCAGAAAAATCTTGAAAAACAGCCACACCAGTTGATAAGGGGAAATGTTCATGCAAGATGAACATCAAGCTACTGAGAAGTAGTTAAATGATTGGAATAACTACTGGTTAGGTACTCCCAGCCTTATCTGATCCCCTTTGCAACCAGAAGCCTGTCTAACTCAGGAAGCAACTTGTCTTTGCTGACCTCTTGCTTCTTCTCTGCTTGGACATTCCTGCAGCCAGCACGGGGGTGGGGGGGGTGGAGTGGGGGTAAACATGCAACCTGGTTGACCTTTGTATATGGAAGATCAGGTTTGAAACCACAAACATTGTGCATGGCTGTGCAATTTAGGCCTAAGGGTGGGATTTTTCAAACACCTAGCGAGCTTGGCATAAGTGTTTACTGGTCATTGATTGGTCATGCATTGTAACAGGCTTCACTGTAAATGCAGGCAGAACTACATCTTGTCAGAAACACAGGGCTACTGCTGAAAACAGGAAGTCAATGCCGAGGTCACCCCTCCCATGCTAAAACGTTTAGTTCCAGTTTACATTGTCCCCTGGCATTTTGATGCTCAGTGTTTCCTCACCACCAGTAGCCAGTGGTATGAAGTAGAAACAAGGAAATGCTCAGCTTGATGCCATCAGGACATGAGGTAAGATGGACCAAGAAGAGAAAGTTGATGTGGTATTACTGTTTCTGGCAATGCTCCCATGTTTCTGATGACATGGGGCCAAAACAGATGTGGTGTTAAATGCCTGAATGCATTAAGAGTACAACCCTATTAGGTTTGCCACCTGCTAGATGGAAGCCTCCAATCTCAGAGGTTTCTGAGATTTCTGTGGCCTGCTGGGCTGCTGCCAGCAGGGGTGGGGGAGGAGAAATGGAAGTGATTCTTGCCCCTCCATCCTCCTTTTTTTACTTTTCCCCATAAGTGGCCCTGTGAACCTATCTAAAGGAGTCGCGCTGCTGGGAACAGGGCTGGGGCTGGACAGGAAATAGGATTCTGCAGTTCCCGGCCTCTCCTTTCCCTACCCACCTTCCAGGGCCTTTTACCCTGGAAGGGCCATCGGAAGTTGCCTTAGCAAACTCAGAAAGCAGGCGCTGTGGTTCTTTCCGTGGCAGCTGCGAGGGGGCAATGACAGAGGAAGGGATCTGGTCTTGAAGTTCCCCTACTGAAGTTGTAGGAGTCTATGGTTTCAGGAGGGGGAATTCAAAACATCCTAAGTCCCTGGAACAGTCTCCTAGGGACCATAGGATTACATCCTTAATGTATCTGTTTCCTTTAACAATAGAAGCTCCCCAAGTAAGATCTGGTCCATGGGGCGGGGAGAGGTTGAACTCTCCACACACACACACACACACACACATACACATACCAGTGCCATGGCACGGCATTAGTTCCCACCACAACCTGTTAAAACTGGTGTGTGTGTATGTGTGTGTGTGTGTGTGTGTGTATATATATGCATGCATATTCCTATCATCTCCTTTTCAGATTTTCTGAAAATATATGTATAGATGTTGGGGCATCACTCACTGATGCAATCAGAATTTGCTAGGTCCCAGGTCATAGTCTGAAGGCACAAGAGGCAGCCACCTTGCTGAAGCTAAGCAGGTTTGGGTCTGGTCAGTGCTTGGAGTGGAGACCACCTGGGAACCACATGTAGCCACCTTGAGTTCCATGATGGAAGGGGATATCAATGTAATATATTAATAAATAAAATCGATATGTTCACATGACTCGGAATGCTTAAATGTCATGCACAAAGCGTTCAAGACTGATTACTAGAACAATCTGAAAATTAAACAGTAGACCTATAGGGCAAGAGAGAGAAAATCTGAGAGGGAGGGACTACCTTTCCCTATGCCTTTCTGGGCTTGTGCTGGGAAAGCAGACGGTGTGTGTGGGGGGGCATGTTTGCCTTTTTGTTTGTTTTGTTTCCTGATTCAGGAGTTTCTTCTTTTTTAAAAAGACAGTTTCCATCAGGTGGGAAATAAACAACACCATTTCCAGGGCTTGTTCCACTTTTTCCCTGTTCCAGGGATGTGTTTGGGGAATGGGAGGGCTTTGGATCTCGCAGATTCACAGTCTCTCCCAGGATACCCCCAGGACACTTCTTTTTGGCCCTCTCCAACACTAGAGGGCTACCAGCTGCAGTGCTTTCTGCAACCTCACAGAGGAGGTTGACAAGGTCAGATCTCCCTCACCAATGCCCCCCCCCGCCGCCCCCGCTGCCATCTCTCTCCGCCCTCAGAGAGGGAGTCCTGAAAAATCCCACGGCCCCTGGGACAACCCCTGAGGCACCATAGCACCTCTGCCAAAATGAGGCGTGTGTACATCACAGGCATAACATGCAGTGGATTGTCGTGTGAGCATTATACGATGGAGTAAAAACATGTAGAAAGACATTAAAAAATGAAGCTGCTTTATACATAATCAGACCGGTGGTCCAGCTAGCCCAGAATGTATGTCCTCCGACTGATAGTGGATCTCCAAATTCTTTCCCAGGCCTGGTCCATGGGAATATTCTGGGAGGAATTGAAGCTGGGACCCTCTACATGCAAAGTGTGTGTTCTGCTCCTGAGCTCTAGGTCTCCCCACCAGTGGAGTGTGTGACTGAATGGCCCTTTAGGCTTTATTTATTTTATTTATTCATTTCATTTATATCCCACCTTTTTTCCTCCTTAAGGAACCCAAGGCGGCATAGATAATCCCTCTCCTCCTCTCTATTTTAGCCTCACAACAACAACCCTGTGAGGTAGGCTGGGCTGAGAGTCTGTGACTGGCCCAAAGTCACCCAGTGAGCTTCCATGGCCGAGGGAGAACCCAGATCTCCCAACTCCCAGTCCAACACTCTAGCCACTACACCACAGGGGCTCAGTTGTTTATTTCTAGAGACAGTATAGATAATATTGGGTAGTTTTGAAAGGTAAACCCATCTCATCCTTCAGTCATCTGGGGCTGTGTGTTCTGCATTCACCTGTCTATGGGGCACCTGCTGTTTGCTTTAGTTCGGCATTCAGCTGTTCCCAAATGTAGGAAACCAGGTGCCACTAGAATAGGGGTACAAAAGGTGGGGCTCACAGGCCACAGGTGGCCCCCCAAGCCCTGTCTGGTGGCCTCCTGACCCCTAGCATGTGTCACTGCCAAAAAAAAGAAGACACACTCTAAGAAAAGGCTCTATGGTTCCTAGCATAGATGCTTCGTTCCTAGAGCATCCCTGGAATGCTTAAGGTTCCTGCCTACTTCCTAGGATACTCTGGGGATGCTCTTGGATGCTCGTCCTTCTATGTCAGGAACCATAGAGCCTGCTCCTAGAGTGGGTTTCCCCCTTTTTTTAATTTTTTGCTGATTGGAACAGATGCTGTTGCTGCAAGATAAAGATACGTTGCTGCTGGGGTGAGTGTGCATGCGTGCATGCATGCGAGAGTGGTGTGCGCGCGGGTGCACACATTTGCAGCCCCCGCCACCTTAGCAGACACCTGATGTGGCCCTCAGGGCTGGAAAGGTTGTGCACCTCTGCTCTAGAAAGTCACAAGAAGGGTGTGAAGATAATAGGCATCTCCAGACCTACTGTTTGACTATGCTATCCAGTATTAGGTCCTGGAGGTTCCAATCAGCTGTTGTGACTAACAGCTATTGATAAATCTCCATGAATTGGTCTAATTATTCCCTGTAGTTTCAATGTACAGGCTATGAGTGCCATTGCTTGTGTAGCCAAAATCGCACTGCCCTCACCCAAGAAGAAGGTATCAACAGGTAAACCCCAGGGTCTATAGAAGCACAAAAAAAAATTAGGGAAAAAAACCCTAAGGGCGTGGGGACCCTGAAAATAGCTCAATGAGCACGGAGCATGTATTAATGGTGTGTTGTGCAAAGAAGTACTTTCCCTTATCTGACCTGACTTATGGGGTGCTTTCAGATGAGAATTCTTGTGCAATTGACCTGCCTCATTCTCAGAATTTTACAGGGGGTGCAAATGGCCTCTTCTTCCATTCCTAACCCTCCTGTGTTTTTCCACCACTTCTTCCTTCTTTTTTCTTACCACAGAAAACCCGTAAAGGAGGAAAAGACAGAACAGCTGCACACACTATGACTTTTCACTGGTAGTAGTGCTAAGAGCCATCTGTCTGGAAACACCCCTGGACCTATTGCTGATTGACTTCATTTGATGAATCACAGAATCATAGAATAGTAGGGTTGGAAGGGGCCTACAAGGCCATGGAGGATGACTCCAAGTTCTACAATTATGGGAAAGATTCCATGCCCCACCCCTTCTGTTTCCGTGTCACTCATAATTTTACAACCTTCTGTAAATGTTCCCAATATGCCCAAATTACTGCAGCGGAGGGCAAGCTGTGGTCCTCCAGATGTTGCTCAACTACAGTTCCCAGGATTCCTAACCATTGGCTGTGATGACCGAGGCTGATGGGAGCTGGAGTGCAAAAATACTTTGAGAACCACAAGTTGCCTACACTTGAGTTACTGGATCAAGCCAAGTTTTGACCAGAAGTGGAAAGTCCCTGAAATCTAAATGCTGTTTTCTGGGTGTGTCTGTAGCAAATGGAAGAGTCAGGAAATCACACACAAGTGCTTATGAAATCATCAGCCAGAGATCTTCTGATAAAGTTGAGTTCATGTTAACTAAGCATCCAAGGACTGGCGGTATTATCTGGCTAAGTACAAGCTTGAGTGTCCACAGCCGTGCCGGGGTTAATTATACCTTTTTGTTTGTTTGTTTTGTTTAATACAAAGGTTGTTGTGAAGCATTTTCATTAAAGCAAGCAATACAGTACAGCCGGACAGCTTGAACAACATCATTATAAGTTAATTATATATGTATGTATTTATATCCCACTTTTCTAGGTAAATAGCCTCCATGAAGTGGCTTACACTATAACCAAACCGATATACATTTTAAAACAATGTCCTAAATGATAATCATAAAAGCAATTTAAAATATAAAACACATTTAAAATACACTCGATTGGTTCCAGGCTAGGGCACAATCCTATTCATGTTTAGTCAAAAAAAAGTCCTACAACTCCCAGCATTCCCCAGCCAGCATGGGAAAGCTGGGAGTTGTAGGACTTTGTTTTGTCTAAACATGCATAGGATTGTGCCCTCAGAATAGACCCCTTGAAATCAGTGGGACTTAAGATAGTGACTAACTACTAACTCTGGATCCACCTTAATTTATTTATTTATTTTTCGTATCTTTATACAGCCTTTCTGCCAGAGCCACCAAAGCTTTGTACAGCAATCAAAAACAATAAAACCATACAAACAACAATATCATAGGAACATAGGAAGCTTCCTTACACTGAGCCAGACATTGATCCATCTGGCCCAGTATTGTCGACACTGACTGGTATTGGCTGTCCGGGTTTTCAGGCAGGATTCTTTCTAACCCTACCTGGAGAAGCCAGGGATTGAACCTGTCACCTTCTGCATGCAAAGCATGTGCTCTGTTATTAAGCTCTTTAATGAGCTTCCGTCGTGCATTAAAAACGTGGTTGTTCAGGCAGGCATTTGGGGTGGGTTAGGGTATTTTAAAAAATGTTTTTATTGTAGAATTTTATTGTTTTAAACTGTTTTACTGTATGCTGTACATCGCCCAGAGTGGCTGGGTGACCAGCCAGATGGGTGATTAATAAAGTTAATAAGAAATAAATTAAGCTAAGATGTAAAAACTTCAGAAACAGTAGGCCATCATTTAAAACAAAATCTAACACTTCTAATGACACTGATGACACAATTTAAAAGACCAAGCTATAGAGAGGTGGCTTGACACATCTGTGTTTCGAAAAACAGCAACAGTGGGAACCAGGGTGGCCATCTGCCCTCTTTTACAGAGGACAGTCCTCTATTTGAAGAGCTGCAAGGGAACAGCCCTCTGTTTGAAGGACTGTCCAATCCAAGTCCGGTTTAAAGTAGGGTTGGCAGAATTTTGGTAGCTCAAAGTACGTCCATCCCCTCATATCACTTACAGAATGGTTGATGAAAGTTCGGAATACTGAGGAATTGACAAAACTCAAGTTTATAAGACTGAGGCACAGTAAACAAAGCATGCAAAAATGTAAGATTAGCTGGTACCCTTTGATTTCTTCTGTGAAATTAAGGTACAGTTTTGATACTGTGGAATGACCTGCTGACCTCTTTGAAGGTTTTTAAGCGGGCATTAAGGACTCTATTATTCCGGCAGGCCTTCCCTTTTTAGATCTCTTGTTCCTTTTGCCGACTTTTGTATACTGTTTTTAAGCTGTGTTGTTTTATTGCTGTATTGTTAAAAAAAAAATTTTCAGTTCAAAGTTGTTTTTAGTTATATGTTGTTTGTATATACTGTCCCTATGCTGTTATGTAAATGGTTTTTTCAACTTTGTATATTGTATTTTAATGTTTTAATTTTTGTAAACCGCCCAGCCCAGAGAGCTTTGGCTATGGGGTGGTACAGAAATGTAATGAAGAAGAAGAAGAAGAAGAAGAAGAAGAAGAAGAAGAAGAAGAAGAAGAAGAAGAAGAAGAAGAGAAGAAGAAGCAGAGGAGTGTTTCTTTGTTATAAGTATTGTCATATTTTGTGCTATTATACTGTACTATTATACTAGTCTTTATCATATTTGGTATTAATTGATTCATGTTATATGTACAGTTTATATAAGTAATAACTCTTTATTTATTTTTTAAAATTACAAACTCAAAACTCCTTTGAAGATGGTGCTCCCAGACAGACAGCTTCTAGTGCTACTGATCAAAACACATTGTGTAGCTATTCCGTTTTCCTCTCCAGTATGTTTCTTCTACATGTTCCTCACTAAGTGTTCCTTGCATGGGTGTTTTGCACACTAGAAAGCTTAAATTATCAAACGATCTTTCTCTGGACATAATAACGTGTTTGTTCATGAGTAAGGTTTGGATAAATCTTTCTTGATTATCATGCAATTTGGAAATTTCCATCCTTGTATTTTGAAAGGGAAATAAAAGTATTAAAGCTGCAATACTGTCCCCACTTACTTAGAAGTAAGTTTCACTGAATTCAGGGGGACTGACTTCCTTTTTTTAATATATTTTTATTTATTTTATCTTTATAAATGAAATAAACAATACCAAGAATACCAACAACCTGATCAATACTAAAATTTCCCAGCAATACAATATTCTTATGAGGACACAGCAATAACAAAAAGAAAAAGAAAGAAAAGAGGAAAAGAAGTAAAGAAAAATAAATTTCTTTCCCTTTCCCTCCCCCTCCCCCTCCCCTTTAAAGGATTAAGTTTAAACTCTAATACCCGGCCTCTGATGCCATTCTATTTTAAAAACTATATAACATTAACAATCTTACAGTTTAATAAACAACTTTACATTTCAATATCATATCATCAATCTTATATCAAAGAAACAGGCCTACAGTTCATTCCCAGTTCATTCCCTATATTAATAATAATAATAATTATTATTATTATTATTATAATGTCGGGGTGGAAACTGAGCCCATAGAGCCCCAGAGCAGTTCAGATTCTGAGGAGGAACAGCAATCCGTGGGAGAGGAGCTTGCTTATCTCTCACAAGCACAGCAGCTGGCAGAGATTCCTCCTGCCAGCATTCCTGAGATAAATAGTGACCTTGGCAGTGAGAGAGCGCTGGAGGGGGGCTTGCGGGACGCTCGGCGCAGACTCAGGGAGCGACGAGCGATGGAGGGCGCGGAAAGAAGGCATAGCGCTCGTTTGGCGCTCAAACAACGGTCCTGTCCCGAAGACCCAAGGGAAAGAGGGAGGATCTCTCCCTAGCCCATAAGTTCAGGGTCTTCCCGTGGTTCTCCTTCAAATGGGGACCAACTGCCTTACCTGGAGCTTAGGCTACTCTGCTATCTTTCCCCAGGGCTGTTCCTTGCTTTGTCGCTACTGAGTAGTATCTGAAAGAGTCATAAAGTAATAAAGGATTAAAGTCTCGGAAAGAATCCTCGTCGTCTGTGTCCTGAGTGGGGACTGCAAGAGGCAGCTAGGGCACTCCTGACAAATAATAATAATGATGATGATGTTTAAAAAGCAATATAGTGTTATATAATAATAAAACTTAAAATAAATCTTCAACAATCAGTAATATATTTTATACTAGATATATAAATGCATGTGCACCATACACCCTCCAGCAATATATTTAAATACAGCATATCATATCTATTTTGGAATAAAGAAATAAAAAAGAAAAGCAAAAAAAGAAGAAAGATGAAAGAGAATAAAAGAATATATGTATAATCATTTATCTTCTGACTTAGCCTGGATCATGTAGACTAAACATAAACAGTTAACAGAGCTTGTTTAAAGATTCCAGTTCATGGGGTTGTAACAGAAATCTCACGCATTTTTACGTTCAGCCATGCCTTCGCCATTTCATGATTTAGAAACTTCTTCATCTGACCTTCAGACACAATGCAAAGTGTAGCAGGATATTTTAAGTAATATTTTAAGTTCATTTGTTTTGCCATATTTTTCTCTTTGATGAGTTGCCTTCTTTTATTGCCACCTCTTTGATGTAGTCTGGAAATAACATAACTTTATCTTGTTTCCAGGAAAGGCTTCCACCCTCTCTTGCCAAACGCAGGATATAATTCTTTGTGGAGACTCTTGCAAATTGGACTGTGATTGTATAATCAGTCCCTTTAGCATTTGGCACACGAAATGCCTGCTCAATATCAAGTAAATAATCAGATGGGACAGGGAGTATCTCATGCAAAAGTTTATCCAAAAAAATAGGCAATTTTACATCATTAGACAGATTTTTAATCCCAATAATACGTACACTGGATCTGCGCGTGAAGTCCTCCAGTTGAGAAATTCTGTCAGAGACATTTTTAAAACAAACTTGTGTCGTAGTTTCATTCCCTGCCACTCGGTCTTCCAGCTCGTTAATTTTTATCTCCATTTTTTGCCAAGATGCATTAATTAGATCCACAGCTCCTTGCAAGGCGGTGATGGAAGTTTGGATTAAATCCAACCTTTTGGCTTGCTCTGTAAATTGCAAAGATAAAGTCTTTATCAGAGTAAATAATTCCCCTATATCTTCTGTTTTCAAAACTTTTGACACAGGAGGTACAGGGGGAGTTGGCGGAGTTGCCAGCCCCTTTCTTCTCCTCGGTGTAGCCATGTTTCTCTTCAAACAGATCTTGCAGGTCCTCAGATGTTCTCAAATATTGTTAATATTTCTTAAATCATCCCTCAGGAGTTGTTGATATTTCTTAAAGCATATATTACAATGGAACACGTCAGCCCTATTTTCTCCTATTAAATAGGAATTTCAGAACAGCTTTTTGCATTGGTAAAGCTCTGGGGAGATAATCCTGGAATCCAGCCCCCCCACTCCCGCATTGGGGAGTACTTTTCTCCAAGATGTTACCCAGATGCTGCTTTGCCCCCCCCCTTTTAATTCCAGGGGGGAGATGAAAAGGTTTTTCAACCTTTTAAAAAGCTGTTTGAGAAAGCTCCCATGGAGAGCCCATGGGATGCTGCCAGGGCAACATTGGTTCCAACCGGCAGAGGGGGACTGACATCCAAGTAGACATGTACAGGATGTATAGAGTAGACATGCACTGGCACAGTTTACTACCGAGCCGGGTTCAAGGTATTAGTATTGACATATAAAGCCCTAAACAACTTAGCATCAGGATCCCTGAAAGTTTGTGTTGCCCCACCCCCCACCCCCTATATAAACCCATTAGACCCTCTGCAATACGTCAGGCACCAACATTAATGTGCTTTCAACGATTACTAAAATTTTATTTCTTTACCTGGCTTTTCCCAGCCATTAAATTATCTAAACGCTGTTATGCTTTTAATGATGTATTGTTTTGTAATAAGTTGTGAACTGCTTCTGGATAGTTAAAATGGGAAGCAGTATATAAAGTTTTAAAATAATAAATAAATAATCTTCAGATACAAACTGTTTTTGAACACATTCAAAACTTGCACTCAGGTTCCGTTATTAAACCATTTGGGGAGTTAATGTTCATTAATACTATCATAATAGATTCCTGTTCCAACATGAGCTTATATGGAGTTAACTCACCTCCTTCTATAGTACTGAGAAATTCTATTTGCTCACCAACGTTATCTGTCAAATGACCTGACCCACACTTCTATAACTTTCACTTGGCTTCTCCATTTTCAAATGATATTATTAATGTCACAGTATTCATTCTTAGGAGTCATGATAGCAGACATAGATTCAGTTTGGATGTAGCTGTCAGGAGCGCCCTAGTGGCCTCTTTCAGTACACTCCAATAGCCAACTCAAGACACAGACAAAAGGATTCTTTTTCAGGCTTTAATCCTTTTACAACTTAATGACTCTTTCAGATGCTAATCACCAGCGACTAAGCAATGAACAACAGAGTAGTCTATGCTCCGGGTAGGCAGTTGGTCCCCGTTTGAAGGAGAATCACTCGAAGACCCTGAACTTATGGGCTAGGGAGAGATCCTCCCTCTTTCCCTTGGGTCCATGGGACGCGGCCGTTGCTTGAGCGCCAAATGGGCGCTACACCTCTTTTCTGCGCCCTCCATCGCTCGTCGCTCCCTGCATCTGCGTCGAGCGTCTGGCAAGCCCCCCTCCCTCACTCTCTCACTGCCCAGGTCACTATCTTTCTCAGGAATGCTGGCAGGAGGAATCTCTGCCAGCTGCTGTGCCTGTGAGGGATGAGCTGGCTCCTCTCGCATGGATTGCTGATCCTCCTCAGAATCAGAACTGCTCTGGGGTTCTATCGGCTCAGTTTCCACCCTGACAGTAACATATTGACTTATCCATGCATGCTGCCTCTTCCATCCTCCCTTCTTGGTGCACAGGAAGTGACAATTAACTGGATTAATTAAGCATAGTTTCCTGTTAATTATATCTGAACCAGAAAACTATATGTTATATCTGAACTGGAAAACCATGATTACCAGAATTGAAACGAATCAGGATCTGAAATCACAGTTTGAATCGTGGATAGTTCTAAAACCAGATCTTGGATAGTTCTAAAACCAGGACACAAAGCTTGTGCATATCTTATTAATTAATTTAGTGTGCAATCCTATCGGGATAGTCAGAGACCTCTGAACTCGGCGGTAACCAGCTATCCAATGCAGGGCAGGTGGAGCCCAGAGGGGATCTTCTCCTCTACATTCCAGCCACCCTGCATTTGTGGCTAGATGGCCAATTTCGGCTATCTAGCCAGGTGCCTCGTAGCGGGGTGGGGGAAGGCTGGATAGCACATAGGAAGTGTCGTAACAGCCCCTCCACGGTCCCCCCCGGAATGCCCCCTTTTTGGCTGCTCCACACTGCTCTTACAAGTGTGGAGCTGGTGACAAATTGCACCACTTAAGAAGTGGCGGGGGAGGGAGTGGGGAGTCGGGTTTCTGGGAACCGACCTCAGAGCGCTGGCTCCAAGCAAAGTTCCCAGAAAATGAAAAATCCTATGGCCTCTAGACACTGTCTATCAGCCATAGTATTACGCCCTAAAACATTTTGGATCCAACCAGGACCATAGTGTCCTCAAGGATGGATTCTTCTGAGAATGCCATTCCATATACTGCAGTAATTTTATCAGATGCTAAACACATCTCAGAAACTTTTATTGCACCGATATTGATCTGTTTATGAGAACAGTTTGTTTCCTTTCCTACTGCAAGAAGATATTCCATGAATCTTCTATCTGAACGCACTCTCATATTTTGTGCCAACTTGCGGACTTTGATTGTTAGCCAGAGCAGACTTAAATAGTCGTGGCCTGGCTTGAGGAATGGGGCACAACTGGTAGTATTTGTTTGAAATCTGTGCAAAGTAAAACAACTTGTCCTCCAAAAGAGATCTCTGTTCTCATTAAAATCACTAATGAGCAAACACATTAACATGTGACATGGAGTTCCATCTTTATTTTCCCTGAAGATTTTTTTTAAAAAAACTGGAAAAATATCCTTGGAGACTGCAAGTGGGAATGGAAAAGTGTCAAGGCAGATGCTGATTAGCCCTTCATCTTCCTGCTTTAAGGACCTTAAAATATCCCCCACCCCCAATCTCTTTTTTTGTTCTGTTGGAAAAAAGATACAAGAAGCCAATATCCTTTCCCCCCAGGGATGGTAAAGCAGTATAGTAAGGGGTGAAATGGCTGAAAAGAAAAGGCTTATGTAACCCTTTTTACCCCCACCCCACCCTTTTATCCACTTCCAACTGCAATGTCCAAGGCTGCCTTTACATTAAAGTAAAAACCCACAGTCCTCCCATTCTGGAGCCTTTCCGTGTTTACAAAGGGCTCCCAGACAGCGACCACATGATTGCTGAGAGGGGAAGCTTTTAATTTTCAAGGTTCCATAGAACTCAGTGAAACAGTGCCATCTAGTGGATGTTTTAATCACGTAACATTCCAAGTTAAAAAAAATAGTTCATTAGTTCCGGATCTTTTTGAGATACCGCTGGATGTGCCCTGGAGGTTGACAACGTCATGAAAAGGACTCGCAAACTTCCGTGAGTGAGCACTCTCAATGGCAAGATAAAAGCTCCATGTCAAGGAGCCCCAAGCCTGCTTTTTAGTAAAGAAAAAGTCATGGGAAAGACGTGCGTACAGGATGTGTGCAAATGCACACATACACACACATGTACATTCTGGAGGAGAAGGCTATCATTGGCTACTAGTCCTGATGGTTATATGCTATCTCCAGGATCAGAGGCAGCATGCCTATGTACACCAGTTGTTGGGGAATTTGGGTAGGAGGATGCTGTTGCACTCATGTCCTGCTTGTAGGTTTCCCATGGGCAGCTGGTTGGCCACTGGGTGAACAGAATGCTGGACTAGATGGACCCTTGGTCTAATCCAGCATGGTTGTTCTTATGTTCTTATTCAATGAATGCATGTGGGGAGAGTGGGGTTGTACCTGCTGGCCATGCTCCCCAATACCAATGAACTCAATTACCGCTACCCAAGTGGCTGCACATTCAGCATTAGTGGGAAAGGGCCCTACATACATAGAGCTGTACACACATGGTACACTCTTGTTGGGAGTCAGTGATGCACAGTTCTTCTGTGCGACGCCAATCGTGCCTTGGGTGTAGCTTTCTCACTTAAGTGATATCTTGAGAGGAAGTATTAGATCTTACCTGTCTTAGGATTTAAATCCACCTAATGATCTCCCTGAGTTTCTGTAATGTAAGTGAAGGATTTGATTTCAACAGGGAAGTCGCTCAGCGAGGATGTGATCTCTACACACACACACACACACACACTGAGACAAAGTCTTTATTTTGAACACTAATTGGTGGGCTCCAATTCTAGCTATGCTGTTCACATACATCACTTCATCCAGCAATCTCCCTAACGCATAGTCATCTAGTAATATAGTGGGCTTCTTCACATGGAGCTTTCATCTTGCTATTGAGATTGCTCCTTCACAGAAGTTTGCGGGCCCTTTAGATGACATCCTGTATCTCCAGGGCATCTCCCACACTTAATGACCTTTATTCCGTTTTTAAATAGATAGAGATAATGAGTTATCAGATTACTCTACTTGTGTTCCACTTGAGTTCCCTCCGTGAAAATAGAAAAGCCCAAGAAGAGGAGCTAGACCAATGAAACATATGAAAGACTCAGATAAGGGGGAGAAGGAAAGGCGGGTGGGGGAAAGGAAACGTGTGTAAAGGGAGTCCGTTGTGATCCTGCATTTAAAATGGAAGCAGAAAGCCCCATTTTAAATGTGGGATTTTAGGCTGGTATAGAGATGCTCAGTATATATCCAGGACCTAGACTGTAGGTAAAGGCATGACATCATTGTGTTGTGCATTGCTGCTGTAATGCTTCACATCACCGGCCTTCACATGTGGACAGTTGGGCAACATCAGCAAATGTGTTGTATTGACCTAGATCAGTGTTCCCCAACCTGGTGCCTTCCAGACGTTTTGGACCTCAACTCCCATCAACTCCCACCAGCATGGCCAAGGGTCAGGAATGCTGAGAGTTGTAGTCCAAAAGTCTGAAGGGCACCTTCAGATTGGCAAAGGCTGACCTAGAGAACACAAGGGGGCAAAGAGTCATGAAACAGCAGCAGCTCTGTGTCTCAAAATATCTAGATATTTATTTAAGCCACAAGCCTCCCTGTGTTTATGAGGAGTCTGATGATCCTTGGGCAGCTTTGATATAGGTGTGTCCAGTGCACCCTGTGGAGTTCTTATCTCCTGGATAACACTTTGCTTGAGAGAGCAGTCGAGTCTTAAGTAGGTGGAAGATTGCAGACATCTGGATTTCCAGAAACAGCTGGTAGCATTGGCTGGATTTGGCTGTTTTGAGGGAGGGGGTGTGTTAAATTATGAAACAATATATTCCAACCAAATCCTCTGCACTAAATTATGGAAGAGATTAAAGAGTTTAATGAAGTGAAAATGAATTTCCAAGTCCCCTAAAGCTTTCCTGATGAGCTTTATTATTGATTCTTTAGACCACAAGTGCATATGAAGATAGCAGTCCAAAATCATTGGTTGGAGTAGAAATATAGCTATTCACTTAACACTAGACATCTGTGCCAGATCCATTTAGTTTACCTATGAGTAAATGAGAATCAGTGTCCAATTCCAAGTGTTGACATGAATTGTCAAGTTTGGCGTTGTCTGTGTTTGAAGTTTCCTTTGAGGAGAAGTGACCTGCGACTGTAACACTAAATAAACATGCTCTTCAAATAACGAATGGCAGTTTCCTAAATTGCCAGTCAAAAATATAAATAATGACACATAACTGTGGGCATTTTAAGTTGTGATGAACAGATGAGAACCAAACTACAGTGTTCTTGTAAAAATGCATGTTCATGTTTTAAGCCATATCCCTATAAACACACTATAAACAGCTTTTTTTAGATCTCTCTATTTTTATTTTTTTTAAAAAAAAAAATGTGGCTTTGTGCTGCAGAAGAGTGGATTGGATTCAAATGCCAACCCCAGACACTTTGAAGTTGGACATGAAAGTAGTGCTGCGAAAAGTACAATATGAAATGCCTGTAATTAGAACACTGATTAAGCATACGTTTAGATGAGAATTTTCACACAGTAGAAGATTTCTACCCCCACCATTTTTTCAACATTATTCCAGATCATATTTATTTATTGCCATCAGAGTGCATGTCTCTTCCTCCTCCTGCTCCGCGGGCCACCTTAGTTTTCTCCCCCTGCTGCCATGGCTTTCTCCTGAAACTGCCAGGGTCATTCAGTCTTTTCCCCACAAACCTTTCCAGGCAACAGGAAAGGAACAAACAGGTCCTTCCTTCCTTCCTTCCTTCCTTCCTTCCTTCCTTCCTTTCTTACATTTTTATAGAGGTCATCCAACACACTGGAAAGTCCAACATCCTCTGCAAAAGGTTTTTTCAAAGAAGGAAAAGTTGACCAACCTATTCCTTCACCACCACCTGGTCACTCTCCTCTCACACAGCTTTCTGTCCCCCTACTCACTCTCCTCCCTGCCATGCCAGGTGGTGTTACCAATGGAGACACCTTATTTCCCTTTTCTTTTCTGTTTTTTTTACTACACAGAAGAGATAGGGTCCACTGTGAAGCAAAGTCTCAGTCCCACCCAACATCTTTGCCCTGGGCCAATGAAGATGGCAGGCACATGACTGGAACTTCACTCTGTAGCTCACCCAACCTTTTCTGTAAAACTTTTTAAAAGGAAATACAGTGTCACCTCTCACTACTGCTGCTTCAAAGTCATTTGGGGGCCCTCCAGGCTGCAGGGCACCCAGACCTGTGCCCCATGGTCCAGCCCTAGCAGCGCCGCTGGACAGGGGCAAACTTGCATCCCTCCCTGGAAGGGAGAATGCTTAAAGAGGGTGGGGCTTTACTGATCTTGTCAAGCCTCATGTGGCCCAGCCAATGGGAGGTAGGTGTGGATTTGCCTGTTTGAGGCGGCCCCACCTCCTCCCAAGGTGCTCTTGGCAACAGCTGCAGTGGCCAGAGAATCACTCCCAGGTATAAGGAAGGAAGGCTCTGGAGCGGTGCCACGCTGTGTGGCAAGAAAGAGGAGTTTCTTTAATTTTGCAGTCCTGTGACACCAGTTATCAATATTCCATGAGAATCAACCTGATTTGGACTACCCTCATGCCACACTGTGCCTCTTTTATACAATGCAATGTATCTCATGGCCCTCCCACTTCCCACTGTAGTGACAGGGAAGGGGACTATCTTTGCTTTGTTCTTCAAAGGCTTTCAGTCTCCTAAATAGTCATAAATACTGAAGGGTCATAGCTCAATGAACACATGCTTTGCATGCATAAGGTCCAATCCCTGACAGGCCCAGTTAAAAGACAAAGGGCTGGGAAAGATCCCTGCTTGCAGCCTTGAGCAACTGCTCTTCCAGTATTGGAACAGACAATACTGGGCTCAATAGGCCAATGGTATGACTCCGTAATAGACAGGGCCTGTGTCAAGGGTGGGCATGGTTGGGCACCTGCTGAGGGCCCACACCCCAGCAGGGGCCCACTAATAAGAGCCCTCTGGAGTTGCTCCTCTTCTTCACCATGGCAACCTGCTTCTCACTCTGGCCCCGACAACTCTGGTAGCAAGAAGGAGGAGCAGGAGATGTTTTGGATAACAACTCTGATCATCCCCAGCCAGCATGGCCCATGGCTAGGGATGATGGAAGTTAGAGTCCAAAACATCGGGAGAGTGCCAGATTGGCTAACGCTGGTGTAGCCAATCACTGCTTTCTTGTGCACAAGCCAGATGACATCACCACCACCACCCAGCGTGCTGTTCCATTGTGGGGAAATTATAATTTCCCAGCCCTCAAGTTGCCCTTTAGGTGCTAGGAAAGTGCAGTCCCACCCCCAAACAAGGAAAACCATTGCAAAGCTGGTACTTATATGGCATTGCTTCAAACAATATCACATCCCTCCTGCTCCTGCCTACATGAATTTTAATTCCCAGCCATTCCAGATTTTTAAATAAATATTTTCCTGTCTTTTGGAGCTTGCTCTCTCTCTCTCTCTCTCTCTCTCACTCACACACACACACACACACACACACACTAGTGGGCACAGTGCTGGCTCCAGGTTTTTGAGGGTCCTTGGGCAAAAACCTTCAATGAGCCCCCTTCCTCAGGGAGTCTACCTTCTCAACACCATTGTCACCAGCTGTTGCTGCTCCTCCTCCTTCTCATCATTGCTTCCACTTGCTGGCTTGACAGGCAGAGGGCCAGTGAACAAGTAAACAGTGGCATCTGTGCTCCTCCTTCTCACCGCCACCATTGTCTGGGCCAGAGCATGAGGCAAGTGAACAAGCAGGTTGCCATGGTGAAGAGGAGGCACACCTCCAGGGGGCTCTTGTCAGTGGGCCCCTCCTGAGGTGTGGGTGCCCAAGCGTGCCCACCCTTGATGCCAGCCCTAAGTGTGCATAGTGTCCACAGCCAGGCGCTTGACCCCAGCAGGTGTCGCCAACCTAACAGCGTAAGAAGAGCCCTGTTGGATCAGACCAAGGGTCCATCTAGACCAGCATTCTGTTCACACAGTGGCCAACAAGCTGTCGACCAGGAACCCACAAGCAGGGAATGACAGCAACAGCACCCTCCCACCCACGTTCCCCAGCAACTGGTGCACATAGGCAAATTGCCTCTGGTACTGGAGGTAGCACATAGCCATCAGGACTAGTAGCCATTGATAGCCTTTTCCTCCAGGAATTTGTCTAACCCACTTTTAAAACCATCCAAACTGGTAGCCATCACTACTTCCTGTGGTAGCGAATTCCATAGTTTAACTATGTGCTGTGTGAAGGAGTCCTTCTTTTTATCTGTCCTGAATCTCCCACCACTCAGCTTCATAGATTTGACTCCACTGGGGTCTAGTATTTTGAGAGAGAGAGAAAAAAAAATATCTCTCTATCCACATTCTCCACACCATGCATTATTTTGTAGACCTCTATCATGTCTCCCTTTACCCTCCTTTTTTCCAAGCTAAACAATCCCAGCTGTTGTAACCTTGGGCCGATCTACATTTAGGGGTGTACGAAACTCCGCTTACCTGGCTCTGCCGGGTTCCGCTGAGGGGGGAGGCGCTCCGTCCCTCCCCCCGGAATCCTCGCTGGGGGGGGAGGCGATCCGGTCCTCCCCTCCAGAATCCTCGAAAGCCGGCTGTGCTCCGTGGCGGCTCTGCGGAGCAGCCGGCCAGACCCAGGCCAGGGCCGTCTGCAGCCGGATTTCCAGCCGCGGAGGGCTCTGGGTAAGGGGGGGGAAATGCGTACGCAAATGGCGGCGGCTACGGCTGCTGCCATTTGCGTTCCTTATTTTTCTTAGTCTTTTTTTTTTTTTTACAGAGATGTGATAGGCTATGTAAAAACGTACGTAGCCTATCACGTCTCTGTAAAAAAAAAAGACAAGACTGCAAATGGCGGCGGTGGTGGCAGCCGGTCAGAAGACCAGCCGCCGCCACTGGAACATCTGCCCCAGGTAAGTCTCGTCCCGGGGGGGATCTGTGGGGGGGGTGGCAGGCCGTTCTGCCACGGAGTTCGGGGGGCCGAATGCATTGGCATTCGGCCTCACTGAGATCCGTGACGGAATTCTCTGACATCCCTATCTACATTGCGCCCGCCATCACAATGAAATCGGTGTCCCATCGGGTTAAACGCTCTCGCATTAAAATGTGATTATTCACACTCACCCATTTTCCCCATTGCAGTGCTTCATCGAATGCACAAGCTCAATTCACACTCGAGCGCTGTGCTGTTTTCCTGCTGTTTTTCTGCGCGCGCTTGTCTGATCTCGGATGCTAAGTGGGGTCGGCCCCGGTCAGTGGTTGGATAGGCGACTGCCTGGAAATCAGGCTTCCTGCATTGAGCAGGGGGTTGTTGTATCCCCTCAAATGAGACTTAAGTTTTACCCCCCTCCTATCCCCCCCTCGGGATTTTTTTTTTTAATTCAGGCGTTATCCTCGCAGAATCGGGGCTTCTCCGCAATTTTTTTTTTCTAATTGAGGCATGATCTTCGAAGCTTCGAAGCTGTGAAGCATGTTTTCTTGTCTTCTCCGGCTACCAATCGCATAGCTTCCTCGGGGCTATGTGAAGCTTCACAACTTCGAAGATTCGAAGATCATGCCTCAATTAGAAAAAAAAAACATTGCAGAAAAGCCCCAAATCTGCGAGGATAATGCCTGAATTTAAAAAACACACACATCCAGAGCGGGGGATAGGAGGGGGTAAAACTTAGTCTCATTTGAAGGGATACAACAATCCCCTGCTCAGTGCAGGAAGCCTGATTCCCAGGCGGTCTCCCATCCAAGCACTGACCAGGACCGACCCTGCTTAGCTTCCGAGATCCGACAAGCGCGCACACATCCAGCGCTTTGCTTGTTGCTGAGGAAATGGGCTGCTGAGGAAGCTATGCGATCGGTAGCCGGAAGAAGACATGGGGCCGTCGAGAGCTATGATTGGACAGGAGGGAAATACAAACACCGCTGCATAGGCGGGGGAGGGGGCCACGACTGGATATGGCAGCGAAGGCGGAAAATCAGAGCACATTAAGGGGATATACTGGGATATTAGGGTATTGAAAGCGGGAGCATGGAAGTGGGAAATTCCGGTTCCAATTCGAGGTGGCTACTGCGTAGTGTGAAAGGTGGGCGGTGAAACCTCATTGGAAGTGAAAAAAGGAGGTAAGTGTAGATTTTATTTTATTTATTATTATTTTTATTTATTAGATCCAGCCCTTCTCTCATAGGGGAGATGCTCCAGCCCCTTGATCATTTTAGTTGCCGTTTTCTGCACCTTTTCCAGCTCTACTATATCTTTTTTTAGGTGTGGTGACCAGAACTGTACACAGTATTCCAAGTGTGGTTGCACCATAGATTTGTATAGGGGCAGTATGATGTTGGCAGTTTTATTCTCAATCCCTTTTCTAATTATGCCTAACATGGAGTATGCCTTTTTTACAGCGGCCGCATACTTCATTGAGCTGTCCACCACAACCCCAAGATCTCTTTCTTGGTCGGTCACCATTAGCTCATTAAGTATTACTTAACGTATTAATTAACACAGCATTTCTTTTTAAACTAGGCCCGGGGTGTCCAAATGGGTATGCAGACCTAGGGGTTAGACACTCAGTGGGCACAAATTAGGCATGTGACATTCAAGCAGTCAATCCAGAACATTTACAAATTAAATGTTTGAGAGGCAGTGTAATGTCAGGCTGAGACTGGGAGACCTGGGTTCTAGTCCACATTCGACCATGAAGCTCACTGGGTGACTTTGGCCAGTCAGTGATTTTCAGCCTGACCTCCTTCCTCACGGGGTAGGATAAAATGGAGAGGAGGAGGGTCATGTAAGCATCCTTGAGTTCCTTGGAGGAAAAGATGGGATAAAAATGTAATAAATAAATAAATCCTCAGTGCTGGACTTAATGCACCTGTGAATGGGCAGCAGGGAGGGGGGTGATCATGCCATAAAAACTTAGAAGTCAAAGGCACTTGCCTTTCAACATCCCATATCCCCTTAACAGTTAAACCCACCGTTAGGAGATTGAAGCGGGGAACTTTGCAACTTCCCTGAATGTCAGTAGCCAGGAGGGAACTTCAAATGGCCATCTTTCTGTCATCAGGTGTTAGAGAAACAACCCCCTCTCCTCTTTCCAAATCAGGGATTAGTGTCACGAATGGCTGGGAATGTGTCATCTTTGGAGTTCGGAGAGTTAATTTTCCTTTCGCGCAAATCAATCACTATCATCACCGGCCGCAAAAGGGGCTGAAACTTCAAACCGTTTGCCAAGTGCCTTTGCATTGCATACACACCTCTGTTTTGCCCTGAAGTCACTGTGCAGTTTTGTGCAAGCTGAGATGCTGATTTCTGCACAGGTATTCACATTATCACTTTAGATCTCCCCTGAGGGGGAAGGGAGGGTGGAAAGAACCTCAGTTTCAAAACAATATTTTAAAGACGATGGGCCACTGGGAATGGTTTTGCCTTTTTTAAAAGTGCTATCTGCAGGCAATAAGTAACAAAAGACCTTTGCAGAACTGACACTCGTATTCTTTACTAAGCGTAAACAACGACAGAAAGAACATCAGAAGTTTTAATCGTGCATCAAACCACAAGCACTAAGCCAGAGTACAAAATCAGTGTCTAAGCACTGAAGTCACAGCATATATGCATTTACTACAAAATAAGCAAAGTTATATTTCCTCCGTCCTACAACATTTGGCACCAAGACAATCCAAATTCTATTCCTACTTACATTATTGATCTTATTTTACATAATTCATTCAGCTTTTTTACTCTTTTGCATCATCTCTTCTGCAACTACTAGTCATGGGAAAGGACAAATTGCTATGCAGTGTAGCCATATTTCATCAGGGCTAGAAACTTCTCTCGTTTTTAATGAAAACTGAGGTTCTCAGGAAACTGAGCACCACGATCTTGGGGTGGGGGTGTGTGATTGTACAGAATTGCAATATATATAGCAGAAAAACGTTTGCTCCCCTGCCTGCCTTGTGAAGGAGAGGCAGTTTTGTCACCACCCCAAGAGAATGGGAGGTTGCCTCAGTCAGAAACAACAACTATACCACTGAGCTAACCACCAATAAGTCCAATTAACTGTATATGCTGACATGCTACAGCAGGGGTACACAACCTTTACCCCCCCCAGGCCTTAAATGTGTCCCTGATGGGGCTCTCTTTCCCCCTCCCAGAACGATCCTGATGCAGGTCACACCATTCCTGTTGCTGCTACCAGTGAGGAAGGCATGATCTATAACAGGATTGCTGGCGGAGGGTTGGAGAGAAGGGTCTTCACTCCTTCCCCCAGGGATCCGGATTCTTCTGATCGCTCTTTCTCCCTCTGCTGATCGCATGTGAAGGAAGAGCGGTATCAGGATTGCAAGGGTGTGTGCATGCATGTGTATGTGCATGTGTGAATGCATGTGTGTGTATGTGCACGCATGTATGTGTGTGCATGTGTGTGTATGTGTGCACGTGCACACAAGTACACAGTAAAGTGGGCACAGGCACTAAGTAAATTAATTATCTTCAGTTGGTAACTGGAAATACATATGGAACAATGTAAATTTTTCTTTGTGTTCAAGCATATGAGAAATTTTATTTATTTATTATTGCACTTATATCCCACTGTTTAACTCTTGCAGGGAACCCAAGGTGGTACTTCAACCTTTTTCCATGCGCCATGGGTCTGTTAATAATCCCGCCCCACTTCCCAAGGCTGATTTCTCCCTGCAAGAGAAAAGATGCATAGACTTACTATCATTTCCCTTGCAGGAAGAATAATAGTTTGGGGAAAAGGTTTTAGTGGACAAACAACCCATGCGGAAAGGACTAAGTATCCTTTTCTGCCTCCAGCCACTGCTCTGATCAAATTTAAAGCCACTCCCCTGATGCATTAATGTTTTAAAAAAGCGGGGCGGGGGGGATATATTCCACATGTCTTTCAAATCACATCACTTGGCCCTCAGAAAAGTCCTCCTGGCTTCCTGGATTGAATTCCAGCTGTGTTGTTGATGAAGGCAGAAGCCAAAACATTTAACTCAATAAATTTAATTTTGTGACTGACGGTGTCCTTGTACGATCAAGAGCCTACTTGAATTTCGAAATGTTTCGTTATTTTTCAGATCTGTTCTTTTTTTCCTTTGGGAAAAAATGACAAAATGCTTACTTTTAAAAAAGGGTTGGAGGTGACAGTATCTACTGTGTTTCTATCTTATAACTGGGTTTAATCGTGATTTAATACGGCAAGTTTTTAATCTATTATTTGCCATTTCAAACTTTCAGAATGCGGTGAACTGTGTGTGTAAATGCATAAACAAATGTGTATAGGATAAAGTATTACACACACCCATAAACACACACGCACAGAGTAGGTGCTAAAGAGACAGCAGGAATCATGGAATATTTCAGGAAGAATAAATCAGGTGAAACGCAATACAGATTGTTGCTAAAGCTGCATGAAATCTGAACACTCTGCTAGAGGCTACATCTCTCAGAGTTGCCAGTTAAACAGATTCCTTTCAGCTCAAAGGTAAAACCTTTAAGAAATTTCAGGTGCTTTGAAGTTGAAGTACAGCTTACAATGACAAATTTATCCCTTTCCCTTGCTTTGCAATTGCTTGCTGGTATTTTCTCTCCCCTTCTCAATTTGTGAATTGTACCTGATGTCAAATAATGGACCATGGGGTGTTCATGGGGTGAACACTTCAGTAATTGTTACTATGCAGTAGTAGTAGTAGTAGTAGTAGTAACATTTCTATACCGCCATAGCCGAAGGTCTCTGGGCAGTTTATAGAAGTTAATAGGATCCATTCACACTTAGCCCCAGCCCCTTTCAGACATTAGAATGATTAGATAAGGGGTGCAGAAATTTCAGGACTAGGAGCAGGGCTGGCCCTACTATTAGGTAGAATGAGGAAGTCACCTCAGGTGGCAGATGGTAGGAGGTGGCAGTAAGTTATTAGAGAAGAGAGCTGTAGACCATGTGGCCTGCTGTGTGCCCCCTGTAAGCCAGCCTGCTTCCTTCAGGTGTAGTGGAGGATGTTGTCCCATTGCTAGTGTGGAAGAAAGATTCAACTACCAATCCAGTCAGCTTTTGTACATAGAATGGGAGGGAGCACCATCTTATCTTTTGCCTCAGGCAGCAAAATGTCTCCAGCCTGCCTGGTGTCCCAATCCAGCCCTCTTCCATTCCCCAGATGCCCCCATCCCTTTCCCCTGGCCTCACCCCCTTTCCCTCAGTCACTGATCTTGGGTGGGTTCCCAGCTTTTGTGCAGTGTTTTCTCCCATTCATAAAGGCTGAATTATCCCCCCATTTTTGACCTTATTATGAACACATGAATGTGTTCAGACGTGCGCAATTCCATGCCCCCCATGTAGGGATGTGTGAATCATTAAAACTTGAGCTTGCCGAACTTTTCCAAATTCCATCTTGAAGCTTGTTCCAGCTCAAGTCCATATTAGATTACCAGCTTTGTTTTTTTCTTTTCATACGAAAATTTGTGCGTATTTTCATGTGTATTTTTCAAAATGTACGCACTAATAAAATAAGCACCAGTGCAGCTGTGTCCCTGTGAGCCCTGGCTTCACTTCAGCAGCATTCTTATGTCTGGCTAACGTTATTAAACTGGAGTCAAGCCTGGACACAGGAGTCCCTTTATGGCTACCTAGGTGTATAAATGTTGAACACAGTGATATTCCACACTTTAGGCTGCAATCCTATACCCAGTTTCCTGTGCTGGGGGTAAGCTCTGAGTAGGCATGCGTAGGGTGTTACATCTGTCTTTTGGATTTTGTGTGCAATATGTCAGTGTGCTAATTTGGGTGTAACATGCCTGAGCTCTGCAACTGTGAAGCCCTTACTTCTACACGGGGGCCAAATTGATGATAGAGCCAGACCACTGGTAAGCTGGTCACTTTCTGAACCTCAGTCATACAGAGGTTGACCCATCCCTGTGTTCCAGTAAACTGGCATGTGCTTTCTTAACCAGTTACTAGTCATACCAAAACATGGATAGAAAATAAAGAAGATCCCAACCAGATGGTTGCTTTTACTGGACTGCCTTGATGAGGCAATAGGAATTGAAGTGACATAATGTTTGTCAAGCCACTGAAAGATATAATTGTAACCATTGCAGTCCCTATTCCTCTTTGTTACTACGAGCTTTTCTACACAAGGCATTTATTGTGTAGAAAGTTCGTTACAGTTGTTTATCGGTTCTTAAGATGACGTGATTGCTTACTCACAGTTGTTTATGGGATCTTTAGACAATTATATGATCCTCTCGTCTCACTTCTGTTTTTTAAGAACACTTCCCCAAGGTTTTTTTAGAGTGGGGAAAATAGGATTTTTTGAAAGTGAAAGAAATGGTATTATCCTACTTCTGTATTTGTGCTATTCCGCTATAGCACAGCACCACCTAGAGGTTATGTAGCAGAAAAACAGGAAAGAAAAAGCTTTTCATGTAGAGCTTGGATCTCAATTCTGTGACAAAACCAAAAGTAGATAAAGTGATTAACAGCCTTGTGTAGAAAAGTTCTAAGACAGCTACCATTATCTCAATAAATTATACAATAGCATATCTATATATGTCATTAAAGTTATATATTTATATATATGGCATTATATGTGTGCCATTATATTATTATTATTATTATTATTATTATTTATTTGAATTATTTTAATGTCACTCCTCAGCCAAAAAGGCTTCTAGAGCAGCTTACATGTAATAAATTAAACAAGACAGGCCCTGCCCATAGGCTTACAATCCATAACACACAACGAAAAAGGAATGGGGAGGGAAGGGGGGGTTAATTCTTTCAGCAGGACTAGTTGAATGGCCCTGCTTTCCCTCTCATCTCCTTCAGTGCAGTCTCCTGGAATGGCTGCTAGTGCTAACAGGTGAGGGAGGATTAGCCTTCATGAGGGAGGTCTTTTAGCGGGATTCCTATATGTGATAGGATATTAATTGGAGGGCAGGGCAGGGTGTATTGCCATTATATATGTGCCATTATATATGTGATACATCATTAATTGGAACGGGGGGGAAGATACTGCCTTGATATGTGTTATATGCTGTTAAATATGATGGATATGTGTGTGCATGTATATGTATGAGATTATATATATATTCAAGCTTCTTCTTGCCTGTTGCAAGACACCCCCCCACCCAATGCACTTTGAACTAAACCTCTTTTTTTGAGCACTGACCACAAGATTTTATCCTGAATTTTTAACTTCCTCAGGAATTTGAGAACAAAGCCAACAGTCTTTCAGATTTAATTACCGAAGGGCCTTCAGGAAGAGGAGCCAGCACAGTGACTAAAGCCTAATCTTTAGAAACCATCTGCTCTTCGCACCTTAGTTCATTTTCCCCTACTGAGCAGGTCAGCTCGCTTTCTTCTTGGCGATAAGAGAAATATATTACTCCACCCTCAATAGACTGACATTTTGCTCTCAGAGTGGATGGGGGAAAATGTTCCATGAAGCTCCTGTAGGTTTGAAAGCAGAAACATCTGTTGTTGGCATCTACCCATAGTTTTGGAAACGAAACAGAGCAGTAGGAGACACAGGTTTAAATGACCCTGACTTCACAGTGGGCATCAATGTGAGATCTGGCCATGAAACACTTTCTGGAGACCGAAGGATTATGATGCCAACTGGGAAGGCACGGAGAACAATATAGAGAGGAGGGTCGTATGTTTCTAAGTGAATCCATTTGTTCCCTTTTAATGAAAACAACATTGTGGATACATGAAAGCTACCATGGCACGAAGCAGTTGAAACGAAGGCTGAAGACAGATGTAATATAAAAAGAATGCTCAAAAGAATGGTAAATATTCTTCCAGTTGTTTTTATATTTATGTCTGTTTCTGGAAGCCAAAGTACTTACTGGGCCAGTTCGCACGTAACGGCAGCAAACCATCGGCTAATTAACCTAAGATTTGCTGGGTTGTGTGCCGCATGTGAGCCACTTTCAAATTGAACATGCAACCTCTGATCGGCCTGATTGTAGGTTGCTGCATGACGTGCGAACCCAGACACTATGGGTTGTTCATAGGTTAAACAAACCAAAGTTAACCTCACAACTAATCCTGGATTAACTTTGGAATGTTTAACCCATGAACAACCCAAAGTGTCCAGGTTCGCATGTAAGAAAATAAGAACATAAGAAGAGCCCTTCTGGATCAGCCTAAGGGTCCATCTAGTCCAGCATTCTGTTCACACTGTGGCCAGCCACCTGCCCATGGGAAACCCACAAGCAGGACCTGAGTGCAACAGCATCCTCCTGTCCATGCTCCCCAGCAAATGGTGTATATAGGCATTCTGCCTGTGATACTGGAGGTAGCATATAGCCATCAGGACTAGTAGTAGGACATCATGCAGCAACTAATGATCAGGCAGATCAGAGGTTGCATATTCAAATCAGAAGCAGCTCATGTGCAGCATGCAACCTGGCAAAACTTATGTTAATTAGGGCACAATCCTATGCATGTTTAGGCAGAGAAAAGGCCTACAACTTCCAGCATGCCCCAGCCAGCATGGCTGGCTGGGGCATGCTGGGAGTTGTAGGCCTTTTTTCTGTCTAAACATGCATAGGATTGCACCCTTAACCTACAATTTTCCTCCGTTATGTGCAGACCAGGTCAATATGACAGGAATGGTGAATGTATCTCCCTCATTTTAAGCTTTTTGCAAATAAACAGCAGTTGATGGTATGCCCCAGCAGGCTGGGGAGACAGGCTTAACTCTTTCCCCTCATGCTGTTTTACTTATGAAACTCATCCCCGCTCCCCTGAAATCACCTACTCTACTCTCCCTGATCCTGATCCAGTTTGCCCCCATCCCATCCTGCGGCTGCTATTTGGAGAAGTAAAGAAATGCCATCCCATCCCAACATGGAGTTTGGCCTTACTCATGGGTAAGGTGAGTGCTAATGTGGCATTGCTCACAGCAGGTGGAGTTTGAATGACTAGTAATCTGTGCCTCCTCAGGTGAGAGATGGAGAAGAGACCGAAAGATTAAGTTATTTGCATTGGTTTATACAGTTGCTTTAGTTGTACTGAGATTTATTGATGCTGTTATTTTGTAGTGACTCATTAATACAACGGGCCAGATCCAAAGGTTCACTTCCATGTAGGGTGGCCATACGTCCAACTTTACAAAGGACAGTCCTCTGAGAGCAATGTGGTATAGTGGTTAGAGTGTTTGACTGGGACTCGGGAGATCTGGGTTCTAGTCCTCACTCAGCCATGCAGCTCACTGGGTGACTTTGGGTCAGTCACAGACTCTCAGCGCAACCCACCTCACAGGGTTGTCATGAGGATAAAATGGAGAGGAGGACCGTGTGAGTTGCCTTAGGTTCATTGTAAGAGGGGAAAAGATGGGATATAAATGTAATAATAAAAGAATAATGTGAAGGTCTGCCAGAGGACTGTCCTCGGTTTTGAAGGTGCCCTCTGTTTAAAGGGTCGTCTGATTCATTCTGGTTTAAAGATCAAGAACCATCTAAAGGGGATAAAATGGGCACAAAATGTTGGTCATAATATATCAGTGGAAGAGTGGGAAAGTATGTGGGGAAAAGATTTAAAATTTACTTTATCTTCAAGTCTTAAAGAGAATTTTTATAAGATGATGTATAGATGGTATATGTCACCATTTAAATTGTCTACAACGTATAAAGGTGTTTCTGGAAAATGTTGGAAATGTGAAGATCAAGAGCGAACATTTTATCATTTATGGTGGACTTGTAAAAAAGCTAAAACATTTTGGAAATGAATACAGTCTTTAGCTCAAAGAATATTAAAGACTGCTATAGAATTAAAGCCAGAAACTTTTTTATTGGGACTAATAGATAAACACGTAAAAGAGAAGGGGGAACCCTCTTTCTCTATATGACAACAGCTGCAAGGTTACTGTATGCACAAAAGTGGAAGAATGAAACAATACCAACTGTGAGCGAGTGGATCATGAAAATGATGGAGCTGGCAGAGATGGCAAAACTTACTGTTATAATCAAAGAAGGGTCAACAACTAAATTTATGTTAGATTGGAAACCTCTTATAGAATTTGTACAAGAAATAGAGAAAAATGATATCTATGTATGCGGATTTTGAACTTTGAGATGGTTCTCTTTTTGTTCTTGTTAAAATTAGGAGAGAAATGAGATAATGTCTCAATGTATGATATACAACTAAGATAAGAACTAGAGAATAATAATAAGCATTTGTTGCGTAAGGGGAGCCAAAGGTAGATATCTTACAATCTTAAGAGATATTTTAGTATATGTGTATTGTGTGTTTATGTTGTTGTTGTGTTTTGTTTATAAAAGAACCATCTAAAGGGGGAGCCAGGGCCTTGAAGCTGCCCATCCACAGTTAGCACCTGAACAGCAGATTGAGCAGGTCACACTGGCCCCCCACTAGGGATGGCGGAGAAATCCATCCAGTGGGTCAGATCTTCCAAGCTTTTGGCAACTCAGCCCCCTGGACCCCAGCTCGCTTGTCCGCTAGCTGGCCCAACTCAACCCAGGTCGAGTTGGGCCAGTTTGTGGACTTCTGCCACCACCATTGCCAGCTGTGCTGTACGCAGGTCTCTCCTTCTCCCTCCCGGGGCCTGGGAGGAAGAAGAAGAGACTTGTGCATACTGACGCCGCCACTGTATGCAAGTCTCTCTTCCCTCCTGGGGCCTGGAAGGGAGAAAGAAAGACTTGCGTACAGTGACCCTACCGCTGGCTGCTGTACACAGGTCTCTCCTTCTCCTTCCCGGGGCCTGGGAGGGAGAAGAAGAAACTTTCATGCAGCGACCCACTATGGCTTCGAGTCCACGATTTTCAGCAG
Organism: Heloderma suspectum; assembly: GCF_057233095.1. Classification (NCBI taxonomy): domain Eukaryota; kingdom Metazoa; phylum Chordata; class Lepidosauria; order Squamata; family Helodermatidae; genus Heloderma; species Heloderma suspectum. The sequence goes on from NC_139461.1 coordinate 294,011,084, forward strand.
GGAACCCATGGCTCAGCTCGGAATACAAGCCAAGCCAGGGGTCTGGGGAAATCCATTGAGCCCCAAGAGGGCCAGATTTCCCCATTCCGGACATCCCTAGCCCCTGCTTACAGTCTTCCTCAGTATGGTGAGGTGTATTATATTATTCTTTAAATTATGGTAATTTTTAATGTGCATCTATATGGATAAATTAGCATATGGAGATTATATGGAAATCAGTGTCCTCTTTTGTCTCCTTTTTTGGTGATGCATTTCCTCTTTTTTTGCTGATGCGTACATGGCCACCCTCCTTCTGTGACAGGGGAAGTAGGAATCTCCTTCCATTTACAGAAAATAAACTTTGGATCCAATGCTCTGTTGAGATTTGTATTGCAATTGTTTGTATTATGACTGAAATTGTTATATTTGTACTGGTTGTTCATTTGATATGTTGTTGTGAGCTACTGTAGACACAATCTTGTAGGAAGGTGGCCTCCCAATAAATGAATGAATAGGGAAGGGGAGAAATTAATTTGGCTCATGTTTTGATGCAAATCTATTTAATTCACACTTCTTGAACCAATATGCAAACCAAAATGCAGTTATCCTTTGCACTTCTCTGAATTTTGCAAAACAGTTCTTCAGTCAAAAAATGCATACAAAATGCATATGCTAGGGGAAATTTCTTGCATAAAAATGTGTATATTAGACAAAATGTACAAATGCAGAAAATACGTATACTAAGAGAAGTGCACATAAAAATGTGTGTGAATGTTCGTGTGAACTTTTAAAAAATATTCACAATGCTGCTGTGGAAACAGGATGGAATGGACTTCAGGCTGGAAAAATGAGAACTTGAGAAACCAAAATTGTCAGATTCATCCAATCCTACTAACGAATGAACGAATTCTAATTCCTCCCAGGCCACTGCCTAGGGATGTACGAAAGTCACTTACCTTTCGCGGATTATGTTGATGGTGGGGGGGGGGGCGTTCCATCCCTCCCCCCGGAATCCTCGCCGGGGGAGGAGGTGCTCCGTTCCTCCCCCCCGGAATCCTCCGCGGCCGGCTGTGCTCCGCGGCAGCTCCACGGAGCAGCTGGTCAAGCCCAGCCAGGCCAGAGCTGTCCGCAGCCGGATTTCCGGCCGCGGAGGGCTCTGGGTAAAAAAAAAAAAACACGTACGCAAATGGCGGCGGCTATGTTCCTTATTTTTGCCGTCTTAATCTACGTAAGTATTTACATAGACTATGATGGCGAAAATAAAAGGGAACGAAAATAGCGTAGCGGGTGCTATTTGCGTCCCTTTTTGATTCACCGTTTTAGCCTACATAAATATTTATGTAGGCTAAAACAGCGAATCAAAAAGGGACGCAAATAGCGCCCGCTACGCTATTTGCGTTCCCCTTTATTTTCGTCATCATAGTCTACGTAAATATTTACGTAGATTAATACGGCAAAAATAAGGAACGCAAATGGCGGCGGCCGTAGCTGCCGCCATTTGCGTATGCGGGTTGTGTTTTTTTTAACCCACCCAACCATGATAGGCTAAGTAAATCTTTACGTAGCCTATCACATCTTTTTTTTTTTTTTTACAAACCTGGAAATGGCGGCGGCGGCAGCCAGTCGGAAGACCAGCCGCCGCCGAAGCCACCGCCGGAGCCACCACCGCCCGGAAGATCCGCCCCAGGTAAGTCTCGTCTTGGAGGGGATCCGCAGGGGGGCGGGGGGGTGGCAAACCGTTCTGCCACAGATTTCGGGGGGGCGAATGCACTGGCATTCGGCCGCACCGAGATCCATGGCAGAATTCTCTGCCATCCCTACCACTGCCTGATCAGTCATTGTGGCTGCCACTTCCTCCTCCTCCTTTGGATAACAAAGTGCCCCACAGCTGTGCTTGAGATGGGACTGGGAGGAGGTTTAGCTACTTCCATCTCAGCCACCTGGAAGTAGGGTGCCTTGTTTCCTAGTGCAAAAACATCATCTTATCCGATGATGACTTCCCCCCCCCTTCTTCTTCTTCTTCTTCTTCTTCTTCTTCTTCATCATCATTAAATGCCTTATGTACAGCACAATTCCTAAAATAAGAGGTGGCAGGGCTCATCCTTGCTTGGAGCCATTCCCCTGAACCCTGTGTGTGTGTGTGTGTGTGTGTGTGTGTGTTTACGGTTGAGAGAATACTCCTTCATATATATTTAGGGTGTCTCAGTGAGATCAAGTCCTGACTCTAAGGGTGCTTCCAGATGAGGCTTTTATTCTGCAAATGCCCTGCTTCATTCACAGAATTTTATGGTGACCCACATGATGACAACTTCCGTTTGTAATTCTCCCATGTTTTCCCACCACTTCTTCTGCCTCTTTTGTTTCCACAAAAAAATCCATTGAGAAGAAAAACACTGAATAGCTGTATAATGTATTTTATTAGTTGCAGTAGAAGCCATCTGTCTAGAAGCACCCTAAGAAAGTCCTGATTCTGAGGCAGCCACAAAAGATCATTCAGTAGGGGGGAAATTGCAAATTTTGTGCAAATAAATATTCAGAATCCCAATTGCCATTTGTTTTAGATTGAAAGAGGCTTTGAGAGGGGGTTATTTAAAAAAATAATTAGCATTAATACAGCTTTCAGATGTTCAAAAGCTTCAAGTACATTAATCCTTACAACAACCCTGTAAGGTAGATTGGTATTATTGCCCCCATTGCTGAATCCTATCCCCAAAATATGTTCAGCACCTTGAATAGCTCCTTTAGAGTTCTGGCAGGTTCTGACTGAAACCCAGAATGGATCCACAGCCCTGCCGAAATTGGAGCCACCAGCCTCTACGGATACATACACAGCTCTGTGTTCAAAATCATGGCTTCTGAAGCTATTCTTCATTTTTAAAAAATGGCCATTGGGGCTTATTTGTTTGTGTTTGCATGGAATCTAACTTGAACAATTCTACATATGAATCAGTTGCTTTCTAGACAAGGGAACTGAAGAATATATATTCTAAGTGCTGGGGGGCCAGGGGTGGGGACCCAAATCCATTGAGTTTTCAGTTAGCGTCGATGTTTTCCTATGTGTTTATTTGCTGTGACAGAATTCCTTTGGTCAGATGTTATGCCTGAAGCCATTTAGGTCAATGTTGGCTTCTATTTTTCTGGGACTTTGACATCTCAGGCAACTTAATCTAGGTCAGTAAGTACCTGCTGTTTGAAAGAAAGAAGAAATTAGTAATGCTTTTGATGTTACTGAGGAGCTTTTGGTTTGTTTGTGTGGCCAGAGACCATGGAGCCTACACCATAAGCTGTGGGCCAACAATTACATGAGAAGCATATATTGGCTGTAAGTTCTTTTTCATACATAAAATAAAAACAAAGTTTCAGACACCACTTCTTACGAAGGAACTTAACTGTTTGTTTTAGAATATAAACATGACAGAGGCCTAGAGCTTCTAACTGTAGTGTGCCATCTTAAGGCACAATCCTATGCTTGTTTGGACAGAAAAGTCCTATAGTTCCTAGCATTCCCCAGCCAGCCATGCTGGCTGATGAATATTCAGAACTGTAGGACTTTTTTCTTTCTAAACATGCACAGGATTATGCCTTAAGAGTAGTAAGAGCAACAAGGATCCTTCTTCACACACTGACCCTAGGAGGCAGGTTGCTATTGAAATCATGTCCTGCTCATGGGCTTCCCTTATGTTGGATGGCCATTTACACATTGTCAAAACAGAGGAAACACATAACCAAAAAAGAGAAGGGAGGACACCATTCTGCATCAAACGTGTGGTATGCTAATTTAGATGTATAGATGAAAGTTTGAAAATAATTACTATAATTTCAATTGAAAGACAGTATATCTCACCCTGTGACCAGGGGACCAGTGTGCCTGCTAAGTCTGCTGTCTACTGTTTATGGCACCTTCAAGTCCCTCCTTTCCCTTATTATGGTTAGGAACATAGGAAGCTGCCAGTCCGACCACTGGTCCATCTAGCCCAGTATTGTCGAAACTGACTGGCAGCAGCTCTCCAGGGTTTCAGGCAGGGTTTTTTTCCAGCCCTATCTGGAGATGCCAGGGATCGAACCTGGGACCTTCTGCATGCAAAGCAGGTGCTCTGCCACTGAGCTATGGCCCCTTCCCCAGAAGCTCTCCAGAGCCTCAGGCAGAAATGCTCCATCATAGAGGTTTGGCCTCTCCCAGTCAGCAAAAGGGCCTGCCATTCTCACTTTGCACAGAGCACCAAAGAGCCTTGTGTTCTCAAACTGCTGGAGTTGTTGTCTTTATCATTTGGAAATGACTTTGATGACTGAACACTGATAATCCTACACATGTTCACTTGGAAGTCAGTTCCACTGTACCCCTGATTTATGTTGGGACTGCAGTTTTAGCCATGCGATTGGTTACTAGATAAAGGAGCTGATGCTGTCATTTTATTGTTTATATATATATATTGTTTATATAGAATATATATATTCATATTCATTCTATTGCTTTTATATCCCACTCTGCTTTTGAGACAAGAGTACAAGAAGAGCCCTGTTGGATCAAACCAAAGGCCTGTCTAGTCCAGCATTCTCTTTCCCACAGTGGCCAACGAGATGCCTATGGGAAGCCCACAGGCAGGACACGAGGGCAACTGCCCTCTCCCACGGTTCTCCCCCAGCAACTGGTGTACTTTAGGGATATACAGATTGCGTAAAACTCGTTCCATCTGCGTTTAGCAGATTGTCAGGTGCCTTTCATTCCACTGTCTTCTCATTGACGGAATCAGTTTTTTTGCAATTTACTGAACATGTGCAAATTTGCACTTATGCAAATGGGCAAATCCCCCCAAAATGCACATTTTCACACTTTAGCTATGAGGGAAATGCACATCTTCAGCCAGATAGATAGACAGATAGATATTCTACATCTAAATTTCCATAAAACTCCAGAAAGTTAAAAAAAAAAATGGTTTGCAAGTCTGCAGAATTTGTGCGACTCAGGAAAAGCCAGTCTGCTACAGAATCCGTGGGTCAGGTTCATAGAAATCTAAACTCATTTGATTCTGTTGCAGATTTCTCTGACATCCCTAGTGATATATAGACACACACACACTCGTATACACACATGCATACACATACTGCAGAGAGCTCTTCTTATGCAGTGGTACAGTGGTAAATTTTGAAGTGCAGGCACTCATTGTGGCAGACCCCATAGCCATGCCCCAAAGGAGAGGTGACAAATAGCCACTCCCCCGAGGAGAGGTAGCTCTGTGGATCCATATCAACAAACCAGTTCAAGGAGTTTTCATCTCCACCAGGAGCAGGTATTTTATAAAGCTATTGAATCAATTGCCCATTCAAGACCAAACCATCCAAAATACTTTACAACTAGGAGCAGTGTAAATTCATCCCCCCACCTACCATGAGAATTGCAGCTAGGCTTAGAGAGAACAGGGTATTCTGAGCGGGGTGGCAGTTGACATCAACATCCCTGCTAATAAAATAAGTGTCAGTGTGGCTGTGTCCCTGTGAGCCCTGGCTCCACTTCAGAAGCATTCTTATGTCTGGCACACATAACTAAACTGGAGTCAAGCCTGGACACAGGACAGGAGTCCCTTTATGGCTACCTAGGTGTATAAATGTTGAACACAGTGATATTCCACACTTTAGGCTGCAATCCTATACACAGTGTCCTGTGCTAGGGGTAAGTTCTGAGTAGACGTGCTGTGACGGTTTGAGGCCTACAGAAGCAAAGCGAAAAAAGGTCAGGCTTAGAGGCCTGGAGTTTTCTGCTGGAAGGGGGTAACCCTGAGAGGAGTAGTTTCATTTCTAAGGCTGTGTCAGTTTCATTTCTCCACCTATGTGACATTTCTTCAGGTTTGAAGAAGTACTTTCAGTTTTGAGGGAGGAGGGTAAATAAAGAGAGCAAGAGAGCTAGTAAGAGCAGAGAGACAGCCACAGCCTCAAGTGAGAGCAGAGTCTGAAGGGGGAGCAGGGAGAAGCAGGCTAGAAAAGTCTAAGGACAGCTAGGGTAAAGGAACTTGTGTTTTGCAAATCTCATTTTCTTTTAATGCCTTTTGTATCATTCAGCATTATTGTGTAAATATCTTTAGTTGTGTTTGTTCGCTTTAAATTTACCGGTAAACTGTTGTGGATAAACCCTGTGTCTAGAGTTTCAGCCACCCCCACATCTACAGCCTAAACCCCACGTTACTGGGAATGGGAAGTTTAAAAGAAAGAAAGTGGGACTCTTAAGGTGGCAAGAGATCCTTAAGGAGTTGCTCAGGGGGTCCAGGTGGTAAGTGGAACCTTGACACACACGTAGGGTGTTACATCTGTCTTTTGGATTTTGTATGCAATGTGTCAGTGTGCTAATTTGGGTGCAATGTGCCTGAGCTCTGCAACTGTGAAGCCCTTACTTCTAGATTATTAATAACTACAACAACAACAACAACAACAACAACAATTACATTTCTATACCTCCCAATAGCCAAAGCTCTCTGGGTAGTTTACAAAGATTAAAAATATTAAAAATACAATATACAGAGATTGAAAGCTATTTACATTTTAAAAAACACATGAACAGACAATATACACAAACGAACGTATATCTAAAATGACTTCAAACAAGCAATCTCAAAAGCAAACAACCATAACCATAAGACATTCCAGGATCGGTTAAAACTTATCATATACTGCCAAATGCCTGAGAGAAGAGAAAGGTCTTAATCTGGTGCCAAAAAGATAACAATGTTGGTGCCAGGCGGGCCTTGTTGGGGAGATCATTTCATAATTTGGGGGCCACCACCGAGAAAGCCTTGTTGCCGTCTTCTCGATGTAGGCAGCCGGAGGAGGAGCTTGGATGTTGAGCGTAGTGTATGGGGCCAACGTGATGATGGAGCCTGACCACTGGTGAACTGGTCAGTTTCTGAACCTCAGAAATGCAGAAGTTGACCCATTCCTGTGTTCCACTACACGAGCATGTGCTTCCATAACCAGTTACTAATCATACCAAAGAATGGGTAGAAAATAAAGAAGGTTGCTTTCACTGGACTATGTTGATGAGGCAGTAGGAATTCAAGTAATGTAATGTTTGTCAGGCCACTGAAAGGTATAATGGTAACCATTTCAGTCCCTATTCCTCTATCTGACTACGAGCCTTTCTACACAAAGCATTTATTGTGTAGAAAATTCGTTACTCACGGTTGTTTATGGTTTCTTTAGATGACATCGTGATCCTGCCATTTCACTTCCGTTTTATAACAGCAGATTCCGTTGCAGATTACTCTGACATCCCTAGTATACATAGATATACCATCTCTGATCCTGGAGGCAGCGTATAGCCATCATAACTAGTAACCCTTAATAGCCTTATCCTCCATGAATTTCTCTAATCCCCTTTAAGTTGGTGGCCATCACTGCATCTTCTAGAGAGAGTCCCATAGTTTAACAATGTGCTATGTAAAGAAGCACTTCCCGTTGTCTGTTCTGAATCTCTCACGATTCATGTTCCTTGGATTCCAGGATTTTGAGACAGTGAGAAAAAAATGTCTCTCTGTCCATTTTCCCCAAATCTTTCAAAAAATTCAGGGAAACTCAGATTGTACATTTCCATTGTCCTTTGTGTATATATAGTATTTTTCCCACCGCACACTTTTATGTGCATTTCTCCCTTCTTTTGCACTGCACTCTCTTTCCACCTTTCACTCTGTAGCACTTTTGGGGAAAAATGAATTTACCAATGCATTATTTTAAATACTTTTTCTGTTGTAGAAACTAAAATATGTGGATTTGGGGTGTTGCTTTTTAAAGCAAACCTTCAAAAAAAAATTGCAAAATCTTCACATGTAAACTAATATTCTTATTTGAATTAAAAATCCAAACTGCTCTTTGAACAACATTCCCTTACAATAATAAAAAAAACTTGAAATAAATATTGTTGATCTTCTTCTTTAGATCCTTAGCATTCCATGATTTGTATTTGGTGCTCAAGGATTTAAATGGAAGTATACCCCTTCTCAACCCCGACCTTCTGTTCCCTTGGAGACACATCAACAAACACCTTGGTGATGAGGAACAAGCATATACTTGCTATACATGTGTCTTGCTTACACGTGTGTGTAGCTATATCTATACACACAGGCATATGAAGAGGGAGACAGTGGGAAGAATGAGGGAGGATCAATTAAACCCTTGTTTGACTAAAAAGGGAGAATGTCATAAAACGTTTTCACTGATTCACATGAAAGGAACATGGTGTCAAACCTAGTAAATAAAATGCTATTTACTGAGGCTAAAAATATGGGATAGTTCATATGGTTTTCAGAAATGGCAAGTCTCAGAAAAGTTAAATCTTTACAAGTTTTATCTACTAGTGTAAAGATGATATCTATTCATCATGCTGATATTTATCTTTAAGGCTCACTTTTTTATTGTACCCATGCTCTATCAGCGGACCATAAGGTGTGTTGCATAAAACATAACCCTGACATTAACAGACAAATATGGCTGAAAACAATAAATTCATTTTATAATTCCCTGGCCATTCCTACTTTGTTCATAAGGTAAGGCTTAGCTTTCCTTCCTCGCAGAATTCTGTATTGACCCAAAGACTTTAGTTTTAGTTTCAGTCTTCCAACATTTTAGAAGTGGAGGCAAAAGAACAAGGGGAGGGGGGAATATCTGTTTTGCTTTGCATAAGACTTGGTGCTCTGAGTTGGATTCCTGCATCAAGCAGGGGGTTGGACTTGATGGTCTTGTAGGCCCCTTCAAACCCTACTATTCTATGATTCTATGAAGACAATCATTACAAATTATATACTAGTGGAGAGACGATATCTGTTCATTTGCCCAATAACCAAAACTCTCTAGGTGGTTCACAGCATAATGAAATATAATATAAGGTGTTTAACATTCAAACATTTAAGACAGTTTGAAAACAAGTTAAAAACAATTAACAATAAAACTACCAAGACCTGTTAAAAAGCTAAATAGCCCCATCAATGCTGTCAAATGCCTGGGAGTAGAGGAAAACCTGGCGCTAAAAAGATGACAGTGTTCATTAAGAGGATATTATTTAGTGCTGTGCCGAAAATCTATCCCACATTTTTTTCAACCATTCTCATTCAATTTTATAGAAGAGAAATTGCTTTCGAAAAGAAATTCAATGGCGAAGAAATTTTGGAGAAATTCTCATGGGTTGGGTTTGGGTTTGTTGGGCTTGCCTTACTTTGGAGGTGGCTGAGGAGGGAGCAGAAGTGTCCTGTTTTTCATTGTACAATTATCTCCCTGGCTGCCTGTAGCATCCTCAGCTTCCTATACTTCAATTAAAGCCCAGTTTAAGGCACCATGAGGTAATTCCTCCTATGGGCCTTTTTCAGATCAGGATGTTCAGGCAACCTGTGATTAGGTAAGCTGAAAAACACCACAAAAATAAATTATAAAACATCCTGAATGAGGCAGAACAATGGAAGCCTCTTTCATGGGGGGAGAAAACTTTCAAGAAATTGGAGGACAGATCTTGGCAGAGCACTAACTCCACCTGATCCCCGGAGCTGGACACAACAGTGCCCCCACCTGCATTGCAGTGGATGCAAACTGGGGGCCGGCCTGCCAAGACAGTTGATGCTGTTGCAGCACGAAGACCCCCAAAACCCTTGCCAAAAAAGAAGGAAGCTGTGCTACAAGCCCTGCCAATGCGGAGCCCTACCGGAGAGAAACTGTTGAGAATTTCTCCTCCCCCTGGAGAAATTTGGTGAAATTGTCTCCCAGATTTCTCTGTCCACAAGTAAGGTAGAGAATTTTCAGAGACCCTTTGCACACAGCTCTAATATTGTTACATGCCCCATGCTGGCCGAACATGAGCGGTTAGACCAGGGCCCCCCACCTTTTTGGAACCATGGGCACATTTGGAAATTTTAGAAACTGCTGTGGACACCACCACAAAATGGTTCCCATGGAGGATGTGGCTGTTGGTGGCCTGGCTAGTCAAAAGAGGTAGGGGGAGAGGAGTAGCAAGACTAAAGGCTGCAAGGGAGGGGGAACTAGCAAGGCAAAAGGGGTAGAGGGGAGAGAAAGAGCAAGGTTAGAGGCTAGGAGGGGCGCAAAACAGCGAGCTAAAGAGGTGCAGGGAGAGAGAACTAACTAGGCCAGAGGCTAGGAAGGGAGAGAAAGAAGAAGGCTAAGGACAGGAAAAGGAGAGATATAGCGAGGAAAGGAGTTGGGAGAAGAGAAATAGCAAGGCTAGAGGCTGGGGGTGGAGAGAGAGAGAGGGCAAAGGGGAAAGGTCTGTGAGGATGGAAGAAGAACAGGTGGGGCCAGGAAGCAACTACTTCCTTCTCTTCCTGCCTGGTGAACAGCTGATCAGGAACAGGAAGGAGAAGCTGGTGCCCTAGCATTTTTTATTAAAAATAAAATTTTGAAGGGGGCAGGGAGTGGAGAGCTTTGCAGCTGCTGTTGGAGGTCCCCAATAGTGTCATGGCACCCGTGGGCGCTGCATTAGAAACCCCTGGGTTAGATGTTCCAGGGACAGTGCTTACCAGAGTTTGGTTCCTCTTGGAACAAGGGAGGACAGCAGACTTAAGGAGTTTCTGTAATATTCGAGGTTTTTTTACAAATATACCGTTTGAGCATAGGTAGAGGCCTAATACTTGTACAGACAGCAATTTCACTGCCCTACATCAGTTCCCATGAAATAGGCCCAGTGCCCCAACATAGTGTGACTGTTTCCTTGAGCTCACAGCTCAGTCCACTCTCCTCTGATTCAAGCTGCAGTTTCTTTTTTTGTTCCATTACACACAGATCTTTTCTACATGAGGCTGTTAATCCGCTATATCTACTTTCGGATTTGTTGCAGAAATGAGATCCAAGCTCTACACAAACCCTTTTTCCTTTCCTGCTTTTCCACTACATAGCCTCTAGGTGATGCTGTGGTATAGTGGAGTAATTACACAAGTGGGAAAATGCATTTTGTTTCACTTTCAGAAATAATACTGCATTTTCCCCACTCTAAAAAAAACCAAGAAAGTGCTCTTTCAGCTTTTCCACACAAGGCTGTTAATCTGCTGTGTGTATTTTCAGTTCCATTGCAGAACTGAGATTGAAGCACTACGCGAAGAGATTTCCTTTCCTGCTTTTCTGCTAGGTAACCTCTAGGTGGCACTGTGGCATAGCAGAATAGTGCAATTACACAAGTGTAAAAGGCATTTTCTTTCGCTTACCACATTTTCCCTGCTCTATAAAAATTCGCTGGAAATTCTGTTTAAAACAGAAGCAAAACTGGAGGGTCATGACATCATCAAAAGACCTGTAAATAACCGTGAGCACAGAATGATGAGCACACACTAAATGCCTCATGTAGAAAAGCTCACAGAGAGAGAGAGGCCTAGAGAGACCATCCAGTGCAGAATCCTCAAGGAAGATCCAGCTATTTCCTGGCTATTGAGAAAGCATTTACTATCAGCCTGCTAAAGGATCTAGTTGGCACACCTGACCAACTCCTGACCATAAAGGACTTTAAGCAGCATTTCTACCTCCCATTAACCTTTTTTTCCTATCTCAGACACCTTCACAACAATCTGATAGTAATCCAATAACAACAGACCCACAGGCAGCTGGTTGGCCATTGTGGGAAGAGAATGTTGGACTAGATAGGCCTTTGGTCTGATTCAGCATGGCTCTTCTTATGTACTTAACATTTATCTTTCAGGCTTACAGAGAGCTGCCTTATACTGAGTCAGACAGTTGATCCATCTAGCTCAGTATTGTCAACACTACCTGGAAACAGTTCTCTGGGTTTCAGATGGAAGTCTTTCCCAGCCCCACTTGGAGATGCCAAAGACTGAGCCCGGGACCGTCTGCATGCAAAGCACATGCTCTACTACTGATGGCTCCTTTAGAGTTCTGACTGGTTCTGACTGAAACCTGGAGCGGATTCACTGCCCCACTGATATTGGAGCCACTAGCCTCCACTGGTCATAGTGCACCTTGTATGGCTCCTTTAGAGTTCTGACTGAAATCCAGAGCAGATTCACCGCCCCACTGACATCGGAGCCAACAACCTCCACTGGTTATGGCCCTACCTCATTTCCACATTCCATTAAGTGGACACCTAATAACACTCATAGTTGACAAACTGGATTGAGATGTCACTATTTAATTTTGTAACAGCTAACTGTGTCTGCTTTCCACATTGACCCAACTGAAATGACAAGAAAAAGCTAATAACGAGAGGATAATCAAGACAATCAAGACAAAGCACACCCATCCCTTGCAAGAACAGAAAGTGACAATAAGGGGGAATCATCAGAGTCTCTTGAAGGGGCAGTTTACAGACTGATCAATAGTAATTTCCAACAGCAAGCAATAAAAAGGGAGGTGCTGAAGCTGCAAACAGGAAGCTTTCATTTAAAGACACAGGAGCTCTGAAATGCCTCAATAGCGCTTTGCCTGCCCACACTGTAATTGCATTTTGAGCTGAAATCCTATAGATTTTACCCAGGGAGTAAACTCTACTGAAATAAATAGGACTTACTTTTGATATGTGATGCAGTGGATTGTGCTGTGTGTGTTGTTGTTTTAATCACCACAAGTCAGGAATGAAAAAGAAAGACAGACAATACAGAAAACACTGGAGTGCAAAGATTTATCAAATTTATGCAAAGATTTATTTAACCTCTCGATTCTCCACAAAAACTGAGTGAACAAAGAATGGCAATCCCTCCCCCCACAAAAAAAAGGGGGGCCAGTGTGGAAGCAATGTCAGTCAGCTCAAATTTAGAAGCTATTTGCCAGCTATGAATCCTCCAGAATAGGTTTCTACAGAAAACCTCTACACTCTCTAATCATGTACTGGGGAAATTAAAATAATATAATGTCTTTGTTTTCTGCTTGTTTAGAAGAATTATTTTATGTTCAAGCTTTAACTACCCTTGCCGTAAAGTACAGTGAGAAAATTAGAGCAACACCAAACTCAAGACTGAAACCTTATGGAACAAAACACTACTGTAGATAAACAAATGGTATGGACACAGAGAGTCTGACAGGCTGATAATCTGTTTGCCAGCCAATGATGACAAAATTCCAGCACTTTCAAAAGGAGTTAAAGGATTGCCTGAAGGAATTTTTTTTAATTAAAATTAGATAACCTCTATGAAATGCATATAATTTGTACTCTATAAAAGCACTTTGGGAACATTATTCTGCAGCCCCAGGTCTGTGGCTGTAACAATTATTCTCAGAGTGTTCTTGGTAGAATCACAACATGTTACTTTGTTAATGAGTCAACACAGAGCAGTGAGAAAGAAGATTTCTGACAAGGTAATCAGAACATATAAACAATTCCTTCTTTTAATGAGGCAAGTGCTACTGAATACTGAATTAACTGCAGTGATTTTGTGGTGCTTCCAGATGGATAGCTCCTAGCACCACCAATCAGCAGGCATGGTGCAGCACTTCTGTCTTTTCTTTCTTAATGGATTTTCTCCAGTATGGAAGAAGATGGGAGAAGTGACGGGAAAACATGGGAGGGATGTGAGTGGAAGACAACATCATCTGGACCCTCCATAAAATTCTGTGCATGGGGTAGGAATGTATGGATGTTGTTAAATCAGTCCCATCTGTGTTTCATGGACTATCAGGGGTCTTTTGTTCCATTGTCTGCTCATTGATAGAATCAGATTTATTTTAGGGATGTATGAGCATTTCATTCCTATTTCCAATTTCACTTTTACACTAGTGCTCATTGGCACAAGTGTGCATTAGCCCTAATGTGCATTTGTGCAAATCCCCCCCCAAAGTAAAAAAAAAGTGGGCTGTGTGTCCACAGAATCTTCATGATACAGAACCCACAGGTCAGATTCAAAGAAATCTGAACCCATTTGAATCCATTGCAGATTTCTCCTAGGAGCAGGGTGATGGCGACATAAAAGTCTCATCAGGAAGCACCCAAGATCCCACTAATCACCTTGCTTCATTTTAGGAGATCATCAGACTGTCTGATGACTCTCCATTTTTTCACCTTCACTTGTAGCATAACCTGCAATTCTGCTACAGTTAGGGCTGGATGGATGCCCCCCGTCCAGGTCTTCCTGGTGCCCAGCAAGCCGCTGCCCCGCTCATGTGCCCCCAGACCCGCTTGCGCCCCCGAACTTGCTGAGCCTCCCACACCTACCCTGAGCCATCCACGAGTGCCCATCATTCCTGCAGTCGGCATTTTGCCAAAAAATAGTGCCACAGGAACTTCTATAAATTTAATATTGCACCTGAGGCATTGAATGGACCATTTACACCTGTAATATTGCATAGATGGGGTCTTTATGGCTGCTACGTGCACAATATTACATTTATGGAAGTGCCTGAGGCACTTCTTTTTTTGGCAAAATGGCAACCATGGGAATGACTGGTGCTCACAGACGCCTCAGGATAGGTGAGGGTGGTTCAGTGAGCGGGGAGGGGGGCATGAGTGGACATGGCCCAAAGGCACAAGCCAGGGAGAGTCCCTTGGATTCCCAGACTGAGCCGGGCACCCACATCATCCCTAGCTACAGTTCATCCACAACTTTATCCAGTATTTTCAGCAGCACCAGTGGTAATAACCATTGTGGGTTGGATCCAGATTTGCACTGGATCAATTGCTCAGGCAGAAGTGGACTTCCTCGCCCCTTCTTCCCATAGCAGCCCCTCCTGCCTCCTGAAAATGCTACACAGAGAGTCATGATACCCTGCTGAATGGAATGAGCTCTGGTGTGGGTGGAGGGGGGGGGAATCCCAAAACTTGGGCAGAGGGACCAACAGCAAGCAGAGCCCTGCCTCTCACAGAAGAGCCCTTCCTCTTGTGGAAGGCAGTTCCTGTATCTAACCAATTGTGTTCTTGTAAAATCTTTATTTCCAGGATATTTCAAGATGGTGGTGGTGATTATGGTGATGGTGATGAAGATGATGGAGTCAACAGTTGCCTAAGAAACTGGGCTGCAATCTCCAATGGGAGACTGATGTGTCCTATGGGGGGAGGGGAGTATCAGGGTTGGACACCTTTCCTTTTTGTTGGTATTCCACATCCAAATCCCCCCCCCCTTGCTTTTAGCTACATTGGGATAAGATTTGGAAGTAGAAAGGCAGCACTGAAGAAAGGATTATGGTCCCACCCACCCCTGAGCCAGGACTCCCACTGGAGATTGCAGCTGGGCAGCAGCTTTAGCTAAAAAGAAAGAAAGAATGAGGGGATGGGACACACCAAAACTACATGTGATCAGTGGAGGCTGGTGGGTCCGATGTCACTGGGGTAGTGAATCCACTCTGGGTTTCCCCTCCTTTAGTGTTCTAACTGGTTCTGACTGAAACCCAGAGTGGATTCACCATCTCACTGACATCGGAGCCACCAGGCTGCACTGCATGTGATCAACATCATGTTTCGTTTGAGCCAGAGACTTCATGACACAGCTGAGAATACTGTGACTCAATTATGCTGTAGGCTGAGTGATTGGTTATTGCGCAGAGACTAAAAGAATGGATAGTTGGAGGGTGAGTGTTGAGGGAATACAGGGAATATGTGCAAAGGAGAACTGGGGCATAGTGGATCTGAACGTCTTTGTATGGCTGCGTCAAAGAACTATTTGCCTTAGGTTAAAGGAAGGTGGCAGATGCATTCGAACATCTTCCACAACAAGCCTGTTCTGCCCTTTAGCAGGAGAAACAATACAAACACCTGCTGGTGCCAAAATAATTATATTTTCCAGTGAAAAGCATGTGTATGTTTGGGGGTGGGAGGAAGAGACATGAATTATGGAGACAGCTGGGATCTCCCACCAGACGTTTTACCATTATGGGATACCCTATCCAAATACAAACAATGGACACCCATGCACCAGGGCACAAAAACCTATGTAGGCTCCTAAACATTTCTGTAGATTTCCAAACCTTTTGACTTATGAATGATATTGTCCTGTGCTCCCCACTTTCCTGAGCAGGGAGAGATTCCAAGGGCATTGCTTCAGGGTTTAGTTCCCTTTGCACGAGACGCCAGTTGAGACTTACAGCGTCCCTGTCATGTTTGCTTTATTTACGAATATGCAAGCGAAGCAGAAGTGGAAGCAAACAGACTTCTAAAAAACCCCAGGTCCTCAGTATGCCACTATGCTGTGGCATCCACCCCCAAAGCTGAACTCCAGGTTAGCTAACTCCAGCTAATCTCTCCGTGCTCTCTCAGTGGTCTGTGCAGATGACGATTCTGTGTAAAACCAATGCAAGGAAGAGGGGGGCAGGATCGCACCCACTGGACCTTGTCTCCCTGACCTCCCTGATCCAAAGAGTGGCCAGGTGTCCTACTTTATGGAGGACAGTCCTCTATTCAAAGACATCCTCTATTTGAAGGGCTCTCCGGTTTAAAGATAAAGAACCATCACAAAGGCTACCAGGGGCCTAGAAGTTGACCATCAACTTGGACAGCAGACTGAGCAGGCAAACAGGTCACTTTATCACAGTCTTCCTCACTGTGGTGAGATGTACTGTATCTCTATTTAAATTATAGTTATCAATTAGCATATGCAAATATTATGCAAATTGGCATCCTCTTTTATCCTCTTTTTTGGTAGTGCATTTCATCTTTTTTGATGATGGGTAAGTGGCCACCTCCCTTCATGGATCACTGCCTTGTTGTGGTGAAGGGGCTTGCGTAACTCAGTGAAGCCATAAGCTATGCCATGCAGGACCACCCAAGACAGACAGGTCATGGCAGAGAGATCTGACAAAATGTGGTCCACTGGAGAAGGAAATGGCAACCCACTCCAGTATTCTTGCCAAGAAAACCCCATGGAACGTATCACAAGGCTAAAAGATATGATGCCGGAAGATGAGCCCCTCAGGTTGGAAGGTGTCCAATATACTACTGGGGAAGAGCAGAGGGAATTTCCAAGTAGCGCCAGAAAGAGTGAAGCGGCTGGGCCAAAGCCGAAAGGACACTCAGCTGTGGATGTGTCTGGTGGTGCAAAGAAAGTCTGATGCTGTAAAGAACAATATTGTTTAGGAACCTGGAATGTAAGATAATGAATCAAGGTAAGTTGGAGGTGGTCAAACATGAGATGGCAAGATTGAACATCGACATCTTGGGAATCAGCAAACTAAAATGGACAAGCATGGGTGAATTTAATTCAGGTGGCCATCATATCTACTACTGTGGGCAAGAATCCCTTAGAAGAAATGGAGTAGCACTCATAGTCAACAAAAGGGTGGGAGAAGCAGTACTGGGGTACAATCTCAAAAATGATAGAATGATCTCAGTGCAAATCCAAGGCAAACCATTCAACATCACAGTAATTCAAGTCCATGCCTCAACCACTGAGGCCGAAGAAGCTGAGGTTGATCAGTTCTATGAAGATCTACAACACCTTCTAGAACTAACACCAAAAAAAGTTGTCCTCTTCATCATAGGGGATTGGAATGCTAAAGTAGGAAGTCAAGAAATCACCGGAATAACAGGCAAGCATGGCCTTGATGTACAAAATTAGGAAGGTGGTGGGTTCTCCCACACTGGAGGCGTTCAAGACGAGGCTGGACAGCCATCTGTCAGGGATGCTCTGACTTGGATTCCTGCATTAAGCAGGGGGTTGGACTTGATGGCCTTGTAGGCCCCTTCCAACCCTACTATTCTATGATTCTATGATTCTATGAAAATGAAGCAGGACAAAGGCTAATAGAGTTTTGCCAAGAGAACACTCTGATCATAGCAAACACTCTTTTCCAACAGCACAAGAAGCGACTCTACACATGGACATCACCAGATGGTCAATATCGAAATCAGATTGATTATGTCCTTTGCAGCCAAAGATGGAGAAGCTCTATACAGTCAGTAAAAACAAGACCTGGGGCTGACTGTGGCTCAGATCATGAGCTGCTTCTTGCAAAATCTCGGCTTAAATTGAAGAATGTAGGGAAAACCACTAAACCATTCAGGTATGACCTCAATCATATCCCTTATGAATATACAGCGGAGGTGACAAATAGATTTAAGGGATTAGACCTGATAGACAGAGTGCCTGAGGAACTATGGACGGAGGTCTGTAACATTGTTCAGGAGGCAGCAACGAAATCCATCCCAAAGAAAAAGAAATGCAAGAAAGCCAAGTGGCTGTCTGATGAGGCTTTACAAGTAGCTGAGGAAAGAAGGGAAGCGAAAAGCAAGGGAGAAAGGGGAAGATATATCCAACTGAATGCAGAGTTCCAGAGAATAGCAAGGAGAGACAAGAAGGCCTTCTTAAATGAACAATGCAAAGAAATGGAGGAAAACAACAGAATGGGAAAGACTAGAGATCTCTTCAAGAAAATTGGAGATCTCAAGGGAACGTTTTGTGCAAAGATGGGCATGATAAAGGACAAAGAAGGCAGGGACCTAGCAGAAGCAAATGGGATTAAGAAGAGGTGGAGAGAATACACAGAAGAACTATACAGGAAAGATCTTAATGTCCCTGATAGCCATGATAGTGCAGTCACTGAACTTGAGCCGGACATCCTCGAGAGTGAAGTCAAGTGGGCCTTAGGAAGCATTAGTAACAACAAAGCTAGCGGAGATGACAGTATTCCAGCTGAGCTATTTAAAATCCTAAAAGATGATGCTGTTAAAGTGCTGCACTCAATATGCCAACAAATTTGGAACACTCAACAGTGGCCACAAGACTGGAAAAGGTCAGTTTACATTCCAATTCCAAAGAAGGGCAATGCCAAAGAGTGTTCAAACTCCCATACAGTTGCGCTCATTTCACATGCCAGCAAGGTTATGCACAAAATCCTACAAGTTAGGCTTCAGCAGCATGTGAACCGAGAACTACCAGAAGTACAAGCTGGGTGTCGAAGAGGCAGAGGAACTAGAGATCAAATCGCCAACATTCGCTGGATCATGGAGAAAGCAAGAGAATTCCAGAATGTCTATTTCTGCTTCATTGACTACGCTAAAGCCTTTGACTGTGTGGATCACAACAAACTCTGGCAAATTCTGAAAGAGATGGGAGTACCAGACCACCTTACCTGTCTCCTGAGAAACCTGTACGAGGGACAAGAAGCAACAGTAAGAACCAGACATGGAAGAACCGATTGGTTCAAAATTGGGAAAGGCGTACGACAAGGCTGCATATTGTCGCCCTGCTTATTTAACTTATATGCAGAGTACATCATGAGAAACGCCGGATTGGATGAATCACAGGTCGGAATTAAGATTGCTGGGAGAATTATCAACAACCTCAGATACGCAGATGATACCACCCTAATGGCAGAAAATGAAGAGGATCTAAACAGCCTCTTGTTGAGGGTGAAAGTGGAGAGTGCAAAAGCTGGTTTGAAACTCAACTTTTAAAAAAATAAGATTATGGCATGTGGCCCCATCACTTCCTGGCATATAGAAGGGGAAGAAATGGAAGCAGTGACAGATTTTATTTTCTTGGGCTCCAAGATCACCGCAGATGGTGACTGTAGCCATGAAATTAAAAGACGCTTGCTCCTTGGGAGGAAAGCTATGGCAAACCTTGACAGCGTAGTAAGAAGCAGAGACATCACCTTGCTGACAAAGGTCCGTCTAATCAAAGCTATGGTTTTCCCAGTAGTAATGTATGGCTGTGAGAGCTGGACTATAAGGAAGGCTGAGCGCCGAAGAAGTGATGCTTTCGAACAGTGGTGCTGGAGAAGACTCTTACGAGTCCCCTGGACTGCAAGGAGGTCAAATCAGTCCATCCTAAAGGAAATCAACCCTGACTGCTCATTGGAAGGACAGATACTGAAGCTGAAGCTCAAATTTTTTGGCCACCCAATGCGAAGAGAAAACTTCTTGGAAAAGACTGAAGGCAAAAGGAGAAGGGGACAGCAGAGGATGAGATGGCTAGATAGCATCACCAATGCAATGAATATGAACTTAAGCATGCTCCGGGAGAGAGCGCAGGACAGGAAGGCCTGGTGTGCTATGGTCCATGGGGTCATGAAGAGTCGGACACGACTTAACAACTGAACAACAACAACAAGTGGCCACCCTAATGATACATCACATTAAACAGTCTGCATTAGATTCTGGGCCCACAAGCAATACCCTGCAAAACTAGAATGTGCATATCATAGGAGCATGGCTCTTTGTAGCCGAGCCAATTCAAATGAGGACAGCAGGGCACTGTGCCAGCAGTGAGTCCCTGCCCTGTCTCTCCATGACATGAGTATATATAGAACTGTTATCTGCACAGGAGGCTTCTGACTCAAACTGTTCAAAGCTGTCAAATTGTTGGTTGTTCTCTCTCAAACACACACAACTGCAGGACACTCATTTAAGATCTCACAGCAATTGATGAATCACCCATTCAGGGCAACAGTCATTAAGAAAAATGAACATTCTTTTTTCCTCAGGTCCCAGGTTTGCAGTGGTCAAGCCGTAGGGGAAGGATGCAGACAAACTGGAGAAGGTTCAGAGGAGGGCAATGAAGATGATCAGGGGACTGGAAACAAAGCCCTGTGAGGAGAGACTGAAAGAACTGGGCATGTTTAGCCTTGAGAAGAGAAGACTGAGGGGAGACAGGATAGCGCTCTTCGAGTACTTCCAAGTTGTCACAGAGAGGAAGGCCAGGATCTCTTCTCGATCATCCCAGAGTGCAGGACACGGAATAATGGGCTCAAGTGACAGGAAGCCAGATTCTGGCTGAACATCAGGAAAAACTTCCTGACTGTTAGAGCAATATGACAATGGAACCAATTACCTAGGGAGGTGGTGGGCTCTCCCACACTGGAGGCGTTCAAGACGAGGCTGGACAGCCATCTGTCAGGGATGCTCTGACTTGGATTCCTGCATTGAGCAGGGGATTGGACTCGATGGCCTTGTAGGCCCCTTCCAACCCTACTATTCTATGATTCTCTGATTCTATGACCTTAGGACCATGGTTTTAGAAGCAGAACGTCCCAGCAGGGCTGGTGTCAAAGGTAGGCATGGTTGAGCACCTGCCAAGGGCCCACATCCCAGCAAGAGCCCACTGACAAGAGCTTCCTAGCAACTACATTTTTTTTTTCATTTTTACTCTAGAGTCGACTTCCACTCATAAGAACATAGGAAGTCAGAACCCAGTGTTGTCGACAAGAACTGGCAGTGACTCTCCAGGGTTTCAGACAGGATTCTATCCTAGCCCTGGACATAGCAGGAATTGAACCTGGGACCTTCTGAATGGAGCTATGGCCCCCTCCTCTTGCAAATCTCCTGTGTTTTTCCACCACTTCTTCCACCCTTTTTCTTACTACAGAAAATCCACTGAGGAAAAGACAGAAGAGCTGCACAATGCCTTCTGATTAGTAGTGCTAGGAGCCCTCTTCCTGGAAACATCCTCATTGCCTCTATTGCCCCTTCTCTCTCCCCTTCCCCTTCTCTCTCCCCTTCCCCTTCTCTCTCCCTCTGGGTACTCGCTTCCAGATGGGCAGCTCCTAGTGCTAATACATAATCACCCTTCTTCTCTAAGCTACAAGCAGAATTGCAATTGACCTTCTGCAGTAGCTGGGAATATTGTGTTGTTTTCTTTGTGTGCATCCTACTTTGTTCCATCCATACGAGTGCCCGTAATGCGATTCTTCCATCTTTTTTTAGGGAATCTGGTTTTGCTGTGCATAGTGACTTGGCAGCTCATTGCCCATTTGCTATATGTACCCCATGCAGCGGGTGCCATTTTTATCACCTGTTTATTTGAGATAACCCCAAGAGATAAACACAAGACTTGAGAAGGCAAGAACAGCATTTGTTAAAATGAAACAATTATTATGTAATTGAGACCTTAAGCTTGCATTAAGGATTCAGATGGTAAGTTGTTATATGTTTTCAATATTATTTTATGGAGTGGAGGCTTGGACACTTCAGAAGAACAATCTGAAGAAAATCAAATCCTTTGAAATGTGGATATACTGATGCATGTTGAAGATCCTGTGGATTGATCAAGTAACAAATGAGAATGTACTACGTCGAGTAAGCAAACAAACATAACTAATAAATACCATCAAGAGAAGAAAATTGCAATACCTTGGTTTTATTCGAGGTGAAAAATATACCATACTCCAACATATTATGCAAGGGGAAATTGAAGGAAAAAGATCAATGGGAAGAAGACAAACATCATGGTTAAAGAGTTTGAGGGAATGGTTTAGCTGTATTTCTATACAACTATTCAGAGCAGCAGGGTCAAAAACAAAAATAGCTGTAATGATAGCTAACCTCCGATAGGAGATGGCACCTTAAGAAGAAGTTTATTTTATTTTTTTAATCTTTTTTAAGTAGTGCTAAAAAAAATTCTGGCTATTCTTTTAAAAATATATTAAAATAAGAGCAACATTGCCACTTTAATGAAAAAGTATTATGGCACTATATCCCTACAATGCATTTTCACAAGGTGGCTAATGGCAGTGACTGGAAATGGGTATTTAGTGGGTGTGTTTTTTAAAATTAGTATCATAATTTCATTATTATATTTATAAGTATTATAATGTGAAACCACTTCTATAATGCTATAATGCTTTTTATTTTAAAAAATCATTTTTTAAAAGGCTGCATTCACCACCTTGCAAAAATGGCAGTGAATGAAATGGGTCCCCACCCACCCCTAATCTTTATAAGGGTCCAACTCTATAACACTTTTTCACTTAAGTGGTATTTCATTTGTTGGACCTAACTACAGAATAGATGCCATACCATATCCATATTGGTTAAATAACATGTCTATTAAGGGCCCTTAAGATCTGCAATTTCCTAGCATTTTGGATCATGGCTGGCTACGGAAAGCTCTTAACACAATATGTTAAACTGAAAGGTATTTTGTTCATTGAATATACTTATGGATGTGACTTGGCTTAATGAGCTTAATGAGCAGAGATGGAGTGGAGCTTCAAGGACTGCTGCTTGGAGTGGAGTGGAATAAGGAGGGGGGAACAGGAGCTACAACCACGTACTCCTGTAACTCCTGTTGTCTTTGACTGGGTTCGCACAACACGCTAACCCACACTCAGTGGTTGAGTGTGGGTTGTTGTTGAACCATGGGTTCTTTGTTGAACTGTGGGTTAGGCTGTTGTCTGAACCCAGGACATTTTCCACAGGGTGGCTTGTTAACAATGCAGTGTGGTTTATTTTTCTCGAACCAGCCACCTTGACAACCCATGATATGTTTTTCAGGGTGGTTAACAAGCCACACTGCATGGTTAACAAGTCACCATTTACGTAACATTACATATCCGGAAAACCCTGAGCCACCATTTTTACACAAAATTTTTATTTTTTTATTTATTATTAAATTTATTAATCGCCCATCTGGCTGGTCACCCAGCCACTCTGGGCGATGTACAACATACAATAAAAACAGTTTAAAACAATAAAATTCTACAATAAAAACATTTTCTAAAATACCCTAACCCACCCCAAATGCCTGCCTGAACAACAACGTTTTTAATGCACGATGGAAGCTCATTAAAGAGGGGGCATGACGGAGTTCCCAAGGGAGGGAGTTCCACAGAGTGGGGGCCACCACAGAAAAGGCCCTCTCCCTCATCCCCACCAGTCTAGCTGTCCTGGCTGATGGGACAGAGAGAAGGCCATCCGAGGCTGATCTTGTTAAGCGGCCTGTCTGGTGCTGCTAGCCTGCTAAATGACAGCTTGCTAAGGGAACAGGCAGCTGCCAGGCGCTTGCGGACTGCACAGGCATTCGGCAAGCAGGTCCAGTAACTGGCAGCGGCTTGGCGAATGGGGTCTGAGAGGCCAAGTGGGGGAGTTTGTCAGACCCCAGTCCCTTCTTGAACTCCCATGACACCCCTAATTTTAATGTTGTTGTTGTTGTTGCTGTGTAATATGTTTTGCTGTTTTTATCTTGTTCTATACTCACTGTTGATTGTGTATCACCTAGAACATTTGTTATGAGGCGCCGAATGAATACAAATAATAAACACGTAAAACAACTCATTAGCAAATGCTTTGGGGTTTCACTGCTCCGATGACATAAAGCTTTGCTGGCTTGACTAGCAAACTTCAATGTTTGGATTTGGTTTTGGATGCTTCTCCCGTTCAAGTTGAAACTGGCTATGTGTTTCTCTCTCTTCAAAGACAGACATCATCCAACTTTCTGTGGCTCCAGAAGGTTGAGGAGCTGGCACCAGGGCTATGCTTTTGTCTGCGCCGTGAGAATAATAGCCAGGAATTCAAAGCCAATGTGCGGTCACGGTGGCCTCTACACTAACAACTATCTCCTTGTGTGTCCCCCACCCCACCCTAATTTTGCCTTATGCAAGGGGATTTATGGGCTTGGGTCATATACACTGTTAAACGGATCAGCTTTGCACACAAAAGATTCCATGTTTCTCCCCTGCTTATAAGCTGTGCCTGGGACAGTGCTTGCAGACAGTGTGCTGGATTGGCTGCCTTGTCTTCTTCTTGCAGGACCAAAGAAGCTGAACGAAACCAGGAGGCCATCTAATTCAGCATCCTGTTTCCAGCAGTGACCAGACTAGACGATGGGAAAATCTGTCATGGCTGGCTGGGGGATGCTGGGAGTTATAGTCCCAGGACATCTGGAAGGCACCAGGTTGGGGAAGGCTGCTCTACACCATGTATGGTTTTATAAACCCCTATAATATCCAGCCCCTATAGTCATCTTTTCTCTACACTAAAACAACTTTTGTGTTTCCTTGTAGGGAAGGTGTTCCAGCCCCTTGATCTATTTACATATCAATGTTACCATACATTTATGGTGGTTCCAGGGGCGCGGGGGAGAGATCCACCAGCGAAGCAACCACCACATCCATTGCCCTGCCATTTCACTGTGGGCAGGGTGGGAGGTGAGATGGACTGAGCTCCCAGTCCCAGGGCTAGCACAGCGTTATGCTGTTTCTGTGGGCATGCTGGGGAAACCAAGGGGGTTTGGATGTGCCGTCTCAACACTCACACTCACCACACCACCCTACACCCTGTTTTCCACCACTCCCCTGGCAGAACATTTACACCAGAGGAGCAACAAATGGGGGAGCACATCTGTTGCGTGTTGTCCTGCTGGCATACTGCCATTGCAACTGACAGAGCCGGACGTCAGCTCCTTCTTATGGCTCCTGAGCTGGATCACACCCTTCCCTTATCCTTTTCAGCTCTTATTCCAGCTCTACGATATCCTTTCTGAAATGAGATGTCCAGAGCTGCACACAGTATTCCAAATGTGGCTGCACCATGGAATTTGGGCATTATTATTATACTAGCCATTTCATTTTCAGTCCCTTTCCTAATTTTCCCATCATAGAATTCGTGTTCTTTACTGAGGCTACAATTCTATGCACACTAACTTGACAGTAAAGTCTCATTGAACTCAGTGGAATTTAACTTCTGATGGGTAAGCCTGCATAGGATTGCACTGTGAGTCGACATTTTCATTCAGTTATCCACAACGACAGCAAGCTTTCTTTCTTGATAGGTCACTGCCAATTTAGACTCCACCAATACATATATGTGAATTTGAGTGCTTTTGCCCCAATGTAGTTCCGCTGAATCTCATTTGCCATTTTGTTGTCCCATTCACCTCGTTTGAAGAGGTCCTTTTGGAGCGCCTTGAAACTATTGATGTCACCAAAACTGGTAATTAGTTGCTTGTTGGTCAAAACTCATGTGTTCGAAATACTCACCTGTGCGGCAAGCCTGAATGTCTATTTCACAAATTTCACTATGGTACATTATTCATTCCAAAATTCATTATGAGTTTTTGGTGCATGCACAGATTCCCCCATTTCTATGCATGTCCTGAGTTGGTTGGTTTAACCCTCTTCTTTCTGAAGTAAATGTCATGATGTCACTTTAACCCTTTAGTTACTGTTTTCAAATCAATCAGTGGAAATGTTTGGGATCTGAACTCCTTCCACAAACCAATGACTAAATCTGTGTCTAATACATTTTGTCCTGCTTCTGGCTGCTTTATACTAGTGATGCACATGTATCTGGTTCTATTGACAATGGTGAGTAAACAAGATGTAGGCAGGGCATGTAGAAACAACTAACAGGAAGGGGAACATAATGTGATGCATGAAGTCATGATGCATGACATGATTCCAAACTTGTTCTCAAGATAATGTGCTTTGATAATGTGTATGTGCAAAAGCTCATATATGCAGAACAAGATCACTAATTAACAGAGAACTCTCATCTGAGATTAGATGGATAAATTCATCAGTTTCTGAAGAAATGATGACTTCCGGTGGGGTATGTTTGCCCATTGTTACTTGAAACTATCCTGAAAAATTTGGTGTCATCCACAAAGTTGGTTCCAAATTCTGCTACAACTGAGGACTCTAAGATTAACAAACACCACAGACTAGTTTTCCCCTGAACCTTCCCAGATGGGAAAAGGTTAAACTTCTTTTAAAACAAACTCAGTCTGGAGTTATTTAGCAGGTGCCAGAGCAAGAACGGGCCACCATCTACATAAGCCTTCCTCAGCGGGAAAGACTCTTGTATTTATCTAACCTTGCATTTAACCAGGAAATCCAGCTGAGATGAATCACTCTCTGCCAGAGAAAAATGTGGCTGACCTTCTGCCGTGACACTTCCAAGTGGCATTTTGCACTCTGGCTTATGGGGGTGGGGTGGGGGAATGATAATAAAAATTGAGTTTAATCACATACTGACAGTCACTTATATTGAATATTATTTCTTTTAAAATAAGAACAAAGCAGAGTTTAAGAAAATATCACACGTTGGCACCATGTGCAAGGTTAACACCCAGTGACTTGCATGCTTCTTGCAGATGTTAAGGCTGTTGGTTTCTAGGGTGTCTTTTTCCCTCTGTAAGTGCTGTTCATTCTTCCCAAAGGTGCCTTTGCGTTCAGCCTTTTAAGATCACGGGTATGCTCCTTCAGCTTGTTCTCATCTTCCCCTCCATCCATGTAAGAGTATCATAAGCTAGGCACAGGTGCTGCAATCCAAATAAGGCAAATATATGTAAATATGTGTCCTTTTAATCCTCATCTTTGGTTGAGCTTTATTCATGTTGTGTTCTTTTTATTTAGCCCATTTATTATTACCAGTTTTTACTTTGGGATTTGTTTTGTTTTTTAAACTTTGAGCAGGGGGATGGGAGAGGGGGATGGGGTTCTGAACGATATCAGGACATGTTAAAAGTATTGAAAACAGGTCCAGGGTCTGAAGCAAAGACTCAAACATCCCCTCTGTCTTGAAATGCATGAGGTGTTGTTGCATCTGAAGCATTTGCTACCGCAAGGCATGGCAACCAACTTGAACAGCTTTAAAAGGCATTTGATAAATTCATGGAGGATAAAGCTATCAATGGCTACTAGTCAGGTTGGCTATATATTTCCTCCAGTCTCAGTGGCAGTTGCCTCTTGATGCCAGTTGCTGGGGAACACAAGCAGGATGGTGCTGTCACACTCATGTCCTGCTTGTGGGCTTCCCATAGGCATCTGGTTGGCCAGTGTGGGAGCAGAATTCTGGACTAAATCGGCCTTTGGTCTGATCCAGCAGGGCTCTTTTATTTCCTGGTGCACACGAGTCACTGAAGCAACAATGTGCTAATTTTCTGTGTTCTTTGTTACCATTCTAATACAATAATGCTAGAAATACTTCGCTATAATTTGACAATCGTTTGGCAATATTTAACTGCTCAGTTGAACTCTCTCACACACCCTCAGCATTCTGTGGCCACGGTAAATGTTCAGTCCTTACTGGGCTGTTTGTTTTTTGTGGTGTGTGTGGGGGGGGATAGAGAGTAGGGTGGCCACACACATCATCAAAAAAGTGGGCAAAAGAAGACAGAGATGTGCATTAAAAATTCATATGGTAATTTATCATTTATAAGTACAGATCCACATTTAGAAATGACTATAATTTAAATAGAAATACAGTGCGTTTTTACAGTAATGGGGAAGACTGTGGTGAAGTGGCCTGTGTACCTGCTCAGTGTGCTGTACAGGATCAGGTTCTAACTGTCAATGAGCAATGTCAAGGCCCATGTTCTCCCTTCTTACGCTTCATTACCCTTAAACCAAACTTGGATCAGACAGCACTTCAAACAGAAGACACCTTCAAGCAGAGGACTGTTCTCTGTAATGTAGAACATATGGCCACTTGGGTCCAGGTCTTAAGAAGCCCCCCTACCACCTATGCTAGAGACTTGATCTGGATCACACTCCTGTGCTGCTCTAGAGTAAAAAAAGGGGGCAGGGGGAGGTATCACTGCTAGATACGGATTTTAGATAATGTCTATTTTGGCCCTCAGCCTCAGTGGGAGTTACCTTTGAGCAGACTTGTATAGGGATTCCAGTATAAGTAACGTAGATGTGATTCAGTAGCATGTTATCACCAAGGGAGAAGGAGTTCCTTGCCTGAAAAGAGAGGCCCTGCTGGGCTCTTTGCAAACGGACACTGGACAACCAGAAACACAGGCCATGGCACAGTAATACAACATTTGTACATCAGAACCATCCAGTCTGATTTAAGCTTTCCAACATTCAAGTACTGTTTTCTGTGTGTTTGTTTTACAAAAGCTCATATTAAACGATCAAGCAGAAGAAAAGATCACAAAGTAACAGAAAGGTAACATACTTATTGGCCCTGCAACTCTACCTTTTCAGCCTTCATTTTGACCACTGCGTATTCAGAGGTTGCTACTTGTCTGTTTGTAACTTTTTGTAGGTGCTACAATAACCTTTAGGAAAGTTAAGACTTTTTTATGAAAGTAGGTTAACTGCTTTGATAAAAGTACAGGTGAGATTCATTTTGTGAGTTGCACGTCAAAGATGATGAGGAATCTGGCAAAATATCAAAGCCAATTGCCTTGGGAACAAGTTGGGACTCTCCTCAAACAGCAGAAGAGGTGTAACTAGGTGTAATTTTACCCATAGCAAACAATGCAAAGGATGGTTTCAACGGCCAGAAAATTCTTGCAGGCCTTGCAAATTGCTGCCTCCACATGAGGCTCATTTGGGCAACCACTATGATTTGTGAACTTAGAAACCGATTCCTCACCCCCACCTCCAATGACTGAAGACACTGAGATAGCCATTTAAGCAGAGATGCTAGTTTTCAAAATCAGAACGTTTGAGTGGAGATCACCACTACAGCTGATCCAGACCTTTAAGAAGAGCACTACTGGATCAGAACAATGGTCCATGTAGTCCAACGTCCTGCTTCCCACAGTGGCAAGCCAGAGGCCTGTAGGAAATCTACAAACAGGCTTGAAGGAAACAGCCGTATCCCACTGTCTCCCACCATAGAGTGGCCATGTGTCCTACTTTACAGTTGACACCCCTCTGTTTGAAGGGCTGTTAGAGGACCATCTTCTATTTGAAGGCATTCTCTCATTGAAGGGTTGTCTTGTCCAAGTTCAGTTCAAAGATAAAGAACCATAAAAAGGAGGTGCCTTGAAGTTGCCCTTCAACGGTTGGTATGCCTCTGTACACCGGTTGCTGGGGAGCATGGGCAGGTGGGAGCTGTTGCACTCATGTCCTGCTTGTGGGTTTCCCACGGGCAGCTGGTTGGCCACTGTGTGAACAGAATGCTGGACCAGATGGGCCTTTGTTCTGATCCAACATGGCTCTTCTTATGTACTTATGTTAACAGTTAACACCAGGACAGCAGACTGAGCAAGCAGGCACACAGGTCGCCTGGTCACAATCTTCCACACTATGGTGAGATGTGCTGTATCTCTATTTAACTTACAGACATTATTTTGAAATTTGCACCTATACATATATAAATGAACATATAACTGTTACTGGCAATGCAGCCTCTGACCATAGAGCCATCATGATGAGCAGCTGTTGACAGCTTTACCCTTCATGGACTGAGCCATCTAAATTCATGGTCTTCATTACTACCTCTTGCAGCAGTGAATTCCACAAATGAATGATGCTCTGTGTGAAGAAGCATTTATTTTAGACCCTCCTGACTATCAGTTTCATGGGATGACCATGAGTTCTATTATTAGGAGAGATGGAGAAAAACATCATTCTACCCACCTCTTCCTCACCATGTCTTATTTTGCAAACCTCAATCATGTTTTATAACCCTCTCTTACGAGTCCCCTGGCCTGCAAGGAGGTCAGATCAGTCAATCCTAAAGGAAATCAACCCTGACTGCTCATTCGAAGGACAGATACTGAAGCTGAAGCTCAAATATTTTGGCCACCAAATGCGAAGAGAAAAGTCACTGGAAAAGACCCTGATTCTGGGAAGGATTGAAGGCAAAAGGAGAATGGGACGGCAGAGGATGAGATGGCTAGATAGCACCACCGATGCAATGAATATGAACTTGAGCACACTCCGGGAGGGAGCGGAGGACAGGAAGGCTTGGCGTGCTACGGTCCATGGGATCACGAAGAGTCGGACACGACTTAACGACTGAACAACAAACCCAGGAGTGGGAGACCTGTTTGGTGTTGGTGGGCTGGATGATGTCAGGGGGTGAGGGAGGCTGTCCCAGAAGCTCCGCTCCAGCTCTGGCATCATCTGCCACCTCTCTGCTGCTCATTTTAGCTTTCTCCAACCAGAAGAGGCACAGAGCTCTGTGCCTCTCTCTGCACAGAGAAAAGGACTCAGCCAGCACTTTGAGGAGTCACTCCTCCAAGTACCAGCCAAGTCTTCTGCCTGCTTCATGTGTTGCTTCTCATCCTGATTGGAATGGTATGCAGTGCAGAAAGGGGAATCTCCACTATTATCTCTGATCATTGATCTCCCCTTTCTAGCAGGATGTGAAAGAGAAACCAAACCATCAGAGATGGCAGTGGGGATTCCTAGAGAAAGGCTAGTGGAGATTATGGGAATTATTTAGTAATGATGCCTCCTGTTAGAAAGGCAATTAGCAGAGAAAAAATAAAAGGGCAAATCAGAATGAGCATTTACCAGTCCTACATGCACACAGAGTACAAACAGAATGAGTGTATACCAATCCCATGTACACACAGAGGCTATCTTAGAACAATGAACACTTCCTTCTTCAGCAAAGGAAAGAAAACAGTTTTACTCACAAATATTCTTGCATTTACAATGCAGTACAGCATAGAGTTTCAGAAGGAGTTTTTTCAGTCCATTTTACGTTCCATTGCATAGGCTGGAGGTAGAGAGCAAACACACGTGCCCCCAGCAATCGTGGAAGTCAGAGACAGAGAGAGGGGGAGGGAGGGAAAAAAAGAAGGGGAGGAGCAAAAGGAAGAAATCACAGGAAACCACATTTTAGACTATAGAGATCCAAAGGCTAGCTGTGGTCAAAATTGCCATGAACTAATTGACTGCAACACTACCCCCTTCCAGTAACTTACAGACAAGGTTGCAATATTCCCAACAGGAGAGGGCGTATGGTTTGGGAGGGAACCTCCACAGAACATATGTGGGCCATATTTAGCCCACTAGCTGTAGGTTCTCCATCTCTGCTCTTATCTTTATGATTGACCTTTCTGAAGCATTATGCTTAAGAATAATTTGTCTGAACAAGTTGCAATTGGTCAGCAGTATCAAAACAAGTATTGTGGGGTTAGCTTACATAGTCAAATTTTCCCCTTGCAGTTTGCATTATTTTTTATTTTATTTTCAACAGAAGAAATGGGAAACTGGTTTGCAAGTGGCTTCGTTTCAGGCAGTTGCATTTGATCTCACTTGACTGGCTGCTCTCTATTTGGCGTGAACATAAATCTCTTGCCAGGTGGCAGGTGAAGGTGCTTGCCTCCCTGGTGGTCTCAGAAATGTGACGTGATGGAAGTCTCCCACGCAACACATTGGCTGGTACTTTTTTGTTGTTATCTCTTGGCAAGCTGGCTGTTGCACCCCACCCTTTCTGCAATGGATGGTTGTGTTTGACTTCAGGAGGACAACACCAATTTCACCTGGCTCATTAATATTGCTAAATAATTACAAGTGAGAGAAACCCATCCTGAAATGCACACACACATGCCTGCACACCCCTATTTCCATGAGCAAATAGCAAGTTAAAACATGCAAATGTTTTAAAAATTGGTACTGAAGAAGCACATCTTGTACAAATGGACAGAATTTATGCAGGAGGCGAATAGGGTAGCACAGTTCACATAGCTGAAACATTTCTTCAAAGCTTTGTACCAGAGTCAGATCATTGATGCATCTAGCCCAGGACAGTCAACTCCAACAGACATCATAAGAACATAGGAAGAGCCCTGCTGGATCAGACCAAGGGTCCATCTGGTCCAGCAGTCTGTTCCAACCAGCTGTCGAACAGGAACCCACAAGCAGGGCATGAGCGCAACAGCACCCTCCCACCTATGTTCCCCAGCAACTGGTGTACATAGGCTACCTGCCATAGTCATCAAGACTAGTAGCCATTGATAGCCTTCTCCTCCAGGAATTTGTCCAACCCCCTTTTAAAGCCATCCAAATTGGTGGCCATCACTACATCTTATGGAAATGAATGCCACAGTTCGTGCACTGTGTGAAGAAGGACTTCCTTCTATCTGTCCTGAATCTTCCACCAGTCAGCTTCATGGGATGACCCAGCTTCTAGCATTTAATAATAGAACTCATGGTCATCCCATGAATCTGATAGTCAGGATGGTTAAAAATAAATGCTTCTTCACACAGTGCATCATTCATTTATGGAATTCACTGCTGCAAGAGGTGGTAATGATGACCATGAATTTAGATGGCTCAGGCCATGAAGGGTAAGGCTGTCAATAGCTGTTCATCATGATGGCTCTATGGTCAGAGGATGTATTGCCGCCAGTAACAGTTACATGTTCATTTACCAATCAGCATCATGGGATGATTCCACCTTCTAGCATTTTGAGAGAGGGAGAAAAAGGTCTCCCTATACACATTCTCCACACCATCAGATCTCCAAGCTCTTGAGCAGAGTTTTCTCCAGCATTGCTACCTGAGACTCTTTATGCAGTAGATGTGAGGCATTGAACCCTAGGGCTTTCTACAGGTAAAGCAGAGGCACAGAATCTCAGGCCTGGGATCCCAGTCCAGTCTGCCTCAGATCTCAATCCAGCTCTCCAGGCTTACCCGGAATGCCACAGCCCTTTCCCCCAACCACCAAACCATTTTGTGGTTTCCTGGCTTTTGCACAGTTTTTCCCCCCATTCTAAAATGTTGAAATGCTTCTCCTGGGGTCTAGCTACTGGCACTAGGAGCTTTAAGCTAAAATATGCTGGTATTTTGGCCCCACCCCTTTTGCCTTTAGCCCTGCCCCTATTTGCCTTTGGCTCCACCGAGCACTGGAATGTGGCCTCCTGAGAACTTCTCCCAAATGGAATTCAGCCGTGAGACTGAAAGAGGTTCTACACCCCTGATGTAAAGCATTGCTCTACCAAAGAGCTACAGTATTACTGCTCCTGAGGCATTTGCTTGTCTTTATGAACAAAGAAAACCCAAAGACGAAGAAATCAGGAGCCAAGTGGCATTTTTGCACTTCTTGCCAAAGTTGGAAGTGTACCACGACCACTTAACCATGTGCCAGGCAGCTGGTCCTCTTCATTTGCATTGGCAAGAGCAACCTTCCCCAACCTGGTACCCTCCAGATGTGTTGAACTACAACTCCCAGCATGCTCCAGCCAACCATACTGGCTGGGGCATGCTGGGAGTTGTAGTCCAACACATCTGGAAGGCACCAGGTCGAGGAAGGATGGGCTATAGATGTGCAAACCATGACCTCCTGTGCTGTAACAAAAGCTTGCTTCCCAGGAGCAGCTGATACAGTTTAGGGACTTTGCCACTTCAGATGGCTTTAGAAGGGGATTGGAGAAATTCCTGGAGGAGAAGGCTACTAGTCCTGATGGCTATGTGCTATCTCCAGTACCAGAGGCAACATGTACACCAGTTGCTGGGGAACATGGGTGGGAGGGTGCTGTTGTGCTCATGCCCTGCTTGTGGGTTCCCGGTCAACAGCTGGTTGACCACTGTGTGAACAGAATGCTGGACTAGATGGACCCTTGGTCTGATCCAGCAGGGCTCTTCTTATTGCAGATTAGGAATTGAATCTTTGAATGCTTCTCCATAAAAATGTGTTTCTGTACATACAAAGCTACCTGTCAGGGAAAAGGTCAAGCTAGAAGTCATCCCTCAGACATCTAGTCTTCTGTGGGCACAGATGTTTAGACAGAGGAGCGCATTCAGTTCTGCAATCCCCCATCTATGATCTAAAGTGGGATAGTGCAGGAGCACCATCTTACCACCACATCATCTGCGACTGGTTTGAAAAATGTTCACAGATTAATGACCCGTTTCTCTGAATTTCTTCCTGTGTTTTGCTGCCTATTTCAGGTTTATCCCTTTCTGCATTTATTAGCCCCAATGACATTTTGGAGCTGAAAGAAGGAGGATGGGAAAGAAGAAATAAAGATCTTTTGAGGGAGCAGTGCAGTCCTAAGCATGTGCAGAAGTAAATCCTGGCAAGTTCCATGGGACTTAAGGCCAAACCCAGATGTACACTTGTTTATTCATAACAGGGGCAAGGAACCTCAGGCCCAGAGACCAAATCCAGCCCTCCAGGATTCCCCAGATGGCCATGCCCCTTCCCCTGGCCCCACCCCCTTCCCCACACCACTGGTCATTTGGTGGTTTCCTGGTTTCTGTGCAGTTTTTCCCCCATTCTGAAAGGCTGAAATGCCTCTGCTAAAGCATAGTAACTAGCAATGAGAACGTTAAAGTACAATATACTGTGGAGAGGGGTGTATTTTTCAGCCCCACCCCTTTTGCCTTTGGCCCCAGCTCTTTGCCTTTGGTCCCAGCCACCACTGGAATGTGGCCCTCAAGAGCTTCTCCAAAAATGGATTCAGCCCTCAGGCTGAAAGAGGTTCTGCAAGCCCGGGCTACAACAACATGGTGATGGGAATTAATATTTAACACTAAAAGGATTGGGGGGGGGCAAAATCCATGCCCTTGCCCCACCCACCTTACCTCCCCAGGCATGGCTGCCTTAAGATGTTTTTCCCCAGCCCAGCTCTGATATACTAGACGTTAGCCCACAGAGAGAAAATCTTTCAGAGCAGTGGAGCGTGAGGCAGTAAGTTGACAGAGGGAGCAAATGTCACTCCTGTCCTCCAATGCACTCCTTTTTATTAGCATTAAAAGTTAACACCCTGCCATCGCTGAATAGCTGAACTGGGGGGGGGGGTGTTTGATAAGCATGTGCACCCTTGTTCGATGGCAGGGCCGGATTCTTTTTGTCATGAACAAAGCAATCCAAAGAAGGCAGGGAAGGGAGGGAGAATCCATGATGGAGGAAGCACCAAATCCAAAGCCCTTACGGGCACTCACTGGGAAGGTAGGCAGGGGAAGGGGTGGCTGGAAGGAAAATAAGTACACCAGCTCCAGGGTAGGCTTCCCCCACTGTTCTAGGGGCACATCAGTGGAATGGGGAGACTTTGGATCCAGTGAACCCAAAGCCTCTCCAGATTGGGGGTGTCTGAGAAATCTGCAACAGATTCAAAGGAGTTCGTATTTCTATTAATCCATCCTCAGGATTCCACAATGTGACTTGGCTGTTTCCGTGTCACATGGGCTTGCAGACCAGTTTGTCACTTGGGGTTGGGGGGATTTGTGCTAATTCACCTTAGCATGCAAGTAGCGCTACTTGCGAATTAGAGCAAGTAGAAAGAAATTTTGGTTTAAAAAATCTATTTCTGTCAACGAGTGGACAATGAAATGAAAGATGCCTGCTTTTGGATCGGTGGATGTGAACCACCGATCCAAAGTCCTTTCATAAAAGGCAAGGACTGAGGCACCTCCAGGCACAGCATATTGGGGTGGGGTGAAAACCACCTCATTTTTTAAAAAAATTCCCCCAGGCACCTCAGTGCAGCCCACTATGAAATCCTCATGCACAGCACACCTTAATTTCCACGCGGCTTGTGTGGGTTGCACCCAAGTGAGTAACTTTTGTTCATGGTTTTGTTGAGCGCAAGGCTTTCATCAGCTTGAGGTGCTTCAAATAAATCTCTACTCCTTTAATGAGTTCTTTATAACTGCTAAATGTTTGCACTCGAGATTGACAAGTGTAACTGGTAGCTTTGAATCTTGGCACAAAATGAGACGAAGGGCTCCCGCCTTCCCCTCTGGCACCATCCTCTAAATTATTGTGGCAAAGAACACCGAGAGTTTGTTGCTACTATAAAAACGGTTTTGTGCAATTAAATTAGGAATCTAATCAGCAAAGTACACATATACAGTATCACTGGAGAATGCTCTTCCTTTTCCCTTCAGGCCTTCTACCCACAGAGGAGTTGCATAAAATACAATGTGCAAAGAACAGGAGGTGTCTGAGATCCACAGTGCCTCTATCTGCCTTGTAAAGCTGGAAAAGGTGCAGAGAAGGGCAAACTGAATGATCAGGGTGGGTGGAGCAACTCCTCGATGAGGAACATTTACAAAGTTTGGGGCTTTTAGTTTAGAAAACGGTGAGAGGTGACATGATAGAAGTTTATAAAATTATACACGGCATGGAGAAAGTGAATTGAGATATGTTTGTCTTCCTCTTTCTTAATATTAGAACCAAGGGCATCCAACAAAACTAAATGGTTGGAGATACAAGACAGACACAAGGAAGCCAGTGAGATGTAGTGGTTAAAGTGTCACATGAGGACTGGGAATGATCTCTCCGACAAGGCCCACCTGGCACCAACATCGTTATCTTTTCAGTGCCAGGTTAAGACCTTCCTCTTCTCTCAGGCATTTGGCAGCATACGATGAAGTTTTAATCAGTTCTTGGATTTTTCTTATCGTTGATTGTTTAATTTTTATATATATGTGTGTGTGTGTGTGTCCGTGTGGGTGCTGTCTGAGTATATGTTTGTATGTAAATGGGTTTTTACACTATGCATAATATATTTTTTATGGTTTTTAATCTTTGTAAACTGCCAGACAGCTTCGGCTATTAGACGGTATATTAATGTAATAATTGAATGAATGAAATGAATGAATGAATGAATGAATGATACCCAGGTTCAAATCCCGCCTTGGCCATGAAGCTTACTGAATGACCTCGGGCCAGTCACCATCTCTCAGCCTAACCTGCCCCACAGGGTTGTTGTGAGATAGAATGTGTGGGGGGGGGCATGTATGTTGCCTTGAGCTCCTTGGAGGAAAGGCAGGGCACAAATGAAATTAAATCAATAAAATAAATAAGTACATCTTCACACAGGGCATACACAGATTATGGAATTTGCTGCCCCAAAATGTAGTGGCAACCACCAACTTAGATGTCTTTAAAGGGGGATTAAAACATTGATGGAGGATAAGGCTATCAATGGCTCCTAGTCATGTTACCTTCAGTATCAGAGGCAGTATGCTGGGAAACACGCAGGAGGGTGCTACTGCACTCATCTCCTGCTGGTGGGCTTCCTATCGGCATCTGGTTGCCCACTATGGGAAACAGGATGCTGGACTAGACAGGTCTAAAAAAGCAGGGCTTCTCTAATGTAGATACGAGACCCAGCCAGCATAATAGCTCAAGAATATTTTTTTAAGACTTCAGCCAAACTAGACATGACATGGAAGATCCACCATTGGATCTCTGGATGTGGTTCTCTTCATTAAAAACCAATCATGGGGGAGGACAATTGAGGTTCCTCTCACACACACATACACACATACACACATACACACCCCACACACTCAATGTGTCCCTGATGTAAAAACTCCCAAAGCTTCTATTAGCCATGGAAGGGGAAAGAGACAGGTGTTTTCTTTTCCACTCCATGGCTCATAGCAGCTGGGAAATGGGCCATTTTGATGGGGGAATTGGTGCAATACGAAAGGATTAAGACCCACCTCTCTTAACACCACAGCCCCAGTCTGATTTAGGGGCCCTACGACAGCTTTTCAAAATATAGAAAAATTCCCAGATCCAATGCATGTCTAGGTTGACCTAGTTACATCATAAAAAGGCCATTCCAAGACATCCCAAGATGGTGCTTTGGCTTTGTGAGCCTGGAACTCTCTTCCATCTCTCTTTAGGTGTTAATTTTGCAGAACTGATCTTGTTATGCCTATTTATCACCATTGTCTGTTGGAAGGGAGCAGGTAAAACAATGCAAATTGGATCATATTTATTTGATTGGATCCTGGATTTGTTTGTGTTCCATGTTGTACTGATTTGTGACACACCTACTACTTTCCACCATCGATGGCAGATATTACTATATACCATTAGACGGTATAATACAGGCCCAGGGTCTCAGGCCAGCCCACCTCAGGTCCCAATCTGGCCCTTCAGGGTTACCCAGGATGCGACACCCCATTCCACCAACCACCCATCATTTGGTGGTTTCCTGATTTTTGCACAGTTTTTTACCCATTCTAAAGGGTTGAAATGCTTCTCCTAAGGCTTGGTTGCTGGCAGTTAGAGCTGTAAGCTAAAATAGGCTGGTATTTTTTGAATTTTTGACACACACCCCTTCTCCCTTTGACCCTGTCCCTTTTGCCCTACTGACCACCAGAATGCATCTGCCAAGAGCTTGTCCAAAATAGAATTTGGCCCTCGGGCTGAATGTAAGGATGTGAAAACAAGCGATGTTCATGTTGACCCAAATTCTCCGAACATCAGCTTACTGCTCATCTTTCCTTGTTTTGCATTTGTAGTTGTGATCACTGTTGGTTTTGCGTGAACATGAAAACTACGCACAGCAAACACAACCGAATGTGAACGTTGCATGACACCCCCTTCAAATTTGCACAAACTTCCAAAATTGTGCAAACTCCCCCCATACAATAATGTGTGAAATGGCATAGTTTTAAAGTTGTGCAATTGCAAACTTTATTCTCATCAAAATTTGCCTCTTTTTCAAATGCAGGCGGACGTTTGAGAATTTGTGAACATTTTTGGAGAATGGTGGTCTCCTGCTCACGCCCGCATTTGGGGTTGCGAATTGGCCATGCTCACATGTTTTGTGAGTGGAAAAAGCATTCTCAGACATTCCTAGATGAAAGCGGTTCTGCACTCCTGCTATAATGTATGGGTTGATCCTGTATATGAGAGGAACACATTGGAGGCTGCAAACTAAAGAAAAAGACTGGCATGGGGGAGGGCTTTTAACCTTTTCCCCTTGTGCCCTGTTTCTGATATAGATATATATCCCCTAGGTGCTTTTTGCCTCCCTCCATGAGGAAAATATGCAGGCACCTTTCCCCCTGCAGCCTCTTGGAGGGATGATTATTTTAGTGGAAAAACAGCACAGAGGGAAAGGGTTAAGAAGCCTTTCTCCCCTATATAGAAAGGGAAAGGGTTATGTAGAAAGGGAAAGGGTTAAGAAGCCTTTCTCCCCTAGTAGAAAGGGAAAGGGTTAAGAAGCCTTTCTCCCCTATGTAGCAAGGGAAAGGGTTATTTATTTTATTTATTTTATTGCATTTATACCCCGCCTTTTTTCCTCTTGCAAGGAACCCAAGGCGGCTTACATTATCATCCTCCTCTCCATTTTATCCTCACAACAACAACCCTGTGAGGTGGGTTGGGCTGAGAGTCTGTGACTGGCCCAAAGTCACCCAGTGAGCTTCCATGGCCGAGTGGGGACTAGAACCCAGATCTCCCAACTCCTAGTCCAACACTCTTGCCACTACACCACACTGGCTCTCTCCCCTATGTAGAAAGGGAAAGGGTTATATAGAAAGGGAAAGGGTTAAGAAGCCTTTCTCCCCTATGTAGAAAAGCAAAGGGTTAAGAAGCCTTTCTCCCCTATGTAGAAAGGGAAAGGGTTAAGAAGCCTTTCTCCCATATGTAACAGAATTCTGCAGAGGCAGCAAAGTGTGTACCCTCTGCAGCTGCATTTTGTAAAATGCTGGCGACAAACTACATGCAACTGGGTGTCACATGTAGTTTGGTTGTGACCTGCTTGGGTGGGCCAGACAGGAGGCTGCAGTATTCAAACATGCAATTCCCACCTGCTCCCGTCCAAAGTGGTACAGTTTCAATTCATGCTTTACAGAAAACAGTGAAGTGTCGGGCATGTGGAGGTGGTAAAGTGTTGTGCAATTGCTTGATTGTTGGGAGTCCAACCATGACAGCAGCCATTAAATTGATGTATTACCATTATAAAGTGTCAGTTCTTTTCTTCCCACAAATCCACAAGTTTGGCTTCAAGGCCCATGGCACAGGAAACTTCCATGCTCCCACACAGTCCAAAAGCTTTCCTTTTCATACAAACGGCTGTGTGGAGATGAATGAAAGTGAAGACTGTTACGTACTTCCGCAAGGGGAAGAAGACTTGCATTGCCAAGTCAGACCAAGTTCTTTCTACCCAAGCACTCTGTGTCTGATTGTGGCCTGTAGTCCAAAAGGCAGGCTGCACAAACGCTACATAAAAACAAGTGGCAAACTGCAAAGGTGTTAAAATATTTAATACAACATGAAAGATCATTTATCTTGACATGTTTGGAGCCAGAAATGCTCTTCTTCAGGGTATAATGTTTTATGTCGTCCTTTTGTAAGTTACAAAAGAGGAAATTTGTTCACACCTCAGAGATCATTTCAAGAAATGTCTCCAATGGTGGCCTGCCAGATGCCCCTGGGACACTCATGCTCAGAGCATGTTGAGTCCCTTCTTGTTCTTCCCAGCATCTATTCAGGAAAGGAGGAAAGTGTTAGGATGGAGGCTGTTGTTGTTAAGGCATCAGTGCATTTTGTAATGTTCACCTACTACCTCCAGGAACACGTACATCCAGGTCCAGCCTAAGATATTTTGCTGCCTGAGGCGAAGGACAAGATGGCGCCCCCACCCCATTACTTCAAAGCTGGCTGCGTCTACTGCCCCTGAGGGCACCAGGGTAGCTTAGTGAGTGCAGGGCAGGCTGTGTGGTACACATGCAGTTCTGTCCTCCAACACGATGCCACCCATCCCAGAAACTGCCACCTGAGGCAGCTGCCTCACTCTGCCTAAAGGTAGGGCCAGCCCTGGGTATGTCACTTTCTCCCTATAAAAAGGACCAGCCTCAAGATTGATTGGATTGGTTCCAAATTTAGTCATGCCTAGAACAGACCCATTGGAATACATGGGATTGAAGTTAGTCATGACTAACTTAAGTCCCATTGATTTCAATGGATCTCTTCTATGCATGATGAAGTCTTCATCCAGCCACTGTCATGAAAAGGCAGGCAGCCACTGGACACATCCAATTTGAAATACATGAACTCTTGGACCAGATCATGCCTGATGACTCTCCACACTCTAGTCAGCAATTCATATACTGCAAGGCTACACTGAGAGAAGAGTGATATTAGTGTGCCAGTGTCTTGACCACCATCCATTAAAGTAATCTGCCAGCATGTTTTTGTTTCACAGACTCCACTTCCTCTATGGCAATTTTGTCTCAACATCGGCAACATCGGGGGGGGGGGGATTTGGCCCAGAAGCCTCTGGGCCAAGTTTCAGCAGACCCTGGTTTTACTCATGATGATTTGCAGCTGAATATGTGAAGTGACTCCATTGAAACCCACTGTTTAATCATCATGTTTGTGTCATCCCGCCTTTCTTCCATGGAGCTCAGAGAGGAATATGAGGGGTTTTTTTCTCACTTTATCCTCACAACAGCCCTGTGAAGTAGGCTAGACTGAGAAAGAGACTGGCCTAAAGCCACTCAGTGAGATTCTTGCTTAATCAAGGATTCAAACACACAAGATGTTGGTCCAGGTTCAGCACTCTAACATCTGTCCCACCCCAGCTCTCAGGCATCTTTCCTACACATCACCTAAAAAGAATTCTTCTTTCAGTTTTGAAGATTTATCAGTGGTGCTATTGAGAAGGAATTCAGAAAGAAATCATTGATATTTCTTCCATGTAAAGGTGGTGTGGCAGTGGGGGTGGGATAACATTTGCCAAGTGATTTAGGGAGAAATGGATTTCTCATAAGCAACATGGAGATTTAAAACTGAACACTGAAAGCAGAGGTGGTGAATGACATTGTGCATATGCAATGACATCTTGATAAAAATATTTATTTTCCAAAGTTGCAATATATTTTATGAACAACTAATAGCATTTTGGTTTTTGATTTTCATACAGCCTCTCCCTCCCCCCCACCCCGCCACCAAAATGTCAGTAGTTGAAACATCTCACATAGGTCATGTTCAATGTGGAAGATAGGAATGTAATGGAATTTGGTCAAAAATCCAGAAAAGAATCTAATTACTACTAGTATTGGTATTAGTATTACTCGTATTAGTATCCAATTATTACTAGAATTGGTATTACTAATAGTAGTAGTAGTAGTAGTTATGCATACTATTTTCAGCCCAACCATCTGATTCATTATATTGTGATGGAGGTGGTTGAACAAAACCATCTTGCTTAAAACAATTAAAGGACGAAAGCCTCACTTTTTGTAGCTACCATACTCTGATCTAGGGATGTTGAAACTGCTGCAGATTCAAATGAGGCCAGATTCTTTGGAATCCAGCCTTCAGAATCCGCAGCAGATCAGCCCCACTTATCTCCACTCCAGGAGGATTCCACGCGGAACAGCTCCGGCTGCTTGCTCCTGGTCCCGTCCCGTTCACCTCCGCACCGATTGCCATTTAAAAAAAAAACTAGACAAACTAGAGCCATGAATCTTGTGTATAAGTCTATGTGTCCCTAGACTTATACGCAAGATTCATGGCTCTAGTTTGCTTATAAGTCTATGGGCACATCCTGCCGATCGCCATTTTTTAAAAAATGGCGATCGGCGCAGAGGAGAACAGGACGGGTCCAGCAGGTAAGCGGCCTTCAAGCTGGGCGGCTGCACAGAATCCTCATGGAGTGGAGCCGCTCCGGAGGATTCCGGGGAGGAAAGAATGGATTGCTTCCCGCCCCAGGCGGATTCCCCACCAGAATAGATGGTGAGGAATCCATACATCCCTACTCTGATCACAATTCAGCCAGAGGTGTGCATGGTGAAGTGTCTTAGATTCCAACAGAACCTGCATAGATCTGGATTC
Organism: Heloderma suspectum; assembly: GCF_057233095.1. NCBI lineage: Eukaryota > Metazoa > Chordata > Lepidosauria > Squamata > Helodermatidae > Heloderma > Heloderma suspectum. Next base: position 294,053,925 of record NC_139461.1, read on the forward strand.
AATGGTCTTATAGGCCCCTTCCAACCCTACTATTCTATGATTCTATAGAATCTATATTCTCCCATAACTTAACTTTGGTGGGACTGTACCCAGTGACCTTAAAGCACTTCAATACACTGCAGTAAAATTTTCATCAAGAGAATTTTGAGTCTATACTCGTCATTATCTGATTTGATTGCAATGTTTCATGTGCTTTTCCTTCGTTGTCATTGATCTTGTTGATTGGCTTATTTTCACTGTATTGAAAATACAGTATTATATTAAACATTTTATTTTCACTATATTTTTTTTTTAATCCTGGAGGGAGAAATCCTACAGCCGCTAGACAGGGGCTAGACAGCCATAGGATATGGTGTTTTCTAGAAACCGACCTCAGAGCCCATACTCCGATGTTGGTTCCTGGAGAACTGACCTCCCCCCACTTCCATGCTGCCTCAGAGGCAGCCCGGAACAGCCCCATCCTCCGCGCTCCCAAGATGAGCATGGAGCAGCCGAAAAGGGGCGTGACTGGGGACATTCTGGGGCAGGGCGGCCAGAGCTGCCTGTACGAGACATCCTATGTCTCGTACAGCAGCCTCCTTCCCCACTCCGTGCTCCCATAGCTAGACAGCCACAATCGGTTGTCTAGCAGAAAAAGCAGGGCAGGAGAAGCACAAAGGGAACAATGCCCTCCATGCTTCTCCTGCCCTGCTTTGGATAGGCAGTCGCCTCTGAATTCAGAGGCAGCTGCCTATGTAGATAGGATTGCTCCCTTAATGATCTAATGAAAGATATTGTGTTCTCCCTCCCTCAACCTGCTACTGCTGGTGGTTTCTACAAGCAAAACGGATAATTGCAGGTTAGTCAGAATCAATGTTGCCAACCCTTATTTTATTTTCTTTATTTTAATCAATCATAAATGAGTTGGGCAATGAGTGCATGCACGTAGTCTGACGTATCTCTCCTGGAGTGAGAACTGCATGGGCAACTGTTTTGCAGGGCTGAACTGCCACATCCAGTCTCAGAAGTTGCTTCTACGATACAGCCCTTTAGCACTGCTGAGGTATGGCTTTTCTGTAACTTGATGAAAGTGCAACTAAGCACAGCACTTAATATAGCACTATATGATCCAGCAATGCCCTTCTCCATGGCTATGATCCCAACATTTACTCACAAGTAAATCCTGTTCAGTGAAGATCCTTTCCATTATTAATTAAAAGATTCTTGTTTGCAGGGCCTGCTTATTTTATTGGTTCTTGCTGATTGTGGCAAGGGATTAGTGATGAAAAGTCTCTTCATTGCACCTTGAGTAGTCCCAATGTCAGTGTCTGTTCTTATTCAGTGGAGTTAATTACTAATTTCCTCTCTTTTTTCATTCAATTTTAATAGCAAAACAGTCTACAAATTGAACAAAATGAGGGAAATTAAAGCCTCTCCCTATCATCAGGAATGGATACTGCCATTGGGGCAATTAGAAGAAGCTATTTAAGGGACAATTAATATGCTATTTATCATTAATCCCTCAGCCAAGATCAACAGGAAACAATGAAATGAGCAGGACTTCCCAACAGGAAACTTTTAATCAAAGGCGGAAGAGCACTGAAAATCCTGAACAAGGCAAGCTGCAGGGAATAAAATCTCCACAAATCTGGTCTAAAAATCCATGAGAGGACATTGCAGAAAATACTGGACTGCAATGATTTGACAACAATGTCATCTGGTTCTCCATGAAGAGTGAATGAACAAAGGATTGCAGTTCTAGAGAAAATAGTCAGTGTAGAAGCAGAAGCAGCCTGAGTCTGTGCACATGGTTAGTATGTATCAGTTGAGAAACACACATGCATTTTAAATAAGATGGTCTGGCTATCCACTTTAACAGCAGTGATCTGCGCTGATTGTTTGGGTGTCGAGGACAATCATCACAAGCCATACTCCAAGGTCAGTTTGGCTGACTGACTTTTCTAAATAATGTTTGATACTATGCAGCCAATAAGTTTCCATGTTGGAGATGTCATGACTGGTATGTTGATACAGGATGTAAGCTATGTTATTGATTTTACCATGAGGTACACACCAATTTCAAATGCACTTCCCCCTCACAGATCTAAAAATAGGGCTTGGTTTTTATATTTGGTGAAAACAGGAGAGTAGTTTCAATTCAGCCCTGATCACAACTATTTTTTTCCATAAACCCATATAGATGCTTAGATTATTAAAACTGTCCAATCAATATACAAGTTCCTCTCGTGGCTTCAATCTAATTATTACTTTCTTGATGTACTCTTATTAGGGCTGGGGAGAAACAGTGGTTCAATCCACAATTTGCAAAACTGACCCAGTAATGAGAAGAGAAACAAATTTGTGAAATGGCCCTTCCCCTCTGAATCATTCCGCTGACCACTCAGCACATTTACTTGGGTTTACTTCTGTTTAGACATGTGTAAGTTTGCACTGTTCCATCTCTGATTCTCCCCTTCACCCCACCCCACAAAAAACACAACCTAGCATGGGACGCCTTTTAAAACCTTTGAGTCTGATTCAAATAAAGCATGTTTGGGAATTTTCCAAGACATTCTTATTTATAAAAAGAAAAGAAATCCAAATGTAAAAACATTTTTCCTAGTAGTTCAAAAATAGGATAGCATGGATGGGCACCCCATGACTTCAAATTTTTCAAGCCTGCTTCAGTCACTGTCCTTTCTACAGAGCGGTATTTAATGCTGCACATCTTGAATAAATTCAGCTGCTAGGTGAATCGTCTGCCTGCTCTGTAAAAGTGTGTGTTTTTCTGTAAAGGCCACTATAAAGGTGGCCTGCTGTGAGTGGCAAAAGAGGTAGCCATTTTTAATGGCAGCCATTTTTAATTTCCCAGCATTAAAAAAAGCACCTCGAAACAGGGCTTTCTGGGTAAAACAACATGATGGCTGTTCCGGTTCTCTTCCCCACAAAAGAATTTTTCCTCACCCGAGAAATACAGGGGAAACAAAACAGCCAATGTCAAGGTGGGTGAAATGACTAAGAAATAGCCCATGTCAATTTGGTAGAATTCTAGCTAATATCACACCAATTAGAAATATGCTAACTTCACTACCTGCTATGAACCTTCTGAAGTGGGTAAAGTACAATTTAATTAAATGTACTAACTGTTCTCCAGTACCTTGTAAGCATTAAATTACCCCTTCACTCTTAAATCCTTAAAGAATGCTCTTTTGACTTATTCCACTTTCTTTCAAACTGAACATGGAAAATAATAAGATGAGCCATGCCCTGGAGTTACAATTTCCTCCGCCCATCCAGAAAGCTAGACTGGATTTAATTCCACAGCTGTCCTTCAGACTCACTTGAACAAACGCTGTGAATTGAAGTCTTACAAGCTTACACTAACCAGAAACATCATTAGATTTTTACTATGTCTCTGAAAACTGGCATTATGACATTTCTTTTATCAAAGGGGGGATAGTTTATTTTTACAAGTTAGTGCAATGAAAAAGTTATTCAATGAAAAAGAAAAAATAAAGGAAATATGGTGATGATGGTAGTGATGGACCATTTATTGTAACTACAACAGATGTATTTTTCTTTCCCTTGCTGATTATTGTGGCTCATTGGCATTTTCTAAGATCTGTGTTTGTTTATAGATATATGGATTCAGCATAGGTGGAGGCCCAGCATAAACACTCAAACAGACAGCCAACGTCCTCTGCTCCCACATCAGACCTCCAGGGAGACAGCCAGCAACCTCAGATTCTCAGAGCCCAGACACCACTCTCTGCCCTGACTCAAACTGCAGGCTATCTTCTTTTCACACACAGATGCCTAGATTACAACATCCTGAGCTGTGGGTGGGGGAAGTCTGCCTTTTGCCTCCTTTCAGGTACTTTCTAGTCATTTAACCCAGGAATTGCCTGGGAAGAACGAAGCAACAAGGGTCTGCCTCCCACTTGAAATTAATAACGCAGGAATTCCTGGATTGTTTCGTTACAGGCGAACCCGGATACTCTGGGTTGTTTATGGGTTAAACAACCCAGAGTTAACCCAACAACAAACCATGGGCAATTATCTTAACTTAACAGCAACCCAACAACAAACCATGGGAACTGCAGCGGGACATGCGAGCCAGCCCGATATTTACCATCTCAATAAGAATTAGTCGAATTCTAAATTCTAATTCTAAAAGACAGAAGACAGAAGACAGAGGAAAGAAATGGTGGTTCAGCTGTTAAATAAGGATGGCAAAATGATAACAGATGACAAAGAAAAGGCAGAGGTGCTCAATTCCTACTTTGGCTCAGTCTTCTCCCAAAAGAGGGTCTATGACCCCCCTGGCAAAGGCGAAGTACAGGCTGAAGGGGCAGGATTGCAGCTTGAGATTGATAGGCAAATGGTCAAGGAACACCTAATTACTTTGAATGAGTTCAAATCTCCAGGGCCAGATGAACTGCATCCTAGAGTAATAAAGGAACTGGCAGAAGAACTCTCAGGACCACTCTCTATTCTCTTTGAGAGATCATGGAGGACGGGTGAAGTGCCAGATGACTGGAGGAGGGCTAATGTTGTCCCTATCTTCAAAAAGGGTAAAAAGGAGGAACCTGGGAACTACAGACCAGTCAGTCTGATGTCAATCCCTTGGAAAATTGTGGAGCAGATGATCAAGCAATCCATCTGGAAGCACCTTGAAAACAACGCAGTGATTACTCGAAGCCAACATGGATTCCTCAAGAACAAATCTTGCCAGATGAATCTGATCTCATTTTTTGATCAAGTCACCTCCCTTGTGGACTGTGGGAATGCTGTAGACATAATACACCTCAACTTCAGCAAAGCTTTCAACAAAGTGCCCCATGATCTCCTGATGAGCAAACTAGCTCAAACTGGGCTAGATGAAACAACGAGCCGGTGGATCCACAGTTGGCTACAGAATCGGACTCAAAGAGTGCTTATCAATGGGATCTTCTCAAACTGGGGAGAGGTAACAAACGGGCTACCGCAGGGCTCAGTCCTGGGCCCAGTGCTCTTCCACATTTTTATTAATGACTTGGAGGAGGAGGTGCAGGGAATGCTGATCAGATTTGCAGATGACACAAAATTGGGCGGGATAGCTAATACTTTGGAAGACAGAAACAAAATTCAAAGTGATCTTGATAGGCTGGAGCACTGGGCAGAAAACAATTTCATAGGGATAAATGCCAAGTTCTACACCTAGGAAAAAGAAACCAAATGTGCAGTTACAAGATGGGGGATACGTGGCTCAACCACACTACGAGCGAGAAGGATCTTGGAATTGTTGTCGATCACAAGCTGAATATGAGCCAACAATGTGATGTGGCTGCAAAAAAGGCCAATGCTCTTTTGGGCTGCATTAATAGAAGCATCGCTTCCAAATCCCAGGAAGTACTAGTTCCCCTTTACTCAGCACTGGTTAGGCCTCATCTGGATTAGGCCTCATTCAGTTCTGGGCACCACATTTTTAGAAGGATGCAAACAAACTGGAGAGCATTCAGAAGAGGGCAACAAAGATGATCAGGGGACTGGAAACAAAGCCCTATGAAGAGAGACTGGAAGAACTAGGCATGTTTAGCCTTGAGAAGAGAAAACTGAGGGGAGATAGGATAGCGCTCTTCAAGTACTTGAAAGGTTGTCACAGAGAGGAAGGCCAGGATCTCTTCTTGATCATCCCAGAGTGCAGGACACGCACGGAATAATGGGCTCAAGTGACAGGAAGCCAGATTCCATCTGAACATCAGGAAAAACTTCCTGACTGTTAGAGCAATACGACAATGGAACCAATGACCTAGGGAGGTGGTGGGCTCTCCCACACTGGAGGCATTCCAGATGAGGCTGGACAGCCATCTGTCAGGGATGCTCTGACTTGGATTCCTGCGTTGAGCAGGGGGTTGGACTCGAATTGATGGCCTTGTAGGCCCCTTCCAACCCTACTATTCTATGATTCTAGTAGCAACTCTGTTGAAGTCGGGCATCCAAATTAATAGCCTCTTGTGAGTACATGGGATTCTTCACTCATTTGTCTTTCAGTAGAAGGAACAGAGGCAACTAAAATGCATTATTTAGTTATTGCTTATTTCCATTTATATCCCGCCTTTCCACATGCAGCATCCAAGATGACCTGGGCTGGGAAAATTTTGTGTACAACTCAAAGCATCCCTACTTTAAAATAGATCAGTCTTCCCCAACCTGGTGCCCATCATCTGTGTTGGACTGCAATTCCCATCATTCTAAGCCAGCTTGGCCATTCCCAATGGGCACCAAGTTGGGGAAGGCTGGAAGGGATCATTATTCAAAATTAATTTGCAAATTAATTTTGGTTCTTGTTTGCTTGCCTTTGAGAGACAAATGAAGCTATTACATTCGACCAGAAGGAAAATCCTCCTCCACCCCCTTCCAGAGTCTTTGAATGACTCAGAAGCATTTTAATCTGATCCAGATGCAATTGACTTTAATTTATTTGATTACATTTCCTATCTCCCAAGGAACTCGGGCCTGGCAGAGGTTACTCCACTTTATCATCACAGCAGCCCTGTAAAGTAGGTTAGGCTGAAAAAGAATGACTTGCCCAGGGCCATACAGTAAACCTCAAGGCTGTCCAGGGTTTTGAATCAGCTCTCAGCAGTACAATACTGTTTCTTTCTCCACTACACCACATTGACACTCAGGATGGGATGCTGAATCCAGAGATATTTGGCTCAAGGCATTACACACACACACACACACACACACATTTAAAAAACACACACACAGTGCTCTGCTTCTTCTTTAAATTAGCATCAGGAGGAGCTGTAGGTCGGTGGCAGAGCACCTGCTTTGCATGCGGAAGATCACAGGTTCAATCCCCAAGCATCTCCAGGTAGGGCTGGAAAAACTCCTAGCTGAAACCCTGGAGAGCTGCTGCCAGTCAGTGTCTACAACGCTGGGCCAGATGGACCCAGTATGAGGGAGCTTCTAATGTTCCTACAGAGAATGATTGACAGCAAAAAAAACCTGCTGCAACTCCTCCCTTCAGCTTGTATGCACATGCGCGCACGCACACACACACACACAGGGTTCCAGAAGCATGGTTTACAAGGAAACTCATGTGGAGGTTGGGGAAACAGCAGAGAGAAGCTGCAGCAGTCTCTCTGCTAACAACCAAATTCTCATGATAGTCTTTCTTATCAGAGGAGTGAGCCATTGTGATTGCATATAACAGGCCTGTTCCTACAGTCATCGTTGGTTAAACAACAGGCCATGGGTTATTTGAGGGTTGTTTGCCTCTCAAACAAGTCATGTTGCTCAGGTTTGGATGATATGAGAAGCCCCAGCCAGGCAGGTGATTATGCAAATTGTACCACAACTTAAAAAAAGGCAACTTAAACAAGACCATCTGAACCAGGTCAACATTTTATTTATTTATATATTTTGTTACATTTATTTCCTTTTTTCCTCCTTAAGGAACCCAAGGCAGCATACACGGTACTCCTCCTCTCCATTTTAACCTCACAACATCAACCCTGCGAGGTGGGTTGGGCTGAGAGTCTGTGACTGGCCCAAAGTCACCCAGTGAGCTTCTATGGCTGAGTGGGGACTAGAACCCGGATCTCCCAACTCCCAGTCCAGCACTTGCCAGTACACCACACTCGCTCTGTAGTTTCATGGTAACTACAAATATGTAGTGGGCTGTCACCAAAGCAATCAAAAGCTGGCTGGCCATGGGCACAAGCATATTAGGCTGCAATCCTATACCCCAGAGGTCCCCAACATGGTGCCCGCAGGTGCTATGGCACGTGTGAGCACCTGCAATGGCACCCGTAAAGCTCTTCACTCTCTGTCCCCTCCCCCCAAAAGTTTTTAATAAAACATTGAAAAACGTTGGGGCACCAGGTTCTCCTTCCTGTTCCTGAATCTGCTGCTAATCAGCTATTCAGCTCAGCAGGCAGGAAGAGAAAGCCAGGAAAAGAGATGGCAGGGAGAGAAAGAGTGAGGCTAGGGTCTAGGAAGGGAGAGAAAGAAGAAGGCTGGGGGAAAGGAAGGGAGAGAAAGAGGGAGGAAAGGGGTTGGGGGAGAGAAAGAGCAAGGCTAGAGGCTTGGAGTGGGGAGAGAGAGAGCACGCACAAAGGGAAAGGTCTGTGTTGACAGAAGACCGGGCCAGCCAGGAAGCAACTGTTTCCATTTCTCCCTCCCTCCCAGCTTCTAGCCTCACTATTTCTCTCTCCCCCCACCTCTTGACTAGCCAGGCCCCCACAGCAACCATTTTGTGACTAGCCACATCCTCCATGGGAGCCATTTTGTGGTGGTGCCCACAGCATTTTCTCAAATTCCCAAATGTGCCCACGGGTCCAAAAAGTTTGGGGATCCCTGCTATATCCATTTACCTGGGAGTAAGTCCCATTGAACTCAGTGGGACTTACTTCTGCACAGAGGATTGCACCATTAATCATTAAGGACCAAACTGCATCTTCCATTATTCCTGCTTTTTAAAAGGTGTGCTTAAACTCAGCACTTCTGTACTGAAGAAAAATCAGCTGTGGGTTCACCCATCTGGAACATGCTCCTGATTCGTATCAGGGCGTGCACTAGTTTTCTGTGCCAATGTGGGATTCCCTCCCCAAGCACATACCAGCTGCAAAGGTGGGATTTTCCTCAGGGTCTCAGCAGGAAAAGAAAGGGTTAAATTCCCCCCTCCACATCTGCTTTGATCCCAATAATGATCTCACACACATGCCAACAATGCTGTTTGCACTTTCTGAAAACCTTGCACATTAAATCCGAAGACACATTCTGCTTTCACCTAAACAGAGTATGTGGTCCTTTTTGTATTTTCTAGAACAAGAACAGCGAGCTTCCCGTTTCAAAAAAGGGGCGCACATTGTCATAATCTCTTTCTCTTTTTGTTTCTGTTGTTTAATACAAATTGCTTCCTAGATCCCAGAGATGCAGAGAATAAAATAACTGGGAGATTGCTAGAAATGTGAGATTCTTGGTTATCTGACCATCAAAGGGCACAGTGTAAACAGAACACTAGTAAACAGGAACTAAACTCCATATGGAGTGTTTGTGGTTTTCCCCAACCTTTCTTTGTTATGTCTGAGGCTCTTACATCCTGTCAATTATAGAAAAGTTGGAAATCATCTTTTCTGCAGATTATTTCCATCTTAAGGAAACAAGAGAGAAGCAAAGTGCTTAACACCCTCGAATGGAGCTAGCAACACCAGTGCAAAGGAGCCCTTATGGCCTGACATAATTCTGAGATGGTGTAGTGAAAGTGGCTAAGAGCCACTTCAAATGTAACTCTTCAAGATACATGCCCAAAATGATCTTGTAGGTGTACACCTAAAAATGTTAAGGGCATATGCAACAAACACAAGTTTGCAAACACATGTATCATACACAGAGACCTGGTTTGCACATAACACTAACTCAAGGTTTATTTAACCCATGGTTTTTGCCTTACCAGGGTTTGCCTGACAGTTTGTCTGGCAAACTGTCTTTTGTTTTCTCAATCCCTGAGTTGTTTGTTTCCCTCCTCCTTTGCCCGCTTCTTCCCTGTATCCCAAATGCCTTTACAGTGCTGCAGTACTGGCATATAGAGCAGCTGGGCTTTTTTTTACCACATTTGCCCACTACCTCTGTAGCCTGGTGAAACAACCCATGGTTCTACGTTCGCACATAATGACAACTCGTGGTTCACAACCCAACGACAAGCCATGGCTTCTCTGTTTGAGTTGTTCATGGTTAACAAACCATGGTTTGTTAGTCTGGCCACATTCACACATCACAACAACCCCGAATTCAACAACCCAAACCATGGGTTAGCAATGTGCGAACCAGGTCAGACATTCATAAGGGAGAGAGGATTGGCCATAGCTTCTTGATTAGTATAAACTCCACGGAAAATAGAGGTTTTCTACCACATACTATGTGGAAGGGCCATTCACATCACTCATTAACTCATTAGATTGCCCTGGGCAAGCCACTATCTCTCAGGGTGGCATTGACATTGGTGGCACACAGGCCCAGCGTTAGCACATGGTATCCTCAGGCAGCTTCCAGGGTCTCAGGACTCTGGCAGGAACCCCCACTGACACCTGCCCTGGGACTCTCTTTACCTTTAAACCATTTTTACAGCACTCTGGGTGGCCAGCTCTTGGAGCTAGGGATGTCGTGGGAGTCTGAAGGGGGTGGAGTCTGGCAGACTCCCTCCAGCTCAGCCCCCCAGACCCTGCTCACTGAGCAGCCATCATTCACTGGATCTGTTGGCCAGGGGCTCATGCAGTCCATGATCACCAGAGGGCTGGTGATCATCCCCTTAGCAAGTTGCCATTTTGTGTAAAAATGGTGGCTTGGGTTTCTCCGTAAAACAAATGTTGCATAAATGGCGGCCATAAAGGGGTTATTAACATAACATTACAGGAGTAAATGGTCCATTCACACCCATAATGTTGCATAAATGGACCCTTTATGGCCGCCAGTTATGATGCATTGCATTTTTTCTAAAGATGCATTTTTACATATAAATTAGCATATGTAAATGTTATACAAATTGGTGTCTTCCTTTGTCCACTTTTTTGGTGAAGCATTTCCTCTTTTTTGGCCATTCCTAAGTGGCCACCTTAAGTTGTTCAGACCCGACTTGTGGTGTGTGGTGTGGGAGCTCTTAGAAGGCTTTGGGGCTTCTACAGAGGGATTAGCATGGAGCTGCACTCTGTCTCCTAGACAAGGCTGCTGCTTCTGTATTTCATATCTGCCTCCCAAATGTGTGGCGTGTTTTATCCTCCCCCTCTCCCTTGTAGTTCGTCAAAATAATCCAACCCAGACTCTCCTGCTTTAAATTAGAAACTCTCCAAAGTGGGTTTGCCGCAAATCCTCATTTTAATTTTTTTTTTCTTGTAGTATACTCCTGTCATGACAAATTACGCCGTTTGATGTCATCTGCAAAAATGTGGTGTAAAATTAAAAGAAAAACCATTTTGCAATGTATGGAAGTCTCATAACTTCAGTTGTTTGCCTTGCTCACACAAACTATGCCCAATGACAGCAATGCCCCAAGTTTTGGGGTGATGGTGGTGGAGTGCTTCGTTTCTTGTGAATACAATACAATATGAAGCCACCACATGCTCTTGACAAAACAACTGACATAAATGGAAATACGTATGTCTTGCATCCTCTTTTGTTCAGTCAGCCTTTTAGTACAGGTGAGTTTGGTCTAGAGATAAAAGGAATTCACATCCCACATTAGAAAAGCCATAAACTGTTTTCGCAGCCTTTCCATTGGAAGGCAGCATTGCCAAGGAAACAACAAATTGGTCTTTCCTGAGGGTTACATTCAAGATTAATAAAGGTGAGTAGGAGTGGACACATCTGTCAGTTTTGCTTTCTCCCGCATTCAAATTTTTAAAATCTCAACTTTAATCTTTTTCCTGAATATGATGAAATTAAAAGAAATTAAATTGAAAGGGTTCTACCCTTAAAGATGGCCTAGAAATCCATTGAGGGCACAATCCTATGCCGAGGCTTGTACTTGCACTTCCGAACGTACAGGCTTACAGGACAGGAGTCCAATGGAGAGCAAGAAGAGTGGCAGAAGCCATCTCTGCCTCTGCACTCTTCCCGCTCTGCATTTTGGCTCAATGGGATTTTTCACCTGTCTAGCTGGGGCACACTGGAGTGAGAGAAAGGAGGCCGGGGAAGCCCCAGGAGATATCACATCCCAGCTTCCCCAGTCCCCTCCACCCCACCCACCAGCAAGTGGCCTTTACCCCTTACTGAGGTTGCCTTTGAGACCTCGGAGAGGCAGCAGGCATGGTTCTTTCCATGCTGGTTGCAAGGGGGAGTGTGTGGGGGGGTGCAGATTCCTGGCTCCAAGGTTGGAGGGCTCTCTCCAACCTCAGATCCAGGAATCCAAAAAATCCACCCCTCAGATGTCCACCCCTCAGATGATCCACCCCTCAGATGTTGTCTAGAGGCCATAGAATTGTTCCCTAGATAGATAGATAGATAGATAGATAGATAGATAGATAGATAGATAGATGAGAGAGAGAGAGAGAGAGAGAGAGAGATATTTCTGAATTTTGGTAAATTCTTACACAGAATGAACTGATTTTTTTTCACCCATTTGCATTGGCCAAGTTCAACAGGTCCAGCTACTCCCAGCACAGGGAGGCCATGATATACCTGCCTGTCATATAGCTGTTAAAGATGAGGAGCCTCAGGAAAAAAAGAGGGGGCAACCCTAACTCAGCATTAACATGGTTGGATACAAAGGGATTCAAACAGTGGAGGCTGGGGGCTCCGATGTCAGTGGGGCAGTGAATCCACTCCAGGGTTCAGTCAGAACCAGTCAGAACTCTGTCCAAGCTTCTGCACCTTGGATAGCTCCTTCAGAGTTCTGACTGGTTCTGACTGAACCCCGGAGCAGATTCACCGCCCCACTGACATCAGAGCCCCCGGCCTCCACTGGATTCAAACCCAGACTTAGGAGCAAGGTCCTGGGCTCGGATGGACAAATCTGTCAGTGTGGCTACCTCCCACATTTAAATATGAAGAAATTTGCAAATTGTCTTGAAATCTTATTTTTAAAAAAAAAAAAAAAGAACTGAGCCGAAATTCTCGCCCATACTTAATGGTGAGCAGTCCCTGTAAACCAGCTGGCAACGGCTCCTCACCAAGTCAGCAAGCAGAGGGGCAACCAGCCCGGGCCATGCGCCCCAGCAGACATCCCCTATGCACACGCGTTGCTCTGCTCACATGAGCCACGCTGGCGGTGGTGGTGCAGCGCAACATCATTTTGCACGAGCAACAAAAAGACATCAGGCAGAATAGTGAGAGAGCGGCAGTGAAGCTGAGAGGACAGGTCTCTTCTTGAGGGGGATGCCGTGGTTCGGGAGGTCATCCTTTAGTGCCAGGCCACTGAGGATGTGGGAGAATTGGAGGCAAGCAAAGCCCTTTGCAGGTCACTTTAGCTTGGTGAGCTCTGAGGCTTTTTAGGTAATGGCTTGGAGGAGGAATATGACGCTTGGGTGCCTTCCCTTGAGAGTCGACCCTGAGTAAAACTGAGTACAAAATCGTAACGACAGAGGTGAGGAAGGGAACTGAGGAAAGGGATAGGAAGAAGAGCAGAGCTGGCTATGGGGTTGAGCTAAAGCTGGACCAAGTGTAAAAGCTGGACCAAGTCATTTGGGAATTTCATTTTTAAAATGTGGCCAAGGAAGGGAAGGGTCTTTTCCTGTATCCAAAGGGGAGAAGCATATCTAAATCAATATTTAGGAGTGTCGTTTTCCTGATACAAATGATGTGTGTGAATGTGTATGGCAGGGATGGGTGACTTTGGGAGATCCAGCAGCTTTTTTGCCCCCCTACCCCCTGCCTGCTGTACTTCACAGGGCACTGCATAGTCCACAGCCCCCTGCCCCTGCTAAAAAAAACCCACATCAAAATTCTCCAGATTGCTGCCAAATTCCAGCTACAGAGCAGTACAAGGATTATATTTAGCATGTTTTCAAGATACGTTTGACCATTTTCATGCTTCATAGCACCTATGGAGTGCCAAAGGGCCAGGTTTAGCTTGCAAAGAAGCTAAATTTTTCCCCTTGGGCTCTCTATAGCCACTAAGGATACCTTTTATTGTTTGTTTAAAAAACGGGAGGGCAGTGGGGGGGCTGCACCGGGCAGGCAGTGGGGGCTGCATGTGCCCTGCAGGCCATGTGTTGCACACCCTTGGTGTATGAGGTGTGAGCAGGGTTCCATGTGCATATCTGAGTGTGCGTCCCTAGCCTTAATGGTTGCTATTATGTTTAGTGGTGGTAGGAGTGCTTCAGACATATCCCTTGCCAAGGCTCAAAAATAGTCAGCTGGTGGGCATGCCTGGTTGATCTGATTGCATTATGGACCAGACAGGGAGGAAGATATTGGCATATCCCTGATGTCTCACACCCATGCAGAATGGGCAAAGAACTCCTGTATTCGAGATCTCTTAACTCCTGTATTAGACGTCACTGTATTCGAGATCTCTAACTCCTGTATTAGACGTCACTGTATTCGAGATCTCTAACTCCTGTATTAGACGTCACTGTATTCGAGATCTCTAACTCCTGTATTAGACGTCACTGTATTCGAGATCTCTAACTCCTGTATTAGACGTCACTGTGGTTACAGTGCTGCTCTCTTTACAAGGTTTCCTAAACCTAGGTGTGATATAACATCCCAGACAAAATGGAGATTTTGCAGTCAAGGTGCTTAAGAAGATACTGAGACTGGCAAAGAGTAGGGATGTGCGAACCCACCCCCATCTGGGATCAGCGGGCACTCACAGAAGTTCTGCCTCCACTCGAGCCCCACTGGACCCATGCTCAAGCTTCCACGAACTTGGTAAGCCACCCTCAGTCACCCCGAGCCCCGTCCAGCAAGTGCCTGCCATTTTGCCGACTTGTTTTTTTACGAATAAAGGGAGCTCAAAAAACCTGCACACATTTCATACGTGCAGTTTTTTTGAGCTCCCTTTTTTCATAAAAAAAACAAGTCAGCAAAATGGCGGGCACTAGACAGATGGGTCTGGGTGGTGGTGGGAGCCCAACAGATTCCCGGATCCAGTCAGGCATGCGCAGGGAAGCTAGAGGCAAAGAAGCTCAAACTGTCTCAGACATATTTGCATACCAAGGGCTTCTCCACATGGGGCTTTATCCTGCTATTGAGACTGGTCACTCATGGAAGTTTGAGAGTCCTCTACATGACATCATCAACCTCCAGTGCCTCTCTTGTGCTTTCTAACCATTTCTTTGGCTTTATTTGAAATGGAGATAATGGGGTAATAAAAAAAAAACATGAATTGAATTTCTCCATGTAAAGAGGGAGTTGCTCTATAACAGCAGCACCATCTAGTGGCTGTATAATGAAACATATAGAACTTGCAGATAAAGGCAACCCTGCCCCCGCAAAAAAAATAAGGAAGTGTGTGTGAAGGAGGAGGTGATATTCAGCTTCAGATCCACTTATTATTTTTACCCTCATTTTCTACAAAGCATCTGAAGTGGCTTACTAATAGAAGATAAAATACTGGACAAAATAAAAACAAATTTAAATAAATACAAAATATAAGATTTTTGTTTATTTGTTTGTTTACTACGTTTCCACACCACCCAATAGTTGAAGCTCTCTGGGTGTTTCACAAAACCAGATTTAAAACTATAAAATACAATAGCATAATAAAACATAAAATAAATCATTGAAAAGTTTAAAAACTATAGCTAAAAAGCCAAAGTAAAAGATCAGGCATTAAAACAGACAGCAATCCTATGCTGATAGAAAATTCATTCTTGGAGTGTGGATCCTTATGTAGCCAAAACAGCACAATCCCAAGACAAGGTGGCGATATCAGCAGGCTTGGAGGGGGGCGGGGGGGGGACGGGACCCAAGGGCTGCAGAAGTACAAAAAGGCTTTAGAAGAAAAACCTGAAGTGGGGGGCATAAACAGCCTAATGAGGACTGAGCATGCTCAGAGGATGTGGAATGCTGAGCTGACCAACTGTTGGGAACAGGGACAGAAAACTTGGGGGAAAGGAATATGGAGTGGCACTGGCTGGAACGAGAGCCAAGTCCGGGTTTCTGAGTGCCCTTGAGTAAGACACCCCCAGTCGGCCCCATCCTTCTCACCATCATCATCACCAGCTGCTATAGTTCCTCTTCCTCTTTTGCTATCACTTGCTTGGCAGGCAGAGAGCCAGTGAGCCAGTAGGCAGCAGCATCTACTGCTCTTCCTGTGCTCCACCACCATTGTCTGGGCCGGAGCGAGAGGCAGGTGAGCAAGCAGGTTGCCATGGCGAAGAGGAGGAGCAACTCCAGGGAGCTCTGGCCTGTGGGCCTCTGCTGGGGGGGTGCCCTTGGCAGGTGTCCAGCCATGCCTACCCTTGACGCAGGCCCTGGCCGGAACCCTGAACAGGAGCACTCCGCTCTGCAGCATTTCATTAGCAACACTTGTAAAATCTACATCCTGACACCAGCCCAGCAACAATGCCCTGAAAGGCATTGCAGCCCTCCATCAAAAAGTTGGGGGCTGCAGCAACCCAACATTCTGTTTTAAACAGATGCTGGCAGTGACAGAATGCAAAACCATTCAACCAGGCAACTTTGCATTTGCCCTCGCTAGAGGAACAGGATGTTGCTCTAGCTGCACTGGGAGAACTCAACACATGGAATCTCCAAAGCATTGGGGGATCGGAGGGGGGAGCGAGGCGAGCCCTCTGCTCAGGGGGATGCAACTGATAGACACTTTGCTAACTTTTCACAGCCCTTTGCATTGAGTAAATAGGATCAAGATGTCATTTGTTTCCCTCTCTCGAGGTTTGTTTAAAGGCAATATAGATTTGGCCGAAAGTTAACTGAAGTGAAAAACCACAGCAATCCCAGAGTTTACCAGATTCCAGCCTCGAGGTAAAATCATCACTTGGATGATAGCAAGACCTCTGCGCAACAGCGGTGGGTGTTGATTTGTTTTTTGATGTATATTTGGAGGATCGAGCAGAATCAAAAAGGGCTCCCAAACATTGTACCACTCAAGCAGATGTCCATCAAAAGAAATTGTAAGCACTTAAGTCAGAAGTGAGGTGAGAAGGAAGCAAAAAGGACTGTGCACATTTTGTGAGGGTCAAGTTGGGAGAGGTGTTTTCTTGCTGATATTGGGTCAGATCTGATGGGTTTATATAGTAATGATGCCTCCTGTTAGAAAGGCAATTCGCAGAGAAAAAACAAAAGGGCAAAACAGAATGAGCATTTACCATTTACCACATGCACACAGGCTAGCTTATAATAATAAAAGGACACCACACCCTTCTTCAGTAAAGGAAAGAAAATAATTTTACTCACAAGTATTCTTCCATACACAATGCAGGTACAGCGTAGAGTTTCAAGAGCATTTGTTTGGTCCATTTTGTGTTTCATTATACCAGCAGGACTGAGAGAGCAAACACACGTGCTCCCAGCAATGGTAGAGGTCAGAGAGAGGGGGCAGGGGAAGGAAAGGGGAGGAGCAAAATCACAGGACACCATATTGCAAGCTAGAAAGATCCTAGAGCTAGCTGTGGTCAAACTTCCCATGAATTAACTAACTGCACCACTGCCCCCTTCCAGTAACTTGCAGATGAAGTTGCAATCTTCCCATCAGGATCCAGGTTTAGGCACATGCAACTGGGCTGGCTGAAGCAGGCTTCCCTGCCCCCTTCACCCCATAGTAGTCCTTACAGCCCCCTGAAAATGCTACACAGAGGGCCATTAGCCCTGCTGAATGGGGTGAATTGTAGTATGGGGGGAGGGGAGGATGAATCCCCCAAAATCAAGTGGATAAGTGGAGCCCTTGTTTCCATAGAAGGCAGATCCTGGATCCAATCCATTATTTCTGTTTATAGCAGATAGGAGAGAGGGGGAAATTGAGATAAGAATATTTCCTTATTAAAATGGGTGCCCAGTTTAGATTCAACATTTGATGCAAGCACTTTTAATTCTCATTGGTTTTACTAAGTGAGAAGGACCATGCCACACATTCTAATAATGGACACTGAATGCATGTACGGTAGGGATGGGAGAACCCTTGAAGTCCGGTCTTGGGGGGGAGATCTGCCACAAGGAAATCCAGGCTGCTTGAGCTCACTGGATTTCCCCAGAGCCTTGCACATGTGCACCAGATTTTGTGGAGTGTCTTTCCAGTTTTAAAAAGGCCATGTCAGCTGTCATTCATGGACCTTGGAAAAATCACTCCCATAAATTGCACATTTCATGGCATTTGCAGCTGTAAAGCACTTACGTCTATGTAAATTGCAGCCATAAAAGCACTGTTACGGCCGCAATTTACATACGTAAATGTAAGTGCTTTACAGCCTGCAAATGGCATGAAATGCGCAATTTATGGGAGTGATTTTCCCAAGGTCCACAAATGGCAGCCACCATTCAAGGACCTTGTCTTTTTAAAACCTGGAAGCTGTCCCACGCAGAGGCCAGTGGGCGCAGAGGTAAGGGGAGCCAGTCCATTGCTCCCCTTACCTCTGAACTCCGCAGATCAGATTCTTGGGAATCTGGCTTTATTTGAGTCTGCAGAGGATTTCTACAGCATCCCTAATGTAAGGTGAGAGTGGGATTTTGCTTGTCTCCACCCACTGGTTCTCTCCTCGAACGCACCCCATACATTCAGTATGTTCTGCACAGAACCTAAGTATATCCAAAGTGTACACACATAGATGGAGGAGGATTATGTACGCCACCTTGGGTTCCTCAAAGAGGAAAAAAGGTGGGATACAAATGTAATAAATGAAAAAATAAATAAATAAATGGGTCTTATGCACATACACCTGGTATGCACCTAAGCTCTTGCAGAATGTATGTTTGATGAATGTAGGGACAGAGTGCAAATCCTACCTACCCATTCATGCTCAGTGCTCATGATGAGAATGTGTGCATAATCCTAGACAGCTAAGCACTGTTTCCTAGTAGCCACATTTGGAACTTGGCTGGTCAAACTTAGGTGACTGCCTAGGACCGTAGCTCAGTGGTAGAGTACCTGCTTTGCATGCAAAAGGTCCCAGGTTCAATCCCTGGCATCTCCAGGTAGGGCTAGAAAGTAATCCTGCCTGAAACCCTGGAGAGCTGTTGCCAGTCAGCAGGCACAATACTGGGCTAAATGGACCAATGATCTGACTCCAGTACAAGGCAGTTTTCTATGTTCCTATGTTGCAGTGCTTTGTACAAGGGTAACTGTATCATATTCCTGCACCACCAGCACCCAAAAGGATTCCTTCTTTGTTCAACTCCATGTTTGTGCGTTCTTTCTGTTTCTTTTTTATCGTGAAATTTTATTTTATTTAGAAATAAAGTTAACAAAATAAAGGCAACAAAAAGAAGGATAATACTAAATAATGCATCACAATCACTAAAGAAACAAAGGAATTCACTAATTATAATTCTTAGTCTACAACCATTATGTTTCTATAACTTGCTCAAAAAGAACAGAAGGAACAGAAAGGGAGGTGGGGCTGCACTATATGTGAAAAATACATATCTCTGCACAGAAATACAGGAGGATGAACTTGGTAGCCCCATCGAGAGCATCTGGATTAAAATAAATGGAGCAAAGAATAAAAGGAACATGGTGGTCGGAGTGTACTACTGGCCACCCAATCAAGGAGAAGACGAGGATGAAACTTTTGAAAAGCAAATAGCCAATGTTTTAAGGAAGCATGATGTAGTAGTAATGGGGGACTTCAATTTCCCTGATATTTGTTGGGAGACAAATTCTGCAAAACATGGCCCCTCCAGGAAATTCCTGACTTGTGTGGCAGATAACTTCCTCCTACAGAAAGTAGGGGAAGGAACTAGAGGATTGGCTATCCTTGACTTGATCCTAACCAACAGAGATGACTTAGCGGATCAAGTAGCAGTTACAGGAACTCTGGGGGAAAGCAATCATGTTGTACTTGAGTTCTTGGTTCTAAGGGAAGCAAAAGCCTAGTGTAGTCAAACGTGTACCCTGGATTTTAGGAAAGCTGATTTTAATAAACTCAGAACAGTGATCAGTAAAGTCCCATGGCAAGTGACACTAATGAGAAAAGGAGTCCAAGATGGATGGGAGCTTTAAAAAAAGGAAATTCTCAAGGCACAATCACAAACAATTCCAACAAGAAGCAAAGGTGGAAGACAACAGAAGAAGCCAATGTGGCTTCACAAAAAGCTTAGAGATGACCTGAAAACAAAAAAGGACATATATAGGAAGTGGAAAGAAGGCCAAGTAACAAAGGAAAAGTACAGGCAGGTAGCACAGAACTGCAGGGATGGTGTCAGGAAGGCTAAAGCTGAGAACGAGCTGAGGTTAGCGAGGGATGCTAAAAACAACAAAAACGCTTTCTTCAGCTATGTGCATAGTCAAAGGCAGAGGAAAGAAATGGTGGTTCAGCTATTAAATAAGGATGGTAAAATGATAACAGATGACAAAGAAAAGGCAGAGGTGCTCAATTCCTACTTTGGCTCAGTCTTCTCCCAAAAATGGGTCTATGACCCCCCTGGCAAAGGTGAAGTGCAGGCTGAAGGGGCAGGATTGCAGCTTGAGATCGATAGGCATATGGTCAAGGAACACCTAATTACTCTGAATGAGTTCAAATCTCCAGGGCCAGATGAACTGCATCCTAGAGTAATAAAGGAACTGGCAGAAGAACTCTCAGAACCGCCATCTATTCCCTTTGAGAAATCATGGAGGATGGGTGAAGTGCCAGATGACTGGAGGAGGGCTAACGTTGTCCCTATCTTCAAAAAGGGTAAAAAGGAGGAACCTGGGAACTACAGACCAGTCAGTCTGACATCAATCCCTGGGAAAATTCTGGAGCAGATCATAAAGCAATCCATCTGGAAGCACCTTGAAAACAACGCAGTGATTACTCGAAGCCAACATGGATTTGTCAAAAACAAGTCCTGCCAGACAAATCTGATCTCATTTTTTGATCAAGTCACCTCCCTTGTGGACCGTGGGAATGTTGTAGACATCATATACCTCGACTTCAGCAAAGCTTTCAACAGAGTGCCCCATGATCTCCTGATGAGCAAACTTGCTCGAAGTGGGCTAGATGAAACAACGAGCCGGTGGATCCACAGTTGGCTACAGAATCGGACTCAAAGAGTGCTTATCAATGGGACCTTCTCAAGCTGGGGAGAGGTAACAAACGGGCTACTGCAGGGCTCAGTCCTGGCCCCAGTGCTCTTCCACATTTTTATTAATGACTTGGAGGAGGAGGTGCAGGGAATGCTGATCAGATTTGCAGATGACACAAAATTGGGCAGGATAGCTAATACTTTGGAAGACAGAAACAAAATTTAAAGTGATCTTGATGGGCTGGAGCACCGGACAGAAAACAACAGAATGACATTTAATAGGGATAAATGCCAAGTTCTGCACCTAGGAAAAACAAACCAAATGCGCAGTTACAAGATGGGTGATACGTGGCTCAACCACACTACAAGCGAGAAGGATCTTGGAATTGTTGTCGAACACAAGCTGAATATGAGCCAACAATGTGATGTGGTTGCAAAAAAGGCCAATGCTCTTTTGGGCTGCATTCATAGAAGCATAGCTTCCAAATCCCAGGAAGTACTAGTTCCCCTCTACTCAGCACTGGTTAGGCCACATCTGGAGTATTGTGTCCAGTTCTGGGCACCACACTTTAAGAAGGATGCAGACAAACTGGAGAGGGTTCAGAGAAGGGCAACAAAGATGATCAGGGGACTGGAAACAAAGCCCTATGAAGAGAGACTGAAAGAACTGGGCATGTTTAGCCTTGAGAAGAGAAGACTGAGGGGAGATAGGATAGTGCTCTTCAAGTACTTGAAAGGTTGTCAAAGAGAGGAAGGCCAGGATCTCTTCTCGATCATCCCAGAGTGCAGGACACGGAATAATGGGCTCAAGTGACAGGAAGCCTGATTCCGGCTGAACATCAGGAAAAACCTCCTGACTGTTAGAGCAATACGACAATGGAACCAATTCCCTAGGGAGGTGGTGGGCTCTCCCACACCGGAGGTGTTCAAGACGAAGCTGGACAGCCATCTGTCAGGGATGCTCTGACTTGGATTCCTGCATTGGGCAGGGGGTTGGACTTGATGGCCTTGTAGGCTCCTTCCAACCTTACTATTCTATGATTCGATAGAACAGCTACTGTAAAACAGCCTAAGTAAGAGTTCAATACCTAATGAAATAGTAAAAATACAATTTATGCAGCATATAAAAGGAGTGTCTGTGAGTGTGTGTCATTTTGTGGGTATGTATGTATTAATCAAGTATACATGTATTAATTAATGTATGTATTTTGTGGGTATGTATGTATTAATGGATCACTGCCTTGTTGTGGCGAAGGGGCTTGCGTAACTCAGTGAAGCCATAAGCTATGCCGTGCAGGGCCACCCAAGACGAACAGGTCATGGCGGAGAGTTCTGACAAAATGTGGTCCACTGGAGAAGGAAATGGCAACCCACTCCAGTATTCTTGCCAAGAAAACCCCATGGAACGTATCACAAGGCTAAAAGATATGACGCCAGAAGATGAGCCCCTCAGGTCAGAAGGTGTCCAATATACTACTGGGGAAGAGCAGAGGGAATTTCCAAGTAGCGCCAGAAAGAGTGAACCGGCTGGGCCAATGCTGTAAAGAACAATATTGTTTAGAAACCTGGAATGTAAGATCAATGAATCAAGGTAAGCTGGAGGTGGTCAAATATGAGATGGCAAGACTGAACATCGACATCTTGGGAATCAGCGAACTAAAATGGACAAGCATGGGCGAATTTAATTCAGGTGACCATCATATCTACTACTGTGGGCAAGAATCCCCTAGAAGAAATGGAGTAGCACTCATAGTCAACAAAAGGGTGGGAAAAGCAGTACTGGGGTACAATCTTAAAAATGATAGAATGATCTCAGTACGAATCTAAGGCAAACCATTCAACATCACAGTAATTCAAGTCTATGCCCCAACCACTGATGCCAAAGAAGCTGAGGTTGATCGGTTCTATGAAGACCTACAACACCTTCTAGAACTAACACCAAAAAAAGATGTCCTCTTCATCATAGGGGATTGGAATGCCAAAGTAGGAAGTCAAAAAATCACTGGGATAACAGGCAGGCATGGCCTTGGTGTACAAAATGAAGCAGGACAAAAGCTAATAAAGTTTTGCCAAGAGAACACGCTGATTATAGCAAACACTCTTTTCCAACAGCACAAGAGGAGACGCTACACATGGCCATCACCAGATGGTCAATATTGAAATCAGATTGATTATGTCCTTTGCAGCCAAAGATGGAGAAGCTCTATACAGTCAGTCAAAACAAGACCTGGAGCTGACTGTGGCTCAGATCATGAGCTTCTTGTTGCCAAATTTCGGCTTAAATTGAAGAACGTTGGGAAAACCACTAAACCATTCAGGTATGACCTAAATCATATCCCTGATGAATATACAGTGGAGGTGAGGAATAGATTTCAGGGATTAGACCTGATAGACAGAGTGCCTGAGGAACTATGGACGGAGGTCCGTAACATTGTTCAGGAGACAGCAACGAAATCCATCCCAAAGAAAAAGAAATGCAAGAAAGCCAAGTGGCTGTCTGATGAGGCTTTACAAGTAGCTGACGAAAGAAGGGAAGTGAAAAGCAAGGGAGAAAGGGGAAGATATATCCAACTGAATGCAGAGTTCCAGAGAATAGCAAGGAGAGACAAGAAGGCCTTCTTAAATGAACAATGCAAAGAAATCGAGGAAAACAACATTATGGGAAAGACTAGAGATCTCTTCAAGAAAATTGGAGATCTCAAGGGAATGTTTTGTGCAAAGACGGGCATGATAAAGGACAAAGGAGGCAGGGACCTAACAGAAGCAGATGAGATTAAGAAGAGGTGGAGAGAATACACAGAAGAACTATACAGGAAAGATCTGAATGTCCCTGATAGCCATGATAGTGCAGTCACTGAACTTGAGCCCGACATCCTAGAGAGTGAAGTCAAGTGGGCCTTAGGAAGCATTGCTAACAACAAAGCTAGCGGAGATGACAGTATTCCAGCTGAGCTATTTAAAATCCTAAAAGATGATGCTGTTAAAGTGCTGCATTCAATATGCCAACAAATTTGGAACACTCAACAATGGCCGCAAGACTGGAAAAGGTCAGTTTACATTCCAGTTCCAAAGAAGGGCAATGCCAAAGAGTGTTCAAACTACCGCACAATTGCGCTCATTTCACATGCCAGCAAGGTGATGCTCAAAATCCTACAAGCAAGGCTTCAGCAGTATGCGAACCGAGAACTACTGGAAGTACAAGCTGGATTTCGAAGAGGCAGAGGAACTAGAGATCAAATCGCCAACATTCGCTGGATCATGGAGAAAGCAAGAGAATTCCAGAAAAACATCTATTTCTGCTTCATTGACTATGCTAAAGCCTTTGATTGTGTGGATCACAACAAACTGTGGCAAATTCTTAAAGTGATGGGAGTACCAGACCACCTTACCTGTCTCCTGAGAAACCTGTATGAGGGTCAAGAAGCAACAGTCAGAACCAGACATGGAACAACCGAGTGGTTCAAAATTGGGAAAGGAGTACGACCAGGCTGCATATTGTCGCCCTGCTTATTTAACTTATATGCAGAGTACATCATGAGAAATGCCAGGTTGGATGAATCACAGGTCAGAATTAAGATTTGCTGGGAGAATTATCAGCAACTCCGATATGCAGATGATACCACCCTAATGGCAGAAAGAGAAGGGGATCTAAAGAGCCTCTTGTTGAGGGTGAAAAAGGAGAGTGCAAAAGCTGGTTTGAAACTCAACATTAAAAAAACGAAGATCATGGCATCTGGCCCCATCACTTCCTGGCATATAGAAGGGGAAGAAACGGAAGCAGTGACACATTTTACTTTCTTGGGCTCCAAGATCACCGCAGACGGTGACTGTAGCCATGAAATTAAAAGACGCTTGCTCCTTGGGAGGAAAGCTATGGCCAACCTAGACAGCATAGTAAGAAGCAGAGACATCACCTTGCCGACAAAGGTCCGTCTAATCAAAGCTATGGTTTTCCCAGTAGTAATGTATGGCTGTGAGAGCTGGACTATAAGGAAGGCTGAGCGCCGAAGAACTGATGCTTTCGAACTGTGGTGCTGGAGAAGACTCTTACAAGTCCCCTGGACTGCAAGGAGGTCAAATCAGTCAGTCCTAAAGGAAATCAACCCTGAGTGCTCCTTGGAAGGACAGATACTGAAGCTGAAGCTCAAATATTTTGGCCACCTAATGCGAAGAGAAAACTCTCTGGAAAAGACTCTGATGCTGGGAAAGACTGAAGGCAAAAGGAGAAGGGGACAGCAGAGGATGAGATGGCTAGATAGCATCACCGATGCAATGAATATGAACTTGAGCACACTCCGGGGGAGAGCGCAGGACAGGAAGGCCTGGCGTGCTATGGTCCATGGGGTCACGAAGAGTCGGACACGACTGAACGACTAAACAACAATGTATTAATCAGAAAAAATATACGCAACTGTACTTGGCTGAAATTTGATCAAACGTTTGAAGAGCTTCAACACAGGAATTGAATGGAAACCATGGTGCTATAATATCATTCTCCAAGTTAGGATTCCTTGCCCGCTGCACTTGCCGAATAAGTTTATACATAGTCATAGGCTCCCAAATTGTATCAATCCACTGCTCTTTAGTTGGTTGCTTTGGAGGCTTCCGGTTACATGCTATAGATGTCTTTGCAGTTGTATACAATTGCCTAAGAAGGTCTTTATGCAAGAATCCAGGATCATTAGGTTCAAAAAGATAGTGTAGTGTAGTGTTATCAAAACACTAAAAAAATTATCAAAAATTATCAAAAAGATAGTGTAGAGCCAGTGTAGTGTAGTAGTGAGAGTGACGGTCTGGGAGCTGGGAGATCCGGGTTCTAGTCCCCACTTGGCCATGGAACCTCACTGGGTGACTTTGGGCCAGTCACAGACTCTCAGCCCAACCTACCTCACAGGGTTGTTGTTGTGAGGATACAACAGAGAGGAGGAGGATAATGTAAGCCACCTTGGGTTCCTTGCAAGAGGAAAAAAGGCAGGATATAAATGCAATAATAAATAAATATATATAAGATGAAGCAGCATTGCTGAAAGGCACAATCCTATGGGGATCGGTGGCCGCATCCAAACTTGGAGGCGACCGCCTATCCAGTGCAGGGCACGAGAAGCACGGAGGGGACCGTTCCCTCCACGCTTCTCCTGTCCTGCATTTTTGGCTAGACAGCCAATTTCGCCTGTCTAGCTGTAGGAAGGCGGAGTGGGGGAGGAGGCTACCGGACAACACATAGGACGTGTCATACAGGTATTTCCGCCTTCCCCACCCCAGAACGCCCCCTGGAACACCCTGTTTTGGCCGCTCCATGATCCTCTTCTGAGCGCAAAGCATGGGGCCGTTCCATGCTGCCTGGCAAGGCAGCGGGAAGGGAGGGAAGGTCAGTTCTCTGGGAACCAACTTCGGAGCATGGGCTCCAAGGTCGATTCCTGGAAACCCTATGGCCATCTAGCTGCTGACTAGCAGCCATAAGATTGCTCCCTTAGATGCTACCAGTGGTCTAACACTAAGAAATACCTGACAGTAATCAGCAACCATGTTCCAATACTCCTGCACTGTAGAACATGCAGTTGATGCATTGTTTCTTTGAGCGTCAACAACTGGGACAGAAAGAGGATGCTCAGCCTTGATGTTATAAGGAGTAAAGAAGGGTTCAGGAGAGAGAGCAATCCCAAAGTTTTCCAGATTCCAGCCTCAAGTTAAAATAACTTGGATGGTAGCAAAACATCTGCCAGCACTGGCTACTGCCCAAGGCCTCTAAATGTTTTCAGCTGATCTTAAATCCAGATACTACTCAAAATGTACCTATTCCTCTCATTGTACCATGAAGAAAGGATTTTGAGTTCTTCAAAAAAAAAGAGAGAGGAAAAAAGCCTGAGCCCAATAGGATCCTCATTTCTCCCTCTTTTTTACTGTAGAAATGACCTTAAGGGTGCATGATCTAGGTCAGCCAATGGCTATGCAGACTAGAGATAATGGGAATTGCAGTCCAACACATCCAGCACATCTGGAGGGAACCAAGTTAGGGAAGGTTGATCTAGGTAAATGCAAACTAGTAATAGGAAGTTACTGGAAAGCAGTTTTGTCTAGGAATGTGTAGAACCTCCAAATCCAAAGAGAAAAATTAAGAGGCATTGAAAAACTTGAGATTCTTTCAAATGTTCCCTTGCAGAAATAAGAGGAGTCACCTGCAGCTATGTAACTCTGTGGAGATGGGGAAGCGTAGTCTCTGAGACACTGTGAAAGGCAGAGGCCTGCCGCCAAAAGAAGCAGTCCCATATCATCATCCTCCATAAAATGTAAAACAACTTGATCAAAGTCCAGATGTAATTATGATATCTTTTTCTCCACTCCTGCTCCATAATTTGGATGGCTTTAAAAGGGGGTTAGACAAATTCCTGGAGAAGGCTATCAGTGGCTACTAGTCCTGATGTTTATGTGCTACCTCCAGGATCAGAGGCAGTATGCCTATGTACACCAGTTGCTAGGGAACATGGGTGGGAGGGTGCTGTTGCACTCGTGCCATGCTTGTGGGTTTCCCATGGGCAGCTGGTTGGCCACTGTGTGACCAGAATGCTGGACTAGATGGACCCTTGGTCTGATCCAGCAGGGCTCTTCTTATGTTCTTATTGTTGGTTGCTGTATGTAAAGGGACAGGGTGAGTTGTATCACATTATGGAAGGATATATCAATACAGCAGGGTCAGGGCCAGCCCTCCCATGAGGTGGGTGAAGCCCCCACATCAGGTGCCAAGGCGGGAGAAGCAGTAAATTGTACCAATCTCCCCTGCCCCTACCAGGAGGGCCTGCTGTCACCACCTACAGTGGGTGCTCCAGAGAGCCCTGCCAGCTGCTCTCCTGCCATGGCATTTAGCACAGTAGGAGATCAAGGCCGGCAGTTGCTCCAGCGAGCCCCGATGGTCCACTCTCCTGCTGTGGCAAATTCTGCAGTGAGAGAGCAGCCAGCAAGGCTCTCTGGAACGGCCACCTGCCCTCAGGCTGGTTGGCAGTCTATCTGGAGAGCCACGTCAGCCAAGGAATCAGCTGGCACAGCTCTTCAGAGAGCCTGACAGGCCAAAATGCCTGGCTCTGAGGTGGTCCTTCCTCAGAGCCAGGCCTTGTGGGAGGGGTGTCCCAGGAGATCACCTGTGCGATGCTGCTGCTGTGGGAAGGGGCTTAGGGGATGCAATATGGCGGCAGCACATGTGCTCTCCTACCTTAGTTAGCGAGAAAGCTTGCAACACAGCTGAGCACAGTGCCATTTTTGGCCACCGTTTACATCCTTCATAACATCCAGTTCTGCTTTTAAAGAGTTTGGCTTCAATCCATAGATAGCCATTCACGTTAAAGTCCCATTGAAAATAATGGGACAAATTCAATGTGCCTAACCAGTGCTCAGGTGGCCATATGATCTATTTGATCTATTTGAAGGGCTGTCCAGTTCAAGTCTGATTTAGAGACAAAGAACTATCAGAAGGAAGAGGCAGGCCTTGAAGTTTTCCATCAACAGCATCTGAGCCAGGCGCCCAGGTCACCTGGTCACAGTTTTCCACACTATGGTGAGATATACTGTGTTTCTATTTCAATTATAATAATTATTTCAAAGGTTGCATCTATACATATACATTAGCATATGTAAATATTATGCAAATACTTGTCCTCTTTTGGCCTCTTTTGGGGTGATTCATAAGTAATCATCCTAGTGCCAGGTCCAGGTTTGAGGACCCTCCTCTGGTGGGTCCTGGCAGGCAATGCTCCAAATGTTACTGGGCAGCTGAGTCAACCCATTTTAATTTCCCTCCAAAGCCCCAGAGTGCCACTAGGTTAGGGGCACTGTAGGAAATTAAAAGGGTGGCTAGATCCAGCTACCTAGTGCTACTTGAAACACTGGGCCAGAAAAAATAGTAATAATAAAGGGCAGGTAAGGCAGGTATCAGCAGTGGGCCCTGAGGCGCTGACAACTGCACAAAGATTCTTGATTGTGATGCCAACCCTGCACCTAACTTAAAGACTCATTGATTTAATTTGGTCTCAAATTAAACTAACTTTCTCTGGATTGGAGGCTCTGTGAGGAAGCAAATGCATCCATATAATACTCAAGCATACCTCCATATTCCGGGCAGAGAAGACTTTAAAAAAATGCCTCTGAGCCTCAACAGATTTGTCCAAACTCTAATTATAACCCTGTTATTTCATCCCCAACCGTAATCTGAATCCAAGAGTAACTTTTTTGTTGAACAATGATACAGGTCAACCGTGTTTCATAGGTCAGAAGGTCGTGCTGAAACTCCATCTGTTTTAGTTCTCCTATGGAACCATGAAAGTCCTTTTAAACTTCAAATGTTCTGTAGCATTCCTGACTTGCCCCTAATATGCAAGAACTGTGGTCTAGAAATGTCACAGTTTTCTCCCTTTTTTTTGTTTTGATCTGCGCTGGAGAAGCATCAGCTCAAGGAAGAAAATTCAATTCAGCTGCACGCAGGTCAGTGCAGAAGGGAGGCTTACGGTGGGTGCCTCTGGCCTATAAAAAGCCTACCCTACTGAGTGCTGGCTCCGAGGCTGATTAAATACCAGCCATTTTTGACTAGAAAAAGACCAAACAAAGTGGGAGGACTTTGTTTCCCCACTCTTTGATGATTAAATTCGGTCTTGAGAGGTATTATTTATATAAACACATACTTATACGCACAGGCTGTCCTGAAGAATTAGCACATCTGCATGCTCAGGGTTAAAAGCCATACACTGTCTTATCACAAAGGCTTTGGAACAACCAGCATCTGCTTGACATGGAAAACAATTCACTGTGTATTTTTAGAGTGTCCATATAAGGTTCTCAGCTCCCTCCATTCTGGCTGATTTTCAGCCAAGGCCCAAAGTGGTCAGAGCTCAGATGGTTTATGCATGGCCTGAAAGCTCCATATCTATTTAATCAATGCAGTACCTCTCTTCTGAACTATATGAACTATATTTCTACCTCATGCTAGGGCATATAATTCAGTAGTACTTACATCGCTGGTGGGATATCTGCTTTGCTGCTTTGAAATTAAATCTAATAACCATCTGGGAGTGTAGACTGCAAAAAAAGGCAAGTATATTAATGCTGGGACATGATGCTTAGGGTAATGTCTGTTTTGGTCTATAGTATGACTAAATTTGGATCCAAACCTAGTCCCCATATTTGCCTCTATTAGGGTGACCACTTATGAATCGCCAAAAAAAGGAAATGCATCACCAAAAAAGAGGACAAAAGGGGAAGGTGATTTGCATCAAATGTCCGTACGCTAATGTATATGTATAGATGCAAATTTAGAAATTACTATTCTAATTTAAATTGAAATACAGTATATCTCTGTGATATATACACAGTATATCTCTGTCACCTGTGACCAGGTTGACTTGTGTGCCTGCCTGTCTGCCCGCTGCCCAGGGACTTCCTGTCTATGGGCAACAGTTCCTAGTGTGCATTATCTTTAAACTAAAATTGGACCGGACAGCTCTTCAAACAGAGGACACCTTCAAATAGAGGATGGTCCTCTGGCAGCCCTTCAAATACAGGACTGTCTTCTGTAAAAGAGGACATATGGCCACCCTATTTTCCATGCATCTTGAGTGTGGCTCCTGAGGATACACTGAGCAGTCAGCTAAAAGTTTCTCCCAAGGCTTTTGCAGAGCACATCCTGCTCAAACAGCTAAGAAAATGGTGTATCTATACTATGGGATTCAATTGTAAGTCTGGGAAATTCTGGACAGGGCCGTCATCAAGGGTAGGCATAGCTGGGCACATGCCGAGGACCCACACCCCAGTAGGGGCCCACTGACAAGAGGCCCTTGAACTTGTTCCAGCTTTTCCCCACTGCGACTTGCTTGTTCACCTGCCTCTTGCTCTGGCCCAGACCACAGTGGTGGTGAGAAGGAGGAGCAGTAGATGCCACAGCCGACTTGCTCACGGCTCTTAGCCTGTCAAGCAAGCAAGTGGTAACAGTGATGAGAGAGAAGAGGAGGAGCAGTAGCAGCTGATGATGATGGCAGTGAGAAGACAGTCTCACTGAGGGTGTCTTCCCAAGTTTCCTCAGAAACTACTGCCGGTGGGGAGGGGAGGCAAGAAATATCTTGCTGAGCACCCTTACAAAACTACAATTCTTGGGATTGTTTTGGGGAAGTCATGACACAAAAGAACAATCAGAAGTCTGCAGTGTAGAAAGGCCCTTACTCAGGCAACCATAGGTATGTGAAGATAACAAATTCTTCTTCTATCCATATCTGTCTGTCTCTCTGTCAAGACATACAGGTTACATATATAGATTATGGCTTGAATCTTGCATTGCCCTTCCATTCATGGAAGTTCTCCTTCTGTGAACGAAAGAGACCTTGTTGCAGTGGAGGTTCCTGCCGGTGAAGGTGGGGAGATAATTTTTGCTAATTCCCCATCCGCACTGCAGACTCCAGCACCAACTCTCATAGGAGCTATCTAAGGTGCTTAACCTATTTGGGGGATAGGGTTCAGCACCTTGGATAGCTTCTTTAGAGTTCTAGCCGGTTCTGACTAAAACCCAGAATGGATACACATCTCCACCGAAATCGGAGGCACCCACCTCCACTGCTTTTAGGTCATTTCCAATGCTATGATCCTATAGTATCATCAGATTAAGTGCATACATGGGCAAGTGTCCATCCACCACCCACCCCAGTCCAGTTCCATTTTAAGGGATCCCATCTGGATCGCCATTGTTTTACTTTTCCTTTAAAAATGTGCTCCTTGCAGGAGATGATCAGTAAGGCAGTGGCTATGCTTTTGCCTTACACATTACACTTAAATCTGGACTGTGAATTTAAACAGACTTCAGTGTAGTAGAACTGAATCAAAAGTGTTTTGTATAAAACCAGCCATTTCTTGGTGGGCGTGAATGACAGTCTGATAATGGCTTTGGAAGATGAGATTTTGCTCCTGGGAGAATCGTAAATGGGTGTTTCAGCTGTTTCAGCTGTTTCTTCATTGGCATTGTAGTGCAGAATGAAAGTATTTTTATTCATTCGTTCATTTGTAGTTCTACCCTCCTTTCTGGCCAAGCAGAACCCCTGAAGCAACTTAAATCATCCATTTCTCTCCTCCTTTTCTCTCTCTCCCTTTCTCTCTCATAAGACACACACACACACACACACACACACACACACCACTTTAATATAATTAAACCTTCACTAGTCAAATGATAAAACAAAACAAAAAACCAAATCTATTTAAAAGCAGTAAGGTACAAATATTTGTGCAGTCTTGCAGAGAAGGAGATTGGTAAATGCCTTCCCCAAAAGTCAGGTATTCACCATCCACCTAAAAACAGAGCCCCAAGGAATTGGTCAGCTGGGCCAGCCTAGCTACTGGGTTCCACATGGAAGACCTGGATCTGAAAGAAAACTACCTCACCTCTGATGGTAGGACCTCAGTGGCAGATCTCAAGGCAGAGGAAGGGGAATATAGGGCAGAAGGTGTTACACAAGAACATAAGAAGAGCAGTGCTAGGTCAGACCAAAGGCCCATCCAGTCCAGCATTCTGTTCACACAGTGGCCAACCAGATGCCTGTAGGAAGCCCACAGGTAGGACATGAGTGCAACAGCACCCTCCCACTCCTGTTCGCCAGCAACTGGTATACTGCCTCTGATACTGGAGGTAATATATAGCCATCATGACTAGTATCCATTAATAGCCTTATCCTCCATGAATTTTTCTAAGCCATCTAATGCTTTGGAGCATTGTGAGCAATGACAAAGGCAATCACTTCATGCTTATTAGAGTGCCAGAAGAGGGGGTGCAAGGCAGCAACAGCAGCTGCAAGGGACCCACAGCAGCTACTTGCAGATGTTGCGTGCTGATGCCAACGGGTAGTGGAAAGCAGTGATGGTGCAAGTATGAGAATAGGGGTGTTTGCAAGTATAGAAGAGTGTCCCTATTACCAGAGCCCTCCCAAGACATTTTGCTTCCTGAGGCAAAAAATCAAGATGGCACCCCTTCACATTCCATGTACAAAAGCTGACTGGACTGGCAGGTGAATCATACTTCAACGCTGGTGATGGGACAGCATCCTCTACCTGAAAGCAACAGGTTATCTGAGGAGACGCAGGGCAGGCCGCACGACCCACAGCTCTCTCCTCCAACGCTTTGCTCTACCTCCCAGCATCTGCTGCCTGAGGTGACTACTTCACTCTGCCTAATAGTAGAGCTGGCCCTGCCTATTTCCCTGGGTGAGACTGCAGAACTGAAGAGAGACCTACAGTTTATGGGAGGCCTTAGGTCCCACTGCCTCCCAAGAAGGACAATTGGTCTCCATCCATTGGCCAGTGAAGGAGCAGCTGCATATTGATATATGCCCATTGTCTCTGTATAAGGCCTTTGCTGTGAGTCCCTTTAGAGACCCTGTAGGAAGTGTTACACTTGCTTCCTCCCTGCCTGCCTAAAATAACACTGTGCTCTGATGCTCACTTTCCTCTTCCTTCACCGTTCCATTTTCTACTTGTGTCTATTAGATTGTAAGCCTGCAGGCAGGGGTCTGCCTTTTCCTAGTATACAGCCTACCTTAACCTAGTGCCCTCCAGATGTGTTGGACTTCAACTCCCATCACCCCCAGCCAACATGGCTAAGGATCAGAAATGCTGGGGGTTGTAGTCCAAAACATCTGGCAGGTACCAGGTTGGGGAAGACTGCGGTAATATCTGCGCAGTGCTAAGAAAAGAATTAAGCACTTTATAAGTGCTTAATCATGATTCTCATGATCCCTGCCTTACCCTAGTCTAGCAGAATTCAAATTTTCCCATTTCTGGGGAGTGTTCTGTACATTGTCAAGTAAGTTCAGAGGGACTTCTTCTTATCCCTTTGGGAAAATGCTGGTCCAGTTATTCATACAAACAAATGCACTGTTGCTGCATGGCACATTGCATGTAAAGATATATTGAAAGAATCCCCCCAAGCAATTCCATATCAGTAGTAATTTAAGGTATCAGTTATATACACTTAATTTCACATACTTATTCAAGGCTTTCCATTTAGGAAAAAGACCTGAGTGTGTGTGTGTGTGTGCGTGTGTGTGTGTAATTGGTTGCCTTCTTATGCAGACCACCACAATCGCCTTCTACCCTTGCTTCTGTCACCTTTGACCTTTTAATGCTGCTGTCCCCCTGCCCTTTCACCCCATACATGACAAAGCTGAGAACCAAACTCCTAACTCCAGACTACAGTGTAATAATTAAGTGGAGTCACGCTAGCTATTACAGAGGCAAATCTGCAACTGATTAAGAGGCCTATTTTCCCGCAATTAATTTTCAGAGGCAAAGGGATGTTTGATGTCGAATGTCTTTGTTCTTGTTAATTGTCTCCTATTTGTTGCATGTTCTCAGGCCCTGTGAAAATGGACATTGCAAGTTCAGCTTCTCCAACAGTCCACAGATGTACATGTTTTAACTCAGTCCAGGTGTTCTTTTTTCACAGGTTTGGTGTCATGTGGAAATCCTTGGGTGTGTTGTTCTCATTATTCTTGGTGATGTTGTTCAAAATAGCCAGTTCCAAACATTCTCTCACCTTCATGCTCTTAAAAGCCCAAGATTCTTTTCTACTGAGGCATAAGATGGCCATGTGTCCTATTTTATGGAGCTGTGAGACTCAGCCTTCTATCTGATGGCTGTCCAATCCAAGTCCAGTTTAAAGCTAAAGAACCATCAGAGGGAGAGCAGCAGGGGTCTTTAAGCTGCGCATCAACAGTTAGCTCCTGGATAACAGACTATGCAGGCACACATGGTCTCCTGGTCAGTTTTCCCCATTATGGTGAGATGTTTTGAATTTCTATTTAAGTTATAGTAATGATTTCTAAATTTGCATCTATACATATAAATGTTGTTGTTGTTGTTGTTCAGTCGTTCAGTCGTGTCCGACTCTTCGTGACCCCATGGACCATAGCACGCCAGGCCTTCCTGTCCTGCGCTCTCTCCCGGAGCGTGCTCAAGTTCATATTCATTGCATCCGTGATGCTATCTAGCCATCTCATCCTCTGCCGTCCCCTTCTCCTTTTGCCTTCAGTCTTTCCCAGCATCAGGGTCTTTTCCAGGGAGTTTTCTCTTCGCATTAGGTGGCCAAAATATTGGAGCTTCAGCTTCATTATCTGTCCTTCCAATGAGCACTCAGGGTTGATTTCCTTTAGGATGGACTGATTTGACCTCCTTGCAGTCCAGGGGACTCGTAAGAGTCTTCTCCAGCACCACAGTTCGAAAGCATCAGTTCTTCGGCGCTCAGCCTTCCTTATAGTCCAGCTCTCACAGCCATACATTACTACTGGGAAAACCATAGCTTTGATTAGACGGACCTTTGTCGGCAAGGTGATGTCTCTGCTTCTTACTATGCTGTCTAGGTTGGCCATAGCTTTCCTCCCAAGGAGCAAGCGTCTTTTAATTTCATGGCTATAGTCACCGTCTGCGGTGATCTTGGAGCCCAAGATAGTAAAAAGTGTCACTGCTTCCATTTCTTCCCCTTCTATATGCCAGGAAGTGATGGGGCCAGATGCCATGATCTTCGTTTTTTTAATGTTGAGTTTCAAACCAGCTTTTGCACTCTCCTCTTTCACCCTCAACAAGAAGCTCTTTAGATCCTCTTCGCTTTCTGCCATTAGGGTGGTATCGTCTGCATATCGGAGGTTGTTGATAATTCTCCCAGCAATCTTAATTCCGACCTCTGATTCATCCAACCCGGCATTTCTCATGATGTACTCTGCATATAAGTTAAATAAGCAGGGTGACAATATGCAGCCTTGTCGTACTCCTTTCCCAATTTTGAACCAATCAGTTGTTCCATGTCTGGTTCTGACTGTTGCTTCTTGACCCTCATACAGGTTTCTCAGGAGACAGGTAAGGTGGTCTGGTACTCCCATCACTTTAAGAATTTGCCACAGTTTGTTGTGATCCACACAATCAAAGGCTTTAGCGTAGTCAATGAAGCAGAAATAGACGTTTTTCTGGAATTCTCTTGCTTTCTCCATGATGCAGCGAATGTTGGCGATTTGATCTCTAGTTCCTCTGCCTCTTCTAAACCCAGCTTGTACTTCCGGTAGTTCTCGGTTCACATACTGCTGAAGCCTAGCTTGTAGGATTTTGAGCATCACCTTGCTGGCATGTGAAATGAGCGCAATTGTGCGGTAGTTTGAACACTCTTTGGCGTTGCCCTTCTTTGGAATTGGAATGTAAACTGACCTTTTCCAGTCTTGTGGCCACTGCTGAGTGTTCCAGATTTGTTGGCATATTGAATGCAGCACTTTTACAGCATCATCTTTTAGGATTTTAAATAGCTCAGCTGGAATACTGTCATCTCCGCTAGCTTTGTTGTTACTAATGCTTCCTAAGGCCCACTTGACTTCACTCTCTAGGATGTCCGGCTCAAGTTCAGTGACCGCACTATCATGGCTATCAGGGACATTCAGATCTTTCCTGTATAGTTCTTCTGTGTATTCTTGCCACCTCTTCTTAATCTCATCTGCTTCTGTTAGGTCCCTGCCTTCTTTGTCCTTTATCATGCCCATCTTTGCACAAAACGTTCCCTTGAGATCTCCAATTTTCTTGAAGAGATCTCTAGTCTTTCCCATTCTGTTGTTTTCCTCGATTTCTTTGCATTGTTCATTTAAGAAGGCCTTCTTGTCTCTCCTTGCTATTCTCTGGAACTCTGCATTCAGTTGGGTATATCTTCCCCTTTCTCCCTTGCTTTTCACTTCCCTTCTTTCGTGAGCTACTTGTAAAGCCTCATCAGACAGCCACTTTGCTTTCTTGCATTTCTTTTTCTTTGGGATGGATTTCGTTGCTGCCTCCTTAACAATGTTACGGACCTCTGTCCATAGTTCCTCAGGCACTCTATCAGGTCTAATCCCTGAAATCTATTCCTCACCTCCACTGTATATTCATCAGGGATATGATTTAGGTCATACCTGAACGGTTTAGTGGTTTTCCCGACGTTCTTCAATTTAAGCTGAAATTTTGCAAGAAGCAGCTCATGATCTGAGCCACAGTCAGCTCCAGGTCTTGTTTTTACTGACTGTATGGAGCTTCTCCATCTTTGGCTGCAAAGGACATAATCAATCTGATTTCGATATTGACCATCTGGTGACGTCCATGTGTAGAGTCGCCTCTTGTGCTGTTGGAAAAGAGTGTTTGCTATGATCAGCATGTTCTCTTGGCAAAACTCTATTAGCTTTTGTCCTGCTTCATTTTGTACACCAAGGCCATGCCTGCCTGTTATCCCGGTGATTTCTTGACTTCCTACTTTAGCATTCCAATCCCCTATGATGAAGAGGACATCTTTTTTTGGTGTTAGTTCTAGAAGGTGTTGTAGGTCTTCATAGAACCGATCAACCTCAGCTTCTTCGGCCTCAGTGGTTGGGGCATAGACTTGAATTACTGTGATGTTGAATGGTTTGCCTTGGATTCGTACTGAGATCATTTTATCATTTTTAAGATTGTACCCCAATACTGCTTTTCCCACCCTTTTGTTGACTATGAGTGCCACTCCATTTCTTCTAAGGGATTCTTGCCCACAATAGTAGATATGATGGTCACCTGAATTAAATTCGCCCATGCCTGTCCATTTTAGTTCGCTGATTCCCAAGATGTCGATGTTCAATCTTGCCATCTCATGTTTGACCACCTCCAGCTTACCTTGATTCATTGATCTGACATTCCAGGTTCCTAAACAATATTGTTCTTTACAGCATCGGATTTTCTTTTCACCACCAGACACATCCACAGCTGAGTGTCCTTTCGGCTTTGGCCCAGCCGCTTCACTCTTTCTGGCGCTACTTGGAAATACCCTCTGCTCTTCCCCAGTAGCATATTGGACACCTTCCGACCTGAGGGGCTCATCTTCCGGCGTCATATCTTTTAGCCTTGTGATACGTTCCATGGGGTTTTCTTGGCAAGAATACTGGAGTGGGTTGCCATTTCCTTCTCCAGTGGACCACATTTTGTCAGAACTCTCTGCCATGACCTGTCCATCTTGGGTGGCCCTGCACGGCATAGCTTATGGCTTCACTGAGTTACGCAAGCCCCTTCGCCACAACAAGGCAGTGATCCATGAAGGGGACATATAAATGTACTATTTATTAATTCAAAGTATCTATAAGCCTCTTCTTAGGGTCAAGCCCTCACAAAGCAACAAAGAGGAATGGTACAAGATACATTAAGGGCCCAATCCAATGCATGTTTAGACAGAAAAAAAAGGCCTACACCTCCCAGCATGCCCCAGCCAGCACACCTAAGAGGAGAATTGCTGTGAATCACAGAAGCCATTCATAGTGACTATATAAGCTTTCAAGGCCATCTTAATGGCCTGAAGGTGCTAACCATAAATCAGTCAGTACAAAAGATAAAGAAAGGAACCATATAGTTATAAAGTGGGTATAATTGTAACTGAACAATATCAATCTAGTGAGTTTCTTATAAAACAATGATTACAGTTGTTGTAGCTGGTGGAATACTTATTATTATTTGTTGACGAGAACTCTGGATATATCCCATTTCATTGCTTCTTCAAAACCAATTTAAAGAACAATCTCATGTCCCCTAGATACTGTCCAGGGGAGATAGGATTTTTTGGTTTCCCAGCTCCAAGCCCATAGACAGTGCTACATAGCTGGGAAACTGTGCTCCCCACCCCCTCGTAGCTCAAGCAGAAAGAACCCCAGCACCTCCGCCTCTGTGCTCGTAACACGGAGTATGGAAGGGTGAAAATGGAGCGCTCCTGGGGGCAGGGATGGGAGGAGACCACTGAAGCTGTTTTAGACAGCTTCCTATGTGGTCTCCAGCCCCGTTCCCACTCCCTCTCCAAAGCCGCACTTAGATGCACGAAAACGTGCTGCTTCCACCCTGCGTTGGATAGGCGGTTGCCTCTGACTTAAGGGGAGGTTGGAGGTGCCCATCTATCTCTGTAGGATTGCACGCTTAAAGCCAAAAATTCCTCCATCAAAAGAACATTTCTTACTCATGGAGGGCAGCTGAATCCTGCCCTGCTTCTCAACAGTAAGATCTCCATTTGCAATGTTCGATTTGGATAAAGAAGAAACTTCTGCTCCTTCTTACAATGTAGCATCTCCATCAGCCACCTTAGGCCTTTGGGTTGTTCATTACTTCATCTGGATGAGGGCTATACTATCATTAAATAAAACTTAATTATGATGCGTATCTTGATGGCTAGCATAGGGTTAAGGGAGAACATTGCTTGGTTGATACTTTATTGCAAATGTATCTAATTTTGCACTTTTGAGCCTATATACAAACCAACATTCAATTATCCTTTCCAATTCACAGAATTCTGCAATGGGGTTCTCAAAATTGGAGTCTAATCAAACAATGCATACAAAAATGCATATATTAGGGAAATGTGCAGGATATATTGTGTGTATATTAATGAAATAGTCTTCCAAAATGCATTATATATGAGATCATTACTTGCCAAAAATGTGTATGTTAAGCAAAATCGCATACAAAATGCATGTATAAGGAGAAATGCACACAAAAATGCACACAAATGTTCGTGCTAACTTTTTCATTCTTTTTTTAAAAAATCTCAGCCTGTGAAAATGGGACCAACTGAACTTAAGACTGGAAAAATGAGAAACTGAGAGAAACCAAAACTGACAGATTCATCCATCCCTAGGTTAGGGGGAGGATTCCCTTCCCATGAAAG
Source organism: Heloderma suspectum (assembly GCF_057233095.1). Taxonomy (NCBI): domain Eukaryota; kingdom Metazoa; phylum Chordata; class Lepidosauria; order Squamata; family Helodermatidae; genus Heloderma; species Heloderma suspectum. The sequence goes on from NC_139461.1 coordinate 294,093,202, forward strand.
GTTTAACTGCCCCCCTTCCTTATTGAAATGCAGACTTTATTTTGACAGGCCTTCAATGCTTGATAGCTGTCCCACCACCACAGACTGTGGTTCCGTTGCTGCGCTGCCTAGCAGCAAAGAGCATCCCAGGGAAGAGGGGACAGCTTTCTTGGACTTGAGCATTCACTGAACGCACAGAAAGTTGAAGTCAACCTGTTTCGCAATGTCTTATTTGCATCCTGACAGTAGTCAAGGCACAACTGGCTGGGACATAGAGAGGCTGTACCTAGATTACAGAATCGTCTTCTTCAGGAGCTCCATTTGGCCCTCTCTCTACCTGTCTTCCACCATATTATTATTATTATTATTATTATTATTATTATTATTATTATTATTATTCCAGCAGGTATTTCATCTGCCAGGCTGAGTGATCTGACCCTTTGTTCGCAGGCTGCATTTACCCTAGAAAGGCTACTTATGAATCACTAAAAAAGGGGGGGAAATGCATCACCAAAACAGAGGACAAAAGAGGACATTGATTTCCATAAATTTGCGTATGCTAATTTATAGGTATATATGCAAATTGAGAAATTATTACTATAATTTAAATAGAAATACAGTACACCTTACCATAGTACGGATGACTGTGACCAGGTGACCTGAGTGCCTTGTTCAATCTGCTGTCCAGGTGCTGTCCATGGGCAACTTCAAGGCACAGCTCTTCCTTCTGATGGTTCTTCAATGTCGTATCAGACTTGGACCGGACAGCCCTTCAAATAGAGGCTATTCCTATGTAAAAGAGGGCACATGGCCACCCTATGTTGTATCTGCCTCTGTTTTTATTGTTTCTATCTACTTGTTTCACTGTGGCAAATTCTTAAAGAGATGGGAGTACCAGACCACCTTACCTGTCTCCTGAGAAACCTGTACAAGGGTCAAGAAGCAACAGTAAGAACCGGACATGGAACAACCGATTGGTTCAAAATTGGGAAAGGAGTACGACAAGGCTGCATATTGTCGCCCTGCTTATTTAATTTATATGCAGAGTACATCATGAGAAATGCCAGGTTGGATGAATCACAGGTCGGAATTAAGATTGCCGGGAGAATTATCAACAACCTCAGATATGCAGACAGTACCACCCTAATGGCAGAAAGCGAAGAGGATCTAAACAGCCTCTTGTTGAGAGTGAAAGAGGAGAGTGCAAAAGCTGGTCTGAAACTCAATATTAAAAAACTAAGATCATGGCATCTGGCCCCATCACTTCCTGGCATTTAGAAGGGGAAGAAATGGAAGCAGGGACACATTTTATTTTCTTGGGCTCCAAGATCACCGCAGATGGTGACTGTAGCCATGAAATTAAAAGATGCTTGCTCCTTGGGAGGAAAGTTATGGCAAACCTACACAGCATAGTAAGAAGCAGAGACATCACCTTGCCGACAAAGGTCCGTCTAATCAAAGCTATGGTTGTCCCAGTAGCAACGTATGGCTGTGAGAGCTGGACTATAAGGAAGGCTGAGCGCCGAAGAATTGATGCTTTCGAACTGTGGAGCTGGAGAAGACTCTTACGAGTCCCCTGGACTGCAAGGAGGTCAAATCAGTCCATCATAAAGGAAATCACCCCTTCATGGATCACTGCCTTGTTGTGGCGAAGGGGCTTGCTTAACTCAGTGAAGCCATAAGCTATGCCGTGCAAGGCCACCCAAGACAGACAGGTCATGGCAGAGAGATCTGACAAAATGTGGTCCACTGGAGAAGGAAATGGCAACCCACTCCAGTATTCTTGCCAAGAAAACCCCATGGAACGTATCACAAGGCTAAAAGAGATGACGCCAGAAGATGAGCCCCTCAGGTCGGAAGGTGTCCAATATACTACTGGGGAAGAGCAGAGGGTATTTCCAAGTAGCGCCAGAAAGAGTGAAGTGGCTGGGCCAAAGCCGAAAGGACACTCAGCTGTGGATGTGTCTGGTGGTGAAAAGAAAATCTGATGCTGTAAAGAACAATATTGTTTAGGAACCTGGAATGTCAGATCACTGAATCAAGGTAAGCTAGAGGTGGTCAAACATGAGATGGCAAGATTGAACATCGACATCTTGGAAATCAGCGAACTAAAATGGACAGGCATGGGTGAATTTAATTCAGGTGACCATCATATCTACTACTGTGGGCAAGAATCCCTTAGAAGAAATGGAAGCACTCATAGTCAACAAAAGGGTGGGAAAAGCAGTACTGGGGTACAATCTTAAAAACGATAGAATGATCTCAGTACGAATCCAAGGCAAACCATTCAACATCACAGTAATTCAAGTCTATGCCCCAACCACTGATGCCAAAGAAGCTGAGGTTGATCAGTTCTATGAAGACCTACAACACCTTCTAGAACTAACACCAAAAAAAGATGTCCTCTTCATCATAGGGGATTGGAATGCTAAAGTAGGAAGTCAAGAAATCACTGGGATAACAGGCAGGCATGGCCTTGGTGCACAAAATGAAGCAGGACAAAAGCTAATAGAGTTTTGCCAGGAGAACACGCTGATCATAGCAAACACTCTTTTCCAACAGCACAAGAGGCGACGCTACACATGGACATCACCAGATGGTCAATATCAAAATCAGATTGATTATGTCCTTTGCAGCCAAAGATGGAGAAGCTCTATACAGTCAGTCAAAACAAGACCTGGTGCTGACTGTGGCTCAGATCATGAGCTTCTTGTTGCAAAATTTCAGCTTAAATTGAAGAACGTCGGGAAAACCACTAAACCATTCAGGTATGACCTAATCATATCCCTTATGAATATACAGTGGAGGTGAGGAATAGATTTCAGGGATTAGACCTGATAGACAGAGTGCCTGAGGAACTATGGATGGGGGTCCGTAACATTGTTCAGGAGGCAGCAACGAAATCCATCCCAAAGAAAAAGAAATGCAAGAAAGCCAAGTGGCTGTCTGATGAGGCTTTACAAGTAGCTGAGGAAAGAAGGGAAGTGAAAAGCAAGGGAGAAAGGGGAAGATATATCCAACTGAATGCAGAGTTCCAGAGAATAGCAAGGAGAGACAAGAAGGCCTTCTTAAATGAACAATGCAAAGAAATCAAGGAAAACAACAGAATGGGAAAGACTAGAGATCTCTTCAAGAAAATTGGAGATCTCAAGGGAACGTTTTGTGCAAAGATGGGCATGATAAAGGACAAAGAAGGCAGGGACCTAACAGAAGCAGATGAGATTAAGAAGAGGTGGCAAGAATACACAGAAGAACTATACAGGAAAGATCTGAATGTCCCTGATAGCCATGATTGTGCGGCCACTGAACTTGAGCCGGACATCCTAGAGAGTGAAGTCAAGTGGGCCTTAGGAAGCATTAGTAACAACAAAGCTAGCGGAGATGACAGTATTCCAGCTGAGCTATTTAAAATCCTAAAAGATGATGCTGTTAAAGTGCTGCATTCAATATGCCAACAAATTTGGAACACTCAACAATAGCCGCAAGACTGGAAAAGGTCAGTTTACATTCCAATTCCAAAGAAGGGCAACGTCAAAGAGTGTTCAAACTACCGCACAATTGCGCTCATTTCACATGCCAGCAAGGTGATGCTCAAAATCCTACAAGCTAGGCTTCAGCAGTATGCGAACCGAGAACTACCGGAAGTACAAGCTGGGTTTCGAAGAGGCAGAGGAACTAGAGATCAAATCGCCAACGTTCGCTGGATCATGGCAAAAGCAAGAGAATTCCAGAAAAACATCTATTTCTGCTTCATTGACTACGCTAAAGCCTTTGATTGTGTGGATCACAACAAACTGTGGCAAATTCTTAAAGTGATGGGAGTACCAGACCACCTTACCTGTCTCCTGAGAAACCTGTACGAGGGTCAAGAAGCAACAGTCAGAACCAGACATGAACAACCGAGTGGTTCAAAACTGGGAAAGGAATACGATAAGGCTGCATATTGTCCCCCTACTTATTTAACTTATATGCAGAGTACATCATGAGAAATGCCGGGTTGGATGAATCACAGGTCGGAATTAAGATTGCCGGGAGAATTATCAACAACCTCCAATATGCAGACGATACCACCCTAATGGCAGAAAGTGAAGAGGATCTAAAGAGCTTCTTGTTGAGGGTGAAAGAGGAGAGTGCAAAAGCTGGTTTGAAACTCAACATTAAAAAAACTAAGATCATGGCATCTGAACCCATCACTTCCTGGCGTATAGAAGGGGAAGAAATGGAAGCAATGACACATTTTACTTTCTTGGGCTCCAAGATCACCGCAGACGGTGACTGTAGCCATGAAATTAAAAGATGCTTTCTCCTTGGGAGGAAAGCTATGGCCAACCTAGACAGCATAGTAAGAAGCAGAGACATCACCTTGCCGACAAAAGTCCGTCTAATCAAAGCTATGGTTTTCCCAGTAGTAATGTATGGCTGTGAGTGCTGGACTATAAGGAAGGCTGAGTGCCAAAGAAGTGATGCTTTCGAACTGTGGTGCTGGAGAAGACTCTTACGAGTCCCCTGGACTGCAAGGAGGTCAAATCAGTCAATCCTAAAGGAAATTAACCCTGAGTGCTCATTGGAAGGACAGATACTGAAGCTGAAGCTCAAATATTTTGGCCACCTAATGCAAAGAGAAAACTCTCTGGAAAAGACCCTGATGCTGGGAAAGACTGAATGCAAAAGGAGAAGGGGACGACAGAGGATGAGATGGCTAGATAGCATCACCGATGCAATGAATATGAACTTGAGCACACTCCGGGAGAGAGCGCAGGACAGGAAGGCCTGGTGTGCTATGGTCCATGGGGTCACGAAGAGTCGGACACGACTTAACTACTGAACAACAAATTTACTTGTTTCATTGTGTTGTTAATTTTTGTATTAATTCTGCAATTTTTAAAATTGTTGTAAGCTGTCCCTAGCACTGTTTCTGAAGCAGGACAGGATAGAAATAGTCTTTAAATAAATCTCTCTTTCGATGCAAAGCCTTCATCTGACTCTTTAAATCAAGTGCTCATCTTTGTAAGATCTTACTGACTGAACAGAACTTCCAACATTCCAGAAATCTAGTTTTACCCTTGCAGGAATTGCACTGCAAGGCTAAGCCCAGCATGTCTGAATCTTCTGCATCCCTCACAAAGTATCATGTAAGGACAAGCCCATCATATGTATACCTCATTACTTGCATCAGCCCATTGGCATGTGAGCCTCAGTCAACTGAATGAAGCAGAAAGGTGCAGGAGCAGCATTTTGCAAAAAAAAATCTCAAAGGAGGCCACATCCTTTACTGGCAATCTCATCTCTGAGTCGATGTTATCATAAGCTGTATTGTCTAATACTTGCATTGAGACAGTGATATGACTAGTGCTATCTTGGAGACTTTCTTCCTGGGTGACATGGATGCAACCTGATGATTAATGGTTGAATGAAAGGAAACCATAGTGCTGCCAGAATGGAAGTTCTCAAGAGAAAACTAATTCAACATGAAGTAACATTCCTATGCTGCAGAAAATATTGGACTCGGATGCAGCAAATGTAATAGGTTGTTTGTTGTGCCAGCTACTGGCAGTTTTATCCTGCTTTGAGGGTACTTTCAGGCTGTATAAGATCACCCAAAATAAGGGCACATCCACCACATGAGAAAGTACTGTGCTCAGCCAGCTAGTGCAAAATGGCAAATGCAGGAAGTGTTCCCTTTTGGTCACTGTAAAGATTTGCCTAACCGCTCTCCAGGGCCGTCCCAAGGCATTTTGCTGCCTGAGGTGAAGGCCAAGATGATGCCCTCTCACATTCCATATACAAAAGCCAACTGGACTGTTTCTTCAACACTGGCAATGGGGCAGCATCCTACAACACATCTGAAGGCAGCAGCCTAGCTTAGCCTGGCACACAGCTCTCTCCTCCAAGGCTTTGCTGCTGTCTTCCAGCATCTGCTGCCTGAAGTGACTGCCTCACTCTGCTTAATGGTAGGGCCAGCCCTGCTTCTCTCTAGTTCCTGAGCCATTTGCAAATGCTGCTATCAAAGCTGTCCTTCATGAGGACTAGAAGCGTCATTTTTAAAAATATATATATCCAGAGATCTTGAAGGTTTCCAGACAGCACTCGGCAAGAAATGTTGAACTTGCAGTGGCAACCACAGATATGTGAAATATACACAGTCTTTCTCTTGAAATTCTGGAGCTTCTCATAATGCAATCAACTGTAATAACCCTGAATAGCTGAGGGGAAAGTCTGCAGCCGGGACGTAGAACAGCAGCAACGCTGATTCCAGGCTGGGGGTCGGAGATCAGTGAAAGAATGAAGAAGGCAGCACCTCAAATTCAAATGCAGCAAAAAAATGATCCGAATGGAGGTAGAAAAATCATTCTTGATTATAACACCATTCAACTAGTTTCAGCATGTTTTTAAAATAGGAAAATATATAATTGACAATCCCTGTTTATACATTCCAAAAGCAGTTGCATATGATATACTCATATGCAGCTCCGTCAAAGGAAGACTTCCATCCTTTATTCATCACCCCCTGATGAAGAGCCGTTTCAGCTCAGAACACACTGGGATGGAACTCACTGAATACTAGTAACAGTTTCTTGTACCTGTTTGAAATGTTTTCTATTACAGGTGGAGATGAGATGCATCCTACTCCCCACAGTGTGGGCTGTATGTGAGCATCTGAGAGTCAAGGTCTAAGGTTGTTAGGTCACCGATTTCACATGACATTGCCGGGAAACATTCCACCAAGGTTGCGGGTCAAGCTATGCAGAGCTTCAATGAGGCTCAGATCTAGGGAACTTCATACATAGCCCTAGATGGACGGCCAGCCCTTCAGGCAAAGAGGTTCTGCAGACACACAATCAAGCAAGCTGTGTGGCATCGTCTTGTCAAAGATGCTGCATGAATCAGGTACTTTGGAAGGGGATCATCACCTTTCCCCACCAAACAGCTGATCATCACAACTGCAGCTTCTTTATTGGGTTATGTACATTCTTACAGCCAGTGGCATGCCAGAAATTTTGATTTGCCAAAGCTCATCATGACAGCCCCCATAGTGATGCCCTCAATGAGAATCCACAGTCATGCCCCCAGGACATTATATGTAGTGTGTGTGTGTATGTAGGGTGTGTCTGTGTGTGTCTGTGTGTGTGTGGAGAGAGAGAGAGACAGAAAGAACTCTTAAGAAAAAAGAAAGAAAGTGTGTTACAAGCCAATGGTGAGCCCTACATGTGAGAAACTTTTGAGAATTTCTCCTCCCCTGGACAAATTTGGTGAAATTGTACCTTGAACTCCCAATTTCTTGGCCCACAAATAGGGTGGAGAATTTCAAAAGGCCTTTTGCGCACAGCTCTAGTGTATATGCATTATGCTCTATGTAGGTATATACAGAGAGAGAGAGAGAGAGAGAGAGAGAGTTTATATAGTTCTAGATAGAATCTATCTCCTGCCTTTCTATTATTTATACTCGAAAGAGCTAGCACTCTAGTTCAGGGGCTGCATATGATGCTGGCATGGGGCTCAGCGGCACACACACACACACACATTTACACATGCATGTGCACACACACATCCCAGAGATCCTGGTATAGATTGGTCTTTTCCTCGCTCCTAGTAGCAGTGGGGAAAGAGCGATTCAGGTGAGGATCTGGGGGACGCAATGAAGAAGCTTCTCTCCTCCTTTCCCTCCCCCAGCAATCCTGAATGGTCTCCATTCCCTCTGCCAGAGACCCTCATACAGTTTGCTCTTCCCTCTCTGGAGAGAGCAATCTGTATCACTGGTAGAAATGGGACACTCAGCAGAAAATTGTGGGGGGGATGCAGCAGCTGTACCATAGATTGTGCACCCCTGCTCTAGTTAAAACACCCATCATAAAATACAGACATTCAAAACAAACAAGCCACTAATAAAATCTCACAATTAAGTTTATAAGGTGTGACTACAATCCTGTGCATAGTTACCTGGGTGTAAGCTCCACTGAGCTCAGTGGTATTTCTGGACTGCAGAGGCTTGCCTTATAAAATGCATTGAGCTTTAGCAAAAGGACTTCAGGTGAATGAAATGCAACTGTAGCATTTAATTAGAAATGAAAACAACCTTGCAATGTGTGGCCCTTTATAACTGCTACTGGTGGGGATGCCACCAAAGAAAAGGAAAGAAGTATCCAGGCTCTGTGTGATTATTTTCTCCGTTCTCTGACTTCCTCTGTGCTAATCCGTCATAAGCACTAGTAAAACTGGAAAGCTTCGTTATTACTTCATTTGCCAAAGCAAGTATGGCCCACCTATTACCAGGGCACTTAATCAGATGACATCATTGCTCCTGCTCTGAAATAAGTCCCAGAGCTGTGCTCCTTTGCGTGTGCGATGCTGCCGACACTAGAAGTTACGTGGTTTATTGGTAGAATCTATTATGTTTATAATGCCCACATGTGTTCCCACCTTGGATGGTTATCTAACAAACTTCAGTATTTTTGTTATTCAGACTGAGATTGATTACAAGCGCCTGTGCAGTCTATATCACTACTAAAGCATCTAAAGCCCACCATTTCCGCACATGTCCTGATGTGGGTTGGTTTAACCCTTTACTTCCTGAAGGAAATATAAACATCCCATTTGCAATGCTTAGTCTCATAGAAAGATGTCACTTAACCCTTCAGTTACTGTTTTCTCAAAAAAACACTGCAAAGGATTTGAATTCCTTCAACAAAACAATCTTGTTTGAAGAAACAGCCACATAGATTAGCATCCACTCCTCCTTCGATGTTTCTTTTTCTAGGTTCGCATCCACTCCTCCTTCGATGTTTCTTTTTCACTCGTGGCTTTGTTTCTTTTCTGTAGCCAGCTAGCCGACTGAGGCCACTTCTCTCTAGAATTAAACTGAATATGTTGTTTTCTTGCTTGATAAGTTAAATTTTATTTTAGACCTGGGTACTGGTGGGTGGCACTGTGAGCCTGGTATAGTGGATCCAGGGCTCAGAGGGATGCAGCACTTTTTCATTAGCAGGGACACTGATGTCATCTGTCACCCCCTCAGACTTCCCTGTTCCCTCTGAGCTTAGCTGCAATCCCCACAGCAGCAATGGGAAAATGAATATTGTTCCGTGTTGTGAAGCAAAGTATTTTGGGGTAGCCCGGTCTTGAATGGGCAGTTAAGATCCATTAGCTTTCGAAAAGACCTCCTCCTGGTGGAGATGAAACTCCTCAAACTCATTTGTTGACATGGATTGACACAGATGCCTGCAATTTTGGGCTCTCCTTGGGGTTTGTGGCTATGGGGACTGTCATGATCAGCACCTGCACTTCAAAATTTATCACTACACAACCGACTGTGAGGGGCTATTAGAAAGTGAATCCAAAGAAGAGGAGGTCAGGAGCGGAGCAGTACACCCCGGGGTGGCTGGTGGATAGAGTTGCTAGGTCTCTGGTCCTCGCCTGAAGTCTCTGGTCTTCTCCCTGGGTCTCCAGGTGGGAGGGGTGGAAATCTCTGGGCAAGGGCTCTCCATCAGCTGCAGGGGGGGCCTGAGCAGGAGGCGGAGGCGGCAGGTGCATCACCACACCTACAAAGGGGATGGAGAGAGGGCTGCGCAAGGTGAGAAGCAGTGACGGCAGCTCCTCCCCGTCCTCCTCCTGCTGCTCCTGCTTGGTCCCCGTAGACAGCATCCGCAGGCACACACCCATCTCTCACCAGCCCAATCTCGGTGGCAGGGAGGCCAGCCCAGGATTGTTGGGTTGGCCTGGCAGTGGAGGGTGTGATGGGGAAAGAAAGAAGGGGGAAAGCCAGCAGCCACAGCAGGGCAGTGGTGGCAAGGTTAAAGCGGGGCCTGGCCTGGCCTGGCCTGGCCTAGCCTCGGTCATTCAGGGCAAAGCTAGGGATGGAAAAAGGGAAGAAGACGAAAGGAAAGAGCAGGAAGGAAAGAGGGAGAAATGGGAAGAAAAGAGCAGGAAAGGGGTGAAAGTAGGGAAGGGGGAGAAAAAGATAAGAGTGGGAGGAAGAGAGGCGGGGAAGACATGGCAAGAGAGAGAAAATGGCCGGGACAAGGCAGGCCCAGAAAGGCGACCCTCCAGAGATCATTTTGTGAGACAGCTGAGCCCCAGTTTTCTCAGGGACTAAGCTGAGGATAGTTCATGGGAAAGCCGCAAGGAAAACAGAAATCCCTTGAGCATGTCTCTGAGCATGTAGAGGAGGCTTCCTTCCTTCAGCCACCTCCTCCCAAACTCTAACTGCAGCCTCACCTACCAATTCGGGATGAAGGGTTTCCAGATGAAAAGCTGTTTTTTATCCACAAGGATCATCCCTACACCAGCCTAAAATCCCACATTTAAAGTGGGGCTTTCTGCTTCCGCTTTAAATGCAGGATCACAACAGACTCCCTTTACACGCACTTCCTTCCCCCCAACCTTTTCCCCCTTATCTGAGTCCTCAATATGTTTCATTATACAGCTGCTAGATGGCGCTGTGGTCTAGCTCCTCTCATTGTGGGTTTCCCTCAGTTCATGAGGGAACTGAAGCGGAACTCAAGCGCCATAATTGGATAGCTCATTATCTCCAATCTTTTAAAAAATGGAATAAAGGTCATTTAGGGAGCAATCCTACAGCAGCTAGACAGCGACTAGACAGCCTTAAATATCTAGTTTCCGACCTCCCGCTACTTCCGCGCTGCCTCTGAGGCAGCGCGGAACATCCCCATCCTCCACGCTCACAGGAGGAGCGCAGAGCAGCTGAAGAGGGGCATTCTGGGGAGAATTCCAGGGCGGGGAGGGCAGAAATGCCTGTACGACACATCCAACATATCATCCAGCAGCCTCCTCCCCCGCTCTGCCCTAACCACAGCTAGACAGCCGCAATCGGCTGTCTAGCTGAAAATGCAGGGCAGGAGGAACATGGAGGGAACGATCCCCTCCATGCTTCTCCTGCCCTGCATTGGATAGGTGGTCACCTCCAAGTTTGGAGGCAGCCACCTATCTGAATAGGATTGCGCCCTAAGCGCAGGAGACACCCTGGAGGTTACCAATATCATCTAAAGGGCCCACAAACTTCCATGAGTAACCAAACTCAGTAGCAGGAGAAAAGCTCTGTGTGAAGAAGCCCAAGAGCTTGAGTGACCTCGTGCCCTTTTAAAAATAAATGCCATGGTGGGTTCCCTCCAGCTGCATCTGTGGCAGAGAGAGGTACTTGCCTAGATAGCCCAGCCTGAGCTGCTGGACTTGAGGGCTGTTCTGTCACTTGATACAGTTTAGTAACAATGGCACATACAGATTTCTTATTAACTTCCCTATCTGAAAGAAAAGAGAGGTGAATCTTCTTCCAGTTTAACAGTGCCTCCTGCATAGTTGCCTGGAAAAGTTTCCTGCTTATGTGGATGAGCGGATGATAAGGTGATTGATAGGATGGAATTAATTACCCCTTACCACTCTTCTCCCCCCTTATTGCTCTGCTGTGCTCAAAATTAGGGTTGTTTTTTTAAAAAAAAAGTGGCAGAAGGGTGGTGCTTATGGATAAAATGGGCTTCTAAAATGAATCAGGGTGCAATGCTAGCATGTTTAGCCAGAAAACAAAAAGCCCTACAATTCCCAGCATTCCCCAGCTGGGAAATGCTGGGAGTTGTAGGGCTTTTTTCTGGCTAAACATGCATAGTATTGCGCCCTCGGTGACTGAAAATACGGGACTGTGTTTGTATGTAGGGGTAATGAGTATTTGTGTGATCTTGACTATTGGATGGGAAATAAAAGAGACATGAGAAATCAAATCCTTCAGCCCTAAGGACACTTTCTTCAATTAAACAAAAATGCTGTATGAAGGGATGCAGTAAAGAAATGTTGGCTTTAAACTGCTGAAAGGATTCATCCATCTCCTCTACTTCCCGGCAGCATATGCATGATGGTATCGCTGTACCAGAGCAGTGGTACTGCAGACTTTGTTTGGGGAAGCCCCGGAGTTCCTCAAAAGCGTAGCACTGTTGATCTTCCCCTGCAATGTTGAGGGTGTGCTGCGCCACAGGGGGCATGTGTAGTCCGTGTGAGGCAACATGGAGGCTCAACAGGTTTGGCCAGTGCCCCTCATGAGCCCTGTTTTTAGATTGTATGTCAAGAAAGGCTGGCTGAAATTAGATGATTTTATTGTTTTGTATTGCTTTTGTTTGTTGTTATTTTTGCTACAACTGATTTTGTAGTTGTGATTGTCCTGTCAACAGAAAGGATGCCAAAACACAAAGGAGTTGCTCACTATGGGCTCATCTCAGCATCATGCAGGTACCACTGGGTAGATGTCAGCAGAAAAACAGCATTTCACATGGCTGGGTATGTTTTGACAGAGGTGGAAACAATGTAAAAATCCCACTACCCTGGGATGTTGTGATAGCTATATTACACTCTGAGTCAAGGTATCTGGATTTCTCCGAACAGAGAATGATCAGCACAAGAAGCTTCAGTGGACTGTGGATAATTTTGAGAGGAATCCCCACTAGTCAAGCCTTACCAACAACAGCAGAATCCTAACCACATCTACTCAGAAGTAAGTCCCATTGGGTTCTATGGGGCTTAGGCTCCCCTCTTCTTACAATGGGCTTCTGGTGACTGGTCTGAGGGCACTTAAACCTTTCTTGCCAGAAGTGAATAAGCTAGATTAAATGTTCCCTACTCAGGCTTTGTAAATAGGGGAAAAGGAATGATCCCTTCTCTTCAGCTGGACCTGGGAGCCCCCTTTTAGCTAAGATTTCTATCTTAATTTCCAGCCAGAGAAATATTTTCTCATTTGTTAGTCTTTGTGTTTTTTATTTGAATGACATGCTCTGAGCAACTGTGATTGATGCTCAACGTATCACTTGATGACTCCACCAGGGCCCACCCCCTGTGACATCACTGGGAGCCGCTCCCATTACATCACCAGGGGGCGCCTCTGAGACATCGCCAGGGGCCATCCCTAGGTGTCAGGTTTGGGCCCTGAAATCTCAGTGTTCCAGACCCAGCAACCCTACTGGTGGGTGAGGAGATCTGGGCTTCAGCAGATGGAGGCACCTCTTCTGCTGCTCCTACTCGTGCTGCTTGCACTCCATGCCAACTGCAGTATAACCAGCAGGGTGTATGAAAACAGCCAATCAAAGAGGACAACATAACACAGTGATGCATGATGCCATGACACATAGCATTACGTCACACTACAGTTCCCAAGATGCACTTTGTTGACCCACGTGTGCAACAATTCATATATGCACAATGATCTCTTGGAATAACAGAGAACTTTCCTCCGAGACTGGATGAAGGGATTTGCAACTTGACCAGCAAATTATGATTTCTGTTGGGATAAGTTCGCCCACCAATACTCTGGTTTTCCCCTCCACTACACCACTGGACATGGCTGGATTCTTGACCTGAAAGTTAAAGACCCCAGGGCCAGGATCCAAAGACCCAGGGCATCCATGCGTGTGCTTAAGCATTTACACGCACTCATACATCTTGGGGGACAAAATATGGGACATATCACGAAAGGGCTGTAGTACAAAAAGGAGCCCACAGGAGCCCAAGTGGGCCTGTGAGTGCCCCATGCACAATCCTTTGAAGTGTGCCCCATGCATTGTTCTCTGAGCTTCTTGGGAAAGGGGTAGGATATAAATGATGGATCAAATTAAAATAAAATGAATCTCTCTCTCCCTCTCTTGCTTTCTCTGTCTCTCTGTCACACTTATTTTCCTCTCTCTTTCTCTCCTTTCTTCCTTCTCTCTCTCTCTGTCTTTCACACTCACACACACACACACACACTTGCTTTCTCTTCTTCTTCTTCTTTCTTCTTCTTCTCCTCCTCCTCCTCTTTTTCTCTCTTTCACCCACTCTTTCTTTCACACACACACACACACACACACACACACACTCTTTCTTTCTTTCTTTCTTTCTTATTGCTGAATAAAAACATTTAAAAACCCCAGAAAAAATTAGGGAAATATGCTTCATCCGTGTAGCTTTAGCTCCCCCTGTGTGTGGCTAATAGAAAGGTTATCCCACAAATATTATTTCCTTCCAGATAATTTAAAGATTCAGCGCTGCAGCCCATTACTGATGACTAGAATGGGATTTGGCCGTGTATATCTGGATCCAGAATTGCAATCTGAGGTTGCATATGTAAGAGGCTTTTAAAAATATATATGTTTCTGTGAAAACTACAAGCAAGGTTGGGGCCTCTTGAATAATACATGCTGGCAGTGCAATAAGGGATCTGAAGCCCACAAGTGATGTTCTCTCTTGCACCCACAGGAAATGTAACAGAAGGGAGGGAGGGAGGGAGGGAGGAGGCAGCTTCTGGTGTGATAGATTTTGCTCTTGATTGGTTTTTACCAGGGTTATGGGACTGTCTGAAATGTAAGAACTATAGAATATCTAGGGTGGATCCATGATGTGTATCCTACATTTCTGTTGTGTACTTCTGTGATGAATTTGCCCTTGCCTAGGGATTCTCTGAGATGTGATTTCTCAGTGTACCTATGTAGACTGGGGATAGGCAGCATGTTGCCCACAGGCACCAGTGCACTCCCAGACAGCTTCTTGGCACCCACCGAGGTGCCCCACTGCACCCACTTTTCAGTTTTTAAAACAAGATTACCAAACTTTCTTACCAGCAGCTGGGATCGCTTCAAAGCCAAGTGAGGGTCTCTACCTGCTCCCCTCTTCTTTCCCCTGAATGCCGCTGGGCCTCATGTGGAGCTCAGATGCGTTCTTAGGAAATGAAGATGGCAGGTGCCTGCAGGCCAATACTTTCCTCTGCAGCACACCCAGCCACCAAGGAAAAGAAGGGGGGAAAGAAAAAGGGACTCCTGTCACTTCCATCAGTTAAGCAGTATAGCAGCAGGGCGGGAGCTTGGAAAAGCATTGAGAAGATCGGAAATGGGAGTGGGATGCCTAGTGGGGAATCAGGGAAGGGTGGGAGGGAGAGCAGTGGGAAGCCAGTGGAGGCTTGGGGAACCAGCCACAAGCATCTGGGGGGTGGGGTGGAGGGTTGTGGGATGGGGCTCCATGTGTGTGAGAAAGAGGTGCAAGGGGTCTGTTTAAATGAGAAGGGATCAGTCCATGAGGGCTGAGTTGAGAGGGCGAAGCTTCCATAGAGTATCATATTTTGAAAACCAAAAATATTTGTATGTGAGTGAGTGAGTGAGTGAGTGAGTGAAAAAAGATTTTAACACCCCTGCATTTTTTCTCAGACATCCAATTGAAATACCACTGCCTTACTCTCAGTTGCACTGTTTTTGGATCCCAGTTGAAGGCTGTATAACTTACAAGGTTGTATAATCTTGGAAGCGGATGTGGCTGTGAGGGGGCGTGGCTGTGACTGTCACAAAGGGACAGAATTTATTTATACCCCACCTTTCCTGGCAGAAAGTGGGGTATAAAATAAAAAAATAAATGAGTCAAATAGCATATGTAAATTTTATGCATATCTGTGTTCTCTTTTGACCTCCTTTTTGAAGATGTACAAGCGGCCACCCTTATCTGTATCCAAACCAAGAGAAATTAACTCTTCAGTCTAACTCTGGAAGTGAAGGTTACAAAGGTAACAGTACAGACTTTCATCATACATGCTTCTCACCTCATTTATTTATTTATTTAAAAACTGCAGCAAAACAAGAATCCAGATTGGGATTTTCATGGCTTTGTTCATAATTACGTAAATTGGTGGGGTTGGTCTGGATGGCTCCTTGGGATCCTTTCCAATTCTGATTCTTGACCTGAAAATGTCTCCCGACTGGGGCTATCAGAGTGGATCGCCCTGAAGCAATGCCTCATTAGACCTGACAAAGGACTGTTGATAGCCCATGATACTGAGGTGGTATGTCTCAGTGGGCACTCAGATGGCCCAAGAAAGCATAGGTGATGGGCAGAGCTAACTCGTTCTTATCCTCTCCCACAAGATAGGGGGAGGAGCAAGCCAGGTGTGTGTGTGTGTGTGTGTGTGTGTGTGTGTGTGAGGGGGGGAGAGAGAGAGAGAGAGAAAACGCAGGAAACAAAAGGGCAAGCTTGCAAATTTGGAGTGAGACTGGAAGATTCTCAGAGGGACCTGGGTTGCTCTCGGCAAGAATCTTACGCTGATGCTGATTCCCCCAGAACTCTGATAGGAGAGCAATATTTGTTGAGGTGTTAATGCTGTGAGCCTCCACCTTGTAGTCAACCTGTATATACGCAAATAAGTGCAGATATTACAGAATGCCATAAGTTCCCAGTGACTTCATTAAAAAGAAAGCAAATGCAGGAAACACCTCTGGAGTTCTCACCACTCAGAGAAATGGGCTGTGAGGTCATATCAATAACAGAGTGCTCAGAATGCAGAGAAAGTTGGTGCCGATGTCTGTATAATTTTTAATTATTGGCATGGCATCAGATTAATGTTTATGTAAGTTGTATCACAGCCTGCATTTATAGTTAGAAATTAATACTATTGAGTTCAGTGAGGTTCAATTCCGAATAACTTTGCGTAAGATTGCTGCCTAGTCAAATATTAACAGGAGGCAGGGGGAGCAATAGACTAGCTGTTAGTTAAGTCATTTGGCCATATGTACTGTGCAGTCAGAATTAACAATTATTCCCTTTCTCCATGGAATTTTGGGTACTCTAGTTCCAGGAGGGGGACTAGGGATCTCTACCAAAATTATGATTCCCAAGAAACTTTGGGGGAAACCATGACAGTTAAACTGGTATAAAAACCAATACAAGTTTGTAATATAGATTTGCCCCAAAATATATATTGATCAATGTATTCTGGCCAAATCTGCAGGCTTTAGCTGAGGTGGAAGTTGGCTAAGGCACAATTCTATGCATGTTTAGGTAGAAAAAAGTCCTACAATTCCCAGCCCCACCCAGCCAGCCATACATGTTGTTTCTGTCGCATGGGATTGCACCCTAAACGACTAGAAGCAGTGATTATCCTCCAGGTCAGCCTTTCCCAAACTAGCATCCTCCAGACATGTTGGACTACAGCTTCCATCATCCCCAGCCAGCATGGCCCTTGCTGGGAGTTGTAGTCCAACACATTTGGAGGGCACCAGGCTGAGGCAAGGCTGCTCCAGGTAGTGGCAATAGTCAGACGTGCCCAACATTACCAACATTTTTGAGGTCTAGTGTTTGAATTCTGGTAATTTTGTTTAATGTCAGTGGATGGATAGCTGTATGTGTGCCTCCGCTTTCAGGGGTTTATGGTCTACTAACTTTTAATCTCAGTTTTTCTATGTTCAACCCCTTGCTTGAACATCCAACACCTTCAGTTTCCATGCCTCTTTATTTCTCTTTGCCTATGAATGCTCATATCATGTTACATTCGCTGTGCTTTAAGGTGTCACAAGATTCTGCTGTTTTTGTTGCAACAGACTGGGGCTGTTCACACAACACAGTGCTGTTGAACCATGAGTTGTTTGTTGAACCATGGGTTAGCATGTTGTCTGAATCCAGGCCATTTTCCGCAGTGAGGCTTGTTAACCACCCTAAACAACTCAACAACAAACCATGGGTTCTCAAGGTGGCTTATTCGAGAAAAATAAGCCACACTGCATGCTTAACAAGCCAACCTGTAGAAAATGTCCTGGGTTCAGACAATACACTAGCCCATGATTCCACAAACAACCCACAGTTCAACAACAACCCACACTCAACAACTGAATGTGAGTTAGCATGTTGTGTGAACCCTGCCACTATGTCTACAGGGCTCTTCACACTTCCTTGGGAGTTAGTGTGAATAAACTTATATAGCCTTCTGAGTAAACATATATAGATTTAGGCTGTAGGAATTCTTTAAAAATACATCTTATTTATACAAAAAAAAATACAACATAGCAATATATAATACAATCAATATACACACTAAATTACTATCAGTCTATCACACCAGATTATCTAAGGGCATGATCCTAATCATGTTTAGACAGAAAAAAGCCCTACAACTCCCAGCATGCCCCAGCCAGCCATGGAGGCTGGGGCATGCTGGGAGTTGTAGGATTTTTTCTATATAAACATGAATAGGATTGCACCCTCAGAAATATTAACTGTTCAACCAAAAAGACCTGCGTAATACTATATGTATAAATTTATTGTTCAGCTAAATACCAAATCAGATAAACAACACATCACATCACATATTACTTGCCTTTACACCAATAATTTAGGAAGTAGCAAAGCAAGAATATATGTTGATTTCTATAATGTAATTATTTTTCCATTATTGTAGGAATTCTAGTCGATTAGGAATTCTAGCCTTTCTGCCAGCAGAGGTCAGCAAACTCCACTTAAAGCTACTGGCAAGTTCTTATTACAAGATTGCTCCTGGGAGGTGTTTCCACCAGAAATTTACTCTGAGCTAGCTACATATTGAAGTCGTTAGGGATACATGATGCTGTGGCCAGCCAGCAGCCACCCCGGAGCTTCTCAGGGAAAAACCAAATTTCCTGAGACTGCTTAAAGTCCGATTCTTTTCCTCAAGTCGGTTTCTCCCTGGTATAGTTGCTGTGTGCCCCAAACCCCCTCATTCACCTCCGCTATGCTAGCCCTGCCCAGGGGTGTGCCTTTCATCATGACCCAGTCCTGGGGTGTTTTTTGTGTGTTTCCTGTCCCTGCACAAATCAATTAGTGTCTCCTCAAAAGTAACTCCCAGTGTGCTCAATGAGACTTGCCCTCTGAATGCCCACATCAGTACTTACAGAGATACCCCTCAATTGAAATGGCACAGTTTAAAGCCCAATTCCCTAAGTGCGGTTAAGCCTGATCTCAAGGCTCCAATTCTCCATTGTCTGCTTTATTGCCTTACGAAGTAACTAATTCACAGCTTCGTTATAGGGATCCTGCGCAGTATCGGTTTGGTCAGAAAGGGGGCTGGTTTCCCATCCCTGTGTTCTCCCTCCCCCCTTCCCCAGCACAAGCATATGTGTGTCTACTCAGAACTAACACCCATTGTGTTCAATGAAGCTTGGGGCTCATTTGGGGGCTTGTCTGACAAATGCTCACAATGGGAAGTAACTACTTTGCACCCTCCTTATGGAGCCTGGAAGGGGGGGAGCCTCTCTTATTGGTTGAGCAGCCCCTGCCACTCAGATGACGTTCTCCCCCAACCCCCCCCCCCAACCCTACCTGGAAATAAGTTATGTGAAGCCACTTAGAATGGTGCGATGTACACCCTCATGGTGCCCTGCCCAGACCAAAAGCAGCTCCTACAAAAATGCGGGTGAGCAACTCCTCCCTTCTCCTTCCGTTGTCATGGAAACAGGGCCCAGGTGATTCAAAGAATCCTGATTTGCCAAAACAAAACAAAAGCCCAGCTAAGGGCTCAGCTAGACATGACAGGTAATTTAGTGAATGCAATTAACAGGCACTTTTTCTAACATGTAAACAGCAATGGGGAAGCAGGCAGTAGAGGGACTGCAAGGGATTTGGGAGGGAGAGTTTAACTCTTTCCCCCCAACCTTGGTCCTGACAACCCTCCCCACCCACCCACCTTTGAAGTTGCTATCCACGGGCAGCAATTACCTGCTGGCACAACTAACGGTTTCAAAGGGGGTGGGCAGATGTTTGGCTGGACCGGGACAAAAGGGCTAAACTTTGCACAGTTCTTTACAATCATTTGGAAATTCACCATCTGCATCCTCCTGTCAGGTAAGATTTTAGTTAATGCCACATAGAATACTGAAATGAGCAATTCTCATTCTGAGGGGTCGATCCAAGCAAATCCAGCCAAGCCACATTTCAAGCCCATAATAAACTAGCACATTGTTGCTTAGCACAATTTCTCACATCCCCATGAGGTACACAACCCAGATGGTCTGGATGGCAGTACATAAAGAACATTGTTGTCTCAGGCACCTAGATGCAGGGCTGGCCCTACCATTAGGCAGAGTGAGGCGACTGCCTCAGAGAGCAGATGTTGGGGAGCAACAGCAGGAGGCCCTTCACTGTGCCGATCTACATTGCGTCTGCTAGCGCATTGAATTCAGTAGACTGGCGAGGTGAATGCCATCTCAGTAAAACGTGATTATCCACACTCACCCTGTTTCCCCATTCCAGTACTTCATCGAATGCGCAAGCACGGTTCACACTCAAGTGCTGTGCTGTTTTCCTGCTCTTAAAGATGGCAGCTCTCATTGGAGGAGCAGAAACTCTTCCTGTTTCTATTGATTCCCCGCCCACTGTCCCTCTCTTCCTCTATCCCTGTGCGTGTGTAGGGATGGTGCAAGCATCCTGTTGGGGCTCGAAGCCCTGCGAGAATTTACTACTCTGCCCCCCTCTCACATACCAGTTCCCTCAGCAAGAAGAGGGGAAGAAGGCAGCACCTCTCATCCTCCCCCCATGATTGCTACAGCAGCAGTGGTGCAGGAGAGGCTGGTCATTTTCCGCATGTTTTCCTGGCCTTAGGGAAAACGACCAGCTTGTCCCTTGCCACCACCACTGTAGTAGGTGGGGGTGGAGGGAAGAAGGAGGCACCTATCCTCTTCTCCCCCCACACCTGCTGGAGGCCAGGGCGAGAGTCTGGGGGGTGTCTGCCAACGCTCTTTTCTCTGTGCCAGCCCTTGGCAGCCATCGTGAGGAAGAAGGGCCTCAGCACCCAGCACTCATGTTGGGGGGGGGGGGCTGCTAGCATCTTCGAAAACTGCCCTGTGTTTGTCCCCCACTCCTGAGATGACATTTTTATCAATGTTAGTCCATGGACACTGTGGACTGGCTGCCTGGATATGTGTGTGTTTTTCTTTCCATGCAGTGAGCATGGATGGGACTGTGAAAACATTTGCACTTGCCTGGTTTTGCCCGGGCAAGTTTGCGGAGCAACCGGTCTGGAGAAGGTAAAATTCTTCGAAGATTAGTTTCTTTGAAGATTTGAAGATAACACCTTAATTTAAAAAAAAAAAAAAAGCCAAAGCAGGGGATAGAAGGGGATAAAACTTAGTCTCATTTGAATGGATAGAACAACCCTCTGCCCAGTGCAGGAAGTCTGACTCCCAGGCGGTCTCTCTGGTACTGACCGGGGCTGACCCTGCTGAGCTTCCGAGATCAGACAAGTGCGCGCACATCCAGCCCTTTGCTTGTGCTGAGAAAACATTGAGTGCTGAGGAAGCTATGCAATCAGTAGCCGGAAGACAACA
This sequence comes from Heloderma suspectum, assembly GCF_057233095.1. Taxonomy (NCBI): domain Eukaryota; kingdom Metazoa; phylum Chordata; class Lepidosauria; order Squamata; family Helodermatidae; genus Heloderma; species Heloderma suspectum. The sequence goes on from NC_139461.1 coordinate 294,114,255, forward strand.
TGGGGCCATCGAGAGCTGTGATTGGACAAGAGGGAAAAACAAACATTGCCATATATGGACAGGTGTGAGAAGGGGCTATGACTAGATATGGTAATGAACGCAGAAAATCAGAGCACATTAAGGGGAAATACCAGGATATCAGGGTATTGAAAGCGGTAGTACGGAAGCGGGAAATTCCGGTTCCAATTCGAGGTGGGTACTGTGTAGTGTGAAAGACAGGTGGTGAAACCCCATTGGAAGCGGAAAAAACCATAAGTGTAGATCGGCCCACTGTTCCACCTGAGCCCTCCAGCCATTCTCCTCTTTTGGAGGACAAAGTTGTGCCTTGTGCTCCCCAACCTAGCCTGTTGTCCTTAAGTGTGATACAGGACACTGCCCCATTGCCTGTATAGCAGAAAGATTCAACTGCCAGTCCAGGTGACTTCTGTATTTGAAATAGGGGGGCACCATCTTGTCCTTTGACTCAGGCAGCAAAATGACTTGGGCAAACCCTGCTTAGAGGAGCTTTTAATATATCACTAAATGTGCTATTTAAAGACCATGCAGAACCCAAGCAAGCCGCAATGAAATGCATAGGAGTGTTAATACAATTGTAAACATTTGCAATGTATATTTCATCAAGTGACTAAAAATCATTCCTTGTCATTATTTTATGAATGCTGGCTAAAGTTGCAGTGAATGTCTTCCTGTCAGACTCCACACCGCCAACACCTGCCTGTACCAGGCCTCTGGGTCTGGGAACCACATTTTGATTTCCCAAAATGCCCCTGAAATAGTGTCACACTAGGCAATAATATAACAGCTCCCACTTGGCGCTAAGCAGAGTACCACTGGTGCAAGGGCACTGCCGAGGGTGCTTCAAACCTGGACCAATCTTGCTTGCTGTCATGAGCTTTACAGCCCAGTTCCACTGTGTTCAATGGGGCTTACTACCAGATAAAGTGTGCAAGGTTTACAGCATAGTTGGAGACCCTGTGGAGAACCAAATCCAGCCCACTGGGGTTGTGTAACACTTTTCTTCAGGGTCTCTAAAGGGACTCACAGCAAAGGCCTTGTACAGGAACAATTAACATATATCATTTTAATTTCTTAATTAAAATAATAATAATGCACATGTAATAATTTTACATGCATAACAATTCACTTATCACCAAAATAATAAAACAGAGCACAGCCCTCCCAAAGTTCTGTCTTTCAGCTTGAGTCCACAACAAAAATACAAATAAAACTTCTCTCTGAAGCTTAATTTTTCTGCTGGCTGAAGAAAGAAAACAGTCTCTACTCAGTTCACTCAAGGTTCACAGCAATCTTCTCAAAATGGACCAGGATCCAGCAACACAGGAACAACTTTGTAAACAGCCCTTTATATAATATAAAAGAATATAAACAACAAGGAACTCATAGTGTTTGTAAAAAAAATTTAAAACATGACTCTTTAAAAAAAAATTCAAAAGGAAACCTCCGTACTAGCCTGTCTCAAGGGTTCAAGGTTTTACAGAGAGGAGAAAGCAAGCTTCTTCCACACTGCATTTTGGTAACTGCCTAAAATAGTGGCCACTCCCTATCTCACTCCCTTACTGAGCATGTGCAGGAATATTCCCACTCATAATTCTTAAAGAAAAATACACCAATGCATTACAGTTGCATGGGCGCCCATGTGCCCTTTGCCCTGATTGCCAGTCATTTGGTGGTTTGGGCATTTTTGCACAGTTTTCCCCCCATTCTAAAAGGATGAAATGCCTCTCCTAAAGCTTGGTTACTGGCAGTAAGAGCTGTAAGCTAAAATATGCTGGTATTTGGGGAATTTTGGCCCCCCACCCCTTTTGCCTTCAGTTCTGCCTACTACTGGAATGCGGCCCCCACTGAGCTACTCTGAAACTTTAAGCCCACAGGCTTAAAGAGGTTCCTCATCCTTGGTTTACAACCTTAAAGAAATCTGTCCTTTTATAGACATATTGCCATTGTGAAGGGAACCTATTATACTGCACAGCCCGGTGATCTCCTTCAGTGTGGTCTGCAGCCATGGAGCTTTGGGCTTCTCCACACGGCGCTTTTATCCTTCTATTGAGACTGGTTACTCATGGACATTTGTGAGTCCTTTACATAATGTCGTCAAACCCCTTATGCACTAAATGACCTTTATCTCATTTTTCGAAAGATCAGAGATAATGAACTATCAAATTACAGCGCAGTGTGCTCCCTCATGAAAAGAGGAAATCCAGCAATAAGAGGAGCTAGACCACATCGCCATCTAGTGGCTGTATAATGAAACATATAGAACTCACAGATAAGAGGGGAGGGGGGAAGGGAAGTGCAAGTAAAGGGAGCCCATTGTGATCCTGCATTTAAAATGGAAGCAGAAAGCCCCAGTAAAGTTGTGGGATTTTAGACTGGTGTAGAAATTCTCTTTCTTTTACAATCAATACAATATAAGGCCCATGAAAAAGGTTCCTCACCCTTGGTTTACAACCTTAAGAAAATCTGGTATTTGGTCAAAACCCACCCAGTGAGTTTATTTCTAATTTGGAATTTTGAAATTTGGGGATTTTATGCAGAATATTTATATAATATTGGCCATGTTGTAGACCTGGTGGGACTTGAGAGGGGATTTTCACTGCAGGATTTTATTTAAATGCAATCACCATCCATCACTAGATTCTATTGCCATTGTAATGAATTAAAATTTATTTTAAAATTGTGTCCCATTTACCGTTGTTTGAATATCGCAGTTCATTATTGGTTAACAGTTATTATTTCCTTGTTTGGATTTATTTTACTTACATGAAAGGGAGCTGCACAAGGGCATGAATGAACAGAAAATGTTTCCTTATGGGCTGTATGCTTTATTTTTGCAGTAGCAAAATCCCTGCCATTTCTACAGTATAGCAAGGGCCTTAAACATTTGTGCTGAATTTTAGACCCACTGATATGTGAAAGGAGCTGAACACCAGGAGGCGCAACTCCCATAAAAATGGCTTAAATGGGATTGAACTGGGACGCCTATACAGCAAGAGAATTACTTTAAGTCATCCAGAAAAAGTATGATATACAGCACCAGACTGAACTGGGATTTCCAAAATTTAAAATATACAAATGTGTGTGTGGTTGTAGTAATTGAGGGTATTTTCATACATTTAAAACTCTAAAGCAATGGCTGGGTTCACACATACAAGGAGCTGCTTATTTTTCATGATGGGCAAACTCCCTTTGGCCCCATGCAAAATTGGCTTCGTATTTATAAGCTTTCTTGATAAGCATTCAAGAAAGAAAAAAAAAAAGTGTTTTCCAAGAGTACTTTCCCATCTCAAAATGTTGGTGCATGCACTGATGATGTGGCATGCATGGGCATCATGATCATATTGCCTTCTGGGAATCGTAGTTTGGTTTCATATGCTCTCTTACATCCACTGCATAGCAACAGCCATGGTGACATTCAGCCACCCTTACTGCCCCTTCTCAAACAAACACACCCAAGAACAAGAAATGGTTTTATTCATTTTATTTATTTACAATATTGGTATGTTGTTGTTGTTCGACTCTTAAGTCGTATCCGACTCTTCGTGACCCCATAGACCATAGCACGCCAGGCCTTCCTGTCCTGAGCTCTCTCCCGGAGTGTGCTCAAGTTCATATTCATTGCATCGGTGCTGCTATCTAGCCATCTCATCCTCTGCCATCCCCTTCGCCTTTTGCCTTCAATCTTTCCCAGCATCAGGGTCTTTTCCAGTGAGTTTTCTCTTCACAATATTTGTATACCACTCCATATCTAAAACGGATTTTGGAGCGGTTTTAGATCTGGATGGGGGATAACAGTCACGCATCACATTTGCAAGAAACATTCAAGAGAACTGATGGACGCAAATAGAAAAGATACTCACGATACAAAAGGCTGCTTGGTTGTGTGGTCTGGTCATGTAGTTCACAGTAACTGGAGACAGTGTCACTGAGAGTAAAGGGATAACATTAAGAACTTCAGTGCAGGGCCGGCCCTACCATTGGACAGAGTGAGGCAGTCACCTCAGGCAGCAGATGCTGGGAGGTGGCAGCAAGGTGCTGAAGAGCTGAGTGCCAAGGGGCCTGCCTTCTGCCCCTGAAGTTAGACTGCTGCCTTCAGGTGTAGAGGAGGATGCTGCCCCAATACCAGTGTTGAAGAGAAATTCAATTGCCAGTCTTGTCAGCCTTTGCACATGGAATGGGAGGGGGCTCCATCTCGTTCTTCACCTCGGGCAGCAAAATGTCTTCGGCCAGCCCTGCTTCTGTGCACCCACCTAAAAAGCAGCTGACTTTGTAGCTAACCTCACCCCCAGCATACATGCACTGAGTGTGGCCAGCTGCAAAGGAAGCCCTATATGTGAGCAGCTGCTTGAACATATGGGTTCCATGCGTTCCATCCACTCACAACCTGCGAACATCAGAGGGATGGGCTAGGCCAGGAACATGTAGAATGCTTTAGGTGCCAATAAAAACCCGTTTCTTTACCCAGGCCTTCCTTGAGAGAGTATGCTGCCCATTTTGTTTGTTTTTTGTAATTATGGTGTTGTATTGGTTTAAAATGGTTTTAATGTTTTTATTAATGTTTTATATAAATGTTTTAGCCATTATTATGTATTTAAATTGCATTTTAATGTATGTCATCATGTATTTTAATGTATTTAATTTTCTTGTAAACAGTTATTTAAATATGTTCAGTGGTATATAAATCTATTAAAGAAAGAAAGAAAGAAAGAAAGAAAGAAAGAAAGAAAGAAAGAAAGTCAGAGACATGGTGAAGGGGCATGACCAGGGGCCTTCTCTCATAAGTACTTTCACATGCCTTTAGGTAATCAAGTGAGGCCTTGCTTTATGGCCCATGATTGACTAAAATTAGAAATGGACAGATCAGGGCCCTTTGCATGTGCTTCTGTGGAGCTGTCTTTCTTAGGGATATGTCCACCCCCTCTGTTATGTATTTTGGCCATCAAGTGAAGACATTCTTGTTTAATAAGGCATTTTAGGAAGGTACCCCTGACCGTTTGAGCTCATTTTAATAAAAATCTCACTGCTGCTGCTTGCTCTCTGTTGTATGGCTGTTTTAAACTGAATTTATTTTACTATACATGGCTCCTAATTATTGTTGTTTTAATCTAATGTGAAAGTGTTTAATGGGTTTTATAAATCAATCAATAAAAGTAATTTTAGATAATTTATTCAATAAATGCATACCCCACCTTATGACTGAAAAAGCCCGCAAGGTGTCTTTTTGAATAGATATTATGGGGGCAATCCAGCCCCCAGCGCGCACGCACGCGCGCGCGCGCACACACACACACACACACGTTTTCCCCTTCCTGCCCCCCAGCCCTCCTGCATGCATGGTTCCAAGCACAAGAATCCCCTACCACCAACCTTTCCCATCAGCAACCACCAAGGCCGTGCAAGTGAAAGGGCTCATGTGACCCAATGGCACACATACTGGAGGGTCTGTATCGGGCACACACACAAAATAGATTGATGCCTATTATATGGTTCAGAAACAGTAGTTGGTTCAAAATAGAGCTGCAAGATTATTAACTGGGATTTGGTGTTTCAATCATATTATGCCAGTAGTTTACCAGCTACACTGGCTCCCAGTTGGTTCCTGGACCCAATTTACAGTGCTGGTTTTAACCAAAAAAAAAACCCGTAATGGCTTGGGACCAGGCTACCTGAAAGATCACCTTCTCTCTCATATATATATATATATACACATACACACACACACATACATATACACACCTACTCAAATATTAAGGGTCAAACAACTTAAAGATGTAGCTAGCAGTTACATTTTACTTTTCTTTTTTAAGGGGGGCTCCCTCATGGGAGGGGGCTTCCCCATGCAGGGAGAACTATTAATGCTCCCTTTCCCAGATGCAATTTTACCAGTAATCCACCCACTATGCAACTATAGGGCTAAAGACAAAAGCCTCCCCCCTTTTTTCTAAACCCCATAGCTGTATTGGGGTGGGGTGGGGTGGGGTGGGAGAGGTAATTTTCAGTACAATTGTGGCTGGGGGTGAAAAGATTAAAGCTATCCTCCCTGTTTGAGGCAGTCCCAATAAAAATTGGACACCCCCCCAAAAAAAAAGTGTAAAAAGAAAAAAAAGGAAGTGGGGGGAAGACAAAGCTGCTAGTTACATCTTTAAGGTTACCTATAGGATCCATTAAGATCCAATTAAGGCAACATAAGATCCATCAATGCCCAATTCAGGGGCTCTGTTCCCTGTGCTCCTACCAAGAAAAGTGAGGCTGCTGGCTACTAAGAAGAGGGTCTTCTCGGTGGTGGCACCCCAGCTCTAGAAAAGCCCTCTCAGAGAGGCTCACCTGCCATCTGGCATCTTTTTTCTGTTCTTTCTGGTGATGTTTGAAGACCTTTGTACTCACCTAGGCCTTCTAAAACTCGTGTTTTAAGCAAACTTTAGGCTCTTGCTCTTTCAATGTGATTTTCAAAATCTGAGCTGGTAATAGTTTTATTCTGCCTCTGCTAGAAGGGAAGTTTTATGTTGCATTTTTATTATTTTCTTGTCACTTTTTATCGTTGGGATTGTATTTTAAATATTGGATTTTGTTTGCTTCTGTTCTTTAAGCAGCCCAGAGAATATTTGTTTATGACAGGCCATATAATAATAATAGTTATTAATATTGTTAATATTAATAACTATTAATATTATAATGATAATTAGAGAAAGGTGATATAGCATAGTAGCTAAGATACTGAGTTATGAATCAGGGTCCCTGGTCTGAATTTTGTCTCTACCATGAACTCACTAGGTAACCTTTGGCTCTCAGCTTCATCTGCAGTTTGGGGGATAATAATACCGACTTATCGTACAGGGTTGTTTTAAAGATTACAATTCGATACTGCACACGAAGCACTTTGAACGACTGAAAGCACCCTACAGAATTATTGCCATAAATATCCAGCATTATTTTAGTAAAAGTAAACAAAATAAACTGTCATAATTTTTTGAAAGTTAAAGCTTCTGCAGGCAAATTCAACATGAGACAGATACATCTCAGAACTGCTTTTCAGACATCTACTCTTCATCCGATTGTATCCTGGCAAATGTCACTGCTTTCCCGGGCTTGCTTGTAACGTTTTAACACCCTTGCCATGGTCAATTTTGTTTTTTCTTGGTAAATGATGGAAATGAAGATAAACTGTAGTCATATACTAGAGACATCCATTTCCTGATATTTTCGAGTGAAAGGTCAGAATGTTATGACATTTTCCTGCAGATTGCCTGAAATCGCAAGAATTTTGGGTCAGTGTCAACATTTGCCAAGTTTCACACTGACACACACATGTATACAGAAGGAATGCCTTGTTGCCAACAGTTTGACAGTCTACACATACTGCAAATTTCCCAGATTTGGGAAGTGGCTTTTCATCCTGCTCTGGTTTCAACGACTGGGATCTCTCTTGTACAAGAAGCCAGGGAAATACCCACCAAAAAGCCTCCAACAGTTACTATCTATTCAGAGATAAAATACCCCCCACCCCCCATGTTTCTGGTAGCTCTTATTAAATTCTCTGATGCACAACCTTATCAGGACTTCAAAGATGTCATCCCGCAAAGACCCTCTTCTCGTAAGTATCTGACAACATCTGGGACAAGAGCCGATAGAACAGTCTGACTGCCCATCAAAGCATTTCAGAGTCAGAGGGTGGAAGGTTATGACTCAGACAGTGAAAAATGTTGGGTGAGGGGGCGGCGGGGGATGATAGAAAGGCAAAATGGGGAAGGGGACAACAAACCATCTTGTTCTCACATGTAAGAAAGAATGCAAACTGCCTGTAAAACTACAAAACCCATGATGCAAAACAAAATGCCTTCATTAGGATGTGCAGGTCTCTCCTTGCTGGCAAATTCAGGACAGATAAAACGAAGCATTTCTTCACACAGCACATAGACTATGGAATTCACTTTCACAAGATGTAGTGATGGCCACTACTTTGGATGGCTTTAAAAAGGGATTGGGCAAAATCATGGAAGAGAAGGCTATCATTGGCTACTAGTCTCCATGCTACCTCCAGTATCACAGGTGGTGTGCCTATGTACACCAGTTGCTGGGGAACATGGGCAGGAGGGTGCTGCTGCACTCATGGGTTTCCCATGGACAGCTGGTGGGCCACTGTGCAAACAGAATGCTGGACTAGATGGGCCCTTGGTCTGATCCAGCAGGGCTCTTCTTATGTTGCTATGTTTATATGTTCTTATTCCTTCTCACCACTGAACATACATCCAGGACCACTGATGTAGTGGCAAATTTTGATGTACAAGTGTTCCTCATGACAGTTCCCTTAGTCCTGCCTTCAAGGAGAGTCCAAAAATGCAGGCTTATCTGTGTCTTCTGTAGGTCTTTTGTAAAGCTAATGGGTCTTAATTATTCATACAAGACTAAACCACTCCAAAACACTTGGCATTACAACAGGGGTAGCTCAGAAGAATACACTGTTGCTGGGGGAATCCATCCCCACTCCCTGCTCAGCTACGGTAAGGATTGCAGCTAAGTTCCAAGGGAACAGGGAAGTCTGAGCAGGGTGGCAAATGATGTTCGAGTCCCTGCTAATCAAAAAGTTCTGGTGCTTCAACCCTATGAGCCAGTGGAGGCTGGTGGCTCCGATGTCTGTGGGGTGGTGAAACTGCTCCAGGTTTCAGTCAGAACCAGCCAGAACTCCGAAGGAGCTATCCAAGGTGTTAATAGCTCCTTTAGAGTTCTGGCTGGTTCTGACTGAAACCCGGAACGGACTCACTACCCCACTGGCATCGGAGCCACCAGCCTCTACCGCTATGAGCCCTGGCTCCATTACAGCAATGTTCAAGACCCAGAATATGCTCAGGGGTAGCTTTATGCCACTGTTTTGATGACCATCCTCCTTCCCACTCCCAGTTTCTTAGGGCCAAAACTCCTCCCTCCAGTGGGGAGATCTATGGCACAGAAATAGAAGCATAATGTCAGGGAACTGCCTTCTCTTCCTCTTTTTCATCACAGAAGATGCGGTGACACCATTCAGATGCTTCACAAGCAGTCATAAAATCAGAACTGACACTGAGAACTGAGCCCTGTCCTCACCCCTACTTTAAACCCTGGCAATACCAGTTACTCCATCCATGAAAACCATGAAAACAAAAACTGAGGGAGAGACAGTATGTGTCCCTCAAGTGCAGAGCTTGTCAGCCAAAAAGAAAGAAAAAGCCAGCCGAGAAGGATAAGTATGTGTGTTTCTAGACCTTTAAAAGAAGGGGCGGGGGAGAGAGAGACTCAGATTAACTCCCTGTTACCAAAAGGCTTATGAGGTAAAGAACATGTGTCCTGTGTCAAAGGCACAGATTGTAAAATTCAGCCCCGACCTTGACAGCGAGCAGAAAAGGTTCGCAATAAAAGCTACCACAGCCCTCTTTGTGATTTCCCAAGTGGAAATGGCAGAAGGGGGAGGCTGTCCCTGAATCAATAGAATGGCCACTGTCATCTTGGTGCAACAGGCCTGCAAGCTGCCCTCGGTATTCACAAAAGAAGCTGAGAGATGTTCCCGGCCCATTGGCAGGAACTGGAGCATTTTCACTTTTAAAGTGGCACTTTTCAGTTAGTAAATATGACATGGCTGAGCAGGGCTGGCCCAAGGCATTTTCCTGTTTGAGGTGAAGGACAAGATGGTGCCCTCCTATTCCAAGTACAGAAGTCAAGTGGACTGGCAGCTGAATCTTTTTTCTATGCAGGCAATGGGACGGTGTCCTATATCACGCCTGAGGACAGTAGGCTAGGTTAGGGAGCACAAGACACACATAGCTTTGTCCTCCAACAGCGGAGAATGGCTGGGCTCAGGTGGAACATCCAAGGGCCTCCTGCTGCTGCCCCCCAGCACCTGCTGTCTGAGGCAGTGGCCTCACTCTGCCTAATGGTAGAGCCGGCCCTGTGGGTGAGCAACTTGTGGCCCTCCAGGTGTTGTTGGACTGCAACTCCCATTGGCCCTAGCCAGCATAGCCAATAGTGGGGACTGTTCGGAGCTGCAGTCAAACAACAGCTGAAATTTCAGTCCAGAAATACATAACCAGAATGCTCATTTGCAGTACAGATGCCTCTCCTCTGTTTTCTCTTCTACAGTAACAATGATTAGACATTAGCATAGGCAACATGGGGGAAGTTCAATGGTGATTGAAGCCTTGTGGGTGATGACATTCTCTTTTGGCCCTTACTGTATGTGCAGAAATAGGGCATTCATTCATTCATTCATTCATTCACATTATTTATAGGCCACCCTATAACAAAAAGCTGTCTGATTGGCTCATAAATGAACTACAATACAATAAGATAAAACACAGCATTAAAACAACATCAGATAGATCAGGAACAGCCCAAAAAACAGAGGGCAGAGAATAAACATCAGCAGAGGCTACAACATGGTATAAAAGGCCTCGGGAAATAGGAAAATTTGTCTAGCCCCAAAAGGATATAATGGTAGGTGCCAGGCAGACCTCTCTGCGGAGGGTATTTCCACAACCAGGATGCCACCACTGATAAGGCCCTTTAACTCACAGCCATCTGCCATACCTCATTGGTGGGGGCACCCAGAGAGGTGCCTTGGGTAAAGATCTCAGGATTCAAGTAGGTACATGTGAGAAGAGGCCTCCTTTCATGTACTGAGGCCTTCACTAAGCCTTTGCTTCCGTAACCTGCAGGTGTGCACGCATTTCCACAGGTGCATGTACAAGAGCAATACAAGGCAATTCAGGAAGCCAAGAGCCACAAATAGCAGTGTTTGCACCGTATGAAAGTCCCAGCCTTAGGGCGCAATCCAATGGCCACTAAACAGTGGCTAGATGGCCATAAGATTATTCTGTTTATGGGAACTGTCTCCCTGCCCCTGCTCCCACCGCCCCAGAAGAGGTGCAGTTCACCCCCAGCCCTGTGCTCATAAGAGCAGCGTGGGGCAGGGAAGGGGATGCTCCTGGGGGCGGGGAGCGGAGGGAGGGAATGGTTGAAGCATTGTTACGACACTTCCTATGCACCATCCAGCCTCCCCACCCCCCATGCTCTGACCCTTTCTGGCTAGACAGCCAAAATCGGCCATCTAGCTGCTAATGCAGGGCGGCCGAAGCATGGAGGAGAAAATCCCCTCCGCGCTCCACCCACTCTGCATTGGATAGTTGGTTGCCTCCAAGTTCAGAGGCAGCCGACTATCCACATTGGATTTGGCCCTTAGTGGCTGAGAAATCATAGGTGTTTGATGCATTGTTGTTACTGTTGTTTAAAGGCTTTAAAACACCTCTCTCTTCTTGTATGTAAGCAAGTATGCCAGTTCCATCTAATGACTCCTGTGCTACACACTGGCTGCATTCAGACGTGACAATTAACTGTGGTCTATTGTGTCAGGAACAAGCCTAGACCTTCCCCCCCCAGGCTTTCACACTCCCCCCAACACATCTGGAGGACACCAGGTTGGGGAAGGCTGTGCTAGAGAGAAACAACAAAGAAAGGCTATTGCCTTCATGTCCTGCTTCTGGGCATCCCAGAGACACCAGTCTGGTGGCCGCAGAATGCTGGACTAAACTGACCTCTTTGACCTAAGCCAGCATTGCTTTTTCATGTCCATTGTTATGTGAAGTTTGTGGCCTGTACAAGATTTTCTGTGCCCCAAATGTTGCAAATGGTAATGGATAATGAAGCTGAATTGCCCTGACCTGGCCATCAAACTGGTTGATATGCAACACTCCCTGTGCCTACATTACACAGAAGATAATGCACACAGTTCAGGAAATGTGTTTCAAGGAGCCCAATTAAAATACCCCAGGGATGAATCCAAACTGGGGATTGTCTAAAAGCTGTCACCCCCTCTTGCAGCTGCTGCTGCCTCTGCATTTGCGATAAGAGCTCCTCGGAGTAGCAGCAGAACTCGACAGGCAGCGACTGGGTGGCCTATTTTAAGAACTGTTGTCAGTTATTAGGCAGATAGGAAGTTACTTTGGAGTGATCCCTTGTGAATGAGAACTCGACGCCTCCCAGCACTTACTGCAAAGCAATAGCCCAAACCATCTTTCTGCTCTTGGATATCAGCACCAAAGTCCATCAGTCGGCCAGCAGCCAGCCTCTTGCACCAAGCAGTTGAAAGAGGCAAAACCGGACTGATATTCCCCTCCTTGAAGCATAAGAACAGAAGTCAGTCCATGTGGTTCAAAGATAGCTTTCCTTAGATCAGTAGCAGGGCACATGCAGGAGGTCCCAGGTTTGATCCTGGGATCTCCAGTTGCAATGGGAGCAGGGAGCAGATAGGGTGGCCCCTTGTGAATCACTAAAAAGGAGGACCAAAGAGGACACCTGTTTGCATACAATATGCATATATATATATATATATATATATATATATATATATATATATATATATGTTGTTGTTGTTCAGTCGTTCAGTCGTGTCCGACTCTTCGTGACCCCATGGACCATAGCACGCCAGGCCTTCCTGTCCTGCGCTCTCTCCCGGAGCATGCTCAAGTTCATATTCATTGCATCCGTGATGCTATCTAGCCATCTCATCCTCTGCTGTCCCCTTCTCCTTTTGCCTTCAGTCTTTCCCAGCATCAGGGTCTTTTCCAGGGAGTTTTCTCTTCGCATTAGGTGGCCAAAATATTGGAGCTTCAGCTTCATTATCTGTCCTTCCAATGAGCAGTCAGGGTTGATTTCCTTTAGGATGGACTGATTTGACCTCCTTGCAGTCCAGGGGACTCGTAAGAGTCTTCTCCAGCACCACAGTTCGAAAGCATCAATTCTTCGGCGCTCAGCCTTCCTTATAGTCCAGCTCTCACAGCCATACATTACTACTGGGAAAACCATAGCTTTGATTAGACGGACCTTTGTCGGCAAGGTGATGTCTCTGCTTCTTACTATGCTGTCTAGGTGTGCCATAGCTTTCCTCCCAAGGAGCAAGCGTCTTTTAATTTCATGGCTACAGTCACCGTCTGCGGTGATCTTGGAGCCCAAGAAAGTAAAATCTGTCACTGCTTCCATTTCTTCCCCTTCTATATGCCAGGAAGATAGATAGATAGATAGATAGATAGATAGATAGATATATATATATATATATATATATATGCAAATTTAGAAATAATTATTATACCTTAAATAGAAATACAGTCCATCTCACCATAGTGTGGAAGACTGTGACCAGGTGCTCTGTGTGTCCTGCTCAGTCTGCTGATGCTGTGGATAGGCAGCTTCAAGGCCCAGCTCTCCCTTCTGATGGTTCTTTATACTTTAACCGTACTTGGACTGTACAGCACTTCAAGTAGAGGACACCCTCAATAGAGGACTGTCCTCTGTAAATAAAAGGGGGGGCACATGGCCACTGTGACAAAATCACAATACTCACCATGTGGGGTCTATATTAATGTTTATATGTGTTTGCTGTGTTAAACAGGACCCAGGTAAGTTAAATAGGACCCAGGTAAGTTAGGGTTAACTGTGTGGGAGGGAGGGAGGGAGGGAGGGAAAGAAAGGTGGGAGGGGCTGTGTGTGTGTGTGTGTGTGTGTGTGGAGACTGAGTTTATAAAAGGCAGGAACAGACAGTTGGTGGGTTAGACAGGGCCTTAGGGTTTGATTAAGCTACATCTAAGTAGTGGGGTTGTGGGAATAGGAGTCAGAAGGGGCAGAGTAGGCAGGGTACAACCGAGAACTGAGTGATTCATTATAAGATATAACAATTTTGTATTAAATAAACTTTAATTTGTTTGTTTTAAATGATACAACCCCGCATCTAATTCAGCTTTCTGCACTACCAATAGTGTTCATATTTCCTGGGTATTTCTCCTGGTTGGGTAAAGGGAACCCATTAGGCATATTGGGTGTCTCTTTTACCTGGTGAATTCAGGGGCTGAAGCTTGTGGGACAGTGAGGACAACTGTCCCAAAGTGGAGGCAGATGGAGCTGAGGGAGGGTTACGTCACAGCCACCCTAAGAGTTGATAGGAAAGACCCCTGCTCAAGACCCTCCAGAGCTGCTACCAATCAGAGTGGAGAGTACTGGGCAAGACAGAGCAAATGTATATCTAGTATAAGGCGGATTCTTGTGCTCCTGTGCAACTCAGAGGATAACTCAGGATGAAATGGAATGTGACCAAGGGGGGAGGGGCTGATTTCAAGTACAGAAGGTTTGGGAGGTGCCAAACTCTTTTGGTATCCATGCCATTTCCCTCAGAACCTCTCACCCCAGTTACTTTTCTCCTAGCCAGGTTACCCCAATGTTATTTTATTTCAATACATAATATCTGACCATTGAAAGTTGACATTATTGGGTAGTCAACAAGCAATAGCATTTAATATTTGCCGGCTGATATGCAATAGTGTGCCACACTTTTCCCTCCAAACAACTTCCTGCATTCAGAAAATGCTTTCCAAATTGACCTGTCCTCCAGAGATCTTTGGCCATGTTCTACAGTGTGCATTCCGTTCATGCTGAAGCTCCCTATAGCCCACTATGAACTGAGAGTGTGTCTTCGAGCAAGAGTGGGCAGACTTCAGCTTGTGGGATCTGCTTTGAGGTCCACTAACCAGAGCTAAGTGGAAATGGTAGTTCGGGGAGTGCAGGGGTGGAGACAATTACCTCCTGCTCCCCATAAGCCAGGGGGGGAAACTCTTTCAGCTCATTGGCCAAATTCCTTTTTGGAGAAAATCTCAGGGGCCACATTCCAGTGGTGGGTGAGGCTGAAGGCAAAAGGAGTGAGGCCAAAATGCCAAAAATGCCAACATATTTTAGCTTTTAGGGCTTCTTCGCACAGAGCTTTTATCCTGCCATTGAGATTGCTCACTCATGGAAGTTTGCGGGCCCTTTAGATGATGTCATGAACCTCCAGGGCTAAATGCCCTTTATTCCATTTTTAAATAGATCAGAGATAATGAGGTATCAAATCACTCCGCTTGTGTTCCGCATGATTTCCCTCCATGAAAAAGGAAAAGCTGCAAGAAGAAGAGCTAGACCAATGAAACATATGGAAGACTCAGATAAAGGGGAGAAGGAGGGGGAAAGGGGGGGAAGGAAGCACGTGCAAAGAGAGTCTGTTGTGATCCTGCATTTAAAACAGAAACAGACAGCCCTATTTTAAATGCAGGATTTTAGGCTGGTGTAGAGATGCTCTTAGAATGGGGAAAAAACTGCACAAAAGCTGGGAAACCACCAAATGATCGGTGGTTGGAGGAAAGGGGGGGCAGGTGAAACAGGAATGGCCATCTGGGGAATTCTAGAGGACCAAATGTGGACCCAAGGGGGGCCAAATTTAGTCCCCAGCTTGAGGTTCTACCATAAGCCATACACTGGGATCACTTGGGTATACAAGTTCAAATCTATGCTGCTTTTTAAAAAAAAATTGGGAATCCAAAACCCTTGCTGATCTACTACAAATTATCTAGTGATCTACCAGTATATCCCAATGAATCTCTCCACTGTTGCCTCACAACATGTGGAAAGTTTCCCTGAGGCTGCTCATTGCTCAGGAAGATTACTAATAGAGTGGGGGAGAGGCTGACTTTCAAGGAAGCTTGTCCACCACTGCTGATCGTCACATGGAGGAATCCCTGATAAGCGTCTAGAGAAGCCAGAATTCCCCAGAAGTCCATTTGAAAACTTCTGGTATATGTATATTTGACAGCATTTGATAGATAAGAAGATGCAATGGATCAACAGCCAACTATTTATGAGCTTTCATATTTCAACCCTCCCAAAATCAAAACTAGAGAAACCCACAAGTCTAAGCTGTCCATATTTGAATGTTGAGGTTCACCTTCTAAACATACATTTGAACTTTAAATTCAAAATTTCTCATTCAGAATTTCAATGGTGAAATTCAAAAATTCAGCACATTTTGAATATTTGTGAATATTTCTGCTATTCAGTTTAAGTTTATTAATAGTGCATATACAACAGACCTTCACATTCCAAAAATATTTTTCCCACAATGATGGGAACAGAAAATCAGATACACAAGAAAGCCCGGTGCCAATACATCGGACACAACTGAACAACAACAACAAATGTCACAATTAAAACTAGGATGCCTTCACAATTCTGCAGAAGTGGCTTCCAACTCTTTATAGCTTGGAATATAAACTTTGCCGCTGATTCGGTTACATAAGATGGTATATCTATGACCAGGAAGGCCATATACTCTATAAAGACCTTCCTGGGAAGGGAGCAAATCAGGGCTAAATTACACACTATGTTAAATGCATAGCATGTAGATGATTCTAACATTTTTATTTACCCTAGTGTATGTATGCAGGGGACTAATGCAGATTGTTTTCTGGACTGGTTATACTCTGCTTCCCTGCTGGCTTTGCTAAATGGATTTGCTCCTAGTTTGCCTCAGTACCAAGCTTGAACCAGCCAAATCAGGACAGAAAGAAAAGTTCCACACACAGCAATTGTTTTTCTTTCTTTCTTTAGCCCCCAGAAGTCAGGGAGGGGGATTTAAAGGAAAAGGGTGGCTGGGTGGGAATGTATAATCTGCCCCACCAGCCATGTAACTAAAAACATTAGGATTACCTATGTGCTACGCATTTAAAGCAGTGTATAGTTTAGCCCTCAGTCTGGTTCTTTCACCTCTAAAAAAAAATTACATAATAGTAATGTATATTGTACAGTGTCTAATATTTGTTTTAGCCCTACTAGAAACATCATCTGACCTGGAGGGGAGGCGGTGTATGGAGGACTGGAATAAAAAAAGGGACATGTGCCTTGCCAAGCAACCATTCACCTTTTGCGAACTCTCTATCATGAGATATCTGGTAAGTGGAGAATGTACTATCTAGGTTCAGTTTGTACCAAGCTAGGCTTGGCCCATGTTTAGGCTTTTGTCAAATTTGTTAGATAAAGCTTCGTGTGTTGGATAAACTTTCAATCCAACCATGGCGTAAGAATGCTTGCACCTGATCATACTTGTTTTTATTTCTTTTTATTTTTTCCCCCTCGCATATCAGGCTGTTTAATTTGGGTGGCTTTCTACCCCTCTTATACATCCCTGTTTCCTGGAATAACGTCTTTGATAAATACATCACATTACTACCAGCCTCTCCAACGAAAGAAACATTCAATGTGGCCCATTATCAGAGCTGAAAAACACTTGCAAAAATTAGCCAGAGTTATTTGTGTTTCCTGCCAATGCCATTCAGTGATGGGGTGTTTTTTTCTTTTACTTTTACACAAAGCCCAGTCTTCAAGGATTATCTATCAACAGGCACCTCTTTGTTTTTCTGTAAGAGTTTAGCTGTAATGCTGAGTTGCGAACAGGAGCACGGAAGGAGAAGGTGATATTGCCGGGTTACGGTGGCAACAAAATCCTGGATTATCCAGAAGCAAAATATGTTTGCTGCTTGCAGGTGCCAAGTAAGAGTGATCTCACTGACACCGGGGCTGGTTAGATTTCTACAGGCGAGCTGGTGTCTCATGTTGAGGTGGCAGGTTCGGCTTTTATAGAGATATTTCCTGTCAGATAATACAGGCCTGTTTTCATGTGGAGATAAGGGTGCCCCTTGTTTTCTGCTCCTCCGGGATGGACAGGTGCCAAGGGGTAGAGGAAATGCAGGGGTAGACATAAATGTGATAAAAGGCCTATTGCAGTGAAGCGATTGACCAGTGGGGCATGGCACACTAAACAGGCCTCTTCAGTTCTCAAAACCAAGGGCTGCTTCCAATTTGACAAAATTCCTACAGGGAAAGTATCGCCTATCTATTGTCTGTCTGTCTAAATAACTTAGGATGCAATCCTATGCATGTGCAGACAGAAAAAGTCCAATAATTCCCAGCGTTCCCCAGCCAGCATGGCTGGCTAGGGAATGCTGGGAATCGTAAGACTTTTTTTCTGTCTAAACATGCATAGGATTGCGCCCTAAATATCCTACCTATAAAGTCTTATAAATCTATCTATCTTTCTGTCCATCTATATGTGTACCTGTCCCAGCCTTCCCCAACCTGGTGCCAATGGGGATGATGAAAGTTGTAATCCAATACATCTGGAGGCACCAGGTTGGGGAAGGCTGATCTATTGAAAAGATAGCAGCATGACCAAGACACAGAGCCCATGAAGTGGTTATGCAGAGTAAGGCTGAAGCTAGGATAGGAGCGAACTTGAAACTGGACACCTGAGGCCATGGAGTAAAGTAAAGCATTGGACTTGGAGATACTGTTGCAGTTATACAGCATCCAAAAGCAGGTTGAGCCTCTTCCTCCCCCCTCACCCCAAATTGTGTTCCCAAATGCACCTTGTTTAACTTCTCGCATACATATGAACAGTTTCTTGCCATGCATTCCTATGGAGTAAAGTAAACCATTAGACTTGGAGATACTGTTGCAGTGATAAAGCATCCAAAAGCTGAGAGGAAAGGCCGTGTCATTGACTTTTGGATTTCATCTGGGGGAAACGTCCCAGCCTAAAAACAGCAGTAAGGGAAAGCGTAACTCCTTGCAGGGCATTGTGTGACATCAGTACCTGGCAGATCGATCAGCTTCTTCTAGCTTCTTCTCTCAATTTGCATGTTGGAAGCACCTGTGCTCTACGTTGCAACCACTGTGGGCCAGAGAGAGCGGAGATGCACATAGACCAAAAAGATGCCTCAGAGCAGGGCCAATCAGATCCAAGGTAGCAATCAGCAACTGGAGGCTCCAAGGCCACATCTGCCCCCCCCCTTGTTCCAAGGGGTGACAACTGGTCTCTTAGTTGCCAATCTGAAGGGGGAGAATGAGGGAAGTAACGGCTGTAGTCCATTTTGGGGTTGACAAGGGAGTTCATGGCCTATTATTCTGCACCCCGATCAAGAAGCTTCACTCAATGTTCAGTCAAAATCTACCCTCCTGTAACTTAAGCCCCTTAGATCTAGTCCTGTCCTCTGGAGAAGCAGAGTATTTTGTCTTCTATGTGATTCTCCTTCAGATATTTGAAAGGTGCTATCATATCAGCCCCGTCTTCTCTTCTCTGGCCTAGGAAACTTGCCAAGGTAGTTTCTATGTGCAAACACACAGCAAGTGTTTTGCACAATTAAAAATGCCATATCCATAACAACCCGTCTAGAAAGGTGTATTTCTGCCTTAAGAAGCACACGATGGGCTTCATTTCCCTTCTGCCTTTACTTCACAGAAGAATAAGTGTTATTACAGGGCAAGGCTGTGAGTTAGGCCTTGTTGACTTGTTGTGAGGTTTTCATGTGGTCAGCTGGCCTCTGCCTTGTACACGAAGAATTGCTTTAGATGCATGCGGTAATAAAGCACAGAGTGAGCCTTACGAGCAGCAACCCTTAACGGCTACTGAGAGGATGACGAATAGGAATACTACACTTTCTAGGAGAGCTGCCAGAGGGTTGAAGCCAAATCTTGCAGTGCATAAAGCCAGCTGCCTGTATGAATATGCCAGAGAAATGTAGTTCTCTTGCTGGAGGAAATAGGATAGGAAGAAAGAAGAAAGGGGGAATTTCCTATGATGGACAGACTGAAGAAAAAAAAGTTGATTTTAGAATATGTTTCACAGTTACTCTTAGGGTTGCCCACTCAGCCAGAATTTCATTGGCATGACCAGAATTTTCTCTTTTTAACCCAGAACTGGAGGTAGGGGGGTGAAATCTCTGCCAAATCATTTCTGTTGTCAGTGTGTGCATGCATGCACAGTCACAGCAGATGCACATGCACCAGTTTATTTACTGATTTGGTATACTGCCCAACTGGAAAATGTTCTCAGGATGATTTACAATCATAAAACCAAACAACAGCAACAAATACAATAAAAGTCTCAAAATAAAACCTTAAGCATTAAAAATATT
Organism: Heloderma suspectum; assembly: GCF_057233095.1. NCBI lineage: Eukaryota > Metazoa > Chordata > Lepidosauria > Squamata > Helodermatidae > Heloderma > Heloderma suspectum. The sequence continues at coordinate 294,134,063 of NC_139461.1, forward strand.
AAAAACATCAACACGATCGAGGAGCCAGCAGTAAAATTAATATTCAAGCTACAGATTAAAGATTAAATGCCTGCTCTCAAAGAGGAAGGTATTACCTGGGCGTTTAAATGTATACAATCAAGATGCCAGGCAGATGACCTTGGGAAGGGCATTCCACTGATGCCAGGGGCCACTACAGAGAAGGCTCTCTGTGAAGGGTCCTACCCGCATTTCTTGTGGAGTGTCAGGGTGGAAACTGAGCCGATAGAACCCCAGAGCAGTTCTGATTCTGAGGAGGATCAGCAATCCGTGGGAGAGGAGCCAGCTCATCCCTCACAGGCACAGCAGCTGGCAGAGATTCCTCCTGCCGGCATTCCTGAGATAGATAGTGACCCTGGCAGTGAGAAAGTGCGGGAGGGGTGCTTGAAAGATGCTCGATGCAGACGCAGGGAGTGACGAGTGATGGAGGGTGTGGAGGCGTAGCACCTGTTTGGCGCGCAAGCAACGGCCATGTCCCGTGGACCCAAAGGAAAGAGGGAGGATCTCTCCCTAGCCCATAGGTTCAGGGTCTTCAAGTGATTCTCCTTCAAACGGGGACCAACTGCTTACCCGGAGCATAGACAACTCTGCTGTTCGTTGCTTAGTCACTGGTGATTAGCATCTGAAAGAGTCATTAAGTTGTAAAAGGATTAAAGCCTTGAAAAGAATCCTTTTGTCTGTGTCTTGAGTTGGCTATTGGAGTGTACTGAAAGAGGCCGCTAGGGCGCTTCTGACATGGAGTTTGCATGCATGCACTGTGAAGGGTGTGCTTTGTAAGCACAAATGACAGCCAGTGTGGTGTAGTGGTTAGAGTGTTGGGAGGTCCAGGTTCTAGTCCCCACTCAGCCATGAAGCACACTGGGTGACTCTCAGCCTAACCTACCTCACAGGGTTGTTGTGAAGATAAAATAGAGAGGAGGAGGAAGGCTATGTAAGCCACCTTGGGTTCTTTGCAAGAGGAAAAAAGGCAAGATATAAAGGTAATAATAATACTTCTTAAAAATGCATGAACATTGTTCTGACATGTGGAGCCTGAGTGGATGCCAGCAGCGCCTGGCACCATTTTCCTGGGGTGCATTTGGCAAGACTGCATTTGTCTTGCAGTCTTGCCAAATGCTGTGCAATCCTATACATGCCTACTCAGAAGCCCTGTGCACATTTAAAATCCTATGCACAGTTAAAAGATAATAAATCTCATTGAACACAGTGAGGCTTTCTTCTGAGTATCATGCATAGGATTGCACCGTTGATGTCCCAGCTAGCATACAGGTCAAACAAACAACCTCTCTCCCTCAATTGAGTGACTGCTTGCCAACTCACACTAGGTCACCTCTTAAGCAGGGCAGCTTCTGAGAGGACACTGCCACCCATGGTAGGTAGGACCTGCATTCTAAGAAGCACTAAGACCTAGGTGCCTGCATTTTTGTAAAGGAAAGGGGGTGATTGTAATTAGTACACCTTCCATCCAATGTGATCTTCGCGGGTTGTCAGGTGCCTTTTGTTTCGTCATCCACTTGTTGATGAAATCTGTTTTTTTCCAATTTCCCAAGTTTGCGCAAATTCTCATTTGCACAAATCCACATTTGTGAAAAATCACACTTGCAAAAATGTGCAGATCCCCCCCAATGTGCACATCCCCCCCCCCAAATGTGCATTTTCATGCTTTAGCCTATGGGGGAAATGCAAACTTTTGTCCAGTGTTTTTTATTTATTTTATATACTTTTCTATGACTATATTTGTGTAAAATTCTAGAAAGTTAAAAAAAAGTTCACAAGTCTGCAAAATCTGTGCAACTCAGGGAAAGGTGGTCTGCTGTGGAATCTGCTGGTCAGATTCATAGAAATCCAAACTCATTTGATTCCATTGCAGGTTTCTCCAACATCCCTATGCCTAGATGCCCATCCCAGTGTGGCCTTTTTGCCTCAGCCACAACAGAAACTAATCAATGATCATTGTTTATCACATTCTACCAGAGCCCCAGATAAGATATTATTGTGGAGTTGTTTGCACTGCCATGTAGAGAGGGAGTTGTTTGTACTGGCATACTGGGAGTTGTAGTCCTGGTTGGGAAAAACTGCACTAAGTTGTCGAATATTTCTAAATTCAGAGCACAATCTCCCTGTGGAGAGCCACCCCTTGGGGTCAGAGCACCCAGTGAGTTCAGCTGAGGAAGGAGAGAATTTGAGGGGGGGAGGATTCAAAATAAGGCACCCTCCCTTCCCAGCATGCACTTCTCATGAGGTTAACCTCATGGCCTGCTCCAGTTCTCCCTCAGCCACCCACATCCTCACCTGGTAGGAAGTATGATACAAGTCAGTTAGCGGAAGGAGAGAGGGATGGTAGTTGGCTTCCCCCTCTTGGGATTAGAGTGGAAAACCCATCATCAAATCAGCAGTGGCTGGTGAGGTAGTGTGAGAAGAAGGGCACCAACATGGCACTGTGGCTGAGCGTAGGATTGCCACCAAGCCCATTCTAGAAGGAACCACAAGGTAGGTAAAATGTAGGCAAAATGGAGCTGCTATGAGTTGTAGTCCAATACCTCTGGAGGGCACCAGGTCAGGAAGACTGGTTTAGTTGTTTTCGATAATGCAGTGACCTTGAAATCGCCCAAATTTACAATATGAAAATCTACTTTCTTGGTTGTAAAGAAATGTGTAATGTGAGGTAAATATTTCAAAATATTGAAATATCTACTGGAGCCTAGGGAAACAGCTTGTTCTGCAAATCCCTCATTTACTTAATATCCTAACAGCTCTACATATTTCCTTCCATCCAGCTCTAGAGGGCATGATATTAGCACCAGGGACTGCAGCCATGGCTACTTACTTATCCGCAATGCAATGCCTTGTGGGAGGCCTGCTGCGTTATAGATGGGGAGCCCCTGTACAGAGTCGCAAAGAGTCGTGGAGAATTGATTCCAGATCTCCAGCTATATTTACTAAACCAACAAACAACCAAACAAAAGCTTTCCCCTCTTCGTGATCCATTTCTTAAATTATAGGTTTACTGCTTCCTGGCAGGCTAATAAAGTCTAGATGAATGATGAGCGAGTCTGCTGTGAGAATGAGTAAACATCTCCTACTGTCTGGGGAATGTAAAATGACTACTGTCTTATCCTTTGTTACAGGTTGTTAAGATAAAATTACCCTATATATCACTGCTGCTGTCAATGAAATTAGAAAGAGCGAGCTACCGCCCAGCTGCCTGCTCTCTCCCTCTCTCTCTCTCTCTCTCTCTCTCTCTAGTACAAAGGAAAAACAAATAAAAATACCAGCATGATTGTCTTAGGCCAGGTTCTCGCAAACAGCAGATGAACTGGTAAACCTGTTTCAGGCCTGTATCACTTTAGGCTCTTGCAGGTGGGGGTTCACATGACTGAAGGCAAAAAAGTCCCTGCACATAGAAATTTAGTTATCAAGAAAGATTTTAACCTGGCCTGACATGCCAGGTTTGAATCCCCACTTAACAATGCAATCCTATACATGACTACTTAGAAGTAGGTCCCATCGAATTTAATGATCCTTCCTTCTGCATAAGTGTGCACTGGATGGCTTTGGGTCAATCGCTATCTTCAGCCTAAGCTACCTCAAAGGGCTATTGTAGGGATAACATTTGGGAGGGGGTTTGAGAACCATGCTCACCATTTTGAGCACCTGGGGGAAAAGGCTGGATATAAATGAAAGTAACAATAAATATTTGGCAATGGCAAAGATGGTCCAATCACCATTGAGCAATTTTTGACAGCTGCCCTGCAGTAGCAGCTATAGTGTTTGACAATATCAGATGCTTATCAGTCAGTATTTATCAGTCAGTATTTGACAATATAATCATGACTACTACTTCTGCCTTTAGAACAACTCAGCTCTTCTCTAAACCTCCATAGTTTCTGGTAGCATTATGTAAAACTATCATCATCATCATCAAGAGCATATGTGGTTAATGTGGACTGAAATGAGATCTGCGCTTAATCTGCATACACACTCAGTGCCCTAAGAGAATCAGAACTAGGGTCATTAGTAAATCATATTACAGTAATCATTTACTTACACCATATTTTTAAAAGCAATAAAAATCACAGTATCCCAATTTATACATGCCAATAAAGCCTTCTTAAAATAGCTGTGTAACCAATCACACACACACACACACACACACACCTTCTTTCTACCCCTGTAAGCAGGAGTGGCCCAAGACATTTTACTGCCTGAGGCAAAGGAGAAAATCCCTCCACCCAAGATTGTTGCAAGGCACAAGGGGGCAAACCTATGTGTGTTTAGACAGAAATAGGGAATAAGTCCTACAACTTCCAGCATTCCCCAGCCAGCATGTTTCTGTCTAAACACACATAGGATCACATACTAAAAGATTTGGGGGTCCAAGCCCATAGGACACACATTCATATAAACTCTGCACATAGAAATTATTACTTGGACTTATTTAAGTTTTACAGGAGGCAAATCATCTCAAATAAAACACATTCTTCTATTAATCTGCACCCTGACCCAGGTCATCTCACTATAGCAAAACACCTTGGAGAGCTCCTTTAGAGTTCTGACTGACTGAACCCTGGAGCGGATTCACCACCCCACTGAGATCGGAGCCCCCAGCCTCCACTGTGGGAATTACAGACTGGACTCTGGCTGTCTGTGAGCAAGGCAGGACTCTCCTAAGAGTGTCCCCCCACCCTCAGATCACTATAAACTCCCCAAGTCTGGGTCTCTTTCCTGCACAAACCTCAGTGGTTTTAAAAGGGGAAAGTGGCAGCAGCATTACTCAGGAGCAAATAACACACGCAGTGCCTCTCATCTGGTCTTGTCTGGAATAAAAGTCCTGTGGTGTGTGCCTTTGTGTTTGTCAAATATTCCGGCAGCCAGTGCAGATTTCAAACTGAGGTCATAAAGGTGCAGGCTTGTGCAAAAATCAACTCCCCCAAAACAATTGTGTATGGAGGAGGGTGGGAGAAAAGAAGCAAGCAATACTTTTGTTTTGAATAGAAGATAACATACAGCAGCTGGTGCTGCTTTTTCTTCTCCCTCTTTTTCTTCCTCTTCCTCTTCAGGCTAGGTGAGCCAAAAGCCAAAATATTCTGGTGAGAAGGCAAGATCCAGTTCTTCTAAGTTCTCTCTTATGATTCTTTATCTTTAAACTGGACTTGGACCAGACACAGCCCTTCAAATAGAGGATGGTCCTCTGTAAAGTAGGTCACATGGCTACCCTATAAATCACCTACTCTTTCTGAGAAAGAGAGGAGGAAAGAGGGAAATAATGATTATTCTTGAAATTGAAAGGGGTGGGATTATATTTGGTTGCAAGACAATACAACAAAAATTACTAACGGGGTGGGCAGCTTGTGACCCTCCAGATGTTTTGGCCTAGAGCTCCCATCAGCCTTACCCAGCATAATCACTGGTGGGGGATCATGGGAGCTGAAGTCCAAAACATCTGGAGGGTGACACGTTCCCCATCCCTGGATTAGATCATAAAATTGGCCCAACTGACTGCATTTTGATCATGGGTCAAAAAGCTGATACACGGCAGTTCAAGCCTAGCTGGAACAACAACAACAAAATCTATACTTGAGGGCTAAACTAGATATGTAGTTGCAGTTCTGTGATTTCTTGTCCAAAAAGGAAGCCACAGACAGGACCCTTTAGGATCAGGGCCATGGCATGGGAGGAGGGAGGTGTAATTCTTTGCCACCATGTTAATTCCCCAGTGCAAATTACACCACCAGCATCATCACCCCCTCCCCTTTCTGCTATTAGCTATGCAGGGGAGAAAAGACCAGGGTTGGATCCAGATTTAGTCATACTTTGAGTAGACCCATTGAAGTCAATGGGGCTTAAGCTAGTCATGACTGATTTCAATGGGTCTCCTCTAAAAGCCAAAATAGACATTGCTGTAAATCTGTATCTAGCAGCTAGTCTTTTTCTTTTTCACTTTTACTCTAGAGTAGGTGCACGGGGGCTGATCTAGATCTTAAAAGCCCCCCTAGGATCCCAATCCAGATTGGAGGGTCTGTAGAGTCTACTCTAGTATAAAAAATTTAAAAAGTTGTAGCTGCTACAGATAGATTTAAAGTAATGTCTAGTTTGACCCTTAATATGACTAAATCATGATCCAAACTTAGGACCTATATTGGGCCTGTATTGGGGTGATCACTTAAGAATCACCGAGGAGGAAATGCATCACCAAAAAAGAGGACAAAAGAGGGCACCAATTTGCATAAAATTTGCATGTGCTAATGTATATGTATACATGCAAATCTAGAAATAATTAGTACAGTTTAAATAGAAACACAGTACAGCTCACCATAGTGTGGAAGACTGTGACCAGGTGACCTGTGTGCTTTGCTCAGTCTGCTGCCCAGATGCGAACTGAGGATGGGCAGCTTCAAGGCCTGGGTTCTTCGTCCTGATGGCTCTTTACTAGGGGTGTACGGATTACTTACCCCGTTCCACTGAGGCCATCCGCTGGGGGGGGAGGCGATCCATCCCTCCCCCCCCCCCCCAGAATCCTCCCCGGCCAGCTCCGCTCCATGGGGAGCCCGCGGAGCCGCCGGCCAGGGCCGCCCGCCGCCGGACTTCCGTCTGCTGCTGAGCTGCGGCCACAAATGGCGGCCACCGTAGTGGCCTCCATTTGCATCCCTGCGGTAGCCTATAGACCGGAACTGAACTGGACAGCCCTTCAAATAGAGGATGCCTTACAGGGGACATTCGTCTGGCAGCAGTTCAAATAGAGGACTGTCTCTGTAAAAGAGGACACATGGCCACCCTATATCCCGATAAGGGGAAAGGGTCAATTCCTGCTCGCCCTACACACACACACATATGCATATCATGGCCACAGTTCAAATTGTGCCCCCTGTGGCTGCTTTTTGGGACTTGAAAAACACATCAGGAGATTCAGTTACAGAATGTGTCCAGTTTGGATTTGTTATTTCATACTTTCCCTTTCCTTTTGTATCATGTCAGATCGCATGCTATTATTTTCAGTTGTTACCACCTTGACAACATAGGCAGAAATGCAGAGTATAACTGTAGTAAACAAAGAATAAATAAGGAGAAGCCATTCTGTATAAAATAGTTCCAATGCAAATCTTCTACCCGTCTATGCACACTCAACCCTGTGTAGGTGTCAAGGAAAACATTTCAGAATTTTTCCTTTTTAAATGCAGAACATTTCCCCCTCCACATTAAGTTCAAGAAACATTCAAAAATTTTCATAATACATTACGTCGGAGTAAACTCTGCATTTGTTTTTGAAAAGTGCAGTTAGCTACATTCCCAAGCACTTTTAATTACACTCTCGAGCCAAAAGGTCTCTACTCACAGTGACCCAAGAGGTGTTTGTACTTCTCTCAAACTTTTCAGTTGATCAGCCAAGAATATAGCGCCAACAAAGTTGAGCCATTAGTCTTTCTATAGACAAGCTGCTCCTTTGTGGGAGGGGGCAGGAACTTGACAATAAAGAGAAGGAATTGATCTACGATGTGGATTTGGCAAAAAGCTGTAAATAAATGAAGAGAAGATGCTTCAGCCTCTGCAAACCTCACTTGCTTTATAAATGTGGCAGCATCAACTAAAACCTCATACTTAAACTAATTTAGCCCCAGATTAAATAAATGAACACCAATCTATGTAGTTATTGAGAACATTATTAAACCATATATCCTGTTTTGACACCTTAGCCATGGTACAGTTCAAGTAGATGTCAAGAGAAGAGGCCTTTGGGCATGTGCAGAGGGTATTTTTCATTCATCCCAAATAACTGAAAGACTGCCTCCTCCAACATGCACTTAGATCTTCAGATCATCTTCAAAGGCCCTTCTCTGAGTACTCCCACCAAGAGAAGTGGCTACTGCAGAAAGATCCTTTTCAGTGATGGTACCCTGGTTATGGAATGCCCTATTCAAAGCCTAGCTAGAAGTTGCCTAGCATCTTCTTTGTGCTCTTTTTTCAACAGGTAAAGACCTTTTTAAAAAATCCCCAGGCTTTTAAATTGTGGACTTTTGAATCCACTGAGCTTTTAGATCTACTGCATATTTTAGTAATGCTGTGTATGTTTTTTTCTATCTTGTTTTACTCTCTTCCGCTGAATTTGTTTATGCTAACTTTTTATGTTCAAATTTGCATGTTGCTATTTATTGTTTTATGATTATTAATTTATTTAATTTTAATATATACTGTATGTTTGTGTGTGTGTGTGTGTGTGTGTGTGTATATATATATATATATAATCTGCCTAGACAACACTGTTACTGAGTGGTATAAAAATGCTAATAAATTAACAAACAACATTCTTTTACAAGAAAACTAGATAACAGGGAGAAGGATTCTAGCATAGGTTTCTCCCTGGCATGCTGATTTTCTTTGTGCAGGGACATATTTTCCCCGCTCAGGATACATTTATCTAATATCTTACCTCAGTGTCAGATCACTTCAGCTTCTGTATGTGTTCGCAATGTCTGAAAGGGAAATTGTAAGGGGCCAAGATACACATCCTGATTCACAACTGGGAAGGACATGCCTCGCTCCTCCACAAATTATTTTTCATGAACTCCACCAGAAGCTCAGTAAGAGGGAGCACAATTCACTTGCACTTCTTCCCTTCCTCTCAGCAGTGTAATGTGGAAAACCAGCTTCTGAACCATTGGGAGAGTCTCTGAACTGATGAAGTGGATGAAGTGTTTACCTGCCTCAAAGAGTTGTTAAAAAAAAAAGGGGGCATGAAAACTGTAGACCGCTTGGCACATTTATAAAGGATGACATCATCACATCAGCATCATCAACTAAATCCCCCAGAAAGACCTGCCAAATGTTGATTATGTATGTTTTTAGCAGATATTGCACTAGCTGTTTGTTTTGAAAGGCATTCCATCCATCTTGTTGTTTAAAGAATTAGTGGTCTGATTCAGTATTTTATCAAATTGTTGTTTATTCGGTCAGTCGCTTCCGACTCTTCGTGACTTCATGGACCAGCCCACGCCAGCGCTTCCTGTCAGCCGTCGCCACCCCCAGCTCCCCCAAGGTCGAGTCCGTCACCTCCAGAATATCATCCATCCACCTTGCCCTTGGTCGGCCCCTCTTCCTTTTGCCTTCCACTCTCCCTAGCATCAGCATCTTCTCCAGGGTATCCTGTCTTCTCATGACGTGGCCAAAGTACTTCAGTTTTGCCTTTAATAGCATTCCCTCAAGTGAGCGTCTGGCTTTATTCCCTGGAGGATGGACTGGTTTGATCTTCTTGCAGTCCAAGGCACTCTCAGAATTTTCCTCCAGCACCACAGTTCAAAAGCATCTATCTTCCTTCGCTCAGCCTTCCTTATGGTCCAGCTCTCGCAGCCATAGGTTACTACGGGGAATACCATTGCTTTAACTATAAGGACCTTTGTTGTCAGTGTGATGTCTCTGCTCTTCACTCTTTTATCAAGATTTGTCATTGCTCTCCTCCCAAGAAGTAAGCATCTTCTGATTTCCTGGCTCTAGTCAGCGTCTGCAGTAATCTTTGCGCCTAGAAAGACAAAGTCTGTCACTGCCTCCATGTTTTCTCCCTCTATTTGCCAGTTATCACTCAAGCTGGTTGCCATAATCTTGGTTTTTTTGAGGTTTAACTGCAACCCAGCTTTTGCACTTTCTTCCTTCACCTTCGTCATGAGGTTCCTCAGCTCCTCCTCGCTTTCAGCCATCAAGGTGGTATCATCTGCATATCTGAGATTGTTAATGTTTCTTCCAGCGATTTTAACTCCAGCCTTGGCTTCATCAAGCCCAGCATGTTGCATGATGTGTTCTGCGTACAGGTTGAATAGGTAGGGTGAGAGTATACAACCCTGCCGTACTCCTTTCCCAATCTTAAACCAGTCCGTTGTTCCATGGTCTGTTCTTCATTGCTACTTTGTCGTTATACAGATTCCTCAGGAGGCAGACAAGATGACTTGGTACCCCATTCCACCAAGAACTTGCCACAATTTGTTATATGCTGCATTTAAATGCTTTTTCAGTAGGAGTGTTATTTCTAACTGAACTATGTGGATGCTGAGACAAACAATTTGGGAGTGTTTAAAAAAGAAAAGTAGAGGAAAGAAGGAAGATATACAGGGATAGAGATGATGTCTGTCTGTTTCTCCTCTCTTCCCACCCCTCTCTCTCACACACACACACTCACTTTGCAAGTTGAATACGGTCAAGAAACAAATGGAAAAAGTGCACCCTGGCCACAAAAGTTTTTTCCTCATAAGCGAGACCCTTTCGTAGGACATAATTGAATGCACATTTTTATTCAATTTGTGGAAAGTTAAAAACTAGCAGATTCAGATTGACTGACTGAGTTTATATTGCATTTCCCAAATTACCAATGGCCATTTGCTTTGCAACATCAGACCTCATGTTCAAACTTCTGGCTTGGGGGCTGTTCAAAAATCAAAAAAGCCAAAAAAGCACATGCCCCTTTTTTTCCCCTAATAGAGATTGATTTAGTGTATGTTTAATGGTTGTATAAATCACTCAACATCTCCAAGTCACATACAAATTCCATCCAAAAAGAGAGAGGAAAGTTTCAAGTTTCTCCCCCTTCAAAATCAACTTGTTCTGCTTAACAGGCGCAGATCTGCAAAAAGACTTGGACCAGTTAGCAATAATTTCTTGTGACCTTGGTGGCACTGTCTTTCAGAGCAACTTGTCCCCCTTTACTTATCTTCTCACTGAGGAAATTCTGACAAAATCTGAAGGAACCTGAGTTCCCTAGAATTCAGCTTGAAACCCAACGACCTATTCAAATGTGTATCCGAGGAATGTCAAAACTGCTGTCATGTATCAGAACATTTCTGGTGTGTACTAGCCCTTATCCTAAAGATATAGTTTCACACTCCACACTTCCACCACTGGTAGGAACTTTCTGAGTCAGTTTTGGGAGGCAAGAGTACAACTGAAGGAACTAGACACGGAGCTGTTTTGGGAAGCAGCCCTGCAAATATTGTCATGTTGAGTTCCGGCCGAAGGTATGTTGGGTCTAAGCCAAGGGTGCAAAACCTTTTTCAGCTTGAGGGCCAAATTCCATCTCAAAGATGCTTTTGAGGGCCACATCCCAGTGGTGGGTGAAGCTGAAGACAAAAGCTGGGAAATCGCCAAACCATTGGTGGGTGGGGAAAAGAGGGTGGGGGTGAGAAAGTGGACATGGCCATCTGGGGAATCCTAAAGCGCTGGATTGGGACCCCAAAAGAGCTGGATTGGGACTCTGGGCCTGCAGTTCTCCCCCCCCCCAAGTCGAAGTGGTTTAGAGGTTCCTAGATAATAACCAGCACCTTGGATTGTGCCCCAGAAGAGAACAGAACCAATGCAAATGCTGGTTTCCCCCACTATACATGCTCCTCGTAGCCAAACACTTTGGAGCTCTGCAATAAATAATTCCATTATGAAGGGCTGCTGCTTGGTGCTCAGGAAGAATATTTTTATTTGTTGAATAGCATGCGTTCTCGTGATGATGTATGGCGTGCAAACAGTCTCCTATCAAATGGGGTAGGTCATTTTTCATTACCCCGCTGAGGACGTGGCTCAAAGCAGTGGATTATAGGAACTCATTTCCTTTGTTGGGGCGGGGGGGGGAGAGAGGTGGAAATATAACTTAACATCAACTCAAGAGCAACGATGCAGTGTGACCCTCCAAAAGTTCCAAGCATACTGTTAATAGCTTCCTCTCCCAGGACGTAGCTTTAAACCCATGCACTGATCGACTTTGATACATGAGCAAAAGAAAGGCTCGATCCCTCATAACTCTCCAAATGATATGATATATCATCAGAAAGCAATCCGGGATCAACACATTGTTACCTGTTTGATCTCTCAAGCCCAAAGTTGTGATAGGTGTTTTTTGTGTGCCCACACGCACAACACACACACATATACAACACAGGCACATACACAGAAATGTTAAAAGCCTATTTAAGTTAACTAAAGACATCCATACAACATCAGGGTTGAATTGCGGGTGATTTCCTGCAATGCAGCTGTTATAAGTTTATCAAGCTGCGGGTGGCTGTAACCCGTAATCATATCCAGATTGCACGAGAGATGCTGAGGTTGGACACGGGGGCGCGGGGGAAGCTGTTTGAATGGAACAGATCTTTAAACAGAAAACAAAAATTAACTGGCTAACTGAAAGCTAGAAAAGCAGGTCACATGTTAAGAGTTTGCAGTGGGATCGCCCTATTATGTCAGCATGGCTGGAAGATGCCAAATTTTGGCATGTATTTACAGGCAGGGGATGAATATGTAGATTTAACTGCTGATCTATGATGGAAGTAGATTTCCCAGAGCAGTTCTGTTTCACAGCACTTGTGTTTTCAAAAGAGCTCATCTCCCATTGAGGTGAAAAATATGAGGCACACGGCCCAGTTGAAGAGCATCCAGATCTTCCTACTGTGGCCAGATTTTCCAAGGGCAGAAGGTTAGTCTGTTTGGTTTTTGAGTTCCTTATGATTTTACAAGGGGGACCTGCAACAAAATGTTGCAGTGTGGAACGTCACTGTTCAGGATTCCAGACTCTCCATTCCATTTCCCCCTCCCTGCTTTTCCATTCCCCCACCCCAGTGAAGGCTGGTAGCTCCAATGTCAATGGGGCAGTGAATCATCTCCGAGTTTCAATCAGAACCAGTCAAAACCGTAAAGGAGCTATCCACGATGCACCTTGAAGAGCTCCTTTAGAGTTCTGACTGAAACCCAGAGTGGATTCACTGCTCCACTGACACCGGAGTGACGAGCCTCCACTGCCCCACCCCCCAACAGTCAGGCAACATTCTGTGCCCACAGAGCATGGTCATCCACACTGGGCTGTTTTTGTTTTCTCCCACTTAGGATTCCCCCCCCCCCGCCCAAAGATCTTTCAATTTTTACTTTTCTCCAAGCCTGCTTGTGTATGTGTGGTGCCGTTTTGGCTACATAAGCAATGGCACTCACAGCCTGAACATCAGAAATAGAATGAATGATAGCACTACATATTCAAATGTTTTGCATATGGAGACATTCCAAGGAGAAGAGTTTCCCCTTAATATTTCCGAGGTAAAATGGTCTTGTGAAAACATCCCCATGGGATGAAACAATTAACTACAATGTCCTGGGAGAGGGACCACTAGAAAGCAGTGTTACAGGGCTCCTTCATACTGAGTTTTTATCCTGTGATTGAGATCACTCAGTCACGGAAGTTTGTAGGCTCTTTACATGACGTCCTGATCATTCAAGCACTAAATGCCCTTTGCTCCGTCTTTAAATAGATCGCAGATAATGAGCTATCAAATTACCCTGTTGTGTTCCGCTTCAGTTTCCTCCATGAAAAGAAGAAAAGTGGCAAGAAGAGGAATGAGATCAATGAAAGATAATGGAAGACTCAGATATGGGGAGAAGGAGGGGGAAGGGGGTGGGGTAAAAGGAAGCACTTGAAAAAGGGAGGTCGTTGTGATCCTGCATTTCAAACAGAAGCAGAAAGCCCCATGGTGTAGAGATACCCACAGTGTGAGCTTTCTACCCAGCTTGCCACATATATTTAAATGTTTACTCCAGGTTGGTTCCAAAAATCTGTGAACAGAAGAAGCCTGGCTTCTGTGGAAGCTTCTGTGAACAGAAATGGGAAGGTGGCAGATGTGGGTTTGTTTGTTTTTGCCAAATCTCACCTTCCCCCTACCGCTTCCCACTCCCACTCCCCTCCAGAGGGTCTCCCAACCCTCTGGAGCAGATTTTTACGAGTGCAAGGAACTGCAGAGGGAAGGGGAAGTCAAGACCCCAAAAAGAGGGCCCGTTCCTTGAGTGGAACCAATGGTTCATAGAGATAATTTTTAAACCCTGGACTGGGGGGACTGGGAGGGCTTCAGACAGCCATGCGTTGCATATCCCTTCCATTGTGAAACACACAACTCACATTTCTCTTCTCGTATGCCCCACCACCATTCCATGCTTTATAATTTCTTCACCATTCCTGAAGCATTGGATCAACAGAAAACTGTTGGCTAACCTTGCTCAAGAAGAAGAAGAAGAAGTGCAGTCTTGCATGTTAGACTCGCTTAAATCATAGCACCATCATAACTACAAGAATAAAATGGAGTTTGCTTCTGCACCTTCTGCTTTATGTATGTTTATTGAGGCGGGTGTGTGTGTGTGCAGTGCCCTGGACTTTGACTCAAGCTCCAGCCTTAGCTGCATGACTGAGTGAGTGGAACTCCACTCCCAGAACTCTGGATCTAGCCTGGGGCCAGCATCAAAGGTAGGCATGGTCAGGCACCTGCTGAGGGCCCGCACCCCAAGTCAACTTGGCTGACTGACAAGAACCCACCTGGACTTGCTCCTCCTCCTCCTCCTCACCCTTGCAACCTGCTTGTTCACCTGGCGCTCTCTCTGGCCCAGACAATGGTGATAGTGAGAAGGAGTAATAGTAGATGCCACTGCCAACTTGCTGTCTGTCAAGCCAGCAAGTGGTAGCAGTGTTGGGAATGAAAATGTCAGGAGCTGTAGCAGCTGGTGACAATGGTGATAAGAAGGTAGATTCACTGAGAGAGGGGGCCCATTGAGGGTGTCTTGCCCAAGGGCCCTCACAAAAATTGTTGCTGGCACTGATCCAAACCTCACATGATCACTGCAGCCCACCATGCCTTATTTAAGCCACGGCAGATTGCAGTGCGTGCCAGCAGCCATTTTGAATATTCAAGCCATTTTTTAAAATCTATTTTGTATTGTGAGTTTCAACAAAACAAACAAACAAACAAAAGACCAACCACAGAAATTTAAAAATCACAACTATAGCTACATGCTTTAAAGATCTGGGTTGGGACATGTGCTGGTGGTCATTTTGAATATTCAAGCCATGGCGGGTGGTCACCATGGCTTATTGTGTTGTCTGAGCCTGATGAGGGTGGGTTGTTGCCATGGTTAACAAATCACCCACAACCCTAAAAGAGTCCATGGGTTGCGGGTGGTTTGTTAAACTCACCAACAACCCACCTTGGCCAGGTTCAGATGACACGATAAGCCTGGATGACCGCCCATCAAGGCTTGAATATTCAAAATGGCCACCAGCACATGCCACAACCCAGCATGACTTAAATAAGCCACAGTGGGCTGAGGTGATCCTGCAAATGGGCCCTCTGTCTTTTGGCTTAATAAGGCAGTTTATGGTTGAGAATAGATGGGAGTTGGACTGAATGGCTGTTTAGGGATCCATTCCAATGCAGTGATTCTTGATTTTAAGAGTGGGATATGCCGAACTGGTCCAACCAGTAAGACTACTGGAAATTACCTTAATGGCCTTGGCAGAGTGGCCAAGGGCTTTTTCTTTCTTATGGAGATTGTTTTCAATACCTTGATTTTTCTGGAAAAAGAGAGCCATTTGAGAATCAGGGCTTGCCTTCCACTCTTCCTCCTCCCTGCTGTGGAATGTGCTAATTCAGTTTCTCTGAACAAAGAAAGCAGCTGGGTAGTTGCAGCTGAGTCAGTCTGAGAAGAGGTCAGCATTGGGGGTGGGGGTTATTTGGAGCTCTGAAGGTGGGGGATAGCCCCAATAGAAATCTGATGGGGGAGAAGTTTCTGTAGAGGTGGGTTAAGCTGTGAAACCACCAGCTTCGGTTAACCTGTATATTCATAAATAAGTGGAAATATTACAAAACTCCAGTGGGCTGCACACGTAACCATTTCTTGTTTTTTGCTGTAATGTTTCCCTTAAAAAAAAAAAAAAAAGGAAATATTAGCCAAGCCAGTTCCAATTCAAGATGGATAGGTTTTGTTCATCACCAGTCATGACTGACGATTAAGGCTGCAATCCTATACAAACTTACCTGGGAGTAACTCCCACTGAACTTAATGATACTTACCTCTAAGTAACCATGCATAGGATTGTGCTATAAGTTGCTCCTCTCTCTCTCCAAGATTTGGAATAGATATACTATGCCAAAGTTTTCCATGAGAAGCAACGGAGTAGGAAGGTGAGGAAATCCTCATGATTGCCAAGTGAGCACGTCTATCTAACCCCTAATGCAAAATGCAGTCCCCTGAAGAAGAAGAAGAAAAACCTTACAGGAGAACAGAACCAGGATTCATGCTAAGTCACAGAGTGGAATCATCTCTAACTAGGAACAAAAGAGAAAGAATGGTGGAAACTTCACCACAGAATTCCTCCAAAAACATAAATAGCAAAGCTTCAGACTACAACCCAAACACCCCCTTCACAGTCAGTCTGCTAGATTTTAATTAATACATGTTGAATTGCTTCCATCCACACTTAATCCAACCACTGGAAACGTTTGTTTGCTTTGCTATAACCTCTAATTCCCTCCCCTCTGAACTCTGTGTGGGCAGCAAGAGCAAGTAGTAATAACATTTTTTCACATGAAATTTCAGAATTAGACACGTCAAGATTTCCAAGTAATCTTTCTCTTGTTGTTGGGGCTAGATAGGGTGGTGTGTTCAACTAGACTGTAGGATGATAGCCAGTTAGAAGTAGCATTGTGTGTTTGTGTAGAAAACTTCAGGTTAACTGGAAAACCCTAGGAGGCTATCCAGGCCAGGGAAGAAAGATACAAAGCTGCCATTGGCCAAGCTAGTTCAGTGCTGTATAATCTAATTGGGATACTTCTGGACAAGGATTTTATTGCACCATCATCCTACCTCATTCACAAAATTTGTCGTCATCATTCACTCATAACCCTCCCATGATTCCCCACCGCTTCTTGACTCTGGGTTCACACAACATGATACACTCAAGGTTGAGTATGGGTTGAGGGTGGGTTGTTGTTGAAACGTGGGTTATCATGTTGTCTGAGCCCAGCCACTCTAATAAACCCATGAAGAGAACCCATGGTTTCTTGTTGGGTTGTGAATTATGGATTGTTCATGGTTAACAAACCATGGTTTGTTATTGCTGCTGGGTTCAGACATGATAACCCATGTTTCAACAACCACCCACAGTTCAATGACAACCCACGCTCAAGCCATACTCAACCCTGAGTGTGGGTTATTGTGTTGTGTGAACCCAGTCTCCATCTTTTCTGTTATGGAGAACAGAAGTCCATTAAGGAGGAAAAGACGGAATAGTTGCACAGGGCCTTCCAATTGTTAGTGCTAGGAGGCCTCTATCTGGAAGCACCCTAGCAGTGACTCTCCAAATCAGTGGCCTGGTTCACACCATCACTGTGGCTTAAACAAGTCACGGCACTTGCTGACACATGCTGGGCAACATTTGCCTAATTACTCACCTGCGTGTGGCTCATCATGTTGACCGAACCCAAACAGCATGGCTTGTTGGAGGGGGAAATAACCCTCAAATAACCCATGGCAGATAATTAGGCAAATGGTGCCCAGTATGCACCACAGCTTAAACAAGCCACAGTGGCTCATTTAAGCTGCAGTGATCGTACAAGCCGGGTCAAGGTGTGAGGCCAGGTTCTTCCTAGACCTCCCAACTCAGATGTACTAAATAAAGATGCCAGGGATTGAACCTGGGACCTTGCACATGCATACAAAGCATACTGATATGATCATATTATGCTGCCAATCCATTTCCAGGCCCAATTCAAAGTGCTGGTATTAACCTACAAAGCCCTAAATGGCTTGGGGCCAGGTTACCTGAAGCATCATATCCTTCCAGCTATGCCTAACCCAGACCCTAACATTTTCCTCAGAGGCCCTTTTCCAGGGCTCCCCAGCAAATGAGGTGAGGTGGGTGGCTACTATGGAGATGACCTTTTCAGTGGTGGCATCCTGGCTGTGGAATGTCCTCCCGAGAGAGTTTTGCCTGGTGCCTACATTGTGGTCTTTTTGGCACCAGGTGTAGACCTTTTTATTTTCCCAGGCTTTTTAGCCTTTCAGTTTCAAAAATTGTGCTAGTGTGTTTTTAGATCTTTGCACTGCTAATGGCTTTTATCTTGGTTCTTACTTTGGTTTTATTCTCTTTTAAACTCATGGCTTTTATATTATGTTTTACTGTGTTATTGTATTTTATGGTTTTAAATTTTGTTTTGTGAACCAGCCAGGGAGCTTTGGCTGATGAGTAGTACAGAAATGCAGTAAATAAATAAAATGCTTTTTCTCTAGCAGGCTCATGTCCCCTAAACTCTTTCTTCTGGTTCAAGATTTGGGGAACAGGACACAGGCAAGAAGACATCACAGTTGCCTCCTCTGATGTCTTCCTGCTGCCTGAGGCCAACTGCCTGCTGCTTTCACTCTAGCCAGAATCTGTCAAGGAGAACCACTTCCAAATTCTTCCTTCTCCTGGCTAGCTCTGACAACTTCTGCCTTCAGTGACCTCAGCTCATCTTCAGCTTCTTCCTGATTTCTTCTTCTTTGACTGCTATCTCCGCTGACCACTAGACCACACTCACCACTGACCGGGACTGTTCCAACTGACTTTTTAATATTGTTTTAGTCAGGTCCCTCTGACCAATGGCATACAATTATTTCATTATCTGCCAGCTCATGGTCTATAACTATAAGCCAAAAGACAGCAAATAGCTTGTTCATAAATGGACTATCAAACCTTCAGCTTTTGAACCCTCCTCTCTAATATATTAGCTGATAGGTCTGTGAACTACTAATGCCATAATGACAGATATAGGCGGCCCACAGTAAACAGAACAAAAGTAGCAGTTGCGCTTCATCTAGAGCTGACCTTTTCATCTCTCACTGTGACTGTTATTCACAAGTGGGTATTACACGTTCTCATTTTTATATTAAGAATACATTTTAACAATATTTTACCTCAGACTTTGATTCTCTACAACAGGGGTGAAGAACCTCTTTCAGCCAAAGGGCTGAATTCCATTTTGGAGACGTTCTTGAGGGCCACATTCCAGGGGTGGGCAAGGCCAAAGGCAAAAGGGGCAGAGCCAAAAAATTCAAGATACCATTGTATTTTAGCTTAAAGCTCTTTCTGCCAGTAACTAAGCCTTGAGACACAATCCACTGGACATTTCTCCAGCACAATCCCCATTGAAATAAAAGGAAGCAGCGCTTTCTTGCATGGCTTCCATCCATTCCAATGGGGTTTGCGCAGGAGAATCTCTCGCGGTCGATTCTGCTCTCTTAGTCATTATGGTCACCAATCCACAACTAAAAATGATGATGGTAATTATTATTATTATTACAGTTTCAACATCTGGATGATATTGTAGCCAGCAGCAAACTAAAGGGGGGAAAGATCCATTCTGAAACAAGATAAAGACACAGTGGGATATCTAGTGAACAACTCATTAGGCAACCAGACTCCAGGATACCGCTAGCATTATACCCCTCCTCCAGATCATCACCAAGAATGGAACTCCTAAATGTGGGACCCAGATGGAAAAAATAACAAGGACCACATCAAAGTTCCCCTGAGGGTACAAGCTGCAGATTTAGAATCACAGGAGGAAGTGCGTGGTATAAAGAAATAGGTGAAAGTTAATGTTGCCGTCTTTTTGCGGGAACATTCAAAGGAAAGGGCTCCTAGGTTAGCTGTTATAGGCAACTGTCCAAGTATATTTAATACATTTTATAACTCCTTTCATCCAAAGAGGGGCTGGAACAAACTTTTACAAGTATTCACAATGCAGCAAATGCTCCAGTTTTAACATTCAGATACTGAGTGTAAAATTTTGATTTCAAATTCACATTCTGAATGTGAATTTTAACCTCAAATTGCTAAACATAAGTACCTTTGGCATCACAGAATCATAGAATCATAGAATAGTAGGGTTGGAAGGGGTCTACAAGGCCATCGAGTCCAACCCCCTGCTCAATGCAGGAATCCAAGTCAGAGCATCCCCAACAAATGGCTGTCCAGCCTCGTCTTGAAGGCCTCCAGTGTGGGAGAGCCCACCACCTCCCCAGGTAATTGGTTCCATTGTCGTATTGCTCTGACACTCAGGAAGTTTTTCCTGATGTTCAGCCGGAATCTGGCTTCCTGTAACTTGAGCCCATGATACCGTGTCCTGCACTCTGGGATGATCAAGAAGAGATCCTGGCCTTCTTCTCTGTGACAACCTTTCAAGTACTTGAAGAGCGCTATCATATCTCCCCTCAGTCTTCTCTTCTCAAGGCTAAACATGCCCAGTTCTTTCAGTCTCTCTTCATAGGGCTTTGTTTCCAGTCCCCTGATCATCTTTGTTGCCCTCCTCTCAACCCTCTCCAGTTTGTCTGCATCCTTCTTAAAGTGTGGTGCCCAGAACTGGAAACAGTACTCCAGATGAGGCCTAACCAGTGCTGAGTAGAGGGGAACTAGTACTTCCTGGGATTTGGAAGCGATGCTTCTATGAATGCAGCCCAAAATAGCATTTGCCTTTTTTGCAGCCACATCACATTGTTGGCTCATATTCAGCTTGTGATCGACAACAATTCCAAGATCCTTCTCGCTCGTAGTGTGGTTGAGCCACGTATCCCCCATCTTGTAACTGTGCATTTGGTTTCTTTTTCCTAGATGCAGAACTTGGCATTTGTCCCTATTAAATGCCATTCTGTTGTTTTCTGCCCAGTGCTCCAGTCTATCCAGATCACTTTGAATTTTGTTTCTGTCTTCCAAAGTATTAGCTATCCCTCCCAATTTTGTGTCATCTGCAAATTTGATCAGCATTCCCTGTACCTCCTCCTCCAAGTCATTAATAAAAATGTTGAAGAGCACTGGGCCCAGGACTGAGCCCTGCGGTACCCCACTTGTTACCTCTCCCCAGTTTGAGAAGGTCCCATTGATAAGCACTCTTTGAGTCCGATTCTGTAGCCAGCTGTGGATCCACCGGATCGTTGTTCCATCTAGCCCACTTCGAGCTAGTTTGCTCATCAGGATATCATGGGGCACTTTGTCGAAAGTTTTGCTGAAGTCGAGGTATATGATGTCTACAGCATTCCCACGGTCTACAAGGGAGGTTACTTGATCAAAAAATGAGATCAGATTTGTCTGGCAGGACTTGTTTTTGACAAATCCATGTTGGCTTCGAGTAATCACGGCATTGTTGTCAAGGTGCTCCCAGATGGATTGCTTTATGATCTGCTCCAGAATTTTCCCAGGGATTGATGTCAGACTGACTGGTCTGTAGTTCCCAGGTTCCTCCTTTTTACCCTTTTTGAAGATAGGGACAACGTTAGCCCTCCTCCAGTCATCTGGCACTTCCCCCGTCCTCCATGATTTCTCAAAGAGAATAGACAGCGGTTCTGAGAGTTCTTCTGCCAGTTCCTTTATGACTCTAGGATGCAGTTCATCTGGCCCTGGAGATTTGAACTCATTCAAAGTAATGAGGTGTTCCTTGACCATATGCCTGTCGATCTCAAGCTGCAATCCTGCCCCTTCAGCCTGTACTTCGCCTTTGCCAGGGGGGTCATAGACCCTCTTTTGGGAGAAGACTGAGCCAAAGTAGGAATTGAGCACCTCTGCCTTTTCTTTGTCATCTGTTATCATTTTGCCATCCTTATTTAATAGCTGAACCACCATTTCTTTCCTCTGCCTTTTACTATGCACGTAGCTGAAGAAAGCCTTTTTGTTGTTTTTAACATCCCTTGCTAACCTCAGCTCATTCTCAGCTTTAGCCTTCCTGACGCCATCCCTGCAATTCTGTGCTATCTGCCTGTACTCTTCCTTTGTTACTTGGCCTTCTTTCCACTTCCTATATGTGTCCTTTTTTGTTTTCAGGTCATCCCTAAGCTTTTTGTGAAGCCACATTGGCTTCTTCTGTTGTCTTCCACCTTTTCTTCTTGTTGGAATTGTTTGTGATTGTGCCTTGAGAATTTCCTTTTTTAAAAACTCCCACCCATCTTGGACTCCTTTTCTCGCTAGCATCGCTTGCCATGGGACCTTACTGATCATTGTTCTGAGTTTATGAAAATCAGCTTTCCTAAAATCCAGGGTACGCGTTTGACTACACTCGGCTTTTGCTTCCCTTAGAACCAAGAACTCAAGTACAACATGGTCGCTTTCCCCCAGAGTTCCTGTAACTGCTACTTTATCCACTAAGTCATCTCTGTTGGTTAGGATCAAGTCAAGGATAGCCGATCCTCTAGTTCCTTCCTCTACTTTCTGTAGGAGGAAGTTATCCGCCACACAAGTCAGGAATTTCCTGGAGGGGCCATGTTTTGCAGAATTTGTCTCCCAACAAATATCGGGGAAATTGAAGTCCCCCATTACTACTACATCATGCTTCCTTAATACATTGGCTATTTGCTTTTCAAAAGTTTCATCCTTGTCTTCTCCTTGATTGGGTGGCCGGTAGTAGACTCCGACCACCAGGTTCCTTTTATTCTTTGCTCCATTTATTTCAACCCAGATGCTCTCGATGGGGCTACCAAGCTCCTCCTCCTGTATTTCTGTGCAGAGATATGTATTTTTCACATACAGTTCAACCCCACCTCCCTTTCTGTTCCTCCTGTTCTTTCTGAACAAGTTATATCCTTCAATTGCTGTATTCCAGTCATGAGAGTCATCCCACCAAGTCTCAGTTATACCTATCAGGTCATAATTTCCCTCTTGTATTAAGAGTTCAAGTTCGTTCTGTTTGTTTCCCATACTCTGGGCATTAGTATATAGACATCGAAGACTATGTGCTTCATAGTCTGGCTTTCTTCCTACATGTGTCTGAAGACTATTATTGGGCGCTATCAGAGCTGTTCTCTCCATTGCAGTGCATGCGCCTATGTCCATTGTTACCCCCAACATTACATCTCCCTTCCCCGTAGAATTCAGTTTAAAGCCCTCCTGATGAAGTTCTTCATGCTGTGGCCAAACACATTCTTCCCAGCCTTTGTGAGGTGCAACCCATCCCTAGCCAACAGCCCATCTTCCAGGAAGTATAGCCCGTGGTCCCAGAATCCAAATCTCTCTCGTCGGCACCACCTTCGTAGCCAGTCATTCACCTGGAGTATTTTCCAGGAAGTATAGCCCGTGGTCCCAGAATCCAAATCTCTCTCGTCGGCACCACCTTCGTAGCCAGTCATTCACCTGGAGTATTTTTCGTTCCCTTTCTATCCCTCTTCTAACTACTGGAAGGATGGATGAGAAAACTATCTGGGCCCCAAAGTTCTTGAGTTTCCTTCCCAAAGCTTCAAAGTCTGACGTGATCTCTTCGTAGCTCCGCTTGGCGGTATCATTTGTTCCCACATGGATGAGAAGAAAGGGATACCTGTCAGTGGGCTTTATGAGTGCAGGCAACCTTTCAGTCACGTCTCTAATCTGTCCTCCCGGGAGACAACATACCTGGCGAGTCCATGGGTCTTCGCGACATACTTGGGTCTTGATCCCACGCAGCAAGGAGTCTCCCACTACTACCACTCTTCTCTTCTTCTTCTTGTAGGCCTGGGTTTCATCGCCTCTGTTTGACTGACCTTTAGCCTCTTGCTCACTCTCATGCAGGTTCCCCTGTGATTCTTCCTCTGCAGGCTGTCTTCCAGTCTCATCTGCAAGTACCTGGAATCGGTTCCACAGCTCCACTGCTTCCACTGGTGCAGAGTGGCGTCTAGTTCTTCTTCTCCTAACTGTCACCGTTTTCCAAGGAGTATCCTCTATTCCATTTTTCTTCACCTCAGCATTTCCCACTGCCTCATCTTGCTGTTGCTCTTCAAGCTTCTGGTCTGCCCTTTGCTGCTGTAGTTCCCCCATTCTGTCCAAGAACTCTTCATGTTCTGTTATTCCCCGGAGGGTCGACAGTCGCCGCTCCAGTCCACTTACTTTTTCCTCCAGCAGCGTGATCAACTTGCAGTTGTTGCAGGTGTAGGCCATGTTGTTCTCAGGCAAGAAAACAAACATTGCACACACCTTGCAGGTCACCACCACTGGAGAGTCTTGTCCTTCCATAGCCTCTTTTCCCTTTTGTGTCTAGCTTTGTGATTGTTCTAGACTAGCCTGTGCCTGCTCCTCTACTCAGTAGAGGTTAAAAGCAGAGTCCCACTGGTGTGGAAGTGTGTGCTACAAGTCAAATAAATGAAAAAAAGTTAGTAAAAAAAATTAAAAAAATGTTAGGGGCCTCCCCCTTGACCTCCTCCGCCGAACTCCCCTGGCCAACTCCTGTTTGCTCCCCCTGTTTGCTCGCTCTGGTCGCTCTCTCTCTGGGAGCTTGCCTGCTTCTGTAGTCCCTGGACCAGCTGGAGCAGCTTGCTCTGCTCTGCTCTGCTCAGCTGGGAGGCGGGAAACAGACATCTCTTCATTGTTTCAATTTTGGCAGGCATCAAAAGGCCCCAACTGTCAAATACTGTAAATACCATTACAAGATGATATAGTGTAGTGATTCCAATGTTGGACTAGGACTGAGTGGGGAATTGATGCATCTTATGTGGGGGAATCCTGTCCTCCCACTGAGTTCAACCTCAGAGGCTCTGCTCTGCATCCCATCGCTTTCAGGAGCATGATTGATTGGGATATAAAAATAGGGCCTTTTCTGTAGTGGCACCCAGGTTGTGGAACTCACTCCCTAGAAAGGATCACTTGTTCTCCTCTCTTTTAAGCTTCAGATGAGTAACTGGGAGCCTTGCATTTCACCAAGCTTTAGTATGGGCTGTTTTTATACCGGTTGATTTTAAAGTATGAAATTAATTTTAGTAATTTCAGGTGTGTTTAATTATAATTTGAATTGTTATTGTAACTTGAACAGTTTTCTAGGGTTGTGTATTTTATTGTAATCTGCTTTGAGTTTATTTTATAAAGAAAAGTGGTATATACATTTTAAACAAATAAATAAATAAAATCATGTGCATGTACATTAAAGGCAGCATACAGCATGCACTGCACAGCCTATGACTGCACATGCTAAAGCTGCTAAGATATGATCTGAACTGTTTGTGACTGTTACAAAACAATGTGGCTATCTCACCTATGTTCTCTTTTTCTGCTTCTGAGGCTTGGATATATGAAACTCCCGCCCTTAGTATCTAACTAAGTTACCCGATAGACCTCTCAATAGATGGTAGTGTAGCAATTGTTTAAGTGTACAGTTCTTAGTTACCCAGCATTAAGTACACTAAGTTTCAGTTTCTAATATTTCAGAAGTCTTCCTTAGCTAAATAAGCTCTCCATAGCTTTTCCCACAGACCAGGGCCCAATCTACGCAGAGGCATCTTCCAACGCTGATGCAATTTAAAAACATGTTTTCTTGCATTTGCATCTACTCCTCCCGTGACACACGTAGTCGATTAGACTTGATATAAATCTCTCTTTTGTGAGATAAATGTAATCTTACACCACATTAATTTGGCTATGTAGATGGAGTCTCGGGACATCAATGAGTTTCCTTTCTTTTTTCTTTTTTTACATTCATTGGGCTTATTTGCAGGTGCAATGATGCAAAGGGTCATTTAAAAAAAAAGTCATCCCAAAAGCAACATGCTGAATTTCTCAGGAGTAAGCCTCATTGAAGAGAATGTGATTTACTTCTGAGCAGACATGTTTATCAGCACCTTTTCAGCTAGTTGTTCCTTGAGACAAAGAAATAAAAAGCACAAAGGCGAAAAACAGGAAGGCTTGAAAAGAAAAGACTTTCCAAACTTTATTTTTTTCAAAGGCAGGGGGAGAGGAAAGGGGAAGCAGCATTGCAGGAATGAGTTAATACCTTCACTCCATCTAGGGACATCAAAAAGTTTATTTCCTTTTTTTTTAACATTCGTTAAGCTTATGCACAGATGCAATGATGTGAAGGAGTGGAGATTTAAAAAAAAAAAAAAAGTAATCCCAAAAGCAACCTGCGGTCTTTCTCAGGAGTAAGCCTCATTGAATTAATTC
This sequence comes from Heloderma suspectum, assembly GCF_057233095.1. Lineage (NCBI taxonomy): Eukaryota > Metazoa > Chordata > Lepidosauria > Squamata > Helodermatidae > Heloderma > Heloderma suspectum. Next base: position 294,159,777 of record NC_139461.1, read on the forward strand.
TTCAGTTCACTGGGCAGGGCAGAGAGAGAAAGAGCAGGAGAGAAGCCAGTGGAAATGTGTGTGTGTTATTCACAGCTTTACATTTCTGCAGGTTGTTGTTGTTGTTCAGTCGTGTCCGACTCTTCGTGACCCCATGGACCATAGCACTCCAGGCCTTCCTGTCCTTCGCTCTCTCCCAGAGTGTGCTCAAGTTCATATTCATTGCATCGGTGATGCTATCTAGCCATCTCATCCTCTGCCGTCCCCTTCTCCTTTTGCCTTCAATCTTTCCCAGCATCAGGGTCTTTTCCAGTGACTTTACTCTTCGCATTTGGTGGCCAAAATATTTGAGCTTCAGCTTCAGTATCTGTCCTTCCAATGAGCAGTCAGGGTTGACTTCCTTTAGGATTGACTTATTTGACCTCCTTGCAGTCCAGGGGACTCGTAAGAATCTTCTCCAGCTCCACAGTTCGAAAGCATCAATTCTTCGGCGCTTAGCCTTCCTTATAGTCCAGCTCTCACAGCCATACCTTGCTACTGGGAAAACCATAGCTTTGATTATATGAATCTTTGTCAGCAAGGTGATGTCTCTGCTTCCTACTATGCTGTCTAGGTTTGCCATAGCTTTCCTCCCAAGGAGCAAGCGTCTTTTAATTTCATGGCTATAGTCACCGTCTGCGGTGATCTTGGAGCCCAAGAAAATAAAACCTGTCACTGCTTCCATTTCTTCCCCTTCTATATGCCAGGAAGTGATGGGGCCAGATGCCATGATCTTAGTTTTTTTCATGTTGAGTTTCAAACCAGCTTTTGCACTCTCCACTTTCACCCTCAACAAGAAGCTCTTTAGATCCTCTTCGCTTTCTGCCATTAGGGTGGTATCGTCTGCATATCTGCGGTTGTTGATAATTCTCCTGGCAATCTTAATTCTGACCTGTGATTCATCCAACCCGGCGTTTCTCATGATGTACTCTGCATATAAATTAAATAAGCAGGGCGGCAATATACAGCCTTGTCGTACTCCTTTCCCAATTTTGAACCAATCGGTTGTTCCATGTCCGCTTCTTACTGTTGCTTCTTGACCCTCGTACAGGTTTCTCAGGAGACAGGTAAGGTAAGGTGGTCTGGTACTCCCATCTCTTTCAGAATTTGCTACAGTCTGTTGTGATCCACACAATCAAAGGCTTTAGCATAGTCAATGAAGCAGAAAGAGACATTTTTCTGGAATTCTCTTGTTTTCTCCATGATCCAGTGAATGTTGGTGTTTTGATCTCTAGTTCCTCTGCCTCTTCGAAACCCAGCTTGTATTTCCGGTAGTTCTCGGTTCACATACTGCTGAAGCCTAGCTTGTAGGATTTTGAGCACAACCTTGCTGGCATGTGAAATGAGCACAATTGTACGGTAGTTTGAACACTCTTTGGCATTGCCCTTCTTTGGAATTGGAATGTAAACTGACCTTTCCCAGTCTTCTGGCCATTGTTGAGTGTTCCAAATTTGTTGGCATATTGAGTGCAGCACTTTAACAGCATCATCTTTTAGGATCTTAAATAGCTCAGCTGGAATACTGTCATCTCCGCTAGCTTTGTTGTTAGTAATGCTTCCTAAGGCCCACTTGACTTCACTTTCTAGGATGTTGTGTTCTAACTTGAACACTTTCAAGTTCAGTGACTGCACTATCATGGCTATCAAGAACATTCAGATCTTTCCTGTATAGTTCTTCTGTGTATTCTTTCCACCTCTTCTTAATCTTAGCTGCTGCTGTTAGGTCCCTGCCTTCTTTGTCCTTTATCATGCCCGTCTTTGCACAAAACGTTCCCTTGAGATCTCCGATTTTCTTGAAGAAATCTCTAGTCTTTCCCATTCTATTGTTTTCCTCGATTTCTTTGCATTGTTCATTTAAGAAGGCCTTCTTGTCTCTCCTTGCTATTCTCTGGAATTCTGCAGTCAGTTGGGTATATCTTCCCCTTTCTCCCTTGCTTTTCGCTTCCCTTCTTTCCTCAGCTACTTGTAAAGCCTCATCAGACAGCCACTTTGCTTACTTGCATTTCTTTTTCTTTGGGATGGATTGAGTTGCTGCCTCCTGAACAATGTTACGGACCTCCGTCCATAGTTCCTCAGGCACTCTGTCTATCAGGTCTAATCTCTTAAATCTATTCCTCACCTCCACTGTATATTCATAAGGGATATGATTTAGGTCATACCTGAAGGGTTTAGTGGTTTTCCCGACATTCTTCAATTTAAGCCGAAATTTTGCAACAAGAAGCTCATGATCTGAGCCACAGTCAGCTCCAGGTCTTGTTTTTACTGACTGTATAGAGCTTCTCCATCTTTGGCTGCAAAGTACATAATCAATCTGATTTCAGTATTGACCATCTGGTGATGTCCATGTTTAGAGTCGCCTCTTGTGCTGTTGGAAAAGAGTGTTTGCTATGATCAGCGTGTTCTCTTGGCAAAACTCTATTAGCCTTTGTCCTGCTTCATTTTGTACACCAAGGCCATGCTTGCCTGTTATCCTGGTGATTTCTTGACTTCCTACTTTAGCATTCCAATCCCCTATGATGAAGAGGACATCTTTTTTTGGTGTTAGTTCTAGAAGGTGTTGTAGGTCTTCATAGAACCGATCAACCTCAGCTTCTTCGGCCTCAGTGGTTGGGGCATGGACTTGAATTACTGTGATGTTGAATGGTTTGCCTTGGATTCGTACTGAGATCATTCTATCGTTTTTGAGATTGTACCCCAGTACTGCTTTTCCCACCCTTTTATTAACTATGAGTGCTACTCCATTTCTTCTAAGGGATCCTTGCCCACAGTAGTAGATATAATGGCTACCTGAATTAAATTCACCCATGCCTGTCCATTTTAGTTCGCTGATTCCCAAGATGTTGATGTTCAATCTTGCCATCTCATGTTTGACCACCTCCAGCTTCCCTTGATTCATTGATCTTACATTCCAGGGTCCTAAACAATATTGTTCTTTACAGCATCGGATTTTCTTTTCACCACCAGACACATCCACAGCTGAGTGTCCTTTCGGCTTTGGCCCAGCCGCTTCACTCTTTCTGGCGCTACTTGGAAATTCCCTCTGCTCTTCCCCAGTAGTATATTGGACACCTTCCGACCTGAGGGGCTCCTCTTCTGGCGTCATATCTTTTAGCTTTGTGATACATTCCATGGGGTTTTCTTGGCAAGAATACTGGAGTGGGTTGCCATTTCCTTCTCCAGTGGACCACATTTTGTCAGAACTCTCCACCATGACCTGTCCGTCTTGGGTGGCCCTGCATGGCATAGCTTATGGCTTCACTGAGTTACGCAAGCCCCTTCGCCACAACAAGGCAGTGATCCATGAAGGAGTCTTTGCAGGTACACATTAGCAAACACTATTTTTAAAAAAAGTCAGGGGAGGGTGAGGCCGACAGGAAGAATTAACTCCTCCCATTTCTGTCGGAAATGTCCCATTTCTCCCTTCGCTAATGCAACTTTACGTTCCTCCTCGCAGAGCTGAAGCCATTCCTACTCCCTCCAGAGTAGTACTATAAATTTAGGACACACACTGAGTCCCAAAACACAGGGGAGTGGTGGTAAACGGAAAATCGACCGCAACAGGATTTTACGAAAATGCAGTTTTTACAGCAAGAAAACCTGGCACTGATACAAATTGGGGGTTATGTCATGTGTCATGTCTGTGGGTGAGGCGGAGTAGCACCACAGTAAATTTCCAGTGTAGATTGGGCCCAGATTTCTCTAACTTTCATCTCAGACAATCACTAACAGCCAGGAACAAATATTCTGTAGCAGTCTTCCTTTGTCTCAAGCTCTTCTTGCTACTGCTTTTGGCTTGTAGGATGGTCCAAATTTTTCAAGGACTACTCACTGGTCAGACCTCTGCTTGAAGCTTTCTGGTGCTGAGCTCTGCTGCTGGCTTAAAGGTTCACCACAACCTCACAGCACAACTTCCTGTTCTCCTCAGCTCTGGTCTTCAGCCCTTCTCCCAGCAGGGTTCCCTCAGACTGGAAGGCCATCTCCTTTATGAACTTAGCTTCCTTCAGCCACCAGCTCTTATCTTCAGGTCCTCTTCCTTTATCTTTTTTTCACACATATCATATACATGAAACTTGATCTACAAACAATATAAACCTCTAAATTACTATTTGTCGCATCAAATTATATAAGAAATATTAGCTATACAATGAAAAAGGCCTACATATTACTACATATATAGATTTATCATCACATTAAATATAAGACAGGATAAATAACACAAAGCATCAAATATTACTTGTCTTTGCATCCATTATTTAGGAAATAGTAAAGCAGAAATATATATTAATTTCAGTACCATAATTAGTTGTTCACTGGTTACCAGTTGTTTTCCGGGCTAAATTCAAGGTGTTGGTTTTGACCTTTAAAACCATATATGGTTCCGGCCCAGCCTATCTTAAGGAGCGCCTCCAGCAACACCAGACAGGCTGCTTAACAAGATCAGCCTCGGATGGCCTTCTCTCTGTCCCATCAGCCAGGACAGCTAGACTGGTGGGGACAAGGGAGAGGGCCTTTTCTGTGGTGGCCCCCACTCTGTGGAACTCCTCCCTAGGGAACTCCGCCATGCCCCCTCTTTAATGAGCTTCCGTCGTGCATTAAAAACGTAGTTGTTCAGGCAGGCATTTGGGGTGGGTTAGGGTATTTTAGAAAATGTTTTTACTGTAGAATTTTATTGTTTTAAACTGTTTTATTGTACACTGTACATCTCCCAGAGTGGCTGGGTGACCAGCCAGACGGGTGATTAATACATTTAATAATAATAATAATAAATAAATAAATAAATATGAGTCGTATAGAAATGTAATAAATAAACACATTGAAATAAATTGGGCTTAACTGATTTGTGGCAAACTCATCCAGTTGATTTCAATGGGTCTACTTTAGCTGTGACTAAATCTGGATTCAACACCCAATCTTTTCCATGTAATTAGTTTTGCATTTTCCAGTACTTAGCAATAATCATTTTTGCTGCCATTCACCCAATAGATGTCATTGGTTGGTGATTTGGGGGGATCTGTGTCTGAAAGAGGTTGAATAACATTGTTTTAGGGCTGAAGGACAAATCGTACCCAGTTATCCTAGCTATATCGCTCTTAAGTCTTGAATTTTTGGACATATCCAACATGTGTGCATATAACCAGCCAATTACATCCCGGTTCAGATCCTCTTCCAACCAGCTGTCCCCAACTAACCAGACTGACTGACCCTTTTATTCTCTCCTGGCCAGAACCTCTGACCAATCATGTTCTTACCCTTGATCCTCACCTATTTGGCTTCTTTTAATGACCAGTAAGTGATTCTATATGTATCTTCTAACCACCAATCAAAGCTGTTGAGCTGCTGACCAACTCAAATTGTATTTTACTATCCGCCTGGCCCATAAATGACCAAAGGTGGCTTCTCACACGAGCCATTCTTAAACTGTCAGCTTGAAGTTAAAACCCCTACCCACACTTAGCAACTCCACTTAACACACACGTCTGCCGCTTAACAATGATTACAAAGGCAGTCACAACAGTTACTAATGCAGTGGAGCCAGGCTTCTGGCCTACTTGGTTTCATTATGACCCCATTCAGATGTTACTCACTGTATATAAACCTTACAAAATATTGAAAACCAGGTAAAAACAGCACTGTGATAGCACTGCTGCAGGTAGCCTGGAAGGCAAGCAAATCAGCTAACCCAGCCCCTTCTTGGAGCCTCACTGCTGCCGCCAAGTGGATATTTTTAGACCCTGGTTGCCTCCACCCAGTAGCCCTTTAACCTCTAGAGCTTAATTTCTAGCCAAGACAACAGGGTAGTGTGGTGTACCACTCAAGTGGGGTGGGTGGGGGAGGTAAATAACAAGTCCTCAGACAAAGTTACTCCAAAACAAATATTGCTTTTACTTAAAGATTTAGTAAAGCAACAAGTTAAACAGTTGTTAAGAAGACATTGAGGGTGGGGGGTAATTTTTTAGGACAATTTGAACAGTTCAAATAAAAATTAACAGAGATAAATGCATCAGCTAACCCTGTTCAAGACTATTTCCCTGACCCAGCCAATAAAACAGCATCCAGCTTTCTCGGTTCAGCTTCTCCAGTCTGGATCCACTGCAGACCTCCATCCTGGCCTCTTTCTGCAACAGTGGTCTAACTTCAGTTCCGGTTCTCTCAAATGATCCCTTCCTTTCTTCCATTCCCCCCTTCTCCCTCTCTCTCCTCCCTTGATCTCTTTATCCAACTGTATTTTCCAGTTACATACACATTATTTTCATTCCAAAACCCAACTGTTTTGCCACTCAGAAAGGAGCAGAGAACTTTCTACTTCTCCTTAATTGTCAGATTCCTGTGCTGAACTTTTGACCCTTCTGTGAGTTCATTTCCCCCCTTAAATGTCAGGTTCCTGGGCTGAACTTTTTACCCTCCTTTGAACATTTTACCCTCCTGGTCCAAACACCTTTTAAAACAAAAAGCATTTTTACAACCCAAAAACAAAATAGCCAAAAGTTCCATTCCTTCACAAGGGCAATTATGTTTTTCTAGTATGCCTCACCCTCTTCATATGACTGCTGCATGGACCAGTGCAGCATGCAGCAGATGGAATAGGGCCTTCTGTAATGTGTAATTGATGGCAAGGAGGAGAACTTGGAATGCAAATTGAACATGTCCCTAATCCCATCTGTGAAGGAGGGTATAGCTCATGGCAAATGGGTCATCTGAATGATTCACAGAATGGCTGCATGCCACCGCAGTTTCCAAAAGTGGATTAATAAGGGGCGTGCCAAACTTTTGAGAGGTTTTGTGAATCAGCCCTGAACTAGAGGACGAAAGCATTGTATTCCCCTGACGAAACCAGGCATCAGTAAAGGAGCATGAGAAGACTACTTTTAAGAGGCAATTGAAGCACAGATGTGCTTGCATCTGGCATCCAAAGAGGTAAACTTTAAAATCAAATCATGCACCATGGAACTAAACAGATGCTTAGCAGTTCTCTAGAGCAGCTTTTCTAAGAGCTAAAGCAGATTGAAGATAAGCTTCCTTGCCTGAGGCTACTATTGTAACACAGGATAGGAAGAGTTTACAAGGAAGAAAGCATTGTGAGGACAGCTGTTCTCCTGACATTTTCATACAGGCAAAAACAAATAATTTTGGATGATTATCTGAGCCTTCTGACCCTACCAAGATGGGTTCTGACTTGCCACAGAATGGCCTAGGTCAGGATTTCTCAAACAAACAGAGATCTGGTGAAGAAGGGTAGTTACAGACCATGGTTCCCCCCTCACACACACACACACACACACACACACACAATGTGCAGTTGTTACTCAGGTATACATCCAGGGAGTCCTTGGTTGAGCTGGAAATTGAACCAAGTGTCCTACATCCATTCCAGACATGCCTGGTTTTCCTCACAACATCTTGAGAAATATAGTTTTGTGAGGACATGGAGAATTCTGACAGTATTTCCTGATGTTTGAGAGAAGTTCCACTACAACATGTTTTAGGTTCCTGCGGAAAGAAAATAAACAAGGATGACAGATGAAGGAAATTTCTCTCAGCATAGGGACATTTTAATAGAAAGTAGGGGAAAGGGAATTTTGTTTTAAGAATGACAGTTGGTGGTAACCCTAGTTTCATGGCCGAGTGGTGATTGGAACCCAGGACTCCCTAGTACTGCCTTTCCCAACCTAGGTCCTTCCAGATGTTTTTGGGTGATAACTCCCATCACCACTGACCATTGGCCATGCTGGCTGGAGGTGATGGGAGCTGTTGCCCAAAGCCCAAATACCGAGGTGAAGTGAGCTGATTTGGAGGTGCCTCAGCATGATACAAGGCAGATCAGAACAGCACCGAGGAGGCCTGAAGTGAAGCAGCTCATCAACAAAGTGCCTCGGCCACCTCAGAGATACGTAGCTCTTCTTATGCCTCTGAGCAGCCCAAACAGGCTGTCTCCAAAATGTATTAACTTGTGAAAGATCACATGGAGTGGAAGGAGGAGGAGGAGGGAGGGGGGAAGGGGAGAGGAGGCGGAGGCACCCAATGTATCTATTTGACAGAGATCCGGCCACTTGGAGGAGCGGAAGATGAGGAGGGAGGGGGAAGTGGGGAGGAGGAGGAGGAGGAGGGAGTGAGCTTTGCTGTGAGTGAGCCTCTGCTCACTGTGGGAGAGGTGGTGTTACTGGAGAGGAGAGGACTGTCTGAACATTATTTGGCTAGAGCAGTGGTCTCCTAAGTGGGGTGCGCAAGATGATCCAATGGGGTGCATGAGCCACCTGATGATTGAGCAGCCTCCCGCTGCCCTGGCAAGCTGCCTTTGCATGCAATGATGGTGGCAGCGGCAGCAGGATAGGACGGGAGCTGAGGCGGAAGCTCCACAGCATTTCTCTCTCAGCTTCAGTCTTATCCTGCCTCTGCTGTGGCCACCGAAAGCAACTGCGCCAGTCTCCGCCAGGCATAGCAGAGGAAGCCATGGTGCCAGAGCAGCTGGCATTCTGCAGAGCAGAGCAGGAAGGAGATTAACCCTTTCCACTCCCCTTTGGCAGAATGAAGCCGAGAAGAAAGTGCGTGCTATGACAGCTGTGTTAGGCTCTCCCCATCCCACCCCACCCTTCTGTAACAGATTTACCGTTCATTCTTGTTGATTGTTCATTTAAAAATCCAGAACGTTTCATTGTATTTGCTTATCTTTCCCTGCTCCCCTTTTCAATTCTCTCTCAACCATTAGTTTGCCCTTACTTTGATTCTGTCTAGATTATACGTGTGTGTGTGTGTGTGTGTAGTACTTTCCAGTCCTTGTTCCTGGCTCCCCTCCAGCACCCCCTTTTCAATTCCTGTATTCCTCCCCTTCCCATTTTTTATCTCTTTTCCCTAAAAAAAGAAAAGAAGAATTAAAAAAAGCCTCATTCTCTTCTGTTAGGAGTATAGTTAGTCCCCCCACCCTTTGCTTGTAGTTTAGTGTTTGCTTTTCTTTTGCACGCGCGTGCATGTGTGTGTGTGCTTGTGCTGTGTGGACAAGCAAACAGTGTGTGTCAAAGGATTACACACAGTCCACATTTCGTAAACAGTTGGCAAAGCGCTACACACAATAACAGCTAGTATTTAAATAAAATATTACTACACTGTGTGTTGCAAAGCAAGCAAGCCCAGTATTAGGCATCTTCGGGGCCTTGGCAGGGGCAGAGGTGGGTGAGGTGCTGCTGTGCCCTCCTGGCAGGGTTGTTGTGTTGCTTGCTGCCTCTGTCAGTCCAGCAGACAACTGTCATTGCTCTTCATTCAAGTCAATGTGCCTACCTGGCAGGGTTGCTTCCTGCCTACCAGCCAGTGTTTTCCTAGTCAATTCAGCCAAAGAGACCCTGAGATTACTGACTGTGAATAGGAAAGTAGTACTAGGGGAAAGAGTTATTTGCACCTCAAAGAAACCTACAGCAAAGTTTAGGAATAGTGACTGCCTCACCACTTCAACACCTAACTTGATTATCCCTTTATGAAATTGAGTTTCTGGGAATGGTACATTTTACCTGTGCCTAGCACAAAAATTCCGAGGCCAAACTGTCTGAAATTTGGCAGGTGGTATACCCTCCAGGGGGGGCTGTGCACTCCCCAACGTTCATGGATTTCTGTGCAACCAGTGAAAAGTTATAGCTCTTTGCTTTGAGAGATTTCTTTGAAAAAATCAAATTTCACCTGCACCTAGCACAAAAACTACTGGGCCAAACTACCTGAGATTTGGTAGATGGGATACCCTTCAGAGGGGCTGAGAGTTCTCCAATTTTCATTTATTTTTCTTGAAAACTGAAAAAGGTATGGCCATTTGTGTTTTCCCATGCAAGTCAATGGGAAAACACCAAAAACAAGTGATTCGGATATCCAAATCTCGCTTAGGATTCAGATCTGAGTCGAAGCGGATGGGACCCAAATTGGTCTGAAGTGAAGCAGGGCTGCTTCAGAAGGTCCAAAGCGGCATCTGAAGTGAAGTGGAGGGTCTGTGCACAGCCCTAGTCCAAAATACCTGTAGAGACCCAAGTTGGGGAAATCTACCCTAGTCCAGTTCCGACTAGATGCTGTAAGGTCTCAGTTACCTTTGTGTGCGCACACATCCACACAAATTCAGTCCCGGCACATCAGCTAAGTTCTTCAGACCCTTTTGATCGCTAACTAACTGGATGGAACAGCTTGTTTATCTCATTCTTGTGTTTTCCACCATGAGATATCCTTTAATTCAGTTACTTCAGCCCTGTCTTTAGATGTAGTCTTTGTGTTTATTTTGTCAGCATGCTCCTTACTCATTACTGACCAGGGGTAGTAATTTTTTTTTAATCCTAGTATCTTCCAACTTCTCTGTTGTGGGTACTATAAAGTTTACTGGAAGAACCTTGCTCTTGTCCTTTCATCTCATAGGAACAAAGCCACAGCAGCTGCAAATTTCATGTTTGTAAGAGATAAGACAGTGCTTGGAGGTTGTCAGTTGATATTGTGCAAGGGGACCCACTGTGAACCCATAAAACTAAGCAGAGTAGAACCCAGAGCTGGATTAATGGGCAAGAGAGCCCTATACAGAATCATATCCTGAGGCCACACACATCTCTGTCCCATAAGAAAGACTCCTCTGTTAATAAACCCACAGAAAAAGACCCCCAGTGAAGCAGCAATGTGGGATAAGATGGCACTACTCCCAGTCTACCTGACAAGTCAGACACCTCCTGCTCAGCTGAACTCCACAGTTGTTGTAGAGGCATTCTCTGCACCTCCTCCACCAAGGGGTGACTGAAGGGAAGGGGGGGACCTCACTGAGGAGGAAATGGTGCCATTAGCCCTACTTAAGCTCCACACCTTCAGCGAGGTACCTAGCGGCCTGTGGTATGATGAACCAGGTGGCAATTGACACGTTGCTCCCGTACTATGTGGGCACCATGTGATACACCTTGTGCAATCAATTGAACTTAATGAGGTGCCACAGAACTCATTATACTTTTGGTGTGTATCAAGTAATCATGCACATCTGTGAAGGTTTAATCCCAGCACATGTGGAAACAAAAATAGTTGATGATGGGCCCAATATTCAATCCTCCCACTTTGAGCTAACATGACCAAAGTTTGATTAGCGGTACAGAAGGTGGTACCCACATAGTACCAGGACAAAACCTACAATAGTTGCAGTGCTCCTGGGATATTAGGGAATTGATATACAGTCAGGGCCAGAAATATTGGAACAAGGATAACTGTTTTGGCAGTTGGCCTCTGTATACCACCACATTGAAGTTGAAAGGAAACACACCCAGATGGGAGTGAAGTCAGGACTTTCAGCTGTAATTCAAGGGGTTTGACAAAAGTGGGGCACTAACCATTTAGGAAGGACAGCCAGTGGCATACACACACACCCATTGTTGGTGGCTCAGAAGTAATGGAACAAACCAACATCATTTCAAACTTAAGGATCGTCTTTGATACCTGGATGAAAATCCTTTGCAGTCAATGACTGCCTGAAGCCTGAAACCCATGGACATGACCAAATGCTGAGTTTCCTCCCTCAAGATGCTTTGCCAGGACTTTACTGCAGCTGCCTTCAGCTGCTGCTTGTTTGTGGGTCTTTCTGCCTTAAGTCTTGTCTTCAGTAAGTGAAAAGCATGCTCTATTGGGTTGAGGTCAGGTGACTGACTTAGCCATTGAAGAACATCCCACTTCTTTGCCTTCAGAAACTCTGGGGTAGCTTTTGCTGTATGTTTTGGGTCATTATCCATCTGCAATATGAAGCGGCGTCCTATCAGTTTGGCAGCATTTGGCTGAATCTGAGCAGAAAGTATAGCCCTATATACTTCAGAATTCATCATCCTGCTGCTTTTATCAGCAGTCAGGTCATCAATAAACACCAGTGACCCGGTTCCATTGGCAGCCATACATGCCCATGCCATAACACTGCCTCCACCGAGGGATGGCAGAGAATTCCGCCATGGAATCCATGGCGGAATGGCCTCCTGCCCCCCCCCCACCCTGCGGAATCCCCCCAGGACAGCACTTACCTGGGGCGGATGCGGCGGATTCAGTGGCAGCGGTTCCAGCGGCGGCAGCTCTGGCGGCGGCGGTTGGTCTCCTGGCCAGCCACGGCCAGGCTGCTGCCGCCGCCATTGCCATCCTTGCAGCCATGATAGGCTACGTAAGAATTTACATAGCCTATCACGGCTAACCCCTCAAAACAAAAACAAAAAAAACCCCAGCGTACACAAATGGCGGCGGCTACGGCGGCCGCCATTTGCATTCCCTATTTTTCACCGATTTATGTTACGTAAATATTTACGTAAGATAAAACGGCGAAAAATAGGGAATGCAAATGGCGGCCGCCGTAGCCGCCATTTGCGTATGCTGGGGTTTTGTGGGGGGTTTTGGAGGGGTTAGCCATGATAGGCTACGTAAATTCTTATGTAGCCTATCACGGCTGCCTGGCTGGACGCAAATGGCGGCTGCTACAGCAGCCGCCATTTGCGTCCGCAGCAGCCTGTCCACGGCCAGAAATCCGGCTGCGGACGACCCAGAGCCGGCCGTCGAGGATTCCGGGGGGGAGGACCGGATTGCCTCCCCCCCCGTCGAGGATTCCGGGGGGAAGGATGGAGTGCCTCCCCCCCACTGCGAAAGATTCCACGAAAAGGTGAGTTTCGTACATCCCTACGCTCCACCATGTTTGACAGATGATGTGGTATGCTTTGGATCATGAGCTGTTGCTTTCCTTCTCCATACTGTTCTCTCCCCGTCATTCTGGTACAAGTTAACCTTGGTTTCATCAGTCCAAAGAATCTTATTCCAGAACTGGGCAGGCTTTTTTTAGGTGTCTGCTAGCAAAGACTAGTCTGGCCTTTCTGTTCTTGAGCATTACCAGTGGTTTGCACCTTGTTGTGAAGCCTCTGTATGAATGTAAATTCATAAAGCTGTCTCTTGACTGTAGATGTTGACAATGACATGCCTACCTCCTCAAGAGCATTCTTGACCTGGCTAGATGTTGTGAAAGGGTTCCTCTTCACCATGAGCAGAATTCTGCAGTCATCCACTTTAGCTATCTTCCGTGGTCTTCCAGGCCTTTTGCTGTTGCTGAGCTTGCCAGTTGATTCCTTCTTTTTCAGGTTCCAAACTGTCATGTTGGCCACTTCCAATGTTTTTGCTATCTCTCTGATGGGTTTATTTTGTTTCCTCAGCCTAATGATAGCCTTCTTCACTCGCATGGACACCTCTTTGGACCTCATGTTGGGAGTTCCAGTGAACAGCTACCAAATGCGGATGTAACACTCAGAACCACCTCCAGGCCTTTTATCTGCTTGATTGGTCATGGGGTACCCAGGAAACAGGCCACACCTGGCCATGCAGCTGGTTGTCAGCCATTCGTTCCATTACTTATGAGCCACCAACGATGGGTGTGTGTGTATGCCACTGGCTGTCCTTCCTGAATGGTTAATGCCCCACTTTTGTCAAACCCCTTGAATTACAGCTGCAAGTCCTGACTTCGCTCCCATCTGGGTGTGTTTCCTTTCAACTTCAATGTGGTGGTGTACAGAGGCCAACTGCCAAAACAGTTATCCTTGTTCCAATATTTCTGGCCCTGACTGTATATGGCCAAGCTAGACATGAGATTGGCAGAGATCTCTTTGAATCAGGTCTGCCCTAATCACAACTAATTTGAGGGGTGCTTTTAAAGGAGGAAAGGGGGATCTGTAAGTGAAGGGAGGTGAATCTTGCCCACACTCATTGCTTACCTCCCTATAGCCTCTCTCTCCAAGTGCTTTTCTCTAAGGTCATCATCAGTGTCACAGCTCAACTGAAGAGAAAAGCACTTGGAGAGAAAGGCGGACAGTTTAGCATGTGCACACAACACACCCCTTTTACTCTAAAAAACGTTGGGTTCATACCAGGAGTGGGGAACCTTGGCCTTGCAGGCCGAATCTGGCCCTGCTGATGTTCCAATCAGGCCCTACAGTGTCCCCCAGATGGCCACACACCCTTCCCCTAGCCCCACTCCTTTGCCCCCCAACACCAATCATTTGGTGATTTCCTATATTTTGTGTGGTTCCCCCCACCCCTTTTAAAAAAGTTGAAATGGCTCTCCTAAGGCTGAGTTACTGGCAGGAGGAGCTTTAAATTACAATGTGCTGGTGTTTTTTGTTTGTTTGACCCCACCCCTTTTTCCTTTGGCCATGCCCCTTTGTCTCCAGCCGCAGCCACCACTGGAATGTGGCTCAAAAGCTTCTCTTGAGCTGAAGGAGATTCCCCACTCCTAGTTTACACAAACAGCATCGCCATCTTCATGAGTTCATAGTTATGACTTCTTCATATCTACTTGGATGCAAGAATCCTACCCCATACCACCTGATTTTCCTTAAATAATTACAGGTGTGAGTATGATGGGGGGGTTAACCCTTTCCCTCCCCATCTGTCCCCCCCCCCACAATCTCCCCCCCCCCCACACACACACACACACTTTAGCAATGTTAGTAAGAAAATTCCCACTGACACCATTGGGAACTTTTTTTACTACTGTTCCTAGCTGTGTCAATGGGAGCTGTTCAGGGAGCATGGCACAGGGGGAAGGGACAAACCTCCCATCCCCATGCGCTGTGAGCTTCCTGCAATAACTCTCACCCCACACCTGTAATTACTCAAAGAAAGCCAGAAGGTGAGGCTGCATGGTACGCATTAAGCCCAACTTCCCCAACCTGGTGCCCTCCAGATGTTTTGGACTTCAACTCCCATCAGCCTCAGTTAGCAAGTCAGGAAGGCTGGGGATTGCAGGCCAAAATACCTGGAGGGCACCAGGTTGGGGAAAGCATCATTGAGCGGCATGTGGCCCTTGGCCCTTAAGAGGAGACAAAAGAATTTAATTGTCTCAAGCAAGAACAGAACAGGTCAGACACCAGGATGGCTGGTGCCACCTAGCTTGGCCCTCATGCCACTGCCTGAAATCTCCAGCCCCAGTGACTGACACTGGCACTTTTCATTTCCAGAGCCAGTTCGTACCAGCACCGTTTAAACACTTTGGCATAATTACAGTCGATTTGACAGGCACGCTGCTAGCGCATATGATCTAGTGCTTTGGCTGTTTCTTCTGCAGCTAGCAATTTTGGAAATGACAGTAATTCTTACCATCTATCTTAGTGGCATTGTGGCTTGCAGAAGGAGAGTCACTCATTCAGTCGTGTAGCAAAGCTATATATATATATAGCTCTGTGGCGCTTGAAATTACAACTCCTGCCACCGTATTCTGATTCAGCCCTCCCTCCACTTATTATTTTTTTTACATGAAGATGTTCAAGTCAATGCATTAATTAGATGGGAACATTATATCAAGAGGAAATTGTGGAACGATAGCCTGGATTTTTGTTCATGCACAAAGAGAAACCCAGCTGCCTAAGGGTCAAACCAGACAAGACGCTGGCGATCAGATCTCTTATCTCTTTAATTTCTTTTAAAGGCAGACAAAGGTACATGTATATTTTCCTTAACAGGATAAGAAACAATAACTAGGAGGTGGGGAAGGGAAGGTAACTGGGATTAGGAGAAAGGCATGGTTTACATCCCTTCCCCCAGCACTTTGGTCACAGTTCAGTTCAGGGCTTCCCCAGAGCAATCATTTGTCCCTTGGAAAGGCAGGATGGGGGCAGAGGAGACTGCTAAATACTGCGGACCTCACTCTGCACCCACTAAGGTCTACCTTGGATGGCGGTGGAGCTTTGTATCACTGTAGCTGCCCCACCAGGGGTGTTCTGCCCAGCGGAGGCTGATTGCTCTGATCTCGGTGGAGTTGTGAATCCATTCTGGGTTTTAATCAGAACCAGCCAGAACTCTACAGGAACTGTCCAAGCTGCTGAACCCTATCCTCAAAATACATTCAGAACTTTGGCAATCTCCTTTAGAGTTCTGACTAGTTCTGACTGGAACCTGGAGCGGATTCACCGTCGCATTGACATTGTAGCCAACAGCTTCCACTGAATCTGCCAGTAGTAAGGCCAAAAACAGGGCACGGGGGGGGGGGAGCTGTTGTAGTGACCAAGGGTCTGCAGGATCTTAGGTAGCCTTGTTCACCCAAAATGCCCCCAACAGAGCTGGGAACTACAGCAGCCCGAGAGCTGGTGTAGTAAATACCTTCCCATTGAAGCCAAAAGGAGTGAGGAGTGGTATGGAGCGGGGGGAGAACTACGGATCTCCCCACACACAGATCTTTTGCCCTGGCTGGCAAGTACCAGTTCCTCCTCAATGGAACCCTGCCCCCAAACCTTTGGATCACTCTTGGAGACAAGAGATCTGATCTGTCAGGAGCACCCTTGCTGCCTTCTGAAATCCTCAAGTAGCCAGAATCAACACGCAGACAATAGGGCTCTTTTCAGTCTAATGATGCTTTCAGATGCTAATTGCCTGAGCCTAATGAGGGAAACTTAAGAGAGCTGCCTACCCAGGGTTTCTAGCCTTAGGGAATCAGTTGGCCTCCGTTTTGATGGAAAGGGCGGGAAGCCTCTGAACTTAAGGACTAGAAGGAGAGAGTCCACCCCTTTCCCACGGGGCATCGGGGCGCAGCTGTTGTCGTCGCGCCAAGTGGGCTGAGCACCTCCTCTCAGCGTCCGCCATCTCCCGCTTGTACCTGTGCCGGCGCCTCGCATCCCAAAGCTCCAGTTGTCCCTCCCTTTCCCTGCCAGGGTCACTGCCACTCTCAGGAATGTGAGCAGGGAGGGGGTCTCCCTCCTGCGGCGCCTCTGAACAGTGTGTGGGTTCCTCTCCCATGGTTTCTATCTCTTCCTCAGAATCAGAACTGCTTTGGGGCTCTATGGGCTCCAATCCAACCCTGACATGATCACAGATCTCCAAAAGACCTTGAGAAGAATTCTACCACTGGGTGGCAGGTGGAGACACACAGTCCTGCCCTGGCCACTCAATCCCCAATCTCCCCATGTTGGCAGGAAAGGTCTACACTGATGTCCTAACTGTGTTTGGCTGAATGCTGTCATGGTGCTGCACTTGACTGAGAACCCTGTGCCATCTGGGTTCCTGATCACATCAGGGTTCCCGATCACATCCGGGTTCCCGATCACGTCTGGTTGGATGTGATTGCAACATCACTGCAGACCATTCCCACAGGGAGTTCGGGGGGTCAAGGGGCAGAGCACACAGCCCCATCTGCCCTTCATGAATAGAATTTCCTAACACCTGAGGAGGGCTACAGTCTCATCAGTTTGGCCCCATTGAGAAGAACTTTAATCATGGACTTATTCAGTGCTGAAAGCCGAATGTCATTTCAGGGGTTCTTAATGTTGTCACAGTGTTTGTGGTAGATCCAACATCTACCCCATGAAATCAGGGGTTAGCCCAGAATATCCTGGAATCTAGCGTGGCCATGAGCTTCCCTCATAGGGGAGTTGCTCCAGCCCCTTGGTCATTTTAGTCTCCCTTTTCTGAACTTTTTCCAGCTCTACAGTATCTTGTTTTACAATACCTTTTTTTGAAGTATGCTTCTGTACGCCAATTGCTGGGAGACATGAGTGGGGAGGGTGCCATTGAGCTCATGTCCTGCTTGTGGCCTTCCCATTGGGGCATCTGGCTGGCCACCATGGGAACAGGATGCTGGATGAGAGAGGCCTTTCATCTAATCCAGCAAGGCCCTTCTTATGTTCCTCCAAATTGAGAACGAGTGTGGTTAGGCATAGACCACAGAAACACAGATTCAAATCCCTGCTCAGCCAAGACACTTTCTGGGGGACGTTAGGTGAGTCACTTTATTTCAAACTAACCTATGTCACAGGGTTGTTGTGATAATAAAATGGGTTAATCCCCATGAACAGTGCCCTGACCTCCCTGGAAAAAGGGCAGGACACAAATGCCTGATCAAGAAATAATTCAAGCATGTATTTCCCCAACCTTCATCCTGAATTTCACAGCCCTTCTGGGAGGGCTGTACCACATGGAGATGATTTTGGCTCCCAACGTTTCAGCTAGCTCTTCTGAGCCAGTGGAGAAACTGTCCATGCAAACATGTATTAACACTACCATTGTTTCTATCACTTTTCTTGGAAAAATGAACTGCCTTCCCCAACGTGCTGCCCTCCAGATATTTTGGACTACAACTCCCAGCATTCCTGACCATTGGCCATATTCAGTAGGGCTGACGGGAACTGAAGTCCAGAACATCTGGAGGGTACTAGGTTGGGGAAGGCTGGTAAAGGAGATAAAATAGAAAATATCGCGTGTTTTTGTTATTCCTAGAAAGCCTGCAAGGCCTAATATTTCCTCATCACTGCATGCCCAGACCTCTGTCCATGTTTGCTCAGCTTTTCATCTGACCTGAAATTTATGTCATAATTGTGCAGTGTAACATCAGTACAAGACCTGTATGCAAATATCTGTGTGCAGGACCCTGGTTACATGCATGCTTTTTTGAACGTCCTTCTGGCCATAATACCTCCATGCGTTACTGTCACCAGTTAAGTTTGGTGAGATTTGAATTTGTGGTCTTGTGGTGTCAACAGGAAATTCCATTCGTTTCAGCAGACTCCATTCTCTCTGCCTTTTAGCTTCCCGGGAGGCTACTATTGGTGGTTTAGTGCTTTTTTCCAAAGAAAGCTGAAGGTTTCATTCTCCAGCTTCTCAGCTAAGTGGTCAAACCATGACATTTTCAGACAGCAGCATGGCTTACAAGTGTACCATAACCACACCACTGTTTTGGACTTGCCACACTGTCCAAAGATGATAGATAGATGATAGATAGATAGATAGATAGATAGATAGATAGATAGATAGATAGATGATAGATAGATTCTCCATGACATTCCACATTACATATTCTGATAAGAATATAAGAAGAGCCATGCTGGATCAGACCAAGGTCCATCTAGTCCAGTATCCTGTTTACACAGTGATTAATTATGCCTAACATGGAATTGCCTTTTTTGCACCAGTCCCACACTGGGCTGACATTTTCACTGAGCCAACTACCACAACCCCAAGATCTCTTTCTTGGTCACTCACTGCCTTATCAGACCCTATCAGCGTATATGAGAAACTGGGAATTTTTTTGCCCCAACGTGCATCACTTTACACTTGCTTACATTGAACCACGTGTGCCATTTTGATGCCCATTATCTCAGTTTGGAGTTACCTTTCTGGAGCAATTTGCAATCTCTTTCTCATGCACATACATTCCTGTGCATGTACATCCTGATTCACACATGCATGCTTCATATGTCCCAGTATTCTGGGGAAAGGCAGGATATTTAATAATAATAATAATAATAATAATAATAATAATACTTCAAATGCCATTGTTCTGTCACAACTCCCCACATGGTTGCCACAATGGGTCACATCCAATGTTGGTCTAACCCAAGTCCCATTTATTTCAATGGGTCTACCTCAACCTGGTGTCCCCCAGATGTGTTGGACTGCAATTCCTAAAATTCCTGCCCAGCATACCTATAAGAAGCCCACAACAGGATATAAATGCAACAGCAGCTTCCCAGTCCTGTTCTCCAGCAACTGGTATACAGAGGCAGGGCCAGTGTCAAGGTTAGGCATAGGTGGGCACCTGCCAAGGGCCCAAACCCCAGCAGGGGCCACTAACAAGAGCCCTTGAAGTGCTGCTCCCCTCCACCATTGCAACCTGCTTGTTCACTTGCCTCTTGCTCTGGCCCAGACAATGGAGGTGGTCAGAAGAAGGAGCAGAAAATGCCTCTGCCTACTTGCTCACTGGCTCTCTGCCTGCCAAGTGAGCAAGTGGAGATGAAGAGAAAAACGATGAGGAGCAATGGCAGCTGGTGACAATGGTGGCGAGAAGGGAGACTCCCTGAAGGAAGGGGCTCATTGATGGTGTCTTGCCTGAGGGCTCTCGAAAATCTGTTACTGGCACTGTACAGAGGCATACCGCCTCTGACCCTGGATATCATACATAGCCATTGTAAGTAGGTTTATCCTCTATGGTTTTGCACTGAGTAGCCAAAGTTTCTGGGAGAAAATGGTGCCCTGAGGCACTTGTATCTGGCCCTTTCAGCTCACCACTTCATGGGTCATCAAGAAGGCAGTTTCATCCTTTGCTGTATTCTGGACAGAAGTTTGAAATAATAGTGGTGGTGGTGATCACGATTTGGTTTATGAAGAGCCGAAGCACACAAATGTGTCGCACAAAACCAAATTTAAATCAACAGAACTTGCCACAGGCTTCCAACCTAACGAACACGCACACAGGTAAGGGAAAGGAACGGGAAAGGGAAGTCAGGACAGCGAATTGCTACAGGAGTTATTGCACCTTAAACAGCAAAAGTGTGCATGCATCTCTTGTTAATAATTGTTGGGAAAGGAGATTGTGGCTGGAGACAGACAGACATTGTTCGTTTCCCCCCTGCTTTTTTATGGAGTTGAAAGCAATATGATGAAGCTATGCTGCCTTGGTATGATGGGTGTTGTAGTCGAACACATCTGGAGGACACCCGGCTGGGGAAGGCTGTGAGAAAGCCACCATTGTTCAAAGTGTGTGCCGTTCTTTTTTCTGTTTGACTGTTACGTTTGGTTAAACAGGTTTTGCAAGTCCTTATCGTGCGTCAAAAACCTCCAAAATATGTTATAGCAGGAATAGTAGTCGGACAAAGAGAGAGGGAGGGAGAGGGAGAGGGGAGAGCGTGTACATTACAAGCAACGATGGCTCTGGACCAGTTCATTCATACTATGCATTACTTGATTTCTCATTACTTGTTTAACATCCGGACCTGGTTCATACGTTTGCCCATGCATAGGAGTATGTGGGGTCACCAGTTTAAGCAACTGACGCCGCCATGTGGGGCTCTACGCACATCACCTGCCATATACACTGTTACAGCAGCTTTAAAAGGGCGAGTCATGGTCATGCAAATTAAAGAGCCATTCGGAACATAGGAAGCTGCCTTATACCGAGCCAGACCATTGGGCCATCTAGCCAAGTATCATCAACACTAACTGGCAGCAGTGGCTCTCCGGGGTTTTAGGCAGGAGTCTTTCCTAGCGCTACCTGGAGATGCCGGGGATTGAACCTGGGACCTTCTGCATGCCAAGCAGGTGCTCTGCCACTGAGCTGTGGCCTCTCCCCACTTCATGGATGCTCCAGTTTATGCCATTGGTGGTACCATATGATTCCCCAAGGGCCATGTGTCCTCTTTTGCAGAAGACAGCCCTCTATTTGGAGGGGTGCCCAGCCTGAGTCTGGTTTAAAGATAAAAGCCATAAAAAGGGCAAGCTGCAAGCAGGAGCCTTGAAGTTCTTATTTTATTTATTATTACATTTATATCCCACTTTTTTCCTCTTGCATGGAACCCAAAGCAGCTTACATGGACCTCCTCCTTTCCATGTTATCCTCACAACAACCCTGTGAAGTAGGTTAGGCTGAGAGTCAATGACTGGCCCAAAGTCACCCGATGAAATTCATGGCCAAGAGGGAACTAGAACCTGAATCTCCCGAGTTTAAGGCCAACACTCTAACCACTATATCACACTGCCTCTCATCCACAGTTAGCACCTGAGGGGCAGACAGAGCAGGCACTCAGGTCCAGCTGGTCAGTCTTCCTCACTGTGGTGAGATGTATTGCATTTCAATTTACATTGTAGTTGTTATTTCTAAATTTGCATCGATGCATATAAATTAGCATATGCAAAGGTTATGCAAATTACCATCCTCTTTTGTCCTCTGTTTTGGTGATGAACTTCCTCTTTTTTGGTGATGCGTAAGTGGCCACCCTACGCTAGGCTGTTAGCTGCCAGATGTCTCCACATGCTCCCACAAGCACGATCACATGGAGTGGGCAAGCCTCTGAACTGGGCTTTGATGGCTGGCAGCTAAGGCTGTGTCTCCACAACAATGGAAGGAGAAGCGAATGGAGGAGTACCGGATTTTTAAAAAGGAATCAGCTTTGCTGCACTTTGGTCCATGCAGGGCTCCACGAGCAGGTTTCCGCACCAGTAAAAATAGCTTCACAGAACATACTTCCTGGTGCGGGTGGGGGTTGGAGTGAACGTCATCTGACTGGCAGAGGCTGCTCAACTGACAAAAGAGTCTTCCCCCTCTCTCTCCACCTTTCTCCTGAAAGTCCAGATGCACCTGCATTTCAAGAGCAAGCCTCATTGACCACAAGGGGAGGTACTTCCGAGTAGACAGACATATGCTTGTGCTGGGAAAGAGTGGGGAGAACACAAAGGCGGGAAACCAGCCCCCATTTTAATCTGCAGGACCTCTATAAGGAAGGGTCGAAATAGTTATTTCCTAAGGCAAGAAACCAAACAAAAGAGAATCGGAGCACTTAGGGAATTAGGCTTTAAACTGTGCCATGTCAATTGAGGTGAATCTCTGTAAGTTCTGATGTAGGCATTCATACGGCAAGCCTCATTGTCCACAAGGAGAGTTACTTCTGAGGAGACACTAATGGGTTTGTTGTGGGAAAGAGAGAAGTAAACACAAATACAGAAACCAGCCCCCATTTGAACCCGCAGGACCTCTATTAAACCAAACAAAGGAGAATCAGAGCCTTGAGATCACTCTTTAGGGAATTGGGCATTAAGGGAGACCTCTGTAAGTTCTGATGTGGGCATTAAGAGGGCAAGCCTCATTCAGCACAATGGAAGTTACTTCAGAGGAGACACTAATCGGCTTGTGCAGGGACGGGAAACACATGGGAAACACCCCAGGACTGGGTCACGGTGAAAGGCACACCCTTGGGCAGGGCTAGCATACCAGAGGTAAATGAGGGGGTTGGGGCACACAGCAACTATACCAAGGAGAACCCAACTTAAGGAAAACAACTGGACTTTAAGCAGTCTCAGGAAATCTGGTTTTTCCCTGAGAAGCTCCGGGGTGGCTGCTGGATGGCCACGATGTCATGTGTCCCTAACGACCTCAACACACAGCCAGCTCAGAGTAAATCGCTGGTGGAAACACCCCCTAAGTTGTAAACTTACTTCATGGGAAAGCATTGTGCTTTTGAAGTGAGGTGAGATGAACGTTCTACCAGTGTTATTCAATCTGGGACAGCTCATTCACACATGGATGCAAGAGGAGAGGCCACGGCTCAGTGGTAGCATGCATGTTTTGCATGCAGAAGGTCCCAGGTTCAATCCCCGGCTTCTCCAGGTAGGGCTGGAAATGTTCCTGCCTGAAAACCTGGACAGCAACTGCCAGTCAGTGTTGCCAATACTGGCCAGTGGTCTGGCTCAGCAAAAGGCAGCTTCCTATGTTCCTATGATGCTGCATTCATAAGGTGATGAGTGTGTTGGGAATATTGCAACCTCGTCTCCAAGCTACTGGAAGGGGGCAGTGTTGCACTTAGTTCATGGGCATTTGGGGTGCAGCTACCTGCAGGATCTCTATAGCCCACAGTATGGTTTCCTGTGCTCCTCCCCTTCTCCCCCCACCCACCCCATGACCTTCCTCCATTCCTGGGAGCACACATGTTTGCGCTCTCTCTCCTACCGGTGTTATAGAACAAAGAAATGGACAGAACAAACTCTGTTTGAAACTCTACACTGTACCTGCATTTTTATGCATAAATATTGTGAGTAAACCTTTACCTTTTCTTTACTAAAGAAGGGTGTGGTCTTCTTTTGTTCTAAGATAGCCTTGTGTGCATATGGGACTGGTAAATGTTCATTCTGTTATTCCCTTCTGTTTTTCTATATTAACTTGCTTTTCTAACAGGAGACATCATTACTAAATAATTCCCATTAGATCATTCATGCATGAACCATCTTTTTACGTTACTACCTTGAGCTGTCTTTAAAAAAGACAAGTGCTTGCCACCAGCTTCTGGCTACTGCGTTATCCACTTCTCTTGTGAACCTACTTCTCATGTGTTCTTTAGGCCTCTAGCATTGATGGCTCTGTACCACCCGATACACAAGTCTGTTATTCTGTGACTTCTTGGCCAGGGATGCTCATTCTTCAGTCCCTGCTGTTTGGATTCAGGCTATTGGTCCAAGGGAGCCTTTGGATAAATTTGAGATATATGGGGCAAGATGGTCGCCATCGCATACCTTCCCCTTGGCTTGCATCTCTGAGCTTTTTTGCTTTTCGTTTTTAAACCAGAAGTGCCCCACAGTTGTGGTATACTGAACAAGTAATGGTCAGGGTCCACAGGGTTTCTTTGTCTCCTGCTAAGCTGAAAATATGTCAATAACAATTTATTTTAAAAAATATTTGGAAGTAAATAGTGCTACAGTTACATGATCCACTGAAATTCATAACAGACAAATTGAATCCATCCCACACCGCACAGAGCATAAAACACAAAAATAAATGCCTGATAGCTAAAATGCACGGGCCATGGTCCAAGGGAATCCAATCTCTCCTCCACCACTTTCTCCCCCCCCCCGCCAAATAAAGATATAAATCTCAGAAAATAAGTGTTTCCAATGGCAGTGCTGACAGACAGTTAACGACAGCTTCTTAAACCCAGATGCC
Organism: Heloderma suspectum; assembly: GCF_057233095.1. Classification (NCBI taxonomy): domain Eukaryota; kingdom Metazoa; phylum Chordata; class Lepidosauria; order Squamata; family Helodermatidae; genus Heloderma; species Heloderma suspectum. The sequence goes on from NC_139461.1 coordinate 294,184,207, forward strand.
CTAACAGTATTTATAGTCAGACATTCTGTGTATGGTATGTGCACATTTTGTCTTGCCCTCTTTACAGTTGACTACTCGGTAGTAATCCGAAACCAAAATAATGGATAGGTTTTGGTTGTTGTTGTTTTTTAAAGTGCAGCAGTCTGTCATCTGCAATTGTACATTTTGTTTCACTTTTCTTCTTCATAAAAACCAAATGTGCAAAAATGTAGAGAGAAAAAGGGACCTCTTATATGTAACTTGTGGTGGGCAGGGTAGAAGAGAAATGGGTTGAGTCACTGCCATGTCAATGGGCTCCTTTCTGAATGTCTTTTACAATCATTGCATTTTACAACAGGGCGTCAAGATTTTACTAAATCAGGTCGTAATCGTAATTCGGCCAGCAGAGGAGCCAGAGGAAGCCATGTAAGCACTGCCCTGCCAGTGGAGAAGGAGGCCCCTTAGTGGAATGCCACTAATGCCACTAAAGCCACCACCACCAGCAGCTAGACCTACGGAAAGCTCTGTGGGCATAGATGTTCCAAGGCCATATGTGCTGAATTGGGGGCATTCCGGCAGCATGTTTGGGGCAGCTGAAGGTCCATAGGATCCAAAGCCCCCTTGTCCCTCTGACGAAACCCTCAAAAGGACCCCAAACAACATTAGTCGTGAGGCTGGCATAATAATTTCCTTCAAGTTGGAGTCAAAGGGAGGGAAAAAATAAAAGTCTGTCCTGCACCTCCTGTCCGAGTTGCAGCAAGCCAGCATGGCTTCAAAGTTGGCAGATGTCCCACGGTGGATCACACACACCCCTATACACGTGTGTGCGCGCGCACACACACACACACACACTCACACAGCACGAGTGCTCTAACAGAACTGAGGATAGAATTGCAGCCTAAAAAACTCTGATCAACTGGAAAGGTACCCCAATTAATCAGATCGTATCTGGATGGGTGGACGGACAGACGGATGGACAGACGGACAGACAGTGCAAGTACTTACACAATCTGCAGATGTCAAGCAACATCTTAAAAGATGCATTCCCCTTTCCTCTTACATAGGAAAGAAGTTCTCGCCTAAGATGCTGTCCACTACAACACACACATATATATCCCATCTACAAACAAAATGTGCCTTTCCCTTTGGAACTCTTGTATAAATTTGCATATGAGTAAAAGAAATGTTAATCGATTCGTTGACTGGGTAAAACTCATACGATTAATTAACTAAGATTTTTTAATCAAGTTATGCCATACACACACACATGCACCTTGGTCTGCAAGTCTGTGCTCACTTGTTCAGTCGTTCAGTCATGTCTGACTCTTCGTGACCCCATGGACCATAGCATGCCAGGCCTTCCTGTCCTGCGCTCTCTCCCGGAGTGTGCTCAAGTCCATATTCATTGCATCGCTGATGCTATCTAGCCATCTCATCCTCTGCCGTCCCCTTCTCCTTTTGCCTTCAGTCTTTCCCAGCATCAGGGTCTTTTCCAGGGAGTTTTCGCATTAGGTGGCCAAAAAAATTGAGCTTCAGCTTCAGTATCTGTCCTTCCAAGGAGCACTCAGGGTTGATTTCCTTTAGGATGGACTGATTTGACCTCCTTGCAGTCCAGGGGACTCGTAAGAGTCTTCTCCAGCACCACAGTTCGAAAGCATCAATTCTTCGGCGCTCAGCCTTCCGTATAGTACAGCTCTCACAGCCATACATTACTACTGGGAAAACCATAGCTTTGATTAGACGGACCTTTGTCGGCAAGGTGATGTCTCTGCTTCTTACTATGCTGTCTAGGTTTGCCATAGCTTTCCTCCCAAGGAGCAAGCGTCTTTTAATTTCATGGCTACAGTCACCATCTGCGGTGATCTTGGAGCCCAAGAAAATAAAATCTATCACTGCTTCCATTTCTTCCCCTTCTATATGCCAGGAAGTGATGGGGCCACATACCATGATCTTAGTTTTTTGAATGTTGAGTTTCAAACCAGCTTTTGCACTCTCCACTTTCACCCTCAACAAGAGGCTCTTTAGATCCTCTTCACTTTCTGCCATTAGGGTGGTATCATCTGCGTATCTGAGGTTGTTGATAATTCTCCCGACAATCTTAATTCCGATCTGTGATTCCTCCAACCCGGCATTTCTCATAATGTACTCTGCATATAAATAAAATAAGCAGGGCGACAATTTACAGCCTTGTCGTACTCCTTTCCCAATTTTGAACCAATCGGTTGTTCCATGTCTGGTTCTTACTGTTGCTTCTTGACCCTCGTACAGGTTTCTCAGGAGACAGGTAAGGTGGTCTGGTACTCACATCTCTTTCAGAATTTGCCACAGTTTGTTGTGATCCACACAATCAAAGGCTTTAGTGTAGTCAATGAAGCAGAAATAGACGTTTTTCTGGAATTCTCTTGCTTTCTCCATGATCCAGCGAATGTTGGCGATTTGATTTCTAGTTCCTCTGCCTCTTCGAAACCCAGCTTGTAGTTCCGGTAGTTCTCGGTTCACATACTGCTGAAGCCTAGCTTGTAGGATTTTGAGCATTACCTTGCTGGCATGTGAAATGAGCGCAATTGTACGGGTAGTTTGAACACTCTTTGGCATTGCCCTTCTTTGGAATTGGAATGTACACTGACCTTTTCCAGTCTTGTGGCCATTCTTGAGTGCTCCAAATTTGTTGGCATATTGAGTGCAGCACTTTAACAGCATCACCTTTAAGGATCTTAAATAGCTCAGCTGGAATACTGTCATCTCCGCTAGCTTTGTTGTTAGTAATGCTTCCTGAGGCCCACTTGACTTCACTCTCGAGGATGTCCGGCTCAAGTTCAGTGACCACACTATCATGGCTATCAGGGAAATTAAGATCTTTCCTGTATAGTTCTTCTGTGTATTCTTTCCACCTCTTCTTAATCTCATCTGCTTCTGTTAGGTCCCTGCCTTCTTTGTCCTTTATCATGCCCGTCTTTGCACAAAACGTTCCCTTGATATCTCTGATTTTCTTGAAGAAATCTCTAGTCTTTCCCATTCTGTTGTTTTCTTCGATTTCTTTGCATTGTTCATTTAAGAAGGCCTTCTTGTCTCTCCTTGCTATTCTCTGGAACTCTGCAGTCAGTTGGGTATATCTTCCCCTTTCTCCCTTGCTTTTAGCTTCCCTTCTTTCGTGAGCTACTTGTAAAGCCTCATCAGACAGCCACTTGGCTTTCTTGCATTTCTTTTTCTTTGGGATGGATTGAGTTGCTGCCTCCTGAACAATGTTACGGACCTCCGTCCATAGTTCCTCAGGCACTCTGTCTCTCAGGTCTAATCCCTGAAATCTATTCATCACCTCCACTGTATATTCATAAGGGATATGATTTAGGTCATACCTGAATGGTTTAGTGGTTTCCCCGACGTTCTTCAATTTAAGCTGAGATTTTGCAATAAGAAGCTCATGATCTGAGCCACAGCCAGCTCCAGGTCTTGTTTTTACTGACTGTATAGAGCTTCTCCATCTTTGGCTGTAAAGGACATAATCAATCTGATTTTGATATTGACCATCTGGTGATGTCCATGTGTAGAGTCACCTCTTGTGCTGTTGGAAAAGAGTGTTTGCTATGATCAGCGTGTTCTCTTAGCAAAACTCTATTAGCTTTTGTCCTGATTCATTTTGTACACCAAGGCCATGCTTGCCTGTTATCCTGGTTACTTCTTGACTTCCTACTTTAGCATTCCAATCCCCTATGATGAAGAGGACATTTTTTTTTTTGATGTTAGTTCTAGAAGGTGTTGTTGGTCTTCATAGAACCGATCAACCTCAGCTTCTTTGACCTCAGTGGTTGGGGCATAGACTTGAATTACTGTGATGTTGAATGGTTTGCCTTGGATTCGTACTGAGATCATTCTGTCGTTTTTGAGATTGTACCCCAGTACTGCTTTTCCCACCCTTTTGTTGACTATGAGTGCTATTCCATTTCTTCTAAGGAATTCTTGCCCACAGTAGTAGATATAATGGTCACCTGAATTAAATTCACCCATGCCTGTCCATTTTAGTTCACTGATTCCCAAGATGTTGATGTTCAATCTTGCCATCTCATGTTTGACCACCTCCAGCTTACCTTGATTCATTGATCTTACATTCCAGGGTCCTAAACAATATTGTTCTTTACAGCATCGGATTTTCTTTTCACCACTAGACACATCCACAGCTGAGTGTCCTTTCAGCTTTGGCCCAGCCGCTTCACTCTTTCTGGCGCTACTTGGAAATTCCCTCTGCTCTTCCCCAGTAGTATATTGGACACCTTCCAACCTGAGGGGCTCATCTTCCGGCGTCATCTCTTTTAGCCTTGTGATACGTTCCATGGGGTTTTCTTGGCAAGAATACTGGAGTGAGTTGCCATTTCCTTCTCCAGTGGACCACATTTTGTCAGAACTCTCCGCCATGACCTGTCCATCTTGGGTGACCCTGTACGGCATAGCTTATGGCTTCACTGAGTTACGCAAGCCCCTTCGCCACAACAAGGCAGTGATCCATGAAGGGGCTATGCTCACTTACTTGGGAGCAATCCCACACTGAACACAATGGGTCTTACTTCTGAGTAAACATGCAAAGGATTGAGTGGTTCTTGCAGCCTTCATAAGTAAGAGTCACATATGAAATTCAGAATCAATGAACTGATAGTATCATGTTGATTTCTTTTTAAATGCACCTTTATCAGGCCAGACATCGACCTTAGATGTTCTTGTTGGCAGCCATACTTCTTACTTGTGGTGGCCTCCCGCCCAGCTCTCTCCTGCATCTCATGTCTCAGCCCCTTCCCCCTCCCTCATGTGGGGACATAGAAATTGTCTGAATACTTTATATTATATATTCATACTTTATATTAAAGTAAGTCATATTGGGTTGGATCCAGACTTAGTCATGTTTAGAAGTCCCCAACCTTTCTGGGTCAGTGGGCACATCTGGAATTTTGAGAGAGTGTTGTGGGTGCTCTCACAAAATGGCTGCCATGGGGTGGGGCTTGCCCATTCATAAAATGGCTGCCACAATGGTCATGGCCAGTCACAGAACACTAGGTTCCCAGAAAGAAAACTGGTGAGATTAAAAGAAAAATAACTTGTCCAAGGCACAGGCAGAGGTGGAGGTCTGAGCTCCAAAACACAAAACCACTCCTTTAGAACCCCAATAAAGATGGTGCTGGAGGGCAGCCCTTCACTTTGCAGCATCCCAGCCTCCATGTTTCTTTTTTAAATCTTAAGAAATAAAATAAAAATCAGGAGGGGCAAGGAGCCTGGCAGGCACCACACTGAAGGCCCTGGAGACACTGAATTCATGACTAACTTGTCCCATTGATTTCAGTGGGTCTGTTCTTTAATCAGGTTAATTCAGCACCACTGAATTCAGATGCAGCCCATTGTGAATTTCCTTCAGAGCCCTTATAGTAGGGGTGCAGGATCTTCAGCCTGTGGGCCCAGTCTGCCCCATGGGGCACCTGAATCCAACTTGTGCAGCCTCTTGGGTTCACTTCAGCCAGTGGGGCTTAGTCCTCAAGCCTAGCGCCCTGAAAGAATCCCCTCAGAGGGCATCCCCCCACTGCTCTCTCCCTAAGCTGTCCTGCACCCCACCCCACCCTTATAGGGCAGGAAGGTGGTGTATAAATTTAAAAAGTAATTTCAATAAATTTACCAGTGAAGTATTTATGACTACGAGGCATTTCTTTATTTACTTTAAGCAAATAAATACCATTGATCTCAATGGAATTTATTTCCCAAGCGAAATGTGTTTAGGATTGGGGGCTAACCATTAAATAAGATACCCAAATACTGGAGGGGTGGAATTGGTTTCAGTTGCAAGGGAACAGGGAGACAACATAGCTGAGCTTTGACCCTTGGTAACTCATTCCAGACCCGGCATCTTTCCACTTGCGCATAGTTTATGTGAAGTCATCCAAGGAACTTGACACATCAGTAGCACATTACATAGGGATAAATCTACCAACATTGAATCATTTCCCTCCATTAGCCAGGCCAAAGTTTGTATCAGAGCTATTGGGATAAGGATGCTGCAGCAGAGAAATCCAACCAAAATATCCTCTTCCCTGCACCGGGTTCCTTGAAAATTCTTTGCAACTCAAAACTTGGCACTTCATGCCTTGTCACACAAAGTCCCCCCCCACCCACACACACACATACACCTTCTTGGCAGGGCTCCTGTGTCAGCAACAGTGTTACAGCAGGTAGAAGTTTAACAGGAATTGCTTTCCCAATCACTGCAACTCCATTCTGGAGCAGGGAAGCTGCCATGAGGCGGTATCATAAAAGGCCAGCAAATTATTAATTATTTACCTGGTTGTTATTGTATTTCTACTGCCATGGAAGGAGACAGGGGCTTATGGAATTTTCTGCCACATGTACCAACGTAATACAGCTAATTTTGGGTACTATGTGCCTTGATTTGGGTGGGCGAGGGGCACCATTTGCTGCTCTGCCTCTGGCAGCAAAATGTCTTAGTCCAGCCCTGGCCACACCTGTTGAATTTCTGATGTGTTCACACACCTGTTCTGTACTATTGTGAAGCAACATCTGCTGTGCAAAAGTGCCTGAGGGGAGGGGCTGTGGAGGAGCTCCTGCAAGCACCGGCCTGGTGTGCAGCCGCCACTCCCCCAGGAGACTTCCAACCTATGATCAGTGATGACAAGGGGGTGCTTCTCCTCCTCCCAAGGCTCCTAGTAGCCTCTAGGCCATGGAGAGGAGTGGGCACAGCCTGCAAAGGGAGCCCAAGTCTCTGCAGGATAGAAGGGGAATCTCCACGGGACGGAGGTTGCCCACCCCGTGATGCTGGTTATGGCAACCACAGCAGCAGTGTGGGCAGTCCAGTTTCTGTTGCCATAACACAGGGGTCCAACCTTTTTGGATCCCTGGGCACATCTGGTAGTTTGAGAAACTGCTGTGGGCACCACCACAAAATGGCTCCCAAGAAGGATGCAGCTAGTGATAATGGCTGCCGTGGGGGCCTGGCTAGTAAAAAGTGAGCTAATGAGGGGTAGGGGGAGAAATAGTGAGGCAAGAGGCAGGGAGGGGGGACAAACAGTGAGGCAAAGAGGTGGGGAGAGAAACAGCAATGTTAGAGGTTGGCAGAGGGAGAAAGAGTGAGTTAAAGAGGAGTGGGAAGTGGCGATGTTAGAGGCTGGGAGGGAGGGGGAAATAGCAAGGCAAAGGGGTAGAGGGGAGAGAAAGAGCACGGCTAGAGGCTGGGAGGGGGCAGAAACAGTGAGGTAAAGATGTGGGGAGAGAAATAGCGATGTTAGAGGCTGGGGGAGGGGGAGCAGCAAGGCAAAGGGGTAGAGAAACAGCAAGGCTAGAGGCTAGGAGCAGGAGAAATAGTGGGCTAAAGCAGAAGGGAAAATAGTGGTGCTAGAGGCTGGGAGGGAAGAGAAATAGCATGGCAAAGGGATAGAGGGGAGAGAAAGAGCAAGGCTGGAGAGGGAGTGAAAGAAAACAGCCATAACATTTTCCAAGGTTTTTCTTAAAACAATTTTTTTTGAAGGGGGCAGGGTGGGGAGAGGTTTCTGAACACTGTTGGAGGTCCCCATGGGTGCCATGGCACCTCCAGGCACCGTGTTGGGGACCCCTACCATAACAGCTCTACATACACATATACATATTTAAAAAGAGCTAGTTCAACATGTGCTGTGCAAGCTTCCAGTGCTACTTCTGGTATAAAAGACAAGCAGTTAGCCAACAGGGAGAGGAACGGCCACACAAACATGTACCTAGTGAATACGTGCCTAGTACAAATAAAAGATTTTTCAAATTTATCATGGTTTTTCTTTTGCCTCCATAGCAATATCATGCTCTGTGTGCAGTAGTAGTAGTAGTAGTAATAATTTCATGCTGACTGGCAGCATCTCTCAAAATATACTATATCCACCTAAACTGGACAAAAACTATCAACTTCTTGGCTGATGTTTCTTTAGTGTTTCTTACATCCCCTCCCCTTTCTTGTGCCTCTGTAATTTTACTGGAATGACTAAATCTCTGAGCTATGTCAGCAGTAAACAGAATTAATTTACCTCCTGCTTCTTTGAAACAGCTGCTGACAGCTGTGCTAGAATCAACTGGGCATCTTTGCAGGGCTGCCAGCAATGAATTCATGTTTTTCCCCATGGCTCCCCCCACCCCCAAATATTCCTGCATGCAGATTTATGCAGTTGCTGTCAATGCTGACAAGTATCCACACAGAGACACACACTGTGTGACTGCAGTTACTATGCCTGGAGGGAATGGCCAGGATTCGCATGTCACAACTCACACTGCGGAATAAGCCAGGCAATGTGGGTTGTCATTGGAACAAACCACAGTGAGCGCGACAGACAATTGGGCTCACCATGGGTTGTTCCCCCCCTCCTTCCCCATAGGTCCTCCAGACGGCTCTGTCCAGTACCCCAGGGGACTTGGTGGCAGAACCTGTCTTGTCTGCTGCCAAGTCCCCTGTCCCAAACCAATCACGACCCCAGTCACAGTTGGACCCTTTTAGATTTTGTGTGTGTGTGTGTAAAACTGGGCCGAAATATTTTTTTTGGCATTTTCCTGGCCCCAGGGAATGTGTACAAATGCCCCCCCCCTTTTAAATTGGGTTTTTGGACTTGCACAAGTGCGCAGCTCTGACTGCAAAAATATACAGGCTTGCCTTGCCTGGAACCTTGTATGTTTGAGCTGTCAAACATACACGACAACAGGCAAAACTGGACTGTATATAGGATGGTTTGACAGCCTTTGACAGTTGACAGGTGGGGAAATGGGGTGTAGATCACCCCCTTAGCAAGGTTATCTCCAAGGTTCAAAGGGTTGCCCTGCTTCGAATCCCCACTTGCCTGAGTCCTCAGCAACTGTTTTTCATAGAAAAGTGCATCTCCTCCTTTTTCTAGATGCTATTACTGGGAGTGGGAGCGCAGAAGGGGTGTCTGTGCACATTTCTATGAAAAAGAGTTGCTGCTGACTCAGGGAGGGGTGAACTATGAGGAGGGCACCCCTAAGGGTTGAGGCAGCCCTTTAAACCTTGGGATCACCTTGCTAAGTGGGTAATGTTGAGCACTTTTCCCCACCTGTCAAGTGGCAATATTTTAAAAATATTATATTAGAGACTATTCAGAAAATTGCTTCCAAAATGTGCATATTAGGCAAACCTGTATACAAAAATGTATGTGTTAGGAGAAATATGCACAAAAAAATGCATACGAATTTTCATGCAAACTCTTTTTAAAAAATCTCCATATTCAGGATGAACCAAATTTAAGATTGGAAAAATGAGAAACCAAAACCAAAATTGACAGTGTCATCAATCCTTAGGCTGAGATTGGGATCTCCTTGAAGATAGGGATCTGGTAGATTGCTCAATGATCTGCAGTATATTAGCAAGGATTTTTGACTCCCAATTGTTTAACATTTTAACAACTATTCTAGTGCTTTTAGATCTTCACACTTTTATTCTGCTTTTTACTTTGGTTTTATATGCTGCAATCCTTGTACTCATTTCTGCTGGATTTATCTTTATTATGTGCTGTTTTTACCATGGTTTGCTTTACAGTTTATGTTTTTAATTTATCTGTACACTGCCCAGAGACCTCTGGTTATTAGGCTGTCTATAAGCGTAAGAAACAAACAGCAATAAAAAGGCCCTCCACAACAAAAAAAACCAGGGCGTTAGAATCACTGATCTATACCAACTCAGATATAGATTTCTACTTCTATATGCAGGTTATCCCACTGTATGTCTCATGGGGTGCAGTGGGTAACTGTCTCTTGTCACAGAACCATCTTGCATCTCTCTGTCCTCCACCCTGTATTTTGTACTGAACTTTGGTTGGTGGATCTTGGAGTCCCAGTAAAAACAAAGTACATCCCACAAACCTACTCATGTCTGATCTATGAGATAAGATATTGCCCTCTTAAGGATGCTATCTGTGTGATATGTTCAGAGAGAAAAAGGGCTTGGGGAGTGGAGGTTAGTGGTAAGGTAAGGACTGCCTGCTCTTGTACAAACCTGTTCACCTACCACGATAATCTTCAGAGGCCTGCTTATATGTCTCAACAATCCTTGAGATATGTCTAGTAGGGAGAGGGCCTTTTTGGTAGCTGCACCTAGCCTCCCTTCCAAGGGAAGCCTGTCTCACTTCACCAGCTGTGGAAGACCTACCATTTTGGAAGGTGTTTAGGAAGTACTTTTAATTGGCTGTTTATAATGTGTTTCAATTTTGTTGTTCTGGAATATGTTTTAAAATATTTTGATGGCTGTTTTGTTGTTAGTTTTCTGCTGCTGTTTTCAAGTAGAAAGGTGACATCCCATGCACATGGATTTAGGAGCGAGTCCCACTGAACTCAGTGGGGTTGCTTTGTAGTAAACATGCATAAGACTGGGCTGCAAAAAAGAAAAGGAATTAACCGTATTAAGACACAAAACGAGTGGGTGTTTTAAACCATGTAAAACTGCAATGATTTATTTGATTAATTTGTACAAACAACCATCTATAAACAACTGCTCTAAGGGAAAAAAGACCCCCAATGTATATTTATTTATTTATTTATTTTTTAACCAACAGTTGTTAATAAATATTTTATTAAATAAGGAAACAACATGTGTTCAAAGGAGAGATGAAATATATTTTTTCCTGAATGTGATTTGAGAAAAGAGGAAATACAGAGGCTGAAATAAATAATTTTGTTCCGCTTTTGTGAAAACTATTTACACAAACATGTACAAACAACAGAGCTTACACAGAGATTAGCAGAAACCCTGCCATTTATTTTGAAGGGGCAACCAGAGGGGAGAAGAGTAGAAATTGCCCCAGGAAACGATATCCCCATAAAACATATAAAGAGATTGGAGCGTATACAGTGGACAACATTTATGCAGTGTGGCCTGCCATATACAGACCAGCCACCAGCATGGGCTGGAAGGCAAGGCACTACAGCTCACCTATATGTTATACATATGCACTCAGAAGGTGTCTTTTAGGCATCACATTAGCTTTAAAAGAAGCATTCAAGTTCCCTGAACAGGTCTCATTAAACCCCTAGAAGTATATAATATGCTGGTGAACGTTTCAGTCATAATGTACCAGGTGTCTGCCTGCCTGCCTCCTCACCCTGGCTTCACTGGCATGGGTAGGGGAGATACCATTGCAAAACCGACTGGGAAGGAAGGTAACAGGAGCAAGACCTGTTCCAGGTCTTGGGGAGCCCTTGTTAACATTGCCTTGAGGGTCCCTCCATTCTCACCTTCCCACTGGGCCCAATCCCCACCACCACACTGCCCAGATGGATACAGCAGGCAAGCGAGTGGAAGCGTCAACTCCTGCTCCTCCGTGTAGCTGCCATTCTCTTGGGTGGGCATGAACAACGACTGTGCTGCCTACCCTTGAACTCTGGGTGGGAGGAGGAGGAAATGCCCTCTTCCAGCACAGAAAAGGGGGCCAAAGCTCCCAGGGGACCAGGCTGTCCCTCAGTGGTGCTCAGCCAGGGATCAACGGGGGCCTCAGCAGCAGCCTGAAGGTGCCGTTCTCTGATGGGTGGTCTGTAGTAAGACTGTGCTTGGAGAATGTGTAACCTTTCACCTGGTTACCAAATTTGCTGGCCCACTAGGAACAGCAAGAAGGAAAAGGCTCTCTCAATGTAATGTTATGGTCCATTCCGGTAGCATCAGCCCATAAGCCAACCCACTCCCTTCTACTCTCTTCCCTATTTGCATGTTTACAAATCCCAACTTCTAAATGGTAAATAAATGGCAATCCTGCAGATCTCGAAACATTCCCATATTTCAGTGGTTCTCTCACTAATTATAAGTATTGGGTTGGATCCAGGATCTGCCTTCCATGAGAAGGGCAATCCTCTGCCAAGTTTTTGGGAATCCCTCCTCCTGCCCACGCCCCAGCTCACCCCATTCAGCAGGGTCTCCTGACTCTCTGTGTATTTTCAAGGGGCTGGAGCGGCTGCCATGGGAAGGAGAGGGGGAAGTATACTTCCACCAGCACAGTTGATCCAGCGTAAATCTGGATCCATCCCATTAATATTGCATGTGGGGCATTTAAAGCCATTTTCTGTCCAAAAGGAATGACACACTGGGATGGGCATGCGACCTAAACATTTCCTTCAGCTAGGGCTATCAGAGAAATCGGCAGTGAATTCAAATGAATTCAGATTTCTATGAATCCAACCTGTGATTTCAGCAGCAGACTGGCTCTTCCCGAGTTGCATGGATTCTGTGGACTTGCAGACTGGGTTTTTACTTTCCGGAATTTTGCACAAATTTAGTTGTAGAAAAATATGAATAATAATAAAAAAACACTGACTGATAATGTGCATCCCCCCCCTCTCCCCCGGGCCAGGCTAAAGCATAAAAATGTGCATCTTGGGGGATTTGCGCAAAAGTGCACATTTGCGCAAGAGTGCACGAATGCAAGTTTGGGAAATTGAGAAAAATCCAATTCCATCAATGAGCAGATGGTAGAATGAAAGGCGCCTGACAATCACTGAAACACAGAAGGGCTGGATTGAACATAATCCGTACATCCCTACCCTCAACCTATGCTTCTCTGTGGGAAGAGGATTCTCCTAAGATGGCCAACACCCAGACGACTGCAGGAAATGCTTCTGCACAGTGACAACTTCACATTGAAGCTGTCATGTGCAAGGGCTGCTCACCACATGAAGGGCAGTGTTAGGAGTACGCCACTAATTTTGTTCCAAAGGCCACATTGGAAGTGTGCAACAAGACTGAGGGATGCAACCATTTTGCTTATTCATGCATACCTGACCAATACGAGTTGCACAAAAACAGTTTCAACTTTGAGGACATGACTGGCAAATGTATTGCACTTTCTGATAGAAGTCAGTTCCATTATTTCTGGCTGAAAAATAGAACAGCTGGTAGATGATGCAATGGTCTGGAAGAGCAAGGTTCAAATCCTTGCTCAGCTGTGAATCTCTCTGGATAGTTTTGGGCAAGTTGATGCTCTCTTACACTATTCTGTCCTACAAGATGAACAACTCTGTATAATTGATCTTATTTTGCAAGATTTGTATCATTTACTCTATGTCTCCTAGTCATGGGAAGGGGCAATTAACTATGGAAAGCATTGTAAGCCCTGCCCTCTACCGGTGATAATGCTATTCGGCCCCATCTTTGACCTCTGGGATTTCAATATGCATTGCCCAATCCCACACATTTCCAAGCATGACTTTCCAGCCATAAAGGCTTTTCAGCTAATCAAGACATACACAGCCCACTCCAGCCTCATAACACTAGCCAATGTGAATTGTTTCTCTGATCTCCAGTTCTTCATTCATTCTTTCAAAAAGGGACCTCACAACTAAATATGTGTGTGGAAATTTAGGACATAGCTAATGGCTAGTAGCCCTTTATTGACCTGTCCTCCATGAGCTTAAGCATTTTAAAAAGCCGGGTAATGACCATCATTACATCTTGTGGCAATGGATCCCACAAGTTAATTATGTATTGTGTGAAGATGTACTTTCTATATTCTCTCCAGAGCGTTCCACAAATCAGCTTCATTGGGTGACCTCATTCTAGTGCTAGGACTCCCCACCATTCACAGAGGCTGATACAATCAGGATGTTCCTTCCCCCATTTGATTTTTCCCCCTCCCCTAGAGTAAAAAGCCTCCAATGCTTAATCCAACTTGGTGTCCTCCAGATGTGTTGGACTACAATTCCCATCATCCCCAGCCATGTGGCCAATGGCCATGTGGTAGTTGTAGTCCAACACATCCTGAGGGCACCAGGCTGGGGAAGGTTGCCCTAATCTTTCCTTGTACGAAAAGTCCCCCACTCTGTTGATCACTTGGGTTGTTCTTTTCTACACCTTTTCCAACTCTACAACATCCTTTTTGGGATGAGACAACCAGAACTAAGCACAGTGTTATCTATGTGGCCTTACCAAAGATTCATATAATGGCATATTACACTTGCTGATTTATATTCAATCCGTTTCATAATTATCCCTAACAATGCTACAACCCAGTTGCTGTAGCCTTCCTTTCTAAATAATTTTCTTTGTCACTTTCTCCCTGAATCTTTTCAAATTTGTCAAAAAACAAAACACACAGAACCCTTTTTGAACAGTGGTTCCAAGAAATAAACACAGTGCTTCAAGTGTGGACATACACCTGAAGTTGGTGTTCCTTGCTAAGCACAGGAACACACATTGCAAGTTTTGGAAATAATTCTCCTTGTTGGTGGAAGCGTCTTACTATAAACTTGTGGACTTGTGTTCCATTTGTTATCCACTACAGTCCCTAAATCTTCCTTAGAATTCCCAGTGCCTGTCCAATTTCTCAACTTCTGGGCATTTAGTTTTTCCGAATGTAATTCTCTTCCCAGCTCATAGTTCTGAATGTGTGATCTATCCTCTTCAACAGCCTGGAGACCTCCAGATGTGTTGGATTCCAACTCCCAGCAAGGAGTTGGGAGTTACAGTCCAACACATCTGGAGAGCACAAGGTTGAAGAAGGCTGCTCTACACAGTGTTGCAGCCCCATCCCAATTTGGTAATTGATCAGCATACATCAACATTGTCATCCACATAGATAAGATACTGACCACTGTGAAAAGCTGCTGTCCACTGCTTTCCCATTAGATTGCGATTAACTGCATTAACTTCTCACATACAATCACAGAATCATAGAATAGTAGGGTTGGAAGGGGCCTATAAGACCATCTAGTCCAATGGTAGTTCTCCCATCCCTGACTTGGGGAGGATTCAAGCCAGCACTGTGGAACCAGGACGGGAGTGGGTGGGCTGCTCTTCAGAAAGGTAACAGTCCTCTACAAAGCACATACAGAGAGTCACTATTTTGGAGGCATGGATTCTTCTCTAGGCCTATGAAGTTGGAATGAACCAAATAGAATTTAGGGATGCTGAAGATAATGGTGCTTTTCTGCTTCCAGAGTGAAAACTGCATGTTCGCTGCTGTGGCTAAGTGTTGTGACCAGGAAACAGATTTGCAAATTGTATCATCAATTTACAGCAAATTTTATTGTAAAAAACCACCCAACACCCAACAAAACAGAGTGGAGGCTTAATTGCGCAAGGTTTTGCACAATCAAGTAAACTGCACTCAATATACACAACCATGAGTCAGATTCACAAGCAGCTCATACTGCCGTCATTGTGTTTGGATGGGAATATGATGCACAATTATGCCAAAGGTGCATGTACACACAATGAATTCTTGGATTTGGTACTGCTGTCTGTGCTTCTGTATGGGGAACATGGTGCACAGCTGCAGATACATGCACAGTGCTTGACCACTGAGATCCACTTTGCAAAAACTGCATAGCTGCTTCCATGTAATGCCATGGGAAGATGGAAATATCCATGAAAATTAAAAGGTGAGGATTCACACATCCCTAGTAATTTAAACAGAATCTCTGTTTCATTCAGGCCACCTCATTCACTCATTTTATTTCAAACAATTGATTTCTCTAAGAGTAACTTCTATAAACCTTTGTGAATGCGCATGAGCACACACGTGCACACACACACACACACACGTTCCTCACCACAGATGGCTTTTTTCTTAAAAGTTCCCCTTGACAAAGCAGTTTCAGACAGATTTTGCTCGCCTTACAGACACACGAACCTGTTTATAAAACTGATCCTCGGTCTTTATTTTCATTGTGCACCAGTTTGCAGAATGATGCTCAATTTGCAAGCTAAAGCCAATTTTGGCTCAAAATGCCACTTGCATTTGGACCAGTTTCCTGACTCTTTGGCCCTTTGGAAATGTTATTCCTAAGAACTGTGGCATGTCTCAAAGAAGGTTTTCTTTTCTTTTTCTTTAACGATCCATATTAAAACAACAACAACAACAACCAGGACACAACCTGCACATTTTGCAAGCCATGTATAGCTTTCCCAGTGGGGGTATTTAATGGCAGCCACAGGCTCGTACCACCATGTTTCGGTATTTCTTCAAAATGACATTGGAGCTGTCGTCGAAGTAGAGGACGGAGATGGCATTGAGCTGCGTAGGGGCACAGCAAGGTTTCGGCACAGTCTCTGGGTTTATAAAGTGAACCTGCAGGGCAAGTAGGTAGGAGACATTAGGACATTCACGTTTATTTATTTTATTTATTAGAATTATTTCTATCCCAAGGTAAAAACCCTTCCAAGGTAGCTTACAAGTGAGACAATGAAAGATTAATGAAAAGTACTATAAACGATTTTAAGAACAACAGCTCATAAGGATCCACCCCTCAGAGCAGTTGATGGGAGAAAGCCTGTGAGGAAAGAGAGAGTGAGACTGGCTGGAGCAAGGCCTGAGGTGATCTTCGCTTGCCTACCTCTTTCTCCTAGGATCCTTCCCACAGAGCAGTTGGTAGTAAGTTGGTAGCAATGGCCTTGTAGTGAGAGAGGACAGCCCAAATGGAGCAGGCTCTGTGAGGGTCTTTGTCTGCCTGAGTCCCTCTCTCCCACATTAATTTCTTCCAGAGGAATCTTTATTACCTAGCCTACATCTACAAAATACTTTGATAGATATCAAAACATGGCTTTTTCCTAGCAGACATTGCTTCACAACTTCGGTATTTAACAGATGGGTGATATGGGTCGAGTGACCCATTCCTGGATAGATTGTTATCAACAGCATTCGCTCCCATATTCTTCCTTTTTCCTGCATTTTTTTGAGAGAGTGTTTACCGTATCTGTTCCCCACCCAAAAGCCCAGTAAGGGATGCAGCATCATTAGCTAACAGAAGACATTTCTTCCCCTCTCTCATAATAGTAGAATCTGGGGTTATCTCATGAAGCTGACTGGTGGGAGATTCAGGACAGATAGAAGGAAGTCCTTCTTCACACAGCACATAAACTGTGGCATTCATTTTCATAAGATGTAGTGATGGCCACCAATTTGAATGGCTTTAAAAGGGGATTGGACAAATTCATAGAGGATAAAGTTATCAATGGCTACTAGTCCTGATGGCTATATGCTACCTCCAGTAACAGAAGCAGTTAGGCTTATGTATACAAATTGCTTGGGAACATGAGCTGGAGGGTCCTGTGCACTCATGTCCTGCTTGTGGGTTTCCCATGGGCAGCTGGCTGGCCATTGTGTGAACAGAATGCTGGACTAGATGGATCCTTGGTCTGATCCAGCATGGCTCTTCTTATGTTCTTAAATGTTTGAAATCCTGCATTGGTCTTCTCTAGGTTGGCTTAAGCTTTTCTAAAAAGTACCTTGATGATCTCCTTGGTGTTTGAAGCAACAGTTTTATTGTTGCTCGTTGTTATTTTTATGTTCTTATTTGCAGTCATTTCCATGATTAATCTTTTGAAGAGATTTTATGTATACATTCAACATTTTAAGTTCAATGGTTGAGTTTTATGAGATCGTCTATGTACTTCCTCTCCTTATAAAGTTTCCTCCTGACAAAC
The DNA here is from genome assembly GCF_057233095.1 of Heloderma suspectum. Taxonomy (NCBI): domain Eukaryota; kingdom Metazoa; phylum Chordata; class Lepidosauria; order Squamata; family Helodermatidae; genus Heloderma; species Heloderma suspectum. The sequence goes on from NC_139461.1 coordinate 294,201,605, forward strand.
AGCTAGTAAATCTAGTTTTGGCACTTCTTATTACTAACAGATTTCCTATGATTGGGCAGCAACCTGTGTATGCAATGGTGCAATCTACATACAATCAAGGGAAAGATCCAAAATGTCCGGCCACTAGTGCTATTGACATTGTGCAAACATTGGTTTCTGCTAATGTCAATAGCACTTGCTAGCACGATTGAAACCTGGACTCAACCAGTCATCAAATACCACTACCAGGCTGGCCCAACTGGCCTGTAGTGATTTATAGCACACCTTGATGCTCTCCCCAATCTGTAATCTGGGAGGAGTGACAGCAATTTCAAGTATGGAGCTTTGGTTCCTAACAGCCCTTGTTGGTGCAACATGGAATATTGCAAAAAACATTGCTCAAGAAGGAAAGCCTGTTCCATACCGGCCAAAGCTCAGCCCAGCCACCTCCTGCTGAACTGTCCAGAACTCCACTGATTCAACCCTGCTAGCCCATACAACAAGGCCCGAGAAATGCTCACAAGAGCTTTCTGGGCCCAAATCCAAATCCAATTCCCATGAACCAGCGGCGCCAAAGCATGCATATTGCCCTATGCCAAAGGAAGGCAACCCGATGCCCTCCAAATGTTATGGGGGGTTACAACCCCCATAATCCCTGAACACTGGCCATGCTGGCGGAGGCTTCTGGGAGTCATAGTCCAAAACACCTAGAGGGCACCATGTTGCCTTCCCCTGTAAACTATATCAAGTCCATAGAGGACATATGAAAAGTATACTAGGGTTTTATAATAGATCCCATTGTTCAGCCTGACTAAAATAAAAAAAATGTGCACAAATACATATACTATCACCACAGCCCACCATGGCTTATTAGCCGTGGTAGGTTGTGGTACCTGCAGGCACCAGGTTGGTGATCCAAGCCCCCACCACTGTGGCTTCCTATTACATGTGAACCTGGCGAGGGTGTGTTGCTGGGCTGGTTGACAAGCCACCCAGAACCCATGTGCTGTTTTAGGGTTGCAAGTGGCTTGTCAACCACCACAACAACCCACCCGCACTGGGTTCGCACATAATGAGAAGCAACAGTGTACCCCCACCATGCCCCGAAAATTCAAAATGGCTGCTGCAACAAAAAGCCCTATAGGGAAATTCACCCACACTGGCTTCTTGTCACGTGTGAACTGGGCCATTGTGAAGTGATTTCAACCCACCCCAAATTGGCTAAAACTGAAATGTGGATTAATAATAACACCAGGCCTAATAGATATTTAAAGATAATTTTAGAGTGATAATTTTACCATAATGCCTCACGACTCCTGTGATTTTTTTTTTCTTTAACAGAAAAAATTGTGATTGGATTCAGTAACACTGTTGGAAAGGACTTTAAAATGAGCTTACCAGTGTTTGTACAATAGCATGGTTTGTAGCGTTCATGTAGGAGTTCAATGGGAAGGCACATTCTCCTTCGCAATAATATGCAGCATAGCCTTCTGGAGCAATGATCCAGTCCTGGGTTACATCAGACAAAGAGAGAAGATTTAATAAAAGTCACCAATGAATTATTTACTCTGAAATCTTTTAAAGCACCTCCATATATAGGCAGCCTCCCCCAACCTGGCACCCTCCAGATATGTATGGCCAATGGCCAAACTGGCTGGGGATGCTTGGATTTGTAGTACAACACACCTGTAGAGCGCTGGGTTGGGGAAGGTTGATATAGGACATTAAGGGTGGGATCTTGGGGTTCAGCAACAGGTTCAGCAAATCCATCCTCACTTTTGGGTACGCAGAGGTGGTGAGCCAGGAAGTGGGGACAAAGCCAGTAGTCAGGATAGAAGAGTAAGTCAGAACCACAGGACAAACCAGGAGGCAGACTTGAGAAGCAAGCCAGATGCCAGGTTTGAAGAACAACCAAAGATACAAGAACACACCACAGTCCAGGAAGATCTTGTTGCTCAAGCAAGGCACAACTGGAACAGTTTTATACTCCCTTCCTGTCCAGAAGAACCCAGTGGCCAGCCTGGGTGGGCAGAATCCATCCAGGGCCTCAAGGTAACTCACTCAGAAGCTGTTACCTGCAGTTCAGTGTCTCACCACATGGGGAGGCTGTCCCAGGACCCCAGCAGCTCCTACCACACAAGCCCTATTCAGGATTCTTCATGGATGTGGCTCAAGGCACTTAGAATCCTCCCCATGACCGGGAATGCCACGCAGTCAGGATTCCCCTTTGCAGACAGGATTGTAAGCACATTCAACTGCATGCACAAAGAATCCCTCTTCAGACTTTCCTGCTCAATGTGGGTCAGGGACAGGATCGGTGGGGATACGGACATTGGGGGTAGGCAGGGTTGGGGAGAGGGGCTCCACCCTCCCTCCGCACCTTATTCCTATGTGCATTCTTTGAACGCTTGAGCAGAGCCAACGTGATGGAGAGTCATGACTATTTACAGGACATCAAGAGTTATATATTTTCACTGTGGTGGTACACAGTGGTCGGTATCCAATACAGCCACTCCACCTCCGCTGGTTCCCTTGCTCTCGCAGGAGGGAACGCTCATGTAATGGGGCTTTCTCGCATCTAAAAATAACCCCCATATCCTTCTGCAAGCTCTGCTGACCTGTCCCATTCTGGAAACGAGTGTTTCCTCTAGTTTCCAGGGTTATTTTTAGAAGCACGAAAGCTCCGTTGCACGAGTGGTCGCTCCCACAAGTGCATGGGCACAATAGGGTACTAGCCAGTTTTACCGCTTTGCTGCTGGACAGTTCTGGTAGCACAAAGTGCAGAATCCAGCCCTGGCTACATGGAGAAGCCATTGCATAGCCAAATTAATTGAGGATGGGTCTGCCAAGGGCTACTGTCCATGCTTAGGGACAGTGTGCTGCTGAATACACCTTGCTCAGGGTCAAGAATAGAGGAGGACTGTCACCTTCATGCCCTGCTTTTGGGCTCAGTTGAAGGCATCTGGTTGGCCGCTGTGAGAAACAGGGTCCTTTGCTAGATGGACCATCGGTTTGATCCAGACAGGCTCTTTTTATGACCACCTTTCTACGGCCAAAACAGACATTACCTTAAATGTGAGTCTAGCAGCCAAGTTCTCCCCTCCACCCCTTTTTTTTTACTCTACAGTAGGCGCAGGAAGTAGGGGATTTTTACGACCTGGACTGGGGCCCTTGCCCCTACTCTAGAGTAAAACCAAAAAAGACATAGCTGTTAGTCACACGTTTGAAGGAATATGATTAAGACCCCAGGCAGCAGATTTGGGATGCCATAAAGGGCGATGGAATGGGAGGATGACGGATCTGGCTATCAGCACAGCCCACTGTGATCTTCTCCCATCCCAGTCTAACTGAAATGAACAGGAGCTACATGAGAACACAGTGGGGCTCCTGCACAGCTCCTGATCATTTCAAAGAGGTTTCCGGAGTAGAATGTCCAGAGGAATGGTGCCTCACCAGTAATTATGGGAATGTAGGGGAAATGTGGCATTAGGATTTTTCACCACAGGCATCAAAATGCCTGAAGCAGCCCTACTCCAGTCATTTATAGATGGTTCCCCATGTAGTGGCTTGACCATCCCCACCCCAGTGGGTGGGTGATTGCAGGGACGAACAGACAGAAGAAGGTCTGGCCCAAAGCATCAGCAGGCAAATCAAGGATCCCCGCAGCAATGCACAAACATGGTAGTGCTAGAGATGGGCAAACTTGCAGTGGATTGGACTGGAACACGCACACCCACATACTGGGAAACGGCCTGGAAATGAATGGGCCTATTGCTTTGAGAATGAAAGGTTATATTTTTGAAAACCACTGGTGGGAGTGAATGTGTCCTCACCACCCACTAGCAGTAAATCAGCAGTGGGGAACCACAGGCCCTGGGGGAAAACCTGGCTCTTCTTCTTCTCCAGATAGCCGCGCCCCCTTCCCCTGGCTCAGGAAGCTTGGAGGAAAGGACACCTCCTTTCCCCCAACCACCGAATATTTGGTGGTTTCCTGGCCTTTGTGTAGTTTTTCCCCCATTCTAAAAGGCTGAAATGCCTCTCCTAAGGCTGAGTTACTGGCCGCCAGTGCATTACACTACAATATGCTGGTGTTTTTTGTATTTTTGGACCCACCTGCTTTGCCTTCAGCCCCGCCCACCACTAGAATGTGGTCCCCAAGAACTTCTACAAAACTGAAATGGTACATGAAGCATTTGGAAGGAGACAGGGTCATGGGAGCTTGCAAGTTTCCAACTGCGTGGGTGGATGTGGCCTTTGCCCTTCTGAAGGTGGACATACAACATGGGTCAAACTTGGAAAACTGGGTCACAGGATTCATATTACCAGCATGATAATAGAGGAAAAAAAAAATGCACCCTGGATCTTCAGTTCGAAGGACAGAATGAACGTTACCTGCCAGCCAAGATCCCTGAAACTGACATAGAGCTCATGTTTCTTGCAAGCTTGCCTCTGGTCGCTGCTGCTGTTCTCTGAGTTTGGAGGGTGTTGGGTAGAAAGAGGAGAAAAAGCATGGAATTGTCATGTTGGCTCAAGTTATCCAGCAGCAGGCTACACTGCAATATGATGCACAATGCACAGCCAAGCCAAGAGCACTTTATATAGCATTATGCTCACAAGTGACTCCTGTGAACATTTTAACATCAGACTTCTACCCTGAGGTGGGGGGGGGGGGGCAGGAAGAAAAGCAAATATTGAGAGGGAAATCAAAATTCCGCCCCAAAGAAAAGCTCGATTCTGTGGCTTGTATAAATTATGTAAATTAATGCCTTGCACAATGTCTCTCATTTGCATAAATTATTCTGCCATTTTTACCATTTGGGGCAAAATCCCAAAGCTTTGCTTCTGCTTGACCAGAAGGGTCAAGGAGCCATAGAAGGCAAGAAGCCTTGACCACTGGAATTTGGGGGAGACACACCAGCTTCTGAGTTTTCACCAGAAATCTCATTTCTACCTTTGAGCATATTATATCTTTGAAAAGAAAGTGAGAAACTTTTTTTAAAAGAAAAATTAGAGCTGCAACTCTTTGGAGGCAGAAGGCAGGAGTCCATGTGACACACGGCCCCATGTAAGAAGACACATGCACCCTCTTCTATTATAGCAAAGCGTCTTCAAGAGGGGAAGATTCAAAGCAGAGACGCGGCAGGAGGAGGAAGTGCCTAACCCCGTCCCCCAAATTTCAACAGCAGCTTCTTCCCAGCCAGCTGCCCCGCCCCATGCACTGGAATCCCTCATGAAGTCCCAGATGCGTGCTTATCTAAAAGGCTGAAATGTCCCTCCAGTGCCTGAGTTACTAACATGCATCTGGAACCCTGCGAGTGGTGGTGGGGAGAGCAGCCTGAGGCAGGTAGCAATTGCAGAGCCTAGACAGAAATGGCTTCTGGGTTTTGTTTGCAAGTTTGCGTTATTCTGCCCTGAATTATGCATCCAATGGAAGGCCAGACTGTTTGCTTTTCCTGAGCAAGCATAAAAGGAACTGCAGTGACATGCGTGCAGCTCTGATACCCAGGGCTTTCAAAACCACACAAACGCTATTCCGGTGTTATTTGAAAGTACACACTTGAAAACATGAGTGATAATGCTATCATACAGTCTAGGGGTGCAGAACCTCAGACATGGGGTTCCAATCTGGGCCTCCGAGCTTCCCCAGATGGCCCCACCCCCTTTCCCCAAACTGCCAATCATTCGGTGGTTTCCTGGGTTTTGTGCGGTTTTTCCCCCATTCTAAAAGGCTGAAATGTCCCTCCAAAGGCTTGGTTACTGGCAGCGAGAGCTTCAAGCTGACGTATGCTGGTATTTTTAACGTGGCCTCGAGAGCTTCTCCAAAATGGAATTTGGCCCTCGGGCTAGAAGAGCTTCTGCACTCCTGGCATAGTTCCTCCCCGTGAGGTTCACTCTTGCAGCAGGAATATCTGCAGGGAGGGGGCCTTTGTACATTTAGCTGTACCTGCAGAGGCTTCCATGAGAGATGGAACCCACCAGTACGTGCACAGGCCCCCTCCCTGCAGATGTCTGCTTTGTATGCACAGACACCAGGGGAAGGGACATGACGGCACATCCCCGTCCCCACACACGTGTTCAAGTAGGTGCTTTTAGGTAATGCCTGAACAGAGCTACACACCAACCCATATCCCCGATTCTGGACAAAACACATGTATCTTGCCATTAGAGATGGCGTAAACCAGTTCAGCGTCAGGATTTTTGTGAGAGTGATCCATGAACAGAAACAGTAATGTGAGATGTGGCCTCTGGAGATATGATCATTTTAGGAGGCTGAAGTCACAGTGCTGATGTTCTTGGCAGCATTTACAAAAGGGGTGACAAGGAGCTGCTCCATATTAACTGTTGATTTATAAGCTTGTTGGTATTATACGCTTCAATCATATTCCAGTATTTGACTCAACAAACACAGAACACACAACTTGTTTCCTGTGTGGAGCTTTGGGAAATCCGGGTTTCTTGTGATCCACAGAGGAATCTAGTTACAAAATCAATTTTGCCATCAGACACAAACCAGTGAGAAACTTCAGAAAAGTAAATGATGCTTCTGCCTTTATACAATAATAGCCTTTATACAACCATTCAAGCATTTTCTTACTTAAAGCTACTTGTCTAGTAGCTAGGCAAAGCCAATACAGGTCAGGCCTCTCCTCTATCTGGTGAGTGGTTCTATGTATTCCCTAAAATTGTACCCAATATGAAGTGTGTCCTTCCACATGTTATTTGGTATATAACTCTGACTTGGGAAGCAAGACTATGTTCTCTTTAATTGTTTTAAGAAGCAGGTTGCAGCAATCATGCTAAGCAAATCTGGGTCTGTGAAAGCCTGGATGGGGGACCAGAGGTGACCCCTGGGTATGCTTACCTTGAGTTCTGCAGAAGGAAGGTGGGATATACAGTGTAATGAATGGAATTAATAATAAAATAAAAATGTTTCTAGACCTTATGGCTGCAGAGATAAGCTTGAAGCATCTTTATATTTATTCATGTTTAGTTAAGGATACTGTATGTATTGATTGGTTATATTACATTTATAGCATGGGCTGCTAGGTTTTTATTTATGAAATATGGGCATGTTTATATCACTGAAATGTTCTGATGATCACTTTTTGTATGAATTTGTTACTGCCTGTCTAAACGAAAAAGTCTTCTTCACCAGCTGGCCAACAGCAAGGGGCTACATGGGTCTCTCTAGAAAGAGCGTTCAAAAGCTTTGGCTCAGCCACTGGGAAAGCCCACTTAAGAACCTAAGAAGAGCCAAGCTCTACCAGACTAAGGGTCTGTGGCCAACCAGGTTCTTGTGGGAAGTTTGGAAGTAGCACATGAGTGCAATAGCACCCACCCACTCATGTTCTCCAGCAACTAGTATACAGAGGCATACTGACTCTTATTGGAGGTAACAAAGCACCATCAGGACTCGTAGCCATTGATAGCCTTCTCCTCCATCAATTTGTTTAATCCCCCTTCAAAGCTATCCAACTGGTCGCCATCACTACATCTTTGTGGTAGCATATTCCATAGTTTAACTATGTGCTGTGTGAAGAAGTGCTAGGCATCCATGTCAAACACGTCTCTGATTTTGGTAAGATGCAGAGAAGCACCTCTCAAAAAGATCTCAATATCCAACCAGGTTCATATCAGAGAAGGTAGTCCTTCTCCACAGGGCACAGATCACTCCTGTCCTTGGCTAGCATGAATACAGTTGAAGATGGAGACAAATCCCAGAAACTGTTCCAGATTTTTTAACATGATTCCCCACGGCGAGTTTGACTGAAAGCACACACCTACTGTCTGCATACCTCCAAGGTTTGACACCCGAAAGCTTTCTTGGTTCTTTGGTGTCTTAGAGCGGTTCTGGTTTCGCTGTTTGCCTCCTGCAGAACGGATGCTACGGAGATGCACTTCTGTGGCTTTGAAGAAGGCCACCGTGAAGGGCTGCTTGTTTTGTGGGCCATGCCTTCCAATAAGACCAGCCAATGTAGGATTGATGCTTTGTCCTGAAGATAAGGGGAAAGAACCGTGTTAATTCCAAAGAGGAATTTTATCTGCTTTCAATTTATACCTGCAAGAGCAGGAGCCAGACAGACTTGCCTGTAACCCACATCCCAAGTTCCCAAAGCCTTCCATATGTATGAGGACAGCTCAAGTGTTGGGCCCTGAACATAATGACGCTTCAAGTAATGGCTCAAAACAGCAAACTTCATTTTGCATTTCACTGTGCAACAGCAAAAGCAAATGCTTCCGCCGAAAGTTACGTTACACTAGGTCAGTTTCAATATTAGATTTCCTTGCTTTTTATTTTCTTTTTCTTTTAAGAGGGGTTTCTTTGAGTTCACCAAGCTATAATTTGATGTGATCCTGTAAAAAGGAACCGTAAAACCAAGCCCAGCGGAACACTAAATTCTCATTGGAAGGTTATTAGCTGAAAGTAAAATGCCTAGTCTTAAATGAAGGCTGATGCAGTTCCAGGTAGATTGCAGTTGAGGGCCAGCAATGGCTCCAGAGCACTTTTTCTTATTGAAGCCATCTTTTGGATTCGATGGGCAAACTGAATTTGGGGAAACCTGGCTGTTTGGTCAAACACAAAACTAGACCTGGTTTGTCGTCCCCCCGCCCCGAAGTCTCTGTGGTAGCCTTCCCCAACCTGGCATCTTCCAGATGTGTTGGGACTACAGCTCCCATCACCCCAGCATGGCCAAGGGCTATGCTGGATGGGAATGATGGGAGCTGTAGTTCAGGTTGAAGTGTGCTAAGTTGGGGAAGGCTGCCCTACAATCAGCAACTTGATTTAGATGATGCAGCCGCAGCTAGAATAAGAAGGCATGAGCAGGAGCCCAACATCCAGCAGAAAAGCAGTGTTGCTCTGTGGGGTCAGCTCTCGCCTAGTCAGATTCCTATCTATACCAGGCCTGGCCAATCCAGATAGGGCGGCCACTTTTGCATCACCAAGAAAAAAGAAATGCATAACCAAAAGAGGACACGAATTTGCATAACTTTTGCATTTATTAATTTCTAAGTACAGATGCAAATTTAGGCATAATAATTGAAACAGAAATACAACACATCTCACCATAGTGGGGAAGACTGACGAGCTGATTGTGTGCCTGCTCAGTCTGCTGTCCAGGTGCTGTGGTTGGGCAACTTCAAGGCCCCTGCTCTACTTTCCTAAGGCTCTTCATCTTTAAACTGGACTTGGAGTGGACAGCGCTTCAAATAGAGGACTGTCCTCTGACAGCCCTTCAAACAGAGGACTATACTCTGTAAAGCTGGACACTTGCCCACCCTAAATGCAGAACAGGGCTCACCTATCATTTGGGGGGAAGAGTGTAACATGGGCCCCCTCCCACACATGTAATACTATCTCCTTTTAGTTCCCTTTGTTTAAACTCATTACATTTCTGACTGCCTGATTACTATTTATAGTCAGACACAGCAATATCATGTGGGCGGACCAGATATTTACTCCTATCTATTTGGGGCCTGTAAGTACTACCAGCAGCACTGGCTCCCACAGTTCCTGTGGTCAATGCCCCTTTGTTGTTATGGTGCGTTGTCCCTCCCACCAGCTGATCTATGCACAAGGAATTCCAGGGCAGGTAGTTCTTGAGAGAGCATGTCACAGGGGGAAGCAAATCTCTCTCAAACTCCACGTCCTAGTTTAATTGCACATTCTCTGTTTTGGAGAAGGGCCTGGGCCAGCAGCACAGTGTTTAGAATGTTGCTTGTTCTGGTCAAACACTGATTCTGATTTGGATGCACCAAATCTCACAAGATCTGGTATTCTCAAGCACAACTTCCAATTTAGCATCATTTTTTTCCCTTCATGGTAATGGCCCCCCTTGTACCTCCAACCCTGGTAGTGCATACTTTCCCTCTCCAATGTTGGGCCCTGATCCAGACACTTCTTGCTGCCTGCCAATTGCAGCACCTTATCTGGTACAGCCCTATTCCAGCTTCACTGGCTACTTACTGGTGTATTTCCAAACACAATTCAAAGGTTGGTGTTAATATGCTTGGGAGCTAAATTAGGCTGAAGTAAGATTGGAGCAACTTGTTGAGTTTTCATAGGCAGAGCTGAAGGGAGTCAGCCTACAACAGGAAACAGGAAATAGCAACGGGGTGTGCTAAGTTCTAGGCATAGCTGCTGGTTCTACTAGCTTTGTTATGTATACTTTTGTATACTTTAAAAAAAAGGCTTTTGTACTTTATTCTGCCCCTCTTATTGGACACAACGTTTTGATGATGAAGAATGGGTCTTCTATCACTGAACCCACCTGCACCTTTTCTTCAAAGCCCAGATGAGCCTCCAATTGCATTCCCTGTTTGGATTTGGATGTTTAAAAACTACTTGTTTGCAATCGGCAATAAGGAGCTCTCTCAAGCAAGGAAATGCACATTGCTTACCCACTGCTTGGGAGTTGAATGACGATGTATATTCTACCACCTTCCCATTGCTGAGGATAAATATGAGACTGCATGCATTGCTTTAAAGAATGTTTTTGTACCAAAACTGAATGTGGTAGCTAACCGCTACAAATTTCGCCAGTGTGAACAGAAACCGGGGGGTCGGTACTACAGTATACTGTGGCTTTAGAAGACTTAGGGAGCAATCCTATGGCCGCTGGTCAGTGGGTAGAAGGCCACAGGATATGTGGTTTTCCGGGAACTGACCTTCCCCCCCCGCCCTCCACACTGCCTGTGAGGCAGCATGGAATGGCCTCGTGCTCTGCACTCAGAAGAGCAGAGTGGCCAAAACGGGGTGTTCCGGGGTAGGAAAGGCGGAAATGCTGGTACAACACATCCTATGTGTCATCTGGCAGCCTCCTCCCTGACTCTGCCTTTCCATGGCTAGACAGCTGAAATTGGCTGTCTAGCTGCAAATTCAGGACAGGAGAAGCGTGGAGGGAACTGCGCTGGATAGGCGGTCGCCTCTGAGTTTGGAGGCAGCTGCCTATCCCCACAGGATTGTGCCCTTAATGAGTTTATGTAACTTTGGAGATATTTTTGCTACAGCTCTAGGGGTATCAAAAGATGTTGAATTAATGCTGGATACTGGGACAGCAGTTTCTATATTGCCTGAATCATTGTGTTTGCCTAACTGGAAATGTACCACTCATGTACAATGTACCAAAAATAAGCTGTGTTGAAGGACCAGAATGAGGAAAAACTTGGCTGTGCACATGGATTTGTTCATAAAGTTAAAATGAAACCAAATATGATACCTGTATGCCAGAAGTTAAGAATTTACCATTTGCACTTAGAGATGCCCTTTCTGAAGAGATTAAGAAATTGGTCCAATAAGATGTTATTTATATGCAGAGTACATCATGAGAAACACCGGATTGGATGAATCACAGGTCGGAATTAAGATTGCCGGGAGAATTATCAACAACCTCAGATACGCAGATGATACCACCCTAATGGCAGAAAGCGAAGAGGATCTAAACAGCCTCTTGTTGAGGGTGAAAGTGGAGAGTGCAAAAGCTGGTTTGAAACTCAACATTAAAAAAATGAAGATCATGGCATCTGGCCCCATCACTTCCTGGCATATGGAAGGGGAAGAAATGGAAGCAGTGACAGATTTTATTTTCTTGTGCTCCAAGATCACCGTAGACGGTGACTGTAGCCATGAAATTAAAAGACGCTTGCTCCTTGGGAGGAAAGCTATGGCAAATCTAGACAGCATAGTAAGAAGCAGAGACATCACCTTGCTGACAAAGGTCCGTCTAATCAAAGCTATGGTTTTCCCAGTAGTAATGTATGGCTGTGAGAGCTGGACTATAAGGAAGGTTGAGCGCCGAAGAATTGATGCTTTCAAACTGTGGTTCTGGAGAAGACTCTTACGAGTCCCCTGGACTGCAAGGAGGTCAAATCAGTCCATCCTAAAGGAAATCAACCCTGAGTGTTCCTTGGAAGGACAGATACTGAAGCTGAAGCTCAAATTTTTTGGCCACCTAATGCGAAGAGAAAACTCTCTGGAAAAGACCCTGATGCTGGGAAAGACTGAAGGCAGAAGGAGAAGGGGACGTCAGAGGATGAGATGGCTAGATAGCATCACTGATGCAATGAATATGGACTTGAGCACGCTCCGGGAGAGAGCGCAGGACAGGAAGGCCTGGTGTGCTATGGTCCATGGGGTCATGAAGAGTCGGACACGACTGAACAACAACAACAATGCATCTGAATGGGTTTCACCTAAAGTAGTGACAAGGAAGAAAAATGGTGACATTCGTCTTTGTATAGGCTTGAGAGAGCAGAATAAAGCTATGGTGATCGATAGCCACCCTCTTCTACATATAGAAATTGTTTTTGCAGAACTTGGGGAGCAAGGATGTGTTCTTCTTTTGATTTGCAGAGTATATACCATCAAGTTACACTGCATGAAGGTAGCAGAGACCTCACAGCAGTTATTACACATGATGGATTATTCCATTTTAAATATGTCCCCTATGGGCTTGCATCAGCATCTAGCGCCTTTCAAAAAATTATGTCAATAATTCTTAAGAAGCAGAAGGGGTCCAATGTTACTTGGATGATATTACTGTGTTTGGGAATACTCCTGAGGAACATGGAAATAATTTGCGGACTGTGTTAGGCTGTATTAGTGCAGCAAGCTTGAAGCTTAATTTGGGTAAATGCAAATTTAGACAAACCGAGCTGTCCTTTCTCAACATACAATTTCCCCACAGGGATTGAAACCTGACCCTGATCATGTGTTGGCAATGCTAGAGGCACCTTCTCCAAGTGATGTACAAACTGTACGTTCCTTTTTGGTCCTTTCCTCGTGGTATGCAAAATCTATCCTTAATTATCTGTTCTTTTAAAATGTTTTAATTGTTTTGTTATGGGGTTTCATTCTTTTATCTTGCTGTTCACTGCTCCGAGATCTTTGATATGAAACAGTATATAAATATTGTAAATAAATAAATACATAAATAATGCAGCTATTGTTGAGCCCCTTTGTGAACTGTTGCAAGGAACATCAAGTTTGATGTGGACAGCAGCTGCACAAGCTAGTTTTGAGAAGGTGAAAAGGTTGATTGTTAATAGTTCTGCACTTGCATTGTCTGATCCTGCATTACATATAATTGTGACAACAAATGCTTCTGATTATGGACTGGAAGCAGTAGTTATGCAGTTCTGTGAGGATAAGGTTGAGAAGACTGTCACATTTGCATCAAGAACACTTACTGAGGCTGAGAGGAAATATTCAACTATTGAAAAAGAAGCACTTGCTTGTGTTTGGGCTACAGAAAGGTGGAGGACATATCTATGGGGCCATGTATTGAAATTTTCTGCCAACCTAGCAGTTCGAAAGCAAGAAATTGCAAGTAGATAAATAGGTACCGCTTCGGCGGGAAAGGTAACAGCGTTCCGCGCACCTCCGTGTTCAGTCATGCCGGCCACATGACCACGGAAGCATCTTCGGACAGCGCTGGCTCTTTGGCCTAGAAATGGAGATGAGCACCACACCCTAGAGTCGGACACGACTGGTTGGGGACACCTTTACCATTACCTTTATTGAAATTACGTACTGATCATAGGCCTTTGACAACATTGTTAACTACAAAGGAGTAGGAACAGTAGGCAATCGCATTGCTAGATGGTCAGCAAAACTACTTGCCTTTACATATGAACTGGAATACAGGCAAGGGACTGAAAATGTGACAGCTGTGTTTGTCTCGCCTGCATTTGCCATCATCTGAGAATTCACTGGAAGGTGATGAAGAAGTAGTTGCTATTATAGTGCACTTACTGCAGTTACACAAGAGCAATTCCTAGCTGCATGTGTGGCATGTCTAATCCAACAGAAGTTACAGGAATTTTTGACAGGCAGATGGCCTAATAATAAGAAAAAGCTGAGCCTGTTTTGTTGCCTTATTTTAGAATATGTGACGACCTCTCTTTACAAGATGGGTATGTGTTATGGGGAGCTCATCGGTTACTTATGACTGAGGAACTGCAGTCTACATTTAGAAGTTTGGCACATGATACCCATCAAGGGATTGTTGGAACTAATTGAGAGATCTGTATTGGTGGCCAAGGATGGATTCCCAAAAGGGAGCAGCTATAAAATCATGTGTTACTTATCAGTTACATAATAAGATAGCAGTAACATATGCATCACTGTTTCAACCAGTTTTGCTCCCAGATGCATGGGAAAACATTCCAATTGATATTGTAGGACCTTTTGATGCTGCTCCAATTGATTGTCGTTATGATATTACTTTAACTGATTATTACAGCAAATGACCTGAAGTCACTTGCGCATCCCAAGTTACCTAAGCTACAGTTATTAGCTTTCTTTCAATTGTTTTTAGTAGAGAAGGAAATCTGAAAGAACTGATTTTAGATAATGGAGCTCAGTTCACCTCATTAGAATTTGAAACTTTTCTAGCACAGCATAATTTTATTCATCGGAGATCATCTGTGTATTACCCTCAAGCTAATGGGAGAGATCAAAAGTAACAAAAGCTTGAAGGAGAGTTTACAATCAGCTAAGTTAGAAGGGAAAGCATGGAAAACCTCCACTACTTAATTTTTGCAGGTATATAGAGCTACACAACATGCAACAACACAGAGATCACCTGCAGGGATGCACACTGTTTTGCCAATTGTTTTTTCAATAGGCAATGGTTCTTTTTGGATATTCAGAGGCAATGAACACACCAATGGGTGAAGGAAAGATGTTTATTTAGCTAAAATAGCCTAATAAAGCAAGAAAAAGCAAGACCATACATTAAAAGCATAAAGCACACATGCTTTTAGCTACTTGGAACCCCAATATCTGATCAAGATAAGATTAGCAGCAAATGTAACTGCATAACAGCCTGGTCCACAGCACCTGTTCTGGTTCTGCCTTGGGAGGGTCCCAGGGAATCATATATTATCCTCTTTATCCGTCCCAGTCTGGACATGGTCCAATCACTTGGAGAATGTTTCATACATTCTTTCAGACTAGGAAAAAACTAGCTCTAATAATGGGCAGGCAGATAGCTCCCATCTCTGCTCTCAGCTGGCTTTGACATCTTGCCAAAGGCTTTATCTACAAGCACTGAATACAGCACCAACAGAATGATTATCTGGGAACTAATGAAAAGGCATCCAACTCCATAAACAGGCCTAAACAGTACTCAAGAGGTGGGCAAGAGAACTGGCGCATCACTAACTCCCCAAAATACAAAGGTCTTCCATGTTTCCACTACACACACTAAATTGAATGTGGCTGGAATGTTAAAACCTAGACCAGATATACCTTTGGAATCTGAGATGAGGGAGATAGTTGAAGAGATACAAAGGAAATCTAAAGCATATACAGATAGCCCTCATGGTGCTAAGGAACAAAGATTTGAATGCAACTCTTTAGTTCAAGATATGAAACCTGGGATCTTATGGAAGAATGAAAAGAGATTCACATCCCCTCATAAAGTTGTTGAAAGAAGAGGACTTTATAGTTATCAACGGATGTGTGTGGAATGCTTCTTATCTTGCTCCAGTAGACTACAGAAATGAGGTAGTTACTCATTTTATATTAGAGGACTTGCCTTTCTCACCCGTGCTGGACTATGCCAACAGGTGGGCTTGACCAACCAGAAAGTGAACCTGAAGGACTCCCTGTCTGTCAGACGACAACCTGTGTGGACTAAGTGCTGGGTTGTGGGACTATGGAGGTTTCTTAAGAGGGGCAGAAATGTGGTGGTTTCATAGGCATTGTAACTTTAAGAGAGCTGGGATTATACCCAGCTGAAGGGAGGCAGCCTATAAAAGGAAACAGCCATGGGGTATGCTTAGTTCAAGGCATAGCTGTTGCTACTGGCTTTGTTATGTATACTTTTAAATAAAGGCTTTTGTACTTTATTTTGCCTCTCTTATTGGATACAACATAACCAGGAGTGGACTGTGTGAAAGGCATGTTGCTACAATTCTAATGCAGAAGAATAATTCCTAGGCTCAGAATGAGTTAATTCTATTCTTTAATCCTAAATGTATGCCTTGTGCAACTGGCTCTGATTGGTGGATCTTGAGGCTGGGGGGTGTGTGTGTAGATCCCACATGTCCGAAGTGTAAAGGCCATAGTTCAGTGGCAGAGCATCTGCTTTGCATGCACAAGGTCCCAGGTTCAATCTCTGCCTTCTCCAGGTAGGACTAGGAAAGAATCCTGCCTGAAATCCTGGTGTTTGTGTCGACGATACTGGGCTAGGTAGAGCAATCATCTGACTCCACATAAGGCAGCTTCTATGTTCCTGTGTAAGTCTGCCAACCTTTGTTGCAGAGGGCTCTGATACTTATGTACACACAATTTATGGTAGCGCCTTAGGCTGGCCCGAACCATGATGAAGATTCCTTGGCAACCACCAAAGCCCTAGGCGGATTCTCACTGGCTGGGTTCAGACGACATGCCAACCCACGGTGGGTCACATTTGGGAGCAACCCGCTATGGGTTAGCATGTCATGTGGACGGTGTTTTTCCTGCCCATGATTGGTAAATTACCCACCCCCATTACCCACCCTCTGCAGTGGGAGTAAGGAGCCCCCTGGCCTGACTGTCTGTTGGGCAATGTGTGGATAAATTCCAGTGACCATACAGACAGCCACCTAGAGCGTCCGGAACTTCCAGCGATGCTGTAGACGGTGCGGGTGATCTCTATGATCACTGTCGGGTCGCGAGGGCTATAGCGGCCAGCATGACTTAATTCCCACCATGGCAGCTGCTGTGATATGTGGCTGCAGCAGCGGGAGGACAATGCAGGAACCACGCTGCAAGGATGGGTAAGAGAACCATCTTACTCTGCATGGTTCTGCAGTCATGAGAGGGGCGCATGCATCATGGTTTTCTTACTCCTCCCCGCAGCATAGTTCCCCTACCCATCCTCCCCCCGTGCTCATGTGAACGGGCCCACTAACACTTTGGACAGAAAGGAAGAGTGGTTACACGAAAAAAAAAAAAAAAACAGCAAAAGAGACATCTTTGGTTATTTAGGACTAAAAACTGATATTGATTGCCCTCATTCAGATGAAAAGACGCAACCATGCTCTTTGCCATGTTATGCAAATGGGGGTTGGACTCGATGGCCTTGTAGGCCCCTTCCAACCCTACTATTCTATGATTCTATGCCTTGAAGGGTACCATCCAATGCACAGTTCCTTGGGAACAAATTCCATTAAACGCAACAGGGCTTACTGCCAAGTAAATGTGCATAGGTTCAAGTTGGAAGAACTTTCTTTACTTTCCTCTGTAATGAGACAAACAGGATGTGAAGCAGCATGTATGAAACCAAGCAAACTCTTCAAAGTCAGCTGTTGTCAGGGAGGAAAGCATTAGAAGGCTTAGAAGATGACAGAGTGCCTGAGGCTAATGAATTACTTCAGCCTCTCTTGCATTGCTTCACTTTATCCAAGTTTTCTAAGAGTAAACAAAAAGCCTTTAAAATTCCCTTTTCTTTGCTATCGCTGCTGGATCTAGTTGGCGTTAACACAAAGGAATCGGGATTGCTATTAAATATGAACTAATGTCTTAGGTATAGCTTCAGACGACACTTCAAAACAACTCTGCCTAGCTTGACCCAGCTCTCCATGGGGCAACTGAGATGAACAGGCCATGCCAATACCATATATTACATCTCTTCCTGGCCTAAGCTACTACCCTGCAGTGCCCTTCCCTGTTCCTCTGGATCCTCATTCAATCTTCTTTGGGGGAATGGGAAGTCTGTTTCTGCTGATTATGCCCCCTGGAGACCTGGGCCAGGGTCCACTGAAAACTGCAATTATTTTTTCATTTTCTTACTGGTGTGCTGGGATCGCTTCAAAGTGAAGTGAGGGCCTCCAACTGTGGCCATCTTCATTTCCCATGAATATCTCTGGGCACCAACAGGAGCCTTTTTTCAAGCCCCAGTTGGCACATGGAGGAGTGGGAGATCCTTGTCAGGATCCTGGCAGGAGAGGGAAGGATAAAAAAAAAAAAAACCTCCCCAAAGGCTGTGGTCCCAACCCAGTTCATACCCCCAGTGCTTACCTTTAAGTTAAACAGAACCAAAAACAGAGCTACATATTTAACATAATGTGTGGTTTCACCCTGAACCTTTCCTCCTGAGACCTCAACAGGCTGCAGCCATCCATTTCCATGCTCTTCTTGGCAATTATGAGGGCCAGAGCCATGCTTCCTTTAGAACCAATGAAAGCTGAAGTGAAAGTCCTTGATCCAGTCAGGCTCCTGTGGAGCTGCCCCAGCATGTTCCCTTATCGATCAGGCTCCATATATGGCAGGCAAGAAAGATGAGCAAGCAGACAGCAAGAATGGGATGTCAGGAAGCGAGACCTGAAAGTACCCCTTCTCTAAAAACCACTGGTCACAAACTCCATGGCAAAATTGAAATGCAGATTTGCGAACAATGGTGTTTTCTGAAACTTACCATCCGTGCTCTCCACCGATAGCTGCAAGCCAAGGTTGTGTTGTGGATTTACCACCCAGTGATTGCTAGTTGCTGTAATATCAAATACCAGCCAACCTTCTTCTGCAGCCCAAATGATCCGAGTGTCAAGTAAGGACAAATCTGAATCCCTAGAGAGACAAAGAAAAAATAGGCTGGGGTGGGTGTGGGAGATAGCTTTCAACATTACCAGAATTTTCACAGAAAATTGAGAGAAACTACTAAATGGAAACTTGTACCTTAAGCAGCAACTGTTAGTATGCTTAGATCACAATATACAGGGCAGCACCAAAGAGACTCGGAAACTGAGAGGGAAGGCACTATGCACAAAAACACCAGGAAGGAAAAAATCCCAAAGCAGCACTGTGTATGGTCTATGGTAACTGTTTATGTGTTGTGCAAATCTCTAAAATGCTCTGCTCTACGCGTCTTGAGACAAAGTTGATAGAACAGACCAGTTCCTACAGAAATAGAAACAAGCTTGACCAAGAGATTAATTGCTCCTGAAGAAGAGACTTCATCTTGAAACACACAGAGCACAGCATTTTAGAGGTTTGCACAACATATGAACAATTACCACAGACCATACTCAGTGGTGCTTTGGGATTTTTTCCTTCCTGGTGTTTTAGCACCAGAGCTTCCACTGTTTTTAAAAATGTATTTATTTAAAAACATGTATCCCTCCAAATAAAAAAACACAGAACATACAGTAAGTAAAAACATTAACCAATTTTATTTATGTATTTATTAGATTTCTAAAACTGCCTAGCAGGCACTCATGCTGATATACAATAAAAAACTTAAAGCAGTGGTCCCCAACCTTTTTGGACCCACTAAATGCCTAATCGGTGGATCAACGTTTCGGCATCTACCTGTCGTGTCTATGAATCTCAGGCTGCGTCTTATTCAGCAAAAGCTTTTGTTTCATGTTGATTGGACACTGCAATGTCTCTTTAATAAGGGATTGTCTAATTTGGCTAATTGCTGGTGGTGCAATACAGCTAATGCTTCTTTTAAACATATGTTTTGGCAATTTCCAGTTGTTGCTTTTTGTGGGGAGGAGATTATAAATTTTGTACTAGAACAGTGTTTAATATTCACTGATGTACATGCTCTTTTAAATTATTTACCGGCTTCATGGAAATTAACAAATGGTCAGTGTAAATGGATTCTCTGCACCCTTTTGACAGCTAAAAGACTGATATTACAACGTTGGAAGGATAAACATTCACCTCCTATAATGCAATGGATTGAGACCTTACAACATTTTCAATATCTGAATGGGTGGCATACAGACACCACCTTCAAATGGATACTTATTGGGATATTTGGTCCACTTTTGTTGAAACCCATGTATAACTGCTAGAAAGTTGTATGCATTTTATACAAAGCCATGTATGTATATTTTGTTTAAAAAAAATGGGCTGCCTGCGGGCTCCATGTTGGGGACCAATCCACGCGCGCCACATTGGAGACCCTGCCTTAAAACTTCCATAAAAACATTAAAACTTAATGCAACTGATATGGATTTGGCATTTTGTTTAATGTAAGAACATAAAAGTCTTGCTGAATCAGACCAAAAATCTATCTAATCCAGCATTCTGTTCACACAGTGGCCAACCAACTGCCTATAGGAAGCCCACAAGTAATTGAGTGAAACGGCACCCTCCCACTTGTGTTCCCCAGCAACTGGTATGCAGAGGCATACTGCCTCCAATGCTGGAGGTAATATATAGACATCATGACCAGTAGCTATTGACAGCCTTATCCTTCATGAATTTGTCTAATCCCCTTTTAAAGTCATCTAAGTTGGTGGCCACCAGTACAACTTGTGGTTGCAAATTTTATAGTTTAACTGAGCAACGGGCCAGTTTGCACGATCACCGCAGCCCAGCATGGCTTATTTAAGCCACGGTGGGTTGCGGCACGTGCCAGTGGCCATTTGGAATATTCGAGCCCCAGCAGCGGTTTGCCCTTTTGTCCATGGCCTGTTGTAGGGTTACTGGAGGGTTGTTTCCCCCTCCAACAAGCCATGCCACCTAGGTTTGGACAACACAACATACCGCAGCCAGGGCTTGAATAGACAACCTGGAACCTGCAGGCACCATGGGTCATTGTGGCTTAAATAAGCCACAGTGGGCTACAGTGATCATGTGAACCAGGTCACTGTGTGAAAAGGTACTTAATTTTATCTATCCTGAATCTCCCACCAATTAGCTTCATAGGATGATGAGAGAGGGAGAAAAATGTCTCCCTGTCCACTTTCTCCACACCATGCATTATTTGTACACCTCTATAATATCTCCCCATACTTGCCCTTTTTCTCAGCTAAACAGTCCTAGACAACAGAACTTTTCCTCATAGGGAAATTGCTCCAGCCCCTTCATTTTAATTGCCCTTTCTGCACCTTTTGCAGCTCAGCAATATCTTTTTGAGGGGAAGTGACCAGATCTATATGTAGGATTCTAAGCGTGGTTGCACCATAGATTTGTATAAGGACCGCTTTATTTTCAGTTCCTTTTCTAATTATGTCCAACATGGAATTTGCCCTTTTCATAGCAACCACACACTGGGTCAACATTTTCACTGTGCTGTCCACCACAACAAGATCTTTCTTGGTCAGTTATCGTTAGCTCAAATCCAATTAGTGTGTATATGAAGATGGGATTTTTTTTTACTTTACACTTGCTTACATATTTGCCATTTTGATGCTCATTTTCCCAGTTTAGAGAAATCCTTTTGGATCTCTTCGCAATCCCTTTTTGTTTTAACCACCCAAATAATCCAGTCTCATCAACAAACTTGGCCACCTCACTGTTCACTCCTGAACGCAATATAAGTCAAACTGGGCAACTGGAATAGATGCAACACTTGTCAAATCTAAAATCAAGTTGCAGTCAACAATTTTTTTCAGGAAACTTCCCAGGAAGCACATAAATTTATGTTCACAGCTCTTGAGGCATGCTAAAACTACTACATTCACAGTTTGTTGTTACTTCACACACCCCCCCGATGTATATAATGTAACAGAAGTATATGATTTTGGACTATCATGTCATAAAAGATTTACAATCATTCAAGTAAAAATAATTTTCAAGTAAAGCTTTTAATTTGAATATAACATTTAAACCACATTGTGCACTTTATTGCCCCCCCCCCATCAAATATTTTCAGTGCAACTAATTTTGGTTATTGGAGAAACGTTTCAGGTATTTATACAGCATGTAAAATTGACATGACATTTATCAAATCTTCATCCATTTAGTGCAGCAGGAAATCTTCCGATTCAAAATTGTCTGGGAAACCCACATCAGTGCCAGTTCCTGACAGATGGGTGAGCTATATAGAAAGGCACAGGTCCAAAGCCACTAAGGGCTTTTTTTAGGTAATAACTAGCTCCTTGAATTGCACCTGAAGGTAGCCAGTACAGCTGCTTTAATAGTGACCAGATGTGTGATCCCACCCCTATGTCCCTAACTAGATGCTGGCCACCACATTCTGTACCAGCTGGACCTTCCAAACAGGCTTCAAAATAGGGGAGCCATGTGTCCTACCTTACAGAGAATAGTCCTCTGTTTGAAGGTGCCCTCTATTTAAAGTGCTGTCCAGTGAAACCAAGAACCATATCACGGTTGAGCAGGGTCCCTGAAGCTGGCCATCTCCTGGACAGCAGACTAAGCAGGCACACAGGTGTGATGCATTGTATTTGTATTTAAATGACAGCAATTATGTCTAAATTTGAATCTACACCCATACATTAGCGTATGCAAATGTTATGCAAATCAGGGTTCTCTTCTGTCCTCTTTTTTTAGTGATGCATTTTCTCTTTTTTGGTGATGTGTTACAGCCACCACTCCTAAGGCTGGTTCATATGTTTACCGTTTCAAGGACATCCTGCTGAATGTACCACATGTCCAGTCCACCAATCAAATACAACAAACAGGGCTTTCATATAAACCACGGCTGAGCAACTTGTAGCCCTCTGGATGCTGTTAGACTGCAACTTCCATCAGCCCTAGTTAAGAGAGCCAATGATGAGGGATGATGGGAGTTACAGTCCAACAACAACTGGAGGGCCACACATTTCCCATCCCTGATATAAGCTAGCATCATATCAGAAGGCAATAGTTCACAATGGGAGTAGGGAGTGTCTCGGTAAGTCATCAAGTGATGTATGTATGGATGTGAATCAGCCTTCAATCTGTGCATCACCTTATACAATCCTTTTTAATGGGGAAACTATAAGGTGGCATTTCCCCTTCATCCTTCTATGGTTCTTACAAAGGTACCCTACACATGATATCTTCACAGTAACTATTGTTTTCAGTGGATGAATCTCAGTTTTTACCACTGAAGGGAGTGCATTTAGAAGGACACGTACTCACAGATGGATAAGAGGAAATGCCACCCACAGTGATCTGAGCCTCTCAGGGGCTGAATGGGAGAGGCAGGGCAATTGTGCAACCTGTGGACACATAACCACATAGGCTTGCTTTCAGAGGTCTGATCTATCCAACTGTAGAAGATGGACGAAAGGTTCCATATAAATGATACTGCTTTTATAACTAATGTAAGCCATGCAAGTATAAACTCAGAAATTGTGGTTGTTTGTGCAAGCTTGATCATTGGATATGCAAACACACCAGCTTCATTTACAGGCTTGTTTTGCTGACTCGCATGCATCATCTTGCCAAACATCTTGTGAACACTTTGCGTAGATATCTGCGTAACTAATTACTTTGTGATTGTTCCAACAGAGACAAAGATAAGGCCATCTGTGTATCCATGAGATAGTCTTAGGGTTCTTTATAAATTCCTGAAAACAGTACTCCTCCTCTTATTATTTGTGAAGTGCCTAAAATAGGTAGGTGCTGTACAACACAGACCCTGCCCAAACGGCTGAATTTAATTTAGATAGTAACGAAACTAAAACAATAAAACTAAACTAAAAGCAGGAGGAAGAGAAGGACAAACAGAATTAGATATGTATGAGGTGACATGAGTTTTAAAGCATTGGGTGTTTTTGAACAAGAGGAAGAGAATCAAGTAAACGAATATTAACTGGTAGGGAGTACCATGGATAGAAGTAGGAATAAGAGAAAAAGCATGAAGAGATATGGGGTTCATCAAGCAACAAAGGACCAGAGGACTGCAAAGACAGAGAAGGACACTCAGGCAGGGAAGGAGAATAGAGAGGGAGAAGCAGGAGCTAAAAAAACAACAAAACAGATTGCTTTCCTGGAAATTATCTGCAGTTTTCTGAGTGGACATCTGTGCAGTCACACATATGGTTGGGTATGTACACAGAGCACGCTATGGAATCTTTTAGAGCAGCCTTCTCCAACCTGGTTCCCTGAAGATGTTTTAGGCTACAACTCTCGACATTCTCAGCCAGCACAGTTGATGGTCAGGGATGATGAGAGTTGTAGTCCAAAACATATGGAGGGCACCGGGTTGGGGGAAGGCTGATCTAGATTAAGTCCTGGTGAAGTGTTATTCAATTCAACTGCTTTAATTCAAATGGCTGGTGGGATTTCAAATTTTGGTATTTTGAATGAAAGCTGGTGAAGCGATTCAGTTGCTCCCCTTATTAGCAAGATGTTGTGGGTAGCACGCCAGGGCTAGTCCATCTAGTTGAAGGATGAAATAGCTATCCCACCAATTCCAATCCAATACAAATTTAATCTGGGTCACCTAAAACACACCCAAACAGAAAAGCTTTAGTGCACTGGTGGAAAGTGTTCAGGACTTTCTGACATTTCTAGGAACCAGCAATTTTTTATTTTGCATGAGTATGGCCATGCAGAGTACTTTTGAATAGACTGGATATATCTATAATAAAAGAGCATGTGTGTCTGTTCGTTCGTCTGTCTGTCAGATTCATAGCACAACTACAAATCCTAGACACCTGAAACTTGGTGTGCATGCTAAGGGGACCCTTAGCATGTTTTGTTTTGTTTTTAAAGTACATTAATTAATTTTTATTAATTTAAGTTCATCTATGTGATTGAGGCCTGCAGTAACATCTTTGGTCACTAGAGGCAGACTTCCCTATCTACTGCATAGTTTTGCAGTCATATAATTTGAAGCTGTGGCAGATTAGCAGGCCAAGGGACAGAGTTATATGCCCCCCCTCAGGGCAACAGAGTGGACAAGGGGGTGGGGTGCACTCTGGGGGTGCACCACAGCAGGGGCTGTGCCCAGGGATGCCAGCAGGCGTGGCTTCAGTCTCACAGATTATTCCAACCCATGCCAAACCAAGTCCACTCACTAGTATGTAACAAATGCAGAATATAATGACATATGAAACAAGTTTAAACCAAAACACTAAAAATTGCATTATGAAAATATACCAGGGTGGGGGGCCATCCTGACTCAGCCACAATAATTCCCCAAAGCTTTTTCAAATGAAGCCTCAATTTTTCCTCTCTCTTTTTTTTTTTTTTATAGAAACCGTGTGGGACCAGTCTAAGGAGGATCTCTCCAAATAAAGGGCTACTTCTGAGAATGCTTCTGTTTGTGCCTTAACAGCTCAAATTTGGCACACCAAAGGGACCTAACAAGCACCACCATTCATCCACCCTCTAGCAGCATCTGGCTTTTTCTAGCAGCCAAGATGAGCAAAGAAGTTGCAAAGGAAATGCAGTGCCTTTGTGCTGCCAAAAGCAGCCTGGTTTTGGCAAGGGGTAAGCCACCAAGCAACTGAGAGGGCTAGAGCCTCTCTGCAGATGGCTGCAATAGCTGTCGAGAGCAATAGCTGCTACAGTCACCCAGAACCTTCTGACCATTTGGAGGCACATTAACTAGCTTAGCAAATCCAGGGACAGTTCAGTACAGAAGGTGTTTAAATCCAGACACCTCTAAATCCAAACAGTCCTTGAGAGGTGATATTAAATCACACACACACAGGGCTATTTGTGTAGAAGGTGTAGAGATCTCGGCGGAATCTGTCCGGGGGATGAAGTTTGCTGAGCTTTCAGCAGCTTGTCAAACCCCCCTGCCCGAACTCTGGCTCGCTTAGCTGTGAACTCACCTGACTCGATCTGTATCAAGTCAGACCAACTCCCAGATTTTCGGGGCGGGGGGGGGCGGGGTGTTGTTTCAATTGCCATTTACGCAAATTTTGGCCATAATTTGCTTAATTTGCACTGATTGCAGCTGTAATGTGCTTACTTTATGCAAACTGCAGCCACAATTTGCACAAATTATGGCTTAAATTTGTGTAAATTATGCAAATTGCAACTGCAATTTGTGTGAACAGTGATTTAAGAAAAAAACCAAGAAAGTTCCAGGATTTCAGGTAAAAGGGCCACCAGTCAGTTCACAAATGCAAGATGAGCTGGGGACACTGGGGAAATCCAGCAAGCCCGAAAAGAGCCAGATTTCCCTGTGATGGCCATCCCCAAGTAGGTGTTGCAAAAATCCTTCCTTACTATTTGTTGACCTTTGCTGACATAAAGTTTCAAATTCCTTTGCTGATTTGTTGCCCAATCAATCAACTGGTTGACTCAGCAGGAAAGAAATGACTTGTTAGCAGACCAGGAGAAAGATGTTCCTAGGAAGACCATTTCACCTGCTGCTGCAACTGCCAAGCTCTGCCGGACATTCTGGATATTAATGGGATTGCTCCTTAGGGAGGCCGATGTTAACGTTTGATCTGCTTTTTTGTATTGAGGATATAACAATGAATCTACATACATACTACATACACAAAGTTTGTCTAATGATTGTTTGATGACCCCTTTCAAATAAATAAAAAAATGGAAAGCTCCTTTGAGAGGCAGTACACGAGAACAAAAGAAGAGCCGAGCTAGATCAGACCTTTAGCCCACAAAGACAGTAGTTCCACAGCAACTGGTACTGAGAAGCATGCTGCCTCCGATATTGGCGGAAATATATAGCCATCAGGTCTAGTAGTCATCCCCTTCATGGATCACTGCCTTGTTGTGGCGAAGGGGCTTGCGTAACTCAGTGAAGCCATAAGCTATGCCGTGCAGGGCCACCCAAAACGGACAGGTCATGGCAGAGAGTTTTGACAAAATGTGGTCCACTGGAGAAGGAAATGGCAACCCACTCCAGTATTCTTGCCAAGAAAACCCCATGGAACGTATCACAAGGCTAAAAGAGATGACGCTGGAAGATGAGCCCCTCAGGTCGGAAGGTGTCCAATATACTACTGGGGAAGAGCAGAGGGAATTTCCAAGTAGCGCCAGAAAGAGTGAAGCGGCTGGGCCAAAGCCGAAAGGGCACTCAGCTGTGCATGTGTCTGGTGGTGAAAAGAAAGTCCGATGCTGTAAAGAACAATATTGTTTAGGAACCTGGAATGTAAGGTCAGTGAATCAAGGTAAGCTGGAGGTGGTCAGACATGAGATGGCAAGATTGAACATCGACATCTTGGGAATCAGCGAACTGAAATTGACAAGCATGGGCGAATTTAATTCAGGTGACCATTATATCTACTACTGTGGGCAAGAATCCCTTAGAAGACATGGAGTAGCACTCATAGTCAATAAAAGGGTGGGAAAAGCAGTACTGGGGTACAATCTCAAAAACGACAGAATGATCTCAGTACGAATCCAAGGCAAACCATTCAACATCACAGTAATTCAAGTCTATGCCCCAACCACTGAGGCCGAAGAAGCTGAGGTTGATCAGTTCTATGAAGACCTACAACACCTTCTAGAACTAACACCAAAAAAAGATGTCCTCTTCATCATAGGGGATTGGAATGCTAAAGTAGGAAGTCAAGAAATCACCGGGATAACAGGCAAGCATGGCCTTGGTGTACAAAATGAAGCAGGAAAAAGGCTAATAGAGTTTTGCCAAGAGAACACGATGATCATAGCAAACACTCTTTTCCAATAGCACAAGAAGCGACTCTACACATGGACATCACCAGATGGTCAATATTGGAAATCAGATTGATTATGTCCTTTGTAGCCAAAGATGGAGAAGCTCCATACAGTCAGTAAAAACAAGACCTGGAGCTGGCTGTGGCTCAGATCATGAGCTTCTTATTGCAAAATTTCGGCTTAAATTGAAGAACGTCGGGAAAACCACTAAACCATTCAGGTATGACCTAAATCATATCCCTTATGAATATACAGTGGAGGTGATGAGCAGATTTAAGGGATTAGACCTGATAGACAGAGTGCCTGAGGAACTATGGACGGAGGTCCGTAACATTGTTCAGGAGGCAGCAACTCAATCCATCCCAAAGAAAAAGAAATGCAAGAAAGCCAAGTGGCTGTCTGATGAGGCTTTACAAGTAGCTGAGGAAAGAAGGGAAGCGAAAAGCAAAGGAGAAAGGGGAAGATATATCCAACTGAATGCAGAGTTCCAGAGAATAGCAAGGAGAGACAAGAAGGCCTTCTTAAATGAACAGTGCAAAGAAATCGAGGAAAACAATAGAATGGGGAAGACTTGAGATCTTTTCAAGAAAATCGGAGATCTCAAGGGAACATTTTGTGCAAAGAAGGGCACGATAAAGGACAAAGAAGGCAGGGACCTAACAGAAGCAGATGAGATTTAGAAGAGGTGGAAAGA
The DNA here is from genome assembly GCF_057233095.1 of Heloderma suspectum. Classification (NCBI taxonomy): domain Eukaryota; kingdom Metazoa; phylum Chordata; class Lepidosauria; order Squamata; family Helodermatidae; genus Heloderma; species Heloderma suspectum. The sequence goes on from NC_139461.1 coordinate 294,229,555, forward strand.
ATACACAGAAGAACTATACAGGAAAGATCTGAATGTCCCTGATAGCCATGATAGTGCGGTCACTGAACTTGAGCCGGACATCCTAGAGAGTGAAGTCAAGTGGGCCTTAGGAAGCATTAGAAACAAAAAAGCTACGACAGTATTCCAGCTGAACTATTTAAAATCCTAAAAGATGATGCTGTTAAAGTGCTGCACTCAATATGCCAACAAATTTGGAACACTCAACAGTGGCCACAAGACTGGAAAAGGTCAGTTTACATTCCAATTCCATGGAAGGGCAATGCCAAAGAGTGTTCAAACTACCGCACAATTGCGCTCATTTCACATGCCAGCAAGGTGATGCTCAAAATCCTACAAGCTAGGCTTCAGCAGTATGCGAACCGAGAACTACCGGAAGTACAAGCTGGGTTCCGAAGAGGCAGAGGAACTAGAGATCAGATCGCCAACATTCGCTGGATCATGGAGAAAGCAAGAGAATTCCAGAAAAACGTTTCTTTCTGCTTCATTGACTATGCTAAAGCCTTTGATTGTGTGGATCACAACAAACTGTGGCAAATTCTTAAAGAGATGGGAGTACCAGACCACCTTACCTGTCTCCTGAGAAACCTGTACCAGGGTCAAGAAGCAACAGTAAGAAGCGGACATGGAACAACCGTTTGGTTCAAAATTGGGAAAGGAGTACGACAAGGCTGCATATTGTCACCCTGCTTATTTAACTTATATGCAGAGTACATCATGAGAAACGCCGGGTTGGATGAATCACAGGTCGGAATTAAGATTGCTGGGAGAATTATCAACAACCTCACATATGCAGACGATACCACCCTAATGGCAGAAAATGAAGAGGATCTAAACAGCCTCTTGTTGAGAGTGAAAGTGGAGAGTGCAAAAGCTGGTTTGAAACTCAACATTCAGAAAACGAAGATCATGGCATCTGGTCCCATCACTTCCTGGCATATAGAAGGGGAAGAAATGGAAGCGGTAACAGATTTTATTTTCTTGGGCTCCAAGATCACTGCAGATGGTGACTGTAGCCATGACATTAAAAGACGCTTGCTCCTTGGGAGGAAAGCTATGGCAAACCTAGACAGCATAGTAAGAAGCAGAGACATCACCTTGCCGACAAAGATTCGTATAATCAAACCTATGGTTTTCGCAGTAGTAACGTATGGCTGTGAGAGCTGTGAGAGCTATAAGGAAGGCTGAGCGCCGAAGAACTGATGCTTTCGAACTGTGGTGCTGGAGAAGACTCTTACGAGTCCCCTGGACTGCAAGGAGGTCAAATCAGTCCATCCTAAAGGAAATCAACCCTGACTGCTCATTGGAAGGACAGATATGAAGCTGAAGCTCAAATTTTTTTGCCACCTAATGCGAAGAGAAAAGTCACTGGAAAAGGCCCTGATGCTGGGAAGGATTGTAGGCAAAAGGAGAAGGGGACAGCAGAGGATGAGATGGCTAGATAGCATCACCGATGCAATGAATATGAACTTGAACACACTCCGGGAAACAGCGGAGGACAGGAAGGCCTGGCGTGCTATGGTCCATGGGGTCACGAAGAGTCGGACACGAATGAACGACTGAACAACAACTAGTAGTCACTGATAGCCTTATCTGCCATGAAGCTGTCTAATCCCCTTTTAAAGCCGTCAAAGCTTGTGTCAGTCTCTGGGAAACCCCATGTCCTAGGGAACTCTGGAGGGCCAGATTGGGATTTCAGGTGGGGCAGATTTGGCCCATGGGCCTAAAGTTCAACACCCCAGGGTTAGGTGGACAAATTTGCCCTCGTACAAGACACCTTCCTATATTCCCTGGGTCACCGTTTGAAAGCCAGAGGATCAGACTGCCGTTTTCCCTTTGTTAGCATTAGCCTGGAAACAGACAATGCTTTGAGGCTTCTCTACTGCCTTGCATCATGGAGACCACACAGTTTGTTAGCCAGGTTTCTGCCACTGAAACTCCTCCTAGGGCTTTCATGTCATAACCAAAATTCGACTTGAGCAACTCCCACAGGAAACAAGGATGAGAAAGAATTGCTCTCGGACTTGCATAATGATATCTTGACGTGGAATTTCCAAAGGTGAAAGGGCTTTCATGCTTCCTTCACTGCTTGACTCAACCATCTTCCTTCACCCACAAACCACGATTCACAAAAGAAAGAAAAAATCAAAGGGGCGGGTGGGGAAAAGCAACCAGTTCTTAAAAGCTACTGCTTTTATTATTAACCTTACTCAGAAAAATCCAGCAGCCCTTTAAATAAATTAAAATCCCATGCCGAAATGAACACATGACAATCCCATCGCACGCCGTGAGTCAGCCTGAGAAATTGTATAATGCGTTTGTTTTCCTGTAGTTAGTTACAGTCCTGTGCAAACAGCAGGCCTGGAGGGGAAACCCCTTTAGCAAGAGAGATCAAAGGGAGTCATTCTTCCCACACACATTTGGAACTTTCCTACCCAAGTGTCCAATAATTTACTCTGCAGCAATAATGGATTAGCGCTCCCTATTCTAGCCTGCAATGAGTTGTGGCTTAGGAGCATCCATGATCACGGAACTCATTCCAAGCTAAACAACTCACTTGTTCCAGTCTGCTTTTTTCTTTTTACAAGAAAAATTTGACTTGATTTATTAATTCAGTGCCATAAATGCAGAAGACACAACACAAAATCAAGAGGTACACTAGCTAGTATGTTCTTCTTCCGCAAAGAAGTCACATTAAATTACAGGGGAAGGAAGACGTCTCATTTTGTAGCAAGCATTAAGCAGAGTTGGGCACTGGGCAAGGTCAGTCAGGATCTGGAATTCCAATCCATATTTTACACTGCATCAACCAAGCCCTAATGAAGACTAGGAAAGGCTTCAGGTGAACCAGGTCTCAAAATCAGGGCTTCTACTATCCACTACTGGAGCCACCCAGAAGTGTTGGGAACCCTCTTCAGGACACAGGTGGTAGGGAAGGAGGCATACCAACCACTACAATAGGCAGTCAGTAAATTGCATCCTGGGGTAGGGATGTATGAGAATTTCATTTCAGTTCACAAATCGTGCAAACATGTCCCATTCACAACCTCAACTGCAAAGGCGAACTGGAGTGCATTTATCAGAAAATGGCTGAGTTCACACAACACGACAATGCATACTCAAGGCTGAGTGCAGGTTGAGTGTGGGTTGTCACTTAACCATGCATCATCGTTGAATCATGGCTTGTTGTATTGTGTGAACTCAGCCGCACTAACAAAACATGGCTTGTTAGCCACAAACAACTCACAGTTCACAACCCAACAACAAACCATTGGCTCTCTTCATGGGTTGTTTGTGGTTAACAAATCATGGCTTGTTAGCACAGCTGGGTCCATACAACACAACAACCCACTGTTGAACGACGACCCACACCCAACCCATACTCAACCTTGAGTATGGATTTTCGTGTTGTGTGAACCAAGCCAATGTTTGCAAAGTCTCAAACTTGTGCTTGAATGTTCGAAAAATGCATTATTTTGGAAAATGTGCACTTCAAAATGCACATTTTTAAGGAAAAAGATGTGTTGTCATACTTTAGTCAATGGCGGGAAAATGCCCATTCAAATGAGCTGAAATCGAAAAATGGGAGTAAGTTGAAATGAGTTTTGAAGTGAATTTTGGAGAATTTAGATGAGCTCAAAAAGGGCTGGTTCTTCCAATCCTACCCTGAGGTGCTTCCAGATGAGGCTTTTATTGTATAATCACTCTGCACTTTTACTGTGCAATTGCCCATGGAATTTTACAGGAGGTCCAGAAGACATAAGTCTTCCACTTGTAACCTTCCGGTCTTTTCCCACCACTTTTTCTATATACACATTTTTCTTACCACAAAAAATCCATTAAGGAGAGAAAGACAGACTAGCTGCCCAGTGTCTTTTGATTGGTAGTGCTAGGAGCCCTCCATCTGGAAGCACCCCTGTTTGGCCAGCCATAAGATAATGCCAGTGTCTATGCAGTTGGGTTGTGCCTCACACTTGGGACAACAGAGCCACCAAGCAGTCTGCTACTCCTCGTGTTCTTGGCCTAATCTTCCTGCCTGAACCATTAGCTGGCACTGTACTAGAGGTGTGAAGGCCTGGGGAGAAAACCCAGAAAATATGGGAGGGGGACCAGAAAAATTAGGAAAGAAACAGGCCAAATTTTTTTTCCAATTTCGCCCAGGGATTTTGGGAAAATTTCAGATGGCGCATTCTTCCTCCCGCCCTCGCCTATTTCTGTTTTATTTTTTTCTAATTTTTCCTAAGCCTTCACATCTCTACACTGTATTAATGAAACCAATTGTATTAGCTCTCCAAAGGCCTACATGTTGATCCTTGATTCTTAGATCAAGGGAGAATTCACCCTGTGCATAGTTATCACTGGACAACTGCGACACTAAAGGTGGAATCCTATGCAGGTTTAGCCCAAAAAATTGCCATGCTGGGAGTTCTAGAACTTTTTCCTGTCTAAACATGTGCAGGATTGTACCCTAAGGGATCATTTGCACCTGAGACCTAGCCTCTGCAGACCAAGCACCACAGACAGACTTTTTCTATCACTTCACATCATGTCAAACACACCAAGTTTCAAAAGAATCAGTTTGCACATGTGTATAAGTGAGGAGATGCTAAACACTGAATGTGCATGTGTGAATATGCCTAAAACAATTAGTGCAGTCCCTCATAAATTTAATTTGACCTTATTGGCTCTTGCTTTTTTTTTAATCACCAGCTCTGACTGGGGTCTTCCATCAGCCACTCACCTTACTGGGTGTTCTTGGAGGACCTGGTAGACTCTGATCTGGAACGTTTCATTTTGAACACGTTCTCTGATATAGTCCTTGTAAATCCGAAACTCTGCAGCAGTCACCGCTTCACCCTCAGGGATTCTGGAGAGGTCAAACCGGAACTCGCGATGACGGCTGCGCTGGTGAAAGAACTCCCTGTCGTGCTCCACTGCAAAAGAAAAAGGAACATATTGGCAATTGTGCTTTTTGGTCGACCCATACACCATCCGATGGTGGAATGATCTTCCTTTATTAGCAGAATGATATGTCTGTGTGCAGACACAGACCATGGGGGAGAAGGGAGGATATAATACGGTAGAGGGAGGATTGTACCAATAGTAGAGACCCACCACAGTTGCAGGAAAGTATTGAAGATAGAGGGTGTTTGGTGGCCTTGGAAGTGAGACAAACATGCTAGGTGGATGGGAAGCGACCATGCACTCTAGCCCCCTAGCATGATTGGGTGAGAACCAGTTAAGAATATTGTCTGCTTTGGGCCAGTCTTGTAAAGCAGGGGGTGGGCAACCTGGTGCCCTCCAGATGTTTTGACTACAACTCCCATCATTGTCAGGGCAAATCTTTAAGCACCAGTGAGTACAGGAGATTCTAGTTAACAACCTGGCTGCCAGGCTGCCCTATGTACGTAAAGCATATCGAAGCAATCCAGCTTGGACCATACCAAGGCACGGACAACTGCGACAAGATCATCTTTTCCCAGAAGGAGACAGAGCTGGCACACCAACCAAAGGGGATGAAAAGCACTGCTGACCACAGATGCTACTTGGCGTGTACGGCTGCATCTAACAACACTCCCAGGCTGTGAAACCAATACGCAAGGGGGAGTGGAGCCCTGCCAAGAGCATAGAATCATAGAATCATAAAATAGTAGGGTTGGAAGGGGCCTACAAGGCCATCAAGTCCAACCCCCTGCTCAATGCAGGAATCCAAGTCAGAGCATTCCTGACAGATGGCTGTCCAGCCTCGTCTTGAACGCCTCCAGTATGGGAGAGCCCACCACCTCCCTAGGGAATTGGTTCCATTGTTGTAGGGCTCTAACAGTCAGGAAGTTTTTCCTGATGTTCAGCTGGAATCTGGCTTCCTGTCACTTGAGCCCATTCTTCCGTGTCCTGCACTCTGGGATGATCAAGAAGAGATCCTGGCCTTCTTCTCTGTGACAACCTTTCAAGTACTTGAAGAGCGCTATCCTATCTCCCCTCAGTCTTCTCTTCTCAAGGCTAAACATGCCCTGTTCTTTCAGTCTCTCCTCATAGGGCTTTGTTTCCAGTCCCCTGATCATCTTTGTTGCCCTCCTCTGAACCCTCTCCAGTTTGTCTGTATCCTTCTTAAAGTGAAGTGCCCAGAACTGGACATAGTACTCCAGATGAGGCCAAAACAAAAGCAGACCAAACACTCCTCCCCAAGGTCATGAAGTGCCACCTATCATCAGCACTTTCATCTACTATGAACTGAGTTTCAGTTTGTTAGCCTCATTCACTCCATAATGACTCCAGGTACCTGTGAGTAAGAATTACTTACTAACTCAGACACTCCCATGCTGTCGAGATCCATGGGGTTTTTTGGTTTCTTTTCTTTTTTTTTTACAAAAAGCACTGATGAGGCACTAGTAAGGCACCCATGTGTGGTAGTCTAGACAGTGGATTGATGTAAGGAAACAAGTAGTAAGTACAAAACCAAAAACATGTAAAACGCTACTTTCTTTTAGCAAAGATCCTACAGCTGGCTGCATGACCTCTGTGACTCATGTACCACTGTCCGCTACTAGCAACGGACCGATAGTCCTTGAGTCATGAAGGAGTTGTGGTAAACTTGAATGGCACATTGTGGATCTTAGTAATAACTTTGATTCATCTGAAGTTGGCTGTCTACTTCCCTTCCTCTGCAAAGGATACTTACACAGAAAAATGTTTGTTATGTACCTTGGACTCTCCAGTCAAGAGCTAGATGAATTCATTGATTCAGAGCTAAGTATTCCATAGGATTGTTGTTGTTGTTCAGTCGTTAAGTCATGTCCAACTCTTCATGACCCCATGGACCATAGCACGCCAGACCTTCCTGTCCTCTGCTCTCTCCTGGAGTGTGCTCACGTTCATATTCATTGCATCGGTGATGCTATCTAGCCATCTCATCCTCTGCCGCCCCCTTCTCCTTTTGCCTTCAATCTTTCCCAGCATCAGGGTCTTTTCCAGGGAGTTTTCTCTTCGCATTAGGTGGCGAAGTATACAATGAATACTTCAAATATTCAATGAATATTTGAACTTCAGCTTCAGTATCTGTCCTTCCAATGAGCAGTCAGGGTTGATTTACTTTAGGATGGACTGATTTGACCTCCTTGCAGTCCAGGGGACTCGTAAGAGTCTTCTCCAGCAACACAGTTTGAAAGCATCAATTCTTCGGTGCTCAGCCTTCCTTACAGTCCAGCTCTCACAGCCATATGTTACTACTGGGAAAACCATAGCTTTGATTATACGAACCTTTGTCGGCAAGGTGATGTCTCTGCTTCTTACTATGCTGTCTAGGTTTGCCATAGCTTTCCTCCCAAGGAGCAAGCGTCTTTTAATTTCATGGCTATAGTCACCGTCTGCGGTGATCTTGGAGCCCAAGAAAATAAAATCTGTCACTGCTTACATTTCTTCCCCTTCTATATGCCAGGAAGTGATGGGGCCACATGCCATGATCTTCATTTTTTAATGTTGAGTTTCAAACCAGCTTTTGCATTCTCCACTTTCACTCTCAACAAGAGGCTGTTTAGATCCTCTTCGCTTTCTGCCATTAGGGTGGTATCGTCTGCGTATCTGAGGTTGTTGATAATTCTCCCGGCAATCTTAATTCTGACCTGTGATTCATCCAACCCGGCGTTTCTCATGATGTACTCTGCATATAAATTAAATAAGCAGGGCGACAATATACAGCCTTGTCGTACTCCTTTCCCAATTTTGAACCAATTGGTTGTTCCATGTCCGCTTCTTACTGTTGCTTCTTGACCCCCATACAGGTTTCTCAGGAGACAGGTAAGGTGGTCTGGTACTTCCATCTCTTTAAGAATTTGCCACAGTTTGTTGTGATCCACACAATCAAAGGCTTTAGCATGGTCAATGAAGCAGAAATAGATGTTTTTCTGGAATTCTCTTGCTTTCTCCATGATCCAGTGAACGCTGGCAATTTGACCTCTAGTTCCTCTGCCTCTTCGGAACCCAGCTTGTACTTCCGGTAGTTCTCAGTTCACATAACCTTGCTGACATGTGAAATGAGCGCAATTGTATGAACATTCTTTGAACATTCTTTGGCATTGCCCTTCCATGGAATTGGAATGTAAACTGACCTTTTCCAGTCTTGTGGCCACTGTTGAGTGTTCCAAATTTGTCGGCATATTGAGTGCAGCACTTTAACAGCATCATCTTTCAGGATTTTAAATAGCTCAGCTGGAATACTGTCACCTCCCGTAGTTTTGTTGTTAGCAATGCTTCCTAAGGCCCACTTGACTTCAATCTCTAGGATGTCCGGCTCAAGTTCAGTGACCGCACTATCATGGCTATCAGGGACATTCAGATCTTTCCTGTATAGTTCTTCTGTGTATTCTTTCCACCTCTTCTTAATCTCACCTGCTTCTGTTAGGTCCCTGCCTTCTTTGTCCTTTATCATGCCCGTCTTTGCACAAAATGTCCCCTTAATATCTCCGATTTTCTTGAAAAGATCTCTAGTCTTTCCCATTCTGTTGTTTTCCTCGATTTCTTTGCATTGTTCATTTAAGAAGGCTTTCTTGTCTCTCCTTACCATTCTCTGGAACTCTGCATTCAGTCGGATATATCTTCCCCCTTCTCCTTTGCTTTTCGCTTCCCTTCTTTCCCCAGCTACTTGTAAAGCCTCATCAGACAGCCACTTGGCTTTCTTGCATTTCTTTTTCTTTGGGATGGATTGAGTTGCTGCCTCCTGAACAATGTTACGGACCTCCGTCCATAGTTCTTCAGGCACTCTGTCTATCAGGTCTAATCCCTAAATCTATTCCTCACCTCCACTGTATATTCATAAGGGATATGATTTAGGTCATACCTGAATGGTTTAGTGGTTTTCCCGACGTTCTTCAATTTAAGCTGAAATTTTGCAAGAAGCAGCTCATGATCTGAGCCACAGTCAGCTCCAGGTCTTGTTTTTACTGACTGTATAGAGCTTCTCCATCTTTGGCTGCAAAGTACATAATCAATCTGATTTCGATATTGACCATCTGGTGATGTCCATGTGTAGTCTGTAGTCACAGACTCTCAGCCCAACCTACTTCACAGGGTTGTTGTTGTGAGGATAAAATGGAGAGGAGGAGGATTATGTACGCTGCCTTGAGTTCCTTGCAAGAGGAAAAAAGGCGGGATAGAAATGCAATAAATAAATAAAAATAAATAGAGTCGCCTCTTGTGCTGTTGGAAAAGAGTGTTTTCTATGATCAGTGTGTTCTCTTGGCAAAACTCTATTAGCCTTTGTCCTGCTTCATTTTGTACACCAAGGCCATGCTTGCTTGTTATCCTGGTTATTTCTTGATTTCCTACTTTAGCATTCCAATCCGCTATGATGAAAAGGACATCTTTTTTTCATGTTAGTTCTAGAAGGTGTTGTAGGTGTTCATAGAACCGATCAACCTCAGCTTCTTCGGCCTCAGTGGTTGGGGCATAGACTTGAATTACTGTGATGTTGAATGGTTTGCCTTGGATTCGTACTGAGATCATTCTATCGTTTTTGAGATTGTACCCCAGTACTGCTTTTCCCACCCTTTTAGGTGTGGGCAACATGTGACCCCCCAGATGTTTTGGCCTGAAACTGCCAACATCCCTCAGCATTGGGTAGGGCTGAGGGGAGCTGTAGGCCAAAACATATGGAGGGCCACAAATTGCCATAAGATGACTTGTGTGGTGGATAACTTCCTCTTACAGAAAGTAGAGGAAGGAACTAGATGATTGGCTATCCTTGACTTGATCCTAACCAACAGAGATGACTTAGTGGGTAAAGTAGCAGTTACAGGAACTCTGGGGGAAAGCGACCATGTTATACTTGAGTTCATGGTACTAAAGGAAGCAAAAGCCGAGTGTAGCCAAACCCGTACCCTGGATTTTAGGAAAGCCTTCTCTTCAATGCAGCACTTAGATTCCTGCATTGAGCAGGGGGCTGGACTCTATGGTCTTGTAGGCCCCTTCTGACCCTACTATTCTATGATTCTATGTCACAGTTGCAATCCTTAAGGTTCTTTCCTTATTTTATTGTTTCCTTGATTACTCTATGAAACCTGCTCTCAAAGGCCTCTGTGTACTATCCTTGAGTACAGTAAGTATGAGAACGTAACAGGAGCAATGCTGAATCACACCAAAGGCCTATCTAGTCCTGCATTCTGGACTAGAGATGCTGCAGCTCAGTGGTAGAGCAAATGCTTTGCTTGCAAAAGGTCCCAGGTTCAGTTCCCGGCATCTCCAGGTAGGGCAGGAAAAAACCCTGCCTGAAACCCTGGAGAGCCATAGCTGCCCATCAGTGTTGACAATACTGGGCTATATGGTCCAAGGGTCTCGCTCAGTATAAGGCAGCTTCCTATGTTCCTATTCTGTTCGCACAGTAGCCAACCAAATAATAGAATCATAGAATAGTATGGTTGGAAGGGGCCTATAAGACTGTCGAGTCCAACCCTCTCCTCAATGCAGGATCTAAGTCAAAGCATCCCTGACAGATGGCTGTCCAGCTTCATCTTGAATGCCTCCAGTGTGGGAGAGCCCACTACCTCCCTAAGTAATTGGTTCCATTGTCGTATCACTCCAACAGTCAGGAAGTTGTTCCTGATGTTCAGCCGGAATCTGGCTTCCTGTCACTTGAGCCCATTCTTCCGTGTCCTGCACTCTGGGATGATGGAGAAGAGATCCTGGCCTTCCTCTCTGTGACAACCTTTCAAGTACTTGAAGGGCGCTATCCTATCTCCCCTTAGTCTTCTCTTCTCAAGGCTAAACATGTCCAGTTCTTTCAGTCTCTCTTCATAGGGCTTTGTTTCCAGTCCCCTGATCATCTTTGTTGCCCTCCTCTGAACCTCTCCAGCTTGTCTGCATCCTTCTTAAAGTGCAGTGCCCAGAACTGGACACAGTACTCCAGATGAGGCCTAACCAGTGCTGAGTAGAGGGGAACTAGTACTTCCCAGGATTTGGAAGCTATGCTTCTATGAATGCAGCCCAAAAGAGCATTTGCCTTTTTTGCAGCCACATCACATTGTTGGCTCATATTCAGCTTGTGATCAACAACGTTGAATTTTGTTTCTGTCTTCCAAGGGCTATTCCGCCCAAGTTTGTGTCATCTGCAAATTTGATCAGCATTCCCTGTACCTCCTCCTCCAAGTCATTAATAAACATGTTGAAGAGCACTGGGCCCAGGACTGAGCCCTGTGGTACTCCACTCGTTACCTCTCCCCAGTTTGAGAAGGTCCCATTGATAAGCACTCTTTGAGTCCGATCCTGTAGCCAACTGTGGATCCACCTGATCATTGTTCCATCTAGCCCACTTTGAGCTAGTTCGCTCATCAGGATATCATGGGGCACTTTGTCAAAACCTTTGCTGAAGTCGAGGTATATTATGTCCACAGCATCCCCACAGTCCACAAGGGAGGTTACTTGATCAAAAAATGAGATCAGATTAGTCTGGCAAGATTTGTTCTTGACAAATCCATGTTGGCTTCGAGTAATCATTGCATTGTTTTCAAGGTGCTTACAGATGGATTGCTTTATCACTGCTCCAGAATTTTCCCAGGGATTGATGTCAGACTGACTGGTCTGTAGTTCCCAGGTTCCTCCTTTTTGCTCTTTTTGAAGATAGGGACAACATTAGCCCTCCTCCAGTCATCTTGCACGTCACCCGTCCTCCATGATTTCTCAAAGATAACAGACAGTGGTTCTGAGAGTTCTTCTGCCAGTTCCTTTATTCCTCTAGGATGCAGTTCATCTGGCCCTGGAAATTTGAACTCATTCAAAGTAATTAGGTGTTCCTTGACCATATGCCTATCGATCTCAAGCTGCAATCCTGACCCTTCAGCCTGTACTTCACCGTTGCCAGGGGGGTCATAGACCCTCTTTTGGGAGAAGACTGAGCCAAAGTAGGAATTGAGCATTTGTGCCTTTTCTTTGTCATCTGTTATCATTTTGCCATCCTTATTTAATAGCTGAACCACCATTTCTTTCCTCTGTCTTTTAGTATGCATGTATCTGAGGAAAGCCTTTTTGTTGCTTTTAGCATCCCTCGCTAACTTCAGCTCATTCTCAGCTTTAGCCTTCCTGACGCCATCCCTGCAATTCTGGGCTACCTGCCTGTAATCTTCCTTTGTAGCTTGGCCTTCCTTCCACTTCCTGTATGTGTCCTTTTTTGTTTTCAGGTCATCTCTAAGCTTTTTGTGAACCACACTGGCTTCTTCTGTTGTCTTCCACCTTTGCTTCTTGTTGGAATGGTTTGTAATTGTGCCTTGAGAATTTCCTTTTTTAAAAACTCCCACCCATCTTGGACTCTTTTTCTCCTTAAGAGTCACTTGCCATGGGAACTTACTGATCATTGTTCTGAGTTTATTAAAATCGGCTTTCCTAAAATTGAGGGTACGCATTTGGCTACCCTCGGCTTTTGCTTCCTTTAGAACCAAGAACTCTAGTATAACATGGTCACTTTCCCCCAGACTGTAACTGCTACTTTATCCACTAAGTCATCTCTGTTGGTTAGGATTAAGTCAAGGATAGCCGATCCTCTAGTTCCTTCCTCTACTTTCTGTAGGAGGAAATTATCAGCAACACAAGTCAGGAATCTCTTGGAGGGGTCATGTTTTGCAGAATTTGTCACCCAACAAATATCACGGAAATTGAATTCCCCCATTACTACTACATCATGCTTCCCTGAAACCTTGGCAATTTGCTTTTCAAAAGTTTCATCCTCGTCTTCTCCTTGATTGGGTGGCCAGTAATACACTCCGACCACCATGTTCCTTTTATTCTTTGCTCCATTTATTTTAACCCAGATGCTCTCGATGGGGCTACCAAGCTCATCCTCTTGTATTTCTGTGTGGGGATATGTATTTTTAACATATAGTGCAACTCCACCTCCCTTTCTGTCCATGGAAGCCCACAAGCATAACATGAGTGCAACAACAGCCTCTTGCTTATGTTTCCAGTAACTGGCATACTGCCCCTGATACTGGAGGTAAAATATAGTCAGCATGACTAGTAGTCATTGATGGCCTTATTCATTAATATCTTCTCCCTCTTGTAATAACTGGGTTTTTTCCAGAAGTGGGGATTGACTTAGGGCTCCCGACACCACACCACCACTTGATTGTTCCAGATTTTCAGCCAACTAACCATTTTATCTTATTTTATTTTATTTTATTTATTAAAATATTTCTATCCTATTTCTATTTCTATTTCTAATAGGCTTTCCACTGCAAAAAAGAGACTTCCTCCCCCTCAAGGCAACTAATAATTAAATCATAAAATGTAACAAAATATAATGTCACTAAAAGCCAATTTTTTTTTTTTAAAAAAAGTAGTACATACAAAACAGCAAGGAGGGGGAAACAACTTTCAGACTTTCTGTTCCTATGCACGTCTAAAGCACAGCAAAACAAGAAGCTTGCTAGCATGTGAGCTCCCTTTACACATGGACGTATAAAAATCAGATTTGAAAAGGAAAAGTTTAGAGAGGTCTATGGTAGTGTTTTTCCAGACAATCCTTTCTTTTTAAAGGAGTGTAGTTGTTGCTTATTTGTTGTAGGGGATCGAAGTGTTCTTCCTCAGAGTTGTGCTTGATCACATTTTTCACACTCTAACCACAATGGCTTGTCCCTGTGCTAATGCAGCCCCCTTCCTGTCACACCCTCCTCGGACACAACCAAGACTGCAACTCGGAGTGCCATGTGCAACGTAGCTGTGTGTCGCTGGCAACAACTGGATAGTGCCTGTGCATCACTGGAGTCCCCTCATTCCTGTGCCATTTCCTAAGTGTGTTAAAATCTAATTGCATTGTTCTAAGTGCATCAAGAGTGTTGCACTCAAACCAGAATGAAGCATAAATGACCCAGGGTCAGAGTAGACGTGACCATAGCAGATCTGCGTGTTTAAAATCAGATCTCACCCAGTCACAAAGGAAGGTGGTGTTGGGAGAGGGATACTAAAAGCAAAAAGGACATGCAAGTGAGGAATTCACTTCTCTCATGCAGCTTACTTCCACATAATCCAACACCCCAGACGTATTTTTTTTCTGGAGAGCCCAGTATATTGCCAGTACTGGAACCCAGCTAACAGAAAAGTGATGTTGGAGGAGAGGTTGGGGAGAAGTTAGCCATGGGGGGGGGGGAGTGTTTAGCACCCCACCACCAATGCCTTTTGCTCTTAAAATCAGAAACCCAGAGACGCTTTCCGCTTCCTACATGATTCAGGCAGTTCTGAGTGTAAACATAATGGATCTGCTGTCGTGGTGTCTCATTTGACCCACAGTCAGTAACTGAATGCAGAGATAGATGTAACTTCTTATAACAGTCTCTGTGCTCATAGAATCATAGAGTTGGAAGGGACCTCAGAGATCATCTAGTCCAATTCCTGCTCAGTGCAGGCTCTGCACTGCAGGGTACATTTAATTACTAACCTATTACTAACCCTGCCTTATACTTTCCTCTGACTTCATTTTTTAAAAAACTGACATTCAGAGGCTGCCTCACCACAAAGGTAGCACCACGCATGGATGATTCCCAGAGGGCTCAATAGAGCCTAGTTCTCCCTTGAAGCATGACTAGCTCCACTCAGAGACAGAGGGTCATATGAGAATATAAAAAGTGCACCCATTCCTCCTATTCTGTGTATCAGCCTGTCATGCTGCCTTCCCTTACACTCAGAGGCAGCCAGCAGGGCTGTTTTGAGCCCTACAGGAATCTTGGTGCACCTCTGGTTCGTGCTCTTTGTTATTTCTGCAGGCCACATACCTTTAAAACGGTTTACCCTGCCACCCTACTAGCAGTTACAGTGGGTAAACAGTAGCAAAGGTCAAAGTATTTCACACTTTTCAGACAGAGGGACAAATTCCAACCTGGGAAAGGTCTCAGGAACTGCATTCTAGTGATGGGTGTGGCCAAAGACAAAATGGACAGGTCCCAAAATGTGCCACAGGCCTTCAGGTCAATAGAGCTGCCACCAATTCTCAATCTGATGATCTTGCAGCCGCCCATTCCTTTCACATTTCAAGCCAAACATTCCACTAGTACCACCCTCCTAACACGACATTTTGCTCTTCCACACACCCCTTAAATCAAAGGGGGTGGATGATGCCCCTGCAGAGAGGGGTACTTCAGGGACCCCAACCTGTAAATTAACTCTTGAAGCCCAGGACACTCCACTGAGTTTTATAAATCTGTGGCTGAATGGGGTCTGTCCATACAGCCACAGTTTTCTCTCTTGGTCACGTGAGTCACAGACACACCTGTTCAGGGAAGAGAAACAAGCTTGTCAGATGGAGTGGGAATGGTTCTCCTGTCTCAAAATGCCATTGAAATGCATATGTAGGCCTGTTCAGGAGTTCAAAAGAATATGAGGGCTTAAAAGTATGTACTGGGGTGAAGTCGCACATGCTGGTCTCGTGCCCTGTCGCTGGATTCACACATGTGAACAGTGGCTGAGTGTGGGTTGTTTTGAACTGCTGGTTCATAGAATCATAGAATAGTGGGGTTGGAAGAGGCCTACAAGGCCATTGAGTCCAACCCCCTGCTCAGTGAAGGAATCTAAGTCAGAGCATCCCTCACAGATGGCTGTCCAGCCTCGTCTTGCATGCCTCCAGTCTGGCAGAGCCCACCACCTTCCTAGGTAATTGGGTCCATTGTCGTATTGCTCTAACAGTCAGGAAGTTTTTCCTGATGTTCAGCTGGAATCTGGCTTCCTGTCACTTGAGCCCATTCTTCCGTGTCCTGCACTCTGGGACGATTGAGAAGGGACAATCCTGGCCTTCCTCTCTGTGACAACCTTTCAAGTACTTGAAGAGCGCTATCCTATCTCCCCTTAGTCTTCTCTTCTCAAGGCTAAACATGCCCAGTTCTTTCAGTCTCTCTTCATAGGGCTTTGTTTCCAGTCCTCTGATCATCTTTGTTGACCTCCTCTGTACCCTCTCCAGTTTGTCTGCATCCTTCTTAAAATGTGGTGCCCAGAACTGGACACAGTACTCTAGATGAGGCCTAACCAGTGCTGAGTAGAGGGGAACTAGTACTTCCCAGGATTTGGAAGCTATGCTTCTATGAATGCAGCCCAAAAGAGCATTTGCCTTTTTTGCAGCCACATCACATTGTTGGCTCATATTCACCTTGTGATCGACAACAATTCCAAGATCCTTCTCGCTTGTAGTGCTGTTGAGCCACGTATCCCCCATCTTGTAACTGCATTTGGTTTCTTTTTCCTAGGTGCAGAACTTGGCATTTATCCCTATTAAATGTCATTCTGTTGTTTTCTGCCCAGCTCTCCAGTCTATCAAGATCGCTTTGAATTTTGTCTCTATCTTCCAGAGTATTAGCTATCCCGCCCAATTTTGTGTCATGTGCAAATTTGATCAGCATTCCCTGCACCTCCTCCCCCAAGTCATTAATAAAAATGTTGGAGCACTGGGCCCAGGACTAAGCCCTGCGGTACCTCACTCGTTACCTCTCCCCAAATTGAGAATTGTTTGTTGAACTGTGGGTTAGCATGTTGTTCAAGACATTTTCTGCAGGGTGTCTTGTTAACTATGCAATGCAGCTTATTTTTCTAGAACGAGCCACCTTGAGAACCCATGGTTTGTTGTTGGGTTGTTCAGGGTGGTTAACAAGCCACACTGTAAAGTAAACAAGCTATCCTGCAGAAAATGTCCTGGGTTGGACAACATGCTAACCGACAGTTCAAAAAACAACCCATGGTTCAAAACAACCCACACTCAACCACTGAGTGTGGGTTAGCGTGTTGTGCGAACCCAGCCATTGTCTCCGGGCATGCTTCCCCCACCTGCCTCAATTCTCTGGTCTCAGCTTCCTCTGAGTTTTATTTCCCTTCAAGCAGTGCCCTGAGTTGGGTGCTGTTGCCGCCAGCTTGAGAGCACCTCCTTGCTGCAAGGAGGAGGAGGAGGAGGAGGAGGAGGAGGGTTGTGGTGGAAGAGACAGGCCCAGCTCTGGCAGATGCAAGGGCTGGATGAGACCCACAGTCTGGAGGTTCTCCATGCCTGCCTTAAATACACATATTTGGAGGAAGTTCAGGTTTTAATCTGCATAAATCCAGGACTAGGGATGACAGTTACTCCAGATTATGTAAAAAGATGTGCTGATGACCACCATTTTAGATGGCTTTAAAAGGGGATTAGACAGATTCATGGACAATCAGTGCTATCAGTGACAGAACAGCAGGAGAGGGTGTATTGCCCTCTTGGCCTGCTTGTGGGCTTCCGATAGGCCTGTGGTTGGCCACTGTGGGAAACAGGATGCTGGACTAGAAAGGCTTTTGGTCTGAGCCAGCAGGGCTCTTATGTTCTTAAGTACAAGGATGCAATCTTGTACACATGGCATGAGAATAGGATTAACCAAGATAATAATTTATTAAAATGAGGCAGCTAGTTGCATGAACAAGACCTATGCAAATGGTATTAAGTGGAAAGACGTTTTAGGCTTCAGAATATCATTCCATAACACCCACCTCTCCCCCCGCCCCAATGTTTTTAACTTGACTCAGCTCAAGTTAAAAACTCTATACTGCTCAAGGAAAAGCCATGATCCAATCCTGACTGTACCACTGGTATGATGTACCCATGGGAAAGCTTCTTATCGTACTTCTGCCAGCTTTCTCATCTGCTAAAGCAGCAATACCACTTTGCGGGCTGGGCTGGGAGAATTCATTATTAAACCCTTTGAAGATTAAACAAGCTATGTACGATGCAAGCACATATTTATTCAAAGTGAAATGGCCTCACCAGTTTCCTCCCAACTATTCCCAGTGAGAAACAAACGAATACCCCACAGCTAAGATGACAGAGGAAGCTGCCTTATTCAAGCTGCCTTAGAAATAGGTCAGAAATAGAAATAGGTCAGAGTACTTGTCCATTTAGCTCAGAATTGTGTGTTCCAGTGGCAGCAATTCAGAGCCTCAGGCTGAAGTTCTCCAATCCACATCAACTGCTACCTGAGCTTTTTGACTGAAGATACTAGAGATCAAACCTGGGACCTTCTGGTACAACCACTGAGCTTTGTCCTTCCCAAATAGAACCTGATAGAAGACCCAAAGCCATTTGCTAGTGGGCCAATTATAAGGAAGGAGCTCTAAAATGCCAGAATTGTTGAACTCACAACCACAGAGGTTATTTCAGAAAGCTGGCTACTTCCATTACCACTACAGATAACAGGACTACTACATATACTCCAATTATCTCTATCTACAAGTGTCAGCCACTTCATGGGTTTCGCCTTGTTGTGGTGAAGGGGTTTGCGTAACTCAGTGAAGCCATAAGCTATGCCGTGTAGGGCCACCCAAGACAGACAGGTCATGGCAGAGAGTTTTGACAAAATGTGGTCCACTGGAGAAGGAAATGGCAACCCACTCCAGTATTCTTGCCAAGAAAACCCCATGGAACGTATCACAAGGCTAAAAGATATGGCGCCGGAAGATGAGCCCCTCAGGTCGGAAGGTGTCCAATATACTACTGGGGAAGAGCAGAGGGAATTTCCAAGTAGCGCCAGAAAGAGTGAAGCGGATGAGCCAAAGCCGAAAGGACACTCAGCTGTGCATGTGTCTAGTGGTGAAAAGAAAGTCCGATGCTGTAAAGAACAATATTGTTTAGGAACCTGGAATGTAAGGTCAATGAATCAAGATAAGCTGGAGGTGGTCAAACATGAGACGAGTTTTGCCAAGAGAACACGCTGATCATAGCAAACGCTCTTTTCCAACAGCACAGGAGGCGACTCTACACATGGACATCACCAGATGGTCAATATCAAAATCAGATTGATTATGTACTTTGCAGCCAAAGATGGAGAAGCTCTATACAGTCAGTAAAAACAAGACCTGGAGCTGACTGTGGCTCAGATCATGAGCTGCTTCTTGCAAAATTTCGGCTTAAATTGAAGAACGTAGGGAAAACCTCTAAACTAGTCAGGTATGACCTAAATCATATCTCTTATGAATATGCAGTGGAGGTGAGGAATAGATTTAAGGGATTAGACCTGATAGACAGAGTGCCTGAGGAACTACGGTCAGAGGTCCGTAACACTGTTCAGGAGGCAGCAACTCAATCCATCCAAAGAAAAAGAAATGCAAGAAAGCAAAGTGGCTGTCTGATGAGGCTTTACAAGTAGCTGAGGAAAGAAGGGAAGTGAAAAGCAAGGGAGAAAGGGAAAGATATATCCGACTGAATGCAGAGTTCCAGAGAACAGCAAGGAGAGACAAGAAAGCCTTCTTAAATGAACAATGCAAAGAAATCGAGGAAAACAACAGAATGGGAAAGACTAGAGATCTCTTCAAGAAAATCTGAGATCTCACGGGAACGTTTTGTGCAAAGACGGGCATGATAAAGGACAAAGAAGGCAGGGACCTAACAGAACCAGATGAGAATAAGAAGAGGTGGCAAGAATACACAGAAGAACTATACAGGAAAGATCGGAATGTCCCTGATAGCCATGATAGTGCGGTCTCTGAACTTGAGCCCGACATACTAGAGAGTGAAGTCAAGTGGGCCTCAGGAAGCATTACTAACAACAAAGCTAGCGGAGATGACAGTCTTCCAGCTGAGCTATTTAAAATCCTAAAAGATGATGCTGTTAAAGTGCTGCACTCAATATGCCAACAAATGTGGAACACTCAACAGTGGCCACAAGACTGGAAAAGGTCAGTTTACATTCCAATTCCAAAGAAGGGCAATGCCAAAGAGTGTTCAAACTACCGTACAATTGCGCTCATTTCACATGCCAGCAAGGTTATGCTCAAAATCCTACAAGCTAGGCTTCAGCAGTATGTGAACCGAGAACTACCAGAAGTACAAGCTGGGTTTCGAAGAGGAAGAGGAACTAGAGATCAATCGCCAACTTTCGCTGGATCATGGAGAAAGCAAGAGAATTCCAGAACAACGTCTATTTCTGCTTCATTGACTATGCTAAAGCCTTTGACTGTGTGGATCACAACAAACTGTGGCAAATTCTGAAAGAGATGGGAGTACCAGACCACCTTACCTGTCTCCTGAGAAACCTGTACGAGGGTCAAGAAGCAACAGTAAGAACCAGACATGGAACAACCGATTGGTTCAAAATTGGGAAAGGAGTACGACAAGGCTGCATATTGTCGCCCTGCTTATTTAACTTATATGCAGAGTACATCATGAGAAACGCCGGGTTGGATGAATCACAGGTCGGAATTAAGATTGCTGGGAGAACTATCAACAACCTCAGATACGCAGACGATACCACCCTAATGGCAGAAAGCGAAGAGGATCTAAAGAGCCTCTTGTTGAGGGTCTATAAGGAGAGCTGGACTATAAGGAAGGCTGAGTGCCGAAGAATTGATGCTTTCGAACTGTGGTGCTGGAGAAGACTCTTACGAGTCCCCTGGACTGCAAGGAGGTCAAATCAGTCCATCCTAAAGGAAATCAACCCTGACTGCTCATTGGAAGGACAGATACTGAAGCTGAAGCTCAAATATTTTGGCCACCTAATGCGAAGAGAAAACTCTCTGGAAAAGACCCTGATGCTGGGAAAGACTGAAGGCAAAAGGGGAAGGGGACAGCAGAGGATGAGATGGCTAGATAGCATCACTGATGCAATGAATATGAACTTGAGCACACTCCGGGAGAGAGGGGAGGACAGGAAGGCCTGACATGCTATGGTCCATAGGGTCACCAAGAGTCAGACACGACTTAACAACTGAACAACAACAAGGGCCAGGCCCTATTTTCTGGTAAACCACAGGCCCTTGTTTTGCTTGTTGGGAATGCCCAGGAGTCCACCAATGTTGGCTAAGCTTACTAGCCAGCCATTATTTCTGGTCACCTCTCCTCTCTTCCCTTCAGTCATCTGGCATGTGCAAAGGGCTTGGGAGAGGGGCAGGGTCATATCTCATTAGTGCAGGGTATGGAGAAGGTAAGAAACAACAAGAGTCTGCCCCGCTGCTCAGAAGAGGATACTGCTGTTCCTTCCCTGCTTAAAAACTGCACTAGAAATGAGACCTCCCGCATAGGGAGTTATATGGTGATGGCTGCCCTGCTTCAGTTGGGTCAGTCTCAGCATTAAAGCAATTGGGGGACAAATCCAAGGGCCAGTCAATAAACAGGTAATGGTCAAAGGCACAGTATTACCAGGCAAGAGGGAAAGTTGCAAGAGAAAGGTCTGAGGAGCAACCATGGTCCAAGCACAGGTAAGCAGTCAGATACAGACACAGTCCAAGAAGCAGAGACAAGCAGGGGCCCAAAGGTCAGTAGCATGAAGGTTCAATCACAGAGCAGTCAGCGAAACAAGGATTCAAGGCACTAGAAGCTGAGGTAAGGCGTTGTTTCCAGCAACTCTCAAGTTCCAACTGAGAGCAGATATAGCCAGAGCGTCCAGCGCCCAACTGAAGTTCATCACAGGCTTGTGTAAAAAGTACTCCTCATGAAGAGGGCCCTACCCTTGAGGAGTCCTTTACTCACGAAGAGTCCAGTCACTGTGGTTCTTGAGGTGTGCCCTGTGCCTCCATCTTCTGCCACCAGTGTGCTCTAGGGATGCTCTGCCTCAGACTCTACATGGGATGTATGGTCCTCAGCAGCCCCATCAAGGGATTCCTCAGTGTCCACCAGTACTGGGTGTAGCTTCCCTGGAGGTGCCAATATCAGGATGGAGCACAGGGCTGTTGGGATGCCATGGTCTCTGAATTGTTATTCGACAAGTTATCCTGGCCTGACTCAGGCATGACAGCCAGGAAACTAAGGGCTGAGTGCACTTGCCCCTCACGAGCTGGTAAATAGATTTGTTGATGCCCTGTTAAAATTTATTTGGGGCATGTTGCTACAGTTGCTGTTCTTCAGGGTCCAACGTCCTCTCCAGGATCTTCAGAAGTCCGATCTCTGAGTGGGAGCCGGATGTATCTTGCATCTAGTGCACATATATCTTAATATTCAAGACCAAAGGACCATGTAGTTCAAAGCCTCCTTTTTTACTGTGGTTCCTGAGGCATAATTTGAACTGTTAAAATCCTGTAGGACAATCACGTTTTTAAGTGCATTACTAATTTCCAGCAGAGCAGCTGTGCTCGTCTGTAGCAGCAAAAGCAACTAAGAGCACAATCCTATGTGGATAGTCAGCAGCCTCTGAACTCGGAGGCTGCCGAGTATCTAACACAGGGCAGCTGGAGGGTGGAGGCAATCTTCACCTCTGTGTTCCAGCCACCCTGCATTTCTGTTAGATGGGAGATTTCGCCAGTCTAGCAGCGGTGCTTCAGAGGGGGAGGGAAGGAAGCTGGGGTGGCCATAGGAAATGGCACAAGGCAGCTGCCCTGGTCTCCTCCCCTCTCTGCTCCTGAAAATGGCCCTTTTTCCCCATCTCAGTGCTCTGTTTTGCAAGCATGGAGAAGGAGCCAGCACAGTTCTCTCCACGCTGGCTGTAAGGGGGCAGGGGCAGGGAGCATGGTTTCCTGGCTCCAAGCTTGGAGCCTGTCTCTGAGCTCAGAGCCAGGAAACCAAACAAACCTATGGCCCCCCAGGTACTATCTGGGGGCCACGGGATTGCTCTCTAACAGTCTTGTAGCACCGTCAAAACTAGCTTCTAGTCCATGAGAATCTATGCCATAATGAAATAGTTAGCCTTTAAGGTGCTACAGGACTCTGTTGCTGGGTAGAAAGCGAAGAGGATCTAAAGAGCCTCTTGTTGAGGGTGAAAGTGGAGAGTGCAAAAGCTGGTTTGAAACTCAACATTCAAAAAACGAAGATCATGGAATGAGGCCCCATCACTTCCTGGCATATAGAAGGAGAAGAAATGGAAGCAGTGACAGATTTTACTTTCTTGGGCTCCAAGATCACCACAGACGGTGACTGTAGCCATGAAATTAAAAGACGCTTGCTCCTTGGGAGGAAAGCTATGGCAAACCTAGACAGCATAGTAAGAAGCAGAGACATCACCTTGCCGACAAAGGTCCATATAATCAAAGCTATGCTTTTCCCAGTAGCAACGTATGGCTGTGAGAGCTAGACTATAAGGAAGGCTGAGCACCGAACAATCAATGCTTTCGAACTGTGGTGCTGGAGAAGACTCTTACGAGTCCCCTGGACTGCAAGGAGGTCAAATCAGTCAATCCTAAAGGAAATCAACCCTGACTGCTCCTTGGAAGGACAGATACTGAAGCTGAAGCTCAAATTTTTTGGCCACCTAATGCGAAGAGAAAACTCTCTGGAAAAGACCCTGATGCTGGGAAAGATTGAAGTCAAAAGGAGAAGGGGACGGCAGAGGATGAGATGGCTAGATAGCATCACCGATGCAATGAATATGGACTTGAGCACACTCCAGGAGAGCGCGGAGGACAGAAAGGCCTGGCGTGCTATGGTCCATGGGGTCACGAAGAGTCGGACACGACTGAACGACTGAACAACAACAACAACAACAAGTCTGCTTTTTACAATCAGAGGAGGACAGGCTCTTGTAGAATGAATACAACACACAGCATGAAGTAGGGCTTTCAGCAACAAGAAATTATCACTGCAAACCTATATATGCCTACTAAGAAGTAAAGCCCATTGAGTTCAATGGAGCTTACTCTCAGGTAAGTGTGTACAGGATTGCAACCTAGAGGGGGAGGCAGCTCCGGCAGTGATCCTTTGCATGATAATAGGGGTGTTACAAGTGTGTCCCTATTTTTAATTTGTTTAAAGCTGGAAGGTTTGCCACTATAGCGTGTCTCGTAGGCCGAATGTGCCAGTTACCATCATGACATTGGAGGTATTTCCATTCCACATTATGCCAGTAAGGGGTGGGGGGGAGGCCCATGGAAGGATCAGATGACATGGTCATTTCCCACACTCAACCTGCCACCTCATAACCTTCCCAGATATGGTGCCCTCCAGATATGCTAGAATTATGGGGGTTGCAGTCCAACAACACTGGAGGGTGCCACATTGGCGAAGGCTACCCTAGGGAGCAGTGACAGACATGAGAAGTACCTATGTCATAGACCTGAACTATGTAGCTTTCCGTTTACAGACATTAGTGCCACAGCAAAGGCCCGAACCAGACAGAAGTGGAGCCCACATTACAGGGTAACCTATTGACTGCGACTGAGCACTCCTGAAAGTAAGATACAGAGAGAGACCCTAAATTTCCAGTCAGAGTATTTGTAAGCAAATGTTCAAAGACAGAATAGACCCGATCCAGTGGTCTAACTGCTGCAGTAAAACTGTGCAGAACCTGTAAGGTCAGAGCACTGGCATGACATTTTCCCACACGGACCTGCCCAGCTATTAAGGTCAGCCTGGGAAACCCAGGCATAAGAACATAGGAAGCTACTTTACACAGAGTCAGTATAGTCATCAGTCTGTCTAGCCCATTACTGTTGACACTGACTGGCAATGGTTCTCCAGGATTTCAGGCAGGATTCTTTCCTAGCCCTACTTGGAGATGCCTGGGATTGAACCTGGGACCTTCTGCATACAAAACAGGTGTTCTATCACTGAACTACAGTCCCTGATCTATCCCTGCCCCCTGCCAACTGAAGTAAGTTGGATGGTGATCAGAGACAGGGCCTTCTCAGTGGTGGCACACCAGGTCCAGAATTCCCTTTCCTGAGAGGTTCACTGAATGTTATTTTTATTTCAGTTTCTGCATCAGGCGTAAACCTTTTTATTAGTCCAGGTCTTTTAGTTTTGTTTTCTGTTTGTATACTGATTTTGCTACACTTTTGTAGTCTTATTTTGTAAGTCCCTCTGAAAGCTACAGCTGAAGGGCAACTGACAAATAGTTTGAATGAAATAAATAAAATGTGTTTACAATGTTCACAGACATACCATACTTGCATGGGACTGTAACGCAGGGAACCAGCTCCTACACAGCTGCTGGGGGGCGGGGGGGGGGAGCCAACCTTATAAATCATGCTGTTCAGATCTGCAACTAACAGTACAGTATTATACGTGTCTGATTAGAACAGAAGTAAGTCCTACTGAGTTCAATGGGATTTCCTCCAGGTAAGTGTGTATAGAAGGGTTGGGCAACTGCAGGAAGTCTGGGGGCCATTTTCACTACCTGGAACCACCACCATCCCCACCGCCCATGGTCTGTACTCCATGGGCCACCATAATTTTTTTTAAGTGCTGTAGCATCAAAAGGCTCAAAACTAGCTAGTTTGCCAGCTAAATCTGACCTTTTGGGCACTCCATAGAGCATAATAAAACTCTTCCCCCACCCAATTTGGGGGAAGTGGGGAATGGCGGGGGCTGCAGTAGGAGCCACATCTAGCCTGTGGGCCACGTGTTGCTCACCTCTGGTCTATAGGATTGCAGCCTGAATCTCTTCCAAACCAAACCCATTGTTATCACAATTGCTTTCTTAGGTTAATAACATTGCTTTAAAGAGAGCAAATAGGTAGAGGGTAGCTTTTACTGGATGAAACTTCTTCCGGTATATAAACAGGCACACTTTTGAAAACACCTCATTGGGCGGAATGAAGCATTACATAAAAGCACTTTGCTGGGATGAATGGAGAGGTAGTCAGTTCTTAATTGTGGCAAATATTTTTAATTACTTGGCACACTAATTCTAAAAATTCTAAAATTCTAAACTACAATTCTAAACTCTAAATTCTAAATTCATTTTTAATTCTAAATTCTAAACTCTACACTCTAAATTCTAAACTAATTCTAAAAATTCTAATTCTAAATGTATCCTTGCCTTTTTGCTGATGACACCTTTGTGATATTTAAATAGAAACTTTTAACATACAAAGTCCGTGGTCCGCTGAGATTATTAATGTCCCCATATGCAACAGTACATGTGTATCATTCCAGCTTCCCAAAAGTCCTCCATCAAACCGCAACCTGCTGTTTAAAGTCAGTGGCACTTAAAATATGGATTACAGCAGAGTGAAGGAAGTGTGCATGTGTGTGTGTGTGTGTGTGTGTGTTGGGGGGGTGTTAGGTGGTATCCTCAACACTAAAGGGTGCTATGAATTCCATGTATACCTCCAGATCACAGATGGTCTGATGTTTGTGCTTACAACCAACCTGTGAGATAGGTCACCATTATGCCTGGCTCCTGGCTTAACCTGAACATTTCATTTCCATAACATGATTTGGTGGCTCTCAGTACATTCCATCAAAAGCAATTATATTTCGGCACAGAGACTCTTAACATTAGGCTGTCAATGACTAGAGATGGCTGCCTAATTGCAAAACGTTTAGAGCTGGCTTTTAAACACATCCACAAAAATCACCAGCCCATAAACCATTTCAGTAGCTCACCTGCCCTTTCATACCTACTGTAGGCATCAGAGGTAGTCTGACAGAACCTTCCATTAAAAAAGGAAGAAAAAAGATTCCTTATTGGTCACCTACAGGTAACCTTTTCTTTTTCTTTCAGCTACACAAGACCAGGCAAGCAGCTATTCACAAACTGGACTCAGGACTACCAGAACATAAAACAACCCAAAAAGCATTGCTATTCTTCTCAAGCACATTTTCAAGCATGTCACAACTGGTTTACTAAAGGCAGTTGTTTACTAGAGGTTTGTGAGGTGTCTAGGCTGCAGTACCAAACTGCCTGATCACTCACATCAGCTGACCCTAAGAGCCAATCCTGTCCACTAGGCCTTATACAACCCTAACCCCGCTTAGTCCCAGCAACTTGTTTCTCGTCTGAAGACTGCCTCCTTAAGTTCTTGCTCCTGCTGATGAAGTGCCTCTCCTAAGGCTTAGTTACAGGAAGTAAGAGCTTTAAGTTACAACAGGCTGGGGGTTTTGGTATTTTTGGCCACATCCCTTTTGCCTTTGGCCCTGCCAAACACTGGAATGTGGCCCCCAAGAGCATCCTTGAAATTGAATTCTGCCCTTGAGGTGAAAGAGGCTCCTCACTCCTGTTTTACTGTGATAGTATTATTTTATGTTTGGTTTATTGGTACTTGTTCTACGAATTTTCTAACCTGCTGTGTGCTCTTTTGGGAGGAAGGGTAGGGTAGAAGAATTCTAAATAAATAGAAACCTTCTTTTGGTCCACTCCGATCCTTGATTCCTGCCTGTTTGGACCACGTACCTGTTTCTGACCAACCTGGAGTGACATCTAGCTCCCACCACCACCAGTCTAAGCCTGGCTGCAGCCTGTGACAAAATTTGCATTAAATCACAGGTTTGTATTAAATTATGAAATTACAGGAAACTAGTACAATGAAGGCTGAAATTCCAGTAGCCAATCTAGGAATTGACTACTCTCAGCATTCTGTTTTCCTCCACAAAACCTCCCATGAATCTTTATTTCCTTGAGACATAATAAAAAGGCACACCGAAGTATCACTGGGGTCAGGTCCTACTAATCCATCAGTAATGAGGATGTAAGTGGATATGTAAAACTTGAAGGCGAAGCAGGGAAGGAAACAGACTATGTGAACAGCTTTGAAATAAAGCAATTACTTTGGGAGTAATTCTGCCACTTTTAGAATGGTAGAAATAGAAGTCAAAAGGAGTTTGAAGGCAGAGGTCAGCTTTTGCTACGTGGCAGAATACTTCTTTTGGACATGAAACTGAAAAAAGAATACCCAAAGGCCCTCCCAGATGGGGTTTATTGGTTTCCCCTCCTCATTTTTCTCCTTGCTCCTTGGACATATTTGCTGACCCAGAAGTAACAAATCCTTGCAGAACTAATTTATGAGCAACATCAACCCTCAATTAGCATCTGTTTGGTGACTGCAGTACATCTTATAGTATAATTAAATGTTTAAGAAAAATATGCTACAAGAATGCCAAGGGTCCAATGGGGGACCTGTAAAAGCAATATGGAGGCTAAAAACTGCCTTGAATTCATTCTGCTCTGTTCTGGCATATGGACCAAAAAAGAAAAAGGGAAAAAAAAGGCAACAGTACATGCATGATTACACATTCTTTGGTGATAGCCATAACAAATCGGTCTGGTGCCCTGGGCCCCACTTTACTGTCCAAAGAACTGTGAAGTTTTAAATTTGTTCAGGTGAACAAAACAAGTCATATGCTCTAGAGCAGCCCTTCCCCAACCTGTTGTCCTCCAGATGTGTTGGCTTACAACTCCTAGCATCTCCCAGCCAACATATAGAAATGCAATAAACTGGACTGAAGAAATCTTAATTCCTTTTCACTTGGTCCTGCTTTATGAATACATGGAGGAAGGAATAGCACCACAGCTCCAAGCCATGCTCTCAACGCCAGTGTGCCTCCCGCCCACCTGCACACTTTTTAGAAATACTAGCATTATTAAAAATCCATTAATTGGGGCACCTTTTTAGATGGTCAAAATGCTTCCCTGTATGGTCCAATCATACATAATGCAGAGAAGGGGCAGGAATGCTGATTCTGCCCCAACTGGGCATTATGTTATTTTGTTATGTTGCCCCGTAGGCTTTGCATTTGTTTTGTTCTAGTTCACCCTTTATGTATCTGTTAGCAACTGATCAGGCCTTGATGTCTTGCATTGATTAACTGTCTCTAGGAGGAATTTCTATCCAGTTTGTACCAGATCTTCCTCAGTTTGGAAGAAACCTCCCTCAGGCCTGGTTCTCTGCTGCTGCTGCTGCTGCTGCTGCTGCTGCTACTCTGGACTGTGGTCTGAAGCCCTGGCCTTGCATTTGTTTACCTCATCAATCCATTTCATCTCATCCAGCCATTTCATCCATCCAGCTCATCCATTCCTCATCCTTCTATTATTAAGTATTCATCCTTACTTGTTTACTAATTCTTTATTAGTTGTTTACATCTGTACTTGTATTTGCTAGTTCTTCACTGTTTATGTTATGTTAAATAAAGATAAAGACTTGAGTTATACAGAAGTGGATTAGATGTGAATTTAACTGCCTGGATAGACACACACCCAACGTGTGTTGAGGCCAGAACAATGCCCTTCCCACACACACCATGGAGGATGACTGGAAGGACGCAAGGCCAGAGCCATAAATCATACAGAGACAAAGTGGGCTGCCTCCTCTGTGGATGGATACTTGAGGCTCACGGAAGCCTTTAATTGATTTCTTATGGCAGGGAGAAATCCATTTGGAGTTCGATGAGTTTTCCTAGGCTCGTCACCCCCCACCCCTGGAGTTCGCTTTGGTTCCTGCTGCAGTGCCCAACCTGATCTGCAGCAAGTCAGGCCAGTTTGCTGATTTTCTGGGAATTTTGTGCATTTGGGGGGTGGGGGAAGGTTCTGCAATTTGCGCAAATTTCTGAGCAATCTGCACACATTACAGCCAGATCTGTGCAAATTACACAGATTGTAGCCGAATTTGGGTATTTTGCACGAATTGCTCAGAAACTGCAGAACCTTCCAAAAACAATGCACAGAAAAGTTCCTGGAGTTCAGGGAACAGCTCGCAGCTCAGCTTGCAGATGCAAAGCAAGTTGCATATGCCGCAGAACTCTGGTGAGCTAAAAAAGAAACTGATTTGCCAGCGATGGACATCCCTAATTCCTGGCACTACATTTGGGAATTACTGTGTTAAACCTTCTTCGGCGCAGAACAGGCTACACGCACGCAGCTTCTTCAAAGGGGTGAACTGGGTGCAGCACATACGCAACTTTATACCAAGTCCAGCTACTTGCCCATCTAGCTTTGTACTGTCTACTCTGAGAGGCAGTAGCTCTTCAGAGAACTAAGCAGGGAAGAGCCATTCCCATCACCTGCTTCCTGAGATGCTTTTATCGGGAGTTGCCTCAGATTGAACCTGAGACCTTCTCCACACAAGCATGTGCTTTACCACTGAACTAGTCTCTCCTGCACAGACCACCTGTTTTACTGCTTCTGATAGTACACAGTACAACTTCACCTTTGAGCAGATCAAGAAAGTCACCCTGCCAATGGTTTACCACTTATCATTTACCCTTCCCAATGAGCTTATTAGGAGATTTAGTAAGATCCCCATATAGGTCCCCCTTATCCACCTCCCCACCACGTACAGTTGAGCATCCTGAGCCAGGCAGCAAAGCTGTAACAGGTGATCCAGCAGAATGCATCTGGTACTACCTGGCAGCACCTGCCACAGACCAGTTATCTAGATCTATGATCCAGCCATCATTGACTTCATACTGATGGTGACATAACCCCCCAAACCCCATAACTTGAGATAACAGAGGATTAGACATAATTGAGCATTTAATCCAATCATTTTTCTAAAACAAAGTTATGAGTCTCAGGGCAAAACAGATGTGATGTCAGCCATGGGTAAGCCAGCCTTCCCGAACCTGGTGCCCCCTCCAGATTTTTAGACTACAACTCCCACCATTCATGATCACTGGCCAAGCTGCCTGGGGCTGAGTTGAAATCCAAAGTGTCTGAAGGACACCAGGTTGGAGAAAGCTGGATAAAGCACTTACTCAGCAGCATACACACACCCACTGCTGGTGTGGTAATTCCACATGCAATCAGGTCAGGTGTGGAATTCATACATGGCTTAAGCACTTTATCCATGGCCCTCGTCATGTCTGTTTGGGACTTTGACTTGAAAGCTAACAAGGAAGAAAAGAGATTCTTATTTCAACGGGGTCCCTTTGTAAATAACCCCATAATTAATCACCCATTCACGGCTGAAATGTGTGCCTCACTCCCTATATGTGTTTGTTTGGCTTTAGCTTGTATCCGTTGATCTCACTTACACTTCCTGTGCAACCCAGTTAACAATTAACCTTGGGAAGCTACACATATATTATCAACAAATCCCCACTTGACCTTCTTGTTTGATTAGTTAAACCTCAAACAGCCACACTGATGGGTTTGTTTCCAAGACCCTGTTCACAGGGTTGTTTTGGTCTGAATTTTCTCAATTCAAGCCCACACTTGTGTGTGCAATGGATGGCATGGAAAAGATACCATGTCAACAGGGAACCCATACACTTTCTAGCAATTTCTGTGATCGTGATGGCCAGGCTAAAAAACATGATGGTGATTATTGTGGAGATTACTGCTGAAGTGTACTGTCACATGGTACTTTCTCCATGAAATCATAAGCATGAGGATAATTGCATGGAGAAATTTCAGCAATAGAGACATGGGAACAGGCCACTAGTCCCCAAAAAATGTTGAGTACCATCTGTCAATATTCTGTACTTTTTCAAAATCTCTTTAGAAGTGTAAGTGCTATAACTGGGCACTGTATTCCAGTGACAGCTGGTGTGCTATAGCGGTTAAAGGGCTGACAAGGGCTGGGGAAAACTGGCTTCAAATCCCCACACAGCTATGAAGCCCACTGGGTGACATTGGGCCAATCACTTTCAGTCTAAACTATCCCACAATTCAGAGTTGCATTGCAGATTCTCATCTGGACTGAAAGAAAACTCATACGTTTATACATTAATTAATTTTTTTAGAAGATTGTTGTGAGAATAGAATGGGGAGAAGACCATGTATGCTACCTTGAGCTCCTTAGAGAAAAGGTGGGCTATACATTCAATCTATAATAATAAAAAAAGGATGTCTGTCCCTCTTGTCTGTCTCTCAGTGCCATAGTCCCCAAAACAGAAGTGAAAATATTCTCAGATACCTGAAAAAAAAAACCTTGTTATTATGCCAAAGCATTTTAAGACAGAAGAAGCACTGGAAAGATTTTTTTGCAACAGATTTGGAGAAAGATAAGCAGCCTCTGAGGAAGGAAAGTCCTTTCTGAAACATGTTGGGCATAATAAAAAATTGTTTCAGGTACCTGAGAATATTTTCTCTTCTGTTTGGGGGTACATAGGTGCTTTCCCTTCTTGCTGTTTTCTTGTCAGTGCCATAGAGTCAAGACTGTGAAACTTAAGATACCTGAAGGCATACATACTAAAGGGACCCTAGGGGTGTGCACCACAGGATTATTTTGTTTTTAAAATGCATTAATTTGTATTAATTTAAAAGTGTCTATGTTTGAAGCCTGCAGTAACACCTTCAGTCACTAGGTGACAGAGTTCCCTAACCAGCACATAGCTTTGTAGTTGATACAATTTGAGGCCAGGGGAGATTAGTAGTCCAAGAGACAGAGTTATCCGCCTGACTTTCCCAA
Organism: Heloderma suspectum; assembly: GCF_057233095.1. Lineage (NCBI taxonomy): Eukaryota > Metazoa > Chordata > Lepidosauria > Squamata > Helodermatidae > Heloderma > Heloderma suspectum. Next base: position 294,261,535 of record NC_139461.1, read on the forward strand.
CACTGTAGCGCAGCCCCCCTCAGGGGAATGTACAGACCCCTCCCTCAGGGGGCTATTAGAGGTGCACGGTGGCAGGGGCTGTGCCTAGGGGTGCCAGTGGGTGTGGTTTCACTCAGGTAGGGTGGCACAATGTGTCCAGTTCTGACAACTGCGTACATTTGCTTGAAAGCATCAAATGAAGGGCTACTCCAGCCCATGTGATGTACAGTCGGCCTCTCATAAATATCCATAAAAATAATTTTTCCTAGATCTTGCCCCCTCAGCCTGTTTTGCAAGGCCTTCCAGTAAATGTTGATATTTTACGTATTGAAATGCGAATGTTTTTTAACCTGTATTGGGTTGAATCCAAACCATCAGTCATGCTTTAGTTCCACAGAAATCAGTGAGGTAAGTCAGTCAATAGGACTCAAGCAAGGCTAGCCTGGTCTTGATCTAACCAACTGTGCTTTTATTGTCACTGTTCTATTTTCTGAGCAGTGTGAGCTGCTTTGAACACAATTCTTGTGGGAAAGTTGCATGCAGATTTAATCACAACTGCAACTTTCAAGGTTTGACTCCAGATATCTAACTAAAAGCACTGAAACACTTTATTAAAATGACATGGGATTAGATCCCAATAATCAAGAGGTCAAGATCTCTCCACCGATCTTCATGCCAGCCATCAATTGCACAAAGTCTACTTTCAAATCATTTAATAACAGAGTACTGTACTGAGTAGCAGTACATCATGACCTAACCAGTTCGACAGCACCCCCAGTAATTGAAGATTTTTCTCACTTCTCATGCCAACAATGCAGCTGCAGTGGGAATTGCAAACAAAAATCATTCCTCTTTATGCATGAGCAACCTCATGACATGTGGGAACCATGCACTAGTATCATTCCCATGAGTGATACTTGCCGAGCCAAAACCCAAGTCACTCCACCAGTACTCAAGATTGGGGATATGACCACTGACGGCAGAGGATGAGAAGGCTAGATAGCATCACTGATGCAATGAATATGGACTTGAGCACGCTCCGGGAGAGAGCGCAGGACAGGAAGGCCTGGCATGCTATGGTACATGGGGTCATGAAGAGTTGGACATGACTGAACGACTGAACAACAACAAGTCAATATGAAGCAGATTGTGGAGGGTTGGATACCCATAAGAACACCGCCACTGCAAATCTAACCCCAGAAAAGACAGCCAGTGTTGGGGGAAGTACAGTACACCATTCACCCCGGCCTTAGTAGCCAATTATTTGTCCTACTTCCAGAAAGGTAGTTGTGTCAGTCTGCTGCAGCAAAAACAACAGCACCTTCAAGGCTAACAAATGTATTGTGGCATAAGCTTCTGTGGACTAGAGGCCACTTAATCACTATTGTTTCTAGTAGACAATAAGGTTCAGCTTTCTTGGGCCCTGCTCACAGAGGCAAAATAACCATGTGCCTTTTGTGGCTTTACAGGGGAGCCACAGAAGTGTATTGAGACTTCTCAATACACTTCCCTTTCTCTCCAACCCATGACACCAATGCTGCACCGGGGCATAAGACACCAGCTGCAGCGATAATCACAGCTGGCATCTTTTGCACTGGCTGGCACCATTTTGAAAGAGTTACTCTGAATCTTGTATTGCCAGCAGCTTCTTAAAAAACATACTCCTGAGTATACCAGAGTCTTTCCCTGCAAGGTGCCAGAATTAAATTTACAACTGTAGACTCCTGGGCAATGCGAGACATGACAGTTTCTTACTGAGATCTATGAGCTCAGCCTTCCTAAATCCAGGTGCCCTCTAGATGTGATGGACTGCAACTCCCACCATCCCCAGCCAGCATGGGCAACATCTGGAGGGCACCAGATTGGGGAAAGCTGGGCTAGCCCATTCTCGATAGAACACATCTTTATTGTTGTGCAGCCTTGTATTTAAGCGCTGGCCTAGTAGCCATAGACAGGAAGGGATTACATGCAGTCAAGTGCATGTAAGTCTATGCAAGTCTGGCCGAAGTGGGACGGAGTGCTCCACCTCTCCTCTGCAAACAGCACAGAAATTCAATGGCCTGCTGCAAGAGAGATGGAGTTCTCTGTCCCTCATATGCCTGCTCACAGCAAGCGACTAAGGGCACAATCCTATGAATGTTTATACAGAAAAAAAGTCCTACAACTCCCAGCATTCCCCAGCCATCCATGCTGATGGGGAATGCTTGGATTGCAGGACTTTTTTCTGTCTAAACATGCATAGGATGGCACCCTAAAAGCTTTTTCAGGTGAGTAATTGCTGAGGTCCTGTTTACAAGGCTGGTTCAGTGCATTATTTATTCAAGATATAATTTTGTTATCTAAAAAGAATACAAACAAATACCCCTCTTTGAATTTCCAACTTTCATTTAAAAAAAATTGCTTATGCCACCAAGGAGGCTGTAGTTTTACCATTGTGAAGTGCAAAACATTGTTTAGAGTGCAATCCATAGGAGATTGCAAGCTCTCTGTCTATCCAAAGTCCTCTGGCAAGACTTAGACAGGGCAGGAGGAACAACAGAGATGACTTTGCTTCCATTCCTCACTTTAAAAAACATTTCAGAAGGACAGCCTCTGAGCCCATCTAGCTGACTTATTGGCAGTGGACAGGCACAGTGCCACAGAGGCTGTAGGATCCTGTGGATCTATGCCTCTCCCCTCCCCTCCTACCATCCTGCCTTTTTGCCCACCCCACCCCCCAGCTCTTCCAAGGTAGCAAAAGCCACCACGGTACTTTCTGTGGAAGCTGTGAGGGGATGGGAGGGGGAATAGTGATCCTATACACACCTTGACTATACACGCCTTGCAATCCTATACACTATTTCCAGAGGCAGTCATGTGAATCTGTTTCAGCTAAAACGAGTCTTATGGCACTTTAAAAACTAACAGGCAAGGTGTAAGTTCATTGAAGTTGTGTTTAGGCTTGTTATTCCCCCTCCCACCTCTCACAGCTGCCCCCTCACAATGGGAGTAAGTCCACAGAACTAAATGAGACTTACTTCTGAGTAGGCATGCATACATTTGCACTGTAAGTAGCTTTAATTATATCAGACTATTTAGATTTTTTGCTGTTTCACATTGATTTATGGGAGGCCCTCCACTGTAGCTTTGCTCCCTCACCATAAAATGCCTGGCTACAGGCCTGATCTTGGGACTGAAATGATGAGTGCTGCTTTTAGAGGGCAGGGACAGTCTTTACAATGACCTTATTATAATGAGTCCACTGTGTATGTATTCTGCAATATTCTAAAACTTCAAATTGCAGGAGGATTAAGATATTCCCCCCTCCATATTTTCTTCCATTTTAAAAATGTATGGTCTTTGACCTGAAGGCTGCTTCAATTTGAGCCTGTCTGGGCATCACAATGGCAGCTGAGACGCTCTCTCCTCTGTATCTCGACAGCTTTAGGTCAATGGTAAAGCACATGCTTTGCATATAGAAAGATTCCTGTTTGACACCTTGGAGAGCTGCTGCCAGTAGACCAAGCTAGGTAGACCAATGCTCTGACTTGGTGTAAGGCAGCTCCTAACAGAGGCACATTTGATGGGAACACGAGAAAGGGCCTTTTCAGTGGCTGCACCCAGATTTTGGAATTCCATCCCTCGGGAGGTTTGCCTTGCCCTATCTTGGATGGCATTCCACAGGGGCAGGGCAAAAACCTTTCTTTTTTGGCTGGCTTTCAGACTAGCAGATGGCTGGGTTTAATTGTACATTTTCTGTTGCTTGCAGATATGCTGGTGTGGTCTTTGTTTTTAAGGGCTATTTCATGACTGCATTATTTTTATGGTGCGTGTTTTCTAGGCTTTAGTATGTGTTTTGACGCATTTTTTTTTTGTTACAATTTCCAGAGGGTAGTCTGTGAGTCTGTTTCAGCTAAAACAACAAGTCTTATGGCACCTTAAAAACTAACAAAGCTATTCTGGCAGAATAAATGTGTTTGTCTTTGTCTTTACGGTGCCATAAGACATGTTGTTGTTTCTTTCTGTTGTTAGCCACCTTGAACAATATTTTGTTGGAAAGGCTGGACAGAAAGAGTATCAATCAGTCAATAAAATTGTAGCCCTCTCCTCCCACAACTCCGAAGAGAAAGATGGCACGGGTGGGGTTGCCTCGGGGAACAATTCCTTCTTTCCAATTCACTACCATAAGGCGGCAAAGGCAGAGACAGACAGAGAAACACATCAACAGGAATGTGCATTTAAATGCCTGTAACTTCTTTCCTCCCCAAAAAAGGCCATAAGGCTTTCTGAAGGACTTTAATCTCCCCCTTGAGTAAAGGTTTTGAATTCCTGAGACTAAAAGATAAGCTAAGGGAAAGTTGATTCCCAAAGGCAAAACAAGGTATTCCCTACACCAGCCTTCACCAACCTGGCACCCTCCAGTTGTGTAGGGCAGAGGTGGACAGGTGGCCTGTTTTACTGATGACAGTCCTCTGTTTTGAGAGCTGTCAGAGGACAGTCCTCTATTTGAAAGCATCCTCTATTTGAAGGGCTGTCCAGTCCAAATCCAGTTTACACTTAAAAACCATCAAAAGGGGGAGCAGGGGCCTTGAAGTTGCCCATCCACAGCACCTGGGCAGCAGCCTGAGCAGTCACACCAGTGACTTGGTCATCTCACTGTGGTGCGATGTATTGTATTTCTATTTAAATTACAGTTATTTCTAAATTTGCATCTTTAATATAAATTAAGATAATGAAGCTGAAGCTCCAATATTTTGGCCACCTAATGAGAAGAGAAAACTCCCTGGAAAAGACCCTGATGCTGGGAAAGACTGAAGGCAAAAGGAGAAGGGGACGGCAGAGGATGAGATGGCTAGATAGCATCACGGATGCAATGAATATGAACTTGAGCACACTCTGGGAGAGAGCGCAGGACAGGAAGGCCTGGCGTGCTATGGTCCATGGGGTCACGAAGAGTCGGACACGACTGAACAACAACAACAAACATATGCAAATGTTGTGCAAATTGGTGTTGTCTTTGGCCCTATTTTTGGGGTGATGCGTTTCCTCTTTTTCGGCAGTGCATAAGTGGGCACCCTAGCTGAACTGCCACTGCCATCATTTACAGTCCAACACATCTGGAAGGCACTGGGTTGGGAAAGCTGCCCTATACACACACACACACACACACACACACCAGCATTATCTGCCTATGCGTGTTGCGCTAGTTACCACCTCATCTGATTAAGGAACACAGTGGAAGAAAAGTAGACCCCCTCCCGTAGAGCATGGAGACCAGAACCACACCGAGTAGCCATGCCCCCAAAGTCATTCCCCCCTTCTAAAGGCTGAAATGCGTTTTCTTAAGGCTTAGTTACTAGCAATAAAAACTTTAAGCTAAAATATGCTGGTATTTTTGGCTCTGCCCCTTTTTCCTTTTTCTTCACCCACCACTGGAATGTGGCTCCTGAGAGCTTTTCTGGAACTGAATTTGGCCCTTGGGCTGAAAGAGGTTCAACAACCCTGCCCTACAGGCCGTGTATACCCAGGTAGGGTTGCAAGATATCCCTTATTTTAAAACCATCATATCACAGAACTTACTAACAGAAGAAGAACAGAAGAAGAGCCCTCCTGGATCAGACCAGGGGTCCATCTAGTCCAGCATTTTGTTCACACAGTGGCCAACCAGCTGTTAACCAGGAACCCACAAGCAGGGCATGAGTGCAACAGCACCCTCCCACCCATGTTCCCCAACAACTGCTGTACATGGGCTCACTGCCTCTGGTACCAGAGGTAGCACAGAGCCATCAAGACTAGTAGCCACTGATAGCCTTTTCCTCCAGGAATTTGTCCAATTCCCTTTTAAAGCCATCCAAATTGGTGGCTATCACTACATCCTGTGGTAGCAAATTCCATAGTTTAACTTAATGGATGTTCTTAATTTCAGATGCCACAGCCAAAGCCAAAATCCAGGTTCAGCATCATCAGATACATGCCAAAGCCAACAGCCCCTGTAGGAGGCCCAGTGCCAACCCCTGGAGGCTCAGAAGAACATAAAAAGAACCGTGCTGGATTAGAATAAGAGCCCATTTAGTCCAGCATTCTGTTCACACAGTGGCCAACAAGCAGAACACGAGTGCAATAGCGATTTCCTACTTGTGTTCCCCAGGAACTGGTTTACAACCTCAGATCCTGGCCCTGCCACTCCATCTCCATGCTTTTGCTGTCTGTTCCCCAGGCTTCTCCAAGCAGGAACAAGAGTGAGGATCTGGGGTAGAACCCAACCTAAGTCCTACTTAGAATAGACCCATTGAAACGAACAGGACTTTGGTTAGTCATGACTAACTTCAATTCCATTCACTTCAGTGGCTCTGAACTCTAAGTAGGACTTATGCTCTAAGTAGGACTTATGCAGGTTTTTACCCCTGGAGTAGCATCCTCTACTTGCCTTGAGCTCTCCCTCTGTGAGGATGTGTGGACTGGTCCCATGGAAGAGGGCAAATGAATGGGCAGTGATGACAGTGGCAAGGTGGTGAGCCCACTCAAAGAGACCCTAGGACACACAAAATCCTAGAACCCGCACTAGCCACAGCTCAAAAAATCTTTTATCTGTGAAATACTGATGTGGTGATGATTACATTAAAATCTGAAGGGTACAAGAAATGTGCCCTAAACTCTCCCAAGTCAGGTAACCTTGTAAAGCTAATTTTCCATGATAATGATGTAATGGGCTGAAATGTATTTTAATCTCCATTTGGTGCTTAATATGTGTTATAAGGCTTGTTGCAAAAAAATTTTTTTACAGTGGGCTAGAATTTAGGCACAAAAGGTTATACAAGTTAGCTTTCATTTTTCCCAGTCCCCTTGACTAAAAGATTTACATGCTTAGACAACAGAGCTGAATCAGCCTTTTAAAAAAAAGGCCATAAAAAGGGGTTCTTGGAAGCAGAATGCAGCAAATGCTCCACAGTGTGTAACCGATGCGAAAATGTTTCTTTAATACTGTTAAAACAGTATTTGCATGACACACTCAAAATTTATGGGCATCAGCTCCCTTGCCCAATTAGATTATTTTGGAACGTCCTGAAAAGAAAGCAAATTGATTTTTTTTTTAAAGCAAGCGGTTTTATGCTAGGAAAACACACAGTTTTTGTAGTCTCTAGTAAATTAATCTGATAATTGGTTCACTGCTGCAGCCCGCATGCCTGTTTTGCAAACACGGGCTTCCTCAAGTATTATCACTGGCATTCAGGTAGCACCATGGTGTGCAAAACACAATGGTACATTAAGGGTGCAATCCTATGCACGTTTAGACAGAAAACAGTCCTACCACTCCCAACTTTCCCCAGCCATTCATGCTGGTGCGGAATGATGGGATTGTAGGACTTTTTTTTGTCCAAACATGCATAGGATTGCACCCTAACTTGCAAAAGTAGACTACAGTTTTGCTGTCCTTAGCCCAACTATAACTTGTGCTTGCACAGGACAGAACCATAGGGCTGTCAAGCAGAGAGAGGCCAGGCAACACTCCTCTAGGGCCAGGTTAAGCTCAGAACTGCTAGTTGCTGATTCATGGAGTTGTATCTTAGTGACTTTGTATTAGCAGAAATATTTTATGACTTTTTATAGGTCTCTTTGGGCCTCAAAAATCATGAATATGTAGGTTATAAATATTTGTAATAAATAAATAATTCCTACAGGGATATTTCTTAAAATCTATCTCACCAAAGGCACAGAAGGAGGAACAAAAGCACCAAGAAAGAAGCAGGGAGAATATCAAATGAGCATAGGACTACCTCCATTTTCCCCTGGTCCTGCTCCTATGCCTAACAGCAGCCTAACACAGTGAAATATAGAAGCTGAAGCTTCCTCCACCATTTGTGTCCATGCCAGGAAAAAGCTACACTTGCTAAGTATCAGGCTGCACTTAAACTCACCACAGCAGGTCCTGGGCGGGGTGGGGGGTGGGGGGAATGCATGTTCACCAATAGCAGAAGAGACTAGCCTATCAAAGAAGAAATCTGCACCACCAACACAACCTGGATATTTCTTTGCTGTAGAGGCAGGTCTTCTTGAACAACACTTAAAAAAATTTAATTAATTTATATGGATCTTTTTGTCCATTACAGAACCCACAAAGCAGGTTATGACATATTACAGACATGTTTCTTCTATGATTCTTCTTGCTAGGCAACTACTGTGGGCATGGAAGAACCACCACTGATTTGTTCTACATGAAAATGAGTTTAGCACTTTATTTAGTTGGATAGAGAGCAAAAGACATCAACGTCTATTGCAGCCCTTCCCAATCTGTAGATGTTTTGGACTACACCTCCCAGTACCCAATTGGTCATGCTGACTGGGGCTGATGGGAAGTGAAATCCAAAACATCTGGAGGGCACTAGGTTGGGGAAAACTGATCTATTTGCTCTAGTGATGGGCATGCCCCACTAAAGAAAAGCCATAACACATGTGTTTCTACCACCCAATGCACATATAATGCACCCAATGCATCTCATGTTGCATAAACATGAGATGCAACCACATGAAATGCACACTGATTCAGCTCAGTAATTTCACTTACTTGCATATCTGTCCCTTCATAGATGGAACAATTATAAGAACATCTAATCATCTGAACACAGCCAGCAAGTTAATGGCACAGCCAAGCATAGTAGCTAATGTAAATCCAAGAGTATTGCTATGTACCAAATCAGATTTAAACCACATCTCAGGAGACTCAATTCCTATTCCCAAGAATAAGGATTTTCAAACAGGGACTCTATTAAGTCTATCACAGTTTAAGGATGCAAACCCATGCATTTTTAGACAGAAAAAGTCCTACAGCTATCAGCATTCCCCACCCAACTCGGTGCGCAATAGATGTGACTACAATTCCCATCATCCCACTGGGCATGGCTAGCAAATGCTGGGAGTTGTAGAACTTTTTTGGGTCTAAACATGCATAGGATTGTACCCTTAAACAGCCTTCCCCAACCTAGCACCCTCCAGATGTGTTGGGCTACAACTCCCATAATCCCTAGCTTGCATGTCCAATGGGATGATGGGAGTTGTAGTCCAGCATGTCTAGAGGGCACCCAGTTGGGGAAGGCTGTTTTCTCAGCGCATGAACAGGTGGAGTGACTAATACATTCCATAAATCTCTAGAGCTGATCTTCTTTCCCCAGGTCGCTCAATGCATTCTTTAAGCTTTCATCTCAAGAATGTTGTTGCAGACCAGACTATTTAGCCTAGAACAGAGCAGTTCATTTTCTGTATTCTTCCACCAAACACGGACTTCTCACTTAAATAAATAAATAAATACAGTTCCAATAGCAATGGGGCATATGACATCTGCAGCCTGAATGGAAATTAGGACCGCCCCCCTCCTGCTGAACAGAATGGGGGAAGACATTTTCCATCTGCTCATGTATAAGCATTAGCTATTACTATGTCAACAAATCCCCTTAATAGAAACCACTTCTTATCATATACAGATGTTTGGGGGGGCTGAATACTGTAGTACAAGATTAAACACTTTAATGTCAACATGTGTGCCATGAACAATGGTACCATTGTGTAGGCACCATGAAGCCAGAGCTGAAAGGAAGATGGATTCAATTATCTCTTGAGCTGTCGTGTGTTCTTTGCAAAAGGAATCAAATGCCAGAAAACTATAGTCTGTGCAATCCTGAGGTAGCCATCCCCACATTTACCCCTTCAAAGTACTGCATTCGCAAGACATGTCTTTCCAAGCTTACATCAGAAGACTCATGTTGAATCACCAAGTATCCCAGAACCTCCCTAAAGCAATGGGAAATGATGGGATTACGTAAGGTTGGACGCCACCACATCCTGCTATCCCATATGTTGTTCAGGAAGTCTATCAATATTAAGAATTTTTACAGTTGCGCAGGAAAAACATTGGAAAGCTCACAAATAATGGTGTTAACATGTCAAACGGTATCTCCATTATGAATCTCCATTACAAATTTGTACAACATTTGCATGAACAAGAACAAAACACCGGACATTGGATGCTAGAGCAGAGGATACAAAGCTAAACGAGAAAGTGTAAACACAATAGAAGACAGGAACACACAGGCATGGTTCCAGGTTTGGGGGGGGTCCTGAGCAAGCTGCCCTCAGTGAGCACCATGAGTGCCTGCCACCACTGGGGCCTCTCAGCTCCCAACCTGTAACAGTGCCAGCCTTAGCACTGGGTATGCCCACCAAGGGTGGTTGCTGGCTGTCTGGCAGCAGAAGCACTACCAGGGCCAGCAGCAACTGCACCACTCAGGGGCCAAAGTGGTGGCTGAAGACTGTGGTGGGGGCTTCTCATGGGGCCCAATATTAGTAGGCACTGGGCCTGGGAACACAATCCAAAATTATCTGCATAAAACGGAGTGCTAGGCCATAAGCCAGCCTTCCCCAACCTGAACACCCTCCAAATGTGTTGGATTACAATTCCCATCATCTCCAGACATGCTAGGAGTTGTAGTCTAATATGTCTGGTGGGCACCAAGTTGGAGAAGGATGCTATAATCCAAGGAAGAAAAAAAACGGGGGGGGGGGAGTCCAAACAAAACGGTGGAAAACAAATTCCTTATTTTATACTAGGTTTCAATTTATTACAAGGCCGAAAACAATACGAGATGTTCTGGGTCAGAAAACAGGGGTAGGAGACGGGAGTAGGGTGGGGGGAAAAGCAAATACCACTTTTGCGTAGGAAGTATCATCACATGTAAAATAGTAGATAATAAAACTGCTCAACTCTGGACTGATTAGGTCCAGCCAGCACCTTGTGCACTCTGCTCGTCCTCACAATTCCCGAGTTAAAGAACCCAGGCATTGCCACCGTGACATGCAAAGCAAGCAGCCCACAGAGAGAGAAAGAGAGAGAGACTCAAAGGCAATTTAAGCCTCACATATAGGCCAGTTTCTCAAATGCCTCTTGGAACAAATCTGAAAGTGTATTCTTTTATTATTATTTTTCAATGCTTCTTTCATGCTCAATAAGACAAGGGTAAAGGGGTGGGGGGAGTTTGCTCCTAAGGTGATTGTTTTTGAATTCATGTAAGTTTAATTTATCTTTCCAGGAGAATTCCCACCACCTCCTCAAACTTGCCCTTCTGTTCTTTATTACTGTGTGCATATTAGAAAGTTAAAGTTACAAATGCAACAGACTCCCAAACCTTTGCAAAAAGCTGTCTTCAAGGGCCAACTGGATTCCAGACTGGTACAGCTGGTTTAAGGTATTTCAGAAGTAAATGAAATCAAATGAGAATTTATAATCCTTCCTGAGGTCTGGATTCCATCAAACTTAACTCATTAGGAATTAAGGTGCAGGTGCAGCTAAATAAAGCATTGTTCTGTTTCCCTTAATACTATAAGATCCACATCTTGAGTTCAGAATAAAAGTCCTTCAAAAGCTCAAGCATATAGAATGCATACATCCATCAACTGGCAACACTTAAAGGAAAGAGATTAGGTGAAGGAATCGTCTAATGGCTTATTGCTATCAGAGGAATGTTCTCTTTCTCAAACTGATGCTGACTAGATAAGTTGTCTTGGGAAAACAAGGCACCTTATCCTGCAAAAGTTTCTTAATATTATTTCTGTAGCTTTTCCCTCTCAACCTCTAAATCTCTACACACCTGCTCTGGCTTTTTTTAAAAAAAGCATTTCAGCTTCCTATGCAGTCTTCCTTAACCTGGTACCCTCCAGATGCTGGCTGGGGATGACAGCCATGGTAGTCCAACACATCTGGAAGGCACCTGGTTGGGCAAGGATGCTGGAAGGTTTTGCTGTCTTTCAAACTTTGATGCCACAATGTTTTAGATCGGGCAAAGTACATGTGATATGGGAGACCTATGATTAGTATCCTAACATAGGGTTGTTGTTGTTTTTAACACAAATGAACTATGAATTTAATTGGAGTAATGCTTAACCCCTTCCTCTTAGGGCTCTTTTATTTAAAAATCAAAATCACTACGCACCATAAGTATGAGACTATCTAGGAGAGTTATTTAGACTGGAAAAGAGTTCAGCAAGGTTGTCAAATCTTTCAGTCCCAGGGCCAAATTCAATTTTGGAGAAGCTTAGAGGGAGGGGGGGAAGAGAGATTCCAGTTGTGGGTGGGGCTGAATGCCAAAGGGGAAGTGCTAGACTCAAAAGGGGTGGAGCAAAAAAAAAAAAACACCTTAGGACACAATCCTATGCATGTTTAGAGAGAAATAAAGTTCTTCAACTCCCAACATGCCCCAGCCAGCCATGTTGGCTGGGGTGTGCTGGGAGTTGAAGGGCTTTTTTCTGTCTAAGCATGCATAGGATTGCATCCTTGGCCTATTTTATTTATTTATTTATTTATTTATTTCTATACCGCCCAATAGCCGAAGCTCTCTGGGCGGTTCACAAAAACTAAAACCAAACAACACACAATAAAACAATTTAAAATATATAGAACATTAAAACCACAATATAACAATACAACCACAATAAAACCTAGCAGCAGTACAGGAGTTTAAAATACAGATTTAAAACAGCAAAGATAAAAATTTAGAAAGCTAAAATGCCTGGGAAAATAAAAAGGTCTTCACATGGCGCCGAAAGGAGTACAATGTAGGCGCCAGGCGAACCTCACTAGGGAGCTCATTCCAGAGCCGGGGTGCCACAACAGAAAAAGCCCTCCTCCTAGTAGCCACCCGCCTCACTTCCTTTGGCAGGGGCTCACGGAGAAGGGCCGCTGACTATGATCTTAAGGTCCGGGCAGGCACATATGGGAGGAGGCGATCCTTCAGGTAACCTGGCCCCAAGCCGTTAAGGGCTTTGAATGTTAACACCAGCACTTTGAATCGGGCCCGGAAATGGACCGGCAGCCAGTGCAGCTGGAAAAGTACTGGCGTAATATGAGCTCGCAGGCCAGTCCCTGTTAACAATCTTGCTGCCCTATTTTGGACCAGCTGAAGTTTCCGGACCGTTTTCAAAGGCAGCCCCACGTATAACGCATTGCAGTAATCCAGACGAGAAGTTATCAGAGCATGGATAACTGTAGCTAGGCTATCTCTGTCCAGATAAGGGCGTAGTTGGTATACCAGCCTAAGCTGATAAAAAGTGCTCCGTGCCACTGAGTTCACCTGTGCCTCAAGTGACAGTTCTGGATCCAAGAGCACCCCCAAACGACGAACCTGATCCTTTAGGGGGAGTGCAACCCCCTCCAGAACAGGTTGATTATCACCTAGCCGGGCAGACGAACCACCCACTAACAGTACCTCCGTCTTGTCTGGATTGAGTTTCAGTTTATTGGCCCTCATCCAGTCCATTACCGTGCCCAGGCACTGGTTCAGAACAGCCACTGCCTCACCTGGTTTTGATGAGAAAGAGAGGCAGAGCTGGGTGTCATCCGCATATTGATGGCACCTCAGCCCACACCTCCGGATAACCTCCCCCAGCGGTTTCATGTAGATGTTAAACAGCATGGGGGATAGAATAGAGCCCTGTGGAACCCCATGGCACAATTGCCATGGCACAGAGCAATAACCCCCCAGCACCACCTTCTGGAATCGGCCATCCAAGTAGGAGCGGAACCACTGTAGTGCAGTGCCTCCAACTCCCAACCCAGACAACCTATCCAGAAGGATACCATGGTCGATGGTATCGAAAGCCGCTGAGAGGTCCAGGAGAATCAACAGGGTCGCACTCCCCCTGTCCCTCTCCCGGCAGAGGTCATCCCACAGGGCGACCAAGGCAGTTTCCGTTCCAAAACCAGGCCTGAAGCCCGATTGAAATGGATCTAGATAATCCGTTTCATTCAAGAGTGCCTGGAGCTGTCCTACAACCACCCGCTCAAGCACCTTGCCCAGGAAGGGGATGTTGGCCACTGGCCTATAATTGTTAACATCCTCTGGGTCCAGGTTAGGATTTTTCAGGAGTGGTCTAATTACTGCCTCTTTTAAAGCAGCAGGCACCACTCCCTCTCTCAAGGAGGAATTTACAACCTCCTGGACCCAGCCGGACAACCCCTCCTTATTTGATTTAATAAGCCATGAAGGGCAAGGGTCAAGCACACAAGTGGTCAATCGGACTTGGCCAAGCACCTTGTCCGCATCCTCAGGCCTCAGTAACTGAAACTCATCCAATAAAACTGGACCAGACGGTGCTCTGAACGCCTCTATCAATGGAACTGCATTAATGGTGGTGTCCAATTCATGACGAATCTGAGCGACTTTATCCTCAAAGTGCCGCGCAAACCCGTCACAGCGTGCTACCGAGGGTTCCACCGTCTCTCTCCCTGGCCCAGAATGTAACAGGCCGCGAACCACTCGGAAAAGCTCCGCCGGGCGACACTGAGAAGATGCAATGCTGGTGGAAAAGAACTGCCTCTTTGCCACCCTCACCGCCACAGAGTAGGCTCGATAGTGGGCTCTTACCTGTGTTCGGTCAGACTCAGCACAAGTTTTCCTCCACCTGCGTTCTAGCCGTCTCCCCTCTTGCTTCATTGCCCTCAGCTCAGGTGTATACCAAGGAGCTGGCCGGGCTCTGCTCAGAGGGAGAGGGCGCTTGGGTGCGATCGTGTCAACCGCCCGAGTCATCTCTGCATTCCACAGAGCGACCTGGGCTTCAACAGGAGCACCAGCCATACCAGCAGGAATTTATTTTAGCTTAAAGCTCTTACTGCTAGTAACTAAGACTTGGGAAAGACATTTCAATATTTTAGAGGGCGGGGGGAAGAACGCACAGAGTCTGGGAAACTACCAAATGATCAGCTCGGGGGGGGGGTGGCCATCTGGTAAACCCCGGACAACCAGGCTGGAATTGGGCTTTCAGCATCTGACCGTCTGTTTTGCTGCTCCTTTTTAGTAAATGGTTTTATTAGGCTATTTTACACACTGCGATAGGTCATAATGTTTTGTATCACCTGCAATTGGTTTGTGTTGTTTTTATATAAGGTTTTAAGGAGGATATCTTATGTGGTTTTTATATTTTTATATATTGTTCATATGGTTGTATTTTTATATTTTAATGCCATTAGCCACCTTGAACTGTCAGGAATGGGGTATACAGTTGTTGAAGAAATAATCCCCACCTTAACCTGAATTCGGTATTTGGGGTGTGAAATGGGTTTTCAAAACCCGGTTAAGATGGAAACCCCAGCTAGCGTTAACCATAATTAGTACTGGAACAGATCCAATGAAAAACTATGCTTGAAGCCAACAAGGGAAGGAAGAGGGGAAATCGCGCTGGGGAGGTGAGGAGAGTGAAGGATATAGTGTGTGTTCCCAAGACTGGCTCCAGCAAATCTTATTCTGGCTTAGGTGTTTTGTTTTGAAAGTGGATCCTAGATTCATGTGATAGATGGGGGACCAGATTCTGTTGCCTTTTAACCACCCAAGTAATACATGTATAAACTCCATGACTGTTCACAGACAAGTCATAGCAATGACCTGGGTAGGTACTGGCCTGCCACAAACCCAGAACCAAACACAAGCTGGTGGAGGAATGTTTTAAAGATTTGGGGTGTCCCTGTCTGTAGAAGCCTAGGTGGTGGATCTGCTGGGGCTTAATTCAGCATAATGCTCAATTAAAAAAAAAAACACAATCAAGCAATTTAGGGGATACTCTTTCATGAAATGGGAGTGCAGACCGTAATATCCATTGCAGAAACATTAATTATTGTATTTGTTTATTACATTTCTATGCGGATGACATGCAGCTCTACCTCTCGTTCAAATCTTCACCAAGGTTGGCCATAGAATCCCTGTCCAAATGTCTGGAGACGGTGAGTGGCTGGATGGGGAGGAACAAGCTGAAGCTGAACCCTGACAAGACCGAGGTACTTTTGGTGGGACACAAGAGGAGGTTGGGGGATGCTGACCTGGTGTTGAATGGGGTACGGCTACCCTTGAAAGACCAAGTCCGCAGCTTGGGAGTCATCTTAGTCTCCCAGCTGTCCATGGAGGCTCAGGTGTCAGCTGTGAGCTGGACAGCACTATACCAACTCCATTTGATATGGTGGCTGCACACCTACCTTCCGGACCATCTGCTCCCATCGGTAGTACATGCCCTGGTCTCCTCTCATTTAGACTACTGTAATGCGCTCTACGTGGGGTTACCCTTGAAGACGGGTCAGAAGCTGCAGCTGGTACAGAATGCGGCGGCTCGCCTGATTAAAGGCAGCCGCCGGCGAGATCACATCACTCCAGTGCTGAAGGAGCTGCACTGGCTACCAGTTGTTTTCCGGGCCAAATTCAAGGTGTTGGTTTTGACCTTTAAAACCCTATACGGTTCCAGCCCAACCTATCTCAAGGAGTGCCTCCAGCAACACCAGACAGGCCGCTCAACAAGATCAGCCTCGGATGGCCTTCTCTGTCCCATCAGCCAGGACAGCTAGGCTGGTGAGGATGAGGGAGAGGGCCTTCTCTGTAGTGGCTCCCACTCTGTGGAATTCCCTCCCTAGGGAACTCCTCCATGCCCCCTCTTTAATGAGCTTCCGCAACGCATTAAAAACATGGTTGTTCAGGCAGGCATTTGGGGTGGGCTAGGGTGATTTAAGAAATGTGATGTTTTTAATGTTGAATTTTATTGTACGAACTGTTTTTATTGTTGTACATTGCCCAGAGTGGCTGGGTGACCAGCCAGATGGGCGATTAATAAATATAATTAATAAATAAATACCACCCAATAGCCAAAGCTCTCTGGAAGGTTCACAAGATGCTTTATTAAATAAGTGGAAAGCATGTAGGTCAGGGGTAAGTGGTGCCCACTCATACTTCTAAGTCTGCTACCCCTGCTTTGTACTCAGTCTTTTGGGCAGCCATTTTGTGGTGGTGCCCAGGAAAATTTCACAAATTGCCAAATGGGCCCATGGGCCCCCAAAAGTTGCCTAGCCATGATGTATGCCATCGCATAAGCATAACAAAACCAAGTGGTTACTTATATCCAGGTAGCTTCCCTGTTTAGCTGGGATGTTGTTTGGATGCTGTTTGACAAATAAGGTCTAAAACAGCTTCTGCCATCTCCTCCCCTCCCCACCCCCAGGAATGCCCTGTTTTTACCCTCTCCATGCTCCGTTTACGAGCATGGAAATGGTAGCAGCATGGATAGAACCATGCCAGCTACAAGGGGGTGAGGAGCATGGTTTCTGGGACTGACAACCTCAGTTCCCAGAAACCAAAAAATCCTATGGCCGTCTAGACAGTGTCTAGTGGCCATAGGCCCCTTCATGGATCATTGCCTTGTTGTGGCGAAGGGGCTTGCATAACTCAGTGAAGCCATAAGCTATGCCGTGCAGGGCCACCCAAGACGGACAGGTCATGGCAGAGAGTTCTGACAAAATGTGGTCCACTGGAGAAGGAAATGGCAACCCACTCCAGTATTCTTGCCAAGAAAACCCCATGGAACTTATCACAAGGCTAAAAGAGATGACGCCGGAAGATGAGCCCCTCAGGTCGGAAGGTGTCCAATATACTACTGGGGAAAAGCAGAGGGTATTTCCAAGTAGCGCCAGAAAGAGTGAACCGGCTGGGCCAAAGCCGAAAGGACACTCAGCTGTGCATGTGTCTGGTGGTGAAAAGAAAATCCGATGCTGTAAAGAACAATATTGTTTAGGAACCTGGAATGTCAGATCAATGAATCAGGGTAAGCTGGAGGTGGTCAAACATAAGATGGCAAGACTGAACATCGACATCTTGGGAATCAGTGAACTAAAATGGACAGGCATGGGCGAATTTAATTCAGGTGACCATTATATCTACTATTGTGGGCAAGAATCCCTTAGAAGAAATGGAGTAGCACTCATAGTCAACAAAAGGGTGGGAAAAGCAGTACTGGGGTACAATATCAAAAATGATAGAATGATCTCAGTACGAATCCAAGGCAAACCATTCAACATCACAGTAATTCAAGTCTATGCCCCAACCACTGAGGCTGAAGAAGCTGAGGTTGATCGGTTCTATGAAGACCTACAACACCTTCTAGAACTAACACCAAAAAAAGATGTCCTCTTCATCATAGGGGATTGGAATGCCAAAGTAGGAAGTCAAGAAATCACTGGGATAACAGGCGGCATGGCCTTGGTGTACAAAATGAAGCAGGACAAAAGCTAATAGAGTTTTGCCAAGAGAACACACTGATCATAGCAAACACTCTTTTCCAACAGCACAAGAGACGACTCTACACATGGACATCACCAGATGGTCAATCTCGAAATCAGATTGATTATGTCCTTTACAGCCAGAGATGGAGAAGCTCTATACAGTCAGACAAAACAAGACCTGGAGCTGACTGTGGCTCAGATCAGGAGCTGCTTCTTGCAAAATTTCGGCTTAAATTGAAGAACGTAGGGAAAACCACTAAACCATTCAGGTATGACCTAAATCATATCCCTTATGAATATACAGTGGAGGTGAGGAATAGATTTAAGGGATTAGACCTGATGGACAGAGTGCCTGAGGAACTATGGACGGAGGTCCGTCACATTGTTCAGGAGGCAGCAACGAAATCCATCCCAAAGAAAAAGAAATGCAAGAAAGCAAAGTGGCTGTCTGATGAGGCTTTACAAGTAGCTGAGGAAAGAAGGGAAGTGAAAAGCAAGGGAGAAAGGGGAAGATATATCCAACTGAATGCAGAGTTCCAGAGAATAGCAAGGAGAGACAAGGAGGCCTTTTAAAATGAACAATGCAAAGAAATCGAGGAAAACAACAGAATGGGAAAGACTAGAGATCTCTTCAAGAAAATCGGAGATCTCAAGGGAACGTTTTGTGCAAAGACGGGCATGATAAAGGACAAAGAAGGCAGGGACCTAACAGAAGCAGATGAGATTAAGAAGAGGTGGCAAGAATACACAGAAGAACTATACAGGAAAGATCTGAATGTCCCTGACAGCCATGATAGTGCGGTCACTGAACTTGAGCCGGACATCCTACAGAGTGAAGTCAAGTGGGCCTTAGGAAGCATTAGTAACAACAAAGCTAGTGGAGATGACAGTATTCCAGCTGAGCTATTTAAAATCCTAAAAGATGATGCTGTTAAAGTGCTGCATTCAATATGCCAACAAATTTGGAACACGCAACAATGGCCGCAAGACTGGAAAAGGTCAGTTTACATTCCAATTCCAAAGAAGGGCAATGCCAAAGAGTGTTCAAACTACCACACAATTGCGCTCATTTCACATGCCAGCAAGGTGATGCTCAAAATCCTACAAGCTAGGCTTCAGCAGTATGCGAACCGAGAACTACCGGAAGTACAAGCTGGGTTTCGAAGAGGCAGAGGAACTAGAGATCAAATCGCAAACATTCGCTGCATCATGGAGAAAGCAAGAGAATTCCAGAAAAACGTCTATTTCTGCTTCATTGACTACGCTAAAGCCTTTGATTGTGTGGATCACAACAAACTGTGGCAAATTCTTAAAGTGATGGGAGTACCAGACCACCTTACCTGTCTCCTGAGAAACCTGTACGAGGGTCAAGAAGCAACAGTAAGAACCAGACATGGAACAACCGAGTGGTTCAAAATTGGGAAAGGAGTACGACAAGGCTGCATATTGTCACCCTGCTCATTTAACTTATATGCAGAGTACATCATGAGAAATGCCGGGTTGGATGAATCAGAGGTCGGAATTAAAATTGCTGGGAGAATTATCAACAACCTCAGATATGCAGACGACACCACCCTAATGGAAGAAAGCGAAGAGGATCTAAAGAGCCTCTTGTTGAGGGTGAAAGAGGAGAGTGCAAAAGCTGGTTTGAAACTCAACATTCAAAAAACTAAGATCATGGCATCTGGCCCCATCACTTCCTGGCATATAGAAGGGGAAGAAATGGAAGCAGTGACACATTTTACTTTCTTGGGCTCCAAGATCACCGCAGACGGTGACTGTAGCCATGAAATTAAAAGACGCTTGCTCCTTGGGAGGAAAGCTATGGCAAACCTAGACAGCATAGTAAGAAGCAGAGACATCACCTTGCCGACAAAAGGTCCGTCTAATCAAAGCTATGGTTTTCCCAGTAGTAATGTATGGCTGTGAGAGCTGGACTATAAGGAAGGCTGAGCGCCGAAGAATTGATGCTTTCGAACTGTGGTGCTGGAGAAGACTCTTACGGGTCCCCTGGACTGCAAGGAGGTCAAATCAGTCAATCCTCAAGGAAATCAACCCTGAGTGCTCATTGGAAGGACAGATACTGAAGCTGAAGCTCAAATATTTTGGCCACCTAATGCGAAGAGAAAACTCTCTGGAAAAGACCCTGATGCTGGGAAAGACTGAAGGCAAAAGGGGAAGGGGACGGCAGAGGATGAGATGGCTAGATAGCATCACCGATGCAATGAATATGGACTTCAGCACGCTCCGGGACAGAGCAGAGGACAGGAAGGCCTGGCGTGCTATGGTCCATGGGGTCATGAAGAGTCGGACACGACTGAACGACTGAACAACAACAACAGTGGCCATACGATTGTTCTTACTTACTTACTTATTTACATTTTTATACCACCTTATCTGCCAAAACACCACCAAGGTGGTGTACAACCATTTAAAACAATAAGAACCTTGCAGCAATAAAAACAAGAACCATATAATTACAGCTATCTTTATACCAGCTAAACTTGAACCACTAGAACCATCGGCCCAAATCAAAGATTTTTAAATTATACCTGTCAAATAAAGCAGTTCATTATTTCTATAATATGGTTATAATATATGCAGTGGCATTGCAAGAGACATAAATTAGGCTCAATTACTTTAAGAAGAACAGGTTTGCCTATTTGTGATTTCGAACGTCCTCTTTACCTCCATAAATGGGTGTAGAAATGGATTTATTCTGTTGCTTAATGAAGGCCAACTGGATACGGACACAGATTTTCCTTCTTCTGAAAGCCTAGGTAGTTCAATCAAGTATAGATAAACATTTGCTATCCAGTTCACTGGAAAACAAAACAAAACACAGGTCTGCCCAAAAACTATCAGCCCTTGTTTCTAAAATGTCCTGGGTACTTAGTCTTCAAGTATATGTATAGTTCTGTATCCTTGCATTCAGAGGAATACAAATAGAAATCCATTATTTATACACACTCACACAAGGAGTCTTTAAACAATCCATAGTGCACCTTCACAAGGCCCATAAGAACATGATGATAATGGAGGAAGACTAAGGTCCTTTGGAGAACAAACACTGAACAACACTGAATATTTCTCTAGTTCTTCTGCACTACACAGCACATGTCATGAAGCAATATTTTAAGTAGAGAGATGGTTGCTAGCAAAAAGGACGCCTAGATGCTGTGTCACTGAGAGCCCGTAGTTTAAGGACATAGCAAGCTGCTACATCTTTTGTTCTTTTTCACTCTAGTGAAAGTCAATCTGGATTGGGAGACCAGTCCAGGGGGGAGGGGGAGCTTTAACCCTCCCCACCTGTTACGATCCCAATTCAGATTGGGGGGCCCACAGTCATAATTTATAGTGTCAAATAGTGACCCATTTAGTTTATTATGTCACTATTTTGCAATATACATTGCAGGTGTGGGGGGCCTGATCTAGACTGGAAATACAGCAGGAGAAAAAGGGTTAAAGTCCCCTTACTGCAACGTTAGGGTTCTGATCACGCCCCCTGCAACTGACTCCACTAGAGTCAGAAAGTACGAATGATGTAGCTGCTAGCCATGTCTTTAAAGTAATGTCTGTTTGGGGTCTGAGAATAGCATTAAGACACTACCTCTAGGTGCTAACTGCCACCTTACGGCCACCACATGTAAGCCACTTGAAAGGCTTCTTCCTCGTGGCTGCTCTGCGTGGCAGTAATATGGACCACTCAGCCAGTGGATTGCCTACATCATAATAGCTGGCAATGAGACGGACACACTCTATATGACATAGGTGACTATCTCCTTGGTGAGAAGTTTTCAACGGTTATGGGTACAAAGAGCAGCCACCAGACAAAAGCCTTTCCATAAGCCCATGTAAAGAGGAAAAAGGCAAAATCCAAGGTAGCGATTATTAGGAAAGGGATGAAAATAAAACTGCCAGTATTGTAATGCCTTTATACAAACTATGGTGCAATCACGTCTCATAAGAGGAGATTGCAGTGTTGCAGAAGGTGCAGAAAAGGGCAACCAAACTGACCAGAGGGATTGGAGAAACTACCTTGCATTGAAAGGTTATAAATATTTGGAGCGCTGCAGTTCAGAAAAAGGGCAAGTAAGAGGGACCATGATAGATGTTTATAAAATTATGCCTGGTATGGAGAAAGTGGAATATGGATAAGTTGTTCTCCCTCTCTCATAATACTAAAACCCAGGATCATTCCAATGAAGCTGAACATGGGGATATTCAAGACAGACAAAAGGATGCACTTCTTTACAGAGCCCAGAGTTAAACTTCAGAATCACTACCACAAGATGCAGTGGCAGCCACCAACTTAGATGGAGGCAATTCGTGGAGGTTAAGGCTGTCGATGGCTACTAGTCCTGATGGCTGCTTACTACCTTTCAGGATCAGAACGGCAGTTGCTGAGGAATAGCAGTTGCTTGTCAGCTTCCCATAGGCATTTGGTTGGCCACTGTGAGAAACAGACTGTCCATCTAGATAGCCTTTGGTCTTTTTATGTTCTTAATGTCATAAGGTAAGAATCTGGAGGTCGAAAAACAAGCAAACCAGAATAATGGTCTGTAATAACCACAATTTTTAAGAATTACTGGTGAAATAGATTCACATCTAGTGTTGTGAGGGTCCAGTCCTATGCATATTTAGACAGAAATAAAGTCCTTCAACTCTCAGCATGCCCCAGCCAGTTGTAGGACTTTTTTCTGTCTAAACTTGCATAGGATTGCACCCTGAATTACTGAATGAGACTAAATTCTAAAATATTTCAAGTTCCCTTCCACTACAGCTTATTACATGTATGTATATGAGTGTAATTAGGAGGCCCAGTGGTAATGTAGTTAAAATACAAGTGGGTGAATTTATAGTTTCCTCCAAAAGGAAACAACCAACCACTATTAGCTTAAGTTTTCCCTGTCTCAAATAAACATTTATTACTCCATGTACTTAACAGATCATGGAACTAAAGGTACATTTTCTCCCTTTAAAATAACCCCAGCCACTCTTCAGTAATGATTTTTTTTTCACTCATAATCAAAAAGAGGAACATAAACCCGCATGCAAATGTTTATAGGGCCACACTGGGGTCAGAAAAAGTGATGGGCAAGATATATATATATATATATATATATATATACCCTCAAAAGATCCCTCTGGGCTTATAACTTTATACTTTAAAACTGCTTTATAGTTTAAAACAAAATGAGATAAAGTGTGCAAGAATAAAATTCTCTGGGGACTATTTTTTGTGAATATGTTCCTTTTTTTTAGTGATAGCCAGAGTTAATTTTAAACATATTGAGAGAGACGCAAGAACTTCTCGCCTCACCTCAGACATACATACTCCATTTCTATTGAGCCTAGATGCAATCACAACTTCCAAACAACTGAAAAATTGGTACTTTTGAGTTCTTAATGATGTTCAGCAATCACCCTTCCAAAAAGAGAATGCCAACATATATTCCCTCTCACAGGCCTTGGGGGGTAGGCCTGTACTTGCTTACAAACAGCTGCCCAACCTGAAAAAGATACTCACCAAGAACAACAGACCTCACAACAGAGATACAGACACTGTGGTAAACACAGATGCCAACTCTGTTCCCTTATTTAACCTGGCCATCCACAACATCCAGGAAAACTACACTGAGTCCTCCAGTACTGGTGGACACTGAAGAACCCCTGGATGGGGTACTTGATGACCATACTTTCCCTGCAGAGTCTGAGGCGGAGGCCAAGCATCAAGCCAGAAGCACCAGAAGGTGGAGACACGGGCTGCCACCCGGAGGCAAAGCATGCACCTCAAGAACCGCAGTAACCTGGCTTTGTAGGGTAAGGCCTTTTCATGAGCAACAGCCTCCTCACAAGTAGGACTTTTACCAGAGGGCCTGTGATGAGGTGCAGCTGAGCCCTGGGAGGGGCTCTAGAGACTCTAGCTTTTTTAGCTCTCAGTTGGAACTTGAGAGTAGCTTAGCTTGTAGTGCCTTGAACCCTTGCTTCTAGGATCCTGTTCTGAGATAGATCTTTTGTGTGGCTGACTCTTGGACCCCTGCTTGGCTCTGCTTTTTGGACTGTGTTTGTATCTGACTGTTTATCGGTGTTTGGACCTTGACTGTGCCTCAGACCTTTCTATTGGAACTCTTCCTCTTGCCTGGTAATACTGTGCCTTTGACCACTGCCTGTGTAGTGTACTGGCTACTCCTGTCTTGAACCACTCTCCTGCTGAATGATACCTCTGCACTTGATGCTTTGCCTATTTACTGCCTTGCCATTGGATTTGCCCTTCAATTGTCTTAATGCAGAGTCTGATCCTGCCTGACCAAAGCACTGCCCTACTGTATTCTACATAGGACAAACAGATTAATTTCTATGCTAAAGATTAAATGGACAAGAACCTGAAATCAGGAATGGCAATGTTCAAAAACCACTGGAGGAACATTTCAACTTCTCAGGATGCTCTGCCAGTGACCTTAAGGTGGCCATTCTTGAACAAAGGAATTTCAAAAATAGATACCAATGCGAAATTGCTGAACTACAATTCATCAAAAGATTCAACTCTATTTCTTTGGCCTGAATAAGGACAAAGGTGTCTTCTTTTTAATCACACTATGTTTGTTAATTGGCTTGCTGTAGCAATGATGCCTATAGACAGTGTTTTATGAATGGCAATTGTTAAAGTAATTTTCACTGTCTGTACTTTTTGTATTTCAGTTCGCTCTAAAAACACAGTTTACATTCCCCACCCCCAGTATATGTATATAGATCTGCCAATTTGAAGTTAACATTTCATGCATCTGAAGTGGAGAGTGGGCAGGTTCGCATGCTCACAGAAAACATTTGGTAGATTGTGCCCATAAATATTTGAATAAACAAAAATGTTAACTGTCTAGCTGTTAGAATAAACAAATGTTAGATTTGAATTATGCAGAAAAGGGCAACTAAAATGATCAAGAGGCTGGAACATCTGGCCTATGAGGGAAGGTTACAACAGCTGGGATTGTTTAGCTTGGGAAAAAGGTGGGTATAGGGAGACATGATAGAGGTCTACAAAATGATGCATGGTGTGGAGAATGTGGATAGGGAGACATTTTTCTTCCTCTCTCATAATATTAGAACCTGGGGTCATCCTATGAAGCTGACCGGTGGGAGATTCAGGACAGATAAAAGGAAGTCCTTCACACAATGCATAGTTAAACTATGGAATTCGCTACCACAGGGTGTAGTGATGGCCAACAATTTGGATGGCTTTAAAAGGGGGTTAGATAGCCCTCTCCTCCAGGAATCTATCAATGGCTACAAGTCCTGATGGCTCTACGCTACCTCCAGTATCAGAGGCAGTGAGCCTATGTACACCAGTTCCTGGGGAACTTGGGTGGGAGGGTGCTGATGCACTCATGTCCTGCTTGTGGGTTTCCCATCAACAACTGGTGGGCCACTGTGCGAACAGAATGCTGGACTAGATATTCAGCTAACATTCTTGTTTATCCAAATATTTATGGGCACATTCCACCAAATATTAGTCAAAACCAAATCCCATTCCATCACTTCAAACACAGTTGCAACTAACTTTTGCTGGATTGTGGCTTATCTGTTTATATACTATGTAACTCGTATTTGTGAGAGACAGGTGTGGAGCCCTGGAATGTATTTAAAGTGTTAATGAGAAACCATGGTTTATTATTGGATCAATGAGCACTGCGCACACATGCTCCCTCTGCTCTTGCACCTCAATGCAGTGCTTCTGGGGTTTGATAACCATAGGTTCCTGTTACATCCAAACTAGGACGTAACTGTTTAAGCTTTAACTACAATCGCGGCTTGTAAAGCAGGATCAAACCACGGTCTAGAATCCTGGTTTGTAGTCAGAAAATAAACCACAGTTTCCCTGTTTAGATGTAATGGGAAACTTTGGTTTAACAAACCCCATGAAGTATTGCATTAAGTCACAAGAAAGAAGGAAAGGAAGGGAGAAGGGTGTATGTAGATGCTTCTGAGCATCTGAGATCAGTGGGATGGGCTTCCAGGCATGCTTGAGACCAAGACATTTTCTCAGAAATTATCAACTCTGTCTTATTAAATAGCATCCTTATTACAAGTAGATGACAAAAGGCAAAGATGAAGTCTTGAAGTCTGTTGGCGCTAACCATCCTTTGCCCCAATCTCACTTTCACATGAAAAGGACTTTGTCTTTCGCAGGCGATCTACTTTGTTCTAATATGTGCATATACAGAATCTTGCTTCACATTCCAAGCCTGAGAAGAAATTCCCTGGGAAACAATATGCAATTCACAGTATGTCCATGCATGACGAGGACAATATGTCCACGCATTCATATTCCAAATCAGGCAATTACTAGCTTTCGCAACCATGCTAGCAGAGAGCGGGCATCATATCTCTGCCAATGGAGACACGGCATTCCCTTCTGCTTACCCATTCAACACACAGGTGAAAGTACTATTTGCTTCAACTCCAAAATGCAAATAGAAACAAACAAGAAGAGGGAAAGGGGGGGCTAATTATTCAGCATTTCTCTTTTTACTGCCTTTCACCAGCTCAGGTCTAAAACGCTGCCATCGGATATACAATTGGGTAAAAGAGCCTCCACTGGGACAAAGAAAGGAAACTCTTTGAGCAGTTAGGCATGAGGAGAAGGAAGACATTTTAATGAGCACCTGCATAATTATATAAAACTATCTATTTGAGGGCTGTGCTCTCATGAAAGTACTTCAAGTAAAGGCGTGCTGAGGGGGGAGGGAGTGTGGACAGTGCTTAAAACATTTTAAAGAGTTTCCTGTAACAATAAAACTAAAAGGATTTTCCAACTGAAAATGCCAGCTTAGTTTCCCAGGCCAAATAGACCTGATACTGCAGGCTGTACATTGAAGGGAAACAACAACAACGAAATAACCTCATTCCCATCCCTCAGGCACTTTCATTGTTAAGAGTTTTCCAGACACATTGACTCAACTCTGCCAGGTCCGACGCAGTAGAGGGTGGTGGTAGCAGTTGCTCTAGCTGCACACTCAACATGATCTTTGTTGACAGAGTTGCAAAATCACCTTTTCTTTTTGCAAGCCTCCGAAGGATCTTGTTTTGGTCTTTTTCATATTTTAATAAATAAAACAGAATCAGCACAACTCTCATCCTCGAAAATTGGGCTAGTGAAAACATAAAACTCTTCTCCCACCCTGCCCCAATTCTGCATCAAACTGAACGCATTCAGACCACAACACCAAAAACACACTTGAAATCTACTGTGAGAAGACAGAGATGTTAAAAGAACAACATACAGCAGAAACGTAATACTCTCTGGACAGATTTTTTCATTTTTTCTCCCCTGCCCCCCACCCAACACAAAATAGTTTGGAAATATTTGAAGGCAATTTACTAGAAGCCTTGAGTGACAAAGCTCATTACTTAAAGTGCCTTTCCTTCGCCAGGCGCTTTCTGCATTCTTTCACTGCTTTGCTCTCAGGAGACTTTTAAATCCATTGAACCAAAACAGTACTCTGTTTTCTGGCCTAGGAAAGCATTGGCACAGATGGCAGACACTACACCTGTTCCAATAAAATGGGAGATTCAAAACCATTTGGTGTCATTAGCCGCATGAAACCTAAGGCAGCCTGCACGTGAAACGCCTTCTTGAGCAAAGTAGAAGCAGGGTGAGGAAACCTATTGCTTATCGCATGCTATGTTTCAAACAAAAGAAAAAGATGTATTGAATCGAAATGCTTGCTCTAAATCTTTCAAAGAGAGATCGCAATGATTACAACTAAACGTGAAGCCATGTGATTTCATTTTCTTTCTTTTCTTAAAAGATGCTAGCAATTTTATTTATCTCTGCATTGCTGCTAAGTTTTACTCTGGCTTTATTCTGGTTGTATTGTTATATTGTGGTTTTAATGTTTTTATATTTTATATTATTTTACTGTGTGCTTTTTGGTTTAAATTTTTTGAACCGCCCAGGGAGCTTCAGCTATTGGGCGGTATAGAAATGAAATAAATAAATAAATATTTTTTTAAAGACCATTTTTTCATATTGCATCACATGATTAGCTACCAAGCCATATTCAAGGTTTTGCTGTTGACATTCAAAGCCCTAAACAACTCAGGACCAGGATACTTCGCAAACTATCTTCCCCTATGTACTCCAAATTGACCCCTGAGATCTTCCAAGGACCCCTCATTGGTCATCCCATGACCAGCAGTATGTCATAAGTGGGCCTTCTCGGTAGTGGCACCTGCCCTCTGGAACATGCTCCCATGTGTGCTTTGAGAGGCAGAAACTGTGGCAAGCTGTAAACCCCTTTTGAAGACTTAGCTGTTTACTCAGGCTTTCCTTGACTTGTAATTGCACTGTTCTGTTCCACAGTTCTTGTTGTAATGTTTTTAGGGCACATTCCTATTCAGATACAGATTCGCCTCTGACTTCCTCTGAAGTAGGAAGCGACTGCCTATCCAATGCAGAATAGCTGAAGCATGGAGGAGAGTATTCCTTCCATGCTCTGGCTGCCCTGCAGTTTTCCTTAGACACCCAATTTTGGGAGTCTAAGCACGGCTTCGGGGAGGGGGCTGGAACGGGGCTGGAGACCACATAGGAAGTTGTCTAAAACAGCTTCCACAGTCTCCTCCCCTCCCCACCCCGGGAACACCCCCTTTTCACCTTATCCATGCACCGTGTCACGAGCATGGACAGGCATGGAGTTCTCTCCACCCCAGCTACAAGGGGGAGGATGCGGGGAGCACGGTTTCCCAGCTACAAGCTCGTAGCACTGTGTCAGGGTGGAAACTGAGCCGATAGAACCCCAGA
Organism: Heloderma suspectum; assembly: GCF_057233095.1. Lineage (NCBI taxonomy): Eukaryota > Metazoa > Chordata > Lepidosauria > Squamata > Helodermatidae > Heloderma > Heloderma suspectum. The sequence goes on from NC_139461.1 coordinate 294,290,367, forward strand.
GCAGTTCTGATTCTGAGGAGGATCAGCAATCCGTGGGACAGGAGCCAGCTCATCCCTCACAGGCACAGCAGCTGGCAGAGATTCCTCCTGCCGGCATTCCTGAGATAGATAGTGACCCGGGCAGTGAGAGAGTGCGGGAGGGGGGCTTGCTAGATGCTTGACGCAGACGCAGGGAGCGACGAGCAACAAGTGATGGAGGGTGCGGAAAGGAGGCATAGCGCCCATTTGGCGCGCAAGCAACGGCCGCGTCCCGTGGACCCAAGGGAAAGAGGAAGGATCTCTCCCTAGCCCATAAGTTCAGGGTCTTCAAGTGATTCTCCTTCAAACGGGGACCAACTGCCTACTCGGAGCATAGGCTACTCCGCTGTTCATTGCTTAGTCGCTGGTGATTAGCATCTGAAAGAGTCATTAAGTTGTAAAAGGATTAAAGCCTTAAAAAGAATCCTTTCGTCTGTGTCTTGAGTTGGCTATTGGAGTGTAATGAAAGAGGCCGCCAGGGCGCTCCTGACACACTGTCCACAAGCTTGGAGCTGGGAAACCGAAAAATCCTGTCTCCCCCAGACACTATCTAGGGGACAAAGGATTGCTCTCTTATTTTTTTTATATTGTATTGTATGTATTTTTAATATGAACTGCTTAGAGACCTTAGGATACCAAACAGTATATAAGTAGCTTAAATAAATAAATAATGAATAATAATGTCAAAGCTTGGCCATTTGTACCATCCAGTGCCCTTCAAGTGTAACTTAAATTGTCATCCAAATCACAATTACTAGGACATAAATCTCACTGGCCACCAACTTAGATGACTTTAAAATGGGATTATATAAATATATGGAAGATAAAGCTACCAATGGCTACTAGTCATGATGGCTACCTCCAGGATCAGAGGCAGCATACCATCAGCCATTCCATCAGGCTGCAGAACAGAGACAGAAAAGAGAAAGGGGGGGAGTGCATTCCATTACCTTTGCTGAGACACCAGCTGCCTTTGACCCTCCCTGTCACCTAGCCAGCAGCCATTCCATCATGAAACTGTTTTCATCCTAGCTGGCTGTGATAAAAACTGAAACTTTAAGAACTGGTGCCTGAGCTTGCTTTTTTCCTCCACCTGCCTCATCCATTTTTCCTTGTGTGTCACAACTTTTATATTTTAAGCCTGAGGTCAGGGACTGTCTTACTACTGATAGTTGTACAGTGCTCTGGGAGCCTTTTTGGCTAAAGGGCAGGGTAAACATGCTTTAAATAAATCTCCGTCACTGGAGCACAACAGCATAAGAGGGTTATTGCCTTCCTGACATGCTTGTAAGCCTCCCAGGGGCATCTGACTGGACACTGCGGAGAAAAAAGATGATGAATCTAGATAGCCCTTTGTTCTGATCCACTTCTTATGTTGTCATGACTTGCCAAATAAACATGCATAGCACCCTAAACATGCTGTTGGGCCATCAGAAATCAACCATTCAGATGGATGTGCAAGACGTAATGCATTCAGGCTGTCAACCAATTAAACATCTTCAATGTTTAACCGTTGAACCTTGAACCCATTCATTAACTATAACTATAATGAAGGTTCCTATTTGAGGCTAATGCAGTTTTAGGCTGCATTAACAGAACCATAGTTGCCAAGCCACAATAACCAACAGTCCCATTTTACACTGTGGTAGTCAGAGACTTCATCTGCAGTACTGTGCCCAGTTCTGAGTACTGTACTTTGAAGGCTATAGACAAACTGGAAAAGGAACAAATATATTCAGTGGTATAAAATACAAGTCCCATAATTGGGTATGTTTAGCCTGGAAAAGAAGAAGAAACCAGGCAAGACTAGATCTAATGGGCTTACGTTACAAGAGGATAGATGTCAGTTGAATGTTAGAAGACATGTCTTGATGGTAAGGGCAGTTCAACAATGGAACCAATTACGCAGAGGGATGGTGGACTTCCCTCACTGAAAGTCAACTAGGTGCTGGACAGACAACTGTTGAGGATGCTTTTGCTCTGGATTTCCTGCACTGCGCAGGGAGTTTATTTATTTATTTGATTTATTTATTTAAAACATTTGTATCCCACGCTATATCATTAGGATCTCAGGGTGGCATACAGATAAAATCAATTTAAACAGTGTAAAACAATAAATAATTTAAATAGCTAAAAACGTATTAAATCACAAAGCTAGCTAATAACCATTTCAAACATAAAACAATAAAACAGTTAAAACAGTGTACAAACTCAGGGAATCCAATTAGCCCTCAAAGGTTTTGATAAAAAGCCATGTTTTAACTTGGCACCGAAATGAAACCAACATCTGTGCCAATTGGGCCTCCAACAGGAGGGCATTCCACAACCAGGGTGCCACAGCAGAGAAGGCCCTCTCCCACATCCCACCATAGTGTATGTCTCACACTGGTGGGATGCAGAGGAGGGCCCCTCCAACAGATCTCAATCCCTGGGCAGGCATATATAGGGAGAGGCACTCCCTCAAATATCAAGGTCCCAAGCTGCTCAGGGCTTTAAATGTCATCACCAGAACCTTGAAATCTGACCAGAAGCGTATTGGCAGCCAGTGCAATTCCTTTAAAAGTGGTGTTATATGATCTTTCCAAGATGTTCCGGTCGACAGTCTAGCTGCAGCATTTTGCATTAGCTGCAACTTCCGAGTTGTCTTCACGGGCAGCCCCACATAAAGTGCACTGCAGTAGTCTAATTGAGTTCGACAAGGTGGCTTCGAAGACCCTCTCCAAGTCTTATAAATTTGTTTTTTAAGTAATCAGCATCCTATGGTGTCCCAGACACTGTCAATTGGCGATAGGATTGCTCTGTATATATCTGAAAGCTGTTGGAAATGTATAGAAGTAACCCATGGATTAGCTCAAGATATTGAGCAAATCTCCCAGTTTTTGTAGGAAGTAATTTCCACTTATGGCTGAAGTCCTAAATATATTTACTTCACAGAAAATCTCACGAAAATTAAGGAAATTTATTTCCAACATGGTGAGATCAGCCTGCATATTTCAAGCACCTTTGGGTTCGACTTGAAATATGTGGACACAGTGAATATCTTCTGTTTGTACTTTGTTCAATGAACTAATTCAGTAATTTCAATTAATTATTCTTTAAAACTGGAGGCATACTTTCCTAAATCTTTTCAGAGTGAAGGACTGTACCAGTGCTGTACAGCATCCCATCTTCACTTTCGCGCTCCCAGCATTAGGTACCAAATCTGGCAAGGCCAGCCAAGGGATGTCTCCCAAGTATCGTTTAACACTGGCAGTCTTGCACTGAAAAGCCATTTACATAAACCGATGGTTGGCAGCACTTGCTCTTCCATGGGAACAAATTAACATTGGCATTCCAAACACAGGAAAGTAAGGAAATTAGAAACACAGTTCAGATTTGGCCGGCACTTTGAAATACTGTACCATGTGCTACTGATGTCAATTAATGAAAAGCAGAGGTTTTGCTGAGGGGGTCTGGTTTTGAAACACATTAACACACATTCAGCATGTTTGCACAGGATCTAGATTATAAACATCTTGGTTCCAAAACAATAAGGCAATTACGCTGGAACTTGCAGTCTCTGAGTTGAGTACACTCAGACCCAATCTGCATGTTCAGCAAACTCATGAGGCTGTAGCACTACAGGTTGTAGTTGGGAGAAATCCCATGACTGAATGCCCCCCTTTTTAAAAAACAACAACAAACCCTGTTAGAGAATGTGCCTAGCTATTTGTCTAACATGCTAGTTTTCTGTGAGCAGGGATGTTTTCACAGAGGGGAAGCTTTGGGGGTGTCTGTCATTCAGTGGCGTTGCATATAGCGGGTCCCCAGTTTAGTCTCTGGTGTCTTAAGTTAAACGGCTCTCAGATAGCAGGGTCTTCCTGAAACCCTGGATGGCAGCTGCTCTAGGCAATACTTGGTTAGATGGAGAAACTTGCTGACCTGGTATAAAAGGCAGCTTCCAATGTTCCATATGCATTCAATCATGGATTTCCCTTTGCAGCATTCCGAAATGCTCAGGGAGAATGGTCCAAAATGATTATTCTCAAGGACGGGGTTCACCTGATCACTGCAGCCCCATCATGGCTTATTTAAGCCATGATGGGTTGAGGTGATTGTGCAAACCAGCCAAGTGTGTAGATCAGTCCTCAGTGTGGTCTGTTGTAGTGTTAGGTTGAAGTTAACCCTCAAAGAACCCCTGCCATCCAGGTTCAGATGACATGACAAACCATGGCAACCCCCGCAATGGCAGTCAAATATTCAAAATGCTGCCAACAGGTGCCACAACCCACCATGGATTAAAGAAGCCATGGTAGGCTGTGGTGATTGTACAAACTGGCCCAGTATGTAGATCAGTCCTCAGTGGCTAAGGGCCACTTGCATAAGCCCCGATGGCCAAGTTCGGATGACACAACAACCTCCAATCAGGCTTTGCATTTGCAAAATGGCGCCTGCAGGCATTGAATCTCACTCTGGGTTAAATAACCCCTGGTGAGCCATGGCATGTCGTGCGAACCAGGTCGCTGAGTCCAACCACTGATCCATCTAGCCCAGTATTGTGAACACTGACTGGCAGCAGCTTTCCAGGGTTTTGGGCAGGAGTTTTTCCAGTCCTATATGGAGATGCCAGGGATCGAACCTGGAACCTTCTGCATGCACAGCATTTGCTCTACCACTGAGCCACAGCCCCTTCCGATAGTAATACAGAGCTCTACTGGATCAGACCAAAGGGCCATGAAGTCCAACATCTACTTTCTACAGAGGCCAACCAGAGGCCTATGGGAAGCCCACAAGCAGAACATGAAGGCAATAGCCCTCTCCCGCTGTTGTTCCCAAAAACCAGGTATTCAGTGGCATGCTGCATCTCAAGATGAAAGTTCCATACAGCTGTCATGACTAATTGATAGACCTATCCTCCATGAACTTGTCCAATCCCTTTTTAAAGCCATCAAAAGTAGTGCCCATCACTACATCCCCCAGGGGGCTGCCCTTTATCTTTCTGATTGGCTGTGAGCTCACCAGGTGCTTCTGAGAGCTCCAACTGAATTGGAGGGGTGTGGCCTGAGTACTCCCAGCAGCTGACTGGGCGGGAAGCTTCAGTCTGTTTCCCGCCTCCCAGCTGAGCAGAGCAGAGCAGAGCAAGCTGCTCCAGCTGGTCCAGGGACTACAGAAGCAGGCAAGCTCCCAGAGAGCGAGTGAACAGAGCGAGCGAACAGGGGGAGCAAACAGGAGTTGGCCAGGGGAGGTCAAGGGGGAGGCCCCTAACATTTTTTTTAATTATTTTTATTTTTTATTTTAACTAACTTTTTTCCATTTATTTGTCTTGTAACACACACTTTCACACCAGTGGGACTCTGCTTTTAACCTCTACTGAGTAGAGGAGCAGGCACAGGCTAGTCTAGAACAATCACAAAGCTAGACACAAAAAGGGAAAAGAGGCTATGGAAGGACAAGACTCTCCAGTGGTGGTGACCTGCAAGGTGTGTGCAATGTTTGTTTTCTTGCCTGAGAACAGCATGGCCTACACCTGCAACAAGTGCAAGTTGATCACGCTGCTGGAGGAAAAAGTAAGTGGACTGGAGCGGCGACTGTCGACCCTCCGGGGAATAAGAGAACACGAAGAGTTCTTGGACAGAATGGGGGAACTACAGCAGCAAAGGGCAGACCAGAAGCTTGAAGAGCAACAGCAAGATGAGGCAGTGGGAAATGCTGAGGTGAAGAAAAATGGAATAGAGGATACTCCTTGGAAAAGGGTGACAGTTAGGAGAAGAAGAACTAGACGCCACTCTGCACCAGTGGAAGCAGTGGAGCTGTGGAACCGATTCCAGGTACTTGCGGATGAGACTGGAGGACAGCCTGCAAAGGAAGAATCACAGGGGAACCTGCATGAGAGTGAGCAAGAGGCTAAAGGTCAGTCAAACAGAGGCGATGAAACCCAGGCCTACAAGAAGAAGAAGAGAAGAGTGGTAGTAGTGGGAGACTCCTTGCTGCATGGGATCGAGACCCAAGTATGTCGCGAAGACCCACGGACTCGCCAGGTATGTTGTCTCCCGGGAAGACAGATTAGAGACGTGACTGAAAGGTTGCCTGCGCTCATAAAGCCCACTGACAGGTATCCCTTTCTTCTCATCCATGTGGGAACAAATGATACTGCCAAGCGGAGCTACGAAGAGATCACGTCAGACTTTGAAGCTTTGGGAAGGAAACTCAAGAACTTTGGGGCCCAGATAGTTTTCTCATCCATCCTTCCAGTAGTTAGAAGAGGGATAGAAAGGGAACGAAAAATACTCCGGGTGAATGACTGGCTACGAAGGTGGTGCCGACGAGAGAGATTTGGATTCTGGGACCACGGGCTATACTTCCTGGAAGATGGGCTGTTGGCTAGGGATGGGTTGCACCTCACAAAGGATGGGAAGAATGTGTTTGGCCACAGCATGAAGAACTTCATCAGGAGGGCTTGAAACTGAATCCTACGGGGAAGGGAGATGTAATGTTGGGGGTAACAATGGACATAGGCGCATGCACTGCAATGAGGGAACAGCTCTGATAGCGCCCAATAATAGTCTTCAGACACATGTAGGAAGAAAGCCAGACTATGAAGCACATGGTCTTCGATGTCTGTATACTAATGCCCAGAGTATGGGAAACAAACAGAACGAACTTGAACTCTTAATACAAGAGGGAAATTATGACCTGATAGGTATAACTGAGACTTGGTGGGATGACTCTCATGACTGGAATACAGCAATTGAAGGATATAACTTGTTCAAAAAGAACAGGAGGAACAGAAAGGGAGGTGGGGTTGCACTGTATGTGAAAAATACATATCTCTGCACAGAAATACAGGAGGAGGAGCTTGGTAGCCCCATCGAGAGCATCTGGGTTGAAATAAATGGAGCAAAGAATAAAAGGAACCTGGTGGTCGGAGTCTACTACCGGCCACCCAATCAAGAAGAAGACAAGGATGAAACTTTTGAAAAGCAAATAGCCAATGTTTTAAGGAAGCATGATGTAGTAGTAATGGGGGACTTCAATTTCCCCGATATTTGTTGGAAGACAAATTCTGCAAAACATGGCCCCTCCAGGAAATTCCTGACTTGTGTGGTGGATAACTTCCTCCTACAGAAAGTAGAGGAAGGAACTAGAGGATCGGCTATCCTTGACTTGATCCTAACCAACAGAGATACCTTAGTGGATAAAGTAGCAGTTACAGGAACTCTGGGGGAAAGCGACCATGTTGTACTTGAGTTCTTGGTTCTAAGGGAAGCAAAAGCCGAGTGTAGTCAAACGCGTACCCTGGATTTTAGGAAAGCTGATTTTCATAAACTCAGAACAATGATCAGTAAGGTCCCATGGCAAGCGATGCTAGCGAGAAAAGGAGTCCAAGATGGGTGGGAGCTTTTAAAAAAGGAAATTCTCAAGGCACAATCACAAGCAATTCCAACAAGAAGAAAAGGTGGAAGACAACAGAAGAAGCCAATGTGGCTTCACAAAAAGCTTAGGGATGACCTGAAAACAAAAAAGGACACATATAGGAAGTGGAAAGAAGGCCAAGTAACAAAGGAAGAGTACAGGCAGATAGCACAGAATTGCAGGGATGGCGTCAGGAAGGCTAAAGCTGAGAATGAGCTGAGGTTAGCAAGAGATGTTAAAAACGACAAAAAGGCTTTCTTCAGCTACGTGCATAGTAAAAGGCAGAGGAAAGAAATGGTGGTTCAGCTATTAAATAAGGATGGCAAAATGATAACAGATGACAAAGAAAAGGCAGAGGTGCTCAATTCCTACTTTGGCTCAGTCTTCTCCCAAAAGAGGGTCTATGACCCCCCTGGCAAAGGCGAACTACAGGCTGAAGGGGCAGGATTGCAGCTTGAGATCGACAGGCATATGGTCAAGGAACACCTAATTACTTTGAATGAGTTCAAATCTCCAGGGCCAGATGAACTGCATCCTAGAGTCATAAAGGAACTGGCAGAAGAACTCTCAGAACCGCTGTCTATTCTCTTTGAGAAATCATGGAGGACAGGGGAAGTGCCAGATGACTGGAGGAGGGCTAACGTCCCTATCTTCAAAAAGGGTAAAAAGGAGGAACCTGGGAACTACAGACCAGTCAGTCCGACATCAATCCCTGGGAAAATTCTGGAGCAGATCATAAAGCAATCCATCTGGAAGCACCTTGACAACAATGCCGTGATTACTCGAAGCCAACACGGATTTGTCAAAAACAAGTCCTGCCAGACAAATCTGATCACATTTTTTGATCAAGTAACCTCCCTTGTAGACCGTGGGAATGCTGTAGACATCATATACCTCGACTTCAGCAAAGCTTTCGACAAAGTGCCCCATGATATCCTGATGAGCAAACTAGCTCAAAGTGGGCTAGATGAAACAACGAGCCGGTGGATCCACAGTTGGCTACAGAATCGGACTCAAAGAGTGCTTATCAATGGGACCTTCTCAAACTGGGGAGAGGTAACGAGTGGGGTACCGCAGGGCTCAGTCCTGGGCCCAGTGCTCTTCAACATTTTTATTAATGACTTGGAGGAGGAGGTGCAGGGAATGCTGATCAAATTTGCAGATGACACAAAATTGGGAGGGATAGCTAATACTCTGGAAGACAGAAACAAAATTCAAAGTGATCTGGATAGACTGGAGCGCTGGGCAGAAAACAACAGAATGACATTTAATAGGGACAAATGCCAAGTTCTGCACCTAGGAAAAAGAAACCAAATGCACAGTTACAAGATGGGGGATACGTGGCTCAACCACACTACAAGCGAGAAGGATCTTGGAATTGTTGTCGATCACAAGCTGAATATGAGCCAACAATGTGATATGGCTGCAAAAAAGGCAAATGCTGTTTTGGGCTGCATTCATAGAAGCATAGCTTCCAAATCCCGGGAAGTACTCGTTTCCCTCTACTCAGCACTGGTTAGGCCTCATCTGGAGTACTGTGTCCAGTTCTGGGCACCACACTTTAAGAAGGATGCAGACAAACTGGAGAGGGTTGAGAGGAGGGCAACAAAGATGATCAGGGGACTGGAAACAAAGCCCTATGAAGAGAGACTGAAAGAACTGGGCATGTTTAGCCTTGAGAAGAGAAGACAGAGGGGAGATATGATAGCACTCTTCAAGTACTTGAAAGGTTGTCACAGAGAAGAAGGCCAGGATCTCTTCTTGATCATCCCAGAGTGCAGGACACGGAATAATGGCTCAAGTTACAGGAAGCCAGATTCCGGCTGAACATCAGGAAAAACGTCCTGACTGCAAGAGCAATACGACAATGGAACATATTACCTGGGGAGGTGGTGGGCTCTCCCACACTGGAGGCCTTCAAGACGAGGCTGGACAGCCATTTGTCAGGGATGCTCTGACTTGGATTCCTGCATTGAGCAGGGGATTGGACTCGATGGCCTTGTAGGCCCCTTCCAACCCTACTATTCTATGATTCTATTGTATCCTCTGGCAGTGAATTCTATAAATCAGCTATGAACTTCCTTCTTCATCACCGAAGGGGAGCTACATGAGCCAAATCTATTTTGGTGAAATATGCGTCAAAATTCCATAGGTATAAATATTGAGAATCCAACTTCAGTTCAAGAAGGGAGACTCAAAGATTACCAACTGCAGGAGATGATTGTTGTTTCCCCTGCCAATAAAGTCAAAGCCTCATAATAACAGGTTACCATATGCCAGTCCTTTCAGTACAAGGATCTTGGCCGCTTTCTACTCCAGTTGTATTGGGTGTAAATATGATGCGAGGTCACTTGGAATAATGCAGGATTAATGCTTGTATAACTAAAGTCAAGGTCAATTTTTTCTTCTCCTAGTTCATGGTATACCTCTTTTCAGATATATGTTTGACTAACTTTTAGGACATTTAGAGAAGCTAAGGAACCATTAAAGAATATGTTATTACAGGGGTGGACAACCTTCAGCCCTCAGCTTAATTTCAAAAGCCTTCTGTAAGTTATCAATTCAGACCTCTGGCAAGAGTGGTCTGCCCATTCCTGGCAGCCTGCTGGGCCGAGAGAAAAAGAGAGAGAGAGAGAGAGAGAGAAGGAGGTGGCAGAAAGAGAAGGAGAAAGGAAAGGGGAATAGAAGAAAGAGAGAAAAGGATGGGGGGGGAGAAGAATGGCATAAAGAGAGAGTAAGAGAGAGAAGGAGGTTGCAGAAAGAGAGAGAGAAAATCAGGACCATTTCTAGAGGGGGCAAACCAGGCAGCCACCTTGGGCACCAGGTTCTGGGGGTGCCAAATGACCCCCTGAAGGTAGCAGCAGCAGCAACCGTATGTTGGTGGTGGCAGCTACAGCAGCACTCTGGCTCCTCCCCCTAGCTCGTCCATGGCAGCTGCACCCACACACCCCTCCACTGTTGGTGCTGCCAGAAGAGTTGGGCATCTCACCACTCTGGAGCAACAGGCCGATGCCTAGCTCTGAGGGGCTGTTAGAGCTAGGTATGAGCCTGCCCATTGCTCTGGAGAGCATCTGGCACGGCTCTTCAGAGCACTGCCCACAGCACTGCCCACCCAACCTGAGGCCTAACTCTGAGAACTTGTCAGAAGAGGAGGAGTGTGGTGGTGGCAACAGCGGCGGCAGATGGTGGCGCAGGAGAGAGAAAAGAGGGTAGCAGCCTGTAGGATGTCAAAATACCACCTTGCCTAGGGCACCTAAAAACTTCAAGATGATCCAGGAGAAAATGGGATGGCAGAAAGAGAGAAATGGATGGCAGAGGGGGAGAGGGAGAGTGAAGAATGGCAGGGAGGGAGAAGGAGATGGTGGAGAAAGAGAGAGCAAACAGGATAGCAAAAAGAGAGAAAAGGATAGCAGAGAGAGAGAGAGAGAAGAATGACAGAAATTGATGGAGGGAAAGAGAAGATGGTGGAAAGAGAGAGTGCAAAGAGGATGGCAGAGATAAAAGGATGGATGGAAGAAAGAGAGAGAGAGAAGAATGGCAGAAAGGGAGGGAGGGAGGGAATGGCGGAGAGTGGGGGAGAGAGAGAGAGAGAAACAGGATGGCAGAAAGGGGTGATGGTGGAAAGAGAGAGTGCAAAGAGGATGGCAGAGAGAAAAGGATGGCAGAAAGAGAGAAAAGGATGGCAGAAAGAGAGAGAGAGAAGAATGGCAGAAAGGGAGGGAGGGAGGGAATGGCAGAGAGAGAGAGAGAGAGAGAGAGAGAGAAACAGGATGGCAGAAAGGGGGTGGGGAATGGGGGTGGCATCAAAAGAGAAAGGATGGCGCTTTGGACTTTCCCACCATTGGCATGTGGCCTCTCACAGATTACTCCCAAGAGAATGTGACCCTTTAGAGAAAAAAATACCCATGTGTTCTTGCAATCTGCCATTGTTACACCCAGTGCTGGCATGTAGCCCCCATACTAAGCAAAGTCAGGCCTGGTTAGTACTTGGATGTGAGTCTGCCCGGTAATCAGGCTTCCTGCACTGAGCAGGGGGTTGGACTCGATGGTCTTGTAGGCCCCTTCCAACCCTATGATTCTAAACCTCCACCCATCTCCACAAGCAGACTTCGGGGCAAAATTAGTGCCCAGACCTATCCTATAGAGTGACTCCTCTGTTTTCCAAAATAGTCTCTAATTTGTTTCTTGAAAGACTGAAATGGAGACAATTAAGTCAATCCTAAATGAGCATTACTGAAAGAAATCTAGTGGGTGCCAGAAGGGTTTAGAAGATGCAGAGAGAGATGCCATTATGGCCAAACCGAAGGCAGTGCTAGCTACAATACTCTACCTGACCACTGTTAAACAAACTCCCTTATTCATTCGCTCAGCTGATTTCAGTCAATCATCTCAGCCACTCCTGGGCATTCATTGCATTAGAACCGCTGAGCTGTGTAAAAACTAAACATGTTATCATTTTAACCACAAATTAACAGTTTCTGTATAAATATTAGCATTTCCTCACTGTGGTTCAAAGAGAGAAGCCATAACAGCTCTTACAGCATATTTTATTTCGATTAATTAAAAACAAAGGTTCTTGCCATTTAATATATTGATTTTAGCAGTGGGACTTAAACCCACTTTTTTATATATATAATAAGTGTACACAGCTGCACCACTCACCCGCCGCCCCTTTTAAACCTAATCCCCACATTCCTCCTGACAATAACATGACAGGATCCACACATCTCTGTATTAGCCTTAACCCCGGTGACACTGCCAGAATGTATTAAACTAAAGCATAACAGTGTCCCATTTAAAAAGAGATCTGTCAACGACCCCTGACTAGGCTTTAATAGTTATAAGCTTTTTTTAAAAAAAAAAACCTTTCCAGCCACTTTCGCTCCCCACCTCCCCCTTTCCCCACCCCCTCCAAATATGTCCCAAACTGGATGAAATTTTTATTAAGAAAAGAAAAGCGGTATCCATGTGTTTAATAATAACAGCTGAACAAGCAACAATTGAGTGAAACAAAGCCGTCACATCAGGTCTCTGTGGGTTCTGGAATAAAAATGGTCCCTAGAATAAAGCAGACACTTCACCACTCAGGGCTGGCGTCAGAGGTAGGTATTATTGGACACCTGCTCAGATCCACACACCCCACAAGGGACCCACTGCCAGCCTCTGGAGCCTCCTAGGCTTTGCTCCTCCTCCTCCTTGCTGTCACTGCTTACTCACCTGCTCTCTCCAAACATGACGGCTGTGACCAGAGTGAGAAGATAGAGTAGCATCCTTCATTGGCCTTGCATTCTCCCTCTATTTGTCCAAATTGGGTGCAGATGGCGAGGGCAAGGGAATGGGCCATGAGTAGGAGTTGGACCCACTCAGGTCGGGGGTCCTCTGAGGGCATCTTGCCTAACAGCCCCCCAAAACATGGAGCCAGCAGTGTTACCATTGCAAATGCTAATGGTTCTCTATTCCCCTAGCACCTGCTCCCCACTATCATGCAGCCACACACATACACAGGTATCAGAACTGCTGCTGTCCATCAACCAACAGAGTGGTATTACAAAAACACAGGGTACGAGTTTCAAGATGGGCTCTTCTTTTTGGCAGCCAAATATAAGCTTACTTAAGAAGCTTACTTTGGTGTTTTTTAAACCACAGACCTTGGCAAGGGTCTCCATGGCAGCATCTGCTCCCACAACATTGGCTTCTGATGATCTAGCAAAGTCAAGGAGATTCACATTTTTGGATGTGCTTAAGAATTACCCTTGGCCAAGCTAAACCGCCCAACTACCATGCAAACTCATGTCTACTACGCATTGGATTGAAAAAGCATAAATTAGGCTGCTATCCTCTAACCACTTACCCAAGATTAAGCACCACTGAACTCAAGGGGACTTATTTCTGAGTAGACATGCATAGGATTGTGATGTTAAAACTCTTATTTGGATGTAACCACATTTTTCCAAAAGAAGACACTCTTCGCTTACGCTCAAGATCACTACATCGGCCCAAAAAAGTCAAGCTGCTATAAAAACGATCTTTGGGGGTTTTCCTTCGGTCACTAATACGTATCACCATTCTATGTGTTATAGAATATTTTGAGGGATGATATAATGTGCACCAGTTAACTCTTCTCTGGCTTTAACCATCGCTGTGTGACAACGGAGGGAGGTTTATCCCCCTTGTTTATTGAAGGCTTTGGGGATGTTCTCCCACTTCCACATTATACTGTAATGGCCAACCTCAGCCTGCTCATAATTGCTCATGCCAACAAGAATCACAACTACATTTTTGGAAGGAATGAGAAAGGACACCTTCTGCCACTCTTATGGACAAAAGAAGGGAAACAGTGGGGCACCAATAAAAGGTCAACGAGAAAGACTTCCAAGGTGCAAAACATCTTATTAGCCCACTGTGTTTCAAGGCTTGCTACTCTTCTTCAGGCCAACTGGTTAGATCCACTCAGAGAATAACTCAGAATGTTCTCCTCTGAATGGACCAATCTGAGTTGCTTTGAGACAGTACAAGAGACTGCTTTAGTCATCCTCTGAACTGATTAAAACAATTACTCCTGAAAAGGTGCTTTGAAATATACTGGGCCAAATAAAAAAATTCTAGTGCACCTTTCAAGTATCCTCTTCTCTCTTCATCTTTCCATAACAAGGCAATAGGGCTAACCATACCCAAAATGGCCACCTTTGCTCCAATGGTTTCCCTCCCGCCTCCCAGATAAATAGCTCTGCATGGTAGAACACTCCTGTTAAAGGAACCTTTTCTTTTGTCTTTGTTCTTCTTCCTTCCCCTCTGTAATATAACTTCTGTACAGCTGCTATTAAGACCATTTCAGCAACCATTCACACCTCTCTTAGAACTATTAACACCTCATTAACATGTCACAAGCAGTCATTTTTCCTCTAAGACACTGAGTGGAGAGGCTACAAAAGGGGAATAGGGGGAGAAATTTCCAAAGAGACCACATAGCTTCATTTCAAAGGCACTAGAATTAATTGACTAGTGGTGAAACACCAGACACTTCAGTACTGGTTAACTACAGGAGAGGTGGAAGTAGGGATGTTCGAAACCCACTTACCTTTTCGCATAAACTTTTGCGGTGGGGGGGAGGCGATCCGGTCCTCCCCCCCGGAATCCTCGATGGCCAGCTCCGCTCCACAGCCAGGCCGCAGAGCAGCCGGCCAGGGCCGTCCACAGCCGGATTTCCGCAGAGCAGCCGGCCAGGGCCGCCATTTGCATCCAGCCAGGCAGCCGTGATAGGCTACGTAAGGTCAAAAAAAAAAAAAATAGTGTACGCAAATGGCGGCGGCTACGGCGGCCACCATTTGCATTCCCTATTTTTTGCCGATGTATATTACGTAAATATTTACATAAATATTTAAGTAAGATAAACGGTGAAAAAAAGGGGAACGCAAATAGCGTAGTAAATACTTAGGTAGCCTATAACGTATGGGTAAAAATAAAAAAGACCAGATTGCAAATGGCGGCCGCGGCAGCTGGTTGAAAGACCAGCCGCCGCCGCCATCGTCCGGAACATCCGCCCCAGGTAAGTCTCGTCCCGGGGGGGATCCGCAGGGGGGTGGCAGGCCGTTCTGCCACAGATTTCGGGGGGCCAAATGCCAGTGCATTCGGCCTCACTGAAATCCATGGCGGAATTCTCTGCCATCCCTAGGTGGAAGCCATTTCTTAACAACTCTTCTATCTGACCACTCCAGGAAAATCAGTTAGTGTAGATGCTGTTTTCTTCACTCTACATTTACGTAGACTATTACAGCAAAAAAAAAAGGGGGGGGGACGCAAATAGTGTAGTGGGCGCTATTTGCGTTCCTTTTTTATTCACCGTTTTAGCCTACGTAAATATTTACGTAGGCTAAAACGGCAAATAAAAAAGGAACGCAAATAGCGCCCACTACGCTTTTTGCATTCCCCTTTTTTTTTGCCATAATAGTCTACGTAAATATTTACGTAGACTAAAACGGCGAAAAATAAGGAACACAAATGGCGGCCGCCATAGGCGCCACCATTTGCGTATGCCATTTTGTTTTTGTTTTTTACTCAGACGTGATAGGCTACGTAAGTCTTTATATAGTCTATCACGTATGGGTAAGAAAAAAAAAAAGACCAGATTGCAAATGGTGGCCACGGCAGCCGGTTGAAAGACCAGCCGCCGCCGCTGCTGAAGCCGCTGCTGGAGCCGCTGCAGTCGTCCAGAACATCCGCCCCAGGTAAGTCTCATCCCGGGGGGGATCCGCGGGGGGGGGCAGGCCGTTCCGCCACGGATTTCAGGGGGCCAAATGCCAGTGCATTCAGCCCCACAGAAATCCGTGGCGAAATTCTTCGCCATCCCTAGGTGGAAGCCATTTCTTAACCACTTTTCTATCTGACCACTCCAGGAAAATAAGTTATTGTAGATGCTGTTTTCTTCACTCTACATTAGGGATGGACGGATTACTCACCATCTGTTCCATGGTCTTTTTCGCTGGGGGGGGGGGGAGGCGATCTGTTCCTCCCCCCCGGAATCCTCCGGAGCGGCTCTGTGTCCAGAGGATTTCGCAGAGCCACACTCTGGCTCCATTGCACTGGTGATACCATAATGGCGGCCGCCATTACCGTTTCTCTGTGAGGATTACAGCTGCAAATGACATAGTGGACGCCACTTGCAGCCGTAAAGCACTGTTTTTACCTAACTGCTGCTGTTTACGGCTGCAATTAGGTAAAAAACAGCGCTTTACAGCCGCAAGTGGCATCCACTACATAATTTGCGGCTGTATTCCTCACAGAGAAACAGTAATGGCAGCCGCCATTACAGTATCACCAGCGCAACCAGGAGGTGAGTGTGCCGTTCCGCCTCATTTGAATTGTCTGCCATCCCTACTCTACATGCACAAGATAATGCCAAAGAGAAATTTGGGCAAGATTCCCCCCCCCCCACTTCTAGGAAATATGCCCCGCATCTCACATATCACCTGTATCCCACCAGACATCTGCCCATCATACTGGGCAGATCTCCCTCCAGTTAAAAAAAATACAGCAAGGATCAGAATAGTTCCTCAAGCTGTACAAAGAGTGTACAGCTGACAAGGACCATACTCTGTAGTGTGCTAAGCAGAACAGATAAACCAGCATACACTTGAGTTGTGCTAAATGAGCAAACATCTCATGGCACACTGGTGAGCCGTTCATTATAAAGCTCATACTACTCATTCACTATAAAGCAGGAGTGCAGAACCTCAGGCCTGGGAACCAAATCTGGCCAGTCCAGGGTTCTCCAGATGGCCCTGCCCCCTCTCCCTGGCCCTGCCCCCTTTCCCCCAACCTCCAATCGTTTGGTAGTTTCCCAACTTTTGTGTAGTTTTTCCCCATTCTGAAAGGTTGAAAAGCCTCTCCTAAGGCTTAGTTACTGGCAGTAAAAGCTTCAAGCTAAAATATGCTGGTATTTTTGGCTCTGCCCATTTTGCCTTTCGCCCTGCCCACCACTGAAATATGGTCCCCGAGAACTTCTCTGAAATAGAATTTGGCCCTTGGGCTGAAAGAGGTTCAACACCCTACTATAACGGAAAGCACAGTGTACAAACGGTTTTGCAATTCTTATACTTTGCTTTGGGTGGATGGGCCATAGCTCAATGTAGAGCACACGTGTTACATACAACAGGTCCTAGGATCAGTCCTCAGCATCTCTAGCTAAGGCTGGGAAACAGCCCTGTCCAAAACCCTGGACAGCTGCTGCCAGTCAGTGTAGACAACACTGAGCTAAATGGACCAATTATCTGACTCAGTTCATGTCCCACTGTCCCAATCATGCCTATAAACAAACAGCTGATCACGTGAAGGCTTTCCCCTGCAGACAGCCATGCTACCTTGTGGATGTCTGGGGGGTGGGGGGCAAGCTGTGGAGCCAGGCATGGGCCCCCGCTCCCTATTATTCGCATGATGCCCCTTTCACATGAGTAACATGTAAAGAAGGCTAACATAAGAATCTTCCTGTGCCTAAGAAGTGAATTAAACTCAAGATATACAGCCCTTGCAAAAGTATTCACACACACCCCTTTGACTTTTCCACATTTTGTTCTGTTACAACCTGGAATTAAAATTGATTTAATTTGGATTTCTTGTAACTGATCTACACAAAATAGTCCATAATGTCAAAGTGGGGGGGAAAATCTACATATTTTCCAAAATGATTTACAAATAAAAAACTGAAAAGTCTGGATTGCCTAAGTAATCACCCCTTTGCTGTGACACACCTAAATAAGCTCTGGTGCAACCAACTGCCTTCAGAAGTCACGTTATTAGTTGAATGGAGTCCACCTGTGTGCAATTCAAGTGTCACATGATCTCAGATTAAATACACCTGTTTCTGGAAGGCCCCAGAGTGTGCTGGAGAGCATATCTAAACAAACAGCATCACGAAGACCAAAATTGCTATCAAAACAAGTCCGGGATAAAGTTCTGGAGAAGCATCAATTATAAAAAAAAATCCCAAACTATGAACATCCCCTGGAGCCCTGTTAAGTCCATTATTACAAAATGGACAGGATATAGCACAACTGTGACTCTGCCTAGACAAGGCCATCCACTAAAACTCAGTGACTGGGTAAGGAGGGCATTGGTCAGAGAAGCAACCAAGAGGCCAATATTAACTCTGAAGGAGCTGAAGAGATCTACAGCTGAGATGGGAGAAACTGTCCATGGGACAACTATCATCCGGATGCTCCACAAAGCTGGGCTTTATGGAAGAGTGGCAAGAAGAAAGCCATTGCTGAAAAAAAATATATCAAATCCCATTTGGATTTTGCCAAAAGGCATGTGGGAGACATTGCAAACATGTGAAAAAGGTTATCTGGTCTGATGAGACTAAAATTGAATTATTTGGCCTTACCACAAAACGCTATATGTGGTGCAAAGCCAACAGTGCTCAATGCTCTGAGAGCACCATCTCCAGGGTGAAGCATGGTACTGGCAGCATCATGTTGCAGGGATGCTTTTCATCAGCAGGGACTGGGAAACCTGGTCAGGATTGTGGGCAAGATGGATGGAGCCAAATACAAGGCAATTCTAGAGGAAAACGTGTTTCAGTCTGCAAGGGACCTGGGACCGGGGCAGAGGTTCACCTTCCAGTAGGACACTGACCCTAAACACGCAGCCAAAGTTACACTGGAGTGGTTTAAAAACAAGAATCTGAATGTCTTAGAATGGCCCAGTCAAAGCCCAGACATTAATCTAATTCAGAATCTGTGGCAAGACTTGAAAATCGTAGTTCATCAACAGTCCCCATCCAACCTGACAGAGCTTCAGCAATTTTGCCAAGAAGAACGGGCAAAAACTGCGGGATCCAGATGCGTAAAGCTGGTAGAGACTTACCCCAAAAGACTCACAGCTGTAACTGCTGCCAAAGGTGCTTCTATCAAGTATTGACTCAGGGGGGTGAATACTTATGCAACCAACAAATGCCAGTTTGTTTTTGTTTAGTTAACTTTTGTACCACAATAAATATATTTTGCACTTTCAACGTTTTAACTATGTTATGTAAATCAAATGGTAAAAATGCCAGTTAAATCCATTTTAATTCCAGGTTGTAACACAACAAAATGTAGAAAAGTCAAAGAGGGCAGGGCGAATACTTATGCAAGGCACTGTAATGGGTTGAATCCAGACTTAGTTATGGTTAGAGTAGACCTACTGAAATCAGTGGGACAAGTTAGTCATTACTAACATGAGTTCCACTTATTTCAATGGGTCTACTCTAAGAATGACTAAGTCTGGATCGTACCCAATGTCTTGCCCAAGCCTTTACCCAGGGTATCTTATATACAGACCCAATTACTTGGGCCCTGGTCTCTGGCCTTCACATTCCTAAACATCCTGAAGGAACCAGACTTTAGAGAATAGATGAGCCCTTTCCCAACTAAAAGAGAAGATTCAGAGGTAGTATGATGGCACACTCAATATATTTTGGACATTTATTTCAAATGATAAAATGGAATTTATACACACAGCTCCCTGGCCCACAACCCACCTATATCTGCCCAGCCCCCTTGCCTCTCTTACCTCCACTTCGCCACAATGGTACATTTCACACCAATGACACACCTGTCCTTAGTCTTTATGTGAGGTTCTTCCCCTGCAATCCAAATCAACCATCTTCCCCCATAGTTAGCCATAGCAACTGTCAAAGTTCTGTGATTTAGAGCTGGTCAACATGTTCAGAAGAAGCACATACAGCCCTTCTGAGAACGTTGCACTTCAGAATTAGGGTTGGACAGATTTCCCCTGTACTGTTCCAAAAGACTTGTGCAGATAGTCTGTGGCTACTTTCTTGCTCTGCTTGACTTCCAATGATTTATAGAGAATCTGTATAATTTTGGTGCATGCACAGTGTTTAATGTTTTGATTGTACATTGTCCTAGGTGTGTGGCAGGTGAAGGATGCAATTTATAAATTTAATAAATAAATTCTTGCCATAGCTTTCCATTCCTTTCCCTTCCTGGTAAGATTATAGATGTGGGTCCTCATCTGCAGCATAATGTTCACTGATTTCGGGTTACACTCACACATTACACACACACACGCACACAACAATGCACACATATCTATTTAAAATAAAACTGAGAGAGGTACAATTAACTCCCCCAAAGCCCGTGGTAGATTTTATGGAAGGTGGGAGGTGTTCCTCTTCAAAAGGTATATATGTGCACCAGTGCTGGAACAAGGGTGTATATGCCTTTCAAACAAATGGACTAACTGAAAACTGACCCGGAGACCTTGAGGCTGACTAGGGGTGGAATCCTACACCCTCTTATTTCAGAAGGATTTGCTTACGATAGTATATAGCTTACAAGTGACTAGTCTAAAACTGATTAGGGTATTTATCAATGACTTAATTCTTGTCTATCTACAGCAGCCTCCCTCAACATGGTGCCTATCAGTTATGGTTGACTACAGCTCCCATTACCCCCAGCCAGCATGCCAATGGTCATGCTGATTATGGAAGTCATAGTCTGATATATCTGGAGGAAGGGTACGTTGGGGAAGAGAAGGACAGTCAACTGGCATATGTGGCTAGTTTCAGCCAGAGTGGTGTTAAGTTTCAGTCATTTGTGTCATTGTTCCAAATAGGCAACTGATCAACTCCCTTCCCCAGGCAAGATTGGCAAGGCAAAATAATGTTGTTCAGTTCAAAAGAAAGTGTAAGAGTCTCAGTGCTAGTGCACACTGGAATGATCTCTGGCATGAGATTTCAGAAAAAGTGTTTGTTGCACGAATCCTTGTAAGAAGTTCATGTAAGATTTCAAACCCATGCATGCATCCTGCCCTTGCAGTGTTTTGTTTTTGGTGTGTGTGTGGGGGGGTGTTGTTGTTTTTAACAGATTTTGAAATTCAAGTCAAGTCAGAAGAATGGCAGAAGGCAAATACACTGCATGACCACAACGTCTACACCTTGGGGCAGGGGGAATTCAGAGGAAGGGAAATTCAGAAGCATCCCTGTTTAGAATATAGTTAGGAGGGGTTGCAAATTTTAATACTCCCCCATGTATCAAAGAAAAAGAAATCCCAGCACACAGAAAACCAGGAAACCTGAAGGAAAAAGTCTAAGCTGGAACCCCTTATCCTGATCATGCTAAATTTCCACACTCAGGATGTTTTTGGCACAAATGTATATTGTTTCTTGCTCATTCTTTCCCCTGAGCCATTCAACTATGGGGGCAGGAAAGCTAGCAGGAGGCAGCAGGTGTCCCATTTTTAGCACAGAGTTGAAAATAAGCATTCCCCATAACGTCAAGACTTATTTTGAGTAACCCCAAAGCAGCTGAATCTTTTTCATTATGTCACCAATATGTTTCTGTTATAAACAACAAGTAACATGTCACAAGTAAGCTGCGACCTATCTTATGTTCCATTGTAACGTCTATAGCCTGCCAAAACCTTGATCGTGCCATTTAAGTATTAACTAGAAACATTAATGGGTCATGGCAGGGGTAGGTGGGTTGTCTCTCAGTGACTTCTGCCCACCTCTGGAACTCTTTTCTTTTCGAAATGTAAGCAATTTCCGTACGTGTTAATTTTTTAAAAAGTTGACATTCAGAATTAAAGATGTTCCAAGAAGAATCTAATGGTATTGTAATCTTTGCTCTGAAACTTGTCCATGATGAACTTGTGTCTGGTTAAGAAATGTCTCCCTATTTTTAAAAAATAAAATAACCCTTGCCCAAAAATATACGTAATGAACATTTGATAGAGGAGCCGTTCTATATCTCTCATGTTGGAACTACATAGCAATAGCACTCTCATCTATATTCAGCTTCAGACAAGAATGCAATATACCAAAGTAAGTTTGCAAGCCTGGAGTTAACTTCCTCTGTTGTGTAGTCCTCCCGATATCCCTGCACTTCAGTAGTTTGTCCATGCACTTAAGTAGCACTTTAAGTAGGCCAAGTAGTTTGGATGTGTCCCAATCTAGAAAGCAAGTTTTTAAAACTCCCTGAGGAAGAAAGCAGAAGGGAAAGGGGGTATTTCAGGAACATAACTAAAAGCATGCAGACCGTGCCCCCCCCCACCCCACCTTCAAATGCATCTCTGAATCTGAATTTTGGAGCATACGTTTCCCATTTTCCCTTTTATCCTTTCCATGGCTATAAATTATCAACTTTGTTGAAAAACTTCACACCACCTGAGTTCTGGATACATTACATATGGACATTTTTATGCTACATACATACTGCAGAATCCATCTCCCATCCTTATCTCTTGAGGCAATTTCTATGGCTTGCCCATTGCTTGATAGTCCTGTTTATATATTAGGTACACACATTGTGGGGACATAGTGTGTGTTGTGTGCGTGGGGGGGGGGCGGGGCTTAGCTCCTGCTGCCCAGCCCTGAAACTGTCTTCTTCCAGAGTTTTTAAAGCACAAAAACTTCCAAAGACAAGTTAGTAGCTTTTTAACTGAGCAAACATTTACTAAAGAATGAGCAGGCATGTAGTTTTATTTTTATATATGAATGGTTTTTATACATTCAGATACAGAAGCAGAAGAACCTGTTGTCTTATCCTTATTAACTGTATTCATGTTGTAGGAATGTCCTTTTTACACTGATGTTGCTTCACCTCAAATCTCTGGGTGGGTTATAAATCTCAGCATATAATGATCCAATGTACATGCTTTTCAAAACAGCCAGAGAGGCTTAAAAGGAGAGAGAGAG
Organism: Heloderma suspectum; assembly: GCF_057233095.1. NCBI lineage: Eukaryota > Metazoa > Chordata > Lepidosauria > Squamata > Helodermatidae > Heloderma > Heloderma suspectum. Next base: position 294,312,976 of record NC_139461.1, read on the forward strand.
ATGTGTTTACCCTGATGTATGGACCACATCATGTGACCCTGGACAGGCCCGTTCAGAGCCAAGATTTAATCTGCTTTGTTTCAAGTGGGAAATACACGAAGATCAAATAAGTTCAAATGCAGGTCAAATATCCTTCAAAAATTATTTTGATTTATACAAACAGAAAAATGAAGTTTAAGAAGTGTGATTATGAAAGGGTTACTACAAACACAGCTGTACACATACTCTTATATCTGAAGCTCTCCGAAGTGGGGGGCAGTTTCGGGGGGAGAGAAACTTTGCGACATCTGTATTAACCTTTGGCTGTACACCAAGGAAGGCCTGTAGCGAGATGGAATGTAAAACTGCCTTTCCAAATTTTAACACAAGCCAGGTTACAGCTGCAAATGCCTGCCCCCTGCGTTCACTTTACAAAGTAATTCCCAAAGGAGGGTGTTTGTGTGTTTTCTTCTTCTTCTTCTTCTTCTTCTTCTTCTTCTTCTTCACAGTTATAGAACGAAGACTCTAATATCCTACAGTGCTAAAAGCCTGTTATTAAAGGGGGCAAAGAGATGGTTTTCTGATGCCAAACACTTGTCGGGGGCTGGGGGGACAGCCAGATGGTATGAAGTAAACTGAAACTCAAGGGTTCATCAGCATCTTCATTTACATGAACCAAAAGCCACTCTTGTGTGCTCTTTCCAAGAATGAGTAATTTTCCTACCCCCCCTTCTCCCTCTCTCTGTTTGTCAAACATTTAACCACAATTTTATAGTTGTCAATGAGGCAACTGGAGTTGACAGCATTTTTCACTCAGGCTGGGCCCAAGAGGAAAAAGTGAAGGTGGGGGGAGGCCTGCTCTTACTAGCAAGTATTTTCAGCAAGAAGCTGTAAGCAGGTGGGAGGGCATTGCAGGCTGCCGTTTGTGGAAACCTTGTTAAATTGAAGCCCATGTAGAAGATTACAGAGCTACTAGGGGTGGAGGGGGGAGAAACTGCTTCCATTTTGATCCTCTTTTAATCCTATAAAAATGAATTTGCCAAAACAAAAAGCAAAAAAATAGCAATGCCTGCTACAAGCACGCTCAGAATGAAGATGTAAATGCGTCAGGACTAGTGTCTTATTACTGTTTTACCACTGAAACACTGAAGAGTTCATGCCCCTGTATTTTTTAATTTATGAAAATTAATGAGTCACAATTTCCAGCTCTGTAGCCTGAGTATTCTGACTGATGCATAAAAGATAAAATCACTTGGCCACCTCAGGAGTTAAATCTGGACTGCGGTGTTTCCCAACATCCTAGAGAAGCCTGCACAGGACCAGCATGGTTGCCTTTAGAGCAGTCTTCCCTGACCTGGATCCCTCCAGATGTGTTGGACTACAATCCCCATCATCCCCAGACAGCATGCCCTACTGGGTGGAGATGGGAGTTCTAGTCCAGCACTTCTGGGAGTGAGGGCACCATGTTGGGGAAGGATGCTCTAGAGAGGTGGTTTTCAAACTGGGCTCCAGGGAACCTTGAGGGAATGAGGATCCCCTCAATAATGATGGACAAACATTTCAGAAAGGAAGCTGGATCACCACTACTGATCTTCTCCTATAATTGGAGGAGCGGGTGTCACTCATTTCACATGAGATAAGAGAAAGGCCTCCAGAAAGGGCTGGGCCAATGTACCGATGATCTGAGCATGTGCTTTAAAATACATCCCACTATCCTCTGCAACATACAAAGGGTTTGGAACAGATGTGCAGAAATCCCTTGGCAGACAAGTAATTATGGAATCGCATCTCTGAAAGCAGAAAGCCTGAGTATCACATTCTAGCATCATCATAGAGTTATCCACACTGCCCCTCTTAAACCTTGCTCTGGCAACTTAACTTGGGAAGCAGCAGCAGTGACCAGGCCAAACACACTGTGAGTGTCACATCTGGCTTCTAACATGGTGGGGTTTCCTCAGAGGCCTCTGTAATGATGCATTTCCCAACAGGGAAACCACTAATATCTCAATTGGAGGGGTGCCTGCTAGGTTTTTCAGTTGGGCGGGGGACTGGACTCTCTTTGGCAAGCTGTTTGGGACATGGGAATGATGTTGCATCTTGCAGACAGGGGGGGCACTCTGACTATTGCTGCTTTAGAGGATAACTATTAACTACTACCCACCAGGAAAGTAGACACAGCATTCTCCACTTCTTATGCTTACTATACTCCAGGAGACTGTAACTGAGGTGAGATTGGCATTCAGGGCTCACAGATCCAAATCCAGCTCTCTACCCACTGGACAACACTGCCTCCCCTTACTCAGGGTGCTTTCAGATAAAGGGCTACTAGCACTAGCACTCAGAAGGCATTGTGCAGCAATCCCGTCTTTTTTTCCTTAAGGGATTTTCTGCAAAACACAGAAGCAGTGGTGGAAAAACACAAGAAGAATACAAATGGAAGACGACGATATCTAAACCACCATCACCCCCGCCCCCGTAAAATTCTGTGAACAAGGCAGGGCGGTGGCACAATAAAAGCCTCATCTGGAAGCGCCCTCACTCACTAAACCAGAATATGAGATTGCCACTCCTAGCATAAAACAAGGGAAGGCAGAAACAATGAGGAACAGATAGTTCCCTTCAGAGTAATTGCTCCATGCAGCCGTACCAGAAGCAAAGTGGAGATCACTGAAGTTACCCAGTGGAGCAAAATCAAATCAAAAGCAGGGTAGCTTCACACATGCGTTTAGCTTCTTTTCGGCAGCTGTGTTAGCAGATAATGTTCTGCCATGCAGTCTCAGGGGCACAGCCCAATACCACACAGTGCCAAGTGGAGACATGCAGGTGATGGCATGTTAGCTATCACCAGTGGCCTGGCCATGTTGCAATGCTGGTGCAAAGACCCCTTTCGTTTGGGGAAATGTACTTTATGGAGCCAGGCAGGAACAGTCTCCATTAACTAATAAGGTGAGGACATAAGAGTTTCTCCAAGCCTCAGAACTCAAAACTAGTGTTTGGACAATCATTAATTACCAACGTTTGCTCTAGAAATAAACTCTAAACCACGGTATTGAACCTCAGCCCTGGGGGTCCAAATCTGACCTGCCTGAGATCTTAATCCAGCCCTCTGGAGTTCCCCAGGTCTATTCCCTCTTACCCTAGTCCCCCCCCCCACTTTTCCCCACCAGCCAACTGCTTGGCGGTTTCCTGGCTTTGGTGTGGTTTTTCCCTCATTCTAAAAGGTTGAAATGCCTCTTCTAAAGCTATGTTACTGGCAGTAAGTTTAAGCCAAACTATGCTGGGATTTTGACCCTGCTCCTTTTTACCTTTGGCCCTGCCCTCTACTGGAATGCGCCCCCCCCCCCCTGCTTCTTGGAAAATGAATTTGGCCTTCAGGCAGAAAGCAGTTCAACAGAGGTCTAAACAATAAATTCAAACCTCAATTTACACCAGAAAGACTGCAGAGTTTCAGGCCCTAATCTTTACATAGATGTGCTCTGAATGCATCCCACAGCAAGAAGAGACACCCCATTTTCTCTACACCCCTCAGGTTATTTACAAGTGTATGGAGGCCAGGGGTCATATTCAGTGTCCTATTGCTCTGAGAAAACCAGCAACCTTAATGCAGGCCTGGAGGCCTATTCTAAGGGAGGGAAAAGAGAAAGCACAAGGTGGTTGCTAGGCAACTGCTCAGCACTGGCAGGCTGCTTTGAACTAACCCAAAAGCTGTGGGCAATTACAATGGCATTCTCTTCCCTGCTACACATCCCTGGCCTGCCTTGCCAAATGTCCCAAGTTTGCAGACATCAGAAGATGCAGTGCCACTGTGGTATAGTTGTTAGAGCAGGTGTTAAGCAACCTGGCGCCTTCCAGATGTCATGGATCTGACACTGAGCACTGGCCATGCTGGATGGGATTTATGGGAGTTATAGTCCAAAATATCCGGAGGATGCCAGGTTCTCTACCACTGGGTTAGAGTGATGGAGTAGGTGTCTGGGAAGACCCAGGTCCAAAACCCCATCACACCAGCCACAAGCTCAGAAGATTACTATGAGCCACCCAATCACGTGTCTCAGCCCAACCTTCCCTGCAAAGTTGTTGTGAAGATACAGTGGATGGTGGTAGGGGAGAGATCAATATATACCACTTTGACCTCCCTGGAGGAAAGGCAGACTATAAATGTAATAATAAAGAATGAGTACTTTTGTATTTTTTGAAGGGCCGCAGTGGCTTAGTGGTTAAGACGCTGAACTGCAGACTGGAAGGTCGGCAGGACAGCAGTTCGAGACCTGAGTGCTGCGTGACGGAGTGAGCTCCCCGTCTTCAGTCCCAGCTTCTGCCAACCTAGCAGTTCGAAAGCAAGAAATTGCAAGTAGATAAATAGGTACCGCCTCGGTGGGAAAGGTAACAGCGTTCCGTGCACCTCGGTGTTCAGTCATGCCGGCCACATGACCACGGAAGCGTCTTCAGACAACGCTGGCTCTTCGGCTTAGAAACGGGGATGAGCACCACACCCTAGAGTCGGACACGACTGGTTGGAGGCACCTTTACCTTTACCTTACTTTTGTATTTGGAGGGCTTTCCGTCCTCCTATGTACAATTGCTGTGATATTAATTCAATAAATATGCAAGGTGCAGGATCTATTGCAGACTGAGACTGAAATTTTCACATGAAGAGCATATCACACCAACTACAGACTTAAATTCATTTAAGAGCAATTCACCCTTCCCAGGGAACCATGAGCTCTATCTATCTATCTCCTGCCTTTCTACCCCCAAAATGGTGCTCAAATGTATATACTGCCTTATTGCTGATAATTCACTGATCAGCAATAAAACTATAACTGTAACTGGCTAGGGAAAGCCTGAGAAAAGAGAAAACAGCTCTTAGGGAGACATCCAAGGGCACAATCCTATGCATGTTTAGACAAAAAGTCCTACAATTCCCAGCATTCCCCAGCCAGCCATTCTAACTGTGGAATGCTGGAAGCTGTAGGACTTTTTTTTCTGTCTAAACATGCATCGGATTGCAACCTAAGACACGTTTGTACAATTTGACAGATTCATGGATATTCAAGGCTTAGTTCTCCCAAACAGGAAATAACTAAAAGTCAAAACTGTGTAGACACCTGTCTGTTCCAGAAGATTGGGTCCTGCAACACTAAATTGTTCTATGACTAGTGCTCCTAAGGTGAACCTCAGGACCATGTGGCACCATCAAAAATGCTCCTTCTTAGGATCAGGGGTGTGCACATCTCCTCACAAATTTCCACATTACTGCATACACATGAAAAGAATAGGCACTACTCATTCCTTTGTCTTTTGGTGATTCCTTGCAACTTACAAAGCCACTCTGTGTCTTTTCATAAAGGATAATTTGTTCTATCTTCTCCTATTCCCTGCAAAACTCACCCACCTAGCACCTTCCTGAAAAACTAAATTCTCCTGTTCCTGATGGCTAGACATACAAAAGGGAGAAAAACGCCTCAAAGGAAATGACTTGAAAGTCAATTAATTTGTACTAATATGTTGCAATTCTTGAGGTTTGCATTCATTTATGATTTTCCGTACTTGGAAGACTTGCTTTTTTAAATATAACAGCAAATGCCCGTTCTGGGATTATAATATTTCCTCGCTGCAATGCACTTTCTGGCATTATGATGCTTCCTTGCTGCAATTGTTCAATGTATGTAACAAAACCCTACCTAGGAAATACAATGCCCACAAGGGTATCTCTTACAAAACCAAGGCCCACATTTTAATACAGGCTGCAATTTTAAAAGATCGCTACAGAAAGCCTTTAAAGGGCAGGGGGGACTCGACCCCACAATAGGTCTTCTAATTTTCACTGTCAATAGAAATCTGTATGTCCAAAAGCAGGTGCTGTGCTTGACTATATAGTCTGGCTAGCAACTAATCTAATTCATTAAGAAGTCTATAAACAAACCAGCCTTTGTCCCATGGAGATGAAAGAACTGTGACTATAATGGGATGAAAGGTGTGCACAAGGATGAAGAAAGCTATTATACATCTATGTCCTTTCTTAAACTCGTCCTGGCATGCACTGTTGACAGGGGAACAAAACCATACAGACAAAACTCTTAGACGTGCCTTGTTGCCAATAGTTCCACCTGTCTATGTTAAAACTATTGGATCTTGCCTATCATCTTACTAACAACTCCCCAGATTAACAGCAGGCAAATACAATAGAAGTATCACAGAACCGTGATTTCCTGAACAGCATCTTTTTCTCCCTGCAGTGTTGCATTAAGCCAGTCTATACAAGCAAGATGATCAAATGATAAAGCTATTCCTGAACTAAACCAGGGAGGGGGGCAAGTTTCAATGCTCTCCCATAAAACAAACTCCCTGCATCTCAAAAACCCTTCCCCTGGGTGTTTTATTTTTCTGTGTGTGGGAATTTTTTTACCACCCAAGGGGACCATTCAGATGCACAACCCCCTTTCTGGTTCAGACCAGAGAAGTATATACCACGTAACTGTATACACTGCCCCTATGTAGGGGGTGGGGGTGGGACCCAGTATAATGGAAATACATCTTGATTTTAAGATTGTCCCATCAACCTGCACAGTTTAGAAGCATGTTGTCTGCTTCTATGTAATCCATGATGCCTTGCTAAACAGGGGCTACCAAAAAGAACTTTCCGTTCAGCATTTTGACAGTGAAGTTTTATGTTCTTCTTTGGGCTACAATTTTTTATATGTTGCTTAAACTCCCAAACAGCATTTGAAACCAAAATGTTTGTTTTGTTTGTTTGTTTGTTAGGACAACTTCAAACCATACTGCAAAGCTCCCATAATTTGAATTACACAGAGATCATGGAAGTGAATTCTCAGACATTTATAGACATTCAGCTAGCTTTTGAGGAAGAGAAGGCATGCTGTTTCTCTGGAGTGATACTTGTATTTATCTGGTACAGACCGAACCAGTTATCCATTTCATAACAATCCTCATTATTGCAACTTCTACTGTTATTTAACCTTTTTTTGCTTCTAGCCAAACATATTTTAGGCACTTTAGAAAAGGAAGAAGGACTAAAATATTACCATTAACAAATGAAAATGAGGGCTAGTTCACTCGTTGATGTGCTTTTATTATTTATTTATTATTAAATTTATTAATCGCCCATCTGGCTGGTCACCCAGCCACTCTGGGCGATGTACAGCATATAATGAAACTGTTTAAAACAATAAAATTCTACAATAAAAACGTTTTCTAAAATACCCTAGTCCACCCCAAATGCCTGCCTGAACAAACACATTTTTAATGCACGGCGGAAGCTCATTAAAGAGGGGGCATGGCGGAGTTCCCTAGGGAGGGAGTTCCACAGAGTGGGGGCCACCACAGAAAAGGCCCTCTCCCTTGTCCCCACCAGTCTAGCTGTCCTGGCTGATGGGACAGAGAGAAGGCCATCCGAGGCTGATCTTGTTAAGCGGCCTGTCTGGTGCTGCTGGAGGCGCTCCTTAAGATAGGCTGGGCCGGAACCATATAGGGTTTTAAAGGTCAAAACCAACACCTTGAATTTGGCCCAGAAAACAACTGGTAACCAGTGCAACTCCTTCAGCACTGGAGTGATGTGATCTTGCCGGCAGCTGCCTTTAATCAGGTGAGCCGCCGTGTTCTGCACCAGCTGTAGCTTCCGAACTGTCTTCAAGGGTAACCCCACATAGAGCACATTACAGTAGTCTAAACGAGAGGAGACCAGGGCATGTACTACTGATGGGAGCAGATGGTTGGGAAGGAAGGGGCACAGCCGCCATATCAGATGGAGTTGATACAGCGCTGTCCCTGAGCCTCCATGGACAGCTGGGAGTCCAAAATGACCCCCAGGCTGCAGACCTGGTCTTTCAAGGGTAGCCATACCCCATTCAACACCAGTTCAACATCCCCCAGTCTCCTCTTGTCTCCCACCAAAAGTACCTCGGTCTTGTCAGGGTTCAGCTTCAGCTTATTCCTCCCCATCCAGCCACTCACCATCTCCAGACATTTGGACAGGGGTTCTACGGCCAACCTTGGTGAAGATTTGAACGAGAGGTAGAGCTGCATGTCATCCGCATATCAATGACACCGCACCCCAAACCTCCTGATGATAGCTCCCAGCAGCTTCACATAGATGTTAAATAGCATCGGGGAGAGGATGGAACCCTGTGGCACCCCTGTGGCCACAGGGAGTCAGTTGTGTAGCGGGGTGGACGGTACACGAGCAGAATCCCCAGACCTACCACAGGGTTCCCCAGACGGAACCCTGTGGCACCCCAGAAGTGAGTGGCCATGGGTCTGAAACCTCCTCTCCCAGTGCTACCCCCTGGTACCTGCCGGAGAGGAAGGACCGGAACCACAGCAATAGGGTGCTTCTTGATTACTCACTGGCCCAGTGACTTGTTTAAGCCTTGGCGTGTGCCACTTGCCATTAACCTAATTACCCGCCCAGGCTGTGAGTTATTTGATGGTTGTTTTTCCCTCCAACATGCCATGCCGCCCAGGTTCCGACGACACAACAAGCCACACCCAGGCTTGCCTAATTACCCGGGCAGGTAATTAGGCAAATGACACCCGGCATACACCAGCATGTGCTGCAGCTTAAACAAGCCACGCACTGCAGCATAATAACAATCCACCATGGCTTGCGTAACCCACGGTGATCATGTGAACAAGGTCATTGTCTGATGCAGCTAAGTATCATCATACAAACGCAATGTATCTAATGGGATATGTAAGTTCCATCTGTGGCGTTCATTCTGTGATGGCTTATTCACACATCCCTTGATGCTGCTATAACCACCAAGCGATGAACATGTACCTGAAAACCAGCTCAAAGGCATCCTATGCACACTGACCTGGAATTAAGCTCCATTGAACACAGTAGAGTTTATTCTTTTATGCTTAGGATTGGGCTGCAGTAAGAGGGCAAATCACGTTTCATTATTTATAGCATCATTCTGGTCTTCCTGGATTTATAAAGTGTGCCTGAATTCTCTACTTGAGTATTTGTGTGCATGTGTGTGTGTTTTTACATGCAAACACTGTATCTATAAATAAACAGCTGAGGCTTGGTTCACATGCCCTCCAATGTAATAATTAGACTGCGAGTGCACCATCACAATATATATGACACTGCGTATGCATCAAACATATGCATCAACATGTGTGTGTGCATACACTCCGATGCCCTGATCCTTCCAACTCAAACAGAAGGTGGAAGGATTATGGGAATCAGGTGTATGCACATACTGAGTGATGGACAAATAATGTCATAAGTGCAATGGTAAGCTTTTGTTGCTACTGGCAATTCTCATTAACTAACGTATTGGGCCTCTGTACAAACAGAGTAGAATAACGCTGGTTCCAACTCTAGGCACAATATGGGATTCTAGATCAGCAACCCCCAAACTTTACTAAAGTTTCCCATAAATGGAATGTTGTCCTTGTCCAACACCAGTCTGTAAAGTCTCACTCAGAAGTTTTAGCCCTTTATGCCCCCATAGCTACAGTTTGCTGTCTATCCCCAAGACTCTTCTGAAACCACCATTTGGTAATCAGCATTCTTTGTTGGCCATTTAGACAACTATGAGATCCTAAGTAAATGTAGTTCATATTGCAATAATAAAGATGAGTCAGGCTATCATTTGTACCACTTCATATTCAAAGGGTGTGTCCCCTCAGGCTCATTAAGAATCCCTACTTATTTAGATTAAATTGAGCAGTGGTGATGGGGGGCTAGTTTCAAAGCTCTCTCTGCTCTGAACTTCTGTTTGGATTTGGTCTGGATTCACAGGCATCCAATCTGTACATGTGGTGGTTTGACAGGCACACGTGACACAGGCTAAAAACAGATACAGAAAAACTAGTACCTATAATTATATATTTTAAATAGAACGTTTGCCCCTGAAAGTGTTCTACTCAAACCCAGCCATCTTATTCAGACCCATAGCAGACAAAGAGAAATCCCCATTGGATGATGGTGTCCCATTAAAAAGGCTCAGCCAACCGCAAGCTGAAAAGTGACAAGTTTTGTCTAATTTGCATAAACCCATCCACATGTGCTCACCAAAAGAGCACAGGCTGGCAACCCAGACTTTGCTCATTAGAAAGAGCAGCAAATGAGGATTTACCAGGGAACCTTTCTTAGGTCATTAAGATCACAATCCACAGCCCACTTATTGCAAAGCTCTCCCACTGACCTGAATAGGATGCCTCTGGAGTAGAGTGCAACTTGAAGAAGAAAAGAACCCCCACAAGCAATCCTGTAAAGCAGCTTAAACGCTGCCTCTGTGTGTCCCCTTTTTCACTGGGAACTCTCCATTCGCAGCAGCAGCTGCAACATCACAATTAATGAAAGGACTTCTAAGCCCCTTAATTTGTTATGTGCTACAGTCTGTGGTCTGTTGCTGTTCACTTACCCAAGTCTGAACAAGTTTTGTAGCAAACAACAGGGGAGTACAACTAAAGGGAAGCCCTAAAGATGCACTGAGCATTTTTGTTCAGGAGGCAGCAAAGACAACAAAATGGATTACTAGAATGAAAAGTAACTACTTCTAACTCACCACAATAAACATCTGTCTGAGCAAGTTTCTGGGTACATTCTCAAGATCACACTCACTGTGATTAATTAATCTGTGGAAAACAACAATTACAAATACAATTCAGAACCTTTTTTATAGCTAATTCTCAAGGCTCCTTGATACAGAGGTGCTATCCATCACCACACTTAACAATACAATTATTTGTTCATAGTATTTTTCCCCTCATTCTCTCAGTGCATCTATATGGGGGCATTCTCATAATCCTAAATTAGGGTCTGTATTCACTGGGGTCTCTATTCTGGATTACATGATCCTACGGTACCATAACACCCTGCCATAACACAGATATTGTTATTGTATTGTTGTGACCCATCCAGAGAGCTTCAGCTATTGGGTGGTATAGAAATGAATTAAGTAAATACAATTTTGTTGTCAATCATGCAGAAGCCTATAAACAAACTGCTGATCACGTGAAGGCTTTCCCCTGCAGACAACCATGCTACCTTGTGGATGTCTAGGGGGCAAGGGGGGAAGCAGTGGAGCCAGGCATGGGCCCCCACTCCCTATTATTCGAATGATGCCCCTTTCACATGTGAAGAAGGCTAACGTAAGAATCTTTCTGTGCCTAAGAAGTGAATTAGACAATTTTGTTGCATATTTTTAAAACAGAAGTTAGAAGAGCCTCACCTTTCCCCACCCTCACTTGCAATTGTGGAAAAAATCAAATGCATTAAATCAGGGACCCACAGTCAAGATTTTGTTACAGGAGGCTCTAACCCAGTTGCACACACAAGGAGTGTAAAGAGCAGCAAAATAATGGACTTTCTCAATCTCTTCTAATCCACACCCAGTGGAGACGGGTTCGAGTGAGGATTCTAGTCCATCTTGGTGGTTGAAAATATGGCACCCAAAGGGTTATAGTTGTTGCTGATTAATCTGGCCTTTGAATGTGCCACAGTTCCTCATACACTCAGTCCTATGCATTCACACTCTGAAGAAAGTACCATTCACTCCCAAGTTGGCATGCATAGAATTGCAGACTTGAAGTAACTCTAAAATACCCACTTTGCAGGCTTCTAGAGATAAATTGGAGCCAGCGGATGGCCAAATCTTTGGCCCTTGAAGAAGTATGACAGGTGGCTATCCTATAAACATCTGCCTATAAGCAAAGGCAAAAATTTGAAGATCACTCAGCACTGACTAAGTTACCTGTTAAACTAGTGATTCTTGAGCTGTGGGGCAACCCCCACTCTTGGGGAGCATGGAATACCTAGAAGGGGGCCACAGCTCAGTGTGACAGAGCACAAGCTTTGCATGCAGAAGGTCCCAGGTTCGATCCCCGGCATGACCATGTAGGGCTAGGAAAGAATTCTGCCTGCAACCCTGGACAGCCGGTGCCAGTAAGTGTCAACAATACTGGGCTAGATGGACCAACTGTCTGACTTAGTATAAGGCAGCTTCCTATGTACCAGAGATGGATAAGATCCAGAGGCACTATCCAAGATATATGGGTGGGTTGAGTGCTCCCTAGCAGATGAACCTCATTGATTCACAATTGGAATTGTGGAGGTGAGAGCTCCCCAATTCCCCCATCTCCCTCATCAGATTGGAGAAGATCCCCTGCTTTGTTCTAATGGTGCTTCCCTATGTGTGGCTTCAGGAAGAAGACTGAAAATGTCTTGTTCTAGTCCCCTTTCCAAATGCCAGTGTTAGACAGGGACCCTGATCCACAGATCCTTGCATACAGCAGTGACAGGCGACACACGCATGAGGACAGCATGCCAAAGATCTAGGCACACTCTGCTGTCCAGATGGTTGGTGCTGGGATAGGGGAGCGCCGAAGGAAGGGTGGGGGGAGAGGTCGAAAGGTTTGAGAAACCTTTCCTTTAATAGCTGCCTCGTACCCACAACCAGAGGGTTCAAAAGGTGCTTAACGTGTGGGTAGGCTGTTTCTAAAGCACTATTTACTATACCTGGGTGAAGTGGCAGTCTCTAATGCCAGCCCTGAACTTTAAGGGGTCCCCAAAGAAAGGGGGCTGCTGCAGGGTTGGCTCCAGATTTGAAAAGGCCCTTGGCAAAGTCTCCTCTGGTGGGCTCCCTCACTCTGGGCCATTTTAATTTCCCACAATGCCCCAGAGCGACACCACACTGGAGGCACTGTGGGAAATCGCTGTTGCCTGCTGCATCCGCCACCCCTACCCCCACCCCAGGTACACCCACAGCTAGGAGCCCAGGGCAGACTTCCACGCCAGGGCCCTGGCAGCTGCCCAAGGGTGCCAAACACTGGTGCCCAGCCTGGGCTGATGTGACCTTGAGCAGATGGCGGTAGTCAGGCAGCCTTGTCGTCCTATCAGGTTCCTTCTGGCTTCCTTCGAGCCACCCGGGAGCGTCCTTTCTCCCAAGTGTTTAGCAAGGCAGCACCTTCTCTGAATGACTCCCCACCGCCTCCCGCCAGCAGGCACGAGAGACTCACCCATGTTCACGAAGCTCATGACCATGTCGGCCTCGGTGAGGAAGTTGCTGTCCTGCAGACTGGCCAGGGGTGGCCCTTGGGTGCTGAAGATGGGCTTGTAAGGGTAGGAGTAGCCCTCGTCACCGGCGCCCTCCTCCTCCACCGACATGGCATTGTAGAGGTCCAGCATGAACATGGGCGCGGAGTTGTGCTTGCCGTGAAGATGGGGCCTCGGCCGGTGAGGCAAGCCCAGGATGGACAGGATCTCCCGCTGCATCTCCCGGCGCTCCTGGCTCCGGAGCCTCCTGTGGATGAAGCTCGAGTGCACCTCGTTCTCCAGGGTGAAATCCGCCAGGGCGCACCGGAGCTCGGGCGCCCAGACCAGCAGGATCCAGAGCAGCCGGGAAGCAGCCGCCAGTCGCTTGAACCACCCCGCCGCGTGCATCTCGGTCACGGGGGGCAGGTCGCGGGAGCCAGCGGGCTGAGCGGCGGCGGCCGGGCGGAAGAGCTGAGCATGAAAAAGAAGGGGGCAGCGGAGCGCCCCGCGTAGGGATCACTTGGCCGGGGAGCTGCCCTGAGGAGCCGACCTCGAGGCGCGCATGATAGCCGAGGCGATCGTGGGCGGGGGAGAGCTTGTTAGTTTGCACAATCCATGCAGGGCGAAGGAGGACGAGGAGAACAGCGCGAGCGATCGCCTTGCCTGGCCGCCGCCTCCCTCTGGGATGTGCACGCTCGCACGCTCGCTCCACTCTGTGCGCCTCTCGCCACAAGTCCAGGGAGTTTTGAACTGCAGCTTGCTTGCTTGCTTTTTTTTTCTTTCCTTTTTTGCAAGGCAAGGCGGCAGCGGGAGTTCGTGCACTCAAGGGGCGGAGCTCCGCTTTTCTCACTCCCTCTCCCAAAGTGCCCCGAAGAAAATCCGCAGCGGGGCTTGAACGCGGGGTCTCTCGCTTCACCGGGCGGCGGGCCGGGGATGAGATTCAACGGGGGCTCGCTCTATTTCACGCACACGCACGGAAAATAAGTTTAGGGTGCCCCACCACCACCAAGTACTTCAGGTTCGAGCGTCGATTGCCTCCTCCCCATAAGGCAAGGGGGTGGAAAAAAGTGAGACACTTGTTTTACATATGCAAGCAGAACGTTCCTGGGCGTGTTTCCACGGGAGTCAGTCCTACTGCTGTCTCCGACGGGGCTTCCTCCCAGGTACGTGTGTGCGCGCGCCCATAAGGGCTGCGGAATTTCGCGTGGATGGCCTTGCACCGCTTCCACGCCTGGCCAAAGAAGATCTTTAGAAACATCACGCAGAGTTTATTTGATTCTAACGTGCAGCTAGACACGCGCTGCAGCGAGAACGAGGTTTTTGTGTAGTCAGGCGTATGGGGTAAAATCCAACATAAGACCTACCTAGAGTAGACCCATTCAAATGAATGGGACTTACGTTAGTCGTGACCGCCTGAAATCCTATTCATGTCAGTGGGTCTACTCTAAGTAGGGCTTACGTTGGATTTTACCCCATGGAGTTCAGTAAGGAGGTAAGCGGTTGCTTGAAAAAAAAATGGACCAGGGAAAACAAGATAATAGGAAATAATGATGAATACTGCTTTCTTTCAGACTTTATAACCTTATACTAATAACATATCAGAGCCTTCCCTTATTGCCCCATTCGTTGCAGGGCACCCCCACTTCTTTCCTTTCTATCGTTTTCTTTTTCATGTTCCCTTGCATTCTTTTTCTATTCATTCTCACGCTCCCTCCCTCTTTCCTGCTCTTTTCTTTGTTTCGTTCAGTTAGAAAAGGCTTCGATGAAATCCAGTTCAGCTAGTTAAGAGTTCATTAGAATTGATATAAATGGGAAGTTAATGTAGTATTAACTTCAATAAGATGTACCCAGCAGAATTCATTTCTTTTAACACCGAGATGTTGAACGGATACGGTTTTATTATCGGACCTGTAACTGATGAAAAGACTTAACATTCCCCCCCCCCAATTTTAAAGACTTCCTGCACTTGTACAAAATGTTAAGAGCCAGTTACCAAATAAAGCAGACAGTCAAGGTTCAGATGATAGATTGTAGGCAAAAACAGCTCATCAAATAGTAACACTTTTCCTGGACTGTTACCAGTAGATCGCAGGTGGGGGATCATATGATTGAATGCTCCCCACCCCACCCCTTTTTTAAAATCTCCCTGTACATAGAAAACTAGAACCACCCACCTGAGCAGAAGGGAAACTCCTTCTCTCTTATTGGGTGTGGGCAGACTTGGTGCTTAAACACTCAATAAAAGGGGCCAGGGGGAAGTATTCTGGCAGTCTTCTTACATCTTGGTGAAGGAATCCCAGAGGAGAGATACTGAAGGGAAAACCTCCCCCTAAAATCTGTATTAGTGTTAGGCCAACAAAAATCACAAAAATGTGCAAGCTTCAGCAATCTCCAGATTTCTTCATCAGGCATATTACACCTGTCCTGAAAGACCTGCACGGGTTGTCAGTTGTTTTCTGAACTCAATTCAAGGTGTTGTTTTTAATATCTAAAGCCATGAACAGCTTTGAACCTGGCTATGCAAGGGACTGCCTGTCCCACTCTGACCCTGCCTGTGTATTAAGAACTGTAGGAGAAGCCCTTTTGAGAGCACCATTACCCACAGAGACCCATTTGTCAGGCACATGTGAAAGGACTTTCTCCTGTGTTGCCCCCAAACTATGGAATGAGCTCCTTCAAGAATTACGATTGGTTGCCACTGTCTTTGCCTTTAGAAAAGATGTAAAGATGCATCTTTTCAGTTTAGCCCTTTTAATATGTGTAGTTTTTAATATTTTACTGTTTTTAATGTTCTTGTTTTTATTGTGGCAGGGTTTTATTATTTTAAATTGTTGTGCACCCTCTCAAAGGCTTTTTAGCAGGTAAGGCAGTATATAAATGTTATCAAATAAATAAGTAAATAAGGGTGCAATCCTATGCATGTTTAGAAAGAAAAAAGCCCTGCAACTCCCAGCGCCCCCCAGACAGCCAGGGAATGCTGGGAGTTGCAGGACTTTTTTTCTGTCTAAACATGCATAGGATTGCACCCCAAATAAATATTGGAGCCGAATGAGAGAGATCTCTCTCTCCAGAGAGGTCGCGTTCAGCTAACGGCCACAGGTAAAAAGCACAGTTTGAAGAAGATTCCCTCCAGAATTATAATCATATGACAGCTGAAGATCACTTCTGCCCAATGGAAAAAAGGGAAGGTGACACAATGATACTGAAGTGGAGCCAGCTTGTGGTTTGATAAGGAGTGATTTAAATAATCAACATAGTGCAATAGCTTGATACGATCGTTGTTAGCTTATGCCACAGCACAATCTTAACAGTTCTT
The DNA here is from genome assembly GCF_057233095.1 of Heloderma suspectum. Taxonomy (NCBI): domain Eukaryota; kingdom Metazoa; phylum Chordata; class Lepidosauria; order Squamata; family Helodermatidae; genus Heloderma; species Heloderma suspectum. Next base: position 294,329,283 of record NC_139461.1, read on the forward strand.
GATCTAGCCTGCCCCGCCCACGTGCGCCTGTTGTATCTTGCCTTGAATTTGAGTACAGACAAACCTGGTGATCCGACTGCCTTATGTTATATTTTTGTAATCTTGCCTCACAGAAAGAGGACCTTATTCTGACTTAGAACTGCCACAACACATGAAAAACCATTCGGGACTTAAGAAGTGAGGCAGGTCTGTCGCCAGCACAAGCAAAACAAGCCTTGAGTGCCATTTTTTTCGTGCAAAGGCAGGATATAAATAAAACAAATATATAAAATAAAACTTCTGTGCCATGATTTCAAAACTGTGCCTATTTGTCTAGAGACGGTGGTTGTTTCTCTAAGAGCGCTTGGCAGCAATGCATTCTAACAGCGCAGGTTCACCTGCTCAAATCTTTCCACAGACCAGCTGCCCTCTTCCCATCGCAGTGAGGTGCAATCCAGTCCCTGAACTGTAAAGGGAAAGGCACCATCTTCTGCTTGGGCATATAATGCAGAGGTGTTGTTGTTGTTGTTGTTAATTACATTTATTAATTACAAAGCTCTGCGTGGTGTGGAACCTCTTTCAGCCCAAGGGTTGAGCTCAGTTTTGGAGAAGCTCCTGGGGGCTGCATTCCGGGAGGGGGCAAAGGGGGGGCAAAATACCAAAAATACTAGCATACTTTCACTTAAAGCTCTTACTGCCAATAAGTAAGCCTTGGGAGAGGCATTTCAGCCTTTTAGAATGGGGGAGAGAAAACTGCAAAAGCCAGGAAGCCACCAAATGATGGGGCGGGGGCATGACTAAGTAGCCCCGGAAGGTCAGATTGGGAGCCCAGGCAGGCTGGATTTAGCCCAGTTTTGAGGTTCTGCACCCCTGATACAATGCTAGCTAGAGAATTCCATCCATGTCATTTGAAGTGTTTCTCTCTCTCCTGGTTAGTATAAATGTGTGAAAGACTGAAATGCAGTTTTTAAAATGCTTTTGTCAGGAATTTCAATCAATTGGCCGTGCAGGAAAGTGAAATGACAGTCACATTTCAGGCTGCCTATGTTTCAGCTACATTCTATCCAAAGTACATTTTTGCTCCTCCAGCACCTACCATTCTCACCATAGACTTGTGCACATTTGAGAATGTTTCTTCCCCCCACCTCCCATGTGGAAGTGTCTCTTTGGTCACTATTAACAGTTGCAAGTGTGGTTCCCTTCGCCAGTTCCCCCCTGCTTTCCTGTGACTGTGGGTATCTGTTGCAGGACCATTTCCTTTGTTGTCCTCTCTCTCTCTCTCTCTCTCTCTCTCTCTCTCTCTCTGGACTCTGATGAAATTAGCAAGTTTGCAGGAAAGCCTTGACTGTTTTTTGTTTTAAATCCAGGCATTCCTATGCATGCCAGCAGTGGTGCACATATACATGCTCTTCAGAAGGGGGAAGGGAAACTGGTGAAAGGTATAAAGTTTTCCCACAACCTTGCCAGTTCTACCACAAGCTGGAGCCTGACATGGGTGAATTTGACCAGGCTTTCACCCAACCATATCAGTTTCACTGGTAACCAGAGCCCCGGGAAGGTGATGAAGGTGAGACAGGCAGACATGTAACACAAAAAGGGAAATTACACACCAAGTCTGTCACTAACCACATTGTGATGGGATTGCATCCAAGTGTAGCCACATGTTAGTTTGAGCCAGCATTTGGGGGAGGGAAGTGTGCCAACAGTTAAAGTGGGAAATATAACTTCTGAGTAGGGGCAGAGTGCATTAACTGAAGTGTGATAAGATTCATGAGTGATCGTTACAACAATTGAAAATGCACGAGTGATTTCAGTCCTAGTACATGCAAACAACAGATCTGGCAATAAAACTGTTCCTGGATTGTACCACTTCAGACTGCAGAGGGGGAAATTTCATGATGGAATGCTTTTCCATATTTTTTAAAAATGAACTTTCCAGCACATAGAAATCTAGATGTCAGAGAGAAGGGTCCTTAGTTTTTTCCCTGACATTCCAGTTTTCTATGTGGAAGTGTTTTATTCTTCATAGGAGCTTTTCAGTGTGATAGCCCCCCGCCCCGTCTGAATTTTATTTATGTATTTTATTTATTAGATTTATTAGCTGCCCATCTGGCCGGCTACCCAGCCACTCTAGGCGGCATACAGTACAAATAAGAACACAAAATACAACATAATCAACTGAACAAAACATTGCTCTAAAAAACATTAACCCACCCCAAATGCCCACTGAACAGCCAGGTTTTCAAAGCCCGGTGGAAGCTCATCAAAGAGGGGTCATGGCAGAGCTCACTAGAGAGGGAACTCCACAAAGTGGGGGCCACCACAGAAAAGACCCTCTCCCTAGTCCTCATCAGCCTAGCTGTCCTGCCTGATGGGATAGACAGAAGGCCTTCCAAGGCCGATCTCATTGAGCGGCATCCCTGATGTTGCTGGAGCCGCTCCTTAAGATAGACTGAGCCGAAACCATATAAGGTTTTAAAGGTCAATACCAACACCTTGAATTGGGCCCGGAAAACAACCGGTAACCAGTGCAACTCCTTCAGCACTGGAGTGATGTGATCTCACCGACGGCTGCCTTTAATCAGGCAGGCCGCCGCGTTCTGCACCAGCACAATTCAGGAATAGCTTTATCATATTACCTGCTTTTGAGATACAGCAGTCCATAATACCAGAGCTCCCAGCCACAGGGAGAAAATTCCATATATCATAGCCAAAACCAAGGTCCTTCTACATAGGAATTTTGCAATGTGTGATGCAGCCCTTAAGCAGCAATCATATGCACATTTATGCAGGACTACGAGGTATTGAATACAGTGAGACTTCCAAGTAAACATGCTCAGTCTGTTTACTGATTAGATTTCAGAATGACATTCCTTTAACAGCCTGATCCTAATCATATTTACGCAGAACTGGTTTTATATAAGATTTTTCCTGACATACTATTTGAACTTGCCCTTTCCCTAATGCTTCCCATGTGAATTAACTGAATATATTGCGTATTTCTCCAGAAAGGACATATGCAGCACTTGACTCATATATGAAAACACTATTTCTCCCATTGCAGCATTTCATGATTCTTCATGTCTTAAGCTGTTATTCAAAGACTTGAAATCAGGTCACAGGTGCTAGAAGCTGAAGAGTTTATCTGGCATAACAAGCTTGTTATGAAAGTGGATTATTGGAAGCATGGGTGGACCTAATTCTTTGGTCCTCAAACAGTTGTGTGTTATTTATTTAGCCATTTCTACCCCAGGCTGTTCCATTGGGTTTTCTTGGCAAGAATACTGGAGTGGGTTGCCATTTCCTTCTCCAGTGGACCACATTTTGTCAGAACTCTCCACCATGACCTGTCCGTCTTGGGTGGCCCTGCACATCATAGCTTATGGCTTCACTGAGTTACGCAAGCCCCTTCCCCACAACAAGGCAGTGATCCATGAAGGGATCCATGGAACATATCACAAGGTTAAAAGATATGACGCCGGAAGATGAGCCCCTCAGGTCAGGAGGCGTCCAATATACCACTGGGGAAGAGCAGAGGGAATTTCCAAGTAGCGCCAGAAAGAGTGATGCGGCTGGGCCAAAGCCGAAAGGACACTCAGCTGTGGATGTGTCTGGTGGTGAAAAGAAAATCCGATGCTGTAAAGAACAATATTGTTTAGGAACCTGGAATGTAAGATCAATGAATCAAGGTAAGCTGAAGGTGGTCAAACATGAGATGGCAAGATTGAACATCGACATCTTGGGAATCAGCAAACTAAAATGGACAAGCATGGGCAAATTTAATTCAGGTGGCCATCATATCTACTACTGTGGGCAAGAATCCCATAGAAGAAATGGAGTAGCACTCATAGTCAACAAAAGGGTGGGGAAAGCAGTATTGGGGTACAATCTCAAAAACAATAGAATGGTCTCAGTACGAATCCAAGGCAAACCATTCAACATCACAGTAATTCAAGTCTATGCCCCAACCACTGAGGCCAAAGAAGCTGAAGTTGATCGGTTCTGTGAAGACCTACAACACCTTCTAGAACTAACCAAAAAAAGATGTCCTCTTCATCATAGGGGATTGGAATGCTAAAGTAGGAAGTCAAGAAATCACCGGGATAACAGGCAAGCATGGCCCTGGTGTACAAAATGAAGCAGGACAAAGGCTAATAGAGTTTTGCCAAGAGAACACACTGATCATAGCAAACACTCTTTTCCAACAGCACAAGAGGCGACTCTACACATGGACATCACCAGATGGTCAACATCGAAATCAGATTGATTATGTACTTTGCAGCCAAAGATGGAGAAGCTCTATAAAGTCAGTAAAAACAAGACCTGGAGCTGACTGTGGCTCAGATCATGAGCTGCTTCTTGCAAAATTTCGGTTTAAATTGAAGAACGTAGGGAAAACCACTAAACCATTCAGGTATGACCTAAATCATATCCCTTATGAATATACAGTGGAGGTGAGGAATAGATTTAAGGGATTAGACCTGAGAGACAGAGTGCCTGAGGAACTATGGACAGAGGTCCGTAACATTGTTCAGGGGGCAGCAACTCAATCCATCCCAAAGAAAAAGAAATGCAAGAAAGCAAAGTGGCTGTCTGATGAGGCTTTACAAGTAGCTGAGGAAAGAAGGGAAGAGAAAAGCAAGGGAGAAAGGGGAAGATATACCCAACTGAATGCAGTTTTCCAGAGAATAGCAAGGAGAGACAAGAAGGCCTTCTTAAATGAACAATGCAAAGAAATCAAAGAAAACAGTAGAATGGGAAAGACTAGAGATTTCTTCAAGAAAATCAGAGATCTCAAGGGAACATTTTGTGCAAAGACGGGCATGATAAAGGACAAAGAAGGCAGGGACCTAACAGAAGCAGATGAGACTTAGAAGAGGTGGAAAGAATACACAGAAGAACTATACAGGGAAGATCTTAATGTCCCTGATAGCCATGATAGTGCAGTCACTGAACTTGAGCCGGACATCCTAGAGAGTGAAGTCAAGAAGGCCTTAGGAAGCATTACTAACAACAAAGCTAGCGGAGATGACAGTATTCCAGCTGAGCTATTTAAGATCCTAAAAGATGATGCTGTTAAAGTGCTGCACTCAATATGCCAACAAATTTGGAACACTCAACAGTGGCCGCAAGACTGGAAAAGGTCAGTTTACATTCCAATTCCAAAGAAGGGCAATGCCAGAGAATGTTCAAACTACCGTACAATTGCGCTTATTTCACATGCCAGCAAGGTTATGCTCAAAATCCTAAAAGCTAGGCTTCAGCAGTATGTGAACCGAGAACTACTGGAAGTACAGGCTGGGTTTCGAAGAGGCAAAGGAACTAGAGATCAAATCGCCAGCATTCGCTGGATCATGGAGAAAGCAAGAGAATTCCAGAAAAACATGTTTCTGCTTCATTGACTACGCTAAACCCTTTGATTGTGTGGATCACAACAAACTGTGGCAAATTCTGAAAGTGATGGGAGTACCAGACCACCTTACCTGTCTCCTGAGAAACCTGTACCAGGGTCGAGAAACAACAGTAAGAACCGGACATGGAACAACCAATTGGTTCAAAATTGGGAAAGGAGTACGACAAGACTGTATATTGTCGCCCTGCTTATTTAATTTATATGCAGAGTACATCATGAGAAACACCGGGTTGGATGAATCACAGGTCGGAATTAAGATTGCTGAGAGAATTATCAACAACCTCAGATACGCAGACGATACCACCCTAATGGCAGAAAGCGAAGAGGACCTAAAGAGCCTCTTGTTGAGGGTGAAAGTGAAGAGTGCAAAAGCTGGTTTGCAACTCAACATTAAAAAAACTAAAATCATGGCATCTGGCCCCATCACTTCCTGGCATATAGAAGGGGAAGAAATGGAAGCAGTGACAGATTTTATTTTCTTGGGCTCCAAGATCACCACAGACGGTGACTGTAGCCATGAAATTAAAAGACGCTTGCTCCTTGGGAGGAAAGCTATGGCAAACCTAGACAGCATAGTAAGAAGCAGAGACATCACCTTGCCGACAAAGGTTCGTATAATCAAAGCTATGGTTTTCCCAGTAGCAACGTATGTCTGTGGGAGCTGGACTATAAGGAAGGCTGAGCGCCAAAGAATTGATGCTTTCGAACTGTGGTGCTGGAGAAGACTCTTACGAGTCCCCTGGACTGCAAGAAGGTCAAATCAGTCCATCCTAAAGGAAATCAACCCTGAGTGCTCCTTGGAAGGACAGATACTGAAGCTGAAGCTCAAATATTTTGGCCACCTAATGCAAAGGGAAAAGTCAATGGAAAAGACCCTGATGCTGGGAAAGATTGAAGGCAAAAGGAGAAGGGGACGGCAGAGGATGAGATGGCTAGATAACATCACTGATGCAATGAATATGGACTTGAGCACGCTCCGGGAGAGAGCGCAGGACAGGAAGGCCTGGCGTGCTATGGTCCATGGGGTCACGAAGAGTCGGACACGACTGAACAACAACAACACCCCAGTCTGTCCCCAAAAGTCTGGTTCTCGGGTGCATTGGCCAAGCATCTAGGTACAACAGGGAATAAAAGTTGGCAGATCCATCCCAGAATAGGAGTTGCTGCTAATTTATTCCAAACTAACTTGGCTGTATCTCTTTACAGAGTATGAGCAGAGAAACCGAACCTGACAAGGTGGGCATGCAAAGTCACTCCAATGTCCAAAGCAACTACACATTTTTTACCAGGGTGAACAGACATTTGTTACGATCTTGGTAAAAATGGACTGGTCTCCTAATAAGTTTCTAGTCATCATGGCTGCTGAGGAATAATCTTGCAAAGGTAGCTCCAGGTCATGGCTTTATTCAATGATTCCCAAACCTTTTTCCACCTAAGCAGGCATTCCCCATTGGACATTTGTCTTTGTTTAGGACCCATCTGTTTGCTCATGACCCATTCCTGGAAATAACATCCACTGTATATTGTATATTGCCCTTAAGAGGCATTTTAGGTGTTGGTGAGCCAATCCCAACACTCCTGTGATTTGCTGGCAAGTTATGCCTAGGCTGCAAGCATTTCCCTGGCAGGGCTCCACCATGCTTAACACAAGGCTGTAGCCAGGTGTTGCAGGAGTCTGACCCTTCAGGCATATTCCTTCCTTTAATTTTCAGGATTCCTTCATTTCTCCATTGCTCATAATACTAGAACCCGGAGTCATTCCATGAAGCTGATTGGTGGGAGATTCAGGACAGATAAGAGGAAGTATTTCTTCACACAGCGCATATTTGAACCATGGAATTCACTTCCACAAGATGCAGTGATGGCTACCAATTTGGGTGGCTTTAAAATGGGACTGGACAAATTCCTGGAGAAGGCTATTGATGGCTACTAGTCCTGATGGCTATGTGCTACCTCTGGTATGAGAGGCAGTATGCCTATGTGTATCAGTTGCTGGGGAACAAGGGCAGGAAGGTGTAGTTGCACTCATGTCATGCTTGTGGGTTTCCCGCAGGCAGCTGGTTGGCCACTGTTGGCAGGACTAGATGGACCTTGGTCTGATCTAGCACAGCTCTTCTTATATCTTTAGTCCCACTCCCAGATTTCTGATTCACAGCTGCATGCCAGCCAAAAAATCAGCAAGAATTCACTTTTCCTCATAAAAGGACACTGATGGGAAAAGCTTTATCTACTGAGTTTTGTTGCAGGCATGAAAGGCACTGTTTATTAAACAATAATTCATTACTTAAGGGGGAGGCTGTAGCTTGGTGGTAGAGCATCTGCTTTGCATGCAGAAAGTCCCAAGTTCAGTCCCTGGCATCTCCAGGTAGGGCAGGGAAAGACCCCTGCTTGAAATTCTGGAGAGCTACTAACAGTCAGTGTAGACCAGGGCTGTTGAACCTTAGGCCTGTGAGCCAAACCCAGCCCTCCAGGGACCCCAGGTAGCCACATCCACTAGTCGTTCCTTCAGCACAAAGTGACCTGGGGAATGTAGGTTGTGGGAGGTTAAGGATCTCTTAACTGAACCTCTTCACCATCCTTCTGCAATTCCCAAGAGATGCTGTATTGATTTATTTAGTACATTTATATCCCACCTTTCTCCCACCATAGAACTCAAGGTGGCATACAGGGAGTTCTCATGCAGGTGTAACTTGCATGACAAGCTGCAGCTGCTGAAATTCCCTCTTCTGCACAGCTATTAAAGTTGCAGGTGCTCTATCCTCTTTTGCATCCAGCCACCCTAGGTGAGGTTTAAAGGCCCAGAAACAGCATGGGGCTGGGAGAGGAAGGTAGAAACCCTGTTTTGTAGCGGCAAGGTGTGTGGAAGTAGTAGATGTGCTCTTGTGTTTATAGATTTAGTTATTTCCTTATTTGTGTCTTTCCCAAGTGGTTTTCAAGTTTGCAGGAATACACCCATGTTGTTAATACTAATGTGGGAAACACTTCTTGCTCATACACTTCCATGTAATAAAAAGAGTTTGCTGGGAATATTACAAATCCATGATCTCATCCTAGAACAACAGAGAGAAACCAGTTTTTCTTCTTTACTGCCTTCCTTTTGGCCTTCTCCAGGTCTCTTCCAGGATGAAGCAACCTGTACTCTCACAGCTGTTGTTTCTGAGCCTTTCTAGAGATTACAAACACCCAGCCCCGGTGTCTCTTTCCTGCAGAGTTCCATTCATGCCATATGGCCAGATCAGCAACGTTTGCTAGTGTATCTTCCAGAGTCTCACATTTGGGTTTCTTCATACATTGTAAAAGTTGTGTCTTCTTTTTAAACATATATTTTTCAACTATTGGTGTACTTTGACCAGGTGAAGGCTACCCCCTTAGAAAAGGAAGGTTCATCTTAGCCAAGTAATTAAGATAGCCATCCTCCCTGTGGTGACTTGTCATGCATATTGTTGCTGTAATCTTGCATACAAATTGAGCAAGCACATGCTAATGGCTCATTATGGTAATCTGCATGCAAAATTAACTCAAAAGGCAGCAAATGTAATAGGGATTAGGTAACTGTAACAGGGCTACATGTTGAAAGGAGGTTACAAATAAATAAGGGTTCAGAAGCTTCTCAGAAGAGCTCACCCCATCCCACCTAATGCCAAAGAAAAGTTAAATTCCAACACCAAAATAAGGGCCCAGTTTGCTGTGGGTGAATTTTCATTGCAGCAGTGGCCAGCATTTTGAATATCTGAGCAGCAGCAGGGGCATGCCATAGCTTGTTGTTACATGCGAACCTGGTGAGGGTGGGTTGTTGGGGTGGTTAACAAGCCACATGCAACCCTAAAACAGCCCATGGGTTCACCCATGGTGGCTGGGTTCAGACAATCAACAGGGGAAACAATGCAGCGTTGATTATTCGCCCCCCGCCACGTGCCAGTCATGCAACCGAGATCACCCTAATTACCCACACCATGTCGTGGGTTGTTGTGTCATCCGAACCCCGCACCTGGCGTGGTCATAGTGTCTTTTCACCCACCCTACAATGCATGGCTTGCAGTAGGGGTTGTAGGGTGGGTGAAAAGTCACTATGCCTGCGCAGCATGCCAGGTTCGGACAATATGGCAACCTGTGACACAGTGGGGGTAATTAGGGTAATCCCAGTCTCACGACTGGCATGTGCAGGGACAGGGGAAATAACTAACACTGCATTGTTTCCCCCACTGATTGTCCAAACCTGGACAATGTCTGCTCGTTACATGCAAACCAGGTCATTGGGCCAGTTTTAAGAAGAACTAATTGTTCAGGGTTGCCTGTGACAAAAAAAAAAGAGTGATGTGGCAAAAACCTAAACACAAATACTCCAGGATATCTAAATTAAAGTTAACTTGCTAAATAAAGTACATTAAAAATGAAGTGCCAAGTGTTCATCAGTCTGATCTTGTACGTTTGCACTGATAGAATGCCAGAAGCTGGGAGGTTTATTTTTTAATAGCAGTTGGGTAGACAAGTGGGATCTGCAATGAAATGTTGCAGTGTGATGTGCAGTTCACGTGCCAGCTAGTCAGCCATGCCCCTTTTCAGTATACTCCCTTCCATGAACCTCCATTTTCTGTTTTTCCCCCTTCCAGCAGCAAACCAGCACTCCATGGCTACGCAGTGAGCATTCTTAGGATCCACACTCAGAGAATGAATTCACCAGTAGTATATAGCATTGCTACCTGCACATTTTTACTTGTATCTCTGTAAGTAAAAGGGGTAAGAGATTGTCTGTGTGTACTGTATGTGTTAATAAAAGCTAACAATTCAGGGAATATGCAAGGACAAGATTTAGAAAGGCCAGGGGCCAACTCACTGTTCTGCTTCTGTCCAACTCACTGGTATTACTGTCAATGCTGGATCATAGGAAACCTTGGAACAAGAGGCAGGAGTCAGATACATGAGGAAGCTGTTCTTGCCCAGGCAAAGTTCTAGCCCTACCTGGAAGCCTTTACAGTCCTTCCAGTTCAAGGATAACCCACAGGCCAGCGTCAGTGAGCATGGTCTTTCAAGAAGAGTGTAGGAACACTGCACCATGCAGGGATGCTCACCACATCAGGCAGCGGTATACAAATCCAAGGTTCCCCAGTTGTGATCAGGTAGAATTTATTTAGATCATCAATCATAAGTAATTCAATATAAGAACAAAATAAGAGCTGTACTGTATCAGACCAAAGGCTTATCTAGTCTAACATCTTGTTTCTCACAGTGGCCAACCAGATGCCCAAAAGGGAAGCCCACAAACAGGACATGAGTACAACAGCACCCTCCTGCTTGTGTTCCCCAGTAATTGGTATTGAGAGGCATACTGCTTCCAATACTGGAGGTAATGTACAGCCATCATGACTATAGGCCAGTCTTTCCCCAACCGAATACCCTCCAATGCTTTGAACAATAACTCCCAGAATTCCTGACCACTAACCATGTTGGTTGGGGCTGATGGGAGTTGAAGTCCAAAACATCTGCAGAGCACCAGGTTGGTGCTGCTGTTGTAGCCTTATCAACTAGCAATGCATACCAAAGGCACAGATCCCTTTGCCTTTGGTATGAATAGGACCAACTAGATATGATGATGACAGTTCTGTGTGTTTAAAGATGTATGGAATTCACTACCACCAATTTGGATGGCTTTAAAAGGGGGGTGGACAAATTCCTGGAGGAAAAGGCTATCAATGGCTACTAGTCCTGATGGCTATGTGCTACCTCCAGTACCAGAGGCAGTGAGCCTATGTACACCAGTTGCTGGGGAACAGGGCTGGGAGGGTGGTGTTGCATTCATGTCCTGCTTGTGGGTTCCCGGTCGACAGCTGGCTGGCCACTGTGTGAACAGAATGCTGCAGTAGATGGACCCCTGGTCTGATCCAGCATGGCTCTTCTTATGTTCTTACGTAGCTTGTCTCAGTCACAGAGAAGCCTAGGAAGCCGTCTTGTAGTGACTTAAACCATTGGCCCATCTAAGGTAGCATGATCTACCCTGACTTGCAGCAGTTCTATGGCATCAGTGGCAGATGTCTTTCCTACTTCTTACTTGACTATTTCACTGGGGATGCCAAGGACTGAACCTTGTGTATGCAAAGCATATGCTCTGCCACTAAGCTATGTCCCTACCCCAAACAAAGAGGTCAAGATTCCAATTTTGAAAGAAAACACAGCAAATGGGAGGGGGGAATGGAACTCTCTCCCTTCCATTGCTTTTCTGTCTGCAACCCTTCTCCCAAACACTTTTTTTTTCATCCAGTGTCACTATTGGGATACTGGAGTCCTGGCTGGGGGGAAAGTCCTTGGCTACAGGGAGGTAATCTGCAGAGGGGAAAAGGTTCTACGTTTCCCACCTGAGTGCTCCTTTTGCTTTTAAAATCAGACTCCATGTCCCCTTTCTTTCTGCATGATGGAGGCAGTGATTACTCAAAGCCAACATGGATTTGTCAAGAACAAATCCTGCCAGATGAATCTGATCTCATTTTTTGATCAAGAAACCTCCCTTGTGAACTGTGAGAATGCTGTAGACATAATATACCTCGACTTCAGCAAAGCTTTTGACAAAGTGCGCCATGATATCCTGATGAGCAAACTAGCTCAAAGTGGGCTAGATGAAGCAATGATCAGGTGGATCCACAGTAGGCTACAGAATCAGACTCAAAGAGTGCTTATCAATGGGACCTTCTCAAACTGGGGAGAGGTAACGAGCGGGGTACCACAGGGCTCAGTCATTATTATTTACATTAATAATTACAGTCATAATTTTTATTAATGACTTGGAGGAGGAGGCGCAGGGAATGCTGATCAAATTTGCAGATGACACAAAATTGGGCAGGAAAGCTAATACTTTGGAAGACAGAAACAAAATTCAACGTGATCTTGATAGACTGGAGCGCTGGGCAGAAAACAAGATAATGAAATTTAATAGGGATAAATGTCAAGTTCTGCACCTAGGAAAAAGAAACCAAAGGCACAGTTACAAGATGGGGGATACATGGCTCAACCACACTACAAGCGAGAAGGATCTTGGAATTGTTGTCGATCACAAGGTGAATATGAGCCAACAATGTGATGTGGCTGCAAAAAAGGCAAATGCCATTTTGGGCTGCATTAATAGAAGCATAGCTTCCAAATCCTGGGAAGTACTAGTTTCCCTCTACTCAGCACTGGTTAGGCCTCATCTGGAGTACTGTGTCTAGTTCTGGGCACCACATTTTAAGAAGGATGCAGACAAACTGGAGAGGGTTCAGAGGAGGACAACAAAGATGATCAGGGGATTGGAAACAAAGCCCTATGAAGAGAGACTGAAAGAACTGGGCATGTTTAGCCTTGAGAAGAAAAGACTGAGGAGAGATATGATAGCGCTCTTCAAGTACTTGAAAGGTTGTCTCAGAGAGGAAGGCCAGGATCTCTTCTCCGTCATCCCAGAGAGCAGGACACGGAATAATGGGCTCAAGTTACAGGAAGCCAGATTCCGGCTGAACATCAGGAGAAATTTCCTGACTGTTAGAGCAATACGACAATGGAACCAATTACCTAGGGAGGCGGTGGGCCTGGAGGCGTTCAAGATGAGGCTGGACAGCCATCTGTAAGGGATGCTCTGACTTGGATTCCTGCATTGAGCAGGGGGTTGGACTCGATGGCCTTGTAGGCCCCTTCCAGCCCTGCTATTCTATGAGGCAGTTCTGTGCTATTATCACACCTAGTTTGGCTCTAAAAACACTGTGTGCGGGGGGGGGGGGGACTATTCAACCTGCATTAACCACATTGCTATTGTTATTTTGAAGTATTAAGGAGTAACCACCTCAAAAAATACTCTTAGAATACTTGGAGGGAGATTTAATTTCTAATATATCTAAGATCAGTCCCTGCCTCTCTCCAACTGAAGTCTCCTTGATCCCTTGCTGAACTCTTGAATTGGCATCCCGTGGAGGATCCCTGGAAAATACATGAGGGGGGAGCATGGCACACAGCCACCACCACCACTGCCATGGCTGCAGGACTTGGTGAAATAATCTGGAATCCATCTTTAATCCTCTAATCTAGCCTTCCCCAACTTAGTGCCCTACCGATGTGATGGATTACAACTCCCACCATCCCCAACCACTGCTGGCTGGGATGATGGGAGTTGTGGTCCAACACATCTGGAGGGCACCCGGTTGGGGAAGGCTGCTCTAATTTTTGTTTGGATATGAGGCCCATCTATTATTATTTCTTCCTTTTCCAAATGAAACTGAAGCTCCATTTTTTGCCCCCAGGCTGGTTCGTACATTACAATTATCAGATGGTTGGGTGTCCCTTGGAAGCACTGTCTGTAGGAAACCACCTACATGACACTGGAGTCTTGTATCTTCTTTGACATCTAAATGATTTGTAGTAACCACATAATTATTTTAACAGGTTTATGGCAAAGCCCCGTAATTACCACAGAAAGGTATCCCCTTCCAGCTTGCAGTACAGCGAGACGAGGTGTAGGCAAGGTTGCCAACTGACGGGGGGGGGGGGAGCCTAACTGCTTCGTTTGCTCTTGAGCCTTTAACAACAACATGTTCTGCAGGAATCAGCAATGGCCACTTTTCACAGCACTGAGGTAAGTATTATGCTCTGCAGATCAAGGTCCTGGATGCTTCCAGACAGACAACTCCTAGCGCTACCTATCAAAAGGCATTGTGCACCAATTCCATCTTTCCCTCCTTAACAGATTTTTTGTGAGAAGAAAAAGGATAGAAGAAGCAGTGGGAAAACACGGAAGGGTTACAAAAGGAAGATGAGGATGCCTAGACCACATGTAAAATTCCACAAATGAGGCTGGGTGATTGCACAATAAAAGTCTAGCCCGGAAGCACTGGCTGTTAAAGGAGATGGGGCTGATAAAAAGTACTGGCAACCCCAGGAAGGCAAAAGGCAGGATTGCCACTTTTTTCTTTTTCTTTTTACAAGGCCTACTCCGATGCCTTTAGAAGTAACCTGAGACACAAACATTTCATAGGTGAAGCTTTTCTTGGCATTTAGGTTTTTAAAGATGTGTGTGCAAGGGGGGGGAGGGGTAATGCTAAATTTCTATTATTCAGGCTCCTAGTAGGAATGGGAATCTTAATTGGCAACAAATGAAATGACACATTCGTGTAGCATTATTTATTTGGATTTCTAGACAAGGCTTGTCCTGAGATAAACTTCAGTGCAATGCAAAGTAAAGGAGGGCAGACCACTGAAATGTGATCCTTTCATAGCATGAATGATGTTAAGGAGCGTCCCACACACACCAATGAATATCCCCACCACACGCACACACACACACACACAGATGGTGAGCTGAGGCCAAGAAATAGTAACTTGGTCAAGGCCATCCAGGTAAGATCATGGCTTAACTAAATTATGAAGAACAAGATGGGAGATTCTAGACAACAGATAAGGGGTTGTGTTTTTTGAACTGTTCTGCACATAAATACAATTCCCAGTATGTAGACAGCTAGCACATCAGGGAGAAAGGTTTAGGCTTGGCCTACACATGCACCAGAATGAGGTGGCAGAATGCTGAGGGAGTAGAATGGAATGCACCCCTTCACATTGGAGGTGGGGAAATGACCTTTTTAAAGGCTTCACGGGGGGGGGGGGGGGAGGGTCCATACAAGTAGAAAACTAGGACAGGGGGCAAAGAGATGGGAGAGAACCTTTCCTCCTGATGTGCTAGTTTCTATCTACAAAGAGTTTATTATGTTGGGAGGGAGGGGAGCATTTAAAAGTGCTTATCCTCCACTACTAGTAGGAAACAGTAAGTCCATTATTTCACCTCAAGGCTCTTCTGTATGTGTCGCATCAGGCCTAAGACCAGCCTCTCCATAATATGCTTGTTTACTACATGCAAGAGGTCAATGCAGGGAGGAGCATGCAATCTGTTACAAGTAAAGCTATTAAAGGTACAACTCTTACAGGCAGAGTGAGGGCAAGGCACAGCAGGAATAAAGCTCATTATCATGCTTTTGACTAAGAAGAGAAATTGGCCATACCCTACTTGGTTTAGTGCTTGGCCAGGCTCTGGCACTATTGAATTATTTTTAAATTATTAGTTATATTTATATCCTGCATTCCCTACAAGGAACTCAAGGAGGTATACATGGTTCAACCTCCCTCCCACTTCCATTTTATCATCACAACAACCCTGTGAGGTAGATTAGCTTGAGACATAGTGACCAGACCAAAGTCACCCAGTGAGGTTTATATTGGGGATTTGAAACTGGGTCTCAACAATCTTAGTCTGACACTTTAAATGCTACACTACACTGGCTCTACCAATGTGATTTAGTCATTTTCTCACCTCTATGTTGTGTGAAATAATTATTTTTATTATCATTATAATATATTTAAAGCATTTTTACCCTCCTCTTTAGCCAAAAAGGCTACCCAAACTGTAGTAAGTCAGTCCCTGACCTCAGATTTACAATCTAAAAGACATGACACAGAAGGAAAAGTGATGGGGAGGGAAGAGGGGGGAATCAAGCTCAGGCACCAGTTCTTAAAGTTACAGTTCTTATAATGGCCAGCTGGGAGAGAAACCATTCAGGAATCTTGATGTAATGGCTACTGCTAGGTGACAGTTGAGGCAGGGGCAAAGGCATCTGTTCTCAGCAGAGGCAAAGGAAATAACAGGATAATCCAAATATCCTTTGATGGAGAGAACCAAAATGCAGCTTTTAGAATTGGAGAAGTATCTATCCTGCTCAAAAACGGGGTGCTTGTGCAGGTACTTTGTCTTTATTTCCTTAGGGCACATTCCTATGCCTGTCTAGACAGAAAAAAGTCCTATGACTCCCAGAATTCCCCAGCCAACCATACTGGGTGGGGGATTCTGGGAGTTGTACAACTTTTTTCTGTCTAGACATGCATAGGATTGTGCCCCTAATGGATTTTTGTGGAAAGAAAGAAGCAGCAGTGGGAAAATGCAGGAAGGTCAGAAGTTGAAGACAACCCCCACCCTCTTGTAAAATGCCATGAATGAGGCAGGACAATTGCTTGACAAAAGCCTCATCTGGAAATACTCTGGAAGAGGATGAAGATTTTTAAGGCACAGAGTTTTAATTTGCCCATGGATGCAGATAAGTCTAGGTAGAAACATATCCTACTACTTATTGAAGCAGGTTGCAACACACACACAAGGCCAGGGGTACAGGAGGCTGAGGTTTCCTCAGCTGACCACACTCCAGGTTTCCCCTGGCCACATCCCTTTCCCCGCAACCTCAAATTGTTTGGTAGTTTCAGGGCTCCTGCAGGTTTTTCCCCCATTCTAAAATGTTGACATGCCTCTGCTAAGGCTTAATTACTGGCAGTAACAGCTTTAACCTACAATATGCTGGTATTTTTTATATGTTGGCCTTGCCCCTTTTGCCTTCTGCCCCCCAAAGTTTCTCTGAAATGGAATCTGGCCCTTGTGCTGAAATAGGTTGTACACTCCTGCACAAGGGTTAGTACTAAACCTACTCATCATGAACCTACTTAAGACTCCTTTTACTGAGTCAATCTTATCCTTTTTGTGTGTTTTTCTGAATGTCTGTTATTATATTTGACCATTTATTTACCCTTCCTCCTAGATCTGCAATCCTGTTGCTTCATGAGGACATACCTCTGTGTTTTGCTGTATTTCCAAACCCCAGTTAATACTAATTAAAATGCCATGGTTAAAAACAAACAGAACCGTCTAGTTACAACCTTATTCTACCACCTAACTCATTCTCTGTAACTTGCTCTTGGTCTATACCGGCAGCAGGGTGAGGTGGAAACTGAGGTGGGAACAAGGTGGTAGAATGGGCTGTACCTGCACACTGCAGATGGGAGAATCATGCTTTTCAGTGCATCCCTGCAGTAAAAAGTTCCCACAAAGAAGAAACTAGCACAGCTGGGAGTGGACAGGGTTATTATCTATCATTTATGTAACACATAAAATTTACTAAGTGCTGTACACAGATTAAAATGAAGACAGTCCCTGCCTGCAAGCTTAAAATCTAAAAGACACAACGCAAACGGGGAAAAGAGGTTGAGAGTTTTTTTAACATGGTGGCACCTGTAGCCTGAAGTGGTACAATCCATTCTACTCTCTCAGGATTCTACCACCTCATTCCACTGCATGCATAGAGATTATGGCCCTGCTGGGTCTATACATTAAATGGAATTAGGCAATAAGAGCAGACTGTGCTACTAAAGACCCAGATAGGAATTGCCATTTTGGGATGCTCTGTTCAGCAAGTTTTAAATATAAATATATTTATTAGTCATCAGGAGGAAGGTTCTTGTGCTAGTTTTCTACTTGCAGTATATTTTTAAATTATTTTTTACTGAGGAGAGCTGTTTGGACTGCAGGTTGGGACATCATCTTTTTTTTAATATTCACCCATATTTAAGAAAAACTCCCTGCAGATAGAACATTAGCCCACCAGGGCCAAAGACTTAACGTATCATGCACCCTTATGTGCTAGTTTGCTTCATGCAGGGAGCTTTTATCTGAGGGATTAATAAAAAAAAATACTCCGCCATCATATATAACCACCACCATCATATATAACCATATGCAATCCTGCCTGCAGAGTTAGAATTGTTTATTATCCTGCATAAACTTGGCAAAAAATAGACTAAAGCTGTATTCAATATATGACAGGGCTCTCTATCATAAATTTCCCCCTTTCAATAGTCAGCTGGAGCTTTTCTTTCCTTTTATGGTTTTCTGAACTCTGTAGGCAAATATATATTGTTGGACAATTAATATGATTTTTTCCAGTTAAGACATTAAATTACAGGGAGGACAATGGGAACAAAACACCTTTTGTTCAGGCTAAACTGTTCCTAATGATCCCTCTGTATCAACAGTGGCACCAATGGAGGTATCAACAAGGCCCTGTATTGAGACCCCTTTCAAAAGGCCAAGCAGAGCAGAACATGAAGTAGAAACTTGCAGAGAGTTGCTTGCTCTTCACTCCACCTTGGTGGTCTCACTGGGAAAAAATGGGTTAGAGAAAACAGCAGCAAAAATAGATAGGAGTCTGATTTATCATAGAAATAACAAGGCATGTCTGAATTTTGCTCTGGGGCCTCATTTCGTTTTCAAATAAGAGTCTGCAAGAGGGGGCTTGTGAAATTTCATGGATGTGTGTGTAAATAATGGGGGTGGAGAGCCATATTGGTGATTCAATGATGAAAGGCTTCCACAGTAGCCCATCCTTTATTTATTTCTTTATTTCTTTACAGTTTATATACTGCTCTACATCAATAAAATATCCAAGCGGTGAACAATAAAAGGGAAATGGTGATGATGATGATAAAAATACAGAATTAAAACCTTTAAAATCAGATTGTACCAATAAAACTGTGGTTGATTAGTCAGGGAAGGCTTGTTTAAATAAAAACGTCTTCAGCAGGTGCCAAAAACAAAACTATGTTGGTGCCCGCCTGACATCAGCTGCCAGGGAGTTCCATAGAAAGGGAGCTGACATACTAAATGCTTTACTCCATGTGGACTCCAAACAGACTGCATCTTCTCCACTCTCTCTTTCCTCCTACTTCTTTCTGACCGCAACAGCATGCAGTCATGACTTGTTTTCTCAGCCTCTCCTACACCACTGGGCTATAGTAAAGATAAACAAGGAGAGGATGAAAATCATGTAAGCCACTTTGAGGAGTTTCCTTGAGGTAGAAAGGTGGGATTAAAATGTAATTTTTAGAAGGAGGTTAATGTATGGATATTTGGCACACTTGTTTTTGTCCCAGCTTATATTTATTTGTTCATAATTAGTTCTTAAAGTAGAGCATCCCCAGTAGAGTTCCCCAGTGTTCTGGCAAACTGCACCTGTTGCCTTGCTAGCTTCCATTTTTGGTATTTTAAATAAGCTATTACGATATTGTACTGCTGCAGGAATTTTCCCATTGTAATTAAGCTTTTTTTTGCTAAGGTCCAGGGGTTAGGAAAGAGAAATCAGAGAACTGGGAGTGGTTGGATAAATTGGGTTTTGTGAGTAGCCAGTAAATCAGCTACATTTCATTGAAGTTAGATCAGTGTTTTTATTAGTTGATAAGTGCCCAGTCCATCCAAGTCAATCAGATTGTTATCAACTGAGACAAGAGTGAGATAATTTTGAGGGTGGAGGGAGTCACTCTGCCCAGCAGATCATTAATGAAGAGAGGGAGGGAAACAAAAAAAAAAAAGTATGCAGGGTTGTTCAGGGTTGTTTGTTGGTCTCCTCCCACCACTTTGCCCTCACAATAATTCTTTGAGTTAGAATCTAACTGTTAGATTGAAATGGAAACTGAGCCAGGTTACCTAATGAGCTTCATGACTGAACAGGGTTTTTAACCAAGTTCTCTTCAGTATAAGTTTGACCCTGTGCCCTTTCCACCATACTGCCTCACAGGGACTAGTGCAGGGGTGGTAAACCTTTTGTCTATCAAGATCCAGTAATCCACTGGGGGGTGGGGGCGGCAATGATACTAAATCAGGGATTACACACAATTGTTGATTAAATTGTATGTTCTTAACTGTATTATAAATATCATAAATAAATAAATAAAAATATTGTAATGCCTTGGCAGATGGTGCTGGGGTGTTGCCATCTTCCATAGCTCTGGCTACTCATGTTGGGATCCAGTGACAAGCAGGAATAATACTGTAACCATCCCTGGACAGGGAGGCAGGTGAAGACACACATATCTGCTCCTTCTGTCACGGAATATCTCCACCAGGGCAGAAAAGGTGGGTGAGAGAAGGTTGGACACCACTGCTGGAAAGTGCTTGGAGCACCTTTGTAGCAGCAGCACCCAACTGGCTGCTCTTTTCAGTAGCCCTTCCCTTGGAAGAGGCCAGCAGATGGGAGGTGTTGGGTACAATTGCTGGAAGATACTTGGAGCACCTTCCAGTAGCGACACCCAACTGGTCACCTCATTGGCATTTCCCAGTCATTGGGGGGCGGGGGGGGGAGCTCCCTAGAAATGCCTGGGGTGGCAGATGAAATTAAGTAGGGGGTGCATTTGACCTTCAAGGTGGAGGTCCCCAACTGCTGGGCTGAAGGAGCAAGGATAAGATGGGACGTAAGACACGGAATTGGAATGCTTCCGCACACATGGCCTTACAGAATTGTATGAAGGGGAAATCTGCAGCAGAACTTCCAAGCTTAAACTGTTTTGCCTCTGTCAAAATCCTAAGCTTTACAGTGACCTGCAACCACTGACAGTTAATGCCCATTCCCTATAGGTTGTGCGCTGCTAAGCCACTGTCAGAAAAGTGTCTCTCTATACATTGGGGGGTTCCAAAGGTTACGAATCATTTCCTTGTTAGTGCCCTTGTTTTATTTGGTGCACCAAATTTTTCCAAAGCACAATGCAAAAGGTGGCCTTCCATCAAAACCCAAAGGAAAAGAAAATGCAGTCACTGAACTTCTTGCCTCTTTTTCAGTAATTAGGAGGTGATGATTGGTCTGATAATAGAACCCCTTCATTTGGATGGGTTTTGGACTGACACTGATTTAAATCTGCCAAAGAAAGGGCTGCCTAACTTTTTCAGAAAGAGGTCAAGGGCTTTGTGAACCCTTGTGATCCAACTGTTTGGCATGGGTTAGGTTTATACCAGGACGCACCACCTGATTAACTCCACGTTTTTCTAACTAGGGGGAAAATCTTCAAGGCTTTGTCTTTGTAAAAAGCATTTTTACCCAATAAAGCAAAACGAAGTTATGCTTCAGAGGTTAAATGTATCAGGTTGAAATGCTGCCTGATGCTTTAAAATGCCAGCCACTTCTCTTGCACTCATATCGAAACATAACAACAGCAGAAGTGAGATACCAGAAGTGAGATACCACATGTAGACATGCTTATTATCTGCATGGGAGTGGGCACTATCAAAATGGGTGCACCTGTGAAACTATTCATTGTGCAACTGAATCCATACAAAATGAAGATTTTCTCTATCAATAACAATATATTTGCTTCTCATACCAAATAGCTGAGGTTTGTTTATTATTTATTTATTCATTTCTGTACCGCCCAATAGCCGAAGCTCTCTGGGCAGTTCACAAAAATTAAAACCACAAAGCGCAGTATAAAACCATATAAAATATGAAAGCTTAAAACCACAACAAAATAGCACAACCAGAATAAAACCTAGCAGCGATGCAGAGAATTAAAATACAGATTTAAAACACCAGAGCTAAAATACTAGGAAGCTAAAATGCTAAAATACTGGGAGAATAAAAAGGCGCTGAAAGAAGTTGGCTCACTGAACTCGGTGAAACTTACTTCTGAGTAAGCATTCCCAAGATCAGGCTATGAACAGATAGAGACTTACCTTGTGAGATACTGTAACCAATAACTATTGAGAAGAACCGTAAGAACACAATACATACACCATGCCAACAGCAAGAAGACACACAGTACCAAGTGTGGGGCTGATCACCTCAATGGTGCAACACACGGGGGTTAAAGAACCTCTGTCTCATCTTGGGAGAAAGTGGCTGAGGCTCATAATAAAGTGTATAATGAAGGGAGGGTGTCCTTAGGAGCAGAGGTTTACACTGAGGCTGGATGGACAGAGTTTAGGGACCAGATTATGCTCATGGACTGCCAGTTGCCTATCCCATCAATAAAAGGTTGAAATAAGACCTACAAGGCTTTGTACTGTGTGCGCACATATACTTATATGTATACATTTATGAGGCATTTGGGGTCATGTTTTCAGGATAAAACGTACCAGTGAATCTATCATGTATTATAGCTTCATACCATTAAACTATGCCACATGTCTCTTACTTCAAAAGTTTCTACTCAAAAGGCAGCTGTTTACTTGTGAGGCTTTCTGATAAATGGTTGACTAAACTGACTGCAGTCTGCTGGCTGCAGCTTCAAAGACATCACGGTTTGGAAATTCCAGACAGATTTTAAAAAATGGTTGAAAACCCCTTACCTTGTTCTCTGAAAGCCACCCAAGGAAGCTCACGGGAAGTTTTAATTTATCCAGGCCAAATGAGCAAATAGGTTTGGTAAGCTTCTTCCATGTCATGATTTCCTTTCTTCATCTTTTTTAACTTTTAATCTGTTTTTAAAAGAGGTGTCAGCTGCACTTGTCTGTTGAGTGTTACAGAACACATTCCTTTGATCTAATGCATCATCTTCTCTATTTAATGCATATCAATTGTATCTTTATTTGCCACTCCCCTTATCCTTGTGTGCAGATAAGATGAGGGTTCTTCTGAAGTCATAGACCTTCAAGGCTTACCAAAAATAGTGGGGGGTCTAATTCATTTCATCCACCCCAACTCAGCAGGTTGTAAGCACTCAGCAAGTACTTATTTTTTTATTTAAAACATTTATAGGCCACCTTTTAGGAGCAAACCCTCCCAAGGCATTCCAACATAGAAATCCACAATATAAAATCAATACAAGTTTTAAAGCCATAAAACATCACAAAAATACAGATAACTAAAAACCAAGAGCCAGCAAGAATACTAATCCTAAACAGCATTCAGGCTAGTAAGAATAGTACAGAAACCCAGTACAATGCATAGGAACATAGAAAGTGGCTTTATACTGAGTCATATTATTGATCCAGTAATAGGTCAGTATTGCTTGCAGTAGGGTTGTCCAGGGTTTCATAAGGAGTTTTTCCCAGCCAGGAATTGATCATCGGACCTTCTGCATGCAAAGCATGCGCTCTTTTAGTGAACTACAGACCCCTTCCAAACAGCAATAAAAGGTAAGAATGAAGACTCATGTGTTGGTTGCCCTTCCTAAGGAAGAGAATGGACGCATTCACATGATCACAGGGAGAGGGTGGGTAGCGGAACCACACTGCAGGGAGGGGTAAGGGAACCACAACGTGCACGCCCCACATGACCGCAGAACCACGCAGAAAAGCATGGTGCCCTCACCCATCCCTGCAGCATCGGCCTCCTGTCACTGTGCCTGCACATCACAGCAGCTGCCACAGCAGGAATCAGGTCGCACTGGCTGTTCCAGCCGTTGCTATGATGGCGACCATAGAGCTAGCCCGTGCCAGCTAGAGCGTTGCTGGAAGTTCTGGACAGTCTCGGCAGCCATCCCTATGATTGCCAAGATTTATCCATGGAGCAGCCGGATTTATCCACACATCACCCAACAGATGACACTATAAGCCACCCCGGGGGCACTTACCCCCACTGCAGGGGGTGGTTAATGGGGTGGGTAACTTAACAATTGTGGGAGGGCACCCCCCCCCCCATGATACGCTACCTCACCATGGTTCACTCCCGAACCATGGTGGGTTAGTGTTACATGTGGACCCAGACAATGTAAAAAGGGGCTAACCTATTACATTCTCAAAGCAACCCTGTAAAGTAGGCCTTCTATTGATATGACTGCTGCTGTTACAGCTGTTAACATCACTGTTGGTTTTATTATTGGTTTTAATTGTTTTAATTGTTGGCTTTTATTGTTCTTTTATTGTTTTTATCACTTTTAATATTTTAACCATTTTATGTATGTTATTGTTGTAACCCACCTTGGGAGGGCTTCTGCCCTGAAAGGCGGCCAAGAAATATTTTAAATAAAATAAATAAAATAAAGTAGGTTGCACTGAGAAATGTGACTGGCTCAAGGCCATCCAGTAAGTGCTATGACTGAGCAGGAACTTGGGCCCAGGTTTCTCCATTCTAAATCCAGCACTCTATCCACCTCAGCGCACTTATGGCTGTCTGATACTAACTCCAGCATAATAATTCCTGCTAGTGCAAACAGAAGTCATATCCCAGTACATTTTAAAATAACCTCAACAGAAATTACTCTTTCCCAGATGGTGATAAGTAACCATGTTTGTGATTCCAAGCAGATAAATTGTCAAAAACATCTTAAGTTATATTCTCTGAAAGCCACCCAGTGCCACTCACAAGACATTTGCGGTGACAGGAAAGTTAGATCTGTTGTTTTCTTCTGCTCTGGCAACACTAGTAGGTTTTCATGCCAGATAGATATCAGGGTTCAAATGAACTTAAATATTGCCCTTCTAAATCAAATATACTGTTTGAAAATGTGGTATTTCCCCTTGCTTTTTTAAAGAGACCCCAGCTACATGGTGTTATTTGACCTGAAATGACTGCCCGTAGTACTTTTTATTTTGCATATGTTTAATAAAGCAATGGCCTTCTTAACCATAATTCATTACATTGTATTCTCTCCTTCATTCTCTGCTCGTGCAACCAGTGGTTCGACATTCCAGCCAAGCTGCTTCAAAGAGAACTGTGAAGTTTTAGCACTTGAATTTTATTATTACTCTCCTCCAATATCTCTCATGTTGGAAAGATAAGACCTCTCTTATGCCGAAGGCATGAAGCTGTACAAAGCACCCATGTAAACGTGGTTGGGTAACATGTCAAAAAAGGGAGGATGTTATCTATGGAAAGTAGTTCTTAGATTCTATCAGCACACTTTGGCATGAAGAATTTCCTATGGTAATGCCTCTCACACTTTCCCAGACTTTTACCGGCACCAACGAAGGCTGCAGACCTCTTTGTAATGTTAATGAATCACCTTAATGGACTGTTTTAGCTGAAAAAACATTCATCACCTTTTGTACCACAATGATTTGTTTTTAAAAATGCTTAAATGTTTAAGTAGGCAATAAATGCCTATCAGACCAACCCCTGTGGACTAGCAATCTATAACTATAAATCACTGGTAGATCATCATTGTCCTGTTTAATTAACACCCTCAGGGATTTCATCATTAGGTAGCTTTACGGGGCATTCATGTTCATGGTAAGGAAAAGCGTGTTTATGTGAAAAGCATTAATCTTTGCGACTTGCATCTAGAAAGAATGGGAGAAGGGATATCACTGGTCACAGCTTTTCACAGGAAAGTCAACATTCATACTAGGGATGTAGGAGAAATCCGCAACAGAATCAAATGAGTTCAGATTTTTATGAATCTGACCAGTGGATTCCACAGTGGAGTGGCTTTTCTCCCGTTGGAGAAAAGTCTGCAAGCGGACTTGCAGACTATTTTTCTAACTTTCTGGAATTTTGTGCAAATTTAATAATAGAAAAATTTGCAAAACCTTTTTAAAAAGTGGCTGAAAATGCACATTTCCCCTGTAGGCTAAAGTGTGAAAAACTGCATTTTGGTGGGATTTGCACATTTTGGGAGAATTGGCACACTTTTGCAAGTGCAAATCTTCGCAAATGTGAATTTGTGCAAATTTGGAAACTCAAAAAAAAATCTGATTCCGTTGATGAGCGGGTGGTGCCTGACAATCTGCAAAATGCAGATGGAACAGATTTTACACAATCCGTACATCCCTAATTCATACTGAGTTTCAAAATCTCTGTTTCTATTCACCACTATGGCAGTTTGGTTATGAGTTCTCTATATAGCAGCTTCTTTAGATAGCTGATTTGTATGAGCCTTCCTCAACCTGGTATCCTGCAGATGTGTTGGACTACACTCTCATCATCCCCAGACAGCTAGACCATGCTGCCTGGAGATGACAGATGTTGTAGTAAAACACATCTGCAGGGCACCAGGCTCGGGAAAGCTGATGTACAGAATTGTACAGTTATTAGCCATTGGGGAGATAATCCAAATGTCTTTCCCATTGCTATAAAAAGTATTGGAAAATCACATTTTTCATATATTCAGATCATAGTGAGGTAATGTGCAGTATTATTTAATTACCCATTTATTTAAAAGAAAGAAGATGAGATTGAAATTATATATGATAAGAATTAATAAGGTTTTGTAATATTGAAGTTTGGTGTGTGTACGTGTCTGTGCTGTGTGTAATATAATTTATATAAACTTGAAATAAATAAATGTTTTTGATTTCAAATGTTAATGTTCTCAAAATATTGGCACTTGGGGAAGTGTAACTCTTCCTCCTGATAATATATCCATTGCACTGGAAGCTGCTGTGTAGACTGTAGTTGTGTACGTATCATGGGCAACTATTGGCTAGTGCCTGTAATAACACTGGTGATGAATGACACCCTCTTTCCATGCATGCACCATTTGGAAGCTCTCAGACAGCCTTTTAAAATGTGTGTGTGTTGTTGTTTAAAAAACTAATTTTCCCCACTGCATCTTTTTAAAATTATAAATCAATTAAATCCAACACTGGAAACCTTCCTGACACAGGAAAAATAGTATTAGGCTGCAATCCTGTACACACATAACTGGAAGTAAACCCTCTTGAACTGATTTCTGTTAGATCGATAAATTAGGTGGCAAAAAGATATTTGCTTACATATCAGAGAAGTAAGATTGCTGCTTTTCTAATTCTTTCAAATTAGACAAAGCTTAGAACAACTGATAAGACAAACTAAAACAAAATGAGAGTTAATCGATTTGGAGAAAACTCTTATTTATTCATTTGTTTGTTCATTCAGTTTATACCCTGCCTTTCTATCAAAAAGTCGCACTCAGGGTGGTTAACAAAAACAATTTAAATAGATTAAAACAATCAATCACATTAAAATACAATAAAACATAATTACAGAATAAAAATAGCATCCAAACCAACAGATCCACTTACAGGCCAAAGGCCTTCTTGAATAAAGCAGGCTTTGCTTGCTGGCAGAAGGTCAGCGGAGAGGGAACAAGCTTAGCCTCCCTTGGGATGGAGATCCACAGCCTGGAAGTGGCCACTGAAAAGGCCCTCTCTCACATTGCCACCAAATGCTCCTCTGATAGCAGCAGTCTCTAAAGAAGGGCCTGTCCAACTCTTAATTCAATAGGGAGAGAAATCCAGTGGACCCTGGAAAGCATCCCAGGGACCACAGGATTTTTCAGATAACCCTCCTGAAGCCACAGGCACTGCTACAACTTTGGGAGAGGGACTCCAAAATTGCCTGCTTTCTGAGGTCACAAAAGTGGCCTCGGAGGACCTCATAGAGGTCAGAAAGGGGACATTCTAGTGGGTGGGGACAGGACAGGAGGAGAGGCTAGTATACAAAAATCTGATCGCCTCTCCAGCCCCAGCCTGGCCAGTAGGCCTCCTCTTGACAGGCTCAGTGGCCTGTCTAGAGGAAAATGAAAGAAAAGGAGGATGGAGATGCTAAAATCACCTCTGTTGCTCCTCCTGCCCTAGCAGCAGCAGCGCAGCAGGGCACTGGATACTCCGAAGCCTCCAACTCCAGAGGCTTTCTTCTAAGGGGAGTGAAACCCATAGGATTTTGCCCAAACTAAGGAATCACTCTCTCTGATGTGTAACTTAGGAAATAGGAATCAAATAAAAGATCCAAAAGATAACCAGAAAGATGGAATTTGGATTCTGGTATTGTAATAATGGATAGTATCTGGAAAGCAATTTTTCCAAATGAAATATGACATACAATGTCAGTGAATGGGGAAAAATCATTTTACGGTACTTGTCAAAGGCACTTGTCTAATTCTTCTTAAAGCTTAATTGGTGTAATGGAGCTATACCAGATTTATGGTGGTGCTTGCTCTGAACC
The DNA here is from genome assembly GCF_057233095.1 of Heloderma suspectum. Taxonomy (NCBI): domain Eukaryota; kingdom Metazoa; phylum Chordata; class Lepidosauria; order Squamata; family Helodermatidae; genus Heloderma; species Heloderma suspectum. The sequence continues at coordinate 294,357,123 of NC_139461.1, forward strand.
TCAGGCAAATGATGATAGTATGTCGTTTGCATGTGAGAAAGCCCGGGATTTGGGGGCAAAGGAGGGATCATAACTAATATGCAAAGTAAAATAACTTACTGCATACCTTAGGACAATAGAAGATCCTGCACTGGACAGCTGGTATGAGCAAATTTGGTCTGTGTTGTTTGTAGTCAAACCCACTCATCTAGCCAGGTTTATTTTTAATTTTTATTTTTTATTTACGACATTTGTATGCTGCCCCATAACATAAAGTTCTTTGGGCAGCTTACAATAAACATTATTTATTATTTATGTAATAAATTACATAAAGCTTTGGGCAAGCTTTACAATAAAATAATATAAATATAAAACAAAACATGAAAGGGCAGAGAAAGTAATTCAAGTTTTCAGAATTTCTATCAGGCATAGAACTTTTTAAAATCAAAACATATTGTTAGAAATATTTGTCTCATCATAGATTTATTCAGAGTGGAAAACATTAATATTGTAATCTACCGTACAATCCTATGCACATCTACTCAGAAGTAAGTCCCATTGAATTCAATAGGACTTACTCCCAGGTAGGTGTATATAGGTTTGTAGCCTCAGAGCATTTTCCTCATTTTTAATGTATATGTTTGCTGAATGTTTTATAAGTTGTATAATATTGTATTTTTACAATGCAGTATTGATATGTATTGATTGTGCATATTTATGAGTTTACACAGATATAGATGTATGTACATGTGAATATACATGCACAACTATATTACAAATGGAAAGAAACCCCTCAATAAATGAAGTAAAAAGAATAATTCTAAGGTGTGCAGCCTGCCTCTTCAGTGCTAAAATACATAAAACCAGACCACAAGCACTGATGTTCTTCAACATCAGCTTCGCTGGATCGGCCATGTTGTTCGAATGCCTGATTATCGTCTTCCAAAGCAGTTACTCTATTCCCAAATTATGAATGGAAAACGGAATATTGGTGGACAGCAAAAGATGTTCTTAAAGCTAATCTAAAAAAATGTAACATAAGCATTGAGAACTGGGAAGCTCTAACTCATCAGCGTTCCAACTGGAGGTCAGCCTATATTAAAGGCGCTATGGACTTTGAAGAAGCACGAGTACAGAGCGAAAGGGAGAAACGAGCTCAGAGGAAGGCACGTCAAGCAAACCCTCACCGTGACCACCTTCCACCTGGAAATCTATGTCCTCACTGTGAGAGGCTGTGTAGATCCAGAATCGGCCTTTACAGCCACCTGCAGACCCACTGCTAGAGATTAATGTGTTGATTGACCTATCTTCTATGAACCTGTGTATCCTTTTAAAGAGTTATCTATACAGACTGTATCTTTGGAAGACAATCTTACTCGGTCACGATGATGACATAAAACCAGAGGGATGAATGGATGGGAGGAGCAAGCAGGCACTGAAGCACATGTAACCAGAATAAAGCCAAAAACAAGCAATTCCAATGCAACACAGCAATTGCCCCTCTAACATTATCCACCCATTAAATGGGGACAACATATGGTGCATTATTTGCCTTAGTTGGGCCAGCACTATTTTAGCACTAACACATAAATAGAAGGCAGGGGAGAGTTGCCTGGAAAGGCTATATCAGAAGGCATCACCAGAGAACAAGCCAGTATTCAGGACCAAACAGCAAGACCCAGAAACACATGAAATGCCAGAAATCAGGTAGACCTTAATGCTCAAGCAAGGCTCAACTACAAAAGGAAGTTCTGTCCTTCCTGCCCAGAAGAATCCAATGGCCAACCTGGGAGGATGAACTCAAATCTAGGTCCAGAAGATTCATCGCTGAGGGACTACAGTTATGTGCTTCACCATACAGGGCAGTGTTCAGCAGTTCCTGACACATTCTGAGTCTTGAACCTGTTTCAAAGCTTTGTATATTTCTAAGTGAAAATAGGATATACTAAGGTGGTCTCATATCCTTAGTCTGTGAACTGAGCCAGAAAGACAGTATGTCAGTGTTTCCAATGCTAAGTTCTGCTCTTGAGAGAAAAACAAACACAAGTAGTTTGTTCATTTCCCAAGTAAGATTTGCATTAACCTGAATCTCATTTATTTGAATGATCTGGATGACAATAAAATGAAAATCAGCTGAACTACAGTGCTATGTGAAATAGGTTTAGGCAGATGTAGACTTCCACTGAGCACAATATATACCCACTTCCAATTAACCCACTATTGTTTTTCCCAAACCCCCCCCCTCAAATATTACGTATGTACATTTGTATGTCCCCTTCATAGATCACTGCCTTGTTGTGGCGAAGGGGCTTGTGTAACTCAGTGAAGCCATAAGCTATGCCATGCAGGGTGGAGAGTTCTGACAAAATGTGGTCTACTGGAGAAGGAAATGGCAACCCACTCCAGTATTCTTGCCAAGAAAACCCCATGGAACGTATCACAAGGCTAAAAGATATGACACCAGAAGATGGGCCCCTCAGGTCAGGAGGTGTCCAATATACTACTGGGGAACAGCAGAGGAAATTTCCAAGTAGCGCCAGAAAGAGTGAAGCAGCTGGGCCAAAGCCAAAAGGACACTCAGCTGTGGATGTGACTGGTGGTGAAAAGAAAGTCCGATGCTGTAAAGAACAATATTGTTTAAGAACCTGGAATGTCAGATCAATGAATCAAGGTAAGCTGGAGGTGGTGAAACATGAGATGGCAAGATTGAACATCGACATCTTGGGAATAAGCGAACTAAAATGGACAAACATGGGCGAATTTAATTCAGGTGGCCATCATATCTACTACTGTGGGCAAGAATCCCGTAGAAGAAATGGAGTAGCACTCATAGTCAACAAAAGGGTGGGAAAAGCAGTACTGGGGTACAATATCAAAAATGATAGAATGATCTCAGTACGAATCCAAGGCAAACCATTCAACATCACAGTAATTCAAATCTATGCCCCAACCACTGAGGCCGAAGAAGCTGAGGTTGATCGGTTCTATGAAGACCTACAACACCTTCTAGAACTAACACCAAAAAAAGATGTCCTCTTCATCATAGGGGATTGGAATGCTAAAGTAGGAAGTCAAGAAATCACTGGGATAACAGGCAAGCATGGCCTTGGTGTACAAAATGAAGCAGGACAAAGGCTAATAGAGTTTTGTCAAGAGAACACACTGATCATAGCAAACACTCTTTTCCAACAGCACAAGAAGTGACTCTACACATGGACATCACCAGATGGTCAACATCGAAATCAGATTGACTTTTGCAGCCAAAGATGGAGAAGCTCTATACAGTCAGTAAAAACAAGACCTGGAGCTGACTGTGGCTCAGATGGTGAGCTTCTTACTGCAAAGTTTCAGCTTAAATTGAAGAACGTAGGAAAAACCACTAAACCATTCAGGTATGACCTAAATCATATCCCTGATGAATATACAGTGGAGGTGATGAACAGATTTCAGGGATTAGACCTGAGAGACAGAGTGCCTGAGGAACTATGGACAGAGGTCTGTAACATTGTTCAGGAAGCAGCAACTCAATCCATCCCAAAGAAAAAGAAATGCAAGAAAGCCAAGTGGCTGTCTGATGAGGCTTTACAAGTAGCTGAGGAAAGAAGGGAAACGAAAAGCAAGGGAGAAAGGGGAAGATATACCCAACCGAATGCAGATTTTCAGAGAATAGCAAGGAGATACAAGAAGGCCTTCTTAAATGAACAATGCAAAGAAATCGAGGAAAACAATAGAATGGGAACGACTACAGGTCTTTTCAAGAAAATCGGAGATCTCAAGAGAACGTTTTGTGCAAAGACGGGCATGATAAAGGACAAAGAAGGCAGGGACCTAACAGAAGCAGGTGAGATTAAGAAGAGGTGGAAAGAATACACAGAAGAACTATACAGGAAAGATCTTAATGTCCCTGATAGCCATTATAGTGCGGTCACTGAACTTGAGCCGGACATCCTAGAGAGTGAAATCAAGTGGGCCTTAGGAAGCATTACTAACAACAAAGCTAGCAGAGATGACAGTATTCCAGCTGAGCTATTTAAAATCCTAAAAGATGATGCTGTTAAAGTGCTGCACTCAATATGCCAACAAATTTGGAACACTCAACAGTGGCCACAAGACTGGAAAAGGTCAGTTTACATTCCAATTCCAAAGAAGGGCAATGCCAAAGAGTGTTCAAACTACCGCACAATTACGCTCATTTCACATGCCAGCAAGGTGATGCTCAAAATCCTACAAGCTAGGCTTCAGCAGCATGTGAACCGAGAACTACCGGAAGTACAAGGTGGGTTTCGAAGAGGCAGAGGAACTAGAGATCAAATCGCCAACTTTTGCTGGATCATGGAGAAAGCAAGAGAATTCCAGAAAAACGTCTATTTCTGCTTCATAGACTATGCTAAAGCCTTTGATTGTGTGGATCACAACAAACTGTGGCAAATTCTGAAAGTGATGGGAGTACCAGACCACCTTACCTGTCTCCTGAGAAACCTGTACAAGGGTCAAGAAGCAACAGTAAGAACCGGACACGGAACAACCGAGTGGTTCAAAATTGGGAAAGGAGTACGACAAGGCTGTATATTGTCACCCTGCTTATTTAATTTATATGCAGAGTACATTATGAGAAACACCGGGTTGGATGAATCACAGGCCGGAATTAAGATTGCCAGGAGAATTATCAACAACCTCAGATATGCAGATGATACCACCCTAATGGCAGAAAGCAAAGAGGATCTAAAGAGCCTCTTGTTGAAGGTGAAAGTGGAGAGTGCAAAAGCTGGTTTGAAACTCAACATTCAAAAAACTAAGATCATAGCATGTGGCCCCATCACTTCCTGGCATATAGAAGGGGAAGAAATGGAAGCAGTGACAGATTTTATTTTCTTGGGCTCCAAGATGACCGCAGACGGTGACTGTAGCCATGAAATTAAAAGACGCTTGCTCCTTGGGAGGAAAGCTATGGCCAACCTAGACAGCATAGTAAGAAGCAGAGACATCACCTTGCTGACAAAGAGTCGTATAATCAAAGCTACGGTCTTCCCAGTAGCAAGGTATGGTTGTGAGAGCTGGACTATAAGGAAGGCTAAGCGCCGAAGAATTGATGCTTTCGAACTGTGGAGCTGGGGAAGACTCTTAAGAGTCCCCTGGACTGCAAGGAGGTCAAATCAGTCAATCCTAAAGGAAATCAACCGTGACTGCTCATTGGAAGGACAGATAATGAAGCTGAAGCTCAAATATTTTGGCCACCTAATGCGAAGAGAAAACTCACTGGAAAAGACCCTGATGCTGGGAAAGATTGAAGGCAAAAGGAGAAGGGGACGGCAGAGGATGAGATGGCTAGATAGCATCACCGATGCAATGAATATGAACTTGAGCACACTCTGGGAGAGAGCGAAGGACAGGAAGGCCTGGAGTGCTATGGTCCATGGGGTCACGAAGAGTCGGACACAACGACTGAACAACAACAACATTTGTATGTGTTTAATTAATCTATTAATACAAATTTCTACCCCACCCACTTAGCTTCAAAGCTATATGCCTTTGGTATAATAATTTCTCCTATGTGTCCGTATCCTGTTCATAGCTGCTCCGTTTTCTCGTGGAATTATGGCATTCCATCCCATTCTGCACCTTGTTTCATCTTTTATAATAGCTCAGACGTGCTAAGCTATGTAAAGGAAGCTACTAAGGGTTCCAGTTTAGGATGACTGAATAACATAGAAAGTGTATCAACGAAGTATATAAGATATGCCTATTGGCAGAAGTTTACCTCTTTGCAATATTAGTGTTACTGTAGAACTGATAAGTCATTCAGATATGAGTAATGCTTTTCCTGTACTTCAACTGACAGCCAATCTTTTATATAAAAAAATTAATGTGATCTTCATCCCAATCACCCAGCTTTCTGATTTATAGTTTTGTTTCTTTTGTATCCAGAAAATATAGTCTCTCATTTGTGTTGGTGATTAAGGGTAACAATATACATTTTTAATTAATGTTTTAATTGTGGTAACAGATTAGTCAAAAGTAATTTAGGCCCTGAAGCAATTCCTAGTTTTTGTTTTACTGAGCTAACTCTGGCAAAATACGTATAGAAATTATGCTCTGGTTCCCCCGTTCAATGCCCCTACTGTAGTACCAGCTATAGAAGAACAAAAGGCTTGCGTCATAACAGCTAAAATTGCATCCTATGTGAGGCAAGTGATCAGAGCTCTAGCTCTGCCTTGCATGAGTCTTAAAACCCTCTCACCCCTCCTTAGATTATTGCAAGCAGCTTTTCACAGGTGCAACTTTTCCTGAATGTTAGGAATCTGTGGTTGCTCCAGTTACCTATTAGCATATAGCACAGGACAGCTCCCTCCTCTCCATCTTCTTAGAACCCTATAGTTGTTGCCACCCAGCTCAGAGGATCAAGACAACTCCTAGTGCCACAGCAAGTTGCTGGGTGCTTCAAACATGTTGCTTTCCCTACATAAAAAACACCTACACTGTATAATAATAAGCATTAAATGCACATGTAGATCAGCCTTGTAAACAAGCCCAGAAAAGTTAGCATCCTGCAAAAATTGTGACCAGCCTGCTAGTAGCCTCCATTTCCATACTGGTTGTGGAGGAGGGAAAAACCCCATATTTACTACTATGAGGCTAATAGCCTATGTTTCTATGTTGGATACAAAGGAGGCTACTAGCCTCTAAGGCTAGTTTTTAAAAATGCCTTCTATCAACGATCTGGTGGAAGATAGCTGGATTACTCAGTTAAAACCCACTTACTTGCTTACATGAACTTCTATGCATTCATCAACATGAAATTCCTAGTCATCTATGGCTGCCACACAACTTGTTAAATTCAAGGCTCATCATAAAAATAACTGGCTTGCTTGTGTCACTTTAAGAGAACCCTGATATACAGGAGCTAGCAGGTGAAATTAATGTGTGCCAATCAAGTTGCTGTTAAAAGCATAATAGGAGGGGTGACCCTAGAGGAAGTATTAGGTGTCCAATTTTCCCAGAGCATCAAAAACCAGATCCAGGGTAGATAGAGCAGTACAAGGAAGAGTGGTGGGTTTACATCCTCTGGATGAGGGCAGCAGTCAATAGTTTGGAAAGGAAGTTGTTGGAGGAAAGGAATCATACAGTAGTAAGGTTGGAAGGGGCCTATAAGACCATTGAGTCCAATCCCCTGCTCAATGCAGGAATCTAAGTCAAAGCATCCCTGACAGATGGCTGTCCAGCTTCATCTTGAATGCCTCCAGTGTGGTGAAGAGTGCCATTGAACTAAAACAAGAACACTAGTGGAGAGTTCTCTGGAACAGAGCCCAAAGCTACTACAGGAAATACAACTGACTATAAAGCAGTTCTATTTTTTTAATTGCATTTCTTCAGCTATTGCCTGATAGCTCAAGCTCCTAGGTGGTTCACAAAACAAAATGATAAAGTACCAAAACATAATAAAACTTAAAATAATAAAAAGTTAAAACAGAAGAATAAAACAAAGTAAACATCAAAGTAAAAGCCAGCAGCAGTGCAAAGATCTAAAAAACACACCAGCATCGTTTTTAAAACTGAAGGACTAAAAATCCTGGGAGAATTTTAAAAAGGTTTTCCCCTGGTGCCAAAAAGACTACAACATAGGTGTCAGGTATGCCTCTCTCAAGAATGCATTTTATAAATGGAGTGCCACCACCTGAAAAGGCCTTTTCCTTAGTAGCCAACTACCTCAATGCCTTTAGAGGGGGCACCCAGAGAAGGCCCTCTATGAAGCTAAAAGATGTATATGTGAAGACAGTGGTATTATTCTACTGTAACTGGTTTGACCCCTTCATGGATCACTGCCTTGTTGTGGCGAAGGGGCTTGCGTAACTCAGTGAAGCCATAAGCTATGCCGTGCAGGGCCACCCAAGACGGACAGGTCATGGCAGAGAGTTCTGACAAAATGTGGTCCACTGGAGAAGGAAATGGCAACCCACTCCAGTATTCTTGCCAAGAAAACCCCATTGAACGTATCACAAGGCTAAAAGATATGACGCTGGAAGATAAGCCCCTCAGGTTGGAAGGTGTCCAATATACTACTAGGGAAGAGCAGAAGGAATTTCCAAGTAGCACCAGAAAGAGTGAAGCGGCTGGGCCAAAGCCGAAAGAACACCCAACTGTGCATGTGTCTGGTGGTGAAAAGAAAATTCGATGCTGTAAAGAACAATATTGTTTAGGAACCTGGAATGTCAGATCAATGAATCAAGGTAAGCTGGAGGTGGTCAAACGTGAGATGGCAAGACTGAACATCGACATCTTGGGAATCAGCAAACTAAAATGGACAGGCATGGGCGAATTTAATTCAGGTGACCATCATATCTACTATTGTGGGCAAGAATCCCGTAGAAGAAATGGAGTAGCACTCATAGTCAACAAAAGGGTGGGAAAAGCAGTACTGGGGTACAATCTTAAAAATGATAGAATGATCTCAGTACGAATCCAAGGCAAACCATTCAACATCACAGTAATTCAAGTCTATGCCCCAACCACTGAGGCCGAAGAAGCTGAGGTTGATCGGTTCTATGAAGACCTGCAACACCTTCTAGAACTAACACCAAACAAAGATGTCCTCTTCATCATAGGGGACTGGAATGCTAAAGTAGGAAGTCAAGAAATCACCGGGATAACAGGCAAGCATGGCCTTGGTGTACAAAATGAAGCAGGACAAAAGCTAATAGAGTTTTGCCAAGAGAACATGCTGATCATAGCAAACACTCTTTTTCAACAGCACAAGAGACGACTCTACACATGGACATCACCAGATGCTCAATCTTGAAATCAGATTGATTATGTCCTTTGCAGCCAAAGATGGAGAAGCTCTATACAGTCAGTAAAAACAAGACCTGGAGCTGACTGTGACTCAGATCATGAGCTGCTTCTTGCAAAATTTCGGCTTAAATTGAAGAACATCGGGAAAACCACTAAACCATTCAGGTATGACCTAAATCATATCCCTGATGAATATACAGTGGAGGTGATGAATAGATTTCAGGGATTAGACCTGAGAGACAGAGTGCCTGAGGAACTATGGACAGAGGTCCGTAACATTGTTCAGGAGGCAGCAACTCAATCCATCCCAAAGAAAAAGAAATGCAAGTAAGCCAAGTGGCTGTCTGATGAGGCTTTACAAGTAGCTGAGGAAAGAAGGGAAGCGAAAAGCAAGGGAGAAAGGGGAAGATATATCCAACTGAATGCAGAGTTCCAGAGAATAGCAAGGAGAGACAAGAAGGCCTTCTTAAATGAACAATGCAAAGAAATCGAGGAAAACAACATAATGGGAAAGACTAGAGATCTCTTCAAGAAAATTGGAGATCTCAAGGGAACGTTTTGTGCAAAGACGGGCACGATAAAGGACAAAGAAGGCAGGGACCTAACAGAAGCAGATGAGATTAAGAAGAGGTGGCAAGAATACACAGAAGAACTATACAGGAAAGATCTTAATGTCCCTGATAGCCATGATAGTGCAGTCACTGAACTTGAGCCGGACATCCTCGAGAGCGAAGTCAAGTGGGCCTTAGGAAGCATTAGTAACAACAAAGCTAGTGGAGATGACAGTATTCCAGCTGAGCTATTTAAAATCCTAAAAGATGATGCTGTTAAAGTGCTGCACTCAATATGCCAACAAATGTGGAACACTCAACAATGGCCGCAAGACTGGAAAAGGTTAGTTTACATTCCAATTCCAAAGAAGGGCAATGCCAAAGAGTGTTCAAACTACCGCACAATTGCGCTCATTTCACATGCCAGCAAGGTGATGCTCAAAATCCTACAAGCTAGGCTTCAGCAGTATGCGAACCGAGAACTACTGGAAGTACAAGGTGGGTTTCGAAGAGGCAAAGGAACTAGAGATCAAATCGCAAACATTCGCTGCATCATGGAGAAAGCAAGAGAATTCCAGAAAAACGTCTATTTCTGCTTCATTGACTACGCTAAAGCCTTTGATTGTGTGGATCACAACAAACTGTGGCAAATTCTGAAAGTGATGGGAGTACCAGACCACCTTACCTGTCTCCTGAGAAACCTGTACGAGGGTCAAGAAGCAACAGTAAGAACCAGACATGGAACAACCGAGTGGTTCAAAATTGGGAAAGGAGTACGACAAGACTGCATATTGTCACCCTGCTTATTTAACTTATATGCAGAGTACATCATGAGAAACGCCGGGTTGGATGAATCACAGGCCGGAATTAAGATTGCTGGGAGAATTATCAACAACCTCCGATATGCAGACGATACCACCCTAATGGCAGAAAGCGAAGAGGATCTCAAGAGCCTCTTGTTGAGGGTGAAAGAGGAGAGTGCAAAAGCTGGTTTGAAACTCAACATTCAAAAAACTAAGATCATGGCATCTGGCCCCATCACTTCCTGGCATATAGAAGGGGAAGAAATGGAAGCAGTGACAGATTTTACTTTCTTGGGCTCCAAGATCACCGCAGACAGTGACTGTAGCCATGAAATTAAAAGACGCTTGCTCCTTGGGAGGAAAGCTATGGCAAACCTAGACAGCATAGTAAGAAGCAGAGACATCACCTTGCCGACAAAGGTTCGTCTAATCAAAGCTATGGTTTTCCCAGTAGTAATGTATGGCTTTGACAGCTGGACTATAAGGAAGGCTGAGCGCCGAAGAATTGATGCTTTCGAACTGTGGTGCTGGAGAAGACTCTTACGAGTCCCCTGGACTGCAAGGAGGTCAAATCAGTCAATCCTAAAGGAAATCAACCCTGAGTGCTCCTTGGAAGGACAGATACTGAAGCTGAAGCTCAAATATTTTGGCCACCTAATGCGAAGAGAAAACTCTCTGGAAAAGACCCTGATGCTGGGAAAGACTGAAGGCAAAAGGAGAAGGGGACGGCAGAGGATGAGATGGCTAGATAGCATCACCGATGCAATGAATATGAACTTGAGCACGCTCCGGGAGAGAGCGCAGGACAGGAAGGCCTGGCGTGCTATGGTCCATGGGGTCACGAAGAGTCGGACACAACTGAACGACTGAACAACAACAAACTGGTTTGAAGATTGTAGCCCAACCTGGAAAAAAAATTGTTTTGCACTTGTGAGCTTTTATGCTGCATGTTATTAAAATAAGCTTTCATCTCCAGTAATTAAACCAAACATAGTGCTATCCAATGTATTCCAAAGGTAAGAGCAAAGATGTGTTGATCAAAATATTAAACTCTTGGCCAATCAAGACTGCTATTCTCCTCATGTTAATGTGCGACAGTGTGAAGAGCTATGCAGGACTGCACAAACCTCAGGACTGAGGCTACAATTCTTAATCTCAGTGGGTAATCAAGAGTGCAAATTAGGGCTTTCACTCAATTAATGCTATCTTACACAACAATACTATACATCTTCTCAAAAGTAAGCTCCATTGAGTTCAACAAGGCTTACTCCCAGGTAAGTGGATACACACCTGCAGTCTTAGTCAATGGAGGGAGCAATCCTATGGCTGCTAGTCAGCAGCCAGATGGCCATAGGATATCTGGTTTTCCAGGAACCAACCTTCCCTCCTTCCGCGCTGCCTTGCAGGCAGTGTGGAACAGCCCCGCACTCCACAGAGGAGCGCAAAGCGGCCAAAACAGGGCGTTCCGGGAGGGCCTTCCGGGAGGGGGAACGCAGAAATGCCGGTACAACACATCCTATGTGTTGTCCAGCAGCCTCCTCCCCCGCTCCGCCTCCCCACGGCTAGACAGCCGAAATCGGCTGTCTAGCCGCAAATGCAGGGCACAAGAAGCATGGAGGGAACGATCCCCTCCATGCTTCTCCTGCCCTGCATTGGATAGGCAGTTGCTTCTGAGTTCGGAGGCAGCCAGCTATCCCCATAGGACTGCGCCCTAATTGTATGAGGTTTAATCAATCAGTCCATTAATCACTTAAATTTACTCCTGTAAAATAACAGTTCTGTAGTGAAAAGCATACATTTCCTTTTTCACCCTGTCTTAAGGTGCATCCAAGACACACATAATTTAATTGTGTCCCTACTGTGGAAGCAATGTGTCCTGGCATTCTTTCTGTTTGCTGTTGAAGGGGCTGTACATAGCAGTCATTGGCAGTCCCTTGTGACAATCATAAAGTCAGCTCCCTCCCACTCCTCTAAGCAATGTTCAAGTTAAAAAAAAAAGAAAAGTATTTTTTTAATGTGCCAACCAAACATTTAATCATATAAACATGAAAGATGCTTGAAAAGGTAAAAAATGCAGACAGCAAACCTGAATTATGGAGGAAGAGTCAAAGTGGAAATCAGTATTGCATTCAGAGCAAATAAGTATGCCGTTAGAGGAGGGAAGCTGAGTTCACTCGGCAACAGGAACCCAGACTAACTCATCTGTAAATACTTGTATATACACCATTAGTCCCTTGTTTCATCAGGGGCCATGCCACTTCAAGTTGTTTTCTTGTGTATCAGCACAAAATATTCTGTGTAAATTCTTATGCTTCCTCTTTTGGTCTTCTTGTAGCAGCCCAGGAAAAGTTCCAACAAATTTTAGTTGTTTCACTGAAGGACATCAACCAACAAGATGGAGGAACCTGTTTAACAGCATCCCACAGAATTTTAGTGTTGAGAGAAATTTACATGCAGATCAAGATAAGAGAGATTATAGAAAATTTGAACACACGCAAATTGTTTTTCAAGCTTGGGCAGAGAGTTTGATTTCCACCTGCAATGCTAACTAAATCAGAAGAGAAAAAATGGATGATCCACTACGTTACTTTGCTACACTTTTGAATTACCTATGAATGGTTCACAAGAATGAATAGAACCACAGGGGAAAAATTAAGGTGAATGGTTTCACTTCATCTGTTGCCAGGCTGCTCACTGAGTCCTTCGTGTGAAATTGGGTTTTGACTTTTGTTTTCTAACATTAGCTCAATATTAACTTCACAGGACAGGAGGGGTACTTCTAAATGGGCGGCTTCTAGCACAATACCTTCAAAAGACATTGTGCAGCTGTTCCATCTTTCCCTCTATAACAGATTTTTGCGGTAAGAAACAAAATGGAAGAAGCAGTGGGAAAAACATAGTTATCTCTGCAGTTTTGAATTTAAGGTATTGTTCCTTCTGTCTCATAACCATTTGCTCCATCTAAAGCCAGAAACAAAAAGTGTTGTTATTTTTTTTAGTATGGATTGTGTCACTTCTGATTGTTGTTAATGGGATATAGAAATCAGAAGAGATCCACTTTTAAATTGAACAGGATCCAACAGTGCCTGTGCGCTAGAACTATTGACATTGCACTAGTGGAAACCAATGCTTGTGCAATATCAATAGAGCCTGCTCTGAACTCCAAAACATCAAAACACTCTTTTGAACTTGCAGCTTTCTGCTCCAACACCCATTTCACAGAAGGAACTGATGAGACAATTAACTTGGTTAAGAAACAGAGTATAAGGTAGAGCTGGGGTCTAAGCCCCAAAAGCCAAATCACGTATTTCCCCCCGCAAAGCACAACAAAACACTAATTTCACAGAAGGCAAACTGCAAGTGCTCAGAGATACACAAGCACATACACATGCAGAACACCCATACCATACAACTGCACTTACAAAACAAACTCAAACAAGCTAACACACACAAAAGTGGCTGGGTGACCAGCCAAATGGGCAATTAATAAATTTAATAAATACATTTAATAATAAACACACACAAAAGGGCAAAAAACACACACAGTGCAGACACAACACTTCCGCCCCCCACCCCCCCATGACCTAGAATCACAGAATAGTAGGGTTGGAAGGGGCCTATAAGACCATTGAGTCCAACCTGCTCCCTTTCTAGGCCCCCTGGGTACTCCCTACCTTTTTCCAGCTTACCTTTTTCCTTTCCTTTTTTGGGCAACTGTGTTAGAAAAAAGGAGACTCCATAACCATTGGCGTCTCAAGTTACGTAAGAGCCCGAGTGGCGGGAAAATATAGGCGGAGCAAAAAGGGAATCATACTGACGCGCTCATGACTAACGGCTTGGTAAGCTGATAGTGACTGTTTATTGGATATTAACTTAGTGAGCCGATGTACTAACTGTTTCATTGGTTACTGGTAAGAACAATAGAAGCAATATGATATAAAGGGCTTTTGCACACGTGTCTCGGGGTCCAGACTGCTCTGCACCCGTTTTGCAAAACGTTCAATAAAATAGTGTTGGATCCACTGCTTCCTGCCTGGCATTCTTTTCTTCTAAACCGAAAGCAAGGACTTTTTATCTAACAACTGGGAACACTGGACTGCAGCCATCCACCATTTTTATTTTCAAAGAATGTGCACGAAATGTGTAACATAAGGAAAATGCACACAAAAATATGTACAACAGGGAGAGAGTGTAAATAAAACCACGTATTAGGGGGGAAATTAAAGGGAAAAAACCTTGCAAAAATGCATATATTTAGAAAAGTGCTTACGAAAATGTGTATATTTGGAAAAATTGATACATTTATATAAATATGCTGAAAAATACCTACGGATATTTGTGTGAACTTTTAAAAAGCCATGCAAACTGATGCTGCAATGGGACAGAATGAACTTAATGTAGGAAAAATGAGAAACAGTGGAATCAAACATGACACATTCGTCTATCCCTATTATGAGCATGAATAACCAGGAGGGAGAGAAAAAGAAAAGAAGCAGAAGGAATAGTAATCAGTGTAATTAATTTACTATCTGTATGTGTGAAAACTCTTTATATTTACTCAGTCTTTAATCTGACTTTAATGCTCAAAATCAAATGCTCACTTTTGGAACAGAATTATAGCAAGCATGGGTTTGACATCTTTTTGGAAAGGGCTACCCATCTCACCACCACTGTGGCTCAATCCTATAGACACTTACCTGGGAGTAAGTCCCACTGAACTCAGAGGGTCGTATATCTGAGTAGACATGTACAGGATTGTACTGAACAAGAACAATACATAATTTGTTTCCATCTGGATTTACCAATTGCAACACATTAACAATTTATCATACGCACTAAAGTCCAAAGAGGATCTTCCACTGTACTTTTTTAATCACATGTGAAAAGAATACATCTGCAAACTACATTTTTCAAACCAGATGGGACTAATTTTTTAAGACTCTCTGCTATCTCCTTAGAGACAAAAAGAAGGATCCTGGATTTCTAGCAGATTGGGGACTAACGTGTTTCTTTCTACCAGATGAATTACCCATGTTTATGGTTATTTACAAACCTACAATTTTTATATTAAAAATAGTATATAAAACTAGCACATAACATTCTAAGTCCTGAGAGCACTCTTTTGCATTACTTGAGGCTTGCATCAGCAAACAACTTTTAAGTTTGCACTTAATTTAAGAAATGCTCGGTATCAAATTCACTTCCTGCCATTTTGAGCACCTCTAACTAGCATGACAATTACTTCTTCAAAAGACTTAACATTTGCAACTAGTAAGTCCATATGCTGAAATGAACAATAAACACCAAGAATTAGATACTGATAGTAAAAAAAAAAAAGTGTTCTGCCTAAGCAAGAACATAAAAAATTACACTTATGATTATAAATGGATAATTTTACTGATATATACTTTCAAAAATGATCTCTATAATTAGGATAATGTTTTACCATTAATATTTAAACAAAATGGATTCAGCAGAGTAGTCTGTTTAAAATCTTGATTAAACTAGTGTTGGTGGCTAAATTCAAAACTAAGATGGGTGTGTTCTAAAGATGAAATTAAGTGTCCCCTCTGAACTCATTCTGAGCCAAGGTCAAATGCCATTGACATTTGGGTGTGGCTTGTATGGAGCTCACCCCAGCACCATAATTCCCCACCACTGCAATTGTCCCCTTCCAATCCCCCTTCCAAAATGTACCTGCTGGTGTCTGCTGCAACACAGGGGACATGCAGCAGGCCCTTCCATGGAGCTGTCTTTATTCCTTGTGCCTGCAACACTGAAATAGCAGCATCCCAGGCACCAAGGACATGTCATTTCCCCTGGTGCCCAAGTATTTAGTAGGGACATCAGTTGTGCCACAAACTACATGTCTCAGGGTTCCTTGCAGACCTGTTTCTAAGTTTTCATACCCACCACAAGACTATTGATGGTTACTCAGATTTGGCCAAAGTCTGAAGTGAATCAGTCCCCTTCAGGCCATTTCTGGGGATTCCAAAGAGGAAGGGGACTTCCCTTCAAAGTGACCAGAACCAAAACTGGAGCCTGCATAAGGCTTTGTTCACAACTGGGCTTTGGAAAGGCACACAGCATGTCTCCAAAAATAGAGTTTTGCTTTCATTTCTCAAAAGGCTGAGCAGGGAGGGTTAAGTGATTGACGGGTCCACCTTCTAATCATAGGGCACATTTTACCATAACTATTTTGTTGAAACACAAACCAGCAAGATTTGACTGTTTTGAAGGTGACTGCAATAGAAGTCAATAATTTAGTCTTTTGTATTCATATAATTCTTATTGAAGTTTCATTGACAGAACACTTAATAATTCAAGAACTGAAATGCTATTTGGGAGCAAAGTTCATGGGGCCAATCAGTCCAGGTCACTCAGCTTCCCAGTGCCAACCACAAAGCAATAAGTCATGCTTTTCTGCATACCCAAATATGGCATGTGATTTACAACAATGACATCAATTAGAGTCGTTTGGGTTTGTTCTGAGCCTGGGACTCAGACTTACACATGCATAGGAAAGAGTCCTATTCTAAAAAGTGACAAGGAAAAGTGGGTATTTCCCCTAACTTTTAAAATGGGGAGCCTCAAGGAAGCATTTCAAACACTTAAAAACAGAAAAGAAACAGAAAATATCTAGGTCCGTAAAAGTTTGAGGTGAGTTCTTCTGCACCGCCCCAGAAGAATATAATAAAGAAGCTTTGCCAATGTATATCTGTCTTAATATTTTAGTTCCCTTTCACTTTGTCTCAAAAAGGAAGTGAGAAATGCCTAGAGTACTTTTTATTATAGTATAAACTTTATAAAGCTAAAATAAACCATATCAAAACATTTTCAGGTTCTTGGCAATGTGTAATACCCCTATTTACAAGGGCCTGGTTTACATATATTTCAATAATGCTGATATGTATCTACATTTGCAGAGATGAAGGGGAACTATATATATCAGATTCCACACCTTGTTTATTATTTTGGGTGGTCTGCAAAATGCTGGTGTCAATCTAGGCTGCTTGCTACATCACCCTTTTAACTCACTTTCTCCAGGCATTATGAGGTAGCTGGTAATGCAAGTTTATATTCCACACTCAATTCTAAGTGGATAAACTTTAAGGGCACCACACCCTTCATTTCAGTGTTTTGATAAAGGTGTGATTGCAAGCCGGCTGCATCTTAAATTCTTTGACTATTTTGGGGGACCCTGTAGTAATCCTATATTTTGTAGGATTTTGTACATATATACAAAATGTATATTTTGTACATATGCTAACATATGGAAACTGGGAAAGAACAAGATACCATATTTCTAACTAGAGACAGATATCAGGCAACTAATGTAAGAGACAGTATATTGAACTTTCCTTACAATGAAAAGCCAATTTGCTGACATTTCAGTGCAAAACACTGCTTTACTTAACATTGTATTGTGTATTGCTTTGCTTAACACTGGGTAGACCAATGAAGAATGGTTTAATTTTTAAGTATCACATCTTAAGGCAGAAGAGAGATGAGAAGAAGGAAATACTTTCTTCCACATGGGTACCCCCCCCACACACACACACACATATACGCTGAGGCCCTTGGTCTAGAAAGAAACCTGGTTCATACATAACGGCAATTAATGGGTTGTTTAACCCGTGAATTGTCATGGCCACCTGAGAATGAGTGAGCGAGCACACTGCCTCCCAAGCACTCACTGCTTCCACTTTGCATCTGGTTTCATCAAAAGCCCAGGACTTCCCTTCTGTGTGCCAGTTGTTTCTTCTAACTTGAGATCTCCAGTCACCCATAATGCAACTGCCCAGATTATCCAGTGGAAGTCTAGCAAGATGGTTCATTGAAATTTTGATTGTGGATGCATGATTTCAATCACATTGGTTGCAAGAATACATTCTGAGCCCAATGTCAATAAATATATGTAAAAACATGTAAGATCATTGGATATTAATTACAGTATTAGAATTCTTCAAGCACGACAACAGTGTAGATTGTTTCACAAATGTATATTTATACATTTGAATGAGCCATCATAAATAGAGCATTCATTTGACCTCAGATGGCTTGAATCCTGTTCTGCTCACAGAATAGGGCTTTTCTGCCGCCTTCATCTCACTGTAGTCCACCCACAAGCCACTCTTAAGGCTAATGACTCATTTCATTTCATTTCTTACAGTTCTATACTATCCAATAGCCAAAGCTCTCTGGGCAGTTTACAAAGATTAAAAACCTTTAAAATACAGTATTATCCATAATATAAAAACAGTTTAAGAACATGAGAAGAGCCATGCTGGATCAGAGCAAGGGTCCATCTAGTCCAGTATTCTCTTCACACAGTGGCTGACCAGATGTCAACGTAAACCCACAAGCAGGACACGAGTGCAACAGTACCCTCCCACCCACGTTCCCCAGCAACTGGTGTACATAGGCTCACTCCCTCTGATACTGGAGGAAGCACAGAGCCATCAGGACTAGTAGCCACTGATAGCCTTTTCCTCCAGGAATTTATCTAACCCCCTTTTAAAGCCATCCAAAATGGTGGCCAACACTATGTCTTATGGCAGCAAATTCCATAATTTGACTATGCGCTGTGTGAAGAAGTACTTCCTTTTATCTGTCCTGAATCTCCAGCCAATCAGCTTCATGGGATGACCCTGGGTTCTAGTATTATGAGAGAGGAAGAAAAATGTCTCCCTATCTACATTCTCCACACCAGGCATAATTTTTGTAGATCTCTATTGTGTCTCCCCTGACTCACCTTTTTTTTCCAAGCTAAACAATCCCAGCTATTGTAACCTTTCCTCATATCATTGGGGAGTTGCTCCAGCCCCTTGATCGTTTTAGTTTAGCTACAAACATATAAACAGAGCAGACACACATACCTACATATATCGAAACAATATCCCATGACTGATTAAAAATCTGTCATATGCTGCCAAATTCCTGGGAGTAGAGGAAGGTCTACCTGGTGCCAAAAAGATAATGTTGGCGCCAGGTGGGCCTAGCTGAGGAGTTCATTCCATAACTGGGGGGCGCCACTGAGACCTTGTTGCCACCCCCCGAGCCTCGCCATTGATAGCCTACTAATCTTGATGGCTATGTGCTACCTCCAGTACCGGAGGCAGTGAGCCTATGTACACCAGTTGCTGGGGAACATGGGTGGGAGGGTGGTATTGTGCTCATGTCCAGCTTCTGCGTTCCTGGTTGACAGTTGGTTGGCCACTGTGTGAACTGAATGCTGCACTAGATGGTCCCTTGGTCTGATCCAGCACGGCTCTTATGTTCTTAATGTTACAAATGCAGTTGTGAATGCTGTGATTTTATGAAAGAACTGACATTTCTATTTGTTATGTTTAGGATTTTAAGCCACAGTGTTTACTTCATGAGGGCTCTGGATAGGGACGAATGCTCCTTCCATGTTCTCCTCGATGTCTCAGCGGCTTTTGATACCGTTGACCACGGTATCCTTCTGGACTGCCTCGAGGGGTTGGGCATTGGAGACACCGTATTGCAGTGGTTCTGGTCCTTCCTCTCTGGCTGGTACCAGAGGGTAGCACTGGGAGAGGAGGTGTCGGACCCGTGGCCGCTCACTTGTGGGGTGCCACAGGGTTCCATCCTCTCCCCAATGCTATTTAACATCTATGTGAAGCCACTGGGGGCTATCATCAGGAGGTTTGGTGCAGTGTCATCAATATGCAGATGACATGCAGCTCTACCTCTCGTTCAAATCTTTACCAAGGTTGGCCATAGAATCCCTGTCCAAATGTCTGGAGACAGTAAGTGGCTGGATGGGGAGGAATAAGCTGAAAGTGAACCCTGACAAGACCGAGGTACTTTTTGTGGGAGACAAGAGGAGGTTGGGGGATGTTGAACTGGTGTTGAATGGGCTACCCTTGAAAGACCAGGTCCACAGCCTGGGGCTCATTTTAGACTCCCTGCTGTCCATGGAGGCTCAGGTGTCAGCTGTGAGCTGGACAGCGCTGTATCAACTCCATCTGATACGGCAGTGTGCCCCTTCCTTCCAGACCATCTTCTCCCATCGGTAGTACATGCCCTGGTCTCCTCTCTTTTAGACTACTGTAATGTGTTCTACGTGGGGTTACCCTTGAAGACGGTTCGGAAGCTGCAGCTGGTACAGAACACAGCGGCTCGCCTGATTAAAGACAGCCACCAGCGAGATCACATCACTCCAGTGCTGAAGGAGTTGCACTGGTTACTAGTTGTTTTCCAGGCCAAATTCAAGGTGTTGGTTTTGACCTTTAAAACCCTATATGTTTTTAGATAGCCCAGCCTATCTTAAGGAGTGCCTCCAGCAACACCAGACAGGCCGCTTAACAAGATCAGCCTTGGATGGCCTTCTCTCTGTCCCATCAGCCAGGACAGATAGACTGGTGGGGACGAGGGAGAGGGCCTTCTCTGTGGTGGCCCCCACTCTGTAGAACTCCTAGGGAACTCCTCCATGCCCCCTCTTTAATGAGCTCCCGCCACACATTAAAAACGTGGTTGTTCAGGCAGGCATTTGGGGTGGGTTAGGGTATTTTTAGAAATATTATATTTTTAATGTAGAATTGTTTTGTTTTAAACTGTTTCTATTATTGTACATCGCCCAGAGTGGCTGTGTGACCAGCCAGATGGGCGATTAATACATTTAATAAATAAATAAATAAATAAATAAATAAATAAATAAATAGTAAGTATATTTTTAGCTGTGAAACAAACATTGATGCTTTTACGTGATGAAGTACACTTCACTATAATTTCTAAGTGTTACCGAGTCTCCTCTGTACATTCTCCTATCTCATACTACAACAAAGTATAAGTATCATGAATGTAAGATTCCAAAGTCATTGTGACAGAGATTAGATATAAGCTTCCTTCTCACTAAGGAAAAGATCTGTCAGATTTATAAGTGGTTCAAAGATTCAAAACAAAGAACAATGGCCAGAAAATAAAATCCATCTATTGTACTGGCTTGGCTGTCATGATACTAAATTACCTGCGGGTGTTTCTCATTCAAATGTTATGTAAGCTAAAATGTATTGGATTTTATTCTTTAAGCAAGGCATGTCCAATCAGAAAGGATATGCCCTCTTTATGCTCTTTGCTATGAATGACTTTTCATCTCCTGTTTCTATACTAGAGGCCCCATTCATTAAAAAAGATCAACATCTTTCCATGTAAGCAGCAGGTGATAGGTCTGGTTTCCATACTCAGCTAGTTCATAGTTAAATCTGCTGGCGCATGAAAGGCATTTTGCTTTAATATTTTTTCACAGCCATAAGAAACTGAGAACTGATACAATAACAGATCCAGGAAATTCTTTTGTGGTTACCAATTACATTTTCTTTCAACTTCTTCAAATTTCTATTACCAGAAGCAACTAGAATTCTACAGGTTACCAAAATGCTATAATTGTTCTAGACAGTTTCTTGGTATAATCGTAGGGAAATAATCTGCTCGTGTTAGTAGATGAAGGGAAACAAGTGCCATGAATTGCCCAGCATGAGTTTTGAAAATTGACAGATGTGAACCAATTATGTTACATATTATAAATCTAAATATTTTGTAAATGTTGAATCAATTTAAGGTAGATTCAAAAGTAACTTTTAGAGGGATTAGGAAATTATTATGTACATAGTTACATATTCATAAAGTGGAGGAAGGAACTAGAGGATCGGCTATCCATGACTTGATCCTAACCAACAGAGATGACTTAGTGGATAAAGCAGCAGTTACAGGAACTCTGGGGGAAAGTGACCATGTTGTACTTGAGTTCTTGGTTCTAAAGGAAGCAAAAGCCGAGTGTAGCCAAATGTTTACCCTGGATTTTAGGGAAGCCAACTTTAAGAAAATCAGAGCAATAATAAGTAAGGTCCCATGGCAAGCGACTCTAATGAGAAAAGGAGTCCAAGATGTTTGGGAGTATTTAAAAAAGGAAATTCTCAAGGCACAATTACAAACAATTCCAACAAGAAAAAAGAAGACAACAGAAAAAGCCGATGTGGCTTCACAAAAAGCTTAGAGATGACCTGAAAACAACAACAAAAAGGACACATATAAGAAATGAAAGGAAGGCCAAGCTACAAAGAAAGAGTACAGGCAGGTAGCACAGAATTGCAGGGATGGCGTCAGGAAGGCTAAAGCTGAGAATGAGCTGAGGTTAGCAAGGGATGCTAAAAGCTGAAGGGGCAGGATTGCAGCTTGAGATCGATAGACATATGGTCAAGGAATGAGTTCAGATCTCCAGGGCCAGATGAACTACATCCTAAAGTAATAAAGGAACTGGCAGAAGAGCTCTCAGAACCACTGTCTATTATCTTTGAGAAATCATGGAGGACAAGTGAAGTGCCAGATGACTGGAGGAGGGCTAACGTCGTCCCTATCTTCAAAAAGGGTAAAAAGGAGGAACCTGGGAACTACAGACCAGTCAGTCTGACATCAATCCCTGGGACAATTCTGGAGCAGATTATAAAGCGATCAGTATGTAAGTACCTTGAAAACAATGCTTCGATTACTCAAGGCCAACATGGATTTGTCAAGAACAAATACTGCCAGACGAATCTGATCTCATTTTTTGATCAAGTAACCTCCCTTGTGGACTGTGGGAATGCTGTGGACATAATGATCTCAGCTTCAGCAAAGCTTTCGACAAAGTGCCCCATGATATCCTGATGAGCAAACTAGCTCAAAGTGGACGAAACAACTGTCACCTGGATCCACAGTTGGCTGCAGAATAGGACTCAAAGAGTGCTTATCAATGGGATCTTCTCAAACTGGGGTACTGCAGGGCTCAGTCCTGGGCCCAGTGCTCTTCAACTTTTTTATTAATGACTTGGAGGAGGAGAAGGTGCAAGGAATGCTGATCAAATTTGCACATGACACAAACTTGGGCGGGATAGCTAATACTTTGGAAGACAGAAACAAATTTCAAAGTGATCTTGATAGATTGGAGCGCTGGGAATGAATGAAATTTAATAGGGATAAATGCCAAGTTCTGCACCTAGGAAAAAGAAACCAAAGGCACAGTTACAAGATGGGGGATATGTGGCTCAACAACACTACAACACTTGAGAGCCAGTGTGGTGTAGTAGCTAGAGTGCTGGACTGAGAGTTGGGAGATCCGGGTTCTAGTCCCCACTCGGCCATGGAAGCTCACTGGGTGACTTTGGGCCAGTCACAGACTCTCAGCCCAACCCACCTCACAGGGTTGTTGTTGTGAGGATAAAATGGATGAGGAGGATTATGTACGCCGCCTTGAGTTCCTTGGAGGAAAAAAGGTGGGATATAAATGTAATAAATAAATAAATAAATAAATAAATAAACACAAGCAAGAAGGATCTTGGAATTGTTGTCGATCACAAGCTGAATATGAGCCAGCTATGTGATGTGGCTGCAAAAAAGGCAAATGCCATTTTGGGCTGCATTAATAGAAGCATAGCTTCCAAATCCTGGGAAGTACTAGTTCCGCTCTACTCAGCACTGGTTAGGCCTCATCTGGAGTACTGCGTCCAATTCTGGGCACCGCACTTGAAGAAGGATGCAGACAAACTGGAGGGGGTTCAGAGGAGGGCAACAGAGATGATCAGGGGACTGGAAACAAAGCCCTATGAAGAGAGACTGAAAGAACTGGGCATGTTTAGCCTTGAGAAGACTGAGGAGAGATATGATAGCGCTCTTCAAGTACTTGAAAGGTTGTCACAGAAAGGAAGGCCAGGATCTCTTTTTGATCATCCTAGAGTGCAGGAGACAGAATAATGGGCTCAAGTTACAGGAAGCCAGATTCCGGCAGAACATCAGGAAAAACCTCCTGACAGAGCAATACGACAACGGAACCAACTACCTAGGGAGGTAGTGGGCTCTCCCATGCTGGAGGCATTCAAGATGAAGATAGACAGCCATTGGGCAGGGATGCTTTGACATGGATTCCTGCATTGAGCAGGGGGTTGGACTGGATGGTCTTATAGGCCCCTTCCAACCCTACTATATGATTATATGATTCTACATTACTAAATGTGTAATGTGTGCATGTGCTGAGAAGTAGTAACCACTTGTTTTTATACTATTAAATAATTAGCACAGAAGATGAGTGAGCTGATAAAACTGTACACTGACACAATAATCTTTCATTTGATATAAAACACATGTGGATAGCACCTCAGGGTAATTGTTTATAGTAGAACCTATAATTAATTGACCAACGTCTGGAATTTGCCTAATGGTGATCATTTTACTGAGAATTTTCTGGTAGTTTGGCTGTTATATATATTTTAGTTTGGCTGGAAGGACAATTTAAATACATGCTGTAATGATAATTATTCTTTTCAGTAAAGAGCAATGCAGGAAATTATATTCAATTCTAGAGTCATCTCTAACTGTAGTTGATATTTGATGCTGTACTGAAATAAAAGAAGTCTTTAAAATACCTCCCTATGGTGTGCAATTTAATTTGCCAATGTTATTTAAGATCCTGATATATACTTCTCAGCCTGTTTATCAAACAAGCCTTGAAATACTTGATATGGAGTTCTTAAACAGGGCTACAGGGGTTTTGCATAAATATTTCCTGTGTGATCTCAAGATACCTAAAGGCCAAAGAAAGGTGTGTTAATTTAAAAGGATTTGTTAATTACCTCTTCTTTTGTTGTTTCTTTGTTAACTGCAGCATTTTCTTTCATGTCAGAGCCTGAGGCTTTACTGGAATTAAAAAAAAAAAACCTTTAGATTTGTGTTACCACTATCATGGTGGGCTAAATCTGAGGTTTCACATAATTCAGCTAGGGCTAAATGGCAAAAACAATATTGTGAGTTCTATGTCTACACCAAAGAAAAGGCAAAATTCAGCAGGAAGTTTTCCTGCACATGGCCCATTGAAATAGTCTTGCACAGCTCTCACTCATTTCTAAGGAGCTTGTGCAGAAAAATCTCCCACTTGATTCATATTGTTCAGTGGCCATTTGCTGGGCAATCCAGCGCTATGGATGTCACTCTAGCTTTGAGAAGAAAACCAATGCTGTCCTGAATTGCCTTCAAGATAATATATTTTGTTAAGGTGACTTCTGAATCCACTTTAAATTGGTTCAGCATTTTCAAAATTAGCAAGATTTTTCATATAGAAATTATACAATGGTAAACAGGGGGCCAGAAAAACGTCTATTTCTGCTTCATTGACTACGCTAAACCCTTTGATTGTGTGGATCACAACAAACTGTGGCAAATTCTGAAAGTGATGGGAGTACCAGACCACCTTACCTGTCTCCTGAGAAACCTGTACGAGGGTCAAGAAGCAACAGTAAGAATCAGACATGGAACAACCGAGTGGTTCAAAATTGGGAAAGGAGTACGACAAGGCTGCATATTGTCACCCTGCTTATTTAACTTATATGCAGAGTACATCATGAGAAACGCCGGGTTGGATGAATCACAGGTTAGAATTAAGATTGCCGGGAGAATTATCAACAACCTCCGATATGCAGACGATACCACCCTAATGGCAGAAAACGAAGAGGATCTAAAGAGCCTCTTGTTGAGGGTGAAAGAGGAGAGTGCAAAAGCTGGTTTGAAACTCAACATTCAAAAAACTAAGATCATGGCATCTGGCCCCATCACTTCCTGGCATATAGAAGGGGAAGAAATGGAAGCAGTGACAGATTTTACTTTCTTGGGCTCCAAGATCACCGCAGACGGTGACTGTAGCCATGAAATTAAAAGACGCTTGCTCCTTGGGAGGAAAGCTATGGCAAACCTAGACAGCATAGTAAGAAGCAGAGACATCACCTTGCCGACAAAGGTCCGTCTAATCAAAGCTATGGTTTTCCCAGTAGTAATGTATGGCTGTGAGAGCTGGACTATAAGGAAGGCTGAGCGCCGAAGAATTGATGCTTTTGAACTGTGGTGCTGGAGAAGACTCTTACGAGTCCCCTGGACTGCAAGGAGGACAAATCAGTCCATCGTAAAGGAAATCAACCCTGAGTGCTCCTTGGAAGGACAGATAATGAAGCTGAAGCTCAAATATTTTGGCCACCTAATGCGAAGAGAAAACTCTCTGGAAAAGACCCTGATGCTGGGAAAGACTGAGGGCAAAAGGAGAAGGGGACGGCAGAGGATGAGATGGCTAGATAGCATCACCGATGCAATGAATATGAACTTGAGCACACTACGGGAGAGCGCGCAGGACAGGAAGGCCTGGCGTGCTATGGTCCATGGGGTCACGAAGAGTCGGACACGACTGAACGACCGAACAGCAACAACAAACAGGGGGCTGAAATATGGAAAAACTAGCAAAGCTTTTTGGCAACTAACATCTATTACATCTTATGAGTGGCAACTAATTTCTATTACATTATCAACTTTGTATTTCTAATTAACCATATAGGCCTTGCAGGCCTGCTGCCCAAATGGATGGGAACAGTTAGTCCCTTGTAACGATCTTGGAAAGCTCAGAACCTAGTAGCCTGCAAAGCCAGCAAGCTGATGCTTTTCATGGCTGTGCCAGGCCATCCTGGCTCCTGAAACCAGGATGCTTTGCACACACACAAAAAAGGTCAATATCAAGCCTCAAAATATATTAAATAGTATATTTAATATTATACGGGCAGAGAATTCCACATCAATACTGGTTCTTTCCCCATCCAGTATCATTGCAGGACTGGGTTGTTCTCTTTAGATGACTGTCCCCTGTCGTGTTATTTTTTCTTTCTTTCCTTCTCACGGGGTGGTGATGCCACTTGGGCTGTAGCAATAATTCCTCCCTGGTTCCTGCCCCTTTCCCTCCCCTTGCACGTTACTGGTGGATGGGGACTGACATGCTCTAAGTCTGCAACCCTCAGGACACTTACTTAGG
This sequence comes from Heloderma suspectum, assembly GCF_057233095.1. Classification (NCBI taxonomy): domain Eukaryota; kingdom Metazoa; phylum Chordata; class Lepidosauria; order Squamata; family Helodermatidae; genus Heloderma; species Heloderma suspectum. The sequence goes on from NC_139461.1 coordinate 294,384,080, forward strand.
AGTAAGCCCCACTGAACTTAATGGGGTGCTCTGAATCAACAGAGGACGTTGATTCTGAGCTTGGTGGGATGGGGGTTCAGATCTGTCTCCCTTCATTGCAGGGAGGCATTTTACCTTCTCCATCCAATCAAGAAATGTGCTCAAGCATGTACATGGCAGACAAGTGGTTTGAGAGCAATGCATTTCTTTGGCACTCTCTGGTGCTGCTGTGGCTGAATGGGCAGCGTGCTGTGCTGCAGCCAGGATTTGGGCAGTTTGGCAGGGGGGTTGCCTTGAAGCAAAGGGGGAAATCGCCAGCAGGGGGTGGGGGGTGGGCGCAGATCTTTCCTTCCTCAGCAAGACTCGAGTAGAGGCAGGAGTTGCTCTCAAACCGTGCGCTCTCCCTTCCTTCCAAGGAAGGGAGAGAGCACAAGCCCTCGCACCTGTCAAATCTGCCCACAGCCCATTCCCAATGCCTTCAGCATCCTGACCGCGCCCCCAAAAACTGAGAAGAAATGCCCACAGCCAGTTTCTTCCGCTATTGGAGAATTTCACGGGGAGGCCATGGCGCTCCTGTTCCGTGGGCTGGAAAAAAATACCACATTTTTTGCGTTTGGGGAAAACATGGGATAGGCTGGAAGAAATGGCGGGAGACACCCTGGAGGGTAACGGCGTCATCTAAAGAGCCCACAAACTTCAGTGACAGAGCCATCTCAATAGCAGGATAAAAGCTCTCTGTGAAGAAGTCCAGAGTTGTCTTTCCTTTCCATTATGTTCTCACCTAAACTGCTGGGCTGCAGTACAGTCCTTTGTCTTTGGTCACGCTTCATCGCTGTGCTTCATGAGGGGGAGGGAACAGGTAGCTGTTTTCTGTCAGGAGAATATGGAGACTGAGATGCCATCCCACTCCCATATAATGCTGCAAAGGGGTTTCAGAGGTGTTCACTAGCTTCCACCAAAGGAGAAATAATAGCTTCCAAGGAAGAAAACCAGCTACTAACTGAGGCGCAGAGTTTCTCATTACAGTTAACCCCAGCAGCCATCTTAAGCAGCACTACAGGGGGCTTCTTCTTATTCCCACTCTCCACTAGCAGGAAGAAAGCCCCTCCTCATACCAACCCTCTTACCCACAGTACTGTTTTACTATACTTACTAGGCCTCAGTACTGCTGTTCGGCTATTTCCACACTTCACACTTATAAATAGAGAGGGAGGCTGCTAGCTCAGGAGAGGAAAGACTGAGAGCAGCCATCCTTTTCCCATAAGCCTATTCTGCCTCTCCACTGCAGTGAGGGGGAAAAGGCAGGTGGGAGCAACCATTGTAATGCTGGTAACATAAGAGGGCAGGAAAGCAGGACAGGCCCCCGCAAACTGTTTGGGGGTATTACATACAGCACCCTCACGGCTATCTTGGCCACTGTGGACTGTATTTGCAGCTGCTGCTGCTGGATGCCATTTTGTGGCTGCTGCAAGCTAATGAACCAGAGGTGGAGTGCTGGCCCCCAAACTGTGGTTAAAGAGGGCGATCATCTCTTGCCTCCTCCACAACACTCACATTGGTGTCCACCTGTTATGAGGTGCTGCAGAATGCCACAGGGTTTGGCCAAGTGACACACAAGTGTGTTCCTGTGGCCAGGAAATCTTTTGCCTCACTCCCAGCAGAAGGTGTGTAGGTGACAGAAAGTGTGCAGAACAAATAGCGGTGCTCCTTTGCTTTGGTGCTGGCTGCCTTTCTGCACTACATAGTGGGGAAGGAGTGGATGGTTGTGCTGTTTTTAAAAAGCATAATTTTAATATGGTGTTTTAATCTTTTTATACTTTTACTATTTTACCTTTTATGTTCACTGCTCTGAAATCTGTTTTAGATATGGCAAAAAAAAAGGCAAAGGTGTCCCCAACCAGTCGTGTCCGACTCTAGGGTGCGGTGCTCATCCCCGTTTCTAAGCCGAAGAGCCAGCGCTGTCAGAAGACGCTTCCGTGGTCATGTGGCCGGCATGACTGAACGCTGCACGGAACGCTGTTACCTTTCCCGCCGAGGCGGTACCTATTTATCTACTTGCAATTTCTTGCTTTCAAACTGCTAGGTTGGCAGAAGCTGGGACTGAAGACGGGAGCTCACTCCGTCACGCGGCACTCGGGTCTCGAACTGCTGTCCTGCCGACCTTCCAGTCTGCAGTTCAGCGTCTTAACCACTAAGCCACCGCGGCCCCTTTAGATATGGACTGGTATACAAATATTGTAAATAATTAAATAAAGCTTGTGGGCTTTTCCAGATGAGGATTTATTGAGGAATCACTGTGGGTCACTCACTCACATTTCACCGGAGATCCAGACAATGATATTGTCCTTTCGTAGTCTGCCCATGTTTTCCCATCATTTCTCCCAACTTTTTGTTTAGTGTGGAAAATCGGTTAAGGAGGGGACGGAACAGCAGAACAGCTGCACTTTTTTTTTTTTTTTGAGCGTGCAGACAGGAAAATGTGGAATGGAAGCAGGATGAGAGGAGTTGTCCCTGGGGAAGGTAGATGATGTGTTGGAGATGGCCCTCCTTTCTAGATTGCTTGCGGTGTATTTCCTGTTGCAAAGCCATGTTCTGCAGCACCTTCCAGTTCTTCAAAATGGCATTAGCAGCCACTTAATTATTTGTTACCTTTGTTGCTTTACTCCTGGAATGCAATACTGAAATTATAGTAGTAGTGTTGTTGTTTTTAAGTATGTTAGTGGTATTCTGGAAGAAGAGAATTGTGCAAGGACTATAAATAAAAATAATTAAAATTGTGGGAGACAGCTTGGAGGGTGGGGAGCTGAAGCTTTCTTTTTACAAAGCAGACAGAGGGAAATCTGCAGCCTTCACTTAAGTGCCTGCCAAGAGGCTTCCTTTCTAGCAGGCATGTTTGTCAGAAAACTGAGCAGGAAGTTTGCAGACATTGGGCTGGCTCGCACTGCAGCCTAGCACGACGGTAGGTTCCGGCATGTGCCAGCAGCCATTTTGAATATTCAACCCCCAGCGGGGGGTTGCCATGATTTGTTGTGTCATCTGCATCCAGATGGCATGGCTTGTTGGAGGGGGAAACAACCCTCCCATAACCCTACAACAGGCGATGGGTTTTTGGAGGGTTGCTTCCCTTTCCAACAAGCCATACCACCCAAGTTCAGATGACATGACAAGCTGCGCCTGGGGCTTGAATAGGCAACATCGTGGCTTAAATAATGCACAGTGGGCTGTGGTGATTGCACAAACCAGGTCATAGGGAGCTGCGTGCTCCATGTTTCTAAATTAAGGAATTCCAAAATACTCCACTTCTGGCACAAAAAATATTTTTAGAAAAGTAGTGTGCGCAGACAAGTTACACTCACCAATGCACATGTCCAAATGGACAAAATGTACTGGCAGGGGGGCACAGAGAATGGGTGGGGCAAGGGGAGGACTTACCTAGATACATTCTATCATGGACCTCCCTGCTCACGTGGATATGAAATCCCACTGTGCCTACTGAGAAAAGGGGGCTCATTGTAGATCGTGGGTTGCGGGCAACAAAACCCAGTACAGATATTGCCTAACCACAAAAAAGGGCTCTGTGTGGAAAAACCCTGTGTCTCCTCAAAAACACTCTTCTCAGTGGTGCTCTTTTCCTCAGATTTGGGGTCAGGGTGCAAACAGATGTGGCCCAAGTCCCTGCCTGAAAAGGTGCCTTTCTCCTGCAAATTAATAAACTGAAGTACAAGTCAGGCCAACCATGCCAGAAGTGTGCTACCTGCTAACCAGACGGGGCTAGTCCGGAACCTCCCCTTGGTGTCATTCTTGCTGGAGGTCTTGTCTGCCAACCAGACAAGTCTAGAGCCCCCACCCCCAAACCACTAATTTGTGTTACCTTTGTTGTGATTCCATTAAAATTAATCATTTATTGTGATTCAACTATTTTTTCTCAATAAGCTATATATTAAATAATGTAACAACTACCAATAGTCAGAGTATCTTTTCATTTCATTTTCTTTTCTTTGTTTTTAAAGGATCCTCAGAGCAATCTTCCCTCATAACCCCACTCAGGTAAAAGTGTGTGTTCATGCACAGGCACATAAACGAGTGAGACTAAGCCTGCCTCTGCCTCCTGATTTGATTGGCTGCACTGCTTAGCCTGGCTAAGGATGGCCACAAAACAGTCAGTCCTGAACAGGTGCATGTATTACCTTGTGCCCTTCCCTCTCCCATTTCCTTAGCTGAGGGCGGGAAAAACCGTTGGTTTTGCAGTGCAGCCTTCAGCTCACGCCTCTCTACTTTTCACATGCCATGAAAGCAGAAGCAGAGAGTAGATGGGGCGAGCGACAAGTTACCTCCATTCCCCGACTGCGTGAAAGATTTAGCTTTTCATTTTGTGCCCTCATTTCAGCTTCAATATGACCTTCGTTAGAGAGACAGACTGGTCCTTGTTCACTTTATTAGATCAACACCGACTTTACCTCAGGGAAGCAGCGGAAGAACCCCTTGTTGCCTTTCTTGGCTGTGAGATCTCTAGGTAAAGACATGAAGCTGAATCACAACTGGAGCCTCTTTCACGAAGCACAGCACAGAAAGAGAGAAAGAGATCTCCACCTCTCCAGTCATATTGTACTATATAAAACTGAACCACATGGGAAACAATAGTTGGAATTGCTACCACACTCTCCTGCACCCTGAAATCTTCACTCATCTCCCCCTCAAAACAGCCCACAGATCAGACATTGGCAAAACAGTAACATGTGCCTCTACATATATATAGTTCACCCAAATCTCACCAATTTGGGTGACATCTTTTGGATGCCCATTTCAAAAATATGAAGTAAAAAATAAATTTCTGTTCTCTCATGTAATATGAAACTCATGTTCAGAAAACAGGAGTATCTAATTATCTCACTCTTTGGTCAAAACATACCCAGCCTGTATGCAACTTGCTTTGCTGCACAGAAACATATTTTAGATCATTTATTTATCTATACTACTTGTATACCCCTTGCAGCAAAGTATTTAGAGAACAAAAACGTTGTGTTGTACAGTGCTCCTGAAGAAGTTTTTCATCAAAACACATGGGACCTAATAAGTTACCATCTTGTATGCCTAAGGTTTCCTCTTCTTTTGTTCCAACAGATGGGAGAAGTCAGTGTGAAGGATCTTTCCCTCAAAAGTGCACTGACTGACAATAATGGATGCTTGTCACTTCACCTCAGCCCCAGTGATACTACATATATACCCACTTCCCAACCTAGGTGTCCCATGAATAAAGACAGAATTATTACCAGGCTGCTTTATAAGCTCTCGTATTTTGAGAATATGAAGCTTGCTTTTAATTGGTCCATCTAGCCCACAAATGTCTACTCTCTTGAGGGTTGGGGGACCCACATCAGGAAAGGCCTCAGATGTGATATAGGGAGCTGCAGTAGGAGGAGGGATCCCTGAAAATCAGGCAAAGGTAGCTTCTGCAAGCGACCTTCTACTCATGGAAGGTACCTCTGCCAGGTGTTCACCAATTCCCTTTTCTACTGTAGCCCACCCCTTGAGCCATTTCCTGAGGGTCCTCCAACCCTCAGCAGATTTGTAAGGGCTGCAGGAGGCTGCAGTGAAGAGGAGGGGCAGGATAGCTCAATTGTCTGAATGGACCTCCATTTGTGTAATATTGGATGCAACCCTATAGCTCTGGTGGGTAACATTCAGTTCCACTCAGAAACACAGTTATGTGTGACTAATCCACATCTGTGGCTTCTCCCACCTTGCTCCATCTTCTGGTTCCTTCAGCCACCCTCCCATGCCACCTGCTGGAGCAAGTGGTATCCGCATTTTGCTCTGCAGGAAGTAAAGCAGGAGGGAAGGATTAGTGAAGGGATCATGAGAGAAACGGGGCAACAGACATCCTGGCTGTATTGTCTTCCATTGCCATGGAGCTGTTCAAGAACAACACATGATATCTGGAGTCTAGGATTTAACATGGCAACCCTACTCAGACAGCGATAATGTTTTGTCCATGGTTGAACTGAAAGTTGAAACAGGGACTTATAGCTAATGCATAGCTTATATTCTTTCATATTACTTGCATCTACATTTGTCAATACAATCAAGGATCACTATTGAACACTTTTTTTTAGACTTTGCACCTATACACTTTTACAAGTACTCACAGTGATGTAATTGACATTTTTCACAAAAAGTCAGTTGCAGGATTGGTTATGAGAATGTAATAACTTCAGATTCCACAAAAAGAACAGCTACTGCTGCCAATGATGTATACATGTATGACTCTGGTGCATGAATGGGGTAAGACATTTGCCAGTTTAATACCTTTGTTCTAGGCAACATATTGTTTTCCAAATTTAATTTAGAATAATTACAATCTATGTTCATATACTACAGTTTGCTAAACACACACACATACACACACATGCACACTATAGGATTAATTCAGTAACTGGGTGGGTGTTATTTTTTTTAATTCCTGTTGTGAAATAATGATTTAAGTGCATTTCTATTTGTGTTGCCAAAAATGAAAGAAAGAATGCTCATGCTGCGACTTGTTGGAAATGAGCTGACAGGCCTTATCCTCGTGTGATACATCTGTAGTGCCTTGCTGTTCCCAGCTTAGATTTCTCAGTAATTAATGCTGAGAGCTTTTTAAGTTGGCATGTTTGGCCAGTAATGCATCTTTTTCTTCTTACGAGTTACTTCATCTTTAAGAAGTGGAAGCTAAAATGAAAGAAAGAACATATGTGATGTGTTCCAATAAGCATGCCATTCAAATCCTTCCCTTTCTCCTTTAAAGCACTCTCAACTTCTGTTGGCTCCAAACTCCAGACACTAAGCCTGCATGTGAAACCTGGATCTACCATTTGGCACTGTTTACTTAGCCACACATGTACAAAGATGAAACAGAAACATATCTGGCTAAATTATCTGACTTATACAGAACGGTAATAAAATTCAATACACATGGGTCATAAAAAAAAATTGCAACAGCTGTAGAAACTGAAGGAATCAAGTCACTTGGTTAAAAAAAAAAGTATAAATATGAAACATAGCAAATCAACAATGCTGATGACTCCTATCTGTTGAATCTATCCATCAAATTAATTCTATTATGAAACTTTCCAATCTGAAACATGAGTGATTTTTAAAGAAAAGATATCTGAACACCCAGGAATAGTTGTGTCGGTCATATAACACCCTTCTTTCTGATTCTGATAAACATTAACCTTCTAAATAAAATAATTTCCTCCCTTTAAGATATGAATAATGTACAATCATCTTCAAAAAGGACTTAATATTTCCATAATAGGGAGCAAGCACGTTGTGAGTGTCTTGAGGTTCATTGTGATATATACCACCAATGTGCTCCCATTTAAGAAAGAACAACATTCTTATCCACAATTGAATGTGATCATCCAAAGATAAAAGTTTAGTCAGGATCCAAAGGACCGCACAACTAGTTCTGCATGCCAAAAGGGACTCAGGTCTTCTGTTCCTTGAACTGCAGCCAAACTCTCTTCCACCCCACCACCTCCATTCTCATGGGAAGCTATTTTTGAAGCTGAGGGAAGTGTGGTTTGTGATATAGCAGGGGTGCGTAATGTTCAAGAAAAAAATCTCTCACTAGGCTAAAGGAAGTTATTGGGACTACCTAAAATAGTTTTTCAGTTCTCAGCTTATATAACTTGGTCTATGGATTCAAATTCATACGGCTTCTATGAATATAACATAGTCTACCAAGAGCACAGTTATATACCTGGGAAGGAAGGGGGCTGAGAAAATTAAGCAAAATTTTCATTTTGTTCACAGGAGGCTCAAAGCAACCTGCTATTTTCTATATGGGGAGCAACACTACTAGTGTTCTTAGTTCAGTTCATGACACATTTTATCTCCCTCTGCCACACACACAATGTTGCTATCCAGCCAAAACCTTCATATAATTAAAAACCACAGGCACTCATTCAAAGTGTCAGATCAAAAGGTTAATGTGCTATGGTAGAGAGGAAGTACTAGTATTATACCCTTGAATATTTTTTTTGAAGTTTACAGCATTTAAAAACAAGTTAAGTCAAACTCTGGCCAAAGCTAATATTACATCATTTGATTTAAAACATTAATCACAGTTGTTTTAAACCAGTTGATCCAAATGTTTGGCTGGTTGAAAAAAAAATCATGAGGAGTGGCTGGTAATACACTTCCTAATGCTGAAGCCTACACACATGAAATGGCAAATTAAGATTTCTAGGGGTACTGAAAGCGAGAAAAAGCACAGTGAAATGTTTCTTATAGCTTTATAAATCTAACAAATAAATTAAAAGGCAATTATGTATATTGAAGTTTTATTTGAGATTTTGTAACTGGTCTGCATGTTATGTGAAATTGTATATCGTAACTTGTTTCAGCTCCGATGTTCTTGGAGCAATTGAAAATGTAATTGAAGATATTATCATAAGTCTGTCCAGAAACGAAGCACCTGCTCTCATCTTGAAAAACAGATCTGACTGGGGAAATATACAGTAGGTATCTTTTACCATGCTTGATGTATATAAGTGTCACAAATAGAATGTTGCTTTTTACCTATTTATTTAAAACATTTTATACTGTCCATATCAGATTTCAGGGCAGTGTTTAGCATTAAACAAATATTAAAAAGACACACAGAAAACTTCCACTTGTTTCATCTTCACATTTCATGAGGCCCTGTGCCATGGTGCAATGTCACTCTTCTTTCTGTTATATTTTCATGTGGGTCTTTTTCTGGGAAATAATATGCAACAAGATTGTAGGCCTGTTCTCACAATCCTTTAAGTGTATGGCAGGTGTGACTTTAGTCAGTGCATGGCACTTGGTATTTATACAACCAGCTCAGCACATGACAATCTGACTAGAAGTCACCATGAGTTCACTAAAAAAAAAACACAGGTGCCCCACACTGAAGAAGTCATGAGAACCCATCCTGAGAGTCAGAGATAATACAAGTTCTGAAGTAGTACATTAGAATCTTAATGACTTGAGCGACGGCAAAACCAACAAAATGCCAACAAAATGCCCAACCATCTGCCAATGAAATGAGCTCATTCATTCAGGCCACTTCTACTCTGGTAATTACAGAGTGATATGAATGGGGCATTCTTCAGCCAATCAACTCATATTTTTATGATGGAAAGCAATCTAGAAAGCTGGTGGCAAGAGGCAATATGATAGGTAGGAATCAAGCGTGCTACAAAAAAACCAAAAGGTTGAGAAACTAATGAAAGGGAAGGAAGTGGTAAATTGTGCTGAATTTCCACGGTTATGAACAATTTGTAGTTACAAGCAGCCACCATTGCAGAAATGTTCACAAATCTGATCCACAGAGATAAGAAAGAATGGAAGGAACTGTCAGTTATTGCGCCATCTTCATTATCTATAAAGTAACAGGAAATTCATTACCTTTTGTGGAACAAGGGCAGAGAGCACTTGGAATTGGGATTTGTTCTGAAGAAGTTATTCCCTGTTTCTAGCTGGTTTATTGTGTAGCGACAGTTCCAGACTAGTTCATCTCAGGTTTTATATTGGACTGAGACACTAAGGAAATTAACCTGCAGCTGACTCCATTTTGTTGTCCTGTGATTTTAAGCATAATATTAAAGTTAAATGTTTTTTTGGCCTGTAAAACATTATTTGGTCCTAGTCCACTGAAAATGGGGAGGGGGCATAGCTCAATGGCAGACCACATGCTTTACATTCAAAAGTCTCCAGGATCAACCCCAGCATCTCTAGTTTAAAAGAATCCAGTAGCAGGTGATGGGAAAGACCTCTGTCTGAGAAACTAGCAAACCACTGCTAGTCCAAGCAGATGAGTCTGGGCCAGATGGCCAAACAGTCTGACCTGGTATATGGCAGTTTCCTATGTTAAATAGCATATGTATTTTCTTTGTGCTCTTCTCTCAGCCTGCTTCTAATTCCTGCTGCCCTTTTCGTTACAGGAGCTTACTGATGCCAAGAGATTGAGTCATCAATATTATTAATACTTGAGTCATCAATGTTAATAATACTTAGAATTTATATAATACATTTTAAGTGTTCCAGAGAACTTCACATGCCTTATCTTGACAATTCTTGCAACAGGCCATTAGTCTGATCTCCATATTATTACATACCATGGTCCCGGGGCATGATTTGAGGCCATATGATACAGCAGCTTTGCTGAAGTTAACTAGGTATTGGCCTGGTCAGTTCCTGAATGGGAAAGCACCTTGAAACTCTATGGACACCACCCTGAATTCCATGGAACAAAGTCAGGATATAAATGAAATTAATAAGAGTATTGCAGGGGAAACTGAGGTTAATAGAATAGTCACTTGCATAGTGACTGTTCAATAGAATAGAATAGTTTAATGAGTTTGGGGCTGGGGGGGTGTTTGAATTGGGAGAAAACAGAAGTTGTTAGCTTTGTCAGATGGGCTACAGTAACATTACATTTTAAGCCATTTCGGACGACTCAACAGGGTTTGAATCTTCCCAAGATTTTTTGTTTTGGTATGTTACATAGCAAAGCCAACCACAAAACGATAAAACTATTTGTTGATGAGGCTGTAAAGAAAGTTTCTTCGAACTATGAATTGTCTCAGATGTAGTCCATCTTCAAGTCCCTAATTTGAACCATGGGATTGAATTTACATCTGTATAAGAATGTTTCCAAATATGACAAAAATGTGAATTAGACCATATGCCCATCTGCACTATTTTATATATTGGATGTTTTTCTAATTGATAGAGCAGGATAGGAATTGAAATAAATTAATGGGAAGGATCCAGACTTAGATTAGAACCATTGAAATCAATAGGTCTTGTTAGTCATGGCTAACTTGTTGCATTGATTTCAATGGGTCTAAATATAACAGCTGGATCCAACCCAATTTGCTGTGATAACCTCAATTTTTCCTAGGCTATAGGTTTCTCGTTTCTGCAGTTTTATAGCATAGTGTCTTCTGCCACCTTACGGACATTAAAAGCAATGCATTCAAAAAGCAAAAATGCGGTTTCATCACGTTTTGCATTCAATTTTTTCCTAATAGTCTCACTAGATATTTCATTTTGATTAAACCTATTGACAAAATCTTAATTATCAGCATTACTGCTCAGTCCTAGAATGTGGGTTCTGTAGGTTTTGTGGAAGATATTGCTGGGGCAAAAAAAGAATGTAAGAAGTCTGAAGGTTAGAAAACTAGTGAAGAAAATGCTATTTTCTAATTTATACACACTTCTTATGCATATATTAAAAACGGTATGTTTTCTAAGGAGTCATATATATTATACATCACTATATACACTGAAATGTGCTATCAAAGTGATAAATAATAATCCTAACGCAGAATAATTACTAACACACTTCCAGATGCAATTTTTCAGCACAGCCTTTACTGAATCAAGGAAAAAAGCAAAGGTTCCTCCTGTGCAAGCACCGGATCATTACTGACCCCTAGAGGGACGCCTGCTTATGCTGGCGTTTTCATGGCAGACTATAGCAGGGTGGTTTGCCATTGCCTTCCCCAGTCGTGACTACCTTTCCCCCAGCAAGCTGGGTACTCATTTTACTGACCTCAGAAGGATGGAAGGCTGAATCAACCTGAGCCAGCTACCTGGAACCCAGCTTCCACTGGGATCGAACTCAGGTCGTGGGGAGAGTTTCAGTTGCAATACTGCTGCCTACCACTCTGCACCTCTATCTCTTGCCCACTACGTAATTGTCAATCTTTTCTTCTACCCCATCCTGTCTATGAATAGTAAGTAAACTACCTAGACAGGAATACTTCTATATCTGCACAATGAGTAGCACACAGCTGATGCGAAACAGCTGTTAGGTGATAAAGGTAGCAACAGAATCCAATGAATGACCTGCCTATTGCATCCCCGTATCCTATATACTCACTCTCTCTCTCTCTCTCTCTCTCTCTCACACACACACACACACACACAGAATTGGGCAAATGTAGTTTCTGTAATGTTAGTTTTTTTACTTTATCAAAAGTTTGTACTTTTTTCCTATTCTGTATTTTAAGGAGGAGAAAGGGAAAACAGATGAGCTTGCCAACATAACAGCATCACAAGATTGGGAGCTGGGGAGATGAGAAGTGTGTGTATATTGACAAAAATAATGACAGTGATACAGAAATGTGTTGGGTGTTATCATTATTTTGTACAATACATATTGCAAATTTGACTTTTTCATTTTTAACAGGGAAAAGACTTTAAAGTGATTCTTATCAAACATATGCTACAGAGTCACCTTTTATCACTTTATTCATTGGCTTAAAAGTCAGTACATAATGAATGTTGTCTTTTGAACAGAAAAGAAACAAAGGAAGAAAAATTATTTCTACTTTACATGACAATAACTACTTTTGCATAACCAGTTTACATCAGACTAGGTTTTGTAAATATATAGTCCAAAAATCAGGATGGCAAATTAACATTCTGGCCATATCTCAAGTTCTACAATTCATTTAACAGTATAATCCTATATATATACCTACTCAGAAATATGTCTAATTGAGTTCAATGGGGCTTACTTGCACATAAGTGAATATAGGATTGCATCTTAAATTATTTTATTTACTAGTCACATTTGTATCGTGTTGTTCCTCCAACGATCTCAGGGCAGCTTACATGAGACCAGATTTTGTTTTTTCTATTCTTTCCTTAAATCTGACAATATATGTCAGTTTCACTATATGAAGTGTATTTATATAACAGTCACAGTCTTCCAAGTCCACATTCCGTTGAGATAGCATTTGAGGTTTCCTGACCTCCATTATTAAAGCATTTTTCTAAATTCTATACAATAATATGGATTCTAAAGAATATGACATAGTGTATTTCTGGTTTACAAAATCACAGGTTTAAAGCTTCTATAGGTTTGCAGATGACATCTAATTGTACCACAAGGAAAATAAGAAGTGACTGTCCCAAATCAGCACCAAAATTTGGTGAGTTAAAGAAAATCAACAATATACCAATTTATTTTCATTCTTTAACACAATAATAGTACTTGATCCCCTTAAATATACACATACTACCAAAATGTTTAATTAACTATTTTAAAAATTGCATTATTTATATATAGATACACACATGCACACACAATTTCAGTACCCTCATCAGTCAGTCACCAGTGAGGCTCAAGATCTCTCTCTATATTGACCCATATCCAACTAATTAGTATGGATATGTGCCAAAGAAAAGATTCAGCTAGGGCTACACTTCAGCTCGCATCATTTTGGAGGTTATGTACATTGCCTCAGAACCTCACTTCAGAAAGTCTGAAGCTTTGTATGTCTGCCCATTGAGAATAATGGGAAAAATCAACAAATGGCTATGACTGTTTTTGCTTTCTAGATGAAATTTCCTGGCATAGTATTTCTATCCTATTCCATTCCAGGCACTCATTGGAATGCAGAGATGACTTGGGCAGTTGACACAATCACGCCCAAGTGCCCTCTCCCTCTGAACAGAGCCTGGCCAGCTCTTTGGTATACACCTGAGCTGAGGGCAATGAAGCAAGAGGGAAGATGGCTAGAACGTAGCTGGAGGAAAAATCGTGCCGAGTCTGACTGAACACAGGTTAGAGCTCATTATTGAGCCTACTCTGTGGCAATGATGGTGGCAAAAAAGAAGTTGTTTTCCACCACCACTGCATCTTTTCAGTGTTGTTCAGCGGAGATTTTCCAAGTAGTTCATGGCCTGCTACAGTCTGGTCCGGGAACAAAAATGGTGGAAACCTTGGTAGCATGTTGTGACAAGTTTGCACAGCATTTTGAAGATAAAGGACACAATCCTATGGCCGCCAGTCAGTGGCTAGATGGCCACAGGATAGGTCGGTTCTCTAAGAACCGACCTCCACCCCCTCCCATGCTGCCTCATAGGCAGCACAGAATGGCCCCATGCTCTACACTTGGAAGAGGAATGCAGAACAGCGAAAATTGGGTATTTCTGGGGGCATGCCAGGCAGGGAGGGCAGAAGTGCCATTCCGACACTTCCTATACATCGGCTGGTGGCAGCCCGCCCACCCCCCCGGGCTCTGATTTTGGCTGTCTAGCCACGAATGCAGAGCGGCTGAAGTGCAGAGGGGACAATCCCCTCTGCGCTGCTCCTGTCCTGCTTAGGATAGGCAGTTGCCTCGGAGTTTGGAGGCAGCTGCCTATGCCGATAGGATTGTGCCCAAAGTCGCTCAAATCTGTCATGAATTGGACAAAATTAATGCAGTTCCATTAGCTGACATGCCCAGAGCAGTGTCTGGTTCAGTTTTATGGGATGAATTTCAGTTGTTGAGGTCTGAGGATGTGGACAAGTCCAGCCAACCACCTGTTTGCTTGACCCTTGCCCTTCATAACTCGTTACATCTAACAGAGAGGCAATATCAGGCTGGGCCCAGGAGGTTGTAAACTCCTCTTTGAGAGAGGGAGTGGTGCCAGCCATTTTAAAGGAGGCAGTAATTAGGCCACTCCTGAAAAAGCCTAACCTGGACCCAGATGATGTTAACAAATATAGGCCAGTAGCCAACATTCCCTTCCTGGGCAAGGTGCTTGAGTTGGTGGTTGCCAGTCAACTCCAGGCACTCTTGAATGAAACTGATGATCTAGATCCATTTCAGTTGGGCTTCAGGCCTAGTTTTGGAGCAGAAACTGCCTCGGTCACCCTGTGGGATGACCTTTGCAGAGAGAGGAACAGGGGGAGTGCGACTCTATTGATTGTCTTGGACCTCTCAGCAGCTTTTGATACCATTGACCGTGGTATCCTTCTGGATAGGTTGTCTGGGTTGAGAGTTGGAGGCATGGCACTGGGATGGCCGATTCCAGAAGGTGGTGCCGGGGGATTATGGCTCTGTGCCTTGCCAACTATGCCATGGGCTTCCACAGGGCTCTATTTTATACCCATGCTGTTTAACATCTACATGAAACTGCTGGGGTAGAATATCCAGAGATGTGGACTGACATGTCATCAATATGCAGATGACACCCAGCTCTATCTCTCCTTTTCATCAAGTCCAGGAGTCAGTGGCTGTTCTGAATCAGTGCCTGAGCACAAAAATGAACTGGATGAGGGCCAAGAAACTGAGACTCAGTCCAGCCAAGATGGAAGTACTGTTAGTGGGTGGTTTGTCTGCCTGGCTAAGTGATGTTCAGCCTGTTCTGGAAGTGGTTGCACTCCCCCTAAAGGATCAGATTTGGGGGTGTTCTTGGATCCAGAACTGTAACTCAAGGCACAGGTGGACTCAGTGGCACAGAGCACCTTTTATCAGCTTAGGCTGATATATCTACGCCCTTTCTGGACAGAGATAGCCTAGCTACAGTGATCCATGCTCTGGTAAGCTCTCATCTGGATTACTGCAATGCGTTACACATGGGGCTGCCTTTGAAAACGGTCTGGAAACTTCAGCTGGTCCAAAATAGGGCAGTGAGATTGTTAGCGGGGGACGGACGGACTGACCAATGTGATCATATTATGCCAGTACTTTTCCATTTGCACTGGCTGCCAGTCCATGTCTGAGCCCAATTCAAAGTGCTGGTATTAACGTTCAAAGCCCTAAATGGCTTGGGGCCACATTACCTGAAGGATCATCTCCTCCCATATACACCTGCCTGGACCCTAAGATCAGCTTCAGTGGTCCTTCTCCAGGAGCCCCTGCTAAAGGAAGTGGGATGGGTGGCTACAAAGAAGAGGGTATTTTCTGTTGTAGCACCCAGTTGTGGATGAGCTTCCCAGAGAGGTTCACCTGGCACCTATGTTGTACATTTTCCTTCTTATTTTCCCAGGCATTTTAGACTTTCAGTTTCTGTTTTAAATCTGTTGTTGTTGTTGTTGTTCAGTCATTCAGTTGTGTCCGACTCTTCGTGACCCCATGGACCATAGCACGCCAGGCCTTCCTGTCCTCTGCTCTCTCCTGGAATGTGCTCAAGTCCATATTCATTGCATCTGTGATGCTATCTAGCCATCTCATCCTCTGCTGTCTCCTTCTCCTTTTCAATCTTTCCCAGCTTTTCCAGGGAGTTTTCTCTTCTCATTAGGTGGCCAAAATATCTGAGCTTCAGCTTCAGTATCTGTCCTTCCAATGAGCAGTCAGGGTTGATTTCCTTTAGGATTTAAATTTGTTACTGTGTTTTAAATCTTTGTACTACCACTAGGATTTATTTTGGCTTTTACTTCTATTTTATATTGTGGTTTTAAACTTTTATAGCGCATCTTATGTTGTATTTTATGGTTTTGTTGTGAACCGCCCAGAGAACTTTGGCGATTAGTTGGTATAGAAATGTAATAAATAAATAAATAGTAGCCCCTGCTACGTGGAGTAAGACTGCCAAATTCAAACAAATATGCGTGGGGTGTTTTTTTGCAAGTAACCTTAACATTTTGATTTTGTGTTTTAAAAGGAACTGCCTATAACTTTATTTCTTGGAATAATTGCATGAAATTTGCAGGCACAGTTGCCCCTTCTGATGCAATGAAGCCTGCAGATTTCAAGTAAACAGGTGCCGGGGGGTTTGTGAAAGATTTTACACTCTGGGGATTTCCAAAAAAGGGTTTGTTCCCCACCCACCCACCCACCCATCTTTGGTGGGCAATTTAGAATTTTCTAGTACCTGGGGTGTCTTGGGTGACATGTGTACAAAATGTCAGGATGCTAACTAACCTTAAGAAGACCCATGCTGGATCAGACCAAGGGTACATCTAGTCCAGCATTCTGTTCACACAGTGGCCAACCAGCTGTCGACTGGGAATCCACAAGCAGGACATGAGTGCAACAGCACCCTCCCACCCATGTTCCCCAGCAACTAGTGTACATAGGCTCACTGCCTCTGGTACTGGAGGTAGCACATAGCCATCGGGACTAGTAGCCATTGATAGCCTTTTCCTCCAGGAATTTGTCCAACCCCCTTTTAAAGCCATCCAAACTGGTGGCCATCACTATACCCTGTGGTAGTGAATTCCATAGCTTAACTATGTGTGAAGAAGTCCTTCTTTTTATCTGTCCTGAATCTCCCACCAATCAGCTTCATAGGATGACCCCAAGTTCTAGTATTTTGTGAGAGGGAGAAAAATGTCTCCCTATCCACATTCTCCACACCCTGCTTAATTTTGTAGATCTCTATCATGTCTCTCCTTACCCTCCTTTTTTTCAAGCTAAACAATCCTAGCTGTTGTAACCTTCTCTCATAGGGGAGATGCTCCAGCCTCTTGATGATTCTAGTTGCCCTTTTCTGCACCTTTTTTTTCAGCTCTACAATATCTTTTTTTAGGTGTGGTGACCAGAATGGTACACAGTATTCCAAGTGTGGCTGCACCATAGATTTGTATAGGAGCAGTATGATCTTGGCAGTTTTATTCTCAATTCCTTTTCTAATTATGCCTAACATAGAGTTTGCCTTTTTAACAGTGGCCACACACTGGGTTGACACCATCATTGAGCTGTCCACCACAACCCCAAAATCTCTTTCCTGCTCAATCACCACTAGGTCAGATCCCATCAGGCTGAAGTTTGGAGCTCTTCACAATCTCTTTTTGTTTTAACCACCCTAAATAATTTGAAGTCATTGGTAAACTTGGCCACTTCACTGCTCACTCCTAATTCCAGATCATTTATGAACAGGTTGAAAAGCATTGGTCCTAATACAGATCCCTGTGGGACTCCACTATTTACTTTCCTCCATTGGGAGAATTTATCATTTATACCTACGCTTTGTTTTCTGTTCTTTAACCAGTTACTGCTCCATAAGAGGACCTGTCCTCTTATTCCATGACTGCTAAGTTTTCTCAGGAGTCTTTGACGAGGGACTTTGTCAAAAGCCTTTTGGAACTCCAAGTAAACAATGTCTACCAGATCACCCATGTCTACATGTTTACCGACACTCTCAATAACTTCTGTATCAGTGAATAAGTTGGTTAGTGAGTGAGGCCCAAGTACCTTTTATATATAATGGCTTTGGTCCAACTAAAGTCAGTTGTGCTTAAATCCCATTGAAGTCAATGGAGCATGTTAAGTTATCTGTCTTCACTGCACTACATTCAATGAGATGCCCATGTGATTGTGCCTCTCTGTCCCCATTCTGGCACAACTACTCACATTCAAATACCTTTTAAAACTAGACTTGGATTGGGGTAACTGATTATAGGGCAAGTCTGAAAATGAAAATTTTTTTTTACAACTAAGCATCCTAACCTGGCACATGAAATTTACCTTGTAATAAGAGGCCAGAATTCAGGCACAAAACAAGGTGGAATGTTGGGCTGTGTGAGTTCTTCTTTCTTCAGATTTGAACAAGAGGGCACTTCCAATTGTAGTAAAGAGGGTATATCTAGGTTTGCAGAGGTATTGTATGTGAAAATACAGCTAACAGCATGCAGATATTTTCAGTAACTGTCAGATGGTTGATAATATTTATTAGGTTTTATTTTACATTTCAGCTCTATTACTTAAAATATTATCTATTATCTACAAGATGGTGCAGACAAATATTTATGCAACTAAAAGGTAAGAATATTTATACGTAATTGCAAAACTAAATATACAATTAAAATTATATTAAATTAAAATGTTTCATGGATTGGATATGATACACCATTTGTAGGTGAAGAATTTCAAATTATTTACATCTTACCATACAAGCAAGTAGGAACAGTTGTCCTTCTATACACATAGCTCTGAAATGTACTTAACAAGCAGGTACCAGCAGTTTTGTTTGAACACTGGAAAGATATAACTTTTGTCATTTAATTTAGCTTTTTTCATGGACCTTTCACGGACCATAGATTTAAAGATTCCTCCATTGCCCCACAGCAGGCACCTGTTTGGGCCCAGGCTCTCTGTAACAGAGGTGGAGTGATTTCAGCTAGAGCTGTCTATTTTTTAAAAACTAGAATCACCATAGTTTAGCAATGTTTTCAAAATTTGCAAAGCAAAAGTACATATAACTAATCTGTGTTAAGTGCTCCTGTGAAAACACTCTTGATTAATAACAGAAGTACTGCCTTTCTGAATCCGCGCAAAATCTTAGTCCAACATTCTCTACAAGAATCCAAGTACTAAGTCCATCACAACTGTTCAGTGACTCACTAGTGAATTGCAGCCTACCTCCTGCACTTCCCTGCTCTATGATCATCATAATCTGCCACCAGAGGTGCTATGTCTGTGCCACCATACAGCATGACACTTGAGCAATTGTCTCAACAGCATAGGTAACCAAGGTCCACTGTGACACCGTGCTTGAGACAGATTTGAATAACTACTGGCTTTTATATTTTCAGTCGGAGAGTGGCTGTTGCTTCTGTCTCCATATGCATTGATTCATGCTACATTGGGACAGTAACTATCTCTAACAGTCATCTTAAGACTGCAGCATATTGCAGATGGGGATTTTATCATCTTCCCTACCGGGACCATCCCATTTTTCTTTTTAAACACTGAGCCTGGGAGTTATGTCTGAGTTTTTCTAATTAGCCAATGTAACAGCTGCATTTTTGTGACATCAGAGTGGCTGTTGCAAGTCCCAAATGAATATAGCTGATCGAGTTTTATTGGCTTTAAGTGTTCACTTAATAAAGCATGAAGACAGTAGCTAATTTCTTCAGACTTCATTTATACCCTTAACCAGGTCCAAACCTAACAACTGCCACATAAAAGATGTAGTGGGTTAACCCACTTGGCAGAAAAAAGTATTTATTTGTTTAGTGCATTTATATCCTGCCTTTCCTCCAAGGAGCTCAAGGCAGCATACATGGTTCCCCCTGGTCTTCTATCCTCACAACCCTGTAAGGTAGATTAGGCTGAGAGAGACTGGCCCAGGGTTCATGGCTGAGTAGGTATTTGAAACTGGGCCTCTTCAGTCCTAGTCCAATACTCTAATCACTGTAAAGATTACTGTTGAAAAGTTCTGAATAAGAGTAGTTTGGAATATCCCCCGTTTGCTTCTTTTCTATGAATTTCAACTATTATTATTAACTATGAATTCCACTCTGTTGAAGACAGACAGGGCATAGGGAAGCAGGCACAGGAGATGTGATGATATTTATGGTCCATGCCAGTGGGCACTTAACTAAATATTCATAATCTAATGAATATTAAAGCATTCCCTACATCAGGGGTCCCCAACCCCCAGGCCATGGACCGGTACCAGTCCGTGGCCTGTTAGGGACCAGGCTGCAGTAGGGGTGTGGGAACCCCCCTTACCTTGGGTCCGTGTGTGGGGGGGAGGCGATCTGTCCTCCCCCCTGCCCCAGAATCCTTGCCGGCCCTGGCCAGCTCCGCTCCGCGGCAAGTCTGCGGAGCTGCCAGCTGGGTCTGGCCCTGTTCTTTGCAGTAACAGCCTATTACTGCAAATAACAGGGACGTAAATGGCATCCGCTACACGGACGCCATTTGCGTCCCAGTGGGTGGAAGTCCACTCCCGGCCGGAGCCTGTTCTTTGCAGTAATAGCCTATTAATGCAAAGAACAGGGATGCAAATGGCATCCGCTATGCAGATGCCATTTGTGTCCCAGCGGCCGGAAGTCCTCCCCCAGCCGGAGCTGGCCAGCAGCTCTGTGGACTCGCTGCAGAGCGGAGCCGGCGAGGATGGGGGGGGGACGGATCCCGCCCGCAGATCCAAGGTAAGGGGGGTTCCCACACCGCTACTGCAGCCCGGTCCCACCCACCCCCCGTCCGTGGAAAAATTGTCTTCCACGGGCCAGTCCATGGTCCCAAAAAGGTTGGGGACCGCTGCCCTACATAACATCAGAATAATATGGAACTATTAAAATTTCATTTATTTTAAAACAACAATATTTTATCTTGACAGAGATATATTTTACACTGATACAGTACATTTTGGTAACCAAAGAGTTGTGGACAACATTATTGATGACATTTCCTGTATGCTCAAGATACCTAGGAGGAACCTACATATTGTTAAGTATTAAACTCTTACATGATGTCAACAATTGGATCATCCTTCCCCTTTGCAATCAACACAATGAGACAAAGCTTCAGGCTAATATGACTTTGTTTTGCTAGAGACTAACCTTTCTACAAATGCAGATTCAAGACTGCCTCAGGCTTTAAACAACTAATCTACGATCTCTAATCAGGGCAGATGAACCAGAGGGTAGTGAAGTTGCTGACAGTTTGCTCGTGAACCTCATGGCCAAACTTGCTTTAAAGTGATGCCCCTCCCTTAGGGTGGCTCCCTCCTACGCTGGCTTCTAAGAGTGGCTATCCTGGCAGACTGTCTGAGCCCTGTCCCTAACTTTTTCCACTTTGCTTTGCGATGTGCCCTCGCGTTTCTAAAGTCACGCCCGCCCCTCCTCCTCCTCAGAAACTAACCGATGGAGGGAGGGGGCAGCGACTCAGCCTGGGCCATCTGTTTGTCAAGGCCTTCAGAGGAATCTCTCCCACCATCTTGGGGTCCCTCCCCTGGGCTCTGATCTAGCTGTTCCAACTCTGATTAAGAATCAGAGCTGTCAGACATCTCAGCGGGTTTGGACTCATCCCTGACACATGATTTGTAAAAGTTGAACACATTTGGAAAGCGCTGCAAATACATATTTTATTAATTTACAGCTTTAGTATTTACAAATGGGGATGACAAGATAAGTATGGATCCTTAGTCCATTTCTGGGAGATTATAGAATTGGTTCCAGATTTAGTGATGTATAGCCATACTTAATCGTCATTGAAATTTATTTATTTATTACATTTCTATACCGCTCAATAATAGCCAAGGCTCTCTGGGCGGGTCACAAAAATTAAAACCACAAAATGCAGCATAAAATACAATATAAAATATAATAGCTTAACTACAGCATAAAAGTACAACCAGAATGCAACCTAGCATCAATGCAGAGATTTAAAACAGAGCTAAAGATCAGAATGCTAAAATGCCTACAAAATCAGTAAGACTTATAACTAACTTCATTATTTCAGTAAGTCTACTCCAAGTACGATGAAACTAACCCATCCTGAACAAATGCTTAATATCAACTAATGTCTCAGCAAAACACCTCGTGGTAACTGAGTACCCCAGATGCTCATAAGGAACAGAATTTACAGTTGCTTTTCTCAAGATGCCCCCTTCATTTCTTCCAATGAGTTACCCTTCTCTGTTGCAACTTTCCAACTTGCTGTCTCATTGTCCTGGTCACCTTCTCTGACACAGACACAACATGACATCAGCATGCTCTACATCTTCAGCCAGCCCTGTAGTTATTTCCATTTCCAAGCTCCTTGTTTGATCTGTCTAGTTACGGAGATCTTATCATATTTAACCAAAAAAATCATAACGTCTTTACAAATCGGTTTTAGTTCATGACAGTATTCTGAAAGGTATTAAGCATTATTATTTTTTAATACAATACATTGTAATAATCAGAGATACTAGCAAAATTTATACTTCCAGGCTTAGAAATACAAGTTTCAGGGGCCTGTACTACTCACCTTACCTTTGAAATGAGAATTGCAACTCGTAAATATTCTCCAGCTCAGATTTTGATCCCCAACCTCCTTTTTCTGATGCACCTTGCTCACCAGGCTACAGTGGCAGCTGCAAGCCACATGAGAGGGAAGAAAGCATGGAGAGGTCTCTTCCCTACCCCACCCCCACCTCTGATGGTGGCGGTCTAGCAAGCCAAATGCAAAGAGAGGCGGGGGGGGGGGACTCTCCCCTCCCTTTCTATGCTTGATATGCTGACATTGCAGTAGTCCTTGAAAGGCTACACTTCACAAGGACTAGCTGCTTCAGTGTTAGAATGGGGAGGGCGAGACACCTCCCTTCTCTGCTGCAGAAGTGCTACTGCCAGAGAGGGTGGGAAAGAGTCCTCCCTCCCGTCCCTCTTTGCTACTGCAGTGCCAGCCTAGTAAGTGGAGTGGGAGGGGTTTGAGAAGGTAAAGGGAGCTTGGAGGGTGGGAGGAAAAGGTTTTGGGAATGGGGAATTTATTTCTAAAGCCAGATATGCTTGAAATAAGCCAATTATTTCCCAATTTTTGTGAAATAAATCAGATTATTTTCTGAGCCCACGTGAAGTTGCCCATCTCAAGCAACAATAAAAAAGAATATGTCCATACTTGTTCATTAAGACATGTCTGCATTTTTCTATCTCGCACATACAATTAATAATGTATACTATTCTTTGACTATAGAATACTTTTCTTTTCTGCAGCTGTCTACCAGCAAAGGTTGCATTGCTGGTAATCTAAGTTATATTGAGGAGGATGGTACTAAAGTCAACTGCACCTGCACTACAACGGTATATATTACTGGATTCTTATGCTATTGCTTTTTATTAATTCATTTTATAACATTATATATGATATGCATTTGTGGTTTTGCAATGTATTTTGAGTATTATAACCTATAACTTTGATTCAATTCTTTCAAAGAGAAACCAGAACTGTCTTCTACACCATCTTAAAATAACCCTGCATTGGGCAATAAATTACCTTCTATTCACCTTCCTACATCTGGTGCCTTCCCTTCTTCCCTTTGTGCATTGTAACTACCTTGTTAATTCCCAATATCCATAGATCTTTCATTGTACAATAATTCTTGGCCACAAACCTCCCAGAATCAGAATCAGGATAAGGCCTTTAACATGTTTTCAACACAACTTCTACGTGTCAATAAACGGATCACTGCCTTGTTGTGGCGAAGGGGCTTGCGTAACTCAGTGAAGCCATAAGCTATGCCGTGCAGGGCCACCCAAGACGGACAGGTCATGGCAGAGAGTTCTGACAAAATGTGGTCCACTGGAGAAGGAAATGGCAACCCACTCCAGTATTCTTGCCAAGAAAACCCCATGGAAAGTATCACAAGGCTAAAAGAGATGACGCCGGAAGATGAGCCCCTCAGGTCGGAAGGTGTCCAATATGCTACTGGGGAAGAGCAGAGGGTATCTCCAAGTAACGCCAGAAAGAGTGAAGCGGCTGGGCCAAAGCTGAAAGGACACTCAGCTGTGGATGTGTCTGGTGGTGAAAAGAAAATCCGATGCTGTAAAGAACAATATTGTTTAGGAACCTGGAATGTCAGATCAATGAATCAAGGTAAGCTGGAGGTGGTCAAAAATGAGATGGCAAGATTGAACATCGACATCTTGGGAATCAGCGAACTAAAATGGACAGGCATGGGCGAATTTAATTCAGGTGACCATCATATCTACTATTGTGGGCAAGAATCCCGTAGAAGAAATGGAGTAGCACTCATAGTCAACAAAAGGGTGGGAAAAGCAGTATTGGGGTACAATCTTAAAAATGATAGAATGATCTCAGTACGAATCCAAGGCAAACCATTCAACATCACAGTAATTCAAGTCTATGCCCCAACCACTGAGGCCGAAGAAGCTGAGGTTGATGGGTTCTATGAAGACCTACAACACCTTCTAGAACTAACACCAAAAAAAGATGTCCTCTTCATCATAGGGGATTGGAATGCTAAAGTAGGAAGTCAAGAAATCACCGGGATAACAGGTAAGCATGGCCTTGGTGTACAAAATGAAGCAGGACAAAGGCTCATAGAGTTTTGCCAAGAGAACATGCTGATCATAGCAAACACTCTTTTCCAACAGCACAAGAGGCGACTCTACACATGGACGTCACCAGATGGTCAATATCGAAATCAGATTGATTATGTCCTTTGCAGCCAAAGATGGAGAAGCTCCATACAGTCAGTAAAAACAAGACCTGGAGCTGACTGTGGCTCAGATCATGAGCTGCTTCTTGCAAAATTTCGGCTTAAATTGAAGAACGTCGGGAAAACCACTAAACCGTTCAGGTATGACCTAAATCATATCCCTGATGAATATACAGTGGAGGTGAGGAATAGATTTAAGGGATTAGACCTGATAGACAGAGTGCCTGAGGAACTATGGACGGAGGTCCGTAACATTGTTCAGGAGGCAGCAACGAAATCCATCCCAAAGAAAAAGAAATGCAACAAAGCCAAGTGGCTGTCTGATGAGGCTTTACAAGTAGCTGAAGAAAGAAGGGAAGCGAAAAGCAAGGGAGAAAGGGGAAGATATACCCAACTGAATGCAGAGTTCCAGAGAATAGCAAGGAGAGACAAGAAGGCCTTCTTAAATGAACAATGCAAAGAAATCGAGGAAAACAACAGAATGGGAAAGACTAGAGATCTCTTCAAGAAAATTGGAGATCTCAAGGGAACGTTTTGTGCAAAGACGGGCATGATAAAGGACAAAGAAGGCAGGGACCTAACAGAAGCAGATGAGATTAAGAAGAGGTGGCAAGAATACACAGAAGAACTATACAGGAAAGATCTGAATGTCCCTGATAGCCATGATAGTGCGGTCACTGAACTTGAGCCGGACATCCTCGAGAGTGAAGTCAAGTGGGCCTTAGGAAGCATTACTAACAACAAAGCTAGCGGAGATGACAGTCTTCCAGCTGAGCTATTTAAAATCCTAAAAGATGATGCTGTTAAAGTGCTGCATTCAATATGCCAACAAATCTGGAACACTCAACAGTGGCCACAAGACTGGAAAAGGTCAGTTTACATTCCAATTCCAAAGAAGGGCAACGCCAAAGAGTGTTCAAACTACCGCACAATTGCGCTCATTTCACATGCCAGCAAGGTGATGCTCAAAATCCTACAAGCTAGGCTTCAGCAGTATGTGAACCGAGAACTACCGGAAGTACAAGCTGGATTTAGAAGAGGCAGAGGAACTAGAGATCAAATTGCCAACATTCGCTGCATCATGGAGAAAGCAAGAGAATTCCAGAAAAATGTCTATTTCTCCTTCATTGACTACGTTAAAGCCTTTGATTGTGTGGATCACAACAAACTGTGGCAAATTCTGAAAGTGATGGGAGTACCAGACCACCTTACCTGTCTCCTGAGAAACCTGTACGAGGGTCAAGAAGCAACAGTCAGAACCAGACATGGAACAACCGATTGGTTCAAAATTGGGAAAGGAGTACGACAAGGCTGCATATTGTCACCCTGCTTATTTAACTTATATGCAGAGTACATCATGAGAAATGCCGGGTTGGATGAATCAGAGGTTGGAATTAAGATTGCCGGGAGAATTATCAACAACCTCCGATATGCAGACGATACCACCCTAATGGCAGAAAGCGAAGAGGATCTCAAGAGCCTCTTGTTGAGGGTGAAAGAGGAGAGTGCAAAAGCTGGTTTGAAACTCAACATTAAAAAAACTAAGATCATGGCATCTGGCCCCATCACTTCCTGGCATATAGAAGGGGAAGAAATGGAAGCAGTGACAGATTTTACTTTCTTGGGCTCCAAGATCACCGCAGACGGTGACTGTAGCCATGAAATTAAAAGACGCTTGCTCCTTGGGAGGAAAGCTATGGCCAACCTAGACAGCATAGTAAGAAGCAGAGACATCACCTTGCCGACAAAGGTCCGTCTAATCAAAGCTATGGTTTTCCCAGTAGTAATGTATGGCTGTGAGAGCTGGACTATAAGGAAGGCTGAGCGCCGAAGAATTGATGCTTTCGAACTGTGGTGCTGGAGAAGACTCTTACGAGTCCCCTGGACTGCAAGGAGGTCAAATCAGTCCATCCTAAAGGAAATCAACCCTGAGTGCTCCTTGGAAGGACAGATAATGAAGCTGAAGCTCCAATATTTTGGCCACCTAATGCGAAGAGAAAACTCCCTGGAAAAGACCCTGATGCTGGGAAAGACTGAAGGCAAAAGGAGAAGGGGACGGCAGAGGATGAGATGGCTAGATAGCATCACGGATGCAATGAATATGAACTTGAGCACGCTCCGGGAGAGAGCGCAGGACAGGAAGGCCTGGCGTGCTATGGTCCATGGGGTCACGAAGAGTCGGACACGACTGAACGACTGAACAACAACAACAACAACAATCCATTTAAAAGATTAAAAAAAACCACGGAGTACACATGCTCCCTCCTCTACATGCAATGGGAGGAGATTAGAAGCTTCCATTCATGGAAGCTGAAAACTATGCTGTTTCTGTTGCACAAACAGAAGTATGGACAAACAAGCCATAGTTTATGAAGTTCAGCTGAAATGGCAAACTTCAGTTTTCCAGACATTAAGAATTAAACCAGGAACACACAAAGGGGAAAGACGAGGAAGGAACCAAGGCACATGGCTGCTCATTCACATATTGGGCTACTTAAAAATAAACCCCACATCCAAAGAATGATATTCACTATGTATGTACGGTTCTCTTGCACGTGTAAGCTGGCGCATTCATTTTGATGGAGGAGGAAGAACCATGTGAATAATGCAACACATATGCAGACCTGTTACGAAACAAATGGGTAAGCTATTACAGGCCCAAGAGACCTGTGTGTGCTTCAAATTGCCCACGCCTGGAACACATTGCTGGATCAGAGGATTACAGTATTTCCAGACCAAGCAGAAATGGATGGTATAGGGGAAATCTCCTCTCCTTATATTTTACTAGAATTGTACATAAGGTTCCTTCATGATTTAATATTTCTCCAGAAAGCCTCATATTTCAGTATGTTCAGCTGTTCTAAACCTGGGCACCTGCAGTGATATAATGGTTAAACAGTAAGACCACACACTTCAGCTTATGATATATAGATTTCTGTGCCAATTTCCTCCCCCCACCCTCATTTCCTGTTTCTTTCTCCATATGTCCGCCATATTGAGTCAAATTCCAACATGAGATATGAAATGTTAACAAAGCTTTCCACAACTCTAAATATCAGCTAAAAAGCAATAGAACAAATGGAAAATAAGTTAAAAATGTCTGTAAACATCTGTCATCAGTATGTTTAGCTTTAGCTCTGTCTAGTGACTCCGTACTAAGTGTTCCAGCATAAAAGAAGGCTATTGTATTTTGGAAATGTGTCTTGGGCCCATTGATTTTCAACAACTGAGCAAGTACGGTTAGACTAGACTGTTAATATGAGGGCTGTAAGCACCATTAAAGCTTATCAAGACATAACTGGGAGTCTACAAAGCAATCAAGTATTATTATAGAAAACTATTTTGGAAATTAAGTACTTTGGGAAATTTATCCCTGTTTTTCATTATCTAATGGTTTTAAATTAATACTGTTTATTTTATTACTTTGTTTTTTGTTGTTTTAGGCAGCTGTACCATCTAATGTTGAAGGAATGAGAAGTATCCTTTAAGCAAAATATCTATTTGTAAACATGTTTTTTGTTTTAAGAGAGCGAGAGAGTCTAATACAAAAAAAATTTTCCCCTTTAAAACTGAGGTTCTGATATAGAGTTACTCATACCATAATAAGAGAATGAAACAGTCTTAACATATACTAAAGTATTCAGCACTTTATTATTTGGTGCAATAGAATTCAACCAATACTTTTTCATGTAACCTTAATATTACAGATTTGATCACAGATGCAAAATTTATTTTAATTGTAGAAAAAGATGCAACTTTTCAGAGACTGCTAGATGACAACTTCTGCAGTAGAATGTCTCCGTGCATAATCATCACGGTATGACGCTTACATTTTGGCCAATCAAATCCAGGCATTCTTTTTAGACCCATTTCAGTTGTCTTTTAGGCCTGGTTTTTGCACTGAAACTGCCTTGGTAGCCCTGTGAGATGAATTATGCTGGGAGAACGCAACCCCGTTGATTCTTCTGGACCTTTCAGTACCATCAACCATGGAATCCTTCTGGAAAGGTTGTCTGAGTTGGGTGTGAGCAGTATGGCTTTGAAGTGGTTCTGCTCATACCTGGATGACCATTTCCAGAAGATCGCACTGGGAGATTTCTGCTCAACTCCACAGCATTTATGCTTTGGGCCCCCTCAAGGTTCCATCATCCCTCGTCCTATTTAACATGAAACCACTGAGGACGGTCCTCTGGAGATTTAAAGTGCAGTGCCATCAGTGTGCTGATGATGTGTAGCTCTCTCTTTTTCATCAGTTTCAGGCAAGTCAGTCAAAGTGCTTAATCAGTGCCTGGCCATGGTGATGGACTGGATGAGGGCCAATAAATCGAAGCTCAATCCAGATGCAACTGAGATACTGTTGGTGGCTGGAACATCTATCTAGGATAGTGATGTTTAACCTGTTGTGGAAGGGGTTGCACTTACCACAGAAGATCAAGTTCATAATTTGAGGTTGCTTCTGGATCCATCTTTGTCACTACAGACAAAAGTCTCTTCTGTGGCACAACGCGTTCTACTAGGTTAGACTAGTATGCAACTACAACCCTACCTGGAAAGAGATAGCCTGGCATCCATGATCCATGCCTCGATAATCTCCCACTTAGATAAATGCAATGTGTTGTACATGGAGCTACCTTTAAAGATAGTGCAGAAACTTGGGTTAGTACAAAATATGGCAGCAAGAGTACCGACTGGAACCAGGTGTTGTGATCATATTACACCAGAATTGTACCATCTTCATTGGCTCCCAGGTTGTTTCTGGGCCCAATTAAAAGTGCTAATTTTAATCTATAAAGCCCTTCACGGCTTGGGGACACACATATTTGAAGGACCACCTCTTCCCATATATTCCTGCTTGTGCCCGGAGATAGTCATCAGGGGCCATGCTCCGAGTGCCCTCGTACTTATGTGCAGCAAGCTCCTTCTTAGCCACCCCCCCAGTTATGAAACACCCTCTCCAGGTAGGTCTGATTGGTGCCTACCTGAATGTCTTTTGGGCACCAGAAGACCTTTTTATTCTTGCAGTATTTTTACATGGTTGTATTCGTGTTGCCCCATTTGTATCTTAAAGTAGTTTTTATCCTGTTAACACTTTTTCGATCTTTTCATGGTTATCACCTGCTATGTTTTAGTCTCTGCTTGTTTTAAATGTGTGCTGCTTTGGATGTTGATCTTAAGTATGTGGATTTGATAGGATTTTTATTTGTGCTGCACCTGTATTTAAGTCATCCTGAGAACAATTTGTTATAGAGCAACTAATAAATAAATTTGTAATTTTATAACTTATTTGATTGGCAGTGCAATGATTTTTAAAGAGCTATTCAAAACACAGCTAATGATTATATAAACTCTGATTAGATATTATCTTTTTAGGGGAAAGGTGTACCAGATGTGAATACAAGGCTTCTAGTCAGAAAATTATGGGATACTTGTCATGTACCTCTCTTTGCTCTCATGGACGCTGACCCACATGGTAAGGAATCTCTACAGAAGTATAGCATATGTTTTAAAGCAATTGGAGAAATATGAATGGCGACTGTCAACTTCAGAGGTGGGGAACCTTTTGTCCCACTAAGAGCTGTATACTACTGAGGTAACCTGTTGGGCCCCACATGCTGGCAGTAGATGGGACCAGAGCCACCACACACACTTTTTTCCTCTCTCTCTCTCTCTCTCTCTCTGTCTCTCTCTCACACACACACACACACACACTCACTCACTCACTCACTCAGACACACACACACTCGAGAGGGAGAGGAAGTATGGCATGGTGATTATCTTAATTTAAAATCATCTCCCTCCCCGCCACACACACACACAAACACTTTCTCTGTCTGTCTGACACACATGCTCACACCCATCCATCCAGCCACACCCCACATCCTTGGAGGAGGTGGGTGATTGATTTAAACCTTGGGAGGCATTTGTAGGTGAAAACTGGTAGGTGGGATAAGATTAAGCATCCATCACCAATTTGCCTCTGCAAGTAACCCCCACCCCCTTACATTACAATACAAGAGGAACATGAAGTTGAGAATGCCATATTTCCCTAATAAAGTTTAGTTCTGCCCTTAGATAGTACAGTGAAGTCGAATCAGCCCCTGTGTCAGTAGCCACGGATGTAGACAAAACACACTTTCTTTCCTGCCTTGTCTATCTGATGGGCAGTACCCAAAGGTTTCCGTGTGATTCCTTGCAAAAGCTTTCTTCTTCTTTATTGGCTGCTGGGCCATATAACCTGAAGTCCGAATCAGCCCGTCAGCAGCCGCGGATGTAGACAAAACACACTCGAGTGGTGGGTTAAGAACATACTTTACTTGAGATATAACAAGCTTACATCTCAAGGTAAGTTGGCTGAGGTCAGCCTCATGGTTAGCATCCCTTCAGGAGGAAGTAGGAAGAAGAACACACAACAGAGGGAGGAGACAAGGAAAAGGCAACACAGTCTCCCAGGGACCCCTCCCACCTGACTCAGGTGCATATGAACCCTTCAAGTTCAGGTTAAGTGACTCATGGCCCGAGACCCTCCAACATAGAGTACACATCTTTCGAAAGCAGGTAATGATGAGGAAGACCACAGATGCAGAACCGGTAGCCTGTGGGTCAGAAGCCTCCTCTTTGGCACCGCCATTGTTTCCTCTTCCACCAAGGCAATCAATTGCACACCTCCTCCTCTGCCTCCTCCATGGATGTGGGGTGTGGATGTGTGTGTGTATGAGCAAGTCTCTCATACACACCTGTCCATACACACACACACAGACCCACCTCATAATGTAACACAGGGGGACACTAGCAGGTAGAAATTAACCTTTCCTCCCCACCAATTTCCCCCTGCAAATGCTCCCCTAGCAGTTTTAAATAATTCTTCCTCCAATTTGGTTCTGAAATCAGTAGCAGTGGAGGCTGGTGGTGGCTCCAGTTTCGGAGGGGTGGTGATTCCATTCTGGGATTTACTTAGAACCATCCAGAATTCTAAAGGTGCTATCCAAGGTGCTGCACCCATTTTGGGGGTAGGATGCAGCACCTTGGATAGCACCTTTAGAGTTCTAGCTACAACCCAGAATGGAATCACCACCCCTCCAAAACTGGGACCACCCGCCACCACCGAGCAGAAGTGAACGCAGCTGGCATGGAAGGGGGAGGGGGGTTGGCTGTGAAGAACATTGACAGGCTTGGAAGGGTTTGAGTTTCCCTCCCTTCCTAGTGCTGATCCTACAATCATGCCTCCACATTCCCATTATCTTGGCAAAAGCATAATTTGGAACACATGTTTGTTCATCTAACACCTAGCACCACCCTAATGCAAAATGAGGGAAAGTAATAGATCTGTTCATCATTTCTATCTTACATTGCTACAGGCTATGGCCTTGACAGACCTCATGGTTATGGTATGCAAAGACTTGGAATTAAGGCACATTCATACGTCTGTTAAAGATACCTCTAACCACTATATTTTCCTAATTGGCATAACACCATTGACATTTGATATTGTCTCTATACTAGGGATTGAAATAATGTGTATCTACAAGTATGGTTCTGTGGTAAGTTTTTTTTAATATCATTTCACACTTTGGCTCTATAGCTGAAATGTGAAAACTACTGCTGATTTATTTAAGTGGAACTGATATGTTATGCCCTATTTTGGTTTAGGAATAAAAGGTGATTTAGGGCCCAAGTTTTGTATATCTTGTAACTAATCAGGAAATACTTTGGAGTTCTGGTGGACAGCACAATGAAAATGTCAACTCAGGGTGTGGCAGTTGTGAAAAGTTGAATTCTGTACTAGGAATTATGATGGAAGGACATTAAAAATAAAACTGACAGCCTATTCAGAATGAGAGAGCACCCAGCTGGGCATTAATACTAAAATCTAGCCCAGTAGCCACAACTATATCACTAAATCCTCAGAATGACAGGGCTGGGATAGGAGTCAAGGAAGATCTTGTACCTCCTTGACAACTACATATAGTTGTTATACATATATATTTGATGAGGGAAGGAAGGGAATTTTTCTGTCTAAACTTACATAGGGTTGCACCTTAAATAATTTTGTCATGACAACATGTCTTAAGACCAGAAAAAAAACCCAACACGCATGTCCTTTATGCCACGAATGTTATAAAAAAAATGGTAAACATAATGTTTACTCATCCAATTCTTCAACTTGCTGTAATGTGACCTATTTGCTTTCCTTTTCTGGCAGATGCTTTTGGTTTACTAACAGTTTTGCTTCCGCAGTTTAGATAATGCACAGAAGAGTACACTTAGCACATGTCTGCACTACTTGTTCAGGTTGGGTTAAGGCTGATTTTAATCCCAGTCTAATTAATGTCAGCACGTTATGTTCATGTACTAGTGGGGGAAAGGAATGCCTTCCTTGCATCTCCTTTCTTCCTTTGGGAAGAACGACTTATTTGGCAACAAATACAAGATTCCTAACCCTTTGTTTGCTGCTAAAGTGCGTAGTGGCAGCAGTGGCAGCATTTGCAAAGTACTAATGTGTGTGTGTGTGGGGGGGTGCTTTTTCCTTCCCCTACCAGCCACTTTTCCTCTGTAAGCCCTGCCCCCCAGGGCTGCTATTCCCCACTTGATCAACAGACACATCTCAGAACCCTGATGAAATGTAGCTGGGTGGAGAGGTTGCAGAGGAAGAGCAGAAAGAGAATGATTCATTCATTGTCTATCTCACTACCACGCTTTTTGTGTCAAATAAAACTTCTAAGCAGACACAGCCTTAGTGATATTGCTTGAAAACCTGATTCTGTATTAAGCTTCAATTTAGCAAAGGCAAATATAACCAGTACTGAGCACAATAACTGTTATTTCATGTTTCAGTCTATGTCATTTGAAGCCCATCACCTCACAGTTCCAGCGATAAGATGGCTTGGCCTCCTTCCATCTGATTTTGACCGGTTAGTGATTTTTCTAAAAGATGTCATTATCATTGTTCTTTCACAAAAACAAAGCCAAAATTGGAAGACTTCTACTGGTTTATTCTGCACAAAATACTCATGGAAAGCGACAATCCCTTACACATATCAATCAGGATAAAGCTCAAAGTGCCTTATCAAACACCAAGAATGAGGCATTCAGCCAAGAAGTTCTAAATATATTGGCATGAGTACAACTTCCACTGAATTCCATGAGACTTTTTTTCCATTTAAGTAAGTGTGTTTATGGCTGGAACCTAACGTTTGAATTGTTTTTCAATATTAATTCTTCACTCAGTCATGATATTCAAAGCTGAGTGTGTTCCATGACAGTCAGAAAAAGTGCAGAAATTAGTACTGAATATACAATTCATTAACCGGAGCATTTCAGCTCCCTTGATATAGAAAAAGGCAGGTTTCAAACCTGCTTTCCTTCATGCATTTCCCCAGTAATGTTTTTGTGAGAGACAGACGTAACATGCAAATAGCAGCCAATGAATTAGAGCAGGATGGGGAAATGCTAGATGTGATGACAACAGATCTTTTACCAAACATTACTGGAAAAATAGGTTTAGGACCACTACCAGAAAAATATGTGGTGGGCCACTACGAAGTAGCACACTCATGCTCTGTGTAATGTATTGTTAGGCTTTTAGCTGAACATTGCATCTCATCATATCAGGCTCTTTTTGTTCCACCCAGTGTCTCATTACTATTATTTTAATGTGTTGTATGTAATTCATACAAATAAGATTTTTAAACAACTGTGAAAAATAAACATAGCAAGATTAACATATTTGCCTTCCAGGCTGAATATACCCAAGAATGCTTTGATTCCACTGACTAAACAAGATCAAAGTAAACTGGCCAGTTTGCAGATAAGACCTTATATTGCTTATCAGTCAGTTTGGAAAAGAGAAGTATGTATGAACCATATTATTTTCTGTTTATTATATCATATGCAACTTGAACAAGTTCACTTTTCTTCTGCTGGTGAAGAGCTCCGAACATAACAGAGAAGCACCTGACTTACACAAATTTTGGTGTACTGCTCATAGAGAAGCATGTAAAGTTCTCCCCAGAACTCAATCCATTGTTTTTGCTACTTGACACAGTAAGGAAGGTTAATTATTTGGCATGGTTTGAATTGGGAAACCATGCGTTATGTGTGATCAGCTAGCAAACCAGAATCAGGAGTAGATTTGCGAACCATAGCTTCAATCCAAACAACTGAGCAGAAAGAGAAAATGCATTTGTGCTATACCACCTGGAGCAAGGAGGAAAGCAGAAGATTGTCCCTGACTTTGTGCTGCATGTCTATGAAGTCAGGGCTGAGGGCTGGGTCTTGATGACCACAATTTTGGCCAGTCAAAAACTGTGGCCTCCACCCATAAAAAGAGCTTGTGCAAAAGTGTAATAAGTTGCATAAATGTAAGAACTTCTATTGATTTGAGGTCATGTTTCTCATGCAACACTCTTCTTCTAGATAGGATAAAGCCTTTTTCCTGCAGTGGAGAGTATCCTAGTCTGGGTTGCTCCTCCCACTTGATCCAGAAGGCAGGGCCAAATTTGAATAAAGCTGAAGTCACCTTCCCTGTGTGGGAGAACGCCTCCAAGTTCTGGTCCTGCCTAGCTCCGGAAAGCAGGGTGTCGGCAGAGCTCTGCCTGCAAACTACTTTTATACATATGACCTTCTTTTCTTCAATCTGCCTTTTGTCTGGGGAGCCTCCCAGTATCAGTATGGGTCATGCAGTCTCTTAGGCAGGGAGATAGCTCCGCGCTGTCTATTGATACTTCAGAAGAGCTGTTAGATGATTGGGGAAGGCGCAAGTGGGGGAGCATCTCCCAAACACCTGGTCCCTCAGGAGTGAAGACTGCCCATATGGGTGGTGAGTGCTCCGCTGCTTCGAAGGACCCTTCTGAGTCCCAGAATGTCTGCAAAGGGGGACTTGAAATTCCACACAGTGGGAAAGATTTGCCCAGATGTTTAGTTCTCCCGTCCAGGGGATACAGAGTGCAAGACTTGGTCTCCCCTTTGGTGAGTACTGTGGCTCACTCAGCATCCCCACCTCTCCTGTGATACACAGCTAAGCACTTCATCCTGAGTTTTGTCACTGAATTCACCAAATTTTAGTTAAAGAAATTAGACCAGCAAGAAGGCAGGTTGAAAGTTTACCTCAGGAAAGGTGGGAAACCCAGTCCACTTCGTTGGGTCATTCCTCAGCCGTCTGCTATTTTAACCACCTTAAAAAAGGCGGGAACTTTTCCCCTCACCATTTTCTTTCTCTGATGAAGAGGTTCCTGTGCCTTCTGATAGAGGGTGATCCCGGAGAAGCAACAAATGAAGATATTCCCCCTCCATGTCTCCACAGTCTTCTCTCAACCCTTGATGGCCCAGAACAGGCACAATTAGGGGGAAGAGGGTTCACAGACCTGAAGCCTCCTTGTCTAAGGTGGGGGTTGTCAAGACCCATGGCTTCTAGCAACCGCCATGTTCACAACCAAGTTAGAGGGGCAACAACAGAGATTAGTACTACTCCTTTACATAATTTGTCTGAGTCTTCCCTTCTCTCAGATAAAGAGGTAGGACAGTTGTCAGAGGAGGATCGGGAGGTGGCTCCCGTCCTGTACAGTGACTACTTCTGTCTTTCCAGTTGAACATTGCCCTACACTAATATATGAGGATACTGGTTCTTCAGTTGGTAAACACATCCTTGTAGGCCCCTTCCAACCCTACTATTCTATGATTCCTCTGCTGGTGCCTGTCAACAGCAATCAGGAAAGAGAATCTTCTGAAAGACCCCAAAAGGGTGCGAATCACTATCAATGCCAGCTTCAGAGGGTGGAGAGCCCATTGTGGCACAGCAGTTGCTCAGGGCAGGTGGTCCACTTCTGAGTCCCGCACATAAATTGGCTGGAACTTTGGGCGGTCCACCTAGCCCTACAGAAATTTCAGCCCATTGTTCAAGAGGAACAATCCACTGACTCTCTTAGTGGAACACCTTCAGGGGCAGTTCAATATGAAAGCAGATTAGTTGAATCGACAAGATGTCGATCAAAGAGAACGGAGCCTTCAACCTCAGGTGTTCTCTACCATAGTCCTTCAGTTCGGGACTCCAGGTGTGGATCTGTTCCCCTCTCCAATCGACTGAAAGGTGAGCAGGTTCATGTCAAGGACCCACACAGAAGGAGAGGATCAGATAAATGTCCTCTCAGCGGCCTGGCCCTGGGGTATGCCTTCCCACCTCTCTCTCTCCTATCAAGGTTTCTTGGATAGATTCATCTGGAGCAAGCAGAGGTATCCTAGTGGTTCCAGTAGGACTAAGAAGAGTGTGGTTTTCTGACCCGATAGCTCTGTCTATTCAAGATCCATGGTCTCTCCCATCCAGAAAGGGATCTCCTAAGTCAGAGAAGTGTGTTTCACCCTATCCCAAACTGGTTATAACTTCACACTTGATGACTGAACGGGGTAAATTAGAATGATGGGGACGCAGTGAAGTAGCAGTCTCCAACATCTTAATATTTCACAGAGCCTCTACAAATCAAATTTATGAGACCATATGGAGGGCTTTCTGCTACTGGTGCAGGTGCAAGAGATTCCAACTTTTGAGCACATTAAACTTTTGCTGGCCTTCCTACAGGCTAGCCTGTATTCAGGGACTGCAGCCTAATACATTTTTAGAAAACAAAAAGAGAAAAAAGGATAGGTTGTAGCCCTTAGCACCATTTGTGGCAGTAACAGGAAAATTCCTGTCCCAGCATCCACATATTAGATTTCTCGGAGGAACCTCCTTACTGCAACCTCCCACTGTACATGGGTTCCCTTCTTGGAATCTCCATACGGTTTTGAACGGCTTACTGAAACCTCTCTTTGAATCCCTACATACAGTGCCTTTACAACATCTTTCCTGGAAAATTTTATTTTTAAATTGCCATCACATCAGCAAGTAGGGTGTCAGAGCTCGGTGCAATCTCAGCTAGAAGGGAACTTTGCATTGTTGATAAGGACTACGCAGCTCTATGCACAGACCCTACCTTTGTACCCAAAGTGAACAGCTTGTACCATTGATCTCAAACTACCTTCATACCTTCTTTTTGTATGAAACCTCAAGCATGAAAAGGAATGGCACAAATTGGACGTACATAGGGCGGTCAAGATATATTTGGCCTATACGAAATTTTAGATTGTCTGGTTTGTTGTTTGTTTCTTTCCAACCAGCCACTATGGGAAGAAAGGTTTCAGTGGCAACACTTCAAAATGGATAAAAGCCTGCATCTCCCAGTGCTATGGCTTCTGCTGTCCCTGGGAGTCTTACAGCTCATTCCACAAGGAGCACAGCCACCACGGCTTAATTCAGCATGAATGCTCCTTTAATACACATTTGTTGAGTGGCAACTTGGTCTTCCATTTCCTCATTTGTCCACCAATATAAGCTGTATATGTTGCTTCTGCCAAGACATCCTTTGGCAGGCAGGTTCTGCATTGGATAGTCTTTACTTATTAAATTGAATAGCAGCAAGAGGCTTGCCCTAAGAAAGTACCGCTCAGGTACATCCCACACTAGGATACCCTCCTCCACTGTAGGAAAATGGAACGTTGAACTTACTGTGAAGGTTCCTTTCCTACAGTGGGTGGAGAGCATCCTACCCACCCAGGTGAGATTATGTTTTGCTGCTGGAAAGGAAATAATTCTTTCAGTTCATTGACCATTTATGTTCAGGTTATTTGCATAATAACATGAATAACATGAACTTGGATTCATGGAGAGTTCCTCTCTCCCTCCTCTGTTATTCTTGTTCTTACTCTATGATGTAAATATTTTTGCCTTTTTAGCTATTTTATTTCCGAAACTGGGAGGCGCTCTCCCACCCAGGGAAGGTGGCTTCAGCTTTATGCAAATATGGCCCTGCCTTCTGGAGTGAGTGGGAGAAGCAACCCAGACTAGGATACCCTCCATCCACCGTAGAAAAAGAACTTTCACATTTAAGTCCAATGTTCCATTCTGTGAATGGAATGCTAATGAAATGCTAATGAAATGCTAATGAAAGAGCACCTTGGAAACTAAGCTTATGGTTTGTGCTAACTGTAGCTTTGTCGGTCCATAGATTACACAACCCATAGTTAGAGATGTACAGATCAGTCTATTCAGTTACTCTTTTGAATCACTATAAATCATACATCACATCAACTTCAACCTGAAGTTTAATTTCCTGTGCTTTCCTTTACAGCTAGATATTATGGCAAAATCTAAAATGAAGGCTGAAATTCAAGCTTTGGCTTCTTTTTCATCTGATTATCTTTCCAGAGTGTATGTGCCAAACAAGTTGCAGTTTGGTGGATGGATATGAGTATTCAGACAACCTTCAAATTTCAAGAGGCAAATTTAGTTCAGAGTTGTTAAGACAGACCTCATAATATTTGCAATCATTCTACATGAAGAACAGTGAATAGACATTTACAGTTCCAGCTTGTAAAACGTGTTTGTGAATTTATTTTTGCCTTTGATTTTTTTTTGCAGTTGGTTGCTTCTCATCTGTATCCACATTATTTCACAAACTCTTAGGGCACAATCCTATACCTGTTTAGACAGAGAAAAGGCCTACAACTCCCAGCATGCCTCAGCCAACTTTGCTGGCTGGGGAATGCTGGGAGTTATAGGCCTTTTCTCTGTCTAAACATGCATAGGATTGCACCCTTAAATATATACCAATTGCACATTGGAAAAAAATACTGAATAGGAAAGAGGATACATGTTAACCCCCACTTTAAAAACGTGATTAATTTTCACAAATCAAACTTTAAATAAAGATCAGTGGCATAACCTGTGTTAGGTGTTGTACCTTTTATTTTTAAGAAATGTATTTATATTTAAAATTAGAATGATTCTAGTAAACATTTTAGCTCTTATTTAAGAAAATAAGACCCATGCTTCGAGACAAGTCCGGCACTCTGGAGAGCAATGAGAGCGGTGGTGGTTGCTCGCTCCCTCACCTGCCTGTTTCCCTCCCTCGCTTCTGACAAGGCTCACCTGTTTTGTGGGTGAGACGGCCTCGTGCTGCATCATCCTGCCTTCTCCCTCGCTTAGGAAGTCTTGCTAGCTTCTCACTTCTCTTTCTCTTCAGCTGTTCCCCTTCCCTTCTTCGACTGTTTCTTGGTGCTGGCGGCAGCAGAAGTTATTGTTACTTCTACTTTCTGTGTGGTGAGAAAAGGACATGCAAGGATCATGCCTCACACTAGGGGTATATTCACATGTGCAAATCTGCACAAATCTCTCCAAAAGTTAATGATGATGATGATGATGATGATGGAGTTAAATGTGCACAAAACTCCTCAAAGGTGAAAAAAACTACTCTGCTAATGAGTGCATTTGTGCTCATTAGCGGAGCAGGCTGCGGAGGTTGTGCAGCAAAGGCCCATGGGATATGTGTGAGGACCAAGCAGGAGGACTAAAGGGGAAACAAGCCACAGCAAACTGCAGAATGCCTGATCATCTGTCAGGAGTAACATGGGTGAGTGAACAACCAACTCGCTGTAGCTTATTCTCAGGGTGGCTTATTGTGATGTGCGAACTGGCCCTTTATGTACACTCATTAAGAGGGTTATGAGAATCTGTGATGTTACATGTACATATATTAGGCATTTGTGGTTATATATTTGGATTGATGTTACAACTCTGTGTGTTTATGGTGAGTGGACCTAGGGTGAGAGGGGTATGAGTGACAAGATGTATGGTGCATTTGCATACATGAGATGATTGGTTGAGTGAGTGAGGTGGTGGTGAAGTGTGTGTGACATATAAGCAGAGAGCTGTGCTTGTGTAGAGCAGATAGGGATGTAGATAGAGCTTTGGAAGAGAGAGAGAGAGAGAGAGTCAGAGTCAGAGTCTCTGAAGAGTTAAATTGTGGCTAGATTTGTGTGTATAGGACCACCGTGGAAATTAAGTGTGCCTGTATATGAGAGGATAGAAATATCAATAGAAGATTTTAAAGTGGTTATTATTTATTAGATTTCTATACTGCCCCATAACCAAAGCTCTCTGGGTGGTTTACAAAGCTTAAAAGCTTAAAAATATATAAAATTTAAAAATATAGGAAACACAGACAGCATACACAAAGACAACATATATCTAAAAACAACTCTGAGCAATCAGCCAAACCACAAAACAAATCCAGGATCAATTAAAAATCTGCATCCCAGTGGTGGGCGGGGTCACAAGCAAAAGGGCAGAGCCAAACCCCCCACAATACCAGCATTAGCTTAAAGGGTAAAGTATTAAAGGGAATAATACGGGTTAGAATAATGCCATGTGACCTTACATCTCATGAAGTAAAAGGGTTGGACCTGAGGCAAAAGTCCTGGTGGCAACGTTATCGTGTCAGGGGGAAGGTGTTGCCTGCTGTGGGAAAGGCCTTACTGAGAAGGTATTCTCCCTGATAAATAGGCAGGAATGCCACAGAATCTATCCATGTTTAGTCATTCTCATTGTGCATTGAGTCTCTCACAAGGGCCACAGACAGGTTTTGTGCAGATCCAGTGTTGGGTATTGGTGCACCATGTTGAGCTGAACACCTTCTCATTCAGGTAGGCACGGAGGCCTTCGCCTTTGATTAGAAACCAGTTGCTGAATAGCGTTCCATTTGGCCATTTCCAGGGCTGTCCTAGATCTTCCCTTCAGAGGCCAATCCAAAAGTATGGCTTTTAGAGCCAAGTATAAAATCCATTTCCTCTGGAGTGTCCATTGGCACCAAGGATCCACCGTAAGAAGAGCAATTGCTCTGGCTGAAGTCCCAGGTCCCTTCTGTATCAGAGAAAAAGTAGCATGTTGTTCTATTCCTAACCCAGCCTTGCAGGCATGAAAGGACAGCTGACTCACCTGGAGTAACTGTACCTGTGGCTCTGAGTAAAGCACCAAGAATAGCACCAATCACAACAAATAAAACCAGGATTCCAATGACAATAGCAACAGTTTTCTTGCTGAACTTCGATAAAGCATGAAGTTTTGCTATTCCTGCATGTCTACCAAAGAAGAGCATCTCTTGCTCTGGTCCATTTTTAAGGTTTCCCTGACTAGGTTCCTCAGTTCCCGTTTTTTCTGTTTTCACATATGCTTCCTCCGCCTTCCCAATGGGCATCCGCACTTTGAAATCTTGGGTTAAGAATTTGGAGCCCATCACACCAGCACAGATTCATCAGCACGGAGAGTGGAGAAGGGGGCACTGGCAAATTGAAAGAATTCTATTTGCCTCATTTTTTCCTGTAGTCACAAAACAACAAAGATAGCCATAAGAAGAAGAAAAAAAAACATATTAATACAATACTTTTATTAGGCCAACCATACGTTCACAAAAAATGTGCAAGCTTTTGAGCTCTCCGGATCCCTTCATGCAAGATAACATTCAGGTCACCCTGCCATTTGAAGTTAAG
The DNA here is from genome assembly GCF_057233095.1 of Heloderma suspectum. Classification (NCBI taxonomy): domain Eukaryota; kingdom Metazoa; phylum Chordata; class Lepidosauria; order Squamata; family Helodermatidae; genus Heloderma; species Heloderma suspectum. The sequence continues at coordinate 294,426,035 of NC_139461.1, forward strand.
CAAGTGGTAACTGGGGAGAGCCCACCGCCTTTCCGTTGCGTGACAGCAGCGCAGGTTCTTGTGCTCGGGCCAGGGTTGTACTTCAGAATGGTTCTCATATGCAGCAGAGCTGTTCAGCTTCCTCCACGTGATCCCACAACATCTCTAGCTAACCCCTGGGGGACTTTGGTTCCAACCCACGGCCATTAGCCTGTGGGGTGCCGCAAGGTTCTATCTTGTCCCCCATGCTTTTTAACATCTACATGAAACCGCTGGGGGAAGTCATCAGGAGGTTTGGGCTGAAATGTCATCAGTATACGGATGATACTCAGCTCTGCCTCTCGTTTCCATCTGCACATCCCAGGGAGGCTGTGGAACTCCTGAACAAGCATCTGGTGGCTGTTTGGGGATGCATGAGGGTGAACAAGCTGAAACTTAATCCAGACAAGATGGAGGTACTGTGGGTTGGGAAACCAACTACTTCGGATGGAGGTTTACAACTTGTTCCACTCTCCCTGAAAGCCCAAGTATGCAGTCTGGGAGTCCTCCTGGACTCTGAGGTAACTGGAGAAGCCCAGGTGGCTGCAGTGTCCAGGAGTGCTTTTTACCAGCTTAGGCTGGTACACCAACTGCGGCCCTATCTGGAAAAGACAGACCTCGCCTCAGTTATCCACGCACTACTCACGTCCAGGCTGGACTACTGTAATGTGCTATACAGGCTGCCTTTGAAGATGGTTCAGAAACTCCAGGTCATGCAGAATGCAGCTGCCCAAGTATGGGTGGGGGCAAGCCAATTCAATCACATAATGCCTATACTGTGCGAGCTGCACTGGTTACCAGTGTGTTTCCGAGCCCAATTTAGAGTGCTGGTTTTGACCTTTAAAGCCTTAAAACAGTTTGGGACCAAGTTATTTGAAGGACCACCTTCACCCATATCAGCCTGCCTGCACTTTAATTTCAGAAAGGAAGGCCCTTCTCATTTGCCCACCTGTGAGAGCAGTCAGGTGGGTGATCGCACATGAGAGGGCCTTCTCTGCAGCAGCCCCACACCTCTGGAACAAGCTGCCATTGGAGGTCCACCACGTTCCATCATTGTAGGCTTTTAAGAAGGCCTTGAAAACAGATTATTTTACCTTGGCCTTCTCTTGTTATGACTGCTATTGTTGCTTGTACTGCTGTTGCTGGTCTTATTGTTGGCTTTTATTGTTGCTTTTATTGTTTTTATCACTTTTAAAATTTTAACTGTTTTTATGTATTTTATTGCTGTAAGCCACCTTGGGAGGGCTTCTGCCCTGAAAGGCAGTCAAGAAAAAATTTAAATCAATCAATTATAGCTACCTATCTACCAGCAGAAATCTGAAGAACAGGCTCCTGTGGACCCAGATGTATATTGGAGGAGATCTTTCCCAGGGTCCATGGTGGACTTAGCAAAGTCCAGATAGGAAAATTAATATAGGTAGGAAGTGAAGAAAATGTTTTCAGATGAAAAAGTAGTGAAGCCTGAGCCTCACCAGTGAGTAAAATAAAATAGTGAGAAAAAACTGAATCAAACTCCTTAGGAGCTAGGCATCTAGCCCAAAAAAGCTAGTTCAGAAAAGATGGCTAGCAGCAGCCTTAAAAACTGAAAGAAGGACATAATGAAAGTAAGAAATCCCCTTTTTTCTCTACAAGAAGGCAAACATACAAAGTATGGCCCCCAAACTAGCAAAAATATGTTAGCAAAAACTGGAGCTATGAGAAAAGGAAAAAAATGAAAGATGCAAACAAAGTCCCCCCTAGGGTGCAGTTGCTTTTTGATCAACTGACTCTCCTAAACTTTACTGCCTTCTGATTGGCCTTTTTCCCAGTTGCCAACTAGAAATGTGGTTCTGGATTGGTGAAAGACATGTTGGGTGGGCAGAGACCTTCAGAAACGTCTTCTATAGCTTTAGGCAGCTGATGTTGTTGTTTAGTCGTTAAGTCGTCTCCGACTCTTCATGACCCCATGGACCATAGCATGCCAGGCCTTCCCATCCTCCGCTCTCTCCCGGAGTGTACTCAAGTTCATATTCATTGCATCGGTGATGCTATCTAGCCATCTCATCCTCTGCCGTCCCCTTCTCCTTTCGCCTTCAATCTTTCCCAGCATCAGGGTCTTTTCCAGGGAGTTTTCTCTTCGCATTAGGTGTCCAAAATATTTGAGCTTCAGTATCTGTCCTTCCAATGAGCAGTCAGGGTTGATTTCCTTTAGGATTGACTGATTTGACCTCCTTGCAGTCCAGGGGACTCGTAAGAGTCTTCTCCAGCACCACAGTTCAAAAGCATCAATTTTTCGGTGCTCAGCCTTCCTTATAGTCCAGCTCTCACAGCCATACATTACTACTGGGAAAACCATAGCTTTGATTATACGAACCTTTGTCGGCAAGGTGATGTCTCTGCTTCTTACTATGCTGTCTAGGTTTGCCATAGCTTTCCTCCAAAGGAGCAAGCATCTTTTAATTTCATGGCTACAGTCACCGTCTGTGGTGATCTTGGAACCCAAGAAAATAATATCTGTCACTGCTTCCATTTCTTCCCCTTCTATATGCCAGGAAGTGATGGGGCCAGATGCCATGATCTTCGTTTTTTTAATGTTGAGTTTCAAACCAGCTTTTGCACTCTCCACTTTCACCCTCAAGAAGAGGCTGTTTAGATCCTCTTCGCTTTCTGCCATTAGGGTGGTATCGTCTGCGTATCTGAGGGTGTTAATAATTCTCTTGAGCAATCTTAATTCCAACCTGTGATTCATCCAACCCGGTGTTTCTCATGATGTACGGCAGCTGTTACCCTAGGCCTTATTAGGGTACGTGGGAATATTCTGGACTCATGAAGCTGCTAGCTGTAGGGAGTAACAAACATTGTAACTTTTTCCATACTGGTCCATTGTTCCAGAACTTGACTACAGCTTTGTTAGCATGATTGCCTTTTTCTGCATCTTGGACTCCAGGCAGCAAGAATTTTCTGTCCTCAAGGAAAGACAAATCGGCTTGTGAACCAAAGTTTTACTCCCATTCCATTGCATGGCTCCTTTATAAGCCCTCTGTCCCTAACACCTGAACCCACAAAAAGGGGACTTGAGTAACAAACTGGATGCCTTTTTGCCAATGTAAATTACTGGCCTGAAGTGCCTGATCCAGATTAGGGGCATAGCTGGGGGGCAGGGGCACATCTAGTGGTCTATTCACTACACCATTGGCCATGAAGCCAATTCTATCCATTGGCTTCATGGATAGAAGAAACTGGCTCAAACCATCCTTTCTGTCCATCTAGAATAGTACTGTCTATCCCATCTGTAAAATTCCAAACAGATCTTTTCTCAGCGCTTCTAACTACCTAAGAAGAGCCATGCTGGATGAGACCAAGGGTCCATCTAGTCCAGCGTTCTGTTCACACAATGGCCAATCAGCTGCCCACAGAAAACCTACAAGCAGGACTTGAGTTAACAGCACCCTCCCACCCATGCACCCCAGCAACCCATGTACATATGCATACTGCCTCTGATAATGGAGGTAGCATACAGCCACCAGGACTAGTAGCCATTCATAGCTTTATCCTGAATGAATTTGTCCAATCACCATTTTAGGCCATCAAAAACGGTGGCCATCACTACATCTTGTGGTAGTGGATTCCACAGTTTAACTATGTGCTGTGTGAAGAACACCCTTTTATCTGTCCTGAATATCCCACCAATCAGCTTCATGGGATGACCCACGAGTTCTATTATTGTGAGAGAGGGAGAAAAATGTCTCCCTATCCACATTCTCCATAATTCTGTACACCTCTATAATGTCTCCCCTTACTCACCTCTTTTCTGAGCTAAACAATCCCAGATGGTGTAACCTTTCCTCATAGGGGAATTGCTCCAGCACCTTGATCATTTTAGTCGCCCTAGACAGGTCAAGGATTGAACCTTCTCCCATACAGATCTCTCCTCTCCAGCTGTTACATTCACCTCACATCCTTCAAAACCAGGGTGGGGAGCCTTTTCCCTACTGAGGTCTGCACTGCCTTGGTCAAAACCTGTTGGGGGTCTGTATTCCAGCAGTTGGTAGGACCAGTGCCAAAAGTGGATGGAGTTACATATGTGGGTCCTCCCTTTGTGCAGTATGCAGTGGGGTGGGGGGAAGCTTTTGCATCTAGGCATTCTGCTTCCCCAACTTATGCAGGGTTCCTTCCATTCACATGGTAGTCAATGGCCAGAGCAGGACAGAGTAAATGTCAATACCCTGAAGTTGGGCTGGTAAGCAGCATAGTCCGGTAAGAATCTAGAGGTCCACATTTGGCCCACGGGCCAGTGGCTTGCCAGCCCTGCTTTATAACCCTTAGCGTACAAAGCATGTGCTCTTCCACAATGGCAACTCTCAGGTGAAATCAAATTTTACACATGCAGCGCATTAATTTAACCACTATGAAGCTCACCCCCTTCATGGATCACTGCCTTGTTGTGGCGAAGGGGCTTGCGTAACTCAGTGAAGCCATAAGCTATGCCGTGCAGGGCCACCCAAGACAGACAGGTCATGGCGGAGAGTTCTGACAAAATGTGGTCCACTGGAGAAGGAAATGGCAACCCACTCCGGTATTCTTGCCAAGAAAACCCCATGGAATGTATCACAAGGCTAAAAGAGATGACGCCGGAAGATGAGCCCCTCAGGTCGGAAGGTGTCCAATATACTACTGGGGAAGAGCAGAGGGAATTTCCAAGTAGCGCCAGAAAGAGTGAAGCGGCTGGGCCAAAGCCGAAAGGACACTCAGCTGTGGATGTGTCTGGTGGTGAAAAGAAAATCCAATGCTGTAAAGAACAATATTGTTTAGGAACCTGGAATGTAAGATGAGATGGCTAGATAGCATCACCGATGCAATGAATATGGACTTGAGCACACTCCGGGAGAGAGCGCAGGACAGGAAGGCCTGGCGTGCTGTGGCCCATGGGGTCACGAAGAGTCGGACACGACTGAATGACTGAACAACAAATGAAACTCACGGATGGGGAATGTGTGGTCCTCCAGATGTTGGACTCCAACTTCCATCATCCCTAGCCAGCATAGCCAATGGTGAGGGATTATGGGAGCTGCAGTCCAACAACACCTGGAGAGCCACACTTTCCCAATCCCTGTTCTAGATTGACAAGCCCAATTTGTTTAAGAAGAAAAAAGGCACTATAGCTTGTTCAGAGCATTTTGTTAATTTAGTGCAGGAGTAGTCATTAACGATTTCACACACATGTTTGCATATGTTTTTTTTTTTTAACATAATGGTCACATTTTGTATTCCTTGCATTGCATCTCCTTCTAACCTCACTGCTTATGATATCCTCCTCCCCTCTACAGCTATGCATAGAGATATCTGCCAAGTCAAGGTAACACTTCAATATGAAGTCTACAAACGCTTATGCCATAATATATTTATTAGTCTTTAAGGTGCCAGAAGAGTCAGTGCTGTTTTTAATATTTAGTATCATTTCAAGTATACAGTGTAAAATGTGCCGTATATTTTCATAGGGTTGGATCCAGATTTAGGATGCAATCCTATGCATGTTTAGACAGAAAAAAGTCCTACAACTTGCAGCATTGCTGGGATTTTTTTCTGTCTAAACATGCATAGGATTATGCTCATCGTCATACTTAGAGTAGACCCATTGAAATCCACGGGCATTAAGTGACTAATGTCAGCCCTTCAACAGCGGCCGCAAGACTGGAAAAGGTCAGTTTACATTCCAATTCCAAAGAAGGGCAACGCCAAAGAGTGTTCAAACTACCGCACAATTGCGCTCATTTCACATGCCAGCAAGGTGATGCTCAAAATCCTACAAGCTAGGCTTCAGCCGTGTGTGAACCGAGAACTACCGGAAGTACAAGCTGGGTTTCGAAGAGGCAGAGAAACTAGAGATCAAATTGCCAACATTCGCTGGATCATGGAGAAAGCAGGAGAATTCCAGAAAAACGTCTATTTCTGCTTCATTGACTACGCTAAAGCCTTTGATTGTGTGGACCACAACAAACTGTGGCAAATTCTTAAAGTGATGGGAGTACCAGACCACCTTACCTGTCTACTGAGAAACCTGTACGAGGGTCAAGAAGCAACAGTAAGAACCAGACATGGAACAACCGATTGGTTCAAAATTGGGAAAGGAGTACGACAAGGCTGTATATTGTCACCCTGCTTATTTAATTTATATGCAGAGTACATCATGAGAAACACCGGGTTGGATGAATCACAGGTTGGAATTAAGATTGCCGGGAGAATTATCAACAACCTCCAATATGCAGACGATACCACCCTAATGGCAGAAAGCGAAGAGGATCTAAACAGCCTCTTGTTGAGGGTGAAAGAGGAGAGTGCAAAAGCTGGTTTGAAACTCAACATGAAAAAAACTAAGGTCATGGCATCTGGCCCCATCACTTCCTGGCATATGGAAGGGGAAGAAATGGAAGCTGTGACAGATTTGATTTTCTTGGGCTCCAAGATCACCGCAAGACGGTGACTGTAGCCATGAAATTAAAAGACGCTTGCTCCTTGGGAGGAAAGCTATGGCAAACCTAGACGGCATAGTAAGAAGCAGAGACATCACCTTGCCGACAAAGGTCCGTCTAATCAAAGCTATGGTTTTCCTAGTAGTAATGTATGGCTGTGAGAGCTGGACTGTAAGGAAGGCTGAGCGCCGAAGAATTGATGCTTTCGAACTGTGGTGCTGGAGAAGACTCTTACGAGTCCCCTGGACTGCAAGGAGGTCAAATCAGTCCATCCTAAAGGAAATCAACCCTGACTGCTCCTTGGAAGGACAGATACTGAAGCTGAAGCTCAAATATTTAGGCCACCTAATGCAAAGGGAAAAGTCACTGGAAAAGACCCTGATGCTGGGAAAGACTGAAGGCAAAAGGAGAAGGGGACGGCAGAGGATGAGATGGCTAGATAGCATCACCGATGCAATGAATATGAACTTGAGCACACTCCGGGAGAGAGCGCAGGACAGGAAGGCCTGGCGTGCTGTGGTCCATGGGGTCACGAAGAGTCGGACACGACTGAGCGACTGAACAACAACAACACTCTAATTATATCTAAATTAGCCCATTCTTTCGTTGTTGCCAACGCAGCTTACGGACAATTTGAAGTTTACCGCAACATGAAAAACGCAGCTATGAAATTATTGTTACCTTTATAAATGCCCATTACGGAAGTCCTCTCTATCAACCCACACGCAAGCAGTTTCCATCTTTCACAAACACCTGCGAAGCGGAGCCCGTTCTCCATACAGCAAGCGAAACCCAAATTTAACTGAAGGCAACGACCTAACTGGGGATCGCTTTCACGACACCGCCAGTTCTGCCCCTCGCCGCGAAACACATTCAGATTTCGCCTCTGCTGCAAAATCTCTGCTGCTCTGCTAGATGGCGGGGCTAGGCAAACCACAAGCCAACAACGCCGCTAGTCCCGTGAGCGCCACATAGCAGAAGAGGAAGAGGAAGAGGAAGAAGAGAAAGAAGAAGGAGAGGAAGAAGGAGAAGAGGAAGAAGGAGAGGAAGAAGGAGAGGAAGAAGGAGAAGAGGAAGAAGAAGGAGAAGGAGAAGAAGGAGAAGGAGAAGAGGAAGAAGGAGAGGAAGAAGAGGAAGAAGGAGAGGAAGAAGGAGAGGAAGAAGAGGAAGAAGGAGAGGAAGAAGAGGAAGAAGAGGAAGAAGAAGAAGAGGAAGAAGAGGAGGAAGGAGAAGAGGAAGAAAAAGAGGAAGAAGAAGGAGAAGAGGAAGGAGAAGAGGAAGAAGAAGAGGAAGAAGGAGAAGAGGAAGGAGAAGAGGAAGGAGAGGAAGAAGGAGAGGAAGAAGGAGAAGAAGAAGGAGAAGAAGAAGAAGAAGAAGAAAAGGAAGAAGAAGAGGAAGAAGAAGGAGAAGAGGAAGAAGAAGAGGAAGAAGAAGAGGAAAAAGAGGAAGAAGAAGAGGAAGAAGGAGAAGAGACAACGCGCTCCTGCCGGCGCGCCTCGCCGCGAGCCGCGCCCCTTTACCCCGCAGCTGACGTTGGTCCCTGCGAGCTCAGCGTCGAGTGGCGCATGCGCGCACTAACGACGGGCCTGCGCTCCGAGGCCGAGCCTGTGTAACGTGCCGGCGCTGAGGAAAGGGTCGTGCGGGGAAAGAGGCCGGCCGGCCGGCCCCTTCCCGTCCCGTCCCCGCTGAGGCCCGTTTCGCTCCCCCGCGTCTGTCTGACCAGGCTCACCTGTGGTGCTCGGGAGCCGCCTTGTGGGTAAGCGAGGCGGCCTCGGCTCGCCATGCCGTGTGGCGGGGCCGCGCCATCGCGCCCTTTCCCTCGGGCTCCTTCGCTTCGGGCCCCCCCCGGCCCGGCTGCGCGTTCTCCCTTCAGCCGCGCCCCTTCCTTTCCTCGCCTGCTTCTCCAGTCACTCTCTCCAGCTCCAGTCGCGGATTATGCCCCTCTCGGTCAGCCTTCGCCAGCCCCCCGCCCTCCAGACGCGTCGGACTTCGACTCCCACCAGCCCCAGGCAGCGTGGACAGTGGACAGGCATGCTGGGAATTGAAGTCCCAAACGTTTGGAGGATACCAGGTTGGGGAAGGCTGCTCTAGGTGCTGTTTCCGCTCCCTTTTCATTTGAGTTGGCGGCGGCGGCGGCGGCGGCGGCGGCTTCCTGTGGGTTACTTACCGGCCAGGATTAGTCCCATGCTTCTGCCGAAGCCAGACCCTCATTTCATGTACCAGGAGGAAAATGCTGTTTTGGGGATGCTTCTCTCCTCCTACCCCCTCCCACTTTGACGACCATTAGGGTTGAAAAGTGGTCTGCCAATAGTGTAAATAAACAATAATGCATTTATTTATATAATAGACCAGAGAGCTTCCACTCATACCTTAAGCTGACATTCAAAAAGCTGGAAATGCATATACGGCACATATTCCCCATTGTCATTCCTTAAACAATCATTTTGGAATGAAATGGAGTGTGTGTGTGTGTGTCCGTGTCCCTGTACCTTTTAAAAACGTATAGTAAGTTCCCATCCAGGATTTGCCCACTTGTCACTGGATTCCTTAGGCAAGCCAATGCTTATGAGTCACAGCCTTCTGAACTGTAGTAGGGGAATAGTAATAGCGGCCAACCTTCCAGAATTGTTGTAACCATTGTTGAGATGGTGTTTGTGAAGCCACGGAGCACTTGGGAGGAAAAGTACGCAGTTGTCAGATGCACAGAGTTTCCGTCATGGGGAAAAAAAGAACTATACTGCAATGCTGGGATGTCACACTGAAATGAAAGCTTAAAAGTGGGTTTATTTCTTACCTAAAATACAGAGGTTTTGAAGACTGTGAGCAGTGGAAAAATGATTTTCATTATCATTTTTAGAAATGACTATGAGGAATATGCAGAGTTCTCTTTCAGTATAGACTTACCGTAGAAGTGGGAGCTCTTTGGTCTTCTGTACATCTTTGCTTTGATAGAGCAACCCCTGCCTATGTTGCCTGCTCTCTGCTGAACTTCTCACAGCACATGTAACTCTCTATGACTGCATGGTACAAAAAGCTGAGAAGCCAAGACTGAGAGTAGTTTAACCATTTGGAATCTGTCTTTGGTTTCATCAGTAAACAGCTTCTGGACCAGAACAGCTTAAATCATTTATCACTGGTATATGGGCATAATGGGTGTGTCTGCTTCTCTGCCGTGCATTGTGGGGTAGCAAGTGCTGTGAAAAGTTTCATGGGATTTTCTTGGGAGGAGGTTTTTCCTGGGAGAGGATGAGTTTGTTGGTGAACAGAGTTTATTTCGTGGAAGGGCTCAGCCCTGGAATATGTGAAGTAATAATGCCAATGCATGTGCAAAGTGGCTTCCTCAATCACCAAAAACTGCAGCCTGCCCTGCCCTGACACAGGATTAAAGAGCAGGGATTTCAGTGCAGATGATATGTACCTTTGGGGTTGGGGGGATAGCTATATTTGAGCACCACCCCAAGCCTCTGCTACCTCTCTTGGGCCCCAAATGAAGAGACATAAGACAGGGAACACCACCCACTTGCAGGGAGCCAGCAAGTGAGAGGAGCTTCAATCCACCCACCACTTCCCTTTCCAGACAGTTCATAGAGAGCCCTCCTGTTTCACATCCCAACCCAATAGTTTTTCCCCATGCAACATGGGAGACAATCAAGACAGCAGGAAAAGCATCTTCCATAGCCTCTCCTTTCACTCAAACCTAATAATTCTTCTCCCTGGCTGCTGTTCCCTACCTTCTGCTCTCCACCACTCCAGTCCCTTTCCCATGTGCCCTTGACATGGAGGTGGGGAAAATGAATTCATGAGAAGCCCCCCATATCTCCTACCCAAATAAGGGCTGCAATGTTCTCATCCTCAAATGGCCTGCTGTGTCAAAGCAAGATTTTTGTGGCCTACAAAAAATGACACCAGATTGATCCAGAAAAGCAGGAGAGAGGCAAAGTGAAAGTCCAGCTCAGTTACAGTAGCTGTAAAAAAAAAAGGGGGGGGGGACATCTTCTGTACACCTAAAAGACTTGACCCTGATCACCTTAAGCGCTGGCCAGGTGACAGCAAAGGTATCAAAAAAGGCAATAAAAGAATGGAAACCCTGTTCAAAAGATGCTTTTTCTGCAGTAGGTGAAAGTAAATAGATGTCATAATCCTGCCAACCAATAGGGGAGTTCTCATTCTCTGCTGTTGCTAGGCAAACATTAAAGTACATTTTCTTAAACTAGTTTCAGCAACCATTCTTGCTCCCTTACCTATTGAATTCATAATTGAATGCACTGGAATCAGAGTTAGGAGAAATCCTCATAATTGGCCGGTGGAAGAAGGGAGATGGTTCACTGACATAATGGCTGGATTTGGACAATATTGCCTAGCTTAATGAGCCATGGTTTATGAAGGTAGGAAGGAGTGTCTGAACCCAGCTTTTGAGTCCATGCGTCTAGGCTAAAAGATGACACCGGAAGATGAGCCCCTCAGGTCAGAAGGCGTCCAATGTACTACTGGGGAAGAGCAGAGGGTATTTCCAAGTAGCGCCAGAAAGAGTAAAGCGGCTGGGCCAAAGCCGAAAGGACACTCAGCTGTGGATGTGTCTGGTGGTGAAAAGAAAGTCCGATGCTATAAAGAACAATATTGTTTAGGAACCTGGAATGTAAGGTCAATGAATCAAGGTAAGCTGGAGGTGGTCAAACATGAGATGGCAAGATTGAACATCAACATCTTGGGAATCAGCGAACTAAAATGGACAAGCATGGGCGAATTTAATTCAGGTGACCATTATATCTACTACTGTGGGCAAGAATCCCTTAGAAGACATGGAGTAGCACTCATAGTCAACAAAAGGGTGGGAAAAGCAGTACTGGGGTACAATCTCAAAAACAATAGAATGATGTCAGTACGAATCCAAGGCTGATTCAACATCACAGTAATTCAAGTCTATGCCCCAACCACTGATGCCGAAGCTGAGGTTGATCGGTTCTATGAAGACCTACAACACCTTCTAGAACTAACACCAAAAAAAGATGTCCTCTTCATCATAGGGGATTGGAATGCTAAAGCAGGAAGTCAAGAAATCACCGGGATAACAGGCAAGCATGGCCTTGGTATACAAAATGAAGCAGGACAAAGGCTAATAGAGTTTTGTCAAGAGAACACGCTGATCATAGCAAACACTCTTTTCCAACAGCACAAGAGGCAACTCTACACATGGACATCACCAGACGGTCAATCTCGAAATCAGATTGATTATGTCCTTTGCAGCCAAAGATGGAGAAGCTCTATACAGTCAGTAAAAACAAGACCTGGAGCTGACTGTGGCTCAGATCATGAGCTTCTTGTTGCAAAATTTCGGCTTAAATTGAAGAACGTAGGGAAAACCACTAAACCATTCAGGTATGACCTAAATCATATCCCTGATGAATATACAGTGGAGGTGAGGAATAGAATTAAGGGATTAGACCTGATAGACAGAGTGCCTGAGGAACTATGGACGGAGGTCCATCACATTGTTCAGGAGGCAACAACTCAATCCATCTCAAAGAAAAAGAAATGCAAGAAAGCCAAGTGGCTGTCTGATGAGGCTTTACAAGTAGCTGAGGAAAGAAGGGAAGCGAAAAGCAAGGGAGAAAGGGGAAGATATATCCAACCGAATGCAGAGTTCCAGAGAATAGCAAGGAGAAACAAGAAGGCCTTCTTAACTGAACAATGCAAAGAAATTGAGGAAAACAATAGACTGGGAAAGACTAGAGATCTCTTCAAGAAAATTGGAGATCTCAAGGGAACGTTTTGTGCAAAGACGGGCATGATAAAGGACAAAGAAGGCAGGGACCTAACAGAAGCAGATGAGATTAAGAAGAGGTGGCAAGAATACACAGAAGAACTATACAGGAAAGATCTGAATGTCCCTGATAGCCATGATAGTGCGGTCACTGAACTTGAGCCCGACATACTAGAGAGTAAGTTAAGTGGGCCTTAGGAAGCATTACTAACAACAAAGCTAGTGGAGATGACAGTATTCCAGCAGTATTCCACCTAAAATATCTTTTAGGATATTTAAAATCCTAAAAGATGATGCTGTTAAAGTGCTGCACTCAATATGCCAACAAATTTGGAACACTCAACAGTGGCCACAAGACTGGAAAAGGTCAGTTTACATTCCAATTCCAAAGAAGGGCAATGCCAAAGGGTGTTCAAACTACCGTACAATTGCGCTCATTTCACATGCCAGCAAAGTTATGCTCAAAATCCTACAAACTAGGCTTCAGCAGTATGTGAACCGAGAACTACCGGAAGTACAAGCTGGGTTTCGAAGAGGCAGAGAAACTAGAGATCAAATTGCCAACTTTCGCTGGATCATGGAGAAAGCAGGAGAATTCCAGAAAAACGTCTATTTCTGCTTCATTGACTACGCTAAAGCCTTTAATTGTGTGGATCACAACAAACTGTGGCAAATTCTGAAAGTGATGGGAGTACCAGACCACCTTATCTGTCTCCTGAGAAACCTGTACGAGGGTTAAGAAGCAACAGTAAGAACCAGACATGGAACAACCGATTGGCTCAAAATTGGGAAAGGAGTATGACAAGGCTGCATATTGTCGCCCTGCTTATTTAACTTATATGCAGAGTACATCATGAGAAACGCCGGGTTGGATGAATCACAGGTCGGAATTAAGATTGCCGGGAGAATTATCAACAACCTCAGATACGCAGACGATACCACCCTAAGGGCAGAAAGCGAAGAAGATCTAAAGAGTCTCTTGTTGAGGGTGAAAGTGGAGAGTGCAAAAGCTGATGTGAAACTCAACATTAAAAAAACGAAGATCATGGCATCAGGCCCCATCACTTCCTGGCATATAGAAGGGGAAGAAATGGAAGCAGTGACAGATTTTATTTTCTTGTGCTCCAAGATCACCACAGACGGTGACTGTAGCCATGAAATTAAAAGACACTTGCTCCTTGGGAGGAAAGCTATGGCAAACCTAGATGGCATAGTAAGAAGCAGAGACATCACCTTGCCGACAAAGGTTCGTATAATCATAGCTATGGTTTTCCCAGTTGTAACGTATGGCTGTGAGAGCTGGACTATAAGGAAGGCTGAGAGCCGAAGAATTGATGCTTTTGAACTGTGGTGCTGGAGAAGACTCTTACAAGTCCCCTGGACTGCAAGGAGGTCAAATCAGTCAATCCTTAAGGAAATCAACCCTGAGTGCTCATTGGAAGGACAGATGCTGAAGCTCAAATATTTTGGCCAACTAATGTGAAGAGAAAACTCCCTGGAAAAGACCCTGATGCTGGGAAAGATTGAAGGCAAAAGGAGAAGGGGACGGCAGAGGGTGAGATGGCTAGATAGCATCACCAATGCAATGAATATGAACTTGAGCACACTCCGGGAGAGAGCGCAGGATAAGAAGGCCTGGCGTGCTATGGTCCATGGGGTCACGAAGTGTCGGACACGACTTAACAACTGAACAACAAAAATGTAGAGCATGGGTAGGCAACATGTGGCCCTCCAGATGTTTTGGCTTACAACTCCCATTATCCCTCACCATTAGCTATCCTGACTAGATACGATGCGAGTTGTAAATAACCCCTGGAGAGTCATTCCTGATCCAGAGCCAAGATGCATCTCCTCTCCGCTCAGAATTAACACCTGAAATGAGAACTCTAGCGCATACTAGCAAAATCTTTAGAAGTCCGTGCATGCACACACAGGGGCAAAACAAGGACAGGGTGCTGGAAAATAAGGACTGTCCATGATAAATAGGGAGAGTTGGAGCATATGTTACCTAGAAATGTGTTTTTCAGAGTTGATATTAAAGTTGTATTGGTCTGAGTGTTAAAATCACAGAAAATACCAGGGTTGATTTGATTTAAATCAAATTGATTTAAATCATGATTTAAATTGCTTGTCTGGAGGACTCAATTTTAATTATTTAAATCAACATTTAAATCACTAGTGAGGATGATTCTATTTAATCATCATTTTTAGTAGAAGTACATTATTATTTAATATAACCTTAATACATATTCAGATATGTAGGTTTCATTAAAAGGTAGGTAAACAGTGGAGGATACATGCAACAGAAGTTTCGCCAAGAGGCAGGACTGTATGAATATGTTAAGTTTACTTTTTGTTTCACTTTCTATTCCCCTCCCCTATCCCTAGCATTTATATCCAGACTCTTCCTCCTTGTTCAGATCTATTCCATCTCCCCAAATTCTCTATTCATTGACCTTCTCTATCTTTGCACTTAGAGAGAGGCAAGGCCAAGAGAGAGCATGCACTTCTGTACACCACCTGCAGTGCAGAATAGGACCGATCAGGTTATCTCCCATTTCCATAAGCTGCTGTTAACATATTCATAGAATATAATTAGAAGTTGTATAGTTAGTATTCATGGTGATATCTTTGACCTAGGCTCTTTTTTTACTAATTGTTTTAAGAAAATTTCAAAATCTGATTTAAACAAAAGAATTTTGATTCAAATTTTAAAAATCCAATTTAAATTTAAAAAATCTTATATATTTTTTTAAAAATTAAAAATAATTTATTTTTATCAACCCTGGAAAATGTATCCATTTAATTGCCATGCACATTAATGCCTTTTGAAATGTGCAGCTTTAATCTGATTGTGCTATGTAGGATTTTGAATCTTCCATGGTGTGAACCAGCATTAAAAGTGAGGATGAAGTATGCTGTCCGATTATTTGTAATAGTTGCCCATTATGAGTCATGCTACTTCCTGTAGAGAAACCATTGTCTTAAGAATATTGAATTAAGGCTTCAGTCTTTAAGGGAGCAGTCCTATGGCTGCTAGTCAGCGGCTAGATGGCCATAGGATACGTCAGTTTCCGGGACACCTGCCCCCCCGCTGCCTCACTGGCAGCTCAGAATGACCCTGCGCTCGGAAGAGGAGTGCAGAGCAGCGAAAATGGGGCATTCCAAGGCAGGGAAGGGGAAATGCCGGTACGACACATCCAGCGTGTCATCCGGCAGCTGCTTCCCCCGTTCCGCCTTTCCACGGCTAGATAGCCGAAATCAGCTGTCTAGCCACAAATGTAGGGTGGCTGAAGCGCAGAGGGTATGATCTCCTCCGTGCTTCTCCTGCCCTGCATTGGATAGGTGGTCGCCTCTGAGTTCAGAGGCAGCCTCCTATCCTGGTAGGATTGCTTCCTAATATACTTTATGTGTGAGGGACTAACAGTGCAGTCTTATACAAGCCCCAGTTGACTTCATTGGGCCGCTGTCCTGTGGATACTTACTTGTGAGCAAGCTCCATTGAGCAAAATGGGACTAACTTCTACGGAAAAGTACTTAAGATTGTGCTGTTAAATCCCATTTCATTCAGTGTAATTTAATTATTGTATTTATTTATAAGTTGTCCATTAATACAGGAAAACCAGGGTAGTGTTCATTTAAGACAGTTAAAATATGCAGTAAAACTCCACACTGAACACAATAAAAGTCCAGAAGCAGCTATATATAAAATCAGTATAATCCAGCAGAAGCCATTAAACCATCAAAACCAGCTACAGAACATGTTGAAATTCCTAGGCAAGTGGGGGGAAAAGTATTTGCCTGATGCTGAAAAACATCCAGAGTTGGTGCCAGGTGAACTTGTCTGGCAGTGTGTTCCAGATACAAGGCACCATGACTGAGAAAGTCCTCTCCCCAGTTTGTTGTTGTTGTTCAGTCGTTCAGTCGTGTCCGACTCTTCGTGACCCCATGGACCATAGCACGCCAGGCCTTCCTTTCCTGCGCTCTCTCCCGGAGCGTGCTCAAGTTCATATTCATTGCATCCGTGATGCTATCTAGCCATCTCATCCTCTGCTGTCCCCTTCTCCTTTTGCCTTCAGTCTTTCCCAGCATCAGGGTCTTTTCCAGAGAGTTTTCTCTTCACATTAGGTGGCCTAAATATTTGAGCTTCAGCTTCAGTATCTGTCCTTCCAAGGAGCACTCAGGGTTGATTTCCTTTAGGATGGACTGATTTGACCTCCTTGCAGTCCAGGGGACTCGTAAGAGTCTTCTCCAGCACCACAGTTCGAAAGCATCAATTCTTCGGCGCTCAGCCTTCCTTATAGTCCAGCTCTCACAGCCATACATTACTACTGGGAAAACCATAGCTTTGATTAGACGGACCTTGGTCGGCAAGGTGATGTCTCTGCTTCTTACTATGCTGTCTAGGTTTGCCATAGCTTTCCTCCCAAGGAGCAAGCGTCTTTTAATTTCATGGCTACAGTCACCGTCTGCGGTGATCTTGGAGCCCAAGAAAGTAAAATCTGTCACTGCTTCCATTTCTTCCCCTTCTATATGCCAGGAAGTGATGGGGCCAGATGCCATGATCTTAGTTTTTTTCATGTTGAGTTTCAAACCAGCTTTTGCACTCTCCTCTTTCACCCTCAACAAGAGGCTCTTGAGATCCTCTTCGCTTTCTGCCATTAGGGTGGTATCGTCTGCATATCGGAGGTTGTTGATAATTCTCCCAGCAATCTTAATTCCAACCTCTGATTCATCCAACCCGGCATTTCTCATGATGTACTCTGCATATAAGTTAAATAAGCAGGGTGACAATATGCAGCCTTGTCGTACTCCTTTCCCAATTTTGAACCAATCGGTTGTTCCATCTCTGGTTCTTACTGTTGCTTCTTGACCCTCGTACAGGTTTCTCAGTAGACAGGTAAGGTGGTCTGGTACTCCCATCACTTTCAGAATTTGCCACAGTTTGTTGTGATCCACACAATCAAAGGCTTTAGCGTAGTCAATGAAGCAGAAATAGACGTTGGTCTGGAACTCTCTTGCTTTCTCCATGATGCAGCGAATGTTGGCGATTTGATCTCTAGTTCCTCTGCCTCTTCTAAACCCAGCTTGTACTTCCGGTAGTTCTCGGTTCGCATACTGCTGAAGCCTAGCTTGTAGGATTTTGAGCATCACCTTGCTGGCATGTGAAATGAGCGCAATTGTGCGGTAGTTTGAACACTCTTTGGCGTTGCCCTTCTTTGGAATTGGAATGTAAACTGACCTTTTCCAGTCTTGTGGCCACTGTTGAGTGTTCCAGATTTGTTGGCATATTGAATGCAGCACTTTAACAGCATCATCTTTTAGGATTTTAAATAGCTCGGCTGGAATACTGTCATCTCCGCTAGCTTTGTTGTTACTAATGCTTCCTAAGACCCACTTGATTTCACTCTCTAGGATGTCTGGCTCAAGTTCAGTGACCGCACTATCATGGCTATCAGGGACATTCAGATCTTTCCTGTATAGTTCTTCTGTGTATTCTTGCCACCTCTTCTTAATCTCATCTGCTTCTGTTAGGTCCCTGCCTTCTTTGTCCTTTATCATGCCCGTCTTTGCACAAAACGTTCCCTTGAGATCTCCAATTTTCTTGAAGAGATCTCTAGTCTTTCCCATTCTGTTGTTTTCCTCGATTTCTTTGCATTGTTCATTTAAGAAGGCCTTCTTGTCTCTCCTTGCTATTCTCTGGAACTCTGCATTCAGTTGGCTATATCTTCCCCTTTCTCCCTTGCTTTTCGCTTCCCTTCTTTCGTGAGCTACTTGTAAAGCCTCATCAGACAGCCACTTTGCTTTCTTGCATTTCTTTTTCTTTGGGATGGATTTCGTTGCTGCCTCCTGAACAATGTTACGGACCTCCGTCCATAGTTCCTCAGGCACTCTGTCTATCAGGTCTAATCCCTGAAATCTATTCCTCACCTCCACTGTATATTCATCAGGGATATGATTTAGGTCATACCTGAACGGTTTAGTGGTTTTCCCGATGTTCTTCAATTTAAGCCGAAATTTTGCAAGAAGCAGCTCATGATCTGAGCCACAGTCAGCTCCAGGTCTTGTTTTTACTGACTGTATGGAGCGTCTCCATCTTTGGCTGCAAAGGACATAATCAATCTGGTTTCGATATTGACCATCTGGTGACGTCCATGTGTAGAGTCGCCTCTTGTGCTGTTGGAAAAGAGTGTTTGCTATGATCAGCATGTTCTCTTGGCAAAACTCTATTAGCTTTTGTCCTGCTTCATTTTGTACACCAAGGCCATGCCTGCCTGTTATCCCGGTGATTTCTTGACTTCCTACTTT
This sequence comes from Heloderma suspectum, assembly GCF_057233095.1. NCBI lineage: Eukaryota > Metazoa > Chordata > Lepidosauria > Squamata > Helodermatidae > Heloderma > Heloderma suspectum. The sequence goes on from NC_139461.1 coordinate 294,444,572, forward strand.
AGCATTCCAATCCCCTATGATGAAGAGGACATCTTTTTTTGGTGTTAGTTCTAGAAGGTGTTGTAGGTCTTCATAGAATCGATCAACCTCAGCTTCTTCGGCCTCAGTGGTTGGGGCATAGACTTGAATTACTGTGATGTTGAATGGTTTGCCTTGGATTCGTACTGAGATCATTCTATCATTTTTAAGATTGTACCCCAGTACTGCTTTTCCCACCCTTTTGTTGACTATGAGTGCTACTCCATTTCTTCTAAGGGATTCTTGCCCACAATAGTAGATATGATGGTCACCTGAATTAAATTCGCCCATGCCTGTCCATTTTAGTTCGCTGATTCCCAAGATGTCGATGTTCAATCTTGCCATCTCATGTTTGACAACCTCCAGCTTACCTTGATTCATTGATCTGACATTCCAGGTTCCTAAACAATATTGTTCTTTACAGCATCGGATTTTCTTTTCACCACCAGACATATCCACAGCTTAGTGTCCTTTCGGCTTTGGCCCAGCCGCTTCACTCTTTCTGGCGCTACTTGGAAATACCCTCTGCTCTTCCCCAGTAGCATATTGGACACCTTCCGACCTGAGGGGCTCATCTTCCGGCGTCATATCTTTTAGCCTTGTGATACGTTCCATGGGGTTTTCTTGGCAAGAATACTGGAGTGGGTTGCCATTTCCTTCTCCAGTGGACCACATTTTGTCAGAACTCTCTGCCATGACCTGTCCGTCTTGGGTGGCCCTGCACGGCATAGCTTATGGCTTCACTGAGTTACGCAAGCCCCTTCGCCACAACAAGGCAGTGATCCATGAAGGGGTCTCCCCAGTTACCACCTGCTTAAAACTTCAAATGGCAGGGTGACATGGAGAATCATGATGACGAATAACCAGTTTGGCTTGGCCAGCTTTCCTTAACCTTCTACCCTCCAGATGTTTGGGGCTGCAACTCACATCATCCCTGACCATTAGCCTGGGGCTAATGAGTGTTGTAGTCCAAACAATCTGGAGGGCACCAGATTGAGGAAGGCTGAGGTAGGCCATTTGAAAGAAGGTGATGTTTTTGGTTTACTTCTGGGTAACTGTATTAATTTACATGTGTCCAAATGTAGAAAACACATGTAATGCAAAGTCTGTTTAGCAAATAATGTATAGAAGTTGTTTTCAACTCTATTTTTCACAGGGCCAAGATGAGTTTGTTTGGATCAACATCAGGATTTGGAACTGGAGGCACCAGCATGTTTGGCAGCACAGCTACAGATAATCACAACCCAATGAAGGTATTCAACCACTGCTTACATGGCGAGAAATATAATATCTCATTTAATAAGAAGTCTTGCACATAAACAACTTGAAAATTCTCCAGTAAAAAAGATAGAATCATAGAATAGTAGGGTTGGAAGGGGCCTACAAGGCCATCGAGTCCAACCCCCTGCTCAATGCAGGAATCCATTTCATGTTTCCTGATAACATCAGGAAAACTGTACGGCCTATGGTAAATACATAGATAAGTCCTTAGGATGAGTCAGAATGCTTGGCTTAATTTTATGTATCTTTTGCATCAGGGAATTTGAGTTTCCACCATGCTTGTTAGAACTACACTTCAAACAGCTGTTCATATGAGATAGTGGAGATTTCATCGGAAACTGTACTACTTCATTATAGGGACTTCTTTTCTTTCTTTCTTTTGCTTCAACTTTCAAACGTGCTAATATTCAATTGTGCTGCAGTTTTAAGCACCCTTACTAGGAAGTAAATCATTCCCCTTAAACTTGGTGAGATTTACATCCAGATAAGTATGTATTCGAACAGGCTGCAATTTTATTTTATTTTTTTGTAGAAGTGCAACTTCTAGTCCATTAACTAAGTAAACTGTCTGCTGGAGATGTCTGTAATGTCTGTAACTTTGACTTCTGTTCTAGGATATTGAAGTTACTTCTCCACCTGATGATAGCATTGGTTGTTTGGCTTTCAGCCCACCAACATTGCCGGGTAATTTCCTTATTGCAGGATCATGGGCAAATGATGTAAGTAACAAATGAAAATAGGTATCAAGGCATACTATGTACTCAGGCTGCCCAGTATGTGCCAAACTTGGACGGCTGCTTCTTTCAGACAAAATGTGATAACTTTAAGAGGCTAATGGTTAAAGGAACTGCATACCACCTGTGAGAAGCTGAGTTTGTAACAACGTACTGAAAGTATGGAAGTATTGACAGTGTAAAATTTTAGATTATTATCTGTTGCCTACTATTATAAAGAACCTCTCAAATTATTGGAGTAGAAAAGGATTAGATGAAAAAAATAGGAGGAGAAATCTGGCTTGCATTTTCATCAAATTTCCTTTAGTTTGTGCTTCTCTGAACACATGGATTTTGACATAATAGCTGCATTACTTGTTGACAATACTTTCTTTCATCACAGTCCTATACATGTCAACTCAGATGTAAGTTCCATTGAGTTCAATGGGGCTTATTTCCAGGTAAGTGAGTATAGGATTACAGCCTCAAAATCTCCTGCTATGATTTGTGTATCTATTGTGAAACAAGTTGTATGAGCGGACAAATTCCAGAAGAATGATCATGTAATGCTGCAATCCTGTTCATACATAACCTGGACGTAGGCTCCTTTGAATACAGTGGACCTTACTTTCAGATAAACATGCATAGGATCAGGTTGCACAACTGTTACAGCAAAAATAAAATTCCTATGATAAAAGAACTGGCTGGATCCAGACTTAGCCATACTTTGTCGACCCACTGAAATCCATGAGGGAAGTTAGTCATGATTAAGTCCCATTTATTTCAGTGGGACTACACTAAGCATGACTAAGCCTGGACCAACCCAACGTATTTATTGCTGCTTGAGCTTTTGTAGACCAGAGTCATTTTCATCTGGAAGTCTTTTGGCCTTGTAATTTTTAGTTGCCCAAACAAATGGTATAGCTTAGAATAGCCTTCCCCAACCTGGTGCCCTCCAGATATTTTTGACATAAACTCCTTTCAGCCCCAACCAGCATGGCCAATGGACAGGAATGCTAGGAGTGTAGTCCATAACTGGGAATAAAACTGAGAGCCTGTGTGTCCCAGTGGCTAGCAAGTTGGACTGCTAAAGCCTTTATTAAAATTCTAGCTGAATCAAAGGATTCCCTTGATGGCCATAATCTCTCTGCTTCCATTGTCTTTGTATAAAAGGAAGATAACTAACCAGACTTCAGGATCTTGTAAGAAAAAACAAGGTAAAAGCCTATATATTAAAAGTGATAGACAAATGAATTGTCTTTTAAAGTGTTGTCTTTTTTTAACCAGGTTCGTTGTTGGGAAGTCCAGGATAATGGACAGACCATTCCAAAAGCACAGCAGATGCACACTGGGCCTGTTCTCGATGTTTGCTGGAGTGATGTAAGTCGCTTTATTTCACCAGAAGTATTATTAAATATTAATTATTAAATATCTGTAATGCTTATTTGTGGGCTGGGAAATCAAAGGCTTTGACTCAAAACCTTGGCTTCTCCTTCAGTGGAGGAGGGCATCCTTGAGTGGGAGAAACAGCCCTACCCTAGGATCACCTCCATCTGCTAAAAAGCATGATCTTATGGCAATCTAATGTTCTTTTCTACTTCAGTAGAAAATCTCTGCTATTGGTGCACCTTCTGCTTTGGCACTCAGACATGCACATTTACAAATACATACTGTAAAGCCATTTCTCTCTCTCTCTCTCTCTCTCTCTCTCTCTCATTTTATAGGATGGGAGTAAAGTGTTCACAGCGTCTTGTGATAAAATTGCCAAGATGTGGGATCTCAACAGTAACCAAGCAATACAAATCGCACAGGTATGATTTTCAAACATAGCCATCTATAAAGGGGATACATGGAAGCCTTTAAAAGAGAAAACCTTGCAGGATAATATTCTTAATATCAAGAATTTTGATCTATTCAATGTTGGCACAGATACGTCAATATAAAATGTGCTGGAAACGATTTGGAACAATAAACTACAATTTGAATGTTCACTTGTGTGTTAAGGCAGTAGTTCTCAAACTGGGGTGCTGCCCTCTTGGTGGGTGCAAGACACCTGAAGGGATTTTAGTTCAGGGATGCCTTCCCCTTACCAGCCAAGTCCTGGGTGGGTTGAATGTCCTATAACAGGGTCCATATCATATTTGTGGGGGAGACTATTCTCTTACTTGCCCCATTACCCCAACCTGATTTGGGAGAAACTGTTGTTCTGTTCTAATGCCATTGTTTATAAATACCCACATAAGATTCCCCTTCATGGATCACTGCCTTGTTGTGGCGAAGGGGCTTGCGTAACTCAGTGAAGCCATAAGCTATGCCGTGCAGGGCCACCCAAGACAGACAGGTCATGGCAGAGGGTTCTGACAAAATGTGGTCCAGTGGAGAAGGAAATGGCAACCCACTCCAGTATTCTTGCTAAGTAAACCCCATGGAACATATCACAAGGCTAAAAGATATGACGCCGGAAGATGAGCCTCTCAGGTCGGAAGGTGTCCAATATACTACTGGGGAAGAGCAGAGGGTATTTCCAAGAAGAGCCAGAAAGAGTAAAGCGGCTGGGCCAAAGCCGAAAGGACACTCAGCTGTGGATGTGTCTGGTGGTGAAAAGAAAGTCCGATGCTGTAAAGAACAATATTGTTTAGGAACCTGGAATGTCAGATCAATGAATCAAGGTAAGCTGGAGGTGGTCAAAAATGAGATGGCAAGATTGAACATCGACATCTTGGGAATCAGCGAACTAAAATGGACAAGCATGGGCGAATTTAATTCAGGTGACCATCGTATCTACTACTGCGGGCAAGAATCCCTTAGAAGACATGGAGTAGCACTCATAGTCAACAAAAGGGTGGGAAAAGCAGTACTGGGGTACAATCTCAAAAACGACATAATGATCTCAGTACAAATGCAAGGCAAACCATTCAACATCACAGTAATTCAAGTCTATGCCCCAACCACTGAGGCTGAAGAAGCTGAGGTTGATCGGTTCTGTGGAGACCTACAACACCTTCTAGAACTAACACCAAAAAAAGATGTCCTTTTCATCATAGGGGATTGGAATGCTAAAGCAGGAAGTCAAGAAATCACCGGGATAACAGGCAAGCATGGCCTTGGTATACAAAATGAAGCAGGACAAAAGCTAATAGAGTTTTGTCAAGAGAACACGCTGATCATAGCAAACACTCTTTTCCAACAGCACAAGGGGCGACTCTACACATGGACATCACCAGATGGTCAATCTCGAAATCAGATTGATTATGTCCTTTGCAGCCAAAGATGGAGAAGCTCTATACAGTCAGTAAAAACAAGACCTGGAGCTGACTGTGGCTCAGATCATGAGCTTCTTGTTGCAAAATTTCGGCTTAAATTGAAGAATGTCGGGAAAACCACTAAACCATTCAGGTATGACCTAAATCATATCCCTTATGAATATACAGTGGAGGTGAGGAATAGAATTAAGGGATTAGACCTGATAGACAGAGTGCCTGAGGAACCATGGACGGAGGTTCGTCACATTGTTCAGGAGGCAGCAACTCAATCCATCCCAAAGAAAAAGAAATGCAAGAAAGCCAAGTGGCTGTCTGATGAGGCTTTACAAGTAGCTGACGAAAGAAGGGAAGTGAAAAGCAAGGGAGAAAGGGGAAGATATATCCAACTGAATGCAGAGTTCCAGAGAATAGCAAGGAGAAACAAGAAGGCCTTCTTAACTGAACAATGCAAAGAAATCGAGGAAAACAATAGAATGGGAAAGACTAGAGATCTCTTCAAGAAAATCGGAGATCCCAAGGGAACGTTTTGTGCAAAGATGGGCATGATAAAGGACAAAGAAGGCAGGGACCTAACAGAAGCAGATGAGATTAAGAAGAGGTGGCAAGAATACACAGAAGAACTATACAGGAAAGATCTGAATGTCCCTGATAGCCATGATAGTGCGGTCACTGAACTTGAGCCCGACGTCCTAGAGAGTGAAGTCAAGTGGGCCTTAGGAAGCATTACTAACAACAAAGCTAGCGGTGATGACAATATTCCAGCTGAGCTATTTAAAATCCTGAAAGATGATGCTGTTGAAGTGCTGCACTCAATATGCCAACAAATTTGGAACACTCAACAGTGGCCACAAGACAAGAAAGGTCAGTTTACATTCTAGTTCCAAAGAAGGGCAACGCCAAAGAGTGTTCAAACTACCGTACAATTGCACTCATTTCACATGCCAGCAAGGTTATGCTCAAAATCCTGCAAGCTAGGCTTCAGCAGTATGCGAACCGAGAACTACCGGAAGTACAAGCTGGGTTTCGAAGAGGCAGAGGAACTAGAGATCAAATCGCCAACTTTCGCTGGATCATGGAGAAAGCAGGAGAATTCCAGAAAAACGTCTATTTCTGCTTCATTGACTACGCTAAAGCCTTTGATTGTGTGGATCACAACAAACTGTGGCAAATTCTGAAGGAGATGGGAGTACCAGACCACCTTACCTGTCTCCTGAGAAACCTGTACCAGGGTCAAGAAGCAACAGTAAGAACCAGAGATGGAACAACCGATTGGTTCAAAATTGGGAAAGGAGTACGACAAGGCTGTTTATTGTCACCCTGCTTACTTAACTTATATGCAGAGTACATCATGAGAAACGCCAGGTTGGATTAATCACAGGTCGGAATTAAGATTGCTGGGAGAATTATCAACAACCTCAGATACGCAGATGATACCACCCTAATGGCAGAAAGCGAAGAGGATCTAACGAGCCTCTTGTTGAGGGTGAAAGTGGAGAGTGCAAAAGCTGGTTTGAAACTCAACATTCAAAAAACGAAGATCATGGCGTCTGGCCCCATCACTTCCTGGCATATGGAAGGAGAAGAAATGGAAGCAGTGACAGATTTGATTTTCTTAGGCTCCAAGATCACTGCAGATGGTGACTGTAGCCATGAAATTAAAAGACGCTTGCTCCTTGGGAGGAAAACTATGGCAAACCTAGACAGCATAGTAAGAAGCAGAGACATCACCTTGCCGACAAAGGTCCGTCTAATCAAAGCTATGGTTTTCCCAGTAGTAACGTATGGCTGTGAGAGATGGACTATAAGGAAGGCTGAGCGCCGAAGAAGTGATGCTTTCGAACTGTGGTGCTGGAGAAGACTCTTACGAGTCCCCTGGACTGCAAGGACGTCAAAACAGTCAGTCCAAAGGAAATCAACCCTGAGTGCTCATTGGAAGGACAGATACTGAAGCTGAAGCTCAAATATTTTGGCCACCTAATGCAAAGAGAAAACTCTCTGGAAAAGACCCTGATGCTGGGAAAGACTGAAGGCAAAAGGAGAAGGGGACGGCAGAGGATGAGATGGCTAGATAGCATCACTGATGCAATGAATATGGACTTGAGCACGCTCCGGGAGAGAGCAGAGGACAGGAAGGCCTGGCGTGCTATGGTCCATGGGGTTGCGAAGAGTCGGACACGACTGAACAACAACAACACCCACATAAGAAGAGCCCTGCTGGATCAGACCAAGGGTCCATCTAGCCCAGCATTCTGTTCACACAGTGGCCGGCCAGCTGTCAACCAGGAACCCACAAGCAGGACATGAGTGCAACAGCACCTTCCCACCCATGTTCCCCAGTAACTGGTGCACATAGGCATACTGCTTGTGATACTGGAGGTAGCACATAGCCATTAGGACTAGTAACCATTGATAGACTTCTCCAGGAATTCGTCTAACCCTTTTTAAAGCCATCCAAGTTGGTGGCCATCACTACATCTTGTGGTAGCAAATTCCATAACTATGGGCTGTGTGAAGAAGTACTTCCTGTCCTGAATCTCCCACCAGTCAGCTTCATGGGTTGACCTTGGGTTCTAGCATTATGTGTCCCACCCTTATCCACAGTTCTTTGCACGCAGAAAGTTGCATGTGTGAAACTGCGTGTAAGGATTTCGGAATGCTCTACTGTGGAATAAGGTTACAGTGTGGACTAGATGATAGAATATGAGTTTAAAAGAAGTGCCTACACTCAGAGTTTAAGAAACTCTGTTAAGTTGAATACAGGAAGCTTTTAATTTTTATTTGTCCATATGCACATACTTTGAATAGTGGTTCTGTGGTGGAAGCAAATCCATTTTTTTGCTTATAAATACAATCTTGTTTCCAGGGTTGAACTTGAAGAAACCAGATTGATATATCTCCTTCTTTTGGAGACGGAGGAGGGGGAAAACCTGGCTGTATACTGCAGTCATTGGTTGGGGGTTTGTGACATTACATCCTACCTTTGTCTTGTGTCCCCTTCGAGACATTTTTTTCAGTTCTTTAAAAATTGTGGACTGGTTCAGATGTAAAGATCTTCATTTTATTGGATGAGATCTTTGCATTTGAATGTGTTTTTAAAAGGGGAGGGGGAGTAACACACATATAATAAATTGTGAATGCATTTAAAAACAACACTAAAAAGGCAGACAGCCTGTGTGAAGCACAGGGGAAAGTGCAAGACAAATCATTTGATCAGTTTTAGATGTGCTGATGTATGCCTGTCAAAAGTATTTCAAAGGCAAGGAGAGGCTGGGCTCACTTTGCAGGAGAGAAAAAGCAGTGAGTCCTCATTCAAGGTATGTCTGTATACATCTTAATAGGGTGCATGGGGGATGATTCCAGTTCTTTAAAACCTATTTATTCCTCAGCATGAAGCTCCTGTCAAGACTATCCATTGGATTAAAGCACCAAATTATAGCTGTGTGATGACTGGGAGTTGGGATAAAACTTTAAAGGTAAGTTAGATTGGTTAATAAGGATATATTTATTGCAATAATGCTGCTGTACCGATTGGAAAAAAAATCTGCAGTTTTGTATAGTGCATATTATGGAACAAATGGTGAGTGTCTGTTTGTTTATAGCATGCTGGTGTGCAGTACAATCCTATGCATTTTTACTCAGAAGCAAGTCTCGCTAGTTCAGTGGGGCTTACTTCCAAGTAAGTATGCCTTTTGTGACTGAAGCCTAAGAGTGTGAGGTTATGAACTAGAAGCCCCTAGTTCAAATCTCAACTCAGCCATGAGGCCTCTTAGGCAAGCCACTGTCGCATGGTGTCCATTTGCCCTGCCCCTTCCCAGCCTCAGCCTGTAGTATGGCAGTAATACTGGTCTCTCTGTTAAAAGAGTCACGCTCAGGGTTACAAAGGCTGTATGTGAAATGCTCCAAGGTCTTAGTATTTCAATAGCACTTGTTTTTCCTAAGTAGTGCTATAGTTATTTCTATGTAACTGCAGTGTATAAATTGTCTTGCCATCTTTTGAGTAGGTCACTATTATTCCAGCTGAAAAAATGAGACCTGAGACTGAGAGTGTTTTGCCCAAGCCATTCACTCAATTTATCTTTGAGATCATCTTCAAACTAAAGTCTCCCAGGTTCACTATAGTATTGCCTTGGAATACACAGGCTTTCTGGAGCCAGTGTTTGTTAAGGGCATGGAGGAATCCAAAGCCTTGCTTTGCTAAAACCGTTCTTCTAATATTTCACCTGGGGGATTGTTGATGTCATATTTAATTTTTATTTAGTTTTGGGATACACGATCGCCCACTCCAATGATGACACTGCAGTTGCCTGAGCGATGTTACTGTGCTGATGTAGTAAGTAAACTGTCTTCAGAGACTTTCAGACTTGAGTTTGTTAGAAAGCATGTTATCCTTTGCCATTAGTTTGTCTTTCTTCTACAACAGTAATTAATATGTGTTTATGTTAAGCATTGCCATTATAAAAAGCAGATTTATACTCCATATTTTGTGTGGGAGGAAGGGCACAGAATGAACTAAGTTTACACCGTAGTTGCAGTCACGTGACAGAATGTGAGTTAAAATAGTGCTATAAGTGCTTTTATTTTGACTGTATGTCTTTATACCAATTAATTTTCATTTAACTGATTGTCAAAACTTTGTATTCTCCACTCTGGGAATATTTATCTTGTTTCAGGTATACCCCATGGCTGTTGTGGCTACTGCAGAGAGAGGCTTGATAGTTTATCAGTTAGAGAACCAGCCTTCTGAATTTAGAAGAATAGACTCTCCACTTAAACATCAGGTAATAATTAAGCTTGAGTTAAGTCTTCTTGATTTTCAGGAGTTGGCTTTCTTTAAATCGTACTTGAGTTATTACTTTCTAAATTCCAAAAATGTATTACCGACAGTTGCTTTTTAATGTATTTGCTAGAATTTATTTTGATGTAATAGGCCACATTCCAAAAGCTTTGTGCATAAGTAACTCTGCCATACAGCGACGGAGCATCACAGGAGCACATTAGTTAGTGTCTTCCTTTTAATTTTGTAGAGAATTCTACTGACTCTGTTTTGAGAGGGGCAAGAACCAAGTAATGTAATGTTTTGAATCTACTTGAGGAAATACTTTTATTAGAACACTAAAACATAATTATCCAGTATGTAATGTATTGGAAGGGGTTTCCATGTGGTCACCTGGGATTCAAAAAGCTATTTCAGGTGTTCCCAAGCGCTTGGACTTACACAGTATGATTTTTTATTTTCTTTTTTGACACTTGCCATAATGCAAATTGAAGAGACTTTCAAAGTAGTTTTAAAAAAGGGTTAGCATGTGGCATGGTGGGCTGCTATGTAAGAAATCCAAACTGAGCGATCATGGGTATGCTGACAATGTGTTACACTGTTGTTTGAATGCTCACCCTCATCATTTGCTGAGTGCAGCCAGATGTTCACTCTTGAGGGAAAAAAACTACCTCTCAAAAGTTTTTGAGAGGTAGTTTGAGAGAAAGTCTGTATTTCTTATGTGGACTTGATTTATGAATCATTCAGTAATAAATAAAAGGCATAAAATGTAAATGAACATTTAAGGTATTACATAGTAAAATACTTGAAATACCCCCAAATTAGGAAGACACAAGGTTGGTTCAATTTTTGCACACAGCAGCTAGCATATAGGCCTTAATGCTTTGCTGCACCTTGAAATTGTAAAATGTTCAGAAGTCTCTGTAACCACAACTCCCAATATAATTAATGAACTGGACACCACAGTTGCAGCTCAAAGTGGTTAACTTTTAGAAGCGTAAACCATCCTGACAATTGTGCCTCTTTCTTCACCCGACTCCCAGTATAAACTGCATGACTTTTGTCCCTGTGCATCTCTTCTGTTTCCCTCCCCACCCCTTCTATGTGTGCTTTCATATTCCCAGGCAGGGAAATCATGTACTGTACAGTGGTAGTTGCTGGGCTTGTGTTCTTCCTTCTGGTCTTAAGTTGGGGAAGTGGAAGTGCTATGCTATGTCTGGGGGGGAAGGAGGTGGAGGTTGGTAGTAGTATTGCTTATCTAGAGCAATTCTTGCTCACTGCAGGTATCCACTTAATTACAAAGCTGGTTTAAACTTGACAAACTAATTAGAGCCCTGCTTTGGGCTCATGCACTTTCCCCTCCCCGACCTTTCCTACTTTATTTCAATAAACTGTAATGTAAACTACAGTTTGCCCTCTTTGGATGTAACAATAAACTGCAGTTAGTGAAACACACAAAGTGGATGCTTCCAATCTCCTCCTTGTGGCAGCTCTGGATGAGGAAAGGGGAAGGAGGAGTGTGCAAGCCCAAGGCTTGTTCACGTAACAATAAACTATGGTTTAGCATTGTGTCCAAAAAAGGCCATTGACTTAAATCACATTCTTGTCACTGAATACCCATTTTTGTAATTGCAAATACTAATACAAAATACAAAATATATGTACTCTATAGTAACATATCTTCACCTGAGCTTATCAGATGATGCATGCTACTAAATGTTCATGCTGTCCAGTGAGACAAAGATGCTTTTCCAATACATAAAAACAGAAGTGTCAATTTATATTATTTTCAAGTCTGATGCAGTACTATCAGGTTTCTAGCTGTGTATCACCTCTCACCTAGGCTATAGGCTGGCCTGAAAGCATTAGACATGCAAAGGTCTCATAATAAATCCTCTGTGTAGCCTTAACTGTTCAGTAGCTTTCATGCTGTATTGTTCCTGCAGAATTTGTGCAACGGAACTAGTGCTTCGATTTATCTGGTATCTGACTAAAGAGCAATCTCTTTCTCTCTCATTTAGCATCGCTGTGTAGCTATTTTTAAAGACAAAGTGAACAAACCAACAGGGTTTGCCCTTGGAAGCATTGAAGGAAGAGTAGCCATTCATTACATTAACCCACCAAATCCGTAAGTATCTTGAAATGGCCCCGGTTCAGTTCTGGCTTTCAAGAAGCATAGACTTGTAGAAGGCGTCAGTGTATTGTGTGCAATGTGAAGTTAAGAACTTAAATGTCTTTTCAGTGCCAAAGACAACTTCACCTTCAAATGTCATCGTTCCAATGGCACAAACACATCTGCACCTCAGGATATCTATGCCGTAAGTATTTTGCATGCTATGCAGTAAGAATCCTCTAGGGCAGTTAAATATAAATATGATGTTAAATCTGAGCTCTCTTTTTTGACATTTTGTCCCTAAAAAGAGGGGACTTGTGCTTTTTGTCTAAAGGGAGAAAACTGACATCTGTAACAACCAGAATGGGAGTGAGCAAAGAACATTTGCATGCTTTGACCCAATATATTTTTATTCTAGTAAAATACGGTTTGAGTGACAACATTGACCTTTGACAGAGATGGGAGGCGCTATCTCTCTAGAAATAGCCAGTTTCCAATATTCTTTTTGTGTTACACTCTCCCAACATTCTGTCATGCTGTAGTGTGTTTAAGAAATGTAACCCAGAGCAGGGCCATGCAGATGAAGGAGTTGCTGTGCAGCTACAGCCTAGATCAATTCTCTATGCTTCCCATTGAGTTCTGTGAGTTAAAGTAAATGGGATTTGGTTTGGAACATAGCTGAGAGGGGACAACATCTGCTTCTTATTCCAGATACTGGGATTACTGGGCCAAAAGTGTCCCTAAGTATATGTCTTGACTTACCCCCATATGAAGTAATGGCTATCATTTGTTCTATGAGGAAAAAGTAAAAGCAGTGCATGTGGTGGTGGGGACATAACCTGAAACCAGGTGCTCAAGCCACCACCAACAGGCCCCATGATGGGGAGAACAGTACTCCTTCCCCACTGCCTAAATACTGTTCCGCTGGCTTTAAATATAGGGGAGGGGGATATGTTTCTGATAGTTCTCCCTACTCCTGCAAAAAAAAGGAGCCAGGTTCAGATGAGGGAAGAGGTAAGGAGAGAGCAGTTGCCTTGAAAAGAAGGAAACATTCCTCATCTCTTTCGCTGGGCCTGGAGGCCTTGGGTTGTTTGGGTAAAGAGAGGTATGGCCAGCTTTGGAAAAGCAGGCTTGGCTCCACCTCGTGCTTTCCATACATCAGTGGCCTCTGTTGGAGGGCTGAGGATGGACAGAAGAGCAGCTTTCCATCTCCTTTTCTCACTCCTCTAATCATTCCCTGTGACAATTGCCATAATGGACAAGGTTAGTGGTGACATCAGGCCTGCCTTTCTGCTGGAGAAGTAAGAAACTGGGGTGGTGGCGGGAAGAGTGATAAGTATGATTAAGGAGTATAAGGAGAAAAGACTGGGAACTGTTCATTCCAACTAGCTTTTAGTAATAGGTTTTTTGTGACATGAATGAGCTTTGCTCTGTTGTCAGTCTGAAATGATGAAACTCAGACTTAAGCTCACTGTCCTAAATTGTCAAACATTTAAATAATATATAGGGGCTTTGTATACATTGCACAACTGCTTTGTTTTACATGATATGTGCATTAACAGATGCCGGGATGGCGGGAGTGGAGATGGGAATCAGGGCCTCCATATGGTCTCTCCTGAGAGATCAACTTCATCTGGCTCCTCCTCTCCCTCAAATGTTTACATTCAAACTAGACACTGTAAGAAATTCGTAACTTTTAAGAACTGATGCTTGAATGTGGTTGTTTTCCTCTTTGCTTTTTCCTTTTGCACCATGTCCTTTAGATTGTAAGCCTGAAAAAGGGTCTGTTGTCTTCGTTATTTATATTGGGCCTGTAATAGCCTACTGTGCCCTGACAGATGATCAGACAAATAAGCTACACAGCATAGTTTATTTTCTGCCCTCCTCAACCCCCCTCCCCCTGTAGTCCTCCTGCCTGACCAGGCAGGTATCCCAGCTTCCTTTGCAGATTTTCAACACTTTGCTGGGGTCTCCTTTCTCTGCCCATGTGCAACGAAGGGGGGGAGGTTCTAACTCCTTGAAAGTTTGCAGAAATGGAACGAAATTTAATACACAGGCTCCCCTTATGGGGAGCCACCACATGCACTACTGGATAAATGTGGGACTTTGCAGTTTCATGGAAAAGTAAGGATTTATCCACATACGAAACAGTTTGGGGACCACGCAGGAGTGGGGCAAAACTTATTTGGAGTCAGAGACACAGCTGAATGTGGCAGGAAAACAAGTTTGCTCAGAGATTGCTCGAGAGGAGCAGAGTGACGGCAGCGTTTTTGGCCACTCTTGCCAAGCATCTCTGTAGGCGATCTCTGTAACCCACATTGGCATGACAGAAGACATGCTAACGCACCATAGGTAAAATAACCCTTACTGTAGATTGTGGGTTCTCAGGAAAGCTTATTTGGAGAAAATAACCCACCGTGGGTGGGAAAAGAGCTCACAGACGACACACTAAGCCATGACGGGTTAAATAAATTATTGTGGTTTATTTAATGCATCATGGGTTAACGTGTCGTCCAAACCCAGTCACTGTGTAGGCCAGTCTGGGATACTTTTAGCTGAAGAGTGGGTTAAAAAATACTCAATTAAACTTACACTAATTATTCCGTTAAAAGGTAAACGGAATCGCCTTTCATCCTGCTCACGGCACTCTTGCAACTGTAGGATCTGATGGTAGATTCAGCTTTTGGGATAAAGATGCGCGGACAAAGCTAAAAACATCAGAGCAGCTGGACCAGCCAATATCCGCTTGTTCTTTCAACCATAATGGCAACATATTTGCGTATGCTTCCAGTTATGATTGGTCAAAGGTAAGTGAGTTGGCTGATATATAAAACTAGCAACTTTCAGTAGCTATCATTGGAGAAACTCAAGAGCCCTATGCAGGCATTGGCTTGCTTGCATATAAGGCTAATGTGAGGAGGGGGACATAGACGTGCATGGAAGCCCTGCTCCCAGTGTCCCTAAATGCCCGGCTTCAATTTAGACATTTGTGCATTGAGGATGAAGGTTTGAAAAGGGCTCTGTGAGCTCCTGGGTTGGGAAACAGGCAGGGTTCCTGTTCATGAGAGCTGTGTAAACACATTCAGCTGAGTGAGCTTACAGAGCCCTTTTCCGAACTTTGTGTTCAGCCCACGAAGGTCTAAACAAAAGTTGGAGGTGGGGCTAATGTGTTAGCCCTATACACGAGGAGACGAATGCCTTCATAGGGCTAGTATCTTTGTCAGACTTGAAGCCCCTAGTAAGGGAAGGGAGATGTTTTCAGCACTGTTGCACAATACTGAAATGTAGTTGGAGCCCCATCCATAATGTGTGTACTAATTCGATAATCGGGTTTCAAATAAGGAAATGATCCTGTCATGCAAATTTTGCTTTGAATATAACTGTTAACATAATACAGAATGCAGTGAAGACAGTAACATATCCACAAGTTTAGATGAAGTTGCAAACGACAGCTGCCCCAGCTTTATAAGGAACAGCCATCCTTGCCAGATGCTGCATAATGGCATGACACAAAACTGATACATAGTTCAGAACAGAGGTGGTGCACGTGCCCGGGGCTGACTTCACCTCTGCATCTTTCAGCCACCCAAACCTAAACTATGCTGGTGCAACTCTGGCACCTCAGAGACGGTAGCAAGGTTTTCTTACGGAATTGTAACTGAAAGGCAATGGGTTGTGGGGAGGAGGTGGACCTGCTGAACCTCCTGTTGAGATGCTATTTGAAAGTGCTGCTGAGTGATTCAGTCTTGCTTATAGAGCTCATAGATTATAGAACTTGTAGTTCTGTGTAGACATGCAAAAGCCTTGTCCTGCTTATTTCTGAGTTGGCTTAAAATCCCATTTTGGCCCTGGCCACAGATGGAATGCAGCCCCCAAGACCTTTTCCAGGTTGGAATTAAGCCCTTGGGCTCAAATATTTTCCCCTCCCCTCTTTGTAGTTCCCCACTACCAGTTGTAGTTCACCCTGCCTTTTGGCTGTCTGTTCCCAAATTTTGCTAATTCTGCGTACAGAGTGCCTTCTACTGCCTTTGGACAGGTACTCTAATACATAAACTGCTGTCTGTCTCCTTAATCGTAAATATTTCTGCAAAAAGACTTAAGGCAGGGAACAAACATTTACCCTAATATAAGCCATATGGATTTCTATTGTATGAGTGAATGTACATTATTTATAAAATCTCAGGGGCTAAATATCATAAGAATTGTGTGACTAATCTATAAAGCTTCAGTTTAGGTTTGACCTGCTACCTTTCTGTAATACCATTGTATTTATTTACTTTTACAGGGACATGAGTTCTATAATCCACAAAAGAAAAACTATATTTTTCTGCGCAATGCTGCCGAAGAGTTAAAACCCAGAAATAAGAAGTAGTGAGTATAATTCAGACCATCCTTTTAGCACTGCTTTCCTGCCATGTGCCCTCCTTTGGTCTCCTTCCAGTTGTATGTTTTAGATTGGTAACCCTTAGCAGGGGTCTCTGTGACTAATACCAAAGTGCATTCTTACTGGCTGGGCATCTACCCTTTGTGTGATGTGTTCAGTGCTGTACAAGAATGTCTGGCATTTGCATGAAGACGTGCCAGTTTTCTTAATAGTTGCAAAATCCTTGCATTGGACCAAGAAACAATTGTTGCATCCTAAGTAATTTCTTGTCAATATGAAAATATGAATACTGCAGAAGTTCTGGGAAATCTATTTTTTCCTTGTTGAAGGTAGAATTGGGGCTAACAAGGTTCGGGGAAATAACATAAAGGGGGCATTTAGTTTCTCCCCCCCCCCCCCATAGAAATGTAAATTTAATATTAAAATGGTGGTC
Organism: Heloderma suspectum; assembly: GCF_057233095.1. Classification (NCBI taxonomy): domain Eukaryota; kingdom Metazoa; phylum Chordata; class Lepidosauria; order Squamata; family Helodermatidae; genus Heloderma; species Heloderma suspectum. The sequence goes on from NC_139461.1 coordinate 294,461,551, forward strand.
ATCTAGAATAAAGCAATGTGTGCTATTTTTTTCCTATATATATTATTTTCCACCTGACCAAGTGGGCTATGTGTTGGAGGGAAAATCCTGAGTTAGACCAAACAAGTATTTCCTTCTAGAATGCATCAAAATTGAATTTTGCACCAGTTCTGATATATTTTCCCTTTGACATGGGCTCTAAACTGTACCTAGGGGTGTAATATTGAGATGGGTGGCCCATTAGGAAGCAAGGGCTCCATCATACAAACCCTGTCTTCAGTATAATATGCAACAGTTGAAAGGATGATTATAAGTCCAGGCACTCCATGTCATGTAGAAGCACTGCTGTGTCTCTGATTCTGTGAACTCTGCCATTCATTTCTACAGGTCAATGTTTAGAGGACAGTGGGTGAACAGGACAGTGTTTTAACGCTGTACTGTGCTCATGCCTGCGGTAGCAAGAAAAGGGCCAGCGCTGTAGCTGGAAGAACAATTTCATATGAATGTGCTACATAATATGACCACTGCTATAACCCAATCTGTGCCCTAAAGAGTTGCAATTGCAACTATTTTCAGATGTCTCCCTAATAGAAAGACTGTTTTTTTCTAACACCACTACGTTAGCTCCAATATTAGCTAGCACTGGATGGGTGAACTTCATCAAGAGTACAACCAAGTAGAAATGGTGTGAAGGTTTTTCTAAACATCATCTAGTCCAGGCTTATTCTCATTGGAGAACCTGCTGGGCAAATGCCAAAGGATTTTCTTTTGAAAATGGATGTTTATTTCCATTTATAATGAATGGAAGAAAAATGGAGGACCAGGATTTATATATAATAATACTTCTGTCAGGAATCTCTCTGTAAACTCACATGCTGTAAGACTTGCTACAATTTAAATAAAACTTGTTTTAATTAAAAGATTTTTCATGTAAGTAGTTAATGTGTTTAGTAAGCTGGAAAAATGCATTGGTGGGCAGGGGTGGCTGAAGTACTTAACAACTACTCTTATTAAATGTTTCCATGAAAACCAATCTCTTATTTGTTTTGTATTGTACACAAATTATTTACTGCTAAGCTAAACATTCCAGTCACTAACTTTTACTCTGACATGCAAACGAAAGTTCCATGCTTGTCTGTGCAATCTTGCGGCATTGCTTAGTTCAATAAATACACTGCATGACATTACATAATCAAGAGTGCACATGAGTTGCTCCCTGTCTACAAACAGGAACTTACGAAGTTTCCTTATATCAGATCAGATTATTTGTTCCAGCTAGCCCAATATCGTCTACTCTGATTGGCAGTGGCTCTCCAGGTCTCAGGCAGAGAAAGGCCTTTTTGAGCTCCACTACTTGAGATTCTTTTAACGGGAGATGCTAGGAATTGAACTTGGGACCTCTGCATGCAAAGCACATGTGCTACCACTGAACTACGGTTCCTTTGCTGTGGTAGAGATGACCTGCGACCATGCAGCAGAATTCAACAACAACAAAATGCATTTCAAGAACCCTGCTCAAAAACACAGCTTCTGCAAAGCACAGAATGCTTGAAAAGCCCTTCACTGATGTAGAGTTCCATGAGGTTTGGTGAATTGTTTAAAGGATTCATAACTCCTGTGTAGGCCCAGTGTTCGAACATCAGCATGGCTTCTCATGGGGCCATAGATCACTGATCTGCCAATTCTGCATGTGAAGATGCTGGTGAAGTGGAACTCCTCCACACAGGGAAGTGTGTGCTTGCCTGCGTCTTGCATAAATCAGCCCAAAGTTGTCTGCCCTAAAGGTCATTGTGGGGAGTGCACATCGTGTGCGCATAGCTGTATTTACAATGGCAGTGCTGGGTATACCAGTACTTCAAATGCAACTTTGCATGCCTATAAGATGGCATCAGACTTTAAAACAAGGCAAGCAAATCTAGAATTATGGACTTCAACAAGTTTCATTCCTTTGGCCAACCAGTCCAATCCATTCCTCAAGGCAAGATTCCCCTTAAGTTGCTTCTAGCTCTCATGTACAGTTAATTGTATTGCCAGTAGTTGCTCGTCTCTTTTGTGTTGGGTCTTCTTTTTAAGCTTTCATATGCGGCTGATCTGTAAATAGAGACTTAATGTTTGTTCTCACTGATTATATAAAAAAAAATTCTCATTTTTGCAGTTAAATCTTATGGATATCAATAAGAGTCTAACAGGTAACAGCTGTGTGTGTATGTGTGTGACCTGTGCAGAGTAAATATTCTCTGGCTTCACTAGAACTGTTGTCTGCTTATCTGTGTAGTGAATTCAGCAATGTACATATTTTCCTTTTTTAGCTAGTAGTCTTTCAATTATATATAATGCACAGTGAAACACACAATCAAGACATTGCAGTACAGACACTGGTGAAATTTGAAGAGCAAACTGGTCTTTACCCAATAATTCTAGCCGACTTTTGCAAGAAAACTTATCGTATGCTTGTATTATGCATTTTTAACCCAAATGTACATTTAGTAGGTTGGGCACACGTTGGGGCAGTTTGCATGTAATGACAGCCCATGGTTTAAACAAACCATGGGCTGTTGGGGACGAATGGGAAAGAGTGGGCATGCTGCCTGCAGTGTGCTCACCACATCTGCTTTTAACCTAGGAACAGCTCATTCGTAGATTGTCAGAGTGATGTATGGACCTGGACCCATGGTTTTTTAGGGGCTAAACAACATACCTAAGAATGAGCTGAACCAGGTCATTGTGTTGGATCCAGGATCCACCTTTCACAAGAGGAAGCAACTTTCTGCAAGAAGAGGAGCTCCTCTTGCAGAAGATCCCTTCATCTTATTTTGGGGGTCCTCACCACTATGACAGTTCACCCCATTCAGCAGAGTCTCCTGAGTTTTTGTACCATTTTTAAGGGGCTAAAGGGGTTGCCGTGAGAAGGGGGTGGGGGGTGGGAAGGTCTGCTTCCATCAGCACATCAATCGCAAATCTGGATCAAGCCCTTGTGGTGGTGGCGGTGGCGGCTGTTTTCTTTCAAGGGCCACTCGCTGTGTATTCAGATATGTATTAAGCTTTTACTACTACTTTGTATATGTGAAGCCCAGATAGACATGTGAGGGACAAAGCAACTTCTCCAAGACCAATTTTCAAGTCTATAGCAAAGGTATAATCCAAATAGTATACCACCCTCTCATTTGTTATATATCTTTTGAGTTTCTTAATTATTTGAGTATATTTATCCAGATGGTCAGCAATTTATATATTCTACTTACCTGCAGATGTACTGCGCACCTGTGGCAGTATTTGTTGCATAACATTTCTATATTTTATAGACAGGCTGCCTGGGGCTGGTTGCGGGAGACACTGATTGCTAATGGTGCTTATTGATCCGGCACTGTCATTGGGTTATATCCAACGTCATGCTAGTGGAAGCCACCTAGCACAACAGGACTTTCCCTCTCTCTCCTCTCCCTTGTAGCCTTCCGTACCCTCTGAAAATCTGCTTTGGGACGTTTCCTAGTCCTCTGCAGCAGATTTTGCAGGTGTGTGGGAGGTTGCGGTAGGAGGGGGAATTGCCCCCTCCCAGTTCCACTGAGTGAATGGCTTCTGTCAGCGATACTGCAGCGCTGGATCCAACCAGAGGCTCAGATGGTTTCTGTGGCTCAAAGCACCTTCTATCAGCTTTGGCTGATATGTCAGCTACGATCAACTAGATGGAGATAGCTTGGCCTCAGTTACCCATGCTCTGGTGGCTTCCCATTTGGACTACTGCAATGCATTTACTTGGAGCTGCCTTTAAAAATGATCTGGAAAGTGCAGTTGGTTCCCAATAGGGCTACTAGTTTATTAACTGGGACTGAGCCTTTCAACCATATTATACTCATGCTTTCTCAGCCACACTGGCTTGCTGTCCAATTCCAGGCCTTCTATATGTGCCTACCTGATCTTTAAAATCATCATCAGAGGCCCCACTCACAGGGCCCCCTACCAAAGGAAGTGAGGTGGGAAGCTACTAGTGAGGGCTTTGGTGGTGGTGGCACCCTGGCGGTGGAGCAGCCTCCCCAGACAGGTTCAGCTGGTGCTATCTTTATGGTCTTGTTGGCATCAGGTGAAGATCTTTTATTGACCCAGCCTTTTTAAACAATTTGTCTCAAAACTGGTCTTCTTAATTTATAAATCATGTTTTTATTGTTATCTGTGTTATTTGTTCCTTCCTCTGCTGGAAAGAACTGCCTTTATGCTGCTTTTTTAGTATTTTGATATTGTATTTTATTCTTTTAAAATTCTGTAAGCCACCCAGAGGACATATGCTATTGAGTGCCTATACAAATATACTAAAACACATACACAAAAAGTTTTAGGAGAAGCATTTAAGGGTAAGTAGGCCCAAATTATATTGAATTGATTGCCTTTTGATGTTGCTAGAACACTTGCACATTAGTTGATGTAATTTTGTAAAGATAAATGTATTACAGGGGTGAAAGAGAGAACAGGAATCTTACTATAAATTTATAGTTCTGTTGCAGTGGATGTTATAAATATCAGGATGGGCTCACTTCAAGTATTGTGTTTTAGATCACCAGTGTAAAAGACCACAGTTCAAATGAAGTCTCCTATTTGCATTTCAGATATTTAATTTGAAAATAATTATAATTAAAAGCATGATTTACAACAAAATAAGGGAGCAATCCTATGGCCGCTAGATAGCGGCTAGATGGCCATAGGATATCGTGTTATCCGGGAACTGACCTCAGATCCCGCGCTCCAAGGTTGGTGCCCGGAGAACTGACCTCCCCCAATGAGGCAGTGTGAAATAGCCCCGTCCTCCGTGCTCACAGAATGCGGAGCGGCCGAAAATGGGCGTGGCTGGGGGCGTTCCGGGGCGGGCGGAAATGCCTGTACGACACATCCTGTGTGTCGTAGAACAGCCTCCTTCCCCATTCCGCCCTCCCACGGCTAGACAGCCACAATCGGCTGTCTAACCGAAATGCAAGGAAGGAGAAGTGCGGAGGGAACGATACCCTCCGTGCTTCTGCCCTGCTTTGGATAGGCGGTCACCTCAGAGTTCGGAGGCAGGCGCTTCTCTGGATAGGATTGCGCCCTACAGCTCTTATATCACAGTAGAGGGTATATATTCGTATGTTTTGCAAATATATAATGTAGTAAATGGTGCCCAATACATTGTTATTAAATAGATAGTATATTATTTGCTTATGACTTGTATCAACCTGCATTAGGATAGTAACAAGTTAATTATATTTGCAGAACAGCTGTCTCAAAATATGTATTTCTGGTTGCCTCTTTCGTTGTACACATGCAAGAATTGTGAGCAGAAGACCGAGTACCCAGAATTTTCCAGAAGCAAAGGCTGATAGTAGATAGTGGCTCTGACAGAGAGCTTTGGCTGTTGGGCGGTATAGAAATTAAAGGAAGAAAGAGAGAGAGGGAGAGAGAGAGAGAGAGAGAGAGAGAAAGAAGAGATGTGTTGATGTTTTTTCCACAAGAGGGGGATATAAACTTGGTTGGGAGTTATAAATATTTCTAATTTGAGAACAAAGCAAATTGAAGAGCTTGGATAGATAAAGGGTATAAGATGCAAGCTCCTGGAGTCAGTGACTGAAGCATAGGACCTGTGATTAGTTACATGTTAATTGCTCCCATTATCATGCCCGTAATACATAGTGCATTATCTGTTGTGCCATATTTATAACACTTGACATCAGAAAGCGGATATTTTTTATACTGAATAAATGTTTTGCAAAGAAAAGCAATCCTTAACTTGATGTGTCTGTTTATGATGGATTCAGTTTTATGAAATATTAGCTTCAGTGTGCTTCTATTAAGTTCAGAGAACATTTTAAACTAGCTTTTCTAAAAAGGTAATTCTACTACAGTTGAAACTTTAAAGATCCAATTCAGTCTGAATTACAAAAAGCCGCTTTAGAAAAAAAAGTTAGCTTTTTATTTAAATCAAAGGCTTTTATCTACCCTAATAAAGCATACTCTGGGTGTTTCTCTGGTCTGTCATATGTAGGGCTTAAAAGTAGGCACGTACAAACATATTTTTGTATAATTCCTTTGCCTTTTTCTTCATATACCTCAGTAATGATAAAATCATATTCCTCCGTAATAATAAAATCACATAAAATATTTGTAATAAAATCACGTAAGATTCAACTTTCCTACCATTCAGCAACATGTCCACTGAGGAAGCCCTTGCTGTGGAAGATTCTGGAGTGTATTCTACGGTGTAGGCTCAGTTCACGCAGGGCACTGGCTAGGCCTGTTGGGCTTCACAATTGCCCGACATCAATTGAGAGTGTACTCCCAACATTCCCCTGGAATTCCAGATTTCAAGCAGTGGGGTGGGGGTGGGGAGATAGTTGAGATGGCTGTCTTTCTCGGAAGCTTGCCATCCACTGCATATATCATTAAGGAAGCCCCTTGTTCCTGGAACAGTGTGAAAACCACTGAGATAAGCAAAACTCTGCAAAAACAACAACAAATCTATAGGAGCCAATCCTTGTATAGAACTGACAAAATACTTAGATTTCAAGGCACCAGGCCTGGGGTTTTTTGGACCGCTGCAGCCATATTTTTCACCCATGGGTGTGTTAACTTTGTGATAAGACAGTGAAATCTCCTTTGGCCAAAACACATTTGGTAACGCAGATACTTCTTTGATGGGCACCCTTGCTGTATTTCCTTGCCCTAGACTAGTGCATGGAAAATGCTAAAACAAGTTTCCACATGTGGATCTGCCATACTAGGTGCCCAGAAACAAAGGCCATAGACAGCAGTTGAGTAACTAATGCACATGTGATACCATGCTATACCAGTTTGTCATATTCTCTGAAGCTAATGTATTACACCAGGGTGCAAAACCTCAGGCATGGGGAACAACTCTGGTCCTCCGGGGTTCCTCAGAAGGCCATGCCCACTTCCACTGGCCCTACTCCCTTTCCTTTAACCACCAATTACTTGGTGGTTTCCTGGCCTTTGTGCAGTTTTTCCCTCTCCTAGGGATTAATTACTGGCAAAAAAGAGGTTTAAGCTCAAATATGCTGGTATGTTTTGTATTTTGCCCCCAACAACAGAATAAAATAGGTTTAAGGAAATATACATATATAGAAATATGTAACAAATGTTAATATAAAAACTAATATTTCACACAAACAATAGATTAGCAGTCCAACAGTTTATCATACAATCATAGTTACCATAGTTGCTGTACTGACTTACAAATCAAAAGGGCTGTACAAATATACAATGCCTGTCTCAAAATGGGCTAATCTGAGTTTCTGGAAGACGGCTACTTGAATCTGTGTAACATTACAGGCAGGAAAGGAAGGCAGGGAAGAGGGAAGAGTAGACATGAACCATCAGCCTCTGACAATACAGTTAAACTGAAGTGCCTGAATTAGCAGCATTGTGGATCAGTCTATCTGTGATCTTGGGTCTAGGCCCAGCTAGCTCATTTGCACTACTGCCTTTTAAAACTACCGTACTGCTTGTCTCTGTGCTCGGACTTACACGGTAGAATATCCTATCCCTGCTATCTCCATTAGATATGTCAGTAGCAACCATGAACAAAAGCTTGTCAGTATACAAGCTTGTCAGCTTTTCAAGGGTGTCCAACCACCCTGTGGCACCCTCTTGTGGGTGAACCTGGCAACTAGGGGAAGAAGGCTAAGGGTGCAATAATATGCAGGTTGAGACAGAAATAAGTTCTACAACTCCCAGCATGCCCCAGCCAGCCTGGCTGGCTGGGACATGTTGAGAGTTGTAGGACTTTTTCTGTCTAAATATGCATAGTTTTGCACCCTAAATGAATTAACCCCTTGGGAGTTCTGAGTTTTAGAAATAAGCAATACCGTGTTATGAACCCTAGGATTGCCTGCAGCTCAGAAATTACTATATATTTGTGAAGAATGACACTGAGATACTTAAAAGTTAGAAGATATTTCCTTCTGTTCATTGTATAATTTAGTTCATTTCATATTACGAGTAAGGTTATTAGCACTCAAAGTACTTAATTTTTAAAAGTAGCATTAATTTTGTAATCCTGTCTTCTAGTTATGCATCACTTGTAAATGTTAATGAGATTACACTTCTGGCACTATTCAGGTTCACATAAAACTGCTTAAGCATATTCAGCCAATCTTGGCATATTGTGGATTTTTCACAAGAATAAGATCCCTATCCCCAAAATCCCATGTGCATTGCAGGGTTGTAAAGAGAAGCAGAGGGGGACACTTTGGGGGCAGTGGTTAAGGCCATACATAGCCAACATGTATATGTGGAGAGGTAAGCAGATTAAAAACAGCTGTTGGATACTAACTTGCATGTCTTTCCATTTGTATAACCTGAAGGCTGAGAGGTTGGCCATTGTGTGAACAGAATGCTGGACTAGATGGACCCTTGGTCTGATCCAGCATGGCTGTTCTTATGTTCATAACATGTAAATGTTTGGTCACTAAATCCCATGCTTAAAATGTGTGGCTTCCAAAATAACCACCCTTACAAGTGCTTTTGTTCCTCTTTATTTTGAAGGTGCCACAGGAACTTCAGCTGAGGAAGGTGTCTCAACTGTGAAACTAGCTAACCTTGCCTGCCATTTGGGCTTCTTCCTTGTGTCTTTTATGATGCAGCAAAAGTAGTGCTCAAACTCTGCTGTTTTTTCTCCAAAAGTCTTTATTTATAGTTTTATTTTTTTGTGAACTACCTCCACTTTTTCTTAAACTTTCCTTCTGTTGTGGCCTGTTGTCTATATATGTGCTGTAAGGCTGCAATCGTAAACCCACTTATTTGGGTGTAAACCCTATTGAGCTCAATGGGACTTACCTGGAGTAAACATGTATAGGATTGCATTGGAATGGCACGTGATGGCAGCACTAACTCCCTACCCCAACAAAAAATTGGGTTAAATTGTGGAACACTTAACAGTGAGAAAAAACACTACTGCTTAAAATGTTCTAACCTATCCCCAAAGCTCCCAGTCTAAGAACAATGGCAAAATCTTAAACATCGTCTCCCTTTTCAATCTGTGTGTGTGTGCGCGTGCGTGCACATGTTAAGAATGGGACAGTTCCCAGCTTGTTGCCCTCTCTTCCTGAGGCACCTCATGTTCCTTGGAAGCTTATCAAGAGCTTCCTACATGAGAAGATCAGTAAAGGTGGACAAGCTTCCTTGAAAGACAGTCTGCCCACCACTGCTAATCTTCTCCTGCTATGTACATACACAAGCATCTTCTCTGTGCATTCTATTATTATTCTTGTTTGATTTCTTAGACACCTTTCTAAAAATAAAAATAAAACCCTCAAGGTGACTAACAACAAAATTAAAACAAAATTTAAAACAGCTAAAACAATTATCCACTAAAATACAACCACTCCATAAAGCAACTAAAACTCAGTGACAACCATAAACAATTCAACTGATGCATTAAACAGCTCATCATATGCCATCAAACGCCTGAGAACAGAGAAAAATCTTCACTTGGCCCCAAAAAGATGACAATGTTGGTGCCAAGCAGGCCCCACTGAGGAGACCATTCCAGAATTGGACCCATGACACTATCCTCCAAACCTCCCTCAGAGGAAGCACTTGGACGAGGGCCTCAGATGTTGATTGTAGGGTACAGGTAAGGAAGACGTTCTCAGACTGTGGTTTATGAACGACATTCAGGAGGTCTGTGAAAAAGTTGTGGAACAATCAAAAATATCTGTCCTTCGCCCTGAGCTTGATTTTTTTTTTTTTTCCTGACAATGAAGATTGATCAGGGCCAGATCAATCTTGATCAGGGCCAGATTATCCAACAAGCTAACAAGGACTTGGCTTAAGGCCTGTGATTTTCATAATACAGTGCTGGGTTTGATGATGATGATGGCGCTAAAGAAGAAAAACGTTACTAAAATGTGAATTATGTATGTGCTCCGATTGGTACAACCATACTCTCATGTAATGATGAGGATTAAGAGGCCCAACCATGCTCTGTATAAATGGAGCGGGGATGTTGAACAGGGCAGTATCTTCTGCAACAGGCGGAGAGGTTCCATAGTATGCATAAGAGTTCCTCAACAGCCAAGTCGATGTGGAGAAGGCTCCCTGTAGGTAGAATCTTTGGGAAACGTTGCCATCCCTTTTCTCTGCGTCTCTTACAGCCCTCAAATTTGCTTTCTGTCACAATACATATCCTACATCTACCTTAAGGTCTCTTTTGTATAACAACATTTTCTAAAATAAATCAGCTAGCCACAAATGGTAAGAAAGAACCATGAGGAAATATGACAAAATCAGACTGTAGTTTTTCTCAATACGTATTGGTTTTCTGAATACCTAAGGAAAAAGCTGTTTTCTTCATTTTCTTCTCATTATGGGCCCCCCGTTCCATACCATAAATCAAATGGTTATAACCCTCCTCTCCCCCTGAACTCCCCCCATTTATTCATGTTCCCTTGCTCTTGTTCATTCAAAGTAGCCATCCCCTGGTCACAGATAATTTGGTATATATATCAGTAATTTGATAATTTGGGCTAGATATTTGAAGGCCTCCTGTACATAGCCACATAAAACTGGTGGTGATCAATTGGACTGGTTTTAGTGATCCACTGCGTGTGCTCACAGGTTGTAGTTACCGTTGGTGTACCAGCGGTAAGTAATGTGTGCTGCCCAAGGGTTCGTGTAGCTCATCTACCATCAACTCTAGAAAGAAATTAATGGGCCCTACAGTCTAACGCCTCTGTTTAGTCTACAAAGGCTTAATTCACACTAGCTTCAGATGTGGTAAAACTGTTCCTAAACTATACTACAGATTGTAGGTGGTGAACCATAAAGCTTAATTATCTTCCCTTTTTAAAAGAAAACTATAGGAAAATCTGATCTCAGGGAGAAGAATTCATATGCCTTTCCCTCGATATGGGCAGGGATTTTTTGGGAGATGTATTCAGACTGCAAGGGGACCAGTGGAATCTCATGGCTGAAGTGGTCCAGTCCTGAAGAGTTCCTCTGTTGTTTGTGTGAATTAGGCCTGAGACCTTTTGTGAGTTTTCCTATTGCAATAACAACTTAATACATCTGTTCAAATGATCTTGTACTCCAAATGTGCTCACAATCTTTTGATGAGAAAACAAATTTAGTCTTAATCCAGATTGAAAGTAGCCAAACCTGTGACTTTCATTGAGGCAATGTGACGGTCTAGTGCATGTAAAGCTTAATATTAAACCTATGGTAAAACATCTCACCAGCAGCAGCAAAGAGCTAAACAATGGGTTGGATGTAGGCTTAGTCATGCTTAGAGTAGACCCATTAAAACCAATGAGATTTGATGTAACCAACACCCCATTGATTTCGATGGGTTGACTCGAAGCATGACTAAGCCTGCTTCCAACCCAATATATTGCAAGACATCTTCGTGATGGCAAAAGAAAACAGATCATAGGTTTGTCTGAGCTGATCCTATGCTTTTAACATGAATTAATGTGAATTAATTATGTATACCTGACCCTTGTCATAGATATGATATGTGGCTAGGAATCAGTGCAATCCTTGGGTTACCAAAACTATCTCTCTTTGAAAAAAAGTATTGTGTTTATTCATTTGACTTCCATAAAATATGCGAGGTAAGAATCGTGATAATTTTGTGCCTCTTCCCCAGAAATTGTGTGTATTATTTGAGTGTGTTATGTTCTTCATGGCTCTTGCTTAGATTCTCTGCTCTTAGGGTGCAATGCTGTGCATGTTTAGACAGAAATAAGTCCTACAGCTCCCAGCATGCTGGCTGGGGGATGCCGGGATTTGTAGGACTTATTTCTGTCTAAACATGCACAGCATTGCAGTTTTAGTGTACTTAATGAATTAGTCTCCCACCTTTCTTCTGCAATTAAAAATCAAGGCAGATTATAACACCGCCAAACCGTGTTGGACAAAATATCGATCCAATAACACAATATTATAAAACAATATCTAATTAGGAATCCAGTTGAATGCCTGCTAGAACAGTTACAGAATAGTTGACATAGCGTTGGTAGATGCATAATCTTAAAATGCATGCAGCAATCAAAGATGAGTTTTGATCTGTGATCATTTTTGAACCTTTCAGGGAAGAGACTTCAAACCTATTTCAAGTTAACTTCAACACGCCAGTTCCAAGTTTTAGGGGAAACCTTGGAAAAGAAGTCCTGATTTAGCTCCCTGAATGGGCTCATCTTCCCTACTGTCAGCACTGCCTTTTCACAGGCCCCTCCCTTTCAGCCCAATTCACACACACACACACGCAGAGCAAGAGAGAGCAAGGTGAGAAGAGGTTACTGCTCCTTCACCTTGCTCCTGTCCCTACTCACTTGCTTAGATGGGACAGGCAGTGACACAGGCAGGAGCAGGAGCAGGGCCAGGGGGCTCTAGGCATTGGCAGTGGGCTCTCTGTTGGGCTGCGGGTGCTGGCAGGCCCCTAATGAGGCTGATACAGTGGAGGCTGGTGGCTCCGATGTCAGTGGGGCTGTGAATCCCCATTCATTCATTATATTTCTATACTGCCCCATAGCCGAAGCTCTCTGGGTGGTTCACAAAAATTAAAGACCGTTAAAATACATTATATATTAAACCTTTCACATAACATAGAATAAATAACACACAACAACAGCAACATATATCTAAAACAAAACAATCAGCCAGAGACAATCACAAGACTCATTATACACTGCCAAATCCCTGAGAGAAGAGGCATTCTGGGTTTTAGCCAGTTCTGGGTTTCAGGTTCAGTCTGTTCTGGGCTTCAGACAGAACTCTAAAGGAGCTATCCAAGGTGCTGGACCCACCCCCCACAATAGGTTAAGCATCATGGATAGCTCCTTTAGAGTTCTGACTGAACCCCAGAATGGATTACAGCCCCACTGACTTTGGAGCCACCAGCCTCCACTGAGCTGACCTCTGATGCTATTCACACATCCCATTAAAAGAGCTCCTGTGAGGCCTGCAGATAGTACAGCTGGGATCAGGCCAGTCACAAGGTCAGACTGGTGGAGCTACCCAGACCGTCCTCTGGCTAAGTTTCCAATATGGTTTGCATAGGGGAAATAGCCAACGCTGCTCTAGACCTGTGAAGAGTCCATTCTTGTGGCAGAAATGTTGGTGCACCCATAGATTTGTATACAGGAATCACAATCTTGGCAGTTGCATTTTTTATCCATTTCCCATCTATCTCTGGCATGGAAGTCACCTTTTTTCACAACTGTCACATCTTGGATCTCCAAGTTCTCATGCTGAGGTCTTTGCCAGTCCTACTACTTGAGATCCTTTGACTGAAAATGCTGTGGATTAAATGTGGAAAATCTGGCAAAGCAAAACATGTGCTGTAATATTGAGCATTGGTCCCACAGTGGCATTGGTAGTTGGAGGTAGTCCAGTGCTATGCATGGTCATTGGGCTCTGCTACTAAAGAGCAGAGGTGAAGTTAATCTAAAGTGGTTCAGTTAAACATTTCAATCAATGTGCAAATCCATTTAATGGCTAAATTGTTAAAGCTGAACACTCAGAACTCCATTGCCCTTCCCCAAACATTGAGCAAACATTAACATTTATAGCGCCCATTGTACCTTTAGGATTAGGACTGGGATACTTGAAGCAATCCAGCAGCAGCGCTTGCAAAAGACGATGGCTTTAATGGGTAAACAACACAAGATCAGCTTCTCCCAAAATGCATGGTGTGCACATTCTGTCTTAATTTCAAAGTAGCCAACAGAACTGGGGAATGCTGGCAACAGAACTGCTGTCTGGGGAATGCTGGGAATTGTAGGGCTTTTTTCTGTCTAAACATGCATAGGATTGCACCTTAAATATCTTGGATTGCTGTTGCGTGGTGTCTCTGCTGCTGTTTTTGTGACTTATGTTATAAAGTGGAGGGATATTTTTAACTGTTAAATTATTTACTTGCTGTGAGCTAACCTAGAACTCTTCGAAGATAAGGTGGGCTATAAATGTTTGGTTTTTTTAAATCATAAAAATAATTCCCTAGTTGTTGTTTTTAAGTATTTTGGTATCACTTACATTGACTGATGTAAATCTTTATTTGGGCCAGAAGATGGCAGCATCTGTTTCTGTTCCATTCATACGTTTTCATAGGGATGTCAGAGAATTCCGTGACGGATCTCGGTGAGGCCGAATGCCAGTGCATTCAGCCCCCCAAAATCCATCACAGAATGGCCTGCCACCCCCCCGCCCCCCGCTGATCCCCCCTGGGACGAGGCTTACCTGGGGCGGATGTTCTGGACGGCGGCTGCTCCAGCGGTGGCTTCGGCGGCGGCAGCGGTGGCAGCTGGTCTTCTGACCGGCTGCTGCCGCCGCCATTTACAGTCTGTGTTTTTTTCTTTTTTTCCCCCCCATAGACATGATAGGCTATGTAAGTCTTTACGTAGCCTATCACGTCTGGGTTTTTAAAAAAAACACGTACGCAAATGGCGACAGCTACGGCCGCCGACATTTGCATTCCTTATTTTTTGCCGTCTTAGTCTACGTCAATATTTACGTAGACTAAGACGAAGAAAAGAAAGGGGGACGCAAATAGCGCCCACTACTTCTTTTTTACCCAGAGCCCTCCGCGGCCGGAAATCCGGCTGCAGACGGCCCTGGCCTGGGCCTGGCTGGCTGCTCCGCAGAGCCGCCATGGAGCACAGCCGGCCGTTGAGGATTCCGGGGGCGGGGAGGACCGGATCACCTCCCCCCCATCGAGGATTCCGGGGGGAGGGACGGAACACCTCCCCCCCACACCATGAACAGAATCCGCAAAAAGGTAAGTCACTTTCGTATATCCCTAAAATTTTGTAGGGATGTACGAAAGTCACTTACCTTTTCACCGGGGTGATTCACGGTGGGGGGGAGGTGCTCCGCACCTCCCCCCGAAATCCTAACCTGGCCGGCTCCGCTCTGCGGACATTCCACGGAGCTGCCAGCCGGGGCCGCCTGCAGCCGGACATCTGGCCGCTGGGCAGCCTGCAGGCAAAAAAAAAAAAGTGTACGCAAATGGCAGTGGCTATGGCGGCCACCATTTGCGTTCCCTTTTTTTCGCTGTTTTAGCCTATGTAAATATTTACATAAGCTATTACGGTGAAAAAAAGGGGAACGCAGATAGCGTAGTGGGCGCCATTTCCGTTCCATTTCCCCCCGCTGTTTTAGCCTACATATTTACGTAAGCTATTACAGTGGAAAAAAAAGAACGCAAATAGCGCCCAGTACGCTATTTGCATTCCCCTTTTTTTTCACCATAATAGCTTACGTAAATATTTACATAGGCTAAAACAGCGAAAAAAATGGAACGCAAATGGCGGCCGCCATAGCCGCCACCATTTGCGTACGCTGTTTTTTTTTTTTTAGCTTGCCATGATAGGCTATGTAAATACGTAGCCTATCACGGCCTCCGCAGGGACACAAATGGCGTCCCTGAGTTAGCCGTGATTGGCTATGTAATTATTTACGTAGCCTATCACAGCTATGATGAGGAAGCGAATAGCAGCTGCAGCACGGTCGCCATTTGCAAGTCAGCGCGGACAGCACCAGGTAAGTGCTCCGTTTCACACGCCTTTCGTGGGGTGGGGGGGCAGGGGCTTCATTCCGCCACGGATTTTGGTGGGCCGAATGCGCTGGCATTCGGCCTCACCAAGATCCGTGGCAGAATTCTCTGACATCCCTAACATTTTGTAGGGATGTCAGAGAATTCCACCACGGAGCTTGGTGAAGCCGAATGCCAGAGCATTCGGCCCCCCGAAATCCATGGCGGAATGAAGCCCCCTCGCCCCCACACCCCGCGAAATGGGCCCGGAACGGAGCACATACCTGCTGCCGTCCGCGCTGACTTGCGAATGGCGGCTGTGTCTGCGGCCGCCATTAGCTTCTTCCATATAGCTGTGATAGGCTACGTAAATAATTACGTAGCCTATCATGGCTAATGCAGGGACACCATTTGTGTCCCTGCGGAAGCCGTGATAGGCTACGTAAGTATTTATGTAGCCTATTACAGCAAAACTAAGGGAACGCAAATGGCAGCGGCTACGGCGGCCGTCATTTGCGTTCCCTTTTTTTTTGCCGTTTTAGCCTACATAAATATTTACGTAGACTAAAACGGCAAAAAAAAAAAAAAAAGGGAACGCAAATGGCGGCCGCTGTAGCCGCCGCCATTTGCGTTCGCTGTTTGTTTGGTTTTTTTGCCGTGGTAGGCTAGGTAAATATTTATGTAGCCTATCACGGCAAAATACAGGGACGCAAATGGCGACGGCGACGGCAGCTGCCATTTGCGTCCCCGCAGGCTGCCCAGCGGCCGGATGTCTGGCTGTGGGCAGCCCTGGCCAGCGGCTCCACAGAATCTACGTGGAGCAGAGTCGGACGGAAAGAATTTTGGGGGGAGGGACGGAGCGCCTCCCCCCCACTGCGAATGTCACCCTTCGAAAAGGTAAGTGACTTTCGTACATCCCTAACATTTTGAAACCTTAGATATGGAGTTTCTGGGGGGGTTGGTATATACTAACACATGCTACTGAAAGCAAAAATGAAACTCTAGTAAGAGAGAGAGAGAGAGAGTATGTTTATGTGCCTCTTTGACTTTATCAAAGCTTTAGGAAACAAGGAGCCACCTCCAGAGTCAGATCCCTTATTTTTATTTTCCTGATAATTATAGTAATGTCAAATGCTTTCTCATTGTGCTCCAGGATTAGCTCAGATTCCTCCAGTACCTATTCCGAGGATAACATTTTTTCTCTCAACTAACATGACATGTTGACTTCTCCAAAGAGCAATATCTGTTGACGAGTCGCACCTGCAAGAAAATGTTGCAGTATGCGGTGCTCCTGTACATGGTGTCAGCCAGCAGTGCTGGCAGTAGCTTTTTGAGGGCCCTTAGGCAAGACACCCTCAAAAGGCCCCCTCCCTCACCAAGTCTACCTCCTCACTACCATTGTCACCAGCTGCTTTTGCTCCTTAAAGAAGGTCTGGGGTTCAGTCCCCACCATCTCCAGGCAGGGCTGGAAAAATTCCTGCCTGAAACCCTGGGGAGCTGCTGCCAGTCAGTGTCAACATAAGAACATAAGAAAAGCTGTGCTGGATCAGACCAAGTATCCATCTAGTCCAGCATTCTGTTCACACAGTGGCCAACCAGCTGCCCACGGGAAACCCTCAAGCAAGACATGAGTGCAACAGCACTCTCCTGCCCATGTTCCCCAGTAACTGGTGCACATAGGCATACTGCCTCTGATACTGGATGTAGCACACAGCCATCCGGACTAGTAGCCATTGATAACCTCCTCCTCCATGAATTTGTCCAATCCCCGTTTAAAGCCATCCAAACTGGCCATCGCTACCTCTTGTGGAAGTGAATCCCATAGTTTAACTATGCGCTGTGTGAAGAAATCCTTCCTTTTGCCTTCCCTGAATCTCCCACCGATCAGCTTCATGGAAGGACCCTGGGTTCTAGTATTATGAGAGAGGGAGAAAAATATCTTCCCTATCCACTTTCTCCACACCAGGCATAATTTTGTACACCTTTGTACACCAACAATACTGGGTGAGATGGACTGATGCTCTGACTCGATATCCTTTGTCCTTTGCTTCCTTTGTTCGTACCAGGGTCAGCCCTACAATGAGGCAGAGTGAGGCAGTTGCCTCAGGCAGCAGAGTATGGGTATCGTAAAAGGGCCGCAAATTCTTAGTTATGTAATTAGTTATTACTGTATTTCTACTGCCAGGGATGGAGAGTCATGCTTATGGGCTTTTGTGCCTCATATACCAAAATAACTTGGCTGGCTTTGGACACTATGTACTTGACTTGGGGGCGGGGGGTAACTATTTGCTGCTCTGCATCAGGCAGCAAAATATCTTGGGCCAGCCCTGGTTCCTATGTTACTCATCCTGCTTCTCATCATTGCTACGATGTGCTTGCAGTGGCATCTACTGCTCCCCCTTCCCACCACCACCATAGTCTGGGCCAGAGCAAGAAGCAGGGGAACAAGCAGGTTGCAAAGATGAGGACGAGCTTTGGGGGTTCATCACCAGGCCCCTGCTCATATGTGCCCAACCATGCCTTGATGCTGAATGAGCCATGTCCTTGTCCAGGATACTCCATTCCATCTCCCCTTTTCAACAGTCAGACAGCATTCCGTGCCCACCAAACATACTCAGTCCTAACTGGTTTGTTTGGGGAGCATTTCCTCATTAGCTTTTCCCCCTAAAGATGTTTTTTGCTTTTGTACTTCTGCAAACACCGGGATTCCCCCAAGTTTGCTGCAACCTCCCTCTTGTGGGTGTATGGTGCCATTTTGGCTACATAAAGACTGGCACTTGGATAACAAGTTCACCATTAGTATACAGGATTTTAATTTAAACTGTGTCCTAATGTTCACAATTTGGTAGAAATTACAAAAGGGTAGCCCTCTTACTACCAAGAATCTTTTGGCAGCTTAAAGAGTGGCAAATTTAGCATGGTGTCGACTTTCAAGGACAAGAGCCTATTTCCTCAGGCGCATGAAGTGGACGGTGATGGATATATGCATACAGGATGGGGGTGGGGGGGAGGGGGATTCATAGAAATATAGAATAGTAGGGTTGGAAGGGGCCGACAAGGCCATCGAGTCCAACCCCCTGCTCAATGCAGGAATCCAAGTCAGAGCATCCCTGACAGATGGCTGTCCAGCCTCGTCTTGAATACCTTCAGTGTGGGAGAGCCCACCACCTCCCTAGGTCATTGGTTCCATTGTATTGCTCTAACAGTCAGGAAGTTTTTCCTGATGTTCAGCCAGAATCTGGCTTCCTGTCACTTGAGCCCATTATTTCTGTGTCCTGCATTCTGGGATGATTGAGAAGAGATCCTGGCCTTCCTCCCTGACAACTTGGAAGTACTTGAAGAGCGCTATCCTATCTCCCATCAGTCTTCTCTTCTCAAGGCTAAACATGCCCAGGTCTTTCAGTCTCTCTTCATAGGGCTTTGTTTCCAGTCCCCTGATCATCTTTGTTGCCCTCCTCTGAACCCTCTCCAGCTTGTCTGCATCCTTCTTAAGGTGCGGTGCCCAGAACTGGACACAGTACTCCAGATGAGGCCTAACCAGTGCTGAGTAGAGGAGAACTAGCACTTCCCGGGATTTGGAAGCTATGCTTCTATTAATGCAGCCCCAAATAGCATTTGCCTTTTTTGCCGCCACATCACATTGTTCTGCAGAGTGAGATGAAAAGATTAAAAAGCACATACTGGAAGCAGAGAAACTATACCCAAGACAATGAAAGTGACTGAGATACCGTTATTAGGAGTTGACAAGCCCATGGCTGTCGACAAGTCTTGGCCAGCTTTCCCCAACTGGATGCCCACCAAATGTTTTGGACTGTAACTCCCATCAGCCCTAGCCAGCATGGCCAAGCAATGATGGGAATCGCAATCCAAGACACCTGGAGGGCATTAGGTTAGGGATGGCTGGTCTAGTCCACCCAGTCCTAGCAGGCCGCTGCTCAGTTTGCATGACACCACCTAGGAGATCACTGTGATGTTGTTATTGTGCCATCAGTGCACACTGTGCTTTACACAGTACAAAAGGACAGGCCCTTGCCCCGAGAAGCTTGCAGTCTAAAACATGACATAGGGAAAATAGCAGAGGGAGGGGAGGAAGGGCTAAACAAGGGAGCAATGTGAGATCATTTCAGTTGCACAGTTGTAGGCTGAGTTACAGCAGCATTTCAAAAGTGGGTGAGCAACCAAGGTAGACCCCAAAAAGAGAGAAATGTCTCAGGATGCCGGAACAAATATTTTATTTATGAAAAGCCTAATGAGATTCAGCCTCTTTTTATTTTCAGGCCTTCTTCAGGGGTTATAAAAATGTCTGCAGAAATTCTTATAACAAAATATTTCCTGCTGTTGCCAGTGAGAAGCATTGGGCTTTTCATAGAAAACATCTTTGTTCTAGCATCCCCAGACATTTCTCTCCTTTTTAGATATGATAGGGCAGACTTCCTCAACCTAGTGCCCTCCAGATGTTTTGGGCTTCATCTCCCATCAACCAGCAAGGCCAATAGTCAAGAATAGTCTGAAGCATCTGGAGGACACCCGGTTGGGGGAGGCTGCTGAAAGACATGGGGATGGGGAGGGACACGGTGTAGTCATGCCAAAGGTTTCCTGGAAGTGGTGGCTTTTGAGGAGGGAACTGAAAGATGTGCAATGTGGGATGCTTGCTTTTGAGTTATGCAGAACTTTTCCCCAAGTTAGGTGCTCTCAAAAAAGGGGCAAAGCAAAGGAGACATTTCTGGGTGAGATCTGGGTGTTAATCCCAGTTAGCAGTTGTGGGCGCAGTGGGGGAGGAGGGCATTTGAAAGCCAAGAAGGCAGCCATACCTACTCATGCTTTATTTGTACCCCATACAGAATGAAAACGAGAGGGAAATCTGTTTTAATCCTGAGTTTCTTTTTCCTTCTGCTGGACTTGTTCTGCAAATACAGCCATGACTCTGGCTTACCATTCGTAGGGGGTTTGAGTGCACAGGCCAGCTGTTCATTTCGAAGTGCCAACAAAGGCAGTCAGAATCAGCAAAGCACTGCCCTGCCCAGAGCTCTAATGCTGCCTTGGCCTGGTTCGCTGGGTCTTGTCTCTAGTGAAGTTTGATGCTGGGGCGGGGTGTGGGGGCAGCCCTTCTGAAACACTTCCTTGAATACACAAAACCAGGGGTTTGGTTTCACATGATGAGATCCAGCTGACTCGAAAGACAAAAAGGCCTATATTACCATCCATGCAGCTCCCTGAATAATTAAAGTGTCTCTTCAAGCTGAATGCATTCACTGAGTAATTAATCAGTCAGTAGGAGAAAATTTGCTCCCTTTAGGAAGCCAACAATGCTGGCTGTTGCATCTTTTGTCTGACTTAAACAAATGAGGTTGCAGACATGATGGTGCAGATCAGAAATTTTGGAACATGTACAGGTCTGGGATAGCAAGCGCTCCTGATGGACGTGGGGTATGTTTGTCTTTGTGACTCTTTGTATACATACAATCCACTTCACATGCATTATTTGCTTAGGTGCATGCCTAGGATGTTTAAAGGGTATCTCTAAAAATTGAGAGGTTCCTGCAAGACACACATTTGAAGACACATATATGGTATGAATTCTTACATAAGAATATAGGAAGAGACCTGTTGGATCAGACCAAGGGTCTATGTAGTCCAGCATTCTGTTCACACAGTGGCCAAACAGCTGCCCACAGGAAACCCCCAAGAAGGCCATGAGTGCAACAGCATCCTCCCATCCATGTTCCCCAGCAACTGGTGCACATAGGCATGCTGCCTCTGATTCTGGAGGTAGCATAGAGGTATCAGGACTAGAGATGGAAAATTTCCAGAAATGTTGAGGCCATGGGGAAAAAACAGTTTTCTTCTGAGGGTGGGGTGGATCGGAAACATTGGAATACTTATTGTTTAGTGCTCTTTACCGATCTAAAGTCACCTTGTTGCTTGAAGACAGCCTTCCCCAACCTGGTGCCCTCCAGATATTTTGGACTTCAGCTCCCACCAGCCTCAGGCAGCATGGCCAATGGTCAGGAATGCTGGGCACTGTAGTCCAAAACATCTGGAGGGCACCAGGTTGGGGAGGGCTGCTTTAGGAACATAAAGCAGTCTTTCTGTTCCTAAAGTTGTTTTATGTGTGACTTAGTTTGCTCATAAAATTATTATATTTAAAAACTTTTAAAAGTAAATTCAATTAGTAAATTTGTAATTATTGTCTGAATAGATTAAAACTACATTAAATGACTACATAGGACTCTGTAGAACAAAACCCAAGCTATCAAGAATGCACATTTACTGTCAAGAATGCACAATGGTGACTCTACTCACATGTTGGGAAACTGAGCATAAATGTCTGTCAGTGAAATATACTTTAGATCAATAATTCTAATAAGGAATGAAAGAAATAACTATGCTGGAAATCTTACAGAGAGGATTAAAAACACATTTTCCCCATGGCTTCATTATTTCCAGACCTTTTACATCGCTAGTCTTTCTATAAAAATGTTCTTATTATATAGTTGTCAGAAATCATTTCGGCAGAGTAAAGGCTGAGTAACAATATATAAATACTTTGTTTTAAATTCCAAAAGAAAATATTTCATAATCCAAAGCTGTTCAATTTTCCAAAAAATTTTCAGAAAAAAAGAAAAATGATCCTAAGAAAAAAACAGGAAAAAAAAACAGGGTTTCCCAAATTTTCCCTTTTTTCCCCCAGGCCTTCACAGCTCTATACAGGACTAGTAGCCATTGATAGCCTTCTCCAGGAATTTGTCTAACCCCCTTTAAAAGCCATCCAAATTGGTGGCCATCACTACGCCTTATGGTATACTCGGCAAGAGCCGTGGTTGTTCTTGCACTCCTTCCTGAGCATACACTGATTGGTGCACCTGAGTTTGCCTCTGTGTAATGTGTAAAATGGTGTTTTGCCATATTTAGGCTGACCAGTTGCATAATTCATGACTAAGCATTCATTTTAATGTGAAAGACCAATTGACTTCCAGGTATTTCAGCAAAGGCTAGACAGCCATCTAGCAGAGATGCTGTGGTTGCATCCTACATTGAGCAGAAGGGTTGGATGAGATGACCTCCAAGATCCTTGTCAGATCTATGATTCTACTTGCCCATGGAGGAGACCGCTCATTGCCCCTTTCCAGGAGTCACTGTGTCAGGGTGGAAACTGAGCCCATAGAACCCCAGAGCAGTTCTGATTCTGAGGAGGAACAGCAATCCGTGGGAGAGGAGCCAGCTCATCCCTCACAGGCACAGCAGCTGGCAGAGATTCCTCCTGCCAGCATTCCTGAGAAAGATAGTGACCCTGACAGTGAGAGAGTGTGGGAGGGGGGCTTGCTAGACGCTCGACGCAGACGCAGGGAGTGACGAGCAACGGAGGGCGCGGAAAGGAGGCGTAGCGCCCGTTTGGCGCGCAAGAAATGGTTGCGTCCCGTGGACCCAAGGGAAAGAGGGAGGAACTCTCCCTAGCCCATAAGTTCAGGGTCTGCAAGTGATTCTCCTTCAAACGGGGACCAACTGCGTATCCCGAAGCATAGGCTACTCTGCTGTTCATTGCTTAGTCGCTGGTGATCAGCATCTGAAAGAGTCATTAAGTTGTAAAAGGATTAAAGCCTTGAAAAGAATCCTTTTGTCTGTGTCCTGAGTTGGCTATTGGAGTAGACTGAAAGAGGCCGCTAGGGTGCTCCTGACACACTGCTCTAGCATGGCTTCGTTCCCAGCAGTCTTCACGAGAATTATAGGATCATAGAATAGTAGGGTTGGAAGGGGCCTATAAGACCGTCAAGTCCAACCTGCAGGAATCTAAGTCAAAGCATCCCTGACAGATGGCTGTCCAGCCGTGTCTTGAATGCCTCCAGTGTGGGAGAGCCCACCACCTCCCTAGGTCATTGGTTCCATTGTCGTGTTGCTCCGTCTCCTGCGTTCTTGGGTGATCGAGAAGAGATCCTGTCCTTCCTCTCTGTGACAACCTTTCACAGAGACCTGGAGCAGAATTAACAGGGCTGCACTCCCCCTGTCCCCCTCTCGATAAAGGCCATCCATCAGGACAACCAAGGCTCACTCTGTCCCATAAGCAGGTCAAAACCCAGACTGGAATGGGTCTAGATCATCAGTATCCTGCAATGGCTGTTGATCCATCAAGCCCAGTATTGTTGACCCTGACTGGCAGCCCCTTTCCTAGCCCCATGTCCTGGAGATGCCAGGGATCAAACCTGGGACTTTCTGCATGCCCCTCAGGGGCTCTGCCACTGAGCTCTGGCCCCTGCCAGGTTTGCTCAGGGGACTCAATCCTCCATGGACAGCACAGAGAGCTTTCGCAGTAGGCAACTCTGACAAAGGGAAAGCGAGAGATTCTTTCAGGCCCAGGGAGGGAGGCGAGGGGGAGAGGTGCCCAGGCTGCCCCCTGCCCTCTTCCCATGGATTTCTCCCCCTACCAATGCTACCCCACTTCAAAGGGCAAGCTGTAAGGAGGCCCACATTTTGCAGCAATGTGGAAAGAAGCCCCCTGCCGTGGGTTTTGGGGAGCAACTCCAAGTGGGTGAGCTGATCTCCCTATGGGCTAAATTTGTGGAGGAGGTCCTTCTTTCTCCTTTTCAGTTCTACCGGGGAATTCTGCTGTAGGGCTGGCCCAAGACATTTTGCTGCCTGAGGTGAAGGACAAGATGCCCTTCCCTTTCTACCTATAGAAGCTGACTGGACTGGCTACTGAATCTTAGTTCGACATTTGTAATGGGACAGCATCCTCCAGCACACCCGAGGGCAGCAGGCTAGCTTAGTGGATGCAAGGCAGGCTGTTTAGAACCTACAGCTCTGTCCTCCAACAGAGGGTAACAGCCAGAGGACTGCCCCCCCTCCACACCACCCAGCATCTGCTACCTAATGGTAGGGCCAGCCCTGTTCTGCTGCATTTGTGCATTGGATGTGATCAGATCATCCAATCACTCATGATGCAGAGATGCATTACCTTCTAAAGAGGCTGTCCGTTGTGTCTATGCATGATTGACGGCTCTGGGCTTGCCTCCTCAAATCAGCCTCTGCTGTATAATCCTGCGATTATCTCTACACTGATGGAGATTGGATCATCTAACTAATCATTCCTTGTCCAAATATGCAGCAGTTATCCACCCTCAAAGGAGCCTGTCAGTTATGTCTCTGCATGATCTATTGCTCTGGGTGTTGCCCCTTCCAATCAGATACCAGATTGATGACTCATGAAGAAATAGGGGGAGATATGATGGAGGTGTACAAAATTATGTGTGGTGTGGAGAATGTGGATAGGGAGACATTTTTCTCCCTCTCTCATAATACTAGAACCCAGGTCATCCCATGAAGCTGATTGGTGGGAGATTCAGGACAGATAAAAGGAAGTACTTCTACATACAGCACATAGTTCAACTATGGAATTCACTTCCACAAGATGTAGTGATGGCCACCAATTTGGTTGGCTTTAAAGGGGGATTGGACAACTTCCTGGAGGATAAAGTTATCAATGGCTACTAGTCCTGATGGCTATGTGCTACCTCAAGTATCAAAGGCAGTATGCCTATGTACACCAGTTGCTGGGGAACATGGGCGAGGGGGTGCTGTTGAACTTGTGTCCTGCTTGTGGGTTTCGCATGGGCAGCTGGTTGGCCGCTGTGTGAACAGAATGCTGGACTAGATGGATACTTGGTCTGATCCAGCATGGCTCATCTTATGTTCTTAAATACTGCAAGTGTGTATCCTCTGAGCATGGGCAATTCTGATTTTTACATAATCAAACATCTCAGCTGTGAGAGTGAACAGTACCCTGGATTTTAATTTGGAAAATAACTATCTCAGTTAATCAGAACTTTGTGACGCTGCCATTAATGTACAGTCACATTCAAAAGTCCAATATAATACATAAAGTATTACTAACAGTAGCGTAGTGGTGAATTTTTAAGCGCAGGAGTTAATCATAACAGTCCCCATACCAATTCCTCTAAGGAGAATCCAGGATGGATGGATGGATGGATGGACAAACAGGCAAACAATCCTGTTTTTCCATTATTTATTCTCAAAGGAGCTAACACTCTGGTTTTAAAAAGGTATTTATTTAAAATTATTTTTAGGCTGCCTTTTAGGGCAGAGCGCTTCAAGTTCTAACAACTCCATCATAAAACACAGACATCCAAAACCTATAAAACACAGACATTCAAAACAGACATCCAATTTTGATAAAATCTCAAAATTACGTTTACGGGAGATGATTGCGATCCTGTGCATAGTTACCTGGGAGTAAGCTAAACTGAACTCAGTGGTGCTTACTTCTAACTGCATAGGTTCAGCTTGTAAAAGAAACCAAGTTTGAACAAAAAACCAAAAACCTGCAGTCAGCTGAAATGCTGTTTTTAGCTTTTAATTGGATAGGCAAATAATCTTGCCAAGAAGTGTTACCATTCAAACTGTTAGTGTGAACTAGGGACCCCATCCAAAAAAAGGAAGAACAAGGAAAAAAGTCTCCACTCTCTGCTTGATTATTTTCCTCCTTCCCTGACTTCTTCTATGCTAATCTGTCACAAACAAAAACATGAAAGCCTCGTTATCACGCCATTGACTTGCCAAAACACAGAAAACTCTGGCGCTCCAGGGATGATGCACCCACTTTGAAAGAAGGCCTGGAGCTGCACTCCCTGTGTTAGGACTCCACTGCACCGCCTCAGATATATTATTCATCACATTTGCATCCCATCCTTCCTCCAATGAGCTCAGAGCCATGTACATGGTTGGAAGTTGACCCACTTGACCGTCACAACAACCCTGTGAGGTAGGTTAGGCTGAGAGATGGTGACTGGCCCAAAGTCACCCCAGTAAGGTTTGTGGGCGAGTCCACACTTGAACTCAAGTCTGGATGCTCTAACCACAACAGCTCACTGCCTCTGTCTGTGTGAAGAAACCACACCAGAGGCAGTTGCAAATGGCTTCGTGAGGACCTTTGCGCTAGTGCAGTGTCCTTTGAAAGGCCCGCTTCTGATTGGTCCAGCCAAGACAATCCTAACCTGACTCACATTTGCAAAATGACACAAGGCCCCTGTCACAAAGGCCTGAGTGCCAACACACCTTTGCTTTAGCAACTCACTCAGCACCTTGCACTGCCGCAGCCCTTGCTGGCTTGCTCTTGCGGTGGCTGACAACAGTCTGAGGGGGAGAGATGAGGGGGAAGATGCTGCACTGACTTCCAGCTTCCTTTTTACCTTTCCAGCTATGGCTGCGCCGGGGGACAAGGTGCAAAACAGCTGCCTCCCCTTTGGTGAGCCCCACCAGAAACTACTGGCCACCATCCTGATTGTGTTGGGACTTTTTGCCTTACTGGAATATGCTGTTAAACTCATCACCTTGGTAAGCAAACCGAAGCGGGGGACTAGTATGTGCATCCTTGCGTTGGGGGTGGGCTGGTGGAAGGACCAAGCGTTCCGGCACCTGCACAGCTTCCCTGTTTCCTTCCGGGGTGCAATTTGAAGGGGCTGATTTTGTCCTGAATGAACAGCTGAGACCCGCCATACCTAGACAGGGACAGTGTTACAGGTCAGCACGAATGGGCATTTGCCAGGGTCTGTGGTTCAGTAGGGAGCCCACAGTCACCTGCCAGAGCCCCTGCCTGCACTACTCCTCTTTCTCCCTGTTGCTGCCCATCCATCTTTTTCTCTCCAAGCAAGTGAGCAATGGCAGGAGGAAGAGCGACAGCCCTCGCTTGCCTTGTCCTCTCTGTCTGGAAGGTGGTGTGGATTAGGCCCAGATTACAAGACAAGCAAATGAGCAGCAGTAACAGTGATAAGGAAGAAGAGGAACCACCTCTCTGAGGACATCTTAGCAAGGTTTCACCACCCCCTAGAGCCAACACTGAACCTAGAACATTCGTCTCTCTCTCTCTGTGCATACATATACATATTCAGAGATGTATGTGTCTGCGGTGTTCTGAGTGCATGGCCATGCAGGAGATACACAGGACAATATCCCCACAGGTTTGGGGCTTTTTTCCTGTAAAGGGATGCTTTGCTTTCCAGATACGAAATGGAGTAGGATTGTGAAGATGCCTTCCAACACTACCTCAGCAGAAGTGTGGAAAGCAAAATGGCGCCTTCCAATGCCATTGATGTAACACCAGAAAACCAAAATCAGATAGGAGGAGCTGCTAACTCTGCAGTTTTTCATGCCACAATTGCCCCTGCTCTGAGGAGGTGGGGTGGAGGGTGGGAGGTGATCTGGTGTGGAAAGTAGCCATATCGGCAGCCCCTCCTATTTGGGTCAATGCTTCCAACATCACTCAATGGCATCAGAAGGAACCATGTTCAAGCATCTCAGGCCTCAGACTACCGTCAGAAGGGGCCCTAAATAATTCAGTCAGCCAAGTCACTGCGGGTCAGTACAATCACTTTCTTCTTCTTCTCTTCAGTTACGGATTAACTTTGCTCCGCTCCTGAAGAAAATGTATGATTCTTTCTTCAAGAAAGGTAAACTGTAGATGAGTAAGAAGTGTGTGGTGAAGAAAATATCTCTAATCCCTAATATTAACCCTTTTGTCTCTAGGTTCTTAGGATGATTGATCCATCCACCCTGAGCTCGCTCCCTCCTTCCTTCCTTCCTTCCTTCCTTCCTTCCTTCCTTCCTTCTTCCTACCTATTTTTCAGCTGCTTCAAATGGTGGCTTGCAGTGCCTGCCATCACTCAGCAGTGGTGCCGTGGAGCCAGGGTGTGCAGGGATGCACCACCGGCACGTTTTCATTAGCAGGGACGTTGCCATCATCTGCCACCCCTCCCTCTTCGGAATTCCCTGTTCCCTCTGAGCTTAGCTGCAATTGTCGTAGTAGCTGTGAATTTCCCCAGCAACCATATATTGTTCCCAGATGGCAGTGCAAAGTATTTTGGGGTGGCCTGGTCTTGAATGGGCAACGAGGACCCATTCGCTTTACAAAAGACCTGCTCCTGGTGGAGATGAAACTCCTAGAACTGGTTTGTGGGTAAGGATCAACACAGCCACCTGCACTTCTGGACTCTGCTTGGGGGCGTGGCTATGGGTGACTGTCATGATGAGCGCATGCACTTCAGATTTTACCACTACACCACTGCCAGGAAGTCAGTGGCTGGGGGAACCCACCAATGTAGGAGGGGCGCCAGGGGGCATGTGACCAATTGCACCCTCAGACAAGGAGGCAGCCCTGTCTACGCTGCAAGCTCGTCACAGATTCCTGCCACTTTAACTGTTACAGCTTTTCCCAGAGAATCCTGGAAATTGTGTTCTTAAATTTTCTCCATCTTTGTTGCCTTCCCCCTCCCTCCTATTCCCACTTGAATTTCTCTACTTCTTTCACCTGACAACCTGTTCAGGATAAGGTGTGGAAAAATGAATGGGACTTTCTTGATTAGGGATTCTATAGGTCAGCCTTCCCCAATCTCCAGATGGGTTGGGCTACAATTCCCAGAACCGCCCCCCCCCCAGCCTGCCATGCTGGCTGGGGGATGCTGGGAGTTATAGTCCAACCCATTTGGGGGGCACTAGATCGGAGCCGGCGGCCATAAATTAACCCATTCAGCTTAAGGCAGCAAGCCACCTTTCAGTATTCTGTTCCGGCGTTGTGTTCCTGTTGCTCTTACAGTTCTCCTCCTTGGCCTACAGGGGGCAGCTTGCTCAGAACCATGAGGGTCCTCTCCAGCAGCTCGCGATTGTGGAAGGACACGGCGCTGCTCCGGAGCCGTAACAAAGTCTCCAACCTGCGCTTCCGCTGCGTTGTGGACCCCGTGAAGGTGACCGTGAGAATGGGTGGCCCGCACGACTCCAAGGTCTGCTGTTCTCCGGCCGGCAGGAAGAGCAAGGCCTACTACACCGGCGAGTGGTCAAGCCACCACGACACGGACGACAAGAAGGCCAGCTGGTACAGGGGCCAGCAACGCCGCCGGAGCAGCCAGCACAGTTCCCACGTCTCAGGCGCCGAGACGCCCCCGCCAGCGTGTCCCGCCGGATCCGTCGCCTCGTGGGTGCGATTCAGCTTCGGCTCTCCCGAGCACGCGGCGGAGGCAGGAACCCGCTCGGCTCACTACAGCGTCCATGCACGGAACCACCAAAGGGCCACCGGGGACAAGCAACACAGCTCAGAGGTCGCCACAGAGGGCCCCCAAGGGCAGAGGTTCCTGCAACGCTCTGTCGGCTCGACCACAGAAGAACTTGCTCCCCGCTGTCCGGAACTCCCGCACGAGCCCTTTCGCCCCCAGTCCAGCGAGACCAGTTTCATCCCCAGCCCAATCTTACCAGGCCCCAGACGGGTGGTGTACTCCGCCCTTGCTTCAGATACGGCATCCAGAACCCATCTCAATGGTGAGGATTACGTCTACCCCCATTCTCCCCGGGGGCCCCCACACCGCCTGGGCCTGGAGTGGCACCAGTGCTTGCCAGCGGCACAGCAAGCCGAAGTGTATGTTTACCTGGTCAGCCCACTGCCTCCCAGCCCAGAACACAACCCTGATCAGCCCGACCATCCCTTCCCAGCCTCTCGGACCATCTCTGGGAAGGACGTCCTGGCAAACCGGATCTCTCTCAGCCAGAGCAGGGGCAGCACAGGTCAGGGGCCAGCGGTCCAGGGGAGCAGCAACACCCACAAGCAACGCAAGAGCATCTGGGAGAGAAAGCACCAGAGGAGATCCCTGCATCCGACCGCAGAGTATGAAAAGCTGGCAGAGAGCGGCGGTGGCACCAATGTGGGCCATCACGAACCGTTCTCCCACAATCCATCTGTCTTGGCAGACAGGGGGAGGGGAGGGCTGGACACAATACCACCCACCATTGCCAGCTGAAGATGCCTTTCAAGGGGGATAACTAGCCGGCTGAGCTCCGTGTCCTGAAACAGTGGATGGAGTCCCTGGGAAAGGAAGGAACAGCCTCCCCCACTGTTTCACTGAAACCCCCTGGGTACACTCGGGTCAATTAAAATAAAGGCAAAGCGCAAAAAATTCTGCATGGAGATTCTTGAAGGGACATAAATCTAGAGTGACAGGATAAAGGCATTGCTGGTGGCCCACCACATCCCCAAGAGCAGCCACCCTGTTATGCTGCTCTGGGGATTGTCTCTCGGTAAGGGCACTTGCTCCGGCTGCAGAAGCCAAGAAGCAGCAGGTTGCCTTGGAATTAGGGATGGGGGAGAAATTTGTTTGCTTGGCGTTTTAACGCAAACTGTCACACTTTAATGTCACACTTTCGAACCAACACATGAACCGAAACTCAATTATCCTTCAAAACTGGCACTTCTCCAAATTTTGCAATGGAGTTCTCCTATCAGAAAGTGCATACAAAAATGTGTATATTAGTGAACATAATGTTACAAGTGTACTGTACTAGGAACATTGCTTGCAAAAATGTGTATGTTAGGCCTGTTCACTGCAGACATTGTTTGGAAAGGAAAAAGGGGGGGTTGAGAAAAGGGGACTCTCACACTGACTTAGGGTGCAATTTTATGCATGTTTAGACAGAAAAAGGTCCTGCAACTCCCAGCATGCCCCAGCCAGCACAGCAGAGCTGGCTGGAGCATGCTGGGAGTTGCAGGGCGTTTTTCCGTCCAAATGCATAGGACTGTGCTCTAAGCGACATAACCCCAACCTTACTACCTCCCCAACAGCAGCTGCCCAGAGAGGAGGCAAGGACAGTTGCTCTAGCTAAAGCCACCAAGGAGAGGAGATTGCCTTGGAAATGTAATAATAACCTCTTGCCCAGACTTTCCATAACTGAGCTGTTCTCATACACCTTTATTTAACATTTCTATTGCACAAAATTGCACTAGGTGTTGTACAGAAGAGAGAGCTTACAATTTACACCAGACAAAGAGACGGATTGTGAATGTCTTCCTAATATTTAACATAAAACTGCCTCCCCCTAATTTATATCCTGAAACATCTATTGTTGTTGTTGTTCAGTCGTGTCTGACTCTTTGTGACCCCATGGACCATAGCACGCCAGGCCTTCCTGTCCTGCACTCTCTCCCGGAACGTACTCAAGTTCATATTAATTGCATCGGTGATGCTATCTAGCCATCTCATCCTCTGCTGTCCCCTTCTCCTTTTGCCTTCAGTCTTTCCCAGCATCAGGGACTTTTCCAGAGAGTTTTCTCTTTGCATTAGGTGGCCAAAATATTTGAGTTTCAGCTTCAGTATCTGTCCTTCCAATGAGCACTCAGGGTTGATTTCCTTTAGGATTGACTGATTTGACCTCCTTGCAGTCCAGGGGACTCGTAAGAGTCTTCTCCAGCACCACAGTTCGAATGCATCAATTCTTTGGCGCTCAGCCTTCCTTATAGTCCAGCTCTCACAGCCATACATTACTACTGGGAAAACCATAGCTTTGATTAGACGGACCTTTGTCGGCAAGGTGATGTCTCTGCTTCTTACTATGTAACTTACTGTCTAGGTTTGCCATAGCTTTCCTCCCAAGCAGCAAGCGTCTTTTAATTTCATGGCTACAGTCACCATCTGTGGTGATCTTGGAGCCCAAGAAAATAAAATCTGTCACTGCTTCCATTTCTTCCCCTTCTATATGCCAGGAAGTGATGGGGCCAGATGCCATGATCTTAGTTTGTTTAATGTTGAGTTTCAAACCAGCTTTTGCACTCTCCTCTTTCACCCTCAACAAGAGGCTCTTTAGATCCTCTTCGCTTTCTGCCATTAGGGTGGTATCGTCTGCATATCTGAGGGTGTTGATAATTCTCCCGGCAATCTTAATTCCGACCTGTGATTCATCCAACCTGGCGTTTCTCATGATGTACTCTGCATATAAGTTAAATAAGCAGGGTGACAATATGCAGCCTTGTCATACTCCGTTCCCAATTTTGAACCAATCGGTTGTTCCATGTCTGGTTCTTACTGTTGCTTCTTGAACCTCATACATGTTTCTCAGGAGACAGGTGAGGTGGTCTGGTACTCCCATCACTTTAAGAATTTGCCACAGTTTGTTGTGATCCACACAATCAAAGGCTTTAGCGTAGTCAATGAAGCAGAAATAGACGTTTTTCTGGAATTCTCTTGCTTTCTCCATGATCCAGCGAATGTTGGCGATTTGATCTCTAGTTCCTCTGCCTCTTCGAAACCCAGCTTGTACTTCCAGTAGTTCTCGGTTCACATACTGCTGAAGCCTAGCTGGTAGGATTTTGAGCATCACCTTGCTGGCATGTGAAATGAGCGC
This sequence comes from Heloderma suspectum, assembly GCF_057233095.1. Lineage (NCBI taxonomy): Eukaryota > Metazoa > Chordata > Lepidosauria > Squamata > Helodermatidae > Heloderma > Heloderma suspectum. The sequence continues at coordinate 294,494,207 of NC_139461.1, forward strand.
AATTGTGCGGTAGTTTGAACACTCTTTGGCGTTGCCCTTCTTTGGAATGGGAATGTAAACTGACCTTTTCCAGTCTTGCGGCCACTGTTGAGTGTTCCAAATTTGTTGGCATATTGAGTGCAGCACTTTAACAGCATCATCTTTTAGGATTTTAAATAGCTCAGCTGGAATACTGTCATCTCCGCTATCTTTGTTGTTACTAATGCTTCCTAAGACCCACTTGACTTCACTCTCGAGGATGTCCGGTTCAAATTCAGTGACCACACTATCATGGCTATCAGGGACATTCAGATCTTTCCTGTATAGTTCTTCTGTGTATTCTTTCCACCTCTTCTTAATCTCATCTGCTTCTGTTAGGTCCCTGCCTTCTTTGTCCTTTATCATGCCCGTCTTTGCACAAAACATTCCGTTGAGATCTCCGATTTTCTTGAAGAGATCTCTAGTCTTTCCCATTCTGTTGTTTTCCTCGATTTCTTTGCATTGTTCAGTTAAGAAGGCCTTCTTGTCTCTCCTTGTTATTCTCTGGAACTCTGCATTCGGTTGGATATATCTTCCCCTTTCTCCCTTGCTTTTCGCTTCCCTTCTTTCGTCAGCTACTTGTAAAGCCTCATCAGACAGCCACTTGGCTTTCTTGCCAGAATGCTAAGTTCCAAAACATCTGAACAGGTAGTTAATTCAGAAGAAGCAAGGGAAGTCTTGACCATTTTCTCCTCTCATAGTTCACTAACCACAATGATTTTCCTTTTAATTCAAAGGTTCATTCTAGCCACAGCATGGAGATTTAAAAGGCCACAGTGCATTCAGGGTAATCAGAAAAGCAGAGACAAAGGTAGAGAGCATTGGATGCAGCATGATTGCCGCTACAAACGAAAAAGGACTTAGGGCATCTCCTCCCGGGATGCTTTACAGCCTAGATAGTGGCAACCATCCAGATCTGGTATTAGCAAAACCAACAGGCCTAAATATTCCCACAGTACCGTACGAGCTCTTGGATAACTGATTGAGGCTACAGTCTACGAACCATGGTCCAAAGGAGCGGCCTCCTACTAGGGCGAATGGTTCTTTGAGCCCAGTACTCTCTATCTTGACTCATGACTGATGCCTCTGGATCCTTCCGTCCCAGCTCTACAAACTGAGATCCCTTTTAAGGGGAGATCCCTGTGACTGAACTTGGGACCATGAACTTGAACTTTAGGGGCGGAGTCACTGCTCAGTGGTAGAGCACCTGTGTAGCATGCAAAAGGTCCCAGTTTCGATCCCCGCCATCTCCAGGTAGGGCTAGAAAAGAATCCTGCCTGAAACACTGGGGAGCTGCTGCCAGTCAGTGTTGACAATAATGGGCTAGATGGACCTCAGTATAAGCAGCATTCCATGAGCCTAACCCATTAGACATGCACAGCACAAGCTCCACTATAGGTTCATGGAGTTACCCCAAAGGATTGTTTCTATCTAGTTTTAACTCCTATCCATGCTGAGGTTCAACAGATCCAGTTATCAGATCTTTGGTCTGTTCTATACAAACAGCAGATGAGTTGGGGGAACTCTTCTTGGAGCGTGACACTCAGATTGCAGGTGGGAAATTGCATGATTGAATACTTCCCATGTTAAAAAAAATAATAATAAAAAACCTTTCCTGTAAATAAAATACTAGATCTCAAGAACGGTTTTAGCCTTCTACTTGATCTACTGGTTCTTTATGTGTAGTTTCTTTCGTTCTTTCTGTGTCTGTGTGTGGGCGAAGTATGCAGATATGTGACATGCACACCCTGGCCCCGGTCTGAAATGGTATCTTCCAGGACCAGTTTCAACATCTCATCTGCTTTGTATAGACCAGATCTCATATGATTCCAATTGTGTGTGTTGCTGTTCTTGTTTTAAAAAGACTCTTTTTCTTCCCCAGTGCTTCCGCGTATCATATCCCTTCACTCAGATTCAGAGCCAGTTTTTAAAAAAACAAACAAAAACTAGCTCTCAAGTATTGCAATTTTGAGGGTTGGGTTCAGACTAAGTCATGCTTCGAGTAGACCCACTGAACTCGATGGGATAAGTTAGTTGTAACTAACTTCAGTCGCAGTACCTTCAATGGGTCTACTCTATGTGGCTGCTTATGCATTGCTGAAAGAAATGCAACACCCAAAAAAGAGAGGACACATATTTGGGTAAAATGTGCATGTGTAAATTTAATGATAGATACAAATTTAGAAATAATTGTTTTAATTTAAACAGAAAGACAGTACACCTCACTGTAGCGGTTCATCATCTGATGACTGACAGCTGTATATGTGGGTTCAGTGATGCCATGAAGTAATTTTAAACCCTAGGCTTAATGGCAGGGGCGGCCTCTTGATAGAGGCAAACTCGGAGGTCGCCTAGGGCAGTGGTCTCCAAAGTGGGGTGCGCAAGACGATCCATTGGGGTGCACAAGACGCCTGATCATTGAGCAGCCTCCCGCTGCCCTGACAAGCTGCCCTTGCGTGCAATGATGGTGGCAGCAGCAGCAGGATGGGGTGGGAGCTGAGGCGGAAGCTCCACAGCATTTCTCTCTCTGCTCCAGTCCTGCTGCGGCCACCAAGAGCAACTGCGTCAGTCTCTGCCAGGCTGGTTGCCATAATCTTGGTTTTGTTGAGGTTTAACTGCAACGCATTTGCACTTTTTTCTTTCACCTTCATCATAAGGTTCCTCAGCTCTTCCTCGCTTTCAGCCATCAAAGTGGTATCATCTGCATATCTGAGATTGTTAATGTTAAGAGAGCTTCGGCTATTGGGCAGTATAGAAATAAATAAATAAATAAATAAATAAAATAATGTTTCTTCCAGCGATTTTAACTCCAGCCTTGGATTCATCTGAAGCCCTAAAGAACTTGGGACCAGGATACCAAGCAGACTGCCGTCCCTTATATTTTATTTATTTATTTATGTATTTATTTATTACATTTCTATACCACCCCATAGCTGAAGCTCTCTGGGTGGTTTACAAAAGTTAAAACATTAAAATACAATATATATTTTTTTGTTCAGTTGTTAAGTCATGTCCGACTCTTTGTGACCCCATGGACCATTGCACGTCAGGCCTTCAACCAGCTTGAGTGATAACTGGCAAACAGAGGGAGAAAACGTGAAGGCCGTGACAGACTTTGTATTTCTAGGTGCAAAGATTACTGCAGACGCTGACTGCAGCCAGGAAATCAGAAGTCGTTTACTTCTTGGGAGGACAGCAATGACAAATCTTGATAAAATAGTGAAGAGCAGAGACATCACACTGACAACAAAGGTCTGCATAGTTAAAGCAATGGTATTCCCCATAGTAACCTATGGCTGCGAGAGCTGGACGATAAGGAAGGCTGAGCGAAGGAAGAGAGATGCTTTTGAAGGAAAGCATGTTGGAGGACAATATGTAAAAACAACATATCACTAAAAACAACTTTGAACTAAAAACAGTTTAACAAAAAATAAATAAATCCAACAATAAAACAACACAGCTTAAAAACAGTATACAAGAGTCAAGCAAAGGAACAAGAGTTCTAAAAAGGGACGGCCTGCCGGAATAACAGGGTCTTTACTGCCTGCTTAAGAACCTACAAGGAGGTCAGCAGGCGCATTTGAACCGGCAGATCCTTCCACAACTGAGAGGTGGCAAAGGAGAAGGTCCTCTTGCATGTGGCTGCCAGTCTCACATGAGCAAGCCACAGCAGAGACCCCTCAGAGGACCTTAGGTGGCGGACTGGGATGTAGGGGATCAGGTGCTCCCTAAGGTACTTGGACCTAGACCATGTAAGGCTTTAAAGGAAAGAACCAGCACTTTATATTTTGCTAGGAAACGAATTGGCAGCCAGTGTAAAGATCCTTAAACTGAGTAGTATAGTCTCCATGGGACATCCCAGTATATATACCCAGCTGACATTTAAGATCTTCAGAGGAGGTCCTGCTGGTCATTCCAAAACAAATGGAATGCCACCACATAATACCTCAATGGCCGGCCTTCTTGGTGATGGCACCCACCCACTGGAAAACCCTCCAGAGTTATAGACAGAAAAAAGTCCTCCAACTCCCAGCATTCCCCAGCCAGCTATGGTGGCTGGGGAATGCTGGGAGTTGTAGGGCTTTTTTCTGTCTAAACTTGCATAGGATTGTGCCCTAAACTGCGTGGGGGCGGGTGTTGGGTTGTTGTTTTTGTTTTTAAAGCCCACATGGTTTATATCACAACAGTTTTAAAATATTTCAGCGTTTCCGACTTGAAACCCTCCTCCATGATTAAGAAGAATTCACTCGTCTCCGGTCCGTCCCCCGAAGCGCCCCTGCTTTGCAATCATTGACCCACACCCACCCAAAGCGCATCGTACAGAAGCGGAGGCCACCTCTCCGCAGGAAAAGAACTCCCGATGACCTCCCCAAATATGCCAGCAGTTACCACGATTTGAAATCATGATTCCTGCAAAGCGCCAGCCTCTGTTCGGCGGCTTTCTCTGGCGGGCTTCTCAGCACAAACATTTGCTTTGCAAACGTACATTTCTTAGTCAAATTCAGCGCGCCTTTCCGCCTGCCCTTTGCCCGCCCCCATGCAAATCGCTTCGCCCTCCGATCAGCCCGCCTCTGTTGAACAAGCGGCAATATTCTCGGGGGGGGGGAGGAAAAAGGCTCCCGCAGTGGCTGCTGGGGGATGTAGTTTATGGGGAAAGGAGAACTCGCAGGATTACGGGGGGTGATCGCATTACAAAGGCGGATGGCTTTCATCCACCAGCAAAGACAGGCTATGTTTCAGAAAAGGCTGCATGTCCCACAGACCCAGCCGTCAGGATGCGGCCATTGCATTCCCGTGTATGTTGGTTTAGCTTGCAAACTCGGGGAATCCTACAGTGTCGCTCAATTTATGTATATAAGGTATAGATCTAAAGAGAGCCACCGCCTTCTCCATTCACTTCAGGTATCCCACAACTCGGGCTTTTGCCAAGAGAAGTCTTCCCCCAAAAGGCACAGTCCTAAGCATGTTTATTCAGAAGGAAGGGCCTCTGAGTTCCATAGGGCTTACATTTTTCTCCCTGTCTTATAATACTAGAACTCAGGGTCATCCCATTTCAGTTGATGGGTGGGAGACTCAGGACAGATAAAAGGAAGCCCTTCTTCACACAGCGCATAGTTAAAGTATGGAATTCACTACCACAGGAAGTAGCGATGGCCACCGGTTTGGGTGGCTTTAAAAGGGGGATTGGACAAATTCATGGAGGAGGAGGCTATCAGTGGCTACTATCCTGATGGCTCTATGCAGTAAGCCTATGAACACGAGTTACTGGGGGACACGGGTGGGAGAGTGCTGTTGCTCTCCTGTCCTGCTTGTGGGTTCCTGGTCAACAGCTGGTTGGCCCCTGTGTGAACAGAATGCTGGACTAGATGGACCCTTGGTCTGATCCAGCAGGGCTCTTATGTTCTTTTGTACTCGCAGTGTTTAGTGTGTATACACACACATACACCACTTTTCCTCCAAGTCGCTCAGGGCAGTTCTTCCCCCGCCTGTCCATCAGTCCTCACAACAACCCTATGAAGTAGGTTAGATTTTCCCCCCACCTCCATTTTATCCTTACAAAATCCCTCTGGGGTGGGTTAGGCTGAGAGATAGTGCCTGCCTCAATGTCACCCCTGTGGGCTTCTCTCTTGAACTCAGTCTCCCCCCCCCCCCCCAGTCCTAGTCCAATACTCGTCTAACTACTACACCACACAGGCTTTCAATGTAAGTTTGTATAGGATTGCACCTTAGTCACAAAGACTAGCTGTACAGCTTGCACAGTATATGTTCCTGATTTGATTTTTGCCTTAAACTCATAAATCACTCCCTCTAATGGCAAACTCAGGTGGTGAGTGCCAAAAGGAGTCAAAATGAGGCCATTGAGAAATAAGAGGGAGGCACTGGCATTTATTTATTTATTTATTTACATTTATTAATCGCCCATCTGGCTGGTCACCCAGCCAGATGGCATGTTTTGGAGAACCCCAAAGATTGCAGAAATAGGGAAAAGCTTTTTAAACATGAAGGGGCTAAACCCCACAAAAACCAGCCCCATGAGGGGAGCATGCTCAGTAGCCATGGTATGTTGAGAGTTTGTTGGAAAAGAAAAAAGAAAGGGGACCAGAGTAGAATGCCTTGCTTGAGCTCCTTACAGGTCATAACAAGAAAGAGTCTTGTGGCATCTTAAAAGTTAACAAATTTATTCCGGTGTAAGCTTTCATGGACGGAAGTCCACTTCATCAGATGCATTGGGTATTACGTAACCGGACATGGTATGGTGGAGAAGCGCCCGATAGCTGGCAAACTCTGAATAGGAGATGGATAGGAGGAAACAGTGACAGGTTTTAGTTTCTTGGGCTCCAAGATCACTGTAGCCATGAAATTAAAAGACGCTTGCTCCTTGGGAGGAAAGCTATGGCACACCTAGACAGCACAGTAAGAAGCAGAGACATCACCTTGCCGACAAAGGTCCGTCTAATCAAAGCTATGGTTTTCCCCGTAGCAACGTATGGCTGTGAGAGCTGGACTATAAGGACTATAATGCTTTCGAACTGTGGTGCTGGAGAAGACTCTTACGAGTCCCCTGGACTGCAAGGAGGTCAAATCAGTCCATCCTAAAGGAAATCAACCCTGAGCGCTCATTGGAAGGACAGATACTGAAGCTGAAGCTCAAATATTGTGGCCACCTAATGCGAAGAGAAAACTCTCTGGAAAAGACCCTGATGCTGGGAAAGACTGAAGGCAAAAGAAGAAGGGGACGGCAGAGGATGAGATGGCTAGATAGCATCAGCGATGCAATGAATATGGACTTGAGCACACTCCGGGAGACAGCGCAGGACAGGAAGGCCTGGCGTGCTACGGTCCATGGGGTCACGAAGAGTCGGACACGACTGAATAACAACAACAAGGAGGAAACAACAGCAACCAGGAGCTTCCCCCCCCCCCGCCCCCATCAGTCAGCCTGCTTTGTGTAACTTCTTGCCTGATTAAGAGATCTGGAGATCTCGAAAGCTCGCGCACTTTTGTTTTTGGTGATCTTTGAGTTGGCCTAATCAAGGCATTGCACCCTGCGGATTTGGGCATTTTTACAGTGTTTTGCATATATCGCCTTGTTGACGATATTTGCGCGCGAGAACGGAAAAATGGACTGCGCGTTTTGTTTCCTTAAAAAGGAAGGAAGGAAGGAAGGAAGGAAGGAAGCGCCGTCCTATACCTGCCTACTCAGAAGAACCCCCCCCTGAATTCAAGGAGACCGACTCCCCGGCAAGCGCGCAGAGAGAAGACGGCGGCCCCCGAGGCGCCTCGGCGCCGCTCCCACCGCTGCCCAAAACGGCGACTCGCCGGGCTCGCGGCGGCGGCGAACTACGTCGCCCAGGGGCCTCTGCGGCTAGCCGGGCCCGACGTCCCGTCCCCCACGGACCCACCCCCGACCCGGGGAGGCGTGGCTGGAGCCCGCCACCAAGGGGCGGGGGGCGGGTAGGTACAAAGCCCCGCGCGCGCCCGGGCGCCGCTTTCACACCCCGCGGCTCTGCGCTCGGGAGGGCTCGGCGCGGGGCGCGGCGCGGCGCGGCGGCAAGGAGGGCCGTCGAGGCGCATGCCGCTTCCGCTGCATGGGGCGCGGGGCCGCTGCGGGCCCTGATCCGTCGGCGCCGTGGCTCGGGGGAGCCGGCTTCCCCCCACCCCGATCCGCGCCCCCGCCCCCTGCGCAGCGGTGACCCTGGCGGCGGAGTAGGCTGCCCGCGGCCGCCCTTCTTCCGCCCTGGAACTTTTCCCTGCCGTCCCGGCTCGGCGCTTCCTCGTTTTGGATGCTTTTTCCAGCCTCGCCCGCTCTCCGCCGCCGCCGCCCGCCTCCTCGCAGAGCAGCAGCGACAGCCGCCGCCGCCGGGGCTGCTCCGCCAGCGGCAGCGCCATGCACACGGTGCAGAAGGACACCACCTTCACCAAGATCTTCGTCGGGGGGCTGCCCTACCACACCACCGACGCCTCGCTGAGGAAGTACTTCGAGGTGTTCGGGGACATCGAGGAAGCCGTCGTCATCACCGACCGGCAGACGGGCAAGTCCCGCGGATACGGCTTCGTAAGTGGCTCGGGGCCGGGGCGGGGAGCGGGGGCGGCGGCCGGGGCTGGGAGAGACAGGGAGGAGCTTTGGGGCGGGGGCCGCTCCCCGGGAGGGCTGGAAGGGGCGGCCTCGCCCCCCTCCCCGCTCGCCTCTTGCACGCCGCGGTAACGGACGCGGAGTAGTTGCCACGCCGGGGGTTTCGTATGCACAACCGCGGAAAGAGATGGGGACTCCTCGGGCTCTGAGAAAAGGCGCTAAAAGAGGTCCGTAAAGACAGTGGCACTAAAAACAAAAAAGGCTTCCTAGCCCCCTTCTTCTCTTCTCTCCTCTCCCCCCCCCCGTCGCACTTTGCCCCTTTTAACCATACTCCGCCGCCCCTTTGGCCCCACTTGACTACCGCTTTGGTCAATTATGGAGACCCTGCCCCTTTAGCCGCGGATTGTGAGAGGGTAGTCACGGGGGACGCCGGTCTAGATGGAAATAATACGGACCCTGGTTTTGCCCCCCCCCCGCGCTTTTTATAGAGGCTGGCAAGGAATCTGGGGTATAACTTGGGGCATGGAAAGGAATTGTGGGCATCTGGGGGTGGGGGGTCCGCAGCGCCGCGCTGCACTGGCTCCTTCAGGCTTCCTGCAGCCGAAGGCGCCGCATCTCGGAGAACCAGTTCCCAAGGTACCCGTGGGCTGGTAGGTCAGAGGCCGGAGGATTCTCTTGCGGAGGAATCGGGGAAGGGGGCCTAATAGGGTGGCCACTTTTAAGGGAACGGGCAGAAGCGAGCGGCTGGGTTCCACGGGTGTCGCTTCCGGAAGGATCTCTGGAGATGGAGGACCTTGTTGAAGGGTGCTCTGTGGAGCCAAAGGCTTGGGTTCAAAGGTGCTGGCGAGCTTAGAGCTGCAAGGCTTTGCTTAACTGAAGTTTGTCTGGTCTTGTTGAGCTCTGTGTTATTGTTGTTGTTGCTTAAAAAAGAGGGGGGACTTTGTTTGAAGACGGTTTTGTGGCTGTCCGGTGTATTTCTGTAGAAATTGGAATTATCTATTCTGTTATTGACTCTTTCCTGTAATGTTTAGAGTCTGTATTCGATGACGCATGGGTCTTTTGTTGGGGTTCTCTGGCAGTGTCCCATGCAGGGAGAAGGAGCCTTCTGAAGCCCCGTCCTGTCAAGCAATCTGTTCTAGTGGTTCTTCAGTATGGTGGTGGGCCAACTCTGTATGGATTTTTTAGAACAGTGAGATGTGTGTTCTGTAGGCCCAGAAGTAAGAGGGGATCCCCTGGGACAACAAGGCTGGGTGAACACCAACCTTTAACTAGAATGGTGTTACGCAAGCAAAGGTTTCTGCATGTTCCTTTGCTTCATGCTGCTTTTTTACTTCACAGCCTCTAACCTTTGTGAAATACGAGGTATCCCCAAGCATTAACGTTAGTGTATTTTGTTTAACGACTTGAAAATGTAATACAAATATTTAGTGTAATAGTAATAAAAAAAGAACTGCAACAATTAACTTGCAACTATTTTTCCCCCTGTCAGTTGAAAGGCATTTTGTAGGGAAGAATAATTTTATACCAGGAGTATAGAACTGTGATAACTGAAATTAATAATATACCACTGCCCTCACTGCCTTGGCTCCTTGTAGCCATTTTGTTCCTATTTCACAAAAACAGGGGTAGAAATATCCCTTTTGCTTATGAACACCAATATTGCTTTTGTACACCCATATCATACTGGCTTTGAGATTTGTTCCTTGCCTGTTGTGTCTCCTGTGTTACTTTTCCACTAGTTTTTGGAATTCAGTTACTGGAAATCCCATGGCCTGAATGAGTTCTAGACTATTGAGGGTATGGTGGTGATCGATGATGATCGCTTCCTCCACCCCCCAAACCAGGATTGATATCTTATATGTACTAATAGCAAGCACAATTCTCCCAGGTGTGAGTATGGCCAAAATAGCACAATCCACACACTGGGTATCAGCAGACTTGGGAAACCCCAAGGTTTGCAGAAGTGCAAATTTTTTTTTTTCAAGGGGGGGACACTCCCCCAAAACAGCCCAATGAGGGCAGAGCATGCTCATTGTCCACAGAATGCCGAATATGCTGATAAGGCAGGCCAGGTCAGGCTCAGTCCTGGGCAGTTGATGGGGAAATCTGTACAGCAAGGTCAAAAGGCAGACAGAGGTCAGAAAGTGTTACCAGCCAAGGAGAGAGGCAGTATGGAAGCAGGGTCTAAGGTGAAGCCGAGATCAAGCACAGGCAAGCATTCCAAAACAAGCTCACTCCAAAGAACAGGGCCTCAGCAGAAGTCCAGGAATCAGCTGCACAGGAAATCAGCCCGAAGGAGAAGCAAGATCAGGAAATTGTGTTGTAAAGGTCTAGGAGCTTGAAGGAAGGTGTTCCAGCAAGCAGCAACTCTCAACTGAGAGTGTATGTAGCTTGGCCTTCCAGACCACACCCAGGTTCTAGCTGCAGGCAGCCGGAGAAGGCTGTTACTCTCGATTAGTCCTTTACTCACGAGAAGCCTGGTTGCTTTGGGCTTGAGGCATGTGCTTTCCCTCTGGGTGGCTGCCCACACTTTCCAACATCGGTGTTGTCTGGGACTGGGAGGTGGCTTAACCTCCCCCTCTGACTCCACAGAGGAGATGTTGTCAGGCAGGGAATTAGGGATTCCTTTGGTGGGTCTATCCAGGTCCTCCTCCACAGATTGGCCCGGCATGGCCTCTTCTGAGATGCTGGAGCCGGCCAGAGCAGTGCTGGAATTGGGGCCTCGTCTGATCCAGAGGGCCTTCAATCTCTGCCACACCTGAGTCATTGTTGTCGTTGTCAGTCTCTAGGGTCAGGGCCAGGCCAGACATGACTCTGAGTGTCAGAGGGAGGAGGAATAGAAAACAGCAGGGGGTGGGGAGGAGAAATGGAATGGAGAATCTTGGAAAAGGACATGGCTGGCTGCAACTCTGAGTGGGAGCACTCCCCACCACAGCATCTTGTTGCATGTCCCATGTGTAAGAAGACTGTATCCCTCTCTATCTTGTTATAACTGCCCCTGGAATCTTCTGTCACAAGATGTGTCGGCCACTAGCTTAGATGGCTTTAGAAGGGGATTAGACACAATAAAGGAGGACAGGGTTATGCTTCTGAGTGCCAGTCCCTGGGAAAATACAGCGGGAGAGGGCAGCTGCCCCCATGTCCTGCTTGTGAGCATCTGGTTGGCTGCTGTGGGGAAATAGGATACTACACTGGACAGGCCTTTGGTCTGATCTAGCAGTGCTTACCATGTTAGGAACCAAGTCAGACATCAGTTCATCTGGCTCAGTATTGGTCCACCCTGATTGGCAGCAGCTCTCCCAGATCTCAGACAGGGGTCTTTCCCAGTCCTATGGAGTCCTGCATGTAAGCCATGTGCTCTACCACTGAGTGACATCCTTTTTCCATGTTCTGATGCTCTTCTTAAAACTTCTGGCAGACTCAAGTGGAAATGTGGTCTTGTTGGAGGCAACAAGTGGATTTCTGCCCCCTCTTCGGCAGGTGACCTCTAGCCTTGGTGCTGTCATCGGCGGGAGCGATCCTTTGCCCTTAGACAGTGTCTGAGGGGACATGGGATATTTCGGGTTGCCAGATCTGAGGTTGGAGGCAACACTCCGACTGTGGAGGGGGGAATCTGGGCTCCAGCCTTCCTCCTCCTCCTCCTTGCAGTCAGTGTGGAAAGAACTGCACCGGCTGCTCTCCGAGGTCAGGAACTTGACCTTGGAGGATGAGGGAAGGGGAGAAGACTGGAGAGGCGAGGATATGAGCTATCCTGAGGCCTCTCCAGCCTCCTTTCCTTCCCCTCCAAAGTGCCCCAGCTAGAGGGGCAAAAAAGCCCGTCTAACAAAAAAGCAGAGCAGGAGGACAGGGAGATGCTCCTTCTGCTCTGCACTGGATGACCGTAAGCCTACACGTTTGGAGGCTTACGATCACCATGACAGTATTGTGCCCTCAGTGGTGCATCTACAAAGCTCTCAGAAGGCCATTTTCACCCCCTCCTGCGGCTTAGCCATTTTTCTATTAGAATGAAGAGTCAGAGAGTCGGAGTGTGGGCCCACTTGGAAAGCATTTTATGTGGCATATTCTTTCGTCGATGTCTGCATGCTTTGTTGGATGTGTTTCAGCTAAGTCTGTTTGCCTTTTAACCAATTAATTTTTACATTTAAATACATGCACATAATGCCCAAACCCAATATCACTGTCCTTTTGAGATAACTTACAATTTAATAAGAACTTGCATTCATTGTTGGAAAGGGAAAATCCTTTAATATTTCCTTCTTAATTCCTGATTGTAGTAACAGACCAAAACCAACGTTGCCTCAAAAGTAAACAAGTGTGCCCTTGACTCCCAGCCCACTGATTAAACTTGTGCCACACACACACACACCCTGATTAGTGTACTGATTTCAAGCTTGTCATCCTTCCTGAAGTTAGGGCTTCTTCCTATGTTTCAAAATTTCTATATGGACGGCATGTGACTGGTACTCCCCAGAACACTTATACACAATGGTTGCATTCAGATACAACATTAAACTATAGTTTAGTGTTATGTGAATGAGGCTTGGGCTTGTTGGTTTCCCCGTCCTCCTCCACCATGGTTATGAGGAAGAAATCAGAAGCTTTCACTTCCGTTTCAGCTAACCGCAGTTTAGTGTTACATTGGGACAAATGGGGGTTAGTTTTAACTATGGTTTACAGAAACAAGCCAACTTCAACCTGGTTTATGAACCATAGTTTAGCATTGGGTCCGAACCAGGAGAATGACTTACACTTGAGTAGGTCTATCACATTTATATGTTGTTTTTAATTAAATTGTATGATCCACAGAATTGGTATGATCTACATACGTGGAACGTGATGATTTCACCCTGGAGATACCTTGCATATAGGAATTTTGTCATGTGTTGAAGCAAGCCTTAAAGAATAGGGGTATACAATCTGGTGCCCTCCAGATGTTTTGGACTACAACTCTCATAGCCCCAGTCAGCTTGGCCAATGGTCAGGGATTATGAGAGTTGTAGTCCAAAAAATCTGGAGGGCCTACCTCTATGATAGAGTGCGTACATAGGAGTGGCACCAGTCTTCAAACTGCAGTAGTGTAGTGGAATTTCATACTTCCAAGTGGGCAGTCCTTCACTTCTGTAGTGTTCTTGCTGCTGATTCAGTGGGGCTGAACTACCTTTGTGTCTATTTGCTTTGCCGTAGAAAGGAAAGGAACAGCTAACTATCACTGTTCCATGTCATTGCTGAAGGGAGCATGGAGGAGAATGCTGTTTTTTTGGTTTGTTTTAAAAAGGGGGAGAAACAAAAACAGTAACTACCCTAAAGTCATATGCCTATAGTTAGCTGCACTGCCCTTTTATTGCTCTTTCCTTTTGGGAAGCTTCCATCTACTGCCTGCTTTTCCAGTGTAAATCACCCGTTTTGGAGGGGGAACTTTCACAGCAGTAGAAGTACTTTAGCAGTAAAGCTGCCCGTGTAAGTTTGAGATCAAGGAATCTTGACTCTTAAGTGGTGTTGTTTCATGCCTCTGCGTTGGGGCATACTAAGACTGTGTGGTATTGAGCCTGCTCGTCATTTACTTTTGATGTCAAACAGGAAACAGAAAAGAATATTGGTGGTGATGTGAGGTTTTCTCTCTCCAGGGTACCATGAAGGATCATCCTCTCTTACAGCTATTAAAGTGAGATTCTAGGAGAGGAGGTTGTAGCTTTTCAACAGTTTTGTGTCAGTGCTTGCAGGAAAAAGAGGGAGAGAGGAAGGGAGAATGCACTGGACGTGTATCTCTACAAATGTCTGTGCTTTTTTCCAGGTGACCATGGCAGACAGGGCCGCAGCGGAGAGGGCCTGCAAGGATCCTAACCCCATCATCGATGGCCGGAAAGCAAATGTCAACCTAGCATATCTAGGAGCAAAACCAAGGAGTATTCAAACTGGTGAGACAAACATCTCTCTCCCTCTCTCTTTCTGCATTTAGTCAGGCTCACTTAAATTAGTTCAAGAACTCTCTGGATTTGAATAGGACAATACAAATAGGGCTCTCTGTGTGTGTTCTGCACCCAGGAAGCTCTTTCTGCCATCCGGATAAATTCTGCATGTTAAGCTTATTTTGTGCAGTGGATTCTGCTGCCAAGAATGGGGCTTTCAAAGCCATTGGCAATCTCTTGGCAAGTGCTGGAGGAGATGAGATGGAGAAAGGTGGTGGCAGACCACACAGCCATAAATGCTCCAGTTCCCAGCAGCCAAGCAAAGAGGGGCTGACTGCTCATGGACGAACACTGTCAAGTGGCAGCTGATGCCTGCACAGCCTGTGTACAGAAGCTGGTTGAGATGTTGCAGTAGCTGAGTATGATTTGTTGACAGGAGGGGGCATGCAGGTCCCCTCCTCCTCCATTCTTGTGCATGGATTTCCCTCGTCCCTTTCCTGGTTTGCTCTAAGCATAGCCTGCCATGACGTCCAAATTGGGCAAGCTATGGCTGAAGCAGAACAACAAAAGGAGGAGGGAATTGTGCATAAAGTGATAATGGTCAAATCTAGTGCCAGATGGGCCAGATCTGCTGTTTGTGACATCTGAAGTGAAGCATTGCAAGTGCATGCTTTATGAAGCTTGTATTTAACTCATTTTCTGTGTATGTGTGTGTTTAGCTTTAACCAAGATCACAGGTGTCTTTGCTCACCGTGCCACTCACTGCCATGCAATTAGAATTGTGCATATGTCTGATAATAACTTTTCTGTTTGTAATATCACTGCTTCCTTAATAAAGTGAGTTTCCTGCACGTGGATGCACTGGGTGCTGAAAGCATAGGTTTTGCTGGCAAAGGGGATTCTAGAGAGTTGCCAGAAAATTTTGATGGGGGGGGCAGTGGGGGTCGGGGAGGATTAGCTCCACATTGTTAACTAAAGCCAAAATGGGAGGAAATTGTGGAGTTGCACCTGTGCTATTGGAGGATTCTGAGGATTTTTTTTTAAATGGTGGGCCGAGGGGATAGATAAATGATCTGAAAATGTGTGTATGTGTATACCTGCATTCCTGAGCATGCAGAGAGGAATAAATGTATTGAACAGAGTGGGGAAAACTGAGGACACGTGCAGAAAGAAAGATGTCAGCGTTTTGCCCAAAGATCAGTACAGTTTGAATTTGTATACAGGTTTTGGCAAAACAACAACAACATTGCAGGCAAAAACAAAACCCTACAACCAAATCAGGTGCTTCGACCTGAAACATTCTCTCCCTCACAATGTTTACACCACAACTGGTGTAAATGTTGTGTGAGAGAGTGAGTTTCAGACTGAATCAGAGACAAACCTCAGAGCCTGAAGGGAAAATAATTGACAAGTGATATAACATATATGCAACAGACCCTAGGGAGAAAGCGAAATTATACAATCTTGGAAAGGTAGTGTGAAATGGAAGAAAGATGGAAACATTTTCCAGTTAAGGAGAGCGGGCAGGGGAAGGGAAAAAAATATTTCTACAGGCAGAAAGCAAACCATAGATACATGTCCAAGTTAGGAGAGTAGGCATTAATAATCGCCAAAGTAAATTGTAGGAAATTAAATAAGGAGCAATAAAAGATTTGACAAACATGGACGTCTGGGGGGTGGGGGGACTGTCAGCAGTAAAAATGGTCTAGAAAAGAGACAACTGGCAACTTAGAAAGTTAATAGAATATAGCTGGTGTGTAAGAGAGAATAGTATATTGAGAGCCAGTGTGGTGCAGTGGCAAGAGTGTTGGACTGGGATTCTGGAGATCTGGGTTCTAGTCCTGTTCGGCCATGAAGCTCACTGGGTGACTTTGGACCAGTCACTGACTCTCAGCTCAACCTACCTCACAGGGTTGTTGTTGTGAGGATAAAATCAAGAGCAGGAGGAGGATGTAAGCTGCCTTGGGCTCCTTGACAGAGGGGGGAAAGGTGGGCTATAATGTAATAGTAAATAATAAATAAGCAGCCAGAAGTATAAAACGGCTGAGTAAATCAGGCCAGGCTTCTAAGGGTACAATCCTGTCAGTATGGCCATCAGCCTCTGAACTTGGAGGCTGACAGCCATCCAGTGCAGAGGGGGAGGAGTGGTGCAGGCAGTCTTTGCCTTTGCATGCTTCCTGCTCTGCATTTTAGCTAGACGGGCTTTTTTGCCTGTCTAGCTGGGGCTCTGCGGAGCAGGAGGGAAGGAGGCTGGGGAGGCCTGGGGATATAGTGTAAGCCGGCCTCCCCACTCCCCTCCTCGCCCACAGAACTGCCCCCTTTCCATATTCTCCGAGGTTACTTTTGTGACCTTGGAGAGGCAGCTGGCACAGTTCTCTCCACGTCAGCTGTGAGGGGGCAGGGAGCTCGGATTCCTGTTTCCGAGGTTGGAGTGCTGCCTCTGACTTCAGATCCAGGAATCTGAACTATGCTATGGTCCCCAGACTCTGTCTAGAGGCCATAGGATTGCTCCCTAACAGAATGAAACCACTACTTGGAGAACATTGTGAATATGCTTATCTTTTCATACACAAGAAACGCAGGCTAAGACTTGGGGGTCGTGCGTGTGCAGTCAAATATCCTGCGTGTGTTTGGGAAACATCTGAAGTCTCCAAGCATGTACTAAAGCAGGGGTGGGCGACTTCCACGGCTTTGGGGCCACGTTGTCCCTACTGGAACCCTACAGAGGCTGTACTCTGCTGCTGAAATCAGAGTGATTTTTCTGGGAAACAGCATACCGGGAATGGGTGCCAACCTTCCTAGCAGAATCGTGCTCCTGAAAGTCTACCAAAGGTTCTCTGTGCACCTTGTTGCCCAGCAGAATTGCTGGGATTTGCAGAGCGGGGTGGGTGGGGCAGTGACAACAATGGTGGCGGTGACCAGGGAGCCTACGCATACAAGTATGGCAGGCCCACGCCTGTACTAGAGACGGAGGGTAACGGCAGGGCAGGATTGAGTTAAGGGAACTGATGCACAAAGCAAAGCTAAGTCCCACTGAACAAAATGGAACTTGCTTCTGAGTAAGCAGGCCTACGTTTTGGCTGCTCTTCTGAATGAGCATATGTTGTATAGACTAAACCTAACGCTGTTCTTACCAAATACTTTTTCTAGGTTTTACCTTAGGGGTGCAGCAGTTACATCCGACTCTCATTCAGAGACCTTATGGGTAAGTGGAATTTGCTTTCTTAATTTTGTTACTGGCTGAATTGAAGTAAAATTAATGAACCCTCTAGGGGAGAGGGAATATGCTCTGAGGCTTGCAGAAATGGGCCCAGATACAAAAAGAAATCTGTCGAAAGATTTCCTGGCACTCATTTTCTGTTATAGTAAAGCTTTTCAAAAGGTTGTGTATGGATTCTGCTTTGCCCCTTTCAGTTCGTTGTGGCTCTGTGTACATCATCACAAATTACAGATGTTGGGTACAGTCCTTTGCTGCTGCTGCCCCCCCCCATGCGTTTGCAAGTGAAGGGATTCCAATGAGGCTCAATAGAGTTCTGAATAGGGCTGTGCACCGCTGAGGCTCGAGTCTAGGCAGGCTGCTTCGGGACACTTCGAGTCCCTTCCGAGGCGAAACGGAGGCGGCACAAAGCAACCTGGAGCGGGTCAGAGGCTCTCCAAAGCGCCTCAGCATGCTTCGGAGCTTCGGCACTCTTGGCCCAGCTGCACCAGCGCCTCCAGGCCTTTACCTCAGCCACCCATCACTGTCCCCACCACCTCTGTCTCCACCACCGCCATTGCCGCCACCGCCATCATCTCCAGCTCCACCGTCGCCAGCTCCACCGCCAGCTCCTGTGGCCTGGACGCGTGCCGCCTCTTATTGGAGGGAGTTGCCATTTAAAAAATGCCGACTCCCTGCAATAAGAGCCGGCTTGTGTCCAGGCCACAGGACCTGGCGGCGGCGATGACAGCGATGGCAGAAGAGCTGGCGGAGGAGGAGACAGCGGCGACAGAGGAGGAGGAGGCAGCAAGGTAAGGAGCCTGGGGGTTTGCACGGGAGCATCAGGGGGGACCGGAAGCAGGAGTCGGAGGCCTCCCGAATCAGCCCGAACCAAATTAGGCCTGCCTCCAAAGCCACAAAGCGGCTTCTGATTGGAGGGTCCCTGCACAGCCCTAGTTCTGAACACGATTCTCCAAGTTCAGTGATGAACTTGCATGATGGAGGGTGGAGAGGGGAAGTAGGGTTATGGATCCCTTCTGTGTGAGGGTATCGTGTCTGTACAGGGAAGGAATATGGCCAATATAATGTTGTTTCTCACTACACTGATCAGTTCATGTAACTGTTACGAATTAGTTTTCCCTATATTACTTCTGAGGGAGCGTGTCGTTTTCTGAGCCTTCATCCTGTTGGGAGAGTTGATGTGATTCCTTAACACGATTCTCCAAGCATTCGTTTCCCATGGGGTGCAATGAGCTGGGTAGTTTTCCTGTCCAAGCTCCATTGAAACGAATGAAGGCTGTGTGCAGGAGCATAGCATTTCTCAGTTTGTGACCACCAAAGGCCCTGGCCAGCGCCCGCTGAACACGCCTCGTAAAATCCAAGCAAGGTTTTCTTTTGTTCTGTTTTTTGCCCAGCTCTAATTTAAATGAGGCATAGGCAGGAGGCTTTTGCTGTAGATTGTGTCTCATTCCTTTGTGCTCCATGTAACAATTCCGGCCCAGAAAACAAATTGAATTTGGAGACACAGTCTAAAATTCAATGAAAGAAACATTAGGTCAAGAATTGATTCTGGACAGATGTTATACGGAGCTTAAGGAGTCTACAGAAGTGAGCCATTGTCTCCAGTTTTCAATAGTGCATCCCATCTCTCCCCAGTCCAAAACATCCTCTTTTTATACACCTAATAGGATCTGGCAGATGCTTTGGAAAAGGCAAGTGTGCTCAGAGACAACAATAGCGACTGTCATAGTACCTTCATTTAACTGTTTGGTGATTGATGCAATTCCTTTTTCTTCTTCTTTTAAGCACAGCTTTCCGAAAATGAATGTTGGCTTGTGTTACTTCTCTCTCTGTCTCTGTCTCACTCTCTCTCTCTGTGTGCGTGTGGGAGTGTGTGCGCGTATATCTATCTATAGATAGATAGATAGATGTTTATAGAACTTAAGAAAAGTAGGTCCTCTTTTAAAAAACAATAACAACTTTGGAAGGCCACCAGTTTTAAGGGACAATGCACTGGTTTTTCTTTGCCAAGAAGAATAAATATTTAATCTTTTTTTTCCTGCCCTCCACACATACGCTGCTTTTCTTTTCATTCCCCCCGCCCCCACTCTTCCTGCTCTAAGTTACACAACTGCATTGAGTTTATGATTCTAAAGGTTTTATTGCTGTGCAGGGTGACGTTGTTGCAATAAGTGAGTCCATTGCGTCTGGGGGGGGGGGGTGGAAACCCATTGGTTTTTCTCACAGATGGTTAATGGCCGTTTTGTATGTGCTAGAGGAGGGTGTCTTCCTACATAAGGAATCTTTGTTCTTGTTCATAGTTGCCCAGGAAAAAAAAGAGCACCAGGTTTTGCATGGGTCTCTTTTTTCCCTTCCTTTTCTTTAAGGCCTGGCTCAGGGAGGGGGTTGTTGAAAACAATAACAAGACTCCCGTTGAGTTCAGTGCAGGGCTTTTGGTGGCTATGTTTTTTATGGCAAAATTTCTCAGTTGCTGAAGTTTCCTAACTGTAGTTCCATGCAAATGGCCTAGAAATCTACAGCTTCCCCCAAAGAGGAACGTTAATTGCAAGAACCTAGGAAGCTGCCTTAAGGGCCACGGTGGCTTAGTGGTTAAGATGCTGAACTGCAGACCAGAAGGTCAGCAGGACAGCAGTTCGAGACCCGAGTGCCGCGTGACGGAGTGAGCTCCCGTCTTCAGTCCCAGCCCCTGCCAACCTAGCAGTTCGAAAGCAAGAAATTGCAAGTAGATAAACAGGTACCGCCTCGGCGGGAAAGGTAACAGCGTTCCGTGCACCTCGGTGTTCAGTCATGCCGGCCGCATGACCACGGAAGCGTCTTCGGACAGCGCTGGCTCTTCGGCTTAGAAACGGGGATGAGCACCGCACCCTAGAGTCGGACACGACTGGCTGGGGACACCTTTGCCTTTACCTTTTAGGAAGCTGCCTTATACTGAGTCAGACCGCTGGTCCAGCTAGCCCAGTACTATCGACACTGACTCGCCGTGGCTCCTGAGGTTTTCAGGCAGGAATTTTTCCTAGCCCTACCTGGAGATGCCGGGGATCGAACCTGGGACCTCCTGCATGCAAAGCAGGTGCTCTGCCACTGAGCTATGCTCTATCCCCCAAAACTAAAGTACTATGAATACTAAGTTGGCAGTCATTTAAATTGCTGCTAAAATCATTATTAGTAGAACTTCTCACAGTGTGCTTGGTACTGTATAGAACAGAGAAATGGCTCCGTCCCATTTCAGAGGACTTGGAGCAAGGGTCCCTAACCTTTTTAGATCAGTGGGCACATTTGGAATGTTGAGAGTGTTATGGGTGTTCTCATAAAATGGCTGCCATGGGGGCTTGCCCATTCACAAAATGGCTGCTGTGGTGGGCATGGCTGGTCACAAAACACCCATTTCCCAGAAGGCATGCTGGTGAGTCTAAAAGAAAAGTAATTTGCCTAAAACCATAAGTACAAGGCAGAAGTAGGGTCTGAATTCCAAAACACAAAACCCTTTTCAACCCACATTTTTCTGCTCCAACGCTCTTTTCACAGACAGCAAACTGTGGAGGTTCAGAGACAATTATCTTGGCGAAGAAACTGAGTACAAGACAGGTGTAGTCTAAGTCTGAAATGCCAAATCACATATTTGCTCCCACAGTGCAAAACAAAATACCCATTTCACAGAAGGCAAACTGGTGATGCTCAGAAAAATGCACACAGGCAAAACACACCACACGTACAGACAAAACAGCCCACCCAGGACACCCCCTATCACCCTAGCATACTTTTTTTTCTGGGTGGCTGGACATGCTTCAAAATGAAATCCTGGGTTGCAGCCACCCACCATTTTTATTTTCTTAGAATAGCTCTGGGGCCCACAGGAATTCCTTGAAATAAAGATGGTGCTGGAGACTGGCACTTAAGTTTGCAGGATGTCAGCCACCCAGTTTTTTAAAAATCAAAAATATCTTTTAAAATGAAATAAAAATCAGGACTGTCAGGGAGCCTGGCAGGCACCAAGAGTGGTGACCGCAGACACACTGGTACCCACAGACCATATGTTGGAGACCCCAGGCTTACAGTGTACAGTTGAGCCAGCTATAGGTGGGCTTGGTAGGAAGGGGCTATAGAATGAGTGACAGAAGAAGAGGAGGGAAAACACACCTCCATCAAATAAAGAGGCTAGAAACTGACTATTGCCTGTCTGCAAGAATCAGCCTTCAATAAACCCACTTGCTGCCACCAGATCAGGGCTGAGAAAGTCTTTGATCTCGTGAGCAAGAATGCTTTGGGATGGAGGTTGCCTTACAGCAGCTAAATTAGGCTGCCAGAAAAAAAGCAGTGAGATTCTGTATTCTCTAGTTCTGAATGGCATGTGTAAGGGTTTCTTCTTTGCAGATGCAAGGGCTTCTCTCTCTCCCTTTCCATATTTGGGGGCGGGAAGGCAACTCCCTTTCTCCGGAGGTTGATTTAAGTAAGACACAAAACCAGGCAACCCAGTCTGTTGATGATGATGAAGGGGAGCTGGTGCAGGGAAGGAAGAAAAATCTGGAGTGGATTTGTTTTGGAGAGAAAGATAGTCTCCTAGCCTTTTAAACCCTAGTTTTGAAAACAGATGCTTTATGTGCTTTGCTGGGGCTTGCTATGGAAGTGGGGACAATGTTTAGTTTTCAGACTCTGTAGGAGACTCTGGCTTAAGGGGAACAAAGCCACCTGTGGCGTTCGTCCTTCTTATTAATTCAGTGGAAAGAGCAGGCTGCCATTTGTTGGGTGGAAAGAGAACAGCACTTCTAAAATATTATTGCTGGCTAGTAGAAATAATTCTTGGCTACTAAGCCCAGACATAATTTGTGGACCCCTGCCCAGAGTCCCCTGCCCAGTGACAGAAGCTACCATGATGTCACCAGTGTTCCAAATATGCATTGGTCTTCCAAAAAGCCAGTAAAAAAGGCTAGTGAAAGGTTGCACAAGACATAGGGATGAACTAGCGCATGCAGTTGCTGAAGAAATCGGCAACTGCATGCACTTGAATTTATTTCCAGGAATGCCTGTAGGCCCCAGAGGAATTCTATGCAGGGAGGAGGAGGAGAAGTCTGCCGTTAACCATTGCTTGTCTTAACTATGCATTAACTTGGTGAGCCCAAGGCAGGTTTTCCAGCTAGGCCTTTCCAAGTAGCATATAGCTTAGCTAACTCTTCTTGAGTGATCTGAGTCTTCCCAAAGAATTATTATTATCTGCGTCCAACTCTGGCCTAGTATACATCCCAGAGAGTGTTATTCCATTCCATTTGGTAAATGAAACCCGCTGTGATCTGGGTGGTTATCATGGTGAACTCTGCCTTTGGACTGGGAATCAGGGAGGATGTCTCAGCTTGTCAAATGCAGCTCCTAAAATCCGTGCCTATTGACACTGAAGCCATGTGATATTGAAGCAAGTAGATGGAAACATGCCAAGGTTAGACTGTTTTTTCTCCCCGGTGCTTCCTGAGCTGCACAGCTGTCCCCAGTTTCATTGTTTCTCCAGCCCTATCATTTTCCATGAAGTCTTTGGTACAACTTCTTAGTCTCAAGACCCTATACGGTAACAATGCCTAAGTACATGTAACTCAAATAATGGCATATTTCACCCCAGTTTACCCTGGCTTCATCTCCCTTCCTCTTTTGTCTCCCGTGTGCTGAATTTTAGCTTGCAAGATTTGCGGGGTAGGGAACTATCCTGTTCCACTTTGTAAAGCGCTATGGATGTTGATCGTGCTATGTAAATAATTTGCACCATTTATCATGATGGGTTCAATGCAGGGGGGCAGAACCTCAGGCCCAGGGGGCCTGATCCAGCACACACGGACTCCCAGTTTGGCCCTCCGGGCTCCCCTAGGTGGCCACATACCCTTCCTCCCCTAGGTGGCCCCCTTCCTGTGGAACTCCCTGCCTCTGGAGGCCAGGCAGGCACCAACACTGTGTTGTTTCTGGTGCCTCCTGAAAACAGTGCTGTTCCAGGAGGCATTCCTTAATCGACCATCACGGTTTCTACTGCCATTCTGTTTTTTAAAAACATAATTTTAATATGGTATTCTAATTTTATTATTTTATCTTTTATGTTCACTGCTCCGAAACCTGTTTTAGACATGGAGTGGTATACAAATATTGTGAATAAATAAAGTGCATGTATGTAAATTCCGGTGATGGGTCTGTCAGTGGCTATTGGCCCTGGCGGCTCAATGGGACCTCCACATACAGAGGTGGTATATCTCAGAACACAAACAGGGCTTTGCCTTCATGCCCAGCTTGTGAGCTTCCAGAAGCATCTCAGTGTACTTGAAAACGGGATGCTAAACTGGATGGACCTTGGTGATCCAGCCAGCTGAGCGCTTTGGATAGCTCCTTTACAGTTCTGACTGAAACCTGGCGCGGATTCACTGCCCCACTGACATCGGAGCCACCAGCTTCCACTGATCAGTTGCCAAGATACAGGATCTGGGAGACCAGTGGAGGCAGGAAAAGGGGGGTTGGGATGTATAATATATATCTTGTTTGCAAGCATCAGTAAACAAGAATTTCACTGTATTCTGCTCCAGCAATGATTTAATCATGGGAGATGCAGGTTGGCAAGATGAGTGCAGTTTGCCCGAGCGATCTTGGCTAGTGCTGTGCCCTTTTTCCTAGCAGAGCGACGGGAGCTCTCCTGGGTAACACATGTTTGGCAGTTGATTCTGTTATTGTCCTTTTGGAACAATCGGCAAGGCAAGCATTGGTATTCCAACATTCCTTGAACACCCAAGGTTTCTTCAGTCTTTGGAAGGAAGAACTAAAAACTTTACAGTGCTTGTGTGGCCTAGAGCATTCATGAAAATAAGAGGAAGAATGAACAAGATTTTGTACCGAAATCTACTTGTTGATCCCACTTACTGACCTAGAGGCGGTGTGTGTGCCTAAAAACACGCGCGCGCGCGCGCACACACACAAAGCAGCTTCTCCTTCTCTTTGAGATCTGCTAGCTGAGTCCAGTTTTAGGAAAAGGTCTTAAACATCCACAATCCCAGAAAAAGAATGCATGTGAAACCTAACACCCCAGTCCACAACTCAGTATGGACAAAGTTGTTGGGGCTTTTTGTCAGTCCGTGTATTTACTTTCTGTGAAGCCACAGTATAATACTACTTGGATAATTATTATTTATTTAAAATATTTCTATACCGCCTATCATGTACAACATATCCAGGCACTGTACAATAATAAAATTACAATATAAATGCACATTATAACCAAAACAGTCACTTATACAATATAATGCACGTGAAACCTAATACCCCAGTCCACAACTCAGTACGGACAAAGTTGTTGGGGCTTTTTGTCAGTCCGTGTATTTACTTTCTGTGAAGCCACAGTATAATACTACTTGGATAATTATTATTTATTTAAAATATTTCTATACCACCTATCCTGTACAACATATCCAGGCACTGTACAATAATAAAATTACAATATAAATGCACATTATAACCAAAACAGTCACCTACACAATATAATCAGCAGGCCATGAATTAAAAATCCTAAGAACTGCAATAGAGCTGGTGCATGTTATCTTTGGTGGGGGGGTATTCCATGGAGTGGGTGCCACCGCAGAAAAAGGCACCTGGTTGCCACGAGATGCAGGATGTGGTTGTGCTGCAACCAGGATTATACCCCTGACTTCAGTTGGGGGAAATGATGTAGCAAAATCCAAATGTTTTAGCTTAATTGCCTTTGTGGATCAGTACCCAAAATGTGAAGTTCTTGGTTATAGAGCTTCAAAGGAAAGATTTTATCCATAATGTTGACCTGGATTTCTGTCCTGCCTTAGCAGAAATGCTCGTAGGGTTGTATCTAATATTAGTCTAACAAGTCCCATTAATTTCAGTAGGTCTACTCTAGGTAGGACTAAGATTGGATACAACCCATAGTAATTCAGTCAGGTACATAGGAAGCCGCCTTATACTGAGTCAGACCATTTGTCCATGTAGTCCAGTATTGTCAACACAAACCGGCAGCAGCTCCCAGGGTTTCAGGCAGGGATTTTTCCTAGCCTACCTGGAGATGCCAGGGATCGAAACTAGGACCTTCTGCACGCAAAGCAGGTGCTCTACCACTGAGCTACATTCCCTCCTCTAATTTGGGAGACTTCCCAAAAAATGTGTCATTGCAGCAACAGTATCAGACCTTGCAGTTGTGTTGAAATTTTTACTGCAGGTCTAATGAGAACAAGTTCTCTCTGAAATTTCTTTATTTCATTTCTATACCACCCAATAGCTGAAGCTGTCTGGGCGGTTCAAAAAAATTGAAACCAAAAAGCGCAGAATAAAACAATATAAAATATGAAAGCATTAACACCACAATATAACAATGCAACCAGAATAAAACCTAGCAGCAATTCAGAGATTTAAAATACAGAATTAAAAGACCAAAGATAAAAGACTAGGAAGCTAAAATGCTGGGAGAATAGAAAGGTCGTCATCTGGTGCCGGAAGGAATACAGCGTAGGTGCCAGCAGAACCTCTTTAGGGAGCTCATTCCACGGCTGGGGTGCCACAGCAGAAAAGACCCTCTTCCTGGTAACCACCCACCTCACTGGCAAGGGCTCACAGAGAAGGACCGCTGAGGATGATCTTAGGGTCCGGGCAGGCACATATGGGTGGAGGTGATCCTTCAGATAACCTGGCCCCAAGCTGTTAAGGGCTTTGAATGTTAATAGCAGCAGATGTGCATAAATGTTAAAATATACTTGTTTATCATACATTATATGTGTGTGTATGTGTTGAAGGGCTGTTTCTCTATGACTGAACATCTGCCTCACTTGCAGGAGGACCCAGGTTCAATCACTGCTCTCTACAGTTAAAAGAACCCCAGGAGCAGGGGCTAGGAAGGGCCTCCCACTGCCAAAGACCCTGGAGGAACTGCCACCAGAGGAGATAGAATATGGAGGAAGAGCTGTAGGTCAGTCGTAGAATGCATGCTTGGCATGCAGGAGGTCCCAGGTTCAATCCCCAACATCTCATCGCATTGAAAGCCATCTCATTCAACCCCCTGCTCAGTGCAGGGATCTAGTTTAAGGCATCCCTGCCAGAGGACTTTCCAGTTTCTGCTTGAATACCTCCAGTAACAGAGGGCCCACCACCTCCCTAGGGAGTTGGTTCCATTGTCTGACTGTTCTGGGGGTTAGGACGTTTTTCCTGATGTTCAACTAAATTCTGCCTTCCTGTAACTTAAGCCCATTATTTTGTGCCCTACAGTCTTGGATAATAGGGATCAGGTTGCAGCCCTTTTCTGTATGAAAACCCTTTAGGTACTTGAGAAGTGCTCACATTTTCCACCTCAGTCTTCTCTGCTTAAGACTAAACATACCCAGACACTTCGGTCTTTCCTCATAGGACTTCATTTCTAATCCCCTGGTAATCTTTTTTGCCCTTCTCTGAACTCATTCCAGTTTATCTGAACCCTTCTTAAAGTGTGGTATCCAGTGTTTGAGGTGAGGTCTGACCAGAGTAGAGTAGAACTACTACTTCCTATGATTTTGAAACTATAGTTCTATAGATGCTTTTGAACTGTGGTGCTGGAGGAAAATTCTGAGAGTGCCTTGGACTACAAGAAGATCAAACCAGGCCATCCTCCAGGAAATAGAGCCAGACTGCTCACTTGAGGGAATGATATTAAAGGCAAAACTGAAGTACTTTGGCCACATAATGAGAAGACAGGATACCCTGGAGAAGATGCTGTTGCTCGGGAAGGCAAAAGGAAGAGGGGCCGACCAAGGGCAAGATGGATGGTTGATATTCTGGAGGTGATGGTCTCAACCTTGGGGGAGCTGGGGGTGGTGATGGCCAACAGGAAGCTCTGACGTGGGCTGGTCCATGAAGCCACAAGAGTCGGAAGCGACTGACTGAACAACAAGAATTGCATTCACCCTTTTTTGCAGCCACAGGCACACAGCTGACTCATATTCAGCTTGTGATCAACTCCAACTCCAAGATCCTTTTCACACGTACTATTGACAGGCCAGGTATCCCCCATCTTATTCCTGTGCATTTATTTCTCTTTCCTAAATGAAGGAATTTGCACTTATCTCTGCTAAATTTCATTCTGTTATTTTCTGCCTAGTCTTCTAACCTATCATTATTTATGATTCAAGATTATTTTGAATGTTCTGTCTTCTAAGGTATTACCCAATTTTGTGTCATCTGCAAATTTCATAAGCATTCCCCCCACCTTTTCCTCCCAAATTATTAATAAAAACTTTGAAGAGTACCGGCCTTGGATCGAGCCCTGTGGCACCCAACATGATACCTCCCTCCAATTTCATGAGGAACCATTGACATGCACTCCTTGAGTACAGCCCTCCAGTCAGCTGTGGATCGACTTAGTAGTAGTGTCATACAGCTCACATGTGAATAGCTGAGATGTCAGAAAAAAATTCAAATTCCCGTCTGGCAGCAAAACTCACTTAATGAACTTTCCTAGGAAACCTCACTGAACCTCACTCTCCTTTGCAGCTGAGCCTACTTCACACGGCTCTTAGGATTAAAGTGATGCCGAGAGCTCCCTTACAGAAGGGGTGGAGTACAAATGTAAGAAGTAAAATTAATTGTGGCTTCCTCTTGGGCCTTTGCCAACTGGTTAGCTGCGCACAGAAGTGCCTTTTGTTAAACTTTGTACGCTTTAAGCGAAATGGTGGCACTAGAATCGTGCCTGCCTGTGGAGACAGCATTAGCCAAGAACCTGGCTTGCATGCACATGGCTTGGCCACATCTGGTTTTAAAGAGAAGTTGGAGGGAATATGTCAAGGAGGACGGTCGTGAGAGAAAGATGGTTTGACCCATGATAAGTGGGTTTTTTATCAGTTCATGACTTGGGGAACCTGACAGGTTTGGAGAAGAGGAGACTTGGATCCCTTTGAGGTACCAATGGGGAGGGGACCTCATTGAGACCAGTGGGTGAGCTGGTGGTGCTAAGAGACAGACATGGGCCCATGGGCTCCTACTTTCCCATTGCGTCTGCCACAAATGGGCTGGGGGGGGGCACACAGAAAATGTAGGGAGTTTTGTTCCCTATGCATCTCCAGCTGAACACCCTGGAGACCACCACCAGCCAGATTGACCCTACTGAGGTAGAAGGATCAGTGGTCAAATTCTGTATAACACAGCTTCGTATGTTCATAAATGGAAAGCAGGTTGGAAAGCAACCTGGCTCATGCCTTGCAGATAATTCTTAGAAAAGAAGTGGATTTTAATCCACACATGAGTCTGGAAGAGTAGCCATGCTAGAATGAGTTTTCACACATGCATGTTCATAATTTGGTTCTGTCGCACAAGATGGCCACTTCACACATGCAACAAGTCATGATCCAGTAACATAGAGCACGGTTATCATTTCCCTACAAATGCCACATTTCTCAGTGGAGGCAGTTCACACATTCGGCTACAAGTCAGTGGCCCACGTTGAGTGACATAAGGCTCTATATATGCACTTGTGAATTGGTAATCCATAGCAGTAGAATGGAAGAAGGTGTTGTGGCACCAGGCTTATTGTTTGTGGCATAAGCTTTCATAGGCAATGGCTTCAGCGCAAGCATAAAGTGGACCAAGAACATGGTATGTATGTTTGCATGGCCTGAAGGTGCACTGGAGGATAAACCCCTAACAGGTTGAGAAACAGGGCCAGTTTGCACAATCACTGCAGCCAGGTGTGGCTTATTTAAGCCACAGTGGGTTGTGGCATGTGCTAGTGGCCGTTTTGAATATTCAGTGGCCAGTGGGGGGGTTGCCATGGTTTGCTGTGTTATCCGAACCTGGGGGGCATGGCTTGCTGGAGGAGGAAACAACCCTCCAATACCCTACAACAGACCATGGGTTATTAGAGGGTGGTTCCCCCTCCAACAAGCTATGCTGCCCGGGTTTGGACGATACAACAAGCCACAACTTGAATAGGGAGCGTGGTGCCCGCAGGTGCGGGGGCTCATCAGGCCTCAAATAAGTAATGGTGGGCCGTGGTGATTGTGCGAACCCGGCCATAAAGTGAATGGATCGAATGAGACACTTGTTTTCATCCTTAAAATCCAAAGCATTCATTCTACTACTTTTATTACTACTGATAGTAGTAGCAGTTGTGGAATCTTTTAAGGATATTTGGTGTAGTTAGACTTCCGTTTCCCCCTGCCTTAAAAATGGTAGTTAAAGGGATACATTTAGAAGCGTATATAATTGATACGATGAAGGCAAAAGCTATCTGCTACGAAAAGTTAGTGTGGAATGCTGCTGTTCAGGATTCCAACCACTCCATTCTCTCTCCGCACCCCAGTTCTCAGCCCCTGCCCCCTGCCATGGTCAGTCAACATCCCACAGCCACTAAGCATAATCAGCCTCATTGAACTGTTCTCCCCCACCCCCCACTTCTTTTAGGGTTTTCTTCTGAAGATTATTTCTATTCCAGCAAAGCTTGGGATTTCCGCAAATCTGATGATATTTCCCTTTTGGCATGAGTGGTGCTATTTTGGCTACATAAGCAACGGCACTCACAGCTTGAACATGGGAATTAGAGGGAATGGCGATGCAGATGCGGAAAGGGAAATACTACGTATGTTTTTTCCCCCCTCCCTCTGTGGTAATATTGTTTTTGTTATAAAATGTTAACGTCTTCTCCTTCCTCCGCTTCCTCCCTCTGTGGTGTTTTTCTCTCCTTCCCTTGTTACCCTGCCACTTCCTGCTTTAGATTGTGTGTGTGTGAGTGTGAGAGAGAGATTGAAAGAAAGGAACAGAGCCTTATGCTGAATGTACACATAGCAGTTATACAGTTAACATACCGTAATCATAACTCTTGGTGCACATGACACCAATTGGCACCAATAGTTATGATAACGGTATAATAATGGTATAACTGCTATGTGTAGATTCAGCCCTCGTTACAGATTACAGTGGAACATTAGCAGCATTGGATAGCTGTCTTCCAGGGAAGGGTTTATTTCCCATTTTTGAACTTTCTCACTAGGGAAACCATATGACTCCACAAGGGTTCCCAGATGTCCCCAGGATGAAGTCGGAAAACCCCTGGTTTAATGAAAGGCCTCATTCTTGGTTCCACTGCCATGTCCACTTTGGGAATTTGATGGGTTGGCTTGAAGCCTGACTTGTCGCTAAACATGCCCAGCTAATCCGTACAGGGATGGGGGACTTGCCACCCACAAAGGTTTTCCTGCCCTGGCCCTGCCCGCTCTCTGTGGGGAGAGGAATCCCCACTGTCGTATCTGATCGCTGATCAGGGGTAACAGCGGGGGAGTTCACCTTGCCACTCCACTCATCCCGATTGGGATGGAGTGCAAAGGAGATGCCTTGCTTGGCCGCTCTTCCAGATTCCCCGGGGTGACCCATTGTGCATCACCCTGATTGGGGCAGTGTGCAATGGAGGAACTCAACTCAGCCATCACTTGGAGAAGCCAGTCCTTCAGGGGCCGTCCGAGTCCCTTTCTCACAGAGCTTGGAGCCTCTCTCTGCACAGAGCAAAGCCAAAGGGGTCGGGTGGGTGATGTCAGTAGAGGGGTGGGGCTTTGTGATGGGGTCACATGCCCTGATGCCATCAGGTCCACTGGTTTAGTCTGGGGGGCAGTCCAGGCCCCAGACCAGTAGATGGTTCCCCTGCTATAGAAGTGAAAGAAGACATTTACCTTCTAATTCTTATTCGTAGTTATATGCGTAAGGCAGAGTGTCATTTTTCTTTCCAAAGCTAAGCAGATGCATAGCCAGTTTCTCTCAGTTGGAAGAGAAAGCTTTCTCTCGTCCTTGTATTTTGTTGTTTCATGCAGATTGTATCTTGAGCGCTGTTGTCTAACAATCTTTTTAGTCTGCGTGTGCAGAACTATTTCTGGTTCTTCCAGCCTGTAGTGTTGCTGGTTGTGGCAGTGGAGAAAAATGGATCTAGAGATAAAGCTGTGGATTCTTCTTTGTAGGGTGTGCAAAAGATCCCTCCCCCCCTCGTTTCTTTGCTAGCTGGTAGGGGTTGTTGCTTTGCTGTTCTGGATTATCACCTCCTTCACACTTTCCTGCTGTTTTCATGCAAGTTGTGGTTTTTTCAAAAAAGCTGTGTGTACTTTTTGCAGGGTTTAACATCCTGGCAATCTCAGTTGTTGTTTGAAATGGGAGGGGAAGACAGGATTCTAGCGCTTAGCTACAAATATGGCTTTGAAAGGCATATGAAGATGAATTTGAAAGGCAGTGTGAAATCTCAGAAGCCAGACAGACAGAGCAGAAATTTCATGGATTACCCAAGCTCCAGTGGCCTGCAGAACCCAAACAACAGAACCTAGGAAGCTGCCTTCTGCTGAGTCAAACTTCTTGTCCATCTAGCTCAGTACCGTCAACACTGACTCTCCAGGATTTGGGACAGGATTTTTCCCCAGCCCCACCTGGAGATGCTGGGAATTAAACCTGAGACCTCTAACATGGATAGCAGGTATTCTGCCACTGAGATGCAGCCCTTTTCACCTTATGCAGTATATGCAATAAATACATCTTAAAAATGAATAAAGGTTGCAGGTATTTCGTTTTTATTTTTTTTAGAACTCCAGTTCTAACTAGGCACAGATATTTTTTGTTTAAGCACATGAGTATATGCGAGGGATGGGGAATATAGAATCATAGAATAGTAGGGTTGGAAGGGGCCGACAAGGCCATCAAGTCCAACCCCCTGCTCAATGCAGGAATCCAAGTCAGAGCATCCCTGACAAATGGCTGTCCAGCCTCGTCTTGAAGGCCTCCAGTGTGGGAGAGCCCACCACCTCCCCAGGTAATTGGTTTCATTGCCGTATTGCTCTGACACTCAGGAAGTTTTTCCTGATGTTCAGTCGGAATCTGGCTTCCTGTAACTTGAGCCCATTATTCCGTGTCCTGCACTCTGGGATGATCAAGAAGAGATCCTGGCCTTCTTCTCTGTGACAACCTTTCAAGTACTTGAAGAGCGCTATCATATCTCCCCTCAGTCTTCTCTTCTCAAGGCTAAACATGCCCAGTTCTTTCAGTCTCTCTTCATAGGGCTTTGTTTCCAGTCCCCTGATCATCTTTGTTGCCCTCCTTTGAACCCTCTCCAGCTTGTCTGCATCCTTCTTAAAGTGTGGTGCCCAGAACTGGACACAGTACTCCAGATGAGGCCTAACCAGTGCTGAGTAGAGGGGAACTAGTACTTCCCGGGATTTGGAAGCGATGCTTCTATGAATGCAGCCCAAAATAGCATTTGCCTTTTTTGCAGCCACATCACATTGGAATATGTGGTCCTCCAGATGTTGTTGGACTCAACTCATATCATCTCTCACTGTTGGCTATGCTGGCTAGGGCTGATGGGAATTGGAGTCCAACATTATCTGTAGGTCTGTACGTTCCCTACCTCTAGTATATACGTTCCGGGCCATAGTGGAACTATGGAATTCACTACCACAAGATGTAGTGATGGCCTCCAATTTGGATGGCTTTAAAAGGGGGTTGGACAAATTCCTGGAGGAGAAGGCTATCAGTGGCTACTAGTTCTATATGCTACCTCCAGTATCAGAGGCAGAATGCCTGTGTACACCAGATGCTGGGGAACACAGGTGGGGGAGTGCTGTTGCACTTGTGTCCTGCTTGTGGGGTCCCCATGGGCAGCTGGTTGGCCAATGTATGAACAGAATGCTGGACTAGATGGACCCCTGGTCTGATCCAGCATAGCTCGTCTTATGTTCTTCTATTTTTAAATACTACATTGTATTTATGTTGTGAGGAAGGTACCTGTTACCATTCCAGTTGCTCTGACTTCTCTGATTTCCCATATACATGATGACTAAGACTAGTGTAATTCTAGAAGCAACATCAGAACTAAGTTATCTTGCTTAAAAAAAACCAAAACCCAACAGCCCAATCCTATTCCTCTGACGTCCCTCTGAATTCAGTGGGACTTGAAAGTAAATGGGCATTAGATTGCAGTTTAAGACTGCAGTCCTGTGTACACTTACCTGGAAGTAAGCCCTATTGAACACAGTGGAATTTATGTCTGACTAAACATGCATAGGATTGTGCTGGGAGGCTAATAGGAACTAGAAGGAAAGCATGTTCTCTATAAAAGTGAAGGCTCACCTGGCTAATTATGTAAGCCTGATTCAGGCAGGTGGAGCATGAAAAGGCAGTGTTGGGACTTTCTGACTTTCTGATCCTTACTAGCTCAGTTTGGGTCACTGGGGCCCACAGGAGATGCGTGAACAGAAAAAAAGGGCATGTTTACCAGATACTCTCTCTACAGCCCTGTCCTTAAAACCATCTTATTCTCCTGCACACAGAGTAGTATATGTGATCAGTCAGCCATATTCATTATTTTGTTTTCACTTAATGCAGGCTCAGTGAGAATAAGGGCAAATGTTATTAATGCTAACCTTAGTTGATATGGGGGTTATTTTTAAAATATTTGTCATCTTGGTTTTCAATTTCACTTTTGTCTCCTTTTATAGTGAGGAATCTCTGGGTGCATGGAAGTTCTGTGTGCACACCGAAAGTTCCCCACATATGTAAAGGACCCATGGATCTGTTTTTCGAATGTGACGTTATTACCTGTGTTTGAGATTAGATTGGCTATACATGCGTACCAAGGGCCGCAGTGACATTTTCTCCTAAATGCACCTCCGATTTGGTGTTCCAAAAACCAATTTCCAGTAGGCAGTCAAACTGCAATCTCACCATCCCGGGGAACGTTCATCATACTGCAAGAATTGTGAGGGAAAAGTCACCTTCTAGTATCCCATCCGTGCCAAAACGAGTCTTGTGGCTCCTTAAAAGCCAACAAATTTATTATGGCAGAAGCTTTTGTGGGCTACAGTCCATTTAATCAGATGCATGAAATGTTATTCTGAGTTACCAGCATATACTCATACACATACATGGTGGTGGGATGGTCAACAGTGAAGTTGGGGAAATTAAATTCAGAAAGTATCAAGGCCAGGATAACCAGCTCCATTTATGGAGTGCATGGTGTATACCAGAGCTTTATATTAGAGCCAGTGTGCTAGGATGCCATGTGTGTTCCCCTAATTCAGTCAAGCAGTTTTTGGCTTTATGCACTGGGTCATCTAAGGCATGACCTAAAGCAGCCTTCCTCAACCTGGGGCCCTCCAAATGGTTTGGAGTACAATTCTCAGAATTCCTGACCATGATGTTGTTTGGGGATGTTGGGAATTGAAGTCCAAAACATCTGGAAGGTAGTAGGTTGGAAAGGCTGGGTTAAAGTGTCTGTACCCTTAACTGATCACAAGTTAAGACAAGATACATCCTGCTTGCTTTTATATCTGCCTCTGTCTTCCATAGTGCTATATATAATCTTGCGTGTCTTGCTTTGTGTCTCGTTAGTTTTGGTTGTGGCATCGTGCCACTGAGCTAGGATAGTGCCTTGATCCTGATCGTGAACCATCTCACCTGTCTTGCACCCGAGGTGTGGAGTGAAACCTGACACGAATCTCTACAACCAGCAGCAGTGGTTCTAATTTTAGGTTTGGCCGTGTTCTTTGGTGTGTGGTCAACTGTTTGTGATCTCAGCCAGTGATTAATCAGTGATGCCATGAAACAGCTTGTAAGCTGCCATTCACAGGGTGAATTTGACATGTGATGGCAGCTTGAAGATCACTTGATTGATGTTTTTTATAATCACATTTTAGATGACGTTTTCTTCTGGCATTCAGAGTCATGATCTGGGCCTTGTTTCTGTTTCGGTTATATTTTAAACGGAATGGCAGAGCAGGGAGAAGACCTTAATATCATCTTTTTCAAGGGAGGAAATATTGAAGAAATAATATTTTTGACTTGCTGTAATTCCAGTTGTTTCATTTTACCATTGTTACTGGTGTCCAAAAATGGTACAATGGCACATTCCCCCCTCCCCCATTTTTAATAAATGCAAGTACAGTTTTACAAGTCCTCTTTCAACTTTTAAAAAGGTAAATCTTCTTAACTAAACAACACTCTTTAAACAGAAAAATCCAGCCAGGAGGTAACTTCATCACTTTGCAGTTGATGTGTGCTTCCTTTAAGTAAATCAAAGTAATCAAAATGTTAAGCTACCTGGAGTATTATTAATTTATTCATTTATTAGGAGTATGTTTAATCATACAAAACCCGATATTCCCAGCCGGTCTCCCATCCAAGTACTAACCAGGGCTGACCCTGCTTAGCTTCATGAGATCAGACAAGATCCGGTTCATCCAGCTCTTTTTTCAACATGTGGTGGTAGAAGTCGAGGTTAAGTTCAGCATATGAGAAACAACATTTGGAAGGCACCAAAGATTTGGGAGTGGGGGAAGGAAAGCTTACAGTTACACAGACATATACTGAGCCCAACGTATTTCAAACGTCTTTTGCAGGGGCACTTTTAGGCACAACCAACTTGTGTCTTTGGCCTCTTAACTCTGTTGCAAAAAAGTTTTTTATGCCCCTTCCCTCCCCACTTTGGTTTAGCATGCTAAATATAGATTTGTAATGGAAAACAAGCTGGTGCAGATATAACTAACTATCCCTTAAACATGGCTAAAGGAGTGGGCTTCAAAATTTGTTTGTTTGCTCCTCTCTTTGGTGCAAATTCTCCCTGCCCCTGCTTCATCTCAGTTAAGGCCTGAGTTGCCACAAACGTTTAATCATGGTTAATGCTAAGTGGAGTCTGATGTTAACTAGGGTATGGAAATGAGGTTCTCTCTGCTTAACAGCAAATCCTGGTTAGCATTAACTGTAGTTAAGGGCAGCACAATGGAATTTTGGAGAGAGGGGGAAGACGAGAAAATCCAGCAGGCCACCTACAATTTTTAAACTATGGTTAGAAGTTCTAGAACAGGGCTGGGCAGACTTTAGGCTTGCAGGATTTATTCTGGTTTTTTACTAGAACTC
This sequence comes from Heloderma suspectum, assembly GCF_057233095.1. Classification (NCBI taxonomy): domain Eukaryota; kingdom Metazoa; phylum Chordata; class Lepidosauria; order Squamata; family Helodermatidae; genus Heloderma; species Heloderma suspectum. The sequence goes on from NC_139461.1 coordinate 294,530,298, forward strand.
CCAAGATCCACAGACTGTAGCCTGGCACAAAAAACACACACTGGGGTGTAATCCTGTGTCTGCTTACCTGAGAGTAAGCCCCATTAGAGTTGATGAGACATACTTTTGAGCAGACATGTATAGGATTGTGCTGTTAGAATGAAAGAGTCTTGAGCCCAAGAATTTGGTTCGATTACCAGAAATGAATGCCGCTTCATATAAAAATCCACTCCTGGTAACATCAAGCTTTCTTCATTTCATCAGTATAATTTAGGGCAGGGGTGGGCAAACGTCAGGCTTGCGGGATCTGTTTTTTGTTTTTTTTACTAGAACGCTGACATCTACCAACCAAAGCCAGACACAAAATGATGGCTCAAGGGGCAGAGGGCATAATAGTAGGTGTGTTTAGACAGAAAAAAAAAGTCTGGGGAATGCTGAATTGTAAGACTTCTTTCTGTCTAACATACATGGGGTTGCGCCCAGAGTGAATTATCTACTACACACCATGAACCATAACCTGGGATATATACAAATCTACATGTGATTTACCACATATCACTCTAAAACTGGCCAGCAGAGCTGAACCTGGTCAAAAGCAACTAATTAGTACTCTTATTTTACAGATGAGGAACACTGAGGCTGAGAGATAAAAATTAGCACAAAACTAGCCATGGTGGTGGGTTTCTTTCTTCCCTTGCTCTCATTCAAGTCAGAAATCCTTTGAGATCTACCGCAAACCACTCAGAGATCTACCAGCAGATCTTGATCTATATTCTTCCTATGCCTGATTTAGGTCTTCAGGAATCTTTTGTTATTGGTATTGTTGAACTGTTGGGAATCAGAATTTCATGCAGATCTACTGCAAACCACCCAGAGATCTATCTAGAACTAGAGTTCTGCCCATTCCTGATCTAGAGTATTACCTCTGCTCCAGAATACACGGGGTTGATGCCAAATGGTTCAGTGTATGGGGCAGAAGAACTAATTGAAGGGCTGCAGAGCAGTGGTAGAGCATATGGTTTGGATGCAGAAGTCCCCAAGTTCAATCCCTGGCATCTTCACATAAGACTGGAAAAATTCCTGCCTGAAACCCTGCAGAGCCATTGCTGCCAGTCAGTGTCGACAGCACTGGACTACATGGACAAAGGACCTGGCTCAGTCTAAGGCAGCTTCCTATGTTCCTAACTGGAAAAATACTCATCATTTCTCATTGTTGCTCACATCGCTAGCAACCTCCTATGAAGAGACAGACTAAATCTGATAGACCCCTCCTTTCCTCATCTGCGAACAACAGCACTCTTTTTTTTTTTTTGCATTAAAGGTTTCGCATTCTCAAGAGAGCTGCAAGGACTTTCGATAAACGGCTTGTCTCAGGCTCAAAATGAGGTTGCCCAAGAAGACCTTGTGCTGAATGCCACTTGTGCAGCATGGGGCCCCCTGAGACTCCCCTCCCTTTTCGGGAAGCAGCCCCCATGCAGCCAGACCAGCTGCAAGAGAGGATGTGGTTGCCTTGGTGCTGGGACTTATTAAACTGTCTGTTTAGGGTGGCTGAGCTATAATTAAATTCCACCTTGGCACGGGGGGTGGGTGGGCGGTGGTAAAGTGTCTTAAGGTTTTAACTAGTTACTCCATTCCACACCCCTCCAAAAATGTATGCCACATACAAATAACTAAAGAGTATGTGTCAAAAAAAATATTCTGTGGTGGCCCCCACTCTGTGGAACTCCCTCCCTAGGGAAGTCCGCCATGCCCCTTCTTTAATGAGCTTCCTCCGTGCATTAAAAATGTGGTTGTTCAGGCAGGCATTTGGGATGGGTTAGGGTATTTTAGAAAACGTTTTTATTGTAGAATTTTATTGTTTTAAACTGTTTGATTATATGCTGTACATCGCCTAGAGTGGCTGGGTGACCAGCCAGATGGGCGATTGATAAATTTAATAAAGAAATAAAAATAGAGTACACAGGGGCTGAGCCTTTAGGGCCCCCCCTCCCCCCCGCCCCCTTGTGCAGCTGCTTCCGGCTGCTTGCATTCAGGCTGAACGTTTGCGGCAGGGAGCCCATACTGCTGGTCAAGGCTCTTTGCACGATGAAGAACCCTGATTTCCCAGGGTTCTAAATCCCACGGGAAGACTTGTGCTGCAGCCCCTTTGGACTCGGCTTGCCTCATCACGTGAGGCATGGCTGCATAGTCAGGCCTCACGTTTTTAAATCCAGTCTGCAGTAAAACTAATAAAAAGGTAAAGGTGTCCCCAACCAGTCGTGTCCGACTCTAGGATGCGGTGCTCATCCCCGTTTCTAAGCCGAAGAGCCAGCGCTGTCCGAAGACACTTCCGTGGTCATGTGGCCGGCATGACTGAACGGAACACTGTTACCTTTCCCGCCAAGGTGGTGCCTATTTATCTACTTGCAATTTCTTGCTTTCGAACTGCTAGGTTGGCAGAAGCTGGGACTGAAGACGGGAGCTCACTCCGTCACGCGGCACTCGGGTCTCGAACTGCTGACCTTCCGACCTTCCAGTCTGCAGTTCAGCGTCTTAACCACTAAGCAACCGCGGCCCCAGTAAAACTAATACTTCTGAAGAAAAGAAGCATACCTTCTCTCTGGTTTTAAAGGACTGATACATGTGCTGCAAGTGGCTCCATCTTAGAAGAGGCACTCCATTTGTATGTGGGGGGGGATGGTTCTTTGAAGGTGGTATGAGCCACTCATGGTTTTCTAAGTACGTGTGTGTGTGTGTGTACTGTATATTTAAACAGCTTAGTGCATCCTTCCTCAACCTGGTTCCCTCCAGATGGGTTGGACTTCAAACTCCCATCATCTCTAGCCAGCATAACCATTGGGGGGCTGGCTGGCTGGGGACCATGGGAGTTGAAATCCAATCCAGCTGGAGGACACTTTATTGTGGAAGGCTCGGGCACTGTTTGTCATTTCTGCTGCCCAATTTAATTAGTTGTACCTTTCTTAATTGAGTGAAATGCTTTTAATACATTAATCTACCCAAGTAATTTAAGCAAACATTCAGCCCTAATATAGGCACTCCAGGTTGATCTTCCAAACCTTTCATCATGTGCTGCAGCTTGGGGGGGGGGGGGTGCGTGCGCGTGTGGCCACCCAGGAAGGAAGAAAGGAGGCAGAACCGAACTGACCACCCAGCCTAAATATTTCTAAGGATATGTTTTGCTTGACCACACACCAAATAGAATCATTCATCAAATGGAGCATATTTCTACCTCCAGTAAAATGTTTGTGGGATTTTTTTCTCTCTTCCCTGAAAAATGGAGTATTAATGGTATATAAGTGGTTAAGCTGCTGTCACCTGATCTCTCTCTCTCTTTCTCTTTCTCTCTCTCTCTCTCTTTTTGTCTACAGTCCCAGATTAATTCATCTTCAGCTGAAACCAGTACAAGTCTCAGCCTGTTAAGGGGCTGGGGTGTTCGCATGGTAACTTCAGGGAAATATGAATAGGGAGTGGAAGAGGAGGGAGAAGAGTAAACAGGATAAGCATTTTGTGCTTTTACAACAAACGGCCCCTAATCATTGCCAAAAAACAAAACAAAAAAGACTTCAGTATTGTGGCAATACAGGTTTAACCATGGAGTCAATGACAACAGGCTGGAACATTAAATAAACTTGAAAAGGCCTCATACTCTGTTTATAGCCAGAAGAAACTGGTCAGTACCTAACAGAAGAGATGCTATAGTGAAAGCTTTAATAAAATTGCCTCGTGGGCATGTTGAGGTACACAGAAGACAACGCTTTGGCAGTAATTCCTGTTGTGTGGAAATCTCAACCAGAAGTACCAAGCCACACATCAGAGATTATTTTTGGTTTTTTATGATATTATTATAAATCTCTAGAAATTAATAGACGGACAGTATATACTCTAAGGACGCAATCCTATGGCCGCTAGTCAGCAGCTAGATGGCCACAGGATGGGCCGGTCCCCAGGAACCGACCTGGGACCCCGTGTTCCAAGGTCGGTTCCCTGAGAACCAACCTCCACCCCCTTCCGCACTGCCCTGTAGGCAGCATGGATCGGCCCCATGCTCCGTGCTTGGAAGAGGAGCACAGAGCAGCGAAAGTGGGGCGTGCTGGGCAGGGAGGGTGGAAGTGCCGTTAAAAGATACTGTGGTCCCGAGCCATGTAAGGCTCTTTATGACTTCTGGGCTCTACATTTGCTTATTTTAAACCTTCCATTTATGTTTTGCTTCCTTTGCTTTCTCCCCCACGCCACCATTTCACACAATCAGTATGGTTCTTTTAGCACAATGATGGCATCATCCCACTGCCCTCAGCTTAGCTGTCCCCTAGGGAAACAATCTGACTGTATCTGTCTGTGCTTAATCTTGCAGGCTGGCACATCACTTTATCTACCCTCAAGCGATCGTTCAGCCCAGTGTGGTCATCCCGACCCCGGTACAGTCCATCACATCTCCGTACATAGACTACACGACCGCAAGCCAGGCCTACTCGCAGTTCACCACCGCTGCCTATGACCAGTACCCATACGCCGCTTCCCCTGCTGCTGGCTTCATGGGATACAGCTACACAAGTGCCGTTCAACAACCTCTCACGGCCACCAATCCACCCGTGGCAGCTCCCACAGCCTTTTTGCAGTTTCAGCCAACGCAGCTACAGCCTGACCGTATGCAATAGAAGCCTCGCCCTGGAACTCAGCCCCCACCCTACCCCTTCCATGAAGACTCTTCTTTATGATGGAATGGAATTATGTGGAGGCGGAGTGTCGGGGGGTTGGGGCGGGGCTCTTGACAGAGGAAAACATTTTTTTAAGTAAGCTTTTTTAAGAACAACCTTATTAGGAGTAACGCATATCAATACCTAAGCTATTTATAGTGTTACAGACAAGTTTTTTTAAATCCTTGCAAAAAGACTTACACTTGTAACAATGAACTTTGGTAAGCTCTCTTATTTTTATTTTTTATCAGGACAAATATCATTGCAAAGATGGACGATATAAAAATGACTTTTTTCTTAAAGTGAAAACTACAGGCTCTGGCACACGTATAGCAATCTACTTCCATCACCAATAAATTTCTTTCTTCCTTCCACCACTTAAGATACTCCTTGTGCAGCGCTTACCCCATCGAATCTTACTCTCTGGTTATTTACGTTCACCTCAGAAAATACATGGAGAATACAGAAATGAAAAAAACAAATGCAAGCTCTTCTTTTTTTGGCTCGTATTAAAAAGTTTGTAATACTCAGAGGCCTTACCGGAAAAAATGTATTTTAATATTTATTGTGATCTCTTTATTCACAGGAGCTGTGAATTTCAGTTGGAAGAATAGTAAATATCTGCTTTGTTTAATTCTCAACTAAATTATTGTATGTAGGTGGGAAAAAAGTTGCTAAGTAACTGCTAAATCACTTTCAACATGCAAAAAGGGAATATTGGCTTTAAGGACGGTGGAATATTCCTTTAGTCAACGCACTGTAATTTTTTTCTTATTGTAATTGTTACTGTTTTAAGATTATCTCAAAGTTTTAGGTATATTTTTAAAGCAAAAAAATGGAAGAAAAAAAAAGAATATTGAACATATTGTCTACTTTGATAGATCTTTTGTTTATAATGCTGCAAAGTCTAGAGAAATTTTACAGTATTTATATAAAAGCTAAGCAGGGTCATGGGCCAGCAATGCTTAGGAGAATGTCAGGAATGGATCAGAGTTCTAAAATGGTGTTTCACACTTGAACAAAAGGGTTTAAAACATGACATTTTAATACCCAATGGTACAAACTGCTGATTAAGTAGAAGACAGTGTAAGTTAAGTGCATTTTTACAAAGAAGAAGAGCAATAAAACTATTTTGATTTTTAAAACTACGCTGTGTTGTACCTTATGGGAGGCAGAGATATAATGGGTTGGAGAGGCCCTCAACCCTCCAGGCAGTATTAGGAGGCTGCAGGGAGGAGGGGAAGTCTGTTTCACTAGCAGTTTCCCCTCCACTGGTGGAACGACACCATCGGATACAACCCAGTGTGTGCTTGAGGGCTCCTACCACTAACACTCAAAAGGCTAAGTGGAGTTAAGAGATTTTGGGGGCAGGAGAAAAGAAGGGAGAAGTGATGAGAAAACATGGTAGGGCTGCTAATGGAGGTCATCATCATCTGGACCTCCCATAAAATTCTGTGAATGAGGCAGGACGATTGCACAGTAAAAGCCTCCTCTGGAAGCTGCCAGGGTTTGGAAGGTGACAGTGTTGGCCCTGGGTGGTATACAATGGATTGAATGTGGCTGCTAGGAAGTACAAGTAAACTGTTGATTATGTGGGTGATGTACACCTGGAGGAAGGGCTGGAATTTTGCGAAGACTCTGGGGAACGGCAAACTCCTGCAGTGTCCCTTTCAGGGTATCCATACCGATTTGGCCATCACAGCAATGCTGCTGCAGTTTACATTGGGGGGTGGGATAAATATCCCCATAGGAAGGAAGGAAGGAAGGAAGGAAGGAAGGAATGGCAACCATCCTACAAGGGGAATGGCAACAGGGTGCTCTCAAGGACACCACTAGAAAGGGATGGGGGCACATTTCCTCCCCTCCCCCCGGTGGAAATAGCCATTGAAAATGCTCACACTCACTTGTGAATGACCCATAAAATTTCGGGGTGGGGGGGAGGGATGCTGAGACAAAGGGAAAAGGCTTCAGCCTCTTGCCAGTAGGAAATCTTAGACCCTGGACTTCTTGGACTTACCAGGAGCCCTTTAGCCTGCCATGTGTATAACTTGACACTGTGTTTCACTTCTCCCCGCTGCCCCAACATTCCATGCTTAACTACTGCTTCTACATTCCTGATAAGTTAGAGCGAAAAAGAAACAAAAATTGCTAACCCTGATTTCATAGAATCATAGAACAGTAGGGTTGGAAGGGGCCTAAAAGACCATCGAGTCCAACCCCCTGCTCAATGCAGGAATCCAAGTCAGAGCATTCCCAACAGATGGCTGTCCAGCCTCGTCTTGAACGGCTTCAGTGTGGGAGAGCTCACCACCTCCCTAAGTAATTGGTTCCATTGTCCTATTGCTCTAACAGTCAGGAAGTTTTTCCTGATGTTCAGCTGGAATCTGGCTTCCTGTCACTTGAGCCCATTATTCCGTGTCCTGCACTCTGGGATGATCAAGAAGAGATCCTGGCCTTCCTCTCTGTGACAACCTTTCAAGTACTTGAAGAGCGCTATCCTATCTCCCCTCAGTCTTCTGTTCTCAAGGCTAAACATGCCCAGTTCTTTCAGTCTCCTCATAGGGCTTCGTTTCCAGTCCCCTGATCATCTTTGTTGCCCTCCTCTGAACCCTCTCCAGCTTGTCTGCATCCTTCTTAAAATGTGGTGCCCAGAACTGGACGCAGTACTCCAGATGAGGCCTAACCAGTGCTGAGTAGAGGGGAACTAGTACTTCCCGGGATTTGGAAGCTATGCTTCTATTAATGCAGCCCAAAATGAAATGTGCCTTTTTTGCAGCCACATCACATAGTTGGCTCATATTCAGCTTGTGATCAACAGTAATGTTGTTGAGCCAAGTATCGCCCATCTTGTAACTGCATTTGGTTTCTTTTTCCTAGGTGCAGAACTTGGCATTTATCCCTATTAAATTTCATTCTGTTGTTTTCTGCCCAGCGCTGCAGCCTATCAAGATCACTTATTTGTTTCTGTCTTCCAAGGTATTAGCTATCCCGCCCAATTTTGTGCTATCTACAAATTTGATCAGCATTCCCTGCACCTCTTCCTCCAAGTCATTAATAAAAACGTTGAAGGGTACTGGGCCCAGGACTGAGCCCTGCGGTACCCCATTTGTTACCTCTCCCCAGTTTGAGAAGATCTCATTGAGAAGCACTCTTTGAGTCTGATTCTGTAGCCAACTGTGGATCCACTGGATCATTGTTTGAGCTAGTTTGCTCATCAGGATATCATGGGGCACTTTGTCGAAAGCTTTGCTGAAGCTGAGGTATATTATGTCCACAGCATTCCCACAGTCCACAAGGGAGGTGACCTGATCAAAAAATGAGATCAGATTTGTCTTTGTTCTTGACAAATGCATGTTGGCTTCGAGTAATCACACTGCATTGTTTTCAAGGTGCTTACAGATGGATTGCTTTATCATCTGCTCCAGAATTTTCCCAGGGATTGATGTCAGACTGACTGGTTTGTAGTTCCCAGGTTCCTCCTTTTTACCTTTTACAACATTAAAACATTTACAACTTTACAACATTTACCTTTTTACAACATTAGCCCTCCTCCAGTCATCTGGCACTTCCCCCATCCTCCATGATTTCTCAAAGATAATAGGCAGTGGCTCTGAGAGTTCTTCTGCCAGTTCCTCTAGGATGCAGTTCATCTGGCCCTGGAGATTTGAACTCATTCAAAGTAATTAGGTGTTCCTTGACCATATACTCCTAAGCATGTGCAATTTTGCATTTTAAACTCCCTTAAATCATGGCATAAAAACATAAGAGGAGCCATACTGGATCCGACCAAGAGTCCATCTAGTCCAGCATTCTGTTCACACAGTGGCTAACCAGCTCCCTGCAGGAAGTCCACAAACAGGACATGAGTATAACAGCATCCTCCCACCCATGTCAAAGAGGGCATAGTGTCAAGCAGACTAGAACACCTAAAAGAGGTAGACTTTTCCACAGAAGCACTGTAGGTGACAATACCAGGTTCCAAAACCAATTTAGTACTAGGAACATGCTATCGTCCCCTGGACCAGAATGCTCAGGGTGATCTTGAGATGGAAAACAAAATCAGGGAGGCTTCCAAACAAGTGTTGTAATAATGGGCCACTTCAATTACCCCCACATTGACTCGATAAATGCATGTTCCAGTCATGACAAAGAGGTTCAATTTCTCAGTGCCCTAAATGATTTTGCCCTAGAACAGTTGGTCGTGGAACTGACCAGAGGGGAGGTGACCCTGGATTTAATCGTCCAGGCCCTAGTACGAGATGTAAATGTTGTTGGACCAATTGGAAACAGCGACCACAGTGCTATCAGTTTTAATATATATTTAAGTGGAAAATTGTTCAGGAAGTCCAACCCAGTCACATTTGACTTCAAAAGAGGAAACTTCCCTAAAAGGAGGAAACTAGTGAAAAGGAAGCTGAAAGGGAGAGAGTTAAATGCCTTCAAAATGCTTGGGGGTTACTCAAACCCACAATAATAGAAGCTCAGCTAAAATATATATCACAGGTTAGGAAAGGTAGCACCAAGTTCAAGCAGTCACTGGCATGGTTAACAAGCAGTGTCAAGGAAGCTTATTAGCGAAAAGAAGGCTTCCTTCAGAAAATGAAAGTCTTGCTCAACTGAGGAAAACAAAAGCCAGCACAAGCTTGTGCAAGGGCGATGCAAGAAGACAATAAGAGATGCAAAAAAGCATTTTGAAGAGCATATTGCTAACAACATCAAGCCCCACCATAAAGAGTTCTTTAAATATATCAGAAGCGGGAAATGAGCTAGGGAGGCAGTTGGATTGCTGGATGACAATGGAGTTAAGAGAGTCCTAAAGGAGGACTAGGAGATTGCAGAGAAGCTGAATGATTTTTTCTCATCTGTCTTCACTGCAGAAGATATAGGATAGATACCTGTGCCTGAACTGATGTTTGCAGGAAGGGTGTCACCATCGCAATGGCAGTAATAGCGGTTTTTAAATCATTTTTTAAAAATGGTGTTATTGTATTGTGCTATAGCAGTATAACACCATAATACAAAAATAAATATAGCATGGTGTTGTATTGCTATACCTCTCTTTCATTACCCCCCCCCCCAAAGGATAGTGCTATAACACTATAATGGTATAATGTTAATTATTGTATTATGGAGTTATCGTGCTACGATATGCACAATAAGAAGGCTTGGGGAAACCTCAGGTTTTGCAAAAGTATTTTCCTAGGGGGAAAAGCCACAATGGGCAGAACAGCTCAGCGACTACAAGAATGCCGCTTGACTGTCGCAAGGGGTGGAGGGGAGGAAAACCAGGTAAAGGTGGAATGTTTTGGAAGAGGACATGGCTGGCACCCTGAACAGCTTCACTCCATACCACAACATTTTGTTGCAGGTCTCACTTGTCAAATATACCCTGCTGCTGAGGTCAGAGAGGTTATCCAGCGACACAGTTTGCTGCCACTGTGCAAGACATTAAAACATTTGCTATTGCTGATAAGCAGAATAGGGAAGTAGGAGATGGGGGTGGTGAAGGAGTACTATGCCTTTGACAGCGTTTATCTAGCTGAAGCACTTGTAGTGGCTGAAATGTTTCCTGCTGTACAGAGAGTGTTTATGTATCTGGTGAGGGGGCGGGGTGTTATTTACAGCCCGTTCAAGCCTCAGTCATTTGAGGACCACATGGTTTTCAGAACTTTTTAGCTGAAGAGAAAACTTTCTGCATCTGCTTGTCTGCTGAGGTGCCCCTTAGCATCTGCCATGCAACTCCAGCGTGCTGCAGAGGGGAGTGGGGGTGATCTAAGGCACACAGAACTTAACGTTTCTCTTCTCTTCCTACACACGCATACACTCACCACCAGTCAATGCATTAAAACCATTTCTGCATTCCTAGTGTGTTAGAACAAAAAATACCTAAAAACAATCACCCTGTTTGCCAACCCTGTTAAAAAGAAATACTCTGAGCATGTGTGGTTTCGCATTGTAAATTCACTTAAGGGTTCAATCCTATGCATACTTAGACAGAAAAAAGTCCTACCACTCAAGCATTGCTGGCTGGGGAATACTGGGAGTTGCAGGACTTTTTTTGTGTCTAAACATGCATAGGATGGCACCCTAAATCATAACATCATTGTGACTATAGGAAGAAAATGGAGGTTGCTTCTGCTGCCCTGATGCTAAACACACTTACTTGGAATAAGTACCATTTGCTGTAGAAAAGGCTGATGTATTTTAAAACTAAAAAATTAAATAAAATGAGCATCTATAACCATGTACATGCCTGGTTGGCCATCCCCTGACAATACTTTTTTTTTTTTAAAGAATGGATGATACAGTGACCAGCTCCAGACCCAGTGTTCCCTGGCACGCCCATGGGAGTCCAGGTACTGACCCAGGTACTAAGCTCCTGGGGTGGTCATTTCCAATTCCTGAACTGCAGGGCCCCGAACTTCAGTCCTGAGGTCCTGCCCTTGCCCCACCACTGGGTATGGCTTTCTGGGCAATTTTGGAGGCAGAGTGGGATAAAAATCTAAGCGACTGATTTTCATCATGTGTACTTTTTCTTTGGTTAGCAGCACGAACACTGCGTTGGCAACTAGGAAATGCTAACAAAGCCATCTCTTCTTCTTGCTTGTTTGGAATCGGCCCCTCTGCCCTCTTTCTGCCCTGGACAAATCTGCCAACCTAGTGGATTGCTGCTCTCAAAGCTCCCCTCCTTCCCTTAAAAAAAACCACACCCTCGCTACTGAAATAGTTTGAATAACAAAATCAACTGACGCTTCAATGGCTGTCACGTTGCCATAGAGGGAAGGGGAGGGATCATGTGTGTGCAGACAGATCATCCCTGGAAAAGTTCTTCTGCTCGCTGTGATAGAATGCTTTGTTACTGTTATCTTTCCCTTCGCACATTCAGTTGGACGTGTTTAACTGTGCCTGGTCAGGAGCCATAACATGGCTAGAAGGTTCCCTTTCATTATTAAAAATAAGTAAATAAAAGGCACCAACCAACAACATGGATGAAGAGTTTCCTTATGACAAAATAATGTTTAAAAGATCATTTTAAAATGTTAGGTAGGTATCAAATTGTAATAATGCAAATGCTGGGGTGCTTTATTTTTGAAAACGTAAAACCTCTGCACCATGATTCCACTAGAATAGTTCTAATGTTCAAGGTGGCTTACATTGTAAAAGGTTTGCCGTCATACTACAAACAATAACTGCAATAGCATGGTCTCTGGAAGGGAGACACAAGGGGCATAGTATAGAGTAGACAGATATCCCTGTCTGCCTTCAGAGAGGAAGGTCCATGGGCATTGAAAGGGGCCAATTCCCACACGCTCTACCACTACTTCTCTGACTGCAGTAATGGCGGGGAGGGGGGAGCGTTCCAGAGGCAGATCAGGGGAGGCTTTGGATCTACTCTATTCAAAGTCTTTCTGCTTTCCCAGCATGTTGCTGGAAAGCCAGGGTGGTAGGTGGAAAGGGTATGCCCCTCCAGAAACCTGTTGGGAATATTGCAGCCTTATTTACAAGTTGCTGGAAGGGGGCAGTGTTGCATTTAGTTCATGAGAAGTTTGACCATAGCTAGCCCTTTGGTCTCTATAGCCTACAGTGTGGCTTCCTGTGATTTTGCTCCTCCCCTTCCCCCCTCACCTCCTCTACTGCTGGGAGTACAGGTGCGTTTGCTGTCTCACTTCTGCCTGTGTAATGGAACACAAAATGGACTGAACAAACTATTTGAAACACTATGCTGTACCTGCATCTTATTTGAAACACTATGCTGTACCTTGGCTAGTGCGAGCCCTGCAGGGCTTTGGATTTGGCAGTGGCTACACTGTGGATCTGCACCACCCAGGTTGGGGAGATGCACGTATTTCATTGTTCCGTAATTCGGTACAGATAAGCAACACTACTGTTCCTGTATTATGACATGTTCATAATCATTATTATTGCTGAGAATATATATTTCTTCCTGGAATTGGAAATTGCATGTGCAATACATATGTGTCTTTTTCTGTTTTTTTATAATACTTACATAGAAATCATGTCTATCTGAGTGTATATTAAAAGGAACAGGCCTCAGAGAGTGAAGCCAAAAATACACCAACGTTTCAGGTGCCTAGCAAGATTAAATCTTCATCATGTGTCTGTTTATGCTTCTGAAATTGTTAAGATTCCTGGCTTGTCGTTAGCAGCATTGAGAATGAATGTGATTATAACCATTTACACTTTCCCCATTAATCTAAACTGGCTGAAGTGAAGCCGGTAATAACAAAACAAACAGGGGCCTTTTCTGCAGAGAATAAAACTGGGGAATGCAGAAATAGATGTCGACCTTAAAAAGTTCACTGCTGCTTTTCTTACATGCATGCCTACCCAACCTTTGTGGTGAAAGAAGGAAGCCAGGTTGGGGCTATGGAGCTGCCAGGATTGATAAGAACCAGCTGCCTAATCTCTGAACCCAGCAGCTGACAGGGTGGCTGTGATAATAAGCATCACTGTACCACCACCAGGGGCTGCATAGCAATGGCACACAGGGCAGCCTTTCCCAAACGTTTTGTGCGCCCTTTTTCTGGATTAAGACTTGTTGATGCACATGCGGCTTAAAAAGATGCACGTATGTTCAGTGGAGGCTGGTGGCTCCAATATAAGCGGGACAGTGAATCCGCTCTGGGTTTCAGTCAGAACTCTAGAGTTCTGACTGGTTCTGCTCCGCGCCTTGGATAGCTTCTTTAAAGTTCTGACCGGTTCTGCTTCACACCTTGGATAGCTCCTCTAGAGTTCTGACCGGTTCTGCTTCGCGCCTTGGATAGCTCCTCTAGAGTTCTGACCGGTTCTGCTTCGCGCCTTGGATAGCTCCTTTAGAGTTCTGACCGGTTCTGCTTCGCGCCTTGGATAGCTCCTTTAGAGTTCTGACCGGTTCTGCTTCGCGCCTTGGGTAGCTCCTTTAGAGTTCTGACCGGTTCTGCTTCGCACCTGGCTCTGCTTCGCACCTTGGATATCTCCTTTAGAATTCTGACCAGTTCTGCTTCTGACCGGTTCTGCTTTGCACCTTGGATATCTCCTTTAGAGTTCTGACCGGTTCTGCTTCGCACCTTGGATATCTCCTTTAAAGTTCTGACCGGTTCTGCTTCGCACCTGGCTCTGCTTCGCACCTTGGATATCTCCTTTAGAGATCTGACCGGTTCTGCTTCGCACCTTGGATATCTCCTTTAAAGTTCTGACCGGTTCTGCTTCGCACCTGGCTCTGCTTCGCACCTTGGATATCTCCTTTAGAGATCTGACCGGTTCTGCTTCGCACCTTGGGTAGCTCCTTTAGAGTTCTGACCGGTTCTGCTTCGCCCCTTGGATAGCTCCTTTAGAGTTCTGACCGGTTCTGCTTCGCACCTTGGATAGCTCCTTTAGAGTTCTGACCGGTTCTGCTTCGCACCTTGGATAGCTCCTTTAGAGTTCTGACTGGTTCTGCTTCACGCCTTGGATAGCTCCTTTAGAGTTCTGACTGGTTCTGCTTCGCACCTGGCTCTGCTTCGCACCTTGGATATCTCCTTTAGAGTTCTGACCAGTTCTGCTTCTGACCGGTTCTGCTTTGCACCTTGGATATCTCCTTTAGAGTTCTGACCGGTTCTGCTTCGCACCTTGGATATCTCCTTTAAAGTTCTGACCGGTTCTGCTTCGCACCTGGCTCTGCTTCGCACCTTGGATATCTCCTTTAAAGTTCTGACCGGTTCTGCTTCGCACCTGGCTCTGCTTCGCACCTTGGATATCTCCTTTAGAGATCTGACCAGTTCTGCTTCTGACCGGTTCTGCTTTGCACCTTGGATATCTCCTTTAGAGTTCTGACCGGTTCTGCTTCGCACCTTGGATATCTCCTTTAAAGTTCTGACTGGTTCTGCTTCGCACCTTGGATAGCTCCTTCAGAGTTCTGTCTGGTTCTGACTGAAACCTGGAGCGGATTCACCACCCCACTGACATCAGAGCCACCAGCCTCCACTGGCCTCTTCTATATGTAGAAGCTCTCCACGCAGTCCCCAGAAGTTTCCCCAGAAGGCCCTGCGCCCTTCTCCTGGCTCCACCCTTTTTTCCCTGGCTACCATTTATTCAGTGGTTTCCTGGCCTTTGTGCAGTTTTTTCCCCATTCTAAAAGGAGGAAATGCCTCTCCTAAAGGTGAGTAACTGCAGAAAGAGCTTCAAGCCAACTTATGCTGGTATTTTTGTTCCTGCCACTTTTGCCTTTGGCCCCTCCCACCCCTGGAATGTGGCCCCCGAGAGCCTCTCTGAAATGGAATTTGGCCCTCAGACTGAAAGAGATTCAACACCCCTGTTGCAGATGGTAATCTTGTTCCGAAGGGTAGAGCAGTGGGTGCAGTTCTCGGGGCTTAACTTCTCAGGGTCTGCTTCAGACTCTCTTACAACAAACTTGTGTGCCAAACCACACAGGCTGGTGCCTCCTGAGTCTGTGATTCTGAGAGGAGGAGCAGAGTGCAAGCATGTGTGTGCGTGCGTGCACACTTAATCCTTTCCACTATAGCTATTTTTTGCTCAAAATCACACCCCCTGCAGCTGCATTCCACCCATGAGAAAATGAGCCATCATTTCTGTTCAATACAAATGGCTGTTGTCATCCCCCAGGCTTGTCACACAACCAGGACATTCCTAAACACCTCCTTATACTGCAGATAGAAAGAATCTCAAGATGCCAGATCTTGACCACAAGAAAGAATGGGATGTATGATCTCATATCTGGGAGCAATCCA
Organism: Heloderma suspectum; assembly: GCF_057233095.1. NCBI lineage: Eukaryota > Metazoa > Chordata > Lepidosauria > Squamata > Helodermatidae > Heloderma > Heloderma suspectum. Next base: position 294,545,698 of record NC_139461.1, read on the forward strand.
GCAAGCACCACTCTTGCATGACTTGCCTGATATATTTCAACAGGTCGGTACAGGAGTAGCAGTTGATGGTTTCTCCCACCTGTCTCTAGAAATGGAGATGACACCAGGCATTTCTGTAGCTCTGTGGCAGAGCATATGTTTTGCACGCAGAAGATGCCAGGTTCAATCCCTGGCATCTCAAGGTGGGATTGGGGGGGAAAACCCCTCTGTCTAAAACCCTGGAGAGTCACTGCCAGTCAGTTTGGGCAGTCCTGAGCTTGATGAACCAATCGTCTGATTCAATATGAGGCATCTTCATGTGTTCACTTCCAAAAAAGGCCAAATTGCTTCCCCCACCAAATAGGTGGTTGTGCATTAGTGATGCATGGGAAGAATCCCTTCCTGATGATAGAAACTAGCTATAAAAAGCAGAGTTAAAGAGCAGTCGCCTTGGTACACTCTTAATAGCTCTTTCACTTTTTGTTCTTCAGTGTGGTTTGATAAAACACATCAGTACTAGCAGGACTTGTTTGCAACTCTAGTGAGATAAGACTAATAATAGTGTCTTGGCCCTTAACATTTTCCAGACAACAGCATTTGCCTAGGCAGGGGAGCAGAGCTTACCTGGCGAACAAGAGGATATCAACTCTGAGAAGAAGGCCAAAATCCCTCTTGGGCAATGTCTTTATTAGGCCCACCCAAAGGTCACAAAATAGTGTGCAAACTTTCGAGCTCTTATGGCCAACATGGCTAGCTTTGCTTTTTGGCTGAGGAGAATGGCAACTTTGCACCAGCCGTTTTCTCCATGATCAGTGGATGAATCAGTTGATAAGCTGGGCCTTTCCAGATGGAGATTTCTTGAAGAATTACCATGACTCATTCACTCACATTTCATGAGTGATTCAGACAACAACATCCTTTTGTAATCCACCTGTGTTTAACTAGAAATTCTCCTGACTTTTTGCTTACTGGTGGAAAATCTGTTAAGGAGGGAAAGAGCAGAAGAGATGCGCATTTTCTTTGATGGTGTGGACAGGAAAATGTGGAATGGAAACAGGGTGGGAGGAGTTGTCCCTGGGGAAGGTGGAAGATGTGTTGGAGACAGCTTGTAGCGTACTGCCTTTCCGGATTGCTTGCAGCGCATTTCATGTTGTAGGGCCATGTCCTGCAGCTCCTCCCAACCTTTTACAACGGTATTAGCAGCCACTTAATTAATTGTTGATTTTGCTGCTTTATTCCCAGAATGTAACGTATTTAGCACTAGTACTGAAATTGCCTGCTTAACTTTATAGTTTGCTTTGGTGCTTTTTAAAAATGTACATTAGTTGCATTCTGAAAGAACAGACATAAAAATTAAAAAGTTCTAAATTGTGTGAGACAGCTTTGAGATGGTAGTGATGGAGGAGGGGGCGGGCAGGCACAGAGGTGTCCTTTTTACATAGCGGTGATGTGCTGCTGAGTGCAATGTTAACAAATATTAATAAAGTGACGGATAGACTATTGCCCACTTCCACCCATCACTGCCTCCAGGTAAGCCCACCAGGGCTCACTGACATAGGTGGAGGCCCACTGAGGCATTTTGACCAGAGCCCCCTCAAACATGGAGCCAGCTCTGATGGTCCAGCAAGATTTTTTTAAGTGTTGGCCTTAGGAAAGAAGGAGAAGGTGACGTTTGAGCTCCCCTTTAGGTGTGGAAGGGGTGCCAATTGGGCTCTGCTTCTAGCAGTAAAATGCCTTGGGATGACACTGGTATAGGGTGGCTACTTATGAATCCCCAAAAATAGAGGACAAAAGCGGGTAGTGATTTGCATAACATTTGCATATGCTAATCTATAATATAAAGATGCACATTTAGAAATAATTAATTTAAATAGGATTAATTTAATTAATTTAAATAGGAATACAGTCCATTTCACCATTTATTTTTTATTTTTATTTAAAACATTTGTATCCCAGCCTATATCATTAAGATCTCAGGGCGGCGTACAGATGAAATCATTTTAAAGAGTATAAAACAATGAATAATTTAAACAGCTTAAAGCTTAAACCATTAAACAGGCTAATACCAATTAGAAAATCTACAACAATAAAACAGTTAAAACAGTGTGCAACTTTCGGGAATTCTATTAGCCCGCAGAGATTTTGGTGAAAAGCCATGTTTTAACTTGGCACTGAAATGAAACCAACATCTGTGCCAATTGGGCCTCCAAGGGGAGGGCATTCCACAACCAGGGTGCCACAGCAGAGAAGGCCCTCTCCCACATCCCACCATAGTGTATGTCTCACACTGGTGGGATGCAGAGGGGGGCCTCTCCAACAGATCTCTGTCCCCGGGCAGGCATATATAGAGAGATGTGCTCCCTCAAATATCGAGGTCCCACGCTGCTTAGGGCTTTAAATATCATCACCAGCATCTTGAATTCTGACCGGAAGTGTATTGGCAGCCAGTGCAATTCCTTTAAAAGTGGTGTTATATGATCTTTACAAGATGTTCCAGTCAACAGTCTAGCTGCTGCATTTTGCACTACCTGCAACTTCCAAGTCATCTTCAAGGGCAGCCCCACATAAAGTGCATTGCAGTAGCCTAATCAGGAAGTTACCAATCCATGCACTACTGGGGCTAGATTATCCCTAGAAATACAGCACATACGGTACGAAATACAGCACGAAATACAAATACAGTACATCTCACCACACTGTGGAAGTCTCTGACCAGGTGACCTGTGTACCAGGGGCTAACTCTTGATGAGCAACAGTTCTGATGGTTCTTTATCTTTAAGCTGGAATTGGAGAGGACAGTCCTTCAGATAGAGGACACCTTCAAATAGGGGATGGTCCTCTGGCAGCTCTTCAAACTGTCCTCTGTGGCCATCTCATGATTGGTTACAATTGTGCCCCTATCTTCATGTGTGATATGTTGGAGGATTTATGTCACATTGGTCTCAACAGGACTTACTGCAAGTAAGTGTTCAAAGGATTTTGCATGCCAAGTCCACAAGGTCAGACTAAAGAGTTTGGTTGTGTTGTACCATGTCGAACAATGTTTTGGTGCTAGGGGTTCAGGGTGCACCACAGCTGGCGTTTGCAAAAAGAAACTAGGTCCCTGGGCTATTGCCTAATGGCATTTGGCTAGTTTCACTGGAACAGAACTAAGCAGATGAAGGAGAGAGCGAGGGCCAGCCCAAAGGGATGCAGTGACTGCCGTTCAAAAGAAAAACTTTTTAAAAAAGAAAAGAAATTAAAGCCGCTCCCACTTCTCTCTGTTTTCTGTACATCCATATTGACGCTCGCCTAGCAACCATGTTTTCTGTTTGCTAGGTTGAATTGCACAAGTTTTGCCCAGTCACATCAGTTAAGCGGCAGACACTGAATGCCAGCTGAGAAGAATGCAGAAAGAAAGAAAGAATCCGGCCTCTCTCCTTTGAAAGGCCACCGCCAGCTCATTTGGAGCATGCAGCATAATTTTTAACCCCTCTGCCACCAGCTAAGTTGAGGCATTTGACTTCTCTCTTTGTTTGGCACTTAAGACAGCTGCAGTGAATCACGCTGTAGCATTTGGGCCCAGTTTTTCTTCATATGCAACGCAACCTTTAGGTGTACACATGTGGGGTTTTAAAAATGTAACATGTGATTAACAACAACATTTGCATAGTGTTTCCACATGTCCAAAAGTGCTTCCTATGCATTATCTAATTGTTATCCTTACAACAACCCTGCAAGGCCAGGGTGTCAAACCATTTTAGGGCCAGGGGGTACATGATCTCTGGGGGTGGGGGCCAACCTGAGGTCCCCCACTGAAATGCTGGCTCCTGCAGCTGGCATCTTGATCAGGGAGCTGTCATCCATCTGTGCACAGAATCATAGAATCATAGAATAGTAGGGTTGGAAGGGTCCTATAAGACCATCAAGTCCAACCCCCTGCTCAATGCAGGAATCCAAGTCAGAGCATCCCTGACAGATGGCTGTCTGTCCCTAATCTTGAATGCCTCCAGTGTGGGAGAGCCCACCTCCTCCCTAGGGAATTGGTTCCATTGTCCTATTGCTCTAACAGTCAGGAAGTTTCTCCTGATGTTCAGCTGGAATCTGGCTTCCTGTAACTTGAGCCCATTATTCCGTGTCCTGCACTCTGGGATAAGTGAGAAGAGATCCTGGCCTTCCTCTCTGTGACAACCTTTCAAGTACTTGAAGAGCTCTATCACATCTCTCCTCAGTCTTCTCTTCTCAAGGCTAAACATGCCCCGTTCTTTCAGTCTCTCCTCATAGGGCTTAGTTTCCAGTCCCCTGATCATCTTCGTTGCCCTCCTCTGGACCCTCTCCAGCTCGTCTGCATCCTTCTTAAAGTGCGGTGTCCAGAACTGGACACAGTACTCCAGATGAGGCCTAACTGGTGCTGAGTAGAGGAGAACTAGTACTTCCCATGATTTGGAAGCTATGCTTCTATTAATGCAGCCCAAAATCGCATTTGCCGTTTTTGCAGCCACATCGCATTGTTAGCTCATATTCAGCTTGTGATCTACAACAATTCCAAGATCCTTCTCGCTTGTAGTGTTGTTGAGCCAGGTATCGCCCATCTTGTAACTGTGCCTTTGGTTTCTTTTTCTTAGGTGCAGAACTTGGCATTTATCCCTATTAAATTTTTGTTGTTTTCTGCCCAGCTCTCCAGTCTATCAAATCACATTGAATTTTGTTTCTGTCTTCCAAGGTATTAGCTATCCCGCCCAATTTTGTGCCATCTACAAATTTGATCAGCATTCCCTGCACCTCTTCCTCCAAGTCATTAATAAAAATGTTGAAGAGCACTGGGCCCAGGACTGAGCCCTGCGGTACCCCGCTTGTTACCTCTCCCCATTTTGAGAAGATCCCATTGATAAGCACTCTTTGAGTCCGATTCTGTAGCCAACTGTGGATCCACCGGATCATTGTTTCATCCAGCCCACTTTGAGCTAGTTTGCTCATCAGGATATCATGGGGCACTTTGTCGAAAGCTTTGCTGAAGTCGAGGTATATGATGTCCACAGCATTCCCACAGTCCACAAGGGAGGTGACCTGATCAAAAAATGAGATCAGATTAGTCTGGCAGGATTTGTTCTTGACAAGATTTGTCAAGGCTTTCCCCAGCCAGAAAAAGCCAAAAGCCACAGTGGAGGGAAGCCCACCGAAGTGCCAGATTCTTTGCCCCATTGCCTTCCCCACATGGGGTGGGGTTTCGGGAAGGGCCCTTGCCTAAGGACCAGATTGGCTGGCTTGGTGGGCCAAAGCTGGCCTGCAGGCCAGAGGTTTCCCATCCCTGCTGTAAGGTAAGTCAGTATTATTACCCCCCATATTGCAGATGAGGCTTTGAGAGAGTGGCTTGCCTAAGGCTACCTAGCGGGTTTGTAGCAGAGAGTTGATTTGAACAGGGATGTGCCGCACTGTCTCTCAGTCACCGCAAAACTCCAGCTCTCTGAATGTGACCAATACATTTTGCAAAGATGTGATTCATATGGGTCAGCTTGCCAGATACCCTTGGCGGCTCTTGCTGAGTGCGCCCTTAAGTAGCCAAGCCAGGTTTGTCTCTATTTCATGTGTGAAATGATCCTCTCTTGCCACATCTCAAAGACTTGAAATGGATTTGTATGAGCTTTGCCAATGGTAAATGCTGTGCTTGAGAGAAACAATGGCTAGAGACATTTGACTGAATGTTTAGGCTTCTTTAAAACAACAATAACAACACCAAAACAATGGTGTTGAAGGGACCTGCCAGTCACAGATTTGGCCCAAATATCTCAGGTTCCATTTTTGAACCCTCAAACTCCACCTTGTTGTGCATTAACAGCTGTTAATTAACAGTCTTTAGTCCCAATCTGTAAAATGGGAACAGTGTCCTTCTAAGTCATGGATCAGGAATAACACAAACATTTTCCGTGGCACTCTAGAGAATGGGGAGCTACTGGTTCTGTTCAATGACACTTGCATAGATTGAACTTTCCAGTGAGTTGTGGCTGGTTTAATTTGGTGCGAGCTTTTGTAGACAATAGCCTACTTCATTAAATGCATAGTTGTTGCAAGGACTCCTGAGATAAAAGCTTTAAGTTCTTGGCACCTGAAAAACTGCCCCAGGTGTGATGTATGGCGACTCCAATGCTGCAGGCTTCCTGCAACATTTTTCTCATTTGGAGAGAGTGGTTTATCGCAGGCAACACATTACTGAGCAGCGCAGCTATTTTTATTCCTTTTGTTTCTAACAATGTTTTTGTCACAGGTGACTTAGTTGCAAGGCCAATGTAATAAAGAGGGTGCTGTGCTCCATTGCAATAACCGTTCATCAGCCTTTGAAATATTGATCGCTTTACATCCATAATGGAGAACAGTGGCTCAGAATGGCATGGCTCCAGGCAAAGGGATTAAACAAAATTCATTTAAGTAAAGGGAGACAGAATTTTCTGAGGCTCCTCTCTCTCTCTGCAGCATGGGATGTATTTAAACCCCTCTGCTCTAATTTGTAACATTTACTTTCCTACGAGTCTTTAAATACAATCCAAAGCGATTTGGGCTTTCCTTAAACCAGTGTATTGACAGTAGCTTTTCTGAGGCTCAGAAATGGTTTTGTAGAACTGTCGGTGAAATTCTCTAGATCAGGCTTCCCCAATAGGATGCTGTCCAGATGTTTTGGACTTCAAATACCATTATCCCCTGACTATTGGCCATGCTGGTTGAGGACAATGGGAATTGTAGTCCAAAATATCTGCAAGAGATCACATCGGGGAAGGCTGCTCTAGAGATGGATTGCTTATCACATGCTCCTGGATTGTACCACTTCAGATGAAAGGTTGTTGTTGTTCAGTCATTCAGTCGTGTCCGACTCTTCATGACCCCATGGACCATAGCACGCCAGGCCTTCCTGTCCTGAGTTCTCTCCCGGAGCGTACTCAGGTTCATATTCATTGCATCGGTGATGCTATCTAGCCATCTCATCCTCTGTCGTCCCCTTCTCCTTTTGCCTTCAGTCTTTCCCAGCATCAGGGTCTTTTCCAGAGAATTTTTTCTTCGCATTAGGTGGCCAAAATATTTGAGTTTCAGCTTCAGTATCTTGTCCTTCCAAGGAGCACTCAGGGTTCATTTCCTTTAGGAATGACTGACTGATTTGACCTTCTTGCAGTCCAGGGGACTCGTAAGAGTCTTCTCCAGCACCACAGTTTGAAAGCATCAATTCTTTAGTGCTCAGCCTTCCTTATAGTCCAGCTCTCACAGCCATATGTTACTACTGGGAAAACCATAGCTTTGATTAGATGGACCTTTGTTGGCAAGGTGATGTCTCTGCTTCTTACTATGCTGTCTAGGTTGGCCATAGCTTTCCTCCCAAGGAGCAAGTGTCTTTTAATGTCATGGCTACAGTCACCATCTGAGGTGATCTTGGAGCCCAAGAAAATAAAATCTGTCACTGCTTCCATTTCTTCCCCTTCCATATGCCAGGAAGTGATGGGGCCTGATGCCATGATCTTCGTTTTTTTCATGTTGAGTTTCAAACCAGCTTTTGCACTCTCCTCTTTCACCCTCAACAAGAGGCTCTTTATATCCTCTTCACTTTCTGCCATTAGGGTGGTATTGTCTGCGTATCTGAGGTTGTTGATAATTCTCCCAGCAGTCTTAATTCCGGCCTGTGATTCATCCAACCCGGCGTTTCTCATGATATACTCTGCATATAAATTAAACAAGCAGGGCGACAATATGCAGCCTTGTCGTACTCCTTTCCCAATTTTGAACCAATCGGTTGTTCCATGTCTGGTTCTTACTGTTGCTTCTTGACCCTCATACAGGTTTCTCAGGAGACAGGTAAGGTGGTCTGGTATCCCCATCTCTTTCAGAATTTGCCACAGTTTGTTGTGATCCACACAATCAAAGGCTTTAGTGTAGTCAGTGAAGGAGAAATAGACATTTTTCTGGAATTCTCTTGCTTTCTCCATGATTCAGCGAATGTTGGCGATTTGATCTCTAGTTCCTCTGCCTCTTCAAAACCCAGCTTGTACTTCTGGTAGTTCTCGGTCCGCATACTGCTAAAGCCTAGCTTGTAGGATTTTGAGCATCACCTTGCTGGCATGTGAAATGAGCGCAATTGTACGGTAGTTTGAACACTCTTTGGCGTTGCCCTTCTTTGGAATTGGAATGTAAGCTGACCTTTTCCAGTCTTGTGGCCACTGTTGAGTGTTCCAAATTTGTTGGCATATTGAGTGCAGCACTTTAACAGCATCATCTTTTAGGATTTTAAGTAGCTCAGCTGGAATACTGTCATCTCCGTTAGCTTTGTTGTTAGTAATGCTTCCTAAGGCCCACTTGACTTCACTCTCTAGGATGTCGGGCTCAAAGTTAAGTGACCGCGCTATCATGGCTATCAGGGACATTCAGATCATTCCTGTATAGTTCTTCTGTGTATTCTTTCTACCTTTTCTTAATCTCATCTGCTTCTGTTAGGTCCCTGCCTTCTTTGTCCTTTATCATGCCCGTCTTTGCACAAAACATTCCATTGAGATCTCTGATTTTCTTGAAGAGATCTCTAGTCTTTCCCATTCTATTGTTTTCTTCGATTTCTTTGCAATGTTCATTTAAGAAAGGCTTCTTGTCTCTCCTTGCTATTCTCTGAAAATCTGCATTCAGTTGGGTATATCTTCCCCTTTCTCCCTTGCTTTTCGCTTCCCTTCTTTCCTCAGCTACTTGTAAAGCCTCATCAGACAGCCACTTGGCTTTCTTGCATTTCTTTTTCTTTGGGATGGATTGAGTTGCTGCCTCCTGAACAATGTTACGGACCTCTGTCCATAGTTCCTCAGGCACTCTGTCTATCAGGTCTAATCCCTTAAATCTATTTGTCACCTCCACTGTATATTCATATGATTTAGGTCATACCTGAATGGTTTAGTGGTTTTCCCGACGTTCTTCAATTTAAGCTGAAATTTTGCAACAAGAAGCTCATGATCTGAGCCACAGTCAGCTCCAGGTCTTGTTTTTACTGACTGTATAGAGCTTCTCCATCTTTGGCTGCAAAGGACATAATCCATCTGGTTTCAATATTGACCATCTGGTGATGTCCATATGTTGAGTCGCCTCTTGTGCTGTTGGAAAAGAGTGTTTTCTATGATCACCGTGTTCTCTTGGCAAAACTCTATTAGCCTTTGTCCTGCTTCATTTTGTACACCAAGGCCATACTTGCCTGTTATCCCGGTGATTTCTTGACTTCCTACTTTAGCATTCCAATCCCCTATGATGAAGAGGACATCTTTTTTTGGTGTTAGTTCTAGAAGATGTTGTAGGTCTTCATAGAACCGATCAACCTCAGCTTCTTCGGCATCAGTGGTTGGGGCATAGACTTGAATTACTGTGATGTTAAATGGTTTGCCTTGGATTCGTACTGAGATCATTCTATCATTTTTGAGATTGTACCCCAGTACTGCTTTTCCCACCCTTTTGTTGACTATGAGTGCTACTCCATTTCTTCTAAGGGATTCTTGCCCACAGTAGTAGATATAATGGTCACCTGAATTAAATTCGCCCATGCTTGTCCATTTTAGTTCGCTGATTCCCAAGATGTCAATGTTCAGTCTTGCCATCTCATGTTTGACCACCTCCAGCTTACTTTGATTCATTGATCTTACATTCCAGGTTCCTAAACAATATTGTTCTTTACAGCATCGGATTTTCTTTTCACCACCAGACACATCCACAGCTGAGTGTCCTTTCAGCTTTGGCCCAGCCGCTTCACTCTTTCTGGCGCTACTTGGAAATTCCCTCTGCTCTTCCCCAGTAGTATATTGGACACCTTCCGACCTGAGGGGCTCATTTTCCAGCGTCATATCTTTTAGCCTTGTGATACGTTCCATGGGGTTTTCTTGGCAAGAATACTGGAGCGGGTTGCCATTTCCTTCTCCAGTGGACCACATTTTGTCAGAACTCTCCACCATGACCTGTCTGTCTTGGGTGGTCCTGCACAGCATAGCTTATGGCTTTACTGAGTTATGCAAGCCCCTTCACCACAACAAGGCAGTGATCCATGAAGGGGCAGATGAAAGGTAGGTTATCACATAATTGGATACCTCATTGAGGCTTTCTAATCCCCTACACAATTAGAAACATGTGAGGGAGAGGGTGATGAGTATGTTTTCTTCACCCCATCCATGACCATTCTCATGGCCGGCCCCATCACCATCCTGTCCTGTCCTGTGGTCCCTTGAAACCTGCAGGGGAAGTTGGTAGCAAGATCAATGCAGGAAGGAAGTAGGATCTTGGATAGCTCTGAGTGCATCCTGCTGGCTGGAACTCTCTCCTCCTAGGACAATAGGAGGGTATTGTCTCAGCAGGGAGCTAAAACCAACTTCAACTTTATGTAGACTGACAAGACTTGTAGTGTGGTCAGCTCTGCCCTTCCTGGAGGACCTGACAGGATTGTTAAAGGGCCCTTACTTTATTTATTTATTTATTTCATTTCTATACCGCCCAATAGCCGAAGCTCCCAGAGAAAACCACCAGCATGTCATGGACATGGGCTGCGGTGGCTTAGTGGTTAAGACGCTGAACTGCAGACCGAAAGGTCTGCAGGACAGCAGTTCAAGACCCGAGTGCCGCGTGACGGAGTGAGCTCCCATCTTCAGTTCCAGCTCCTGCCAACCTAGCAGTTCGAAAGCAAGAAATTGCAAGTAGATAAATAGGTACCGCTTCGGTGGGAAAGGTAACAGTGTTCCGTGCACCTCGGTGTTCAGTCATGCCGGCCACATGACCACGGAAGCGTCTTTGGACAGCGCTGGCTCTTCGGCTTAGAAACGGAGATGAGCACCACACCCTAGAGTCGGTCACGACTGGTTGGTGACACCTTTACCTTTTTTTATGTCATGGACAGATATGGAAAGATACATTTAGATAACTACAACTAAATCTTAAACCCCTGATGAACTTTGGTGGATAAATATTAGGTTATTAATACCGTATATTGAACCTCCTGTGATTCCTGTTAACTGTGATTGGATTTCTAATGTAATGTCCGTGTTTTCCTAGTTGACAAAGTAATATTTTCTATATACTAATTGATTATATTGTAAACATGTAATTTAAAACGCAATAAAAATAATATTTTTAAAAAAGATGTGGCCAAGAGGGCTTCCCTGGGGACAAAGAGAACTAGTTACCAGAGAGTTTCAGCCCAGCCATCTCCCTGTCGTGCTTGTTTTGTTATTGATTTATTCATGGTGACAGCATTCAACCAGGCAATCCCGCACCTACATTCTGAAGCTTGGGGACACTTTTGATTGTGTGAGGCACTGCTTGTCTACAGAGGCTCAGCGTTGGCTAAACACACATTATTTTGGTGTGTGCCTACCAGTCCGTGATCAGTCCTCTAACCTGTGTCCGCAGGTATTGATAGTGCATGAGTTTGTAGATGCGAAAAAGAGGTACAAGTTAACTTTCCCCAACCTGGCACCCTCCATATGTGTTGGATTACAATTTCTATTATCCTCAGCCACCTAGCTGGCTAGGGATGATGATAACTATAGTCCAGTGCATCTGAACAGTGCCCAGTTGGAGAATGCTGACCATGGAACATGACGAGCACTAGAGGTGTGTGTGCATTGATGCAACTGTCACAGGAGCCTGTTGGAAAGTAGCATTCATATACACCCCCTCCATGTCAAGAGCAGTTATTTAAGCTGAGGCTGGACAGCCATCTGTGTAGTTGCATCCCTACACTGTGGATCCTGCACTGAGTACGGAGTTGGACTAGATGACACAACTCTATAATTCTGTGATTCTCTTCTATGATTCTAGGACTGTCCACTAATTAAACAATTTGAGCTAATTAATCACCTGCCTTTCAAGTGATCAATCAGTAAAAGGAAATTTGTGCATCACCCCCCTCCCCCAGGTGCATTTTTAAGACACTGGAAAGAAGACCTATTGTATAACAATGGGGCTGTTCACACAACATGGTAACCCACACTGAGCCGTTGAATGAGGGTTGTTGTTGAACCATGGGTTAGCATGTTGTCTGAACCCAGGACATTTTCCACAGGGTGGCTTGTTAACCACCCTGAACAACCCAACAACAAACCATGGGTTCTCAAGGTGGCTTGTCCTAGAAAAATAAACCACACTGCATGTTTATTGAGCCCCCTGCAGAGAATGGCTGGGTTCAGACAACACTCTTACCCATGTTGCAACAAACAACCCACGGTTCAACAACTCACACTCAACCACTGAGTGTAGGTTAGGGTGTTATGTGAACCCAGTTAATGTCATCGTCATCATCATCCCCATCACCAGTTTCCTTCACATTCTACTATGCTCCAGCTGGCCCCATTTACAAGACACAGTTTCTATTTTCTAGTGACTGTTCAGAGTCAAGCACAATCTTTACTTTTGTCACTGTCTCCTGCAAGTTACATTGGTGAGGGAGTGTGCAGTTGTCTTTATGCATGCATGAACCCCAAGGCAGCATGCAACACATAATTCAGCTGATAGGTTAGATTTTAAACTGAATAGCATATTGCTTTACATTTATGTGTTTCGACTATATCTTTAAGCAAAGACTCACCACCACCTTGGCTTTAAATACTCAAACAGTAAGAGGTAATTGCAGCGTAGACTGAATGCAGCATACAAAAGAGTAGAGCCTCCAACAATGGCATAATTGGAAGGGGGGAGGCTTTGATATGAAAATATCCTAAATAAATAGCTCTATAACTTGATAGTAAAATGATATAAAAAAACCTTTCTGGTCATTACTGTTAATCCAGTAAGGGTTTTTTCCCAGTTGATTTTTTAAATTTTGCACTATAGTGTTATAGTACTATAACACTCGTTTATTGAAATGCTCTTTCATGCACACACACACATAATACACGCGCGCGCACACACACACTCACACACACACACACACATATAGAGAGAGACAAAGTTGGAAAAGCATTTTAGCATTAATTAAAAGATCAGTTAAAAGGGGGTGATAAAATGGCACCCACTGCAAAAGTTGTAGTGGATGTGTGCCAAGTTGTGATATATCTATGTGCCTGATACCAGCTGAGTTCCTGATGGGTCACTGCCCATGGTGAAACGCTGCCCTTTAATTAGCACTAAAGGCATCTACACCCATGGAGATGGCACTACTCTTCTTCTGAAAAAAGTCAAACTTTTATTTTGATTAGGATTCCCCACCCTCACCCTACCGATGGTTGGGAGTACGTTTGTGAAAGTTTAGTTAAAGGCTGCTATACTTATAACGAGATAGTTTAAGATGCAAAATTTGACTGGTGGGATGACACAGGTGGGATGGGGTGGCTGCACCAGCCAAGAGCTATTTGTATCCTTGTTGTAATGTTTTATCTAGGGTGTGCTGTGCTAAGAATTACTCTTGTGGTCAGGAAGAAGGCCCTTGCCCCATCGTGCAACCCCCAGACTACCATGATGGCAACTAGAGAGGTACTCCTTTTGCAGGGACCCTTTCTACTTTTGGTCTCACTTGCCATTTCCTGTAGTTGTATTCCTGCTCTGTTTTTGTCTCTGCCTTCTCATTATGAAAATGCCACAGCTGACGGTGAAAATTAGATATGAGCTTATTGGGCAAGAATGTCCTTGCCACATGAGACATTCATGAAGAGGACTGGCCAAGACATATGGCATGCATTAGCAAAGGCATAACTTGCCTCACCTGATCTTTGGGGGGCCTGGGTCTTCTAGAATCAGTTGGGATCTTTCCAGTGGCTCCTAGAAGCTTTGGATCAGCTTTGTCAACATGCACCAAGTTATGGATTGCTGTCCAAATCATCTATGATGTGGTGCCTTGAAGTGTAGATCTAGGTGTTCACAGTCAAGGAAGCTGCAGACACTTTGGGCCTGCCAGAGGGATATCCTGACCAGGGTTGGTTCCCAGATTTGAAGGGTCCTCAGCAAAGTTTCCTTTGGTGGCCTCCTTCCTACATCAGTTGGATTCCTGGTGGGCCTACCTTTGCAGTGCTGGATGGAGAGTGGACATTTTCATTTCCCACAAAGCCACTGGTGAAGCATTGCTCCACAACAGTTGTGGGAAATTAAAATGGGAGTCGATCGCCCATTGTGGCTCATAGGGCTTAGGGTGGTGGGCTCTTCTGGAGCCCCAGCAACTGCCCAAGGATACCACCTCCTGACTTCATGCACCCCTTGACTTTCCTCATGCTCTCATTGGTCAGACTTTTCTTCAACGTATGACATCACCTTATAGTGGGTTAGGCTACTGGCCCATCTAGACAAGTACTGATCATTCTGAGTAGCAGTAGTTCTCCCAGATCTCTGGCAGAGGTTTCCCCCAGATCTGCCAACTGAGATCCTTAATTGAAGATGCAAGGCTTTGAACCTACAAAGCATTAGGAACTTGTGCACTCACCATGAGCGATGCTCTTTCTCCTTATTGCAAGCTCAGTCCCCAGGAGTAGCTTGTTCTGGTTGAGAACTGTTGTTTTCTGGGATCTGAAAGATCTTGATTTGCATTCCAGCAACCCCAATCCCCCCAAATCCCTGCCTACTTATTCTATTTACTTGTACATGTGCTTATCGCCTTCTTTGCATACTAGGTTGGCCACTTACACATTGCAAAAAAGAGGAAATGCATCCTCCCAAAAAGAGGACATAGATTTGCATAAAAATATGCCTATGCTACTTTATATGTATAGATGCAAATTTAGAAATAATTAGTAATAATAGAAATACAATACATCTCACCTTGGTGGGGAAGACTATGAACAGGTGACCAGTGTGCTTGCTGCTCAGTCTGCTGTCCAGGTGCTAACTCTCGATGGGCCACGTCTTAAGGCTCCTGCATTCCCTTCTTATGTTTTTTCATCTTTAAACAGCATGGATGGGACAGCCCATCAAACTGAGGACACCATCAAATAGAGGACTATCCTCTGTAAAGTAGGATGCATGGCCACCCTACACCCTCAGCACTTCATCCTCCTCTACCATCACCACCACTACCTTAGTGTGTAGTAGGGATGGGTGAGCAATTTTATCTTCATGAATTCTCTTATGAACTGACCTGGTCTGCATCTCCTGAATTAATGTGCAGATCGGAATGTGCCTATCCATTGGATTTCTCACTTCTCCAAAGATTGTGACATGTTCCGTGGCTAGAAACAAGAGTGTCAAAATGCATTTTAAAATGCATAAAGTACGTTGTAAGAAATGTATTTAGAAATGTATTCTAAATGTATTCATTTACATCTACCCATCCAGGTATCACGTTTAGATCACGTCTACCCATCCGGTTGTTCACGTATTCTAAATTTATTCAGAAATGTAACCATTTCCAGGGAGGTAGCCACATTGCAGCAAAAAAAGCAAAGAATCCTGTGGCACCTGCAAGACTAACAATTTATTCTGGTGTAAACTGTTGTGGACACTGTGGACATGAAGTAGACAGTGTCCACAAAAGATTAGGCCAGAGTACATTTGTTAGTCTTTAAGGTGCCCCAAGGCTCTTTGTTCAGAAATGTGAGTTTTGACAGAAAATATGTTTAAAAACACGTATTGAAATATGTATTTAAATGGGAATTTTGAGCAGTTTTTTTTTAAATTGCAGATTGATAAGTACATAAGAAGAGCCCTGTTGGATCAGCTCCAAGTTCTATCTAGTCCAGTATTCTCTTCCCACTGTGGCCAACCAGATGCTTCTGGGAAGCCCGCAAGCAGGACATGAGTGCAATAACACCCTCCCACTCATGATCCCCATAAACTGGTGTTCAGAGGCATACTGCCTGATACTGGAGGTAATATATAGCCATCATAACTAGTAGCCATTGGTAGCCTTTGCCTCTGTGAATGCAGCTTCCTGTGTTCCTACATATTTTTTCATGCTTTTTGCCTTTGCACATGCTTTGCAAGGGGGCTAAATATGCAAAGTAAAAAGAAACCATTCTTTCTTTCCCATGCTGACTGTAAGGCTAGAGATGGGACCTGGCTATAAGAACAGGAGACTAGAACACAGGATGAAGTGGGGCTTGGGCAAGGTTACAAATTCATTATCAGAGATGGGGATGAAAAGCTGAAACGTGGTCAGGAAATGGCAGGGAGGAAAAGTCCTGGAAACAAGCATATGCCCTTTGTCTGCACCTGCTGAATGTGGCAGAGTTCCCTTGTGCATGGAATAGCGTGTTTAGGTCTGACAGCTGGTGGACTTTTCAGATGTTTCACTCCTGAGCAAAACTGACGGAGCATGAGGTGACTGAACAACTCCCAGCATTGCTGGAAGACAACAGGTTTCCTGGACCCATTTCAGTTGGGCTTCAGCTGTGGATCTGGGAAGGAAACTAACTCAGTTTCCCTAGTGGATAATCTTTTACCAGAGGCAGAATGTGGGAGAATGACCATGTGGAGTTTTTCTGGACTTCTCACTCACTTTGCTCCTAGCTGTTTCACTGGGAGCTATAGTCAGGGCTATGTAAGTGAGCAGAAGATCAATCAGGATAGACTGGCAGATCTCTGGGTCATTTGCAATAGATCGGCAAGGATACCTTACTCACAGGCTGCAATACACAACCCTATACAAGCTTATCTGAGAGTAAGTCCCATTGAACTCTGTGGGGTTTATTGTAGGCATGCACAAGATTGCATTGTCAATTGTCAAATGAATCCACCTATCCTAAATTATACAACTGAAATGAAGTGTGTGTGTTTGGGGGTGGGGGCAATTAGGAGTGGAGTTTTGCGCAGAAGGACTGCAAGGGCCCTTTAGTTCTGGTACTCAAAACAAACAAACACATTCCTGCCTAAGTGTATGTGTTTTGTACCTGGTTCCGGTTGGTGGATCTCGGGGTTCTAGTAACAAAGCAAAGTAGATCCTGCAAGCCTGAGGTCTGCCCACCCCTGGGTTGACAGTTATATCTGATACACCAGCTGCTGGCTTTCCTCAAGAACAGGGACTTTGCTGCCATCATTCATTCCTTGGTAACTATGAGCGTTGATTGCTACAATGTGCTCTCCATGTGGTCACATCTGAAGATGGTTCAGCATCTGTGCGTGCATGGACTTCCCAGAGATGGACTGCTGTATGCAGCATTCAGGGCTGTGTTTGTAGTTCTTGACACCAGATAGGGAACACCACACACACACACACACACACACACACACGGCCAGACTGAAAGCCATCATAGTCGGCACACACAGTAGGGCCGGCATCAAGAGTAGGCAAGGTTGGGCACCTGCCAAAGGCCCATGCCCCAGCAAGGGCCCACTGACAACAGCCCCCTGGCGTTGCTTCTCCTCTTCACCATTGCCACCTGCTTGTTCACCTGCCTCTCAGTCCAGCACAGAGAACAGTGGTGGTGAGAAGGAGGAGCGGGAGATGCCACGGCCTGCTTGCTCACTGGCTCTCTGCCTGTCAAGCAAGCAAGGGGTGGCAGTCATGAGGAGGAGGGGGAGGGGGAGGAGCTACTGGTGACAACGGTGGTGAGGAGGTAGACTCACTGAGGGAGGGAGCCCATTGAGAGTGACTCACCCAAGGGCTCCCAGAAACCTGGTCTCCCACTGACAAACAGCACTGAGAGTGCAGATCTGTTGATTTAGCAGAGGAAAGGGGGAGGAGCAGGGCTGGGTTCAGGCTACCTGTGCTGCAACCAGGTGCTCAGTGCTGTCAATATTGTAACAACATCCATCATCTGTTAAGGTGGCTAGATGTCAAAGTCCAACCAAAAGACAGGTGAAGCGCAAAAGGTGCTGTGAAGTCTTTGATTCCAGAAGTGCTCCGAAAAGGTCACTGTGTCTGATGTGTTTTGAGTTTGAAATATCATTCCTCATTGGAGGCAATGACCCAGAACCTTTCTCTTTAGTTCCCTTTCCTGGTTGTTTTTTTAGCAGTTGTGTGATCCCTAGTCATCTGGGAGCAGCTGCATGAAGGCAGCTCTGGTCCTACCGTTGGGCATGGTGAGGCAGCCCCCACTAAGGAAGCAGACTTGGGATACAAATAGAAGGCAGGTGGTTTTTCTCCTTTCTGATTTATTAATAGTCCACAGACCTCAAGTTTCAAGTAACAAATCTTTGATTTCATACAATACTGAGGAGGGAGGGACACTAACACAACAATTAAAAATGTAAGTACATTTTTCATTGTTATATTTTTAAATAAGATTTAAAACAGCCATGCCGGTGTTGCTGATGAATCTCAATTATATTGGGTTAGATGCAGACTTAGTCATGCTTAGAGTAAGTCATGACTAACTTAAGTCCTGTTGATTTCAAACAGGTCTACTCTAAGCCTGACTAAATCTGGATCTGACCCATTTTTATCACAAGGGGAGAGACCCACCATTTGGATTTTCTGCATTTAAGAGAGTTTTATCCCTGGGGAAATAACGTTTGGATGAAAGAGTTCGTATGAAGATATGAAGCAGCTTTATACTGAATCCGACCATCGGCCCCAGTGCTGTTCACTCTGGCTGTCAGTGGCTCTCTGGAGTCTCAGAGGCCTTTCTTATCACCCGATACCTGATCCTTTTGGATGCAAAGCATGCATTCTGCCATTGACTGGGGCTATGACTCCCTGATAAACCCAACATTGCATGTGCAGCAGTGTGTGGATACCACTGAGTTCTGTGCACCCATCTCTGGATTGAGGCCCAGGAAGTTGGAACAGGGAGTTGTTCATTTGTTGGGGCTTGCCAGTTGAGATCCTTATTACACAGGCTCTCCTACCAAAAAAAAGAAAAAGAAGAGGATAGTTCAGCTCAAAATATAACAGCCAAAACATCAGGCATTTCTGCATGCATCATAGGTCAAATATAAAAACCTTGGAAAGCAAAGAACAGATAGCACAAGACAAAATGGTGATGTCATTAGCAAGTGAGAGATATGTTTGGAAAGCACATTAGGAAGGTGTTGGCAGCACTCAAATTTGGAGAAGCAACCTGTGTGTACTGGGCCAGCCCAGCTATGGACAGTCTAGGTAACTGCCAGAGGTGCCAATATTCCAGGGGCACCAGCCTCAGATATTTAAATGACTTGGAGAGAAAACCACTGCCTGCGCTTTGGGGAGAAGCACGGAGAGGGGCCGCTTAGCAGCACATCGGCTGCATGATATCTTCTGCAGTTCAGGCAATGCAGTCAAAAGCCATGTGACCGCTATCACTCACTTGGACATGGACACAGGATGTGTACAAAAATGGCTATTATATGAATAGTGGCCACAGTGTGAATAGCTAGGGTGGCCACTTACATATCTCCAAAAGAGAGGACATGCATCACCACAAAAGAGGACAACAATTTCTATTAAAAAATTGTATATGCTAATTGTTATACATAGATGCCCATTTAGAAAGAATGTCTACAATTTAAACAGAAATACAAGACATCTCTACATAGTGGACAGAGTGTGATCAGGTGACCTGTGTGCCTGCTCAGTCTGCTGCCCAGGGGCTCACAGCTGATGAGCGACTTCATGGCCCCTGCTTGCCCTTCTGATAGTTCTTTATCTTTAGACTGGACTTGGACTGGACAGCCTGTCAAACAGAGGACACCTTGAAATAGCAGGCTGTTCTCTGCCAGCCCTTCAGTTCGAGGATTGTCCTCTGTAAATTCATCATTTAGGAGTCCTTTTGTCCAGCTTCACCTGGTGCGCCAGCTGCATTCATTCCTGGTATGGTCAGACCTGGCCATAATCCTACATGTATTAGCTACATCCCGATTGGACTACTGTAAAGCGGTGTACGTGGGGCTGCCCCTGAAAACCACGTGGAAACTTCAACTAGTCCTGAATGCTGCTGCTAGAATTTTGTCTGAGGGAAAGTGCCAGGATCATGTGAGATCCCATCGTGCTCCTTCCCTTCTCCTTGCTCCCCAGCTGACTGGCGCTCGAAACAGCTGAGGAGTGCATATATCAGCATCATTCTCACTATTCCCAGAACCAGTCAGCTGGGCAGTGGGGGGAGGAATGTGATGGGATCACTGACATCTCATCCTGGAACTCCGCCTCCTCGCTGCCCAGCTGACTGGTGCTGGGCAGTGAGCTGGGCTGTGGGGAGGGAAGAGGCTAAGTTGCTTCTTGATACAGGACCATTCTGGAATGTTCTGGGGGGGGACTGATCAGGGAAGCGGGGAGGGGAACCTTCAACCCACAAACCAGCTAGATATTGGATAATTAGTGGTGTGTGTGTGGGGGGGGGGTGGCTTCTCCATTTTGGCTTTATTTCTGTAAAATAAATAATGACACGGTGTAATATGTCATGTGTTGTTGTTCATCTGAGGTTGTATTTACCTAATTTTAAGACCTGCTAAGGACCACATAATTTTTATTATGTCCTGATACGTAAAACCATAGAATTCAAAGAGGGTGTACTTTTTCACATGACTATATCTGGTCTAAGAGGGGTCTGTTTTACAGTGACCGGAGAATAATAGCAAGAAATATATGCCTAGGATGGTCATAGAGGGAATATCTTAGTAAATAGTGGAAAACATCCTCAACCTTCCCAATATGTGTATATATTTGTGCGTGTGTGCGTATGTCTTTGAATATAGTTTTTTACATACTACACTACTGAAGAAGACCTATGGTCAAAATGTGTTTGGTAAGTTTTGGTGCTGATTGTACATTTTGGTCCTGTTTTTTGCATTGTAAAATAGTTGGATGTCTTAGTCTGAAGAGAGTAGGGATGCTGGAGAAATTTGAGATGAACTAAAATGAGCTTAAATGTCTAAGAATCCAACCTGCGGAATCTGCTGCAGAGCGACCCGCTCAGGCTGCATGGAGTCCATGGACTTTTGGATGTTTTTTTTTACTTTCCCAAAATTTACACATATTGATTTGTAGGAAAATATTCATGTTTCTGCTGATGAAAAGTTGAATGGAATGGTGGAAAAGTTGAATGGAATGGAAATAATGCTAAATGTTATGTACAAAGGTACATTATGTAAATTATTACAAAATCATTTACGTAATTGTTTGCGTATTTTTCCGCATGACGAAAAAAAAACAATTTACATCTGTCTGTGAGCAGACAACGGAACAAAAGACAACTGACAATCCATGAAACACAGACAGAGCAGATTTTACACAGTCCGTAGATCCCTAGTAGAGATACAGTTGCCTTATTAGGCTTTGGTTATTGTTCACTTTCAGGAGTTTACTTATCCCAGCTGATTAGTTGCTTTTGGGGGTTGGGTTGGGATATATTTCCTGTTTGGTCTGCATGTACATTTACCTATACATTCCTGAAAAATGTGCACATTCACCTGAATATTCCACCATTATTCTGTCTGCCTGGCAACTGCATCACATTTCTGCATTGTGAAATGGTATGTTATTCTATACCTGCACTGGCTTGTGTCCATGCCTTGATATTCTTTATCTGTTCACGAATATCCATGGCTGCCTCTTTTGTAGTTATTCCAAGAAGACTGCTCCCTTCAGCACCACAGATGACAACTGTGAATCTGTTTTCATTGGGGTGGCCAATTCTGCATTACCAAAAAAAGAGGAAATGCATTGCCAAAAAAGGGCACAGATTTGCATACAATTTACATTTGCTAATGTATATGTGCGGATACAAATGTAGACATAATTACTATACTTTAAATAGAAATGACTGTGCTGGCTGGAGATAATGGGAACTGTAATACAACACATCTGTAAGGCATTGGGTTAAGGAAGGCTGCTCTAGCCGCTGCACCATGCTGCCCCCCTTCCCATGAGTAAGGGGAAAGCCTTTTAAACCAGAAGACCACACACTCCTACAGGAATGATGATGCAGATACAGTCGTGGGGAAATTATTTTGGGCTCCCACCACAGAAAATAATAGAGCACATCAACCTCCAAAGCAGTCTTGGCTTAATTGTTCTATTTTCAAATGCCGCCTATCCCCAGTGATGTGGGAAGCCTGCCAGAAAAGCAGAAATATGATCATCTTCAGATAGTTTAATTTAGATTTAGATTGGGGGCTTGTGTTGTTGTTTCTTCCTCATTACTATTTTTGTAAAGATTCTAAAGCTACACAAGGGGGCAGAGGAACTTTCAAAAACTGGGTTCTGCTTGCATCTACCTGCAAGGCCATGCTGACATGAACAGTTATTCTGGTTCCATTCTACTCATCCTGACTTGCAAGCACAAGTGTGTGTGTGTGTGTGTGTGTGTGTGTGTGTGAAGTAGGGTGGGGTGATAGGGGCACCTTCCTATCTTGCAATCTAGACAGGGCCACAAAATATGGAGCTTGAATTATTGGCGGGGAGGGAGTATTGGGGCCCTTAATAAAAACTAAGGAGGGCACACACACACCCTCCCCAGTCCTCCTGTAATTCAAGCACGAATGGATCTGAATGGTCAGCCTGAGAAAATAAAGCAATGCAGAACTACAGTGCAGGCTCCAGCTTTTTGAGGGCTCTCGGACAAGACACCTTCAATGGGCCCACTCCCTCAGAGAGCCTGCCTTTTCACCACCACTGTCACCAGCTGCTAACGCTGCTGCCCCTCTTTCTCTTGTTCCTCTCCCCTTGCTTGCTTGGCAGCCGAGAACCAGTGGGCAAGTAAGCAGTGGCATCTCCTGCTCTTTCTTTTCACCATCACTGCTCTCTCGACCAAAGCGAAAGGTAGGTGAACAGGCAGGTTGGCCATGGTGAAGAGGAGGAGCAGCTCCAGGGGGTTCTTGTCAGTGGGCCCCTGCTGCGGTGTGGGCCCTCAGCAGGTACTCAAGCATGCCTACCCTTGACATTGGCCCTGTGTAGCTAGAGAACAGCCTGCTCTCCTTAGCCAGGGACATAGCCACAAAGAGATACGGAGCCATGGGGTCATTTAAGTAGAGGTTAAGGGCTAAAGTATGCTCCCCTTTAACCTGCTAAAACTGTAGCTAAGGGGGCTGTTACAAAAGGTAGGGGTCTGCCTCCTTCCCCTGCCCCCCCAGCCCTGTAATGTGAGCACAGTCAAAAAGGGCAAAACATCATGTAATGCGTTCGCAGTTGTCAATACAATGTTACATTGTGCTATCATAGTCTCTTACTCAAAGGCGTAGCAGGAGAGGCACAACACCACTTTTGCAGTATGCACATGCAGCCTAGCACAGCATGGGTTGGGTTGGAAGCAGCAAATGGTGCCCCCAACCCAACCCAAATCGAGTTGCATAGTACCTACAGTTAGCTGAATTAGTTTGATACATGTGGCAGAAAATGCCATAAGCTCTCCCCCCCCCCCCATGGCAGTAGAAATACAATGACAACAAGTAAATAACTAATAATTTGCTGCCCTTGTATGACACCCAAAATTTGCTGCCTGAGGCAACTGCCTCATTCTGCCTCATGGTGCCGGCCTTGGCTTCTGCACCTGTAGGCTATAGGCTTTGGGGCAAAGTGTCAAAAGGACCAGGCCCCTCCATAAGGAACCAAAGCTTCCTCACAATTCTGCTCTTTTTACCAAGTTACCCTTCCTCCCGAACAGAGATTGTTTTAACAGAAAGGAAGACCCAGTGGCCTTTAATAATAGACAGCACTTCTTTTCAACCGACGGAAGAACTAATATTTCCCTCTCTATATTTAGATGCTTGCTTTGACGGCTTGGCCCTAGGGAGTTTATGCAGCTGTAATGGATGCAGCCTTGCGCTTCTGTCCCATTGTCAGCTCATCGCAGCAGTTCACTGCTGCTTTGCATGCAGAGCCAAACAGCTGGATGCTTCTGCTAAAGATTTCCCCCTGCTGTTTCCAGAAACTAACTGACCAGGGGGGAAAGCAGCAAAACATAACAAGACAAGACAAAGACAGGTGGAAAATTTCCTTTGCGGGAGTGGGGGTGGGGGGGGGGAGAGAGAGAGAGAGAGAGAACACCCCACCCCAAAAGACTCAGAGTGGGCAATGCTATCTAAAAAAAAGAAAGGAAAACTCAACGTTTTGGTACTGGTTTCTCCCACTAAAACATATGGGTCTTGGGGTGCAATCCTATCCATGTTTAGACAGAAAAAAAGTCTTATAACTCCCAGCATTCTCCAGCCAGCATGGCTGGCTGGGGAATGTTGAGAGTTGTAAGACTTTTTGCTTTTTAAAAAACATAGAAGCCAAGCTACCCTTTCAGATGTTGACTTTTAAAAACATGCATAGGATTATACATTTAAGTGCTTAACTTGGGTTGGATCATGTCCAAAATTTTAAGCAGAATATGTTAAAATATTGCAATGATATGTATTTGCTAAATATATTGCACTCACACTTATCCACTGCCTATCCAAAGAAAACTTTTCCTCCCAAAAGGTCCTGAGGACATATGATGCCATCATTCTTTTTCTTTCTGATGTTCCAGCTGCGAGTGCTGTTACTTAGGTGAGCAAAACAGCACCACCCATACATGAGGAGGAGGTATTGGAGAAGTACATAAAATCTTTATGGGGGGGAAAACTCTAAGGAGGCCCCCCCCCCACAAACTAGCCCAATGAGAATTGAGCATGCGCAGTGGCTAGAGAATGCCAAGTGCCTGTTAGTGAGAAAATGAAAAACCATTGGGGGCAGGAAATGGAATGGAGCATCGTGGAAGAGGGGCTGGCTGGCAGACTGGCACGCTGGCCCCCTGAACAGGAGCAATTTTGTAAAGTGCAATGCTACTCTGCAGTGTTTTCTTGTAAGTCCCACTTGTGGAGTATTGGAACATATCCACCATCTAACTTTGTCCATGAGGAAATGTTAATTTTTGCATCAAAAACAATACTGTGATAAGCCCTTTCCTTAAGGTGCTGGCTGTGTCGTACAAAGAAGTAACAGGCTGTGACTGGCTGTCTGGAGTAGCTGGAATCTTGGACAGGAGCACGCCATGCTGCAACATTTTGTTGCTGGTTCAACCTGTTATATAATACTTTTAATAACTGCATGGCAAAAGCCATTTTACCAGATGCGCCTTATCATGAGTCAATGGTATGAGAGTGAGTAAAGCTGCACCTGCCAAAATTTCCTTTCTCGTGGGACTATTAAAAGGTACAGCGCCCTGTCACCTATTAATATGGATGTCAAACAATGTTCTGAGGAACCACAGTGTTCAGTAGAAACTTATCAGGTTCTGTAACAGCCAATCTTCGCTTATGGCGTACAGCCTCCGGAGAAGGTTGGGTGAGGCGTGGGGCAAGGGTGGGCAGAAGGTATATCTTTTGAAAGGTAGATGTTTTGGACTTCAACTGCCAGAAGCCCCTGCCAGCATGGCTAGTTGACATCGAAAACATCTGGAGATCTACTTTCTGCCCATCCCTGGTGCAGGGCATACTCTGTGCTTACAATAGGTGACAACCAGTGCCTGAGTGAACTGTGTATGTGTGTTGTAAGTAGAGTTCAGGCTTGCAGGATCTACGTTGTTGTTGTTGTTGTTGTTGTTGTTGTTGTTTTACTAGAACCTCGAAGTCCACCAGCTGGAGGCAAGTGCTGCTGACACAGTGCTAGCTCCTGGGATAGTGCCAGTCACCAATTGCCCCATGAGAATATTAGGATAGCCTTCCCCAACCTGGCACCCTCTGAATCCATTGGACTACAACTCCCATTATCCCCAGCCATCATGGCCAACGAGTGTGCTTGTTGGAGATGATGTGAGCTGTAGCTCCAACACATATGGTGGGCACCAGTCAGTGGAGGCTGGTGGCTCCGATGTCAGTGGGGTGGTGAATCCGCTCAGGGTTTCAGTCAGAAGCACCCTGGATAGCTCCTTTGGAGTTCCAACTGGGGAAAGCTGCACAAGGACAGTGACCTGCGTATACAAGTCAAGTACAGACCTAGAGCTGAAAATTCAACAGGTAAGGAATTCTAACAGCTTCCTTGTGGTCTCGCTGTGTGAATTACTTCAGGGTCAGAAACAGTGGGGTAATGGAGGCAGGACTCACAGGACTGAAGCGCCAGGACTTTTTGACTGGCAGGGATGATGATGTCATCTGCCTTCCCACCCCACCCTGGATTTCCCTGTTTCCTCTGAGTGTAGCTGCAATTTTTACAGTAGCTGGGATGTGTGGTGGAGGGTGGGGGTGGGGGTGGGTGGGATGGATGGATATTGTTGTGAGCTAACCCTGTTATAATGCAAAGTATTTGGGTCTTGAATGGGAAGTTAAGACCCATGGGCTTAACAAAAGACCAGCTCTTGGAGGAGATAAAGCTCCTAGAACATAAGAAGAGCCCTGCTGGATAAGACCAAGAGTCCATCTAGTCCAGCATTCTGTTCACACAGCGGCCAACCAGCTGCCTGTGGGAAACCCAGAAGCAGGACATGAGTGCATCAGCACTCTCCTGCCCATGTTCCCCAGCTACTGGTGTACATGGGCATATTGCCTCTGATTCTGGAGGTGGCACATAGCCATCAGGACTAGCAGTCATTGATAGCCTTCTCCAGGAATTTGTCCAATCCCCTTTTAAAGACATTCAAATTGGTGTTTATCACTGCATCTTGTAGCAAATTCCATAGCTGAACTATGCACCGTGTGAAGAAAGACTTCCTTTTATCTGTCCTGCATCTCCCATCAGTAAGCTTTGTGGGATGGCCCTGGTTTCTAATATGAGAGAACCTGTTTGTTGATATGGGTCAACCCACCTGCCTGCACTTTTGGACTGTGCTTGGGGGCATGACTATGGGGAGTGTCATGATGAGTGCCTGTACTTCTAAGTTTATCACTACACCACTGTTTTTTTGGCAATCTACTGCAAATCATCTAGAGATCCAGCTGACCTTCTGCCCCACTGCTGCCCCAGAATCCCTCCAACTACATGCATATTAACTTTTCTGTCAAGGTATCCCTAAGCACTGTAGCAGCTGCATCAGGCCTCCTTGTCAGACAGGTGAATAAGGTATCAACTCCCTGAAGAGAGAGCAGAGGGTTGTATCCTGTGTTTGTTGTTTATTCATTCAGTTGCTTCCGACTCTTCGTGGCACCCCCAGCTCCCCCAAGGTCGAGTCCGTCACCTCCAGAATATCATCCATCCATCTTGCCCTTGGTCGGCCCCTCTTCCTTTTGCCTTCCACTTTCCCGAGCATCAGCATCTTCTCCAGGGTATCCTGTCTTCTCATTATGTGGCCAAACTACTTCAGTTTTGCCTTTAATATCATTCCCTCAAGTGAGCAGTCTGGCTCTGTTTCCTGGAGTATGGACTGGTTTGATCTTCTTGCAGTCCAAGGCACTCTCAGAATTTTCCTCCAACACCACAGTTCAAAAGCATCTATCTTCCTTTGCTCAGCCTTCCTTATGGTCCAGCTCTTGCAGCCATAGGTTACTATGGGGAATACCATTGCTTTAACTACGCGGACCTTTGTTGTCAGTGTGATGTCTCTGCTCTTCACTATTTTATCAAGATTTGTCATTGCTGTCCTCCCAAGAAGTAAACGTCTTCTGATTTCCTGGCTGCAGTCAGCGCCTGCAGTAATCTTTGCGCCTAGAAAGACAAAGTCTGTCACTGCCTCCACGTTTTCTCCCTCTGTTTGCCAGTTCTCAATCAAGCTTGTTGCCATAATCTTGTTTTTTTTTTAGATTTAACTGCAACCCAGCTTTTGCACTTTCTTCTTTCACCTTCGTCATGAGGTTCCTCAGCTCCTCCTCGCTTTCAGCCATCAAAGTGGTATCATCTGCATATCTGAGATTGTTACTGTTTCTTCCAGCGATTTTAACTCCAGCCTTGGATTCATCAAGCCCAGCACGTTGCATGATGTGTTCTGCATACAGGTTGAATAGGTAGGGTGAGAGTATACAACCCTGCCATACTCCTTTCCCAATCTTAAACCAGTCCGTTGTTCCGTGGTCTGTTCTTACCGTTGCTACTTGGTCATTATACAGATTCCTCAGGAGGCAGACAAGATGACTTGGTATCCCCATACCACTAAGAACTTGCCACAGTTTGTGATGATCCACACAGTCAAAGGCTTTAGAATAGTCAATAAAACAGAAATAAATGTTTTTCTGAAACTCCCTGGCTTTCTCCATTATCCAGTGGATGTTGGCAATTTGGTCTCTAGTTCCTCTGCCTTTTCTAAACCCAGCGTGTACATCTGGCAATTCTCGTTCCATGAATTGCTGGAGTCTACCTTGCAAGATCTTGCTCATTACCTTACTGGCATGTGAAATAAGTGCCACTGTTCGATAGTTTGAACATTCTTTGGTGCTTCCCTTTTTTGGTTTGGGGATATCAGTTGATTTTTTCCAAACTGATGGCCATTCTTGTGTTTTCCAAATTTGCTGGCATATGGCATGCATCACCTTGACAGCATCATCTTGCAAGACTTTAAACAGTTCAGCTGGGATACCGTCGTCTCCTGCTGCCTTATTATTAGCAATGCTTCTTAAGACCCATTCAACCTCACTCTTCAGGATGTCTGGCTCTAACTCACTGACCACACCATCAAATCTATCCCCGATATTACTGTCCTTCCTATACAGGTCTTCCATATATTCTTGCCACCTTTTCTTGCTCTCTTCTGCTTCTGTTAGGTCCTTGCCATCTTTGTTTTTGATCATACCCATTTTTGCCTGGAATTTACCTCCGATGTTCCTAGTTTTCTGGAAGAGGTCTCTTGTCCTTCCTATTCTATTATCTTCTTCCACTTCCACACATTGCTTGTTTAAAAATAATTCCTGATCTCTTCTGGCTAACCTCTGGAATTTTGCATTTAATTGGGCATATCTCCCCCTATCACTGTTGCCTTTTGCTTTCCTTCTTTCTTGGGCTACTTCCAGTGTTTCAGCAGACAGCCATCTTGCCTTCTTGGTTTTCTTTTTCTTTGGGACATTTTTTGTTGCCTCCTCCTGAACAATATTGTGAACTTCTGTCCATAGTTCTTCTGGGACTCTATCTACTAAATCTAGTCCCTTAAATCTATTCTTTACCTCCACTGCATATCCATTAGGAATATTAGTGAGCTCATATCTAACTGATCTGTGGTTCTTCCCTATTCTCTTTAGTCTGATTCTAAATTGTGCAATAAGAAGTTCGTGATCTGAACTACAGTCAGCTCCAGATCTTGTTTTTACTGACTGTATAGATGTCCGCCACCTTTGGCTACAAAGGATGTAGTCAATCTGATTTCGATGTCGACCGTCTGGTGAAGTCCATGTATAAAGTCGTCTTTTAGGTTGTTGGAAGAGAGTGTTTGTTATGCGCAGTGAGTTTTCTTGACAAAATTCTATCAGCCTATGTCCCGCTTCATTTTGTTCTCCCAGACCATGCTTGCCTGTAATTCCAGGTGTCGTTTGACTACCCACCTTAGCATTCCAGTCTCCTGTAATGAAAATAACATTTCTTTTTGGCGTATTATCCAGTAGATGCTGCAGATCCTCATAGAACTGATCTACTTCTGCTTCTTCAGCATCTGTGGTTGGGCGTATATTTGGATCACTGTGATGTTAAATGGCTTACCCTGAATTCGAAGTGAGAACATTCTATCATTTTTTGGATTGTATCCAAGCACTTGTATCCCCTTCATGGATCACTGCCTTGTTGTGGCGAAGGGGCTTGCGTAACTCAGTGAAGCCATAAGCTATGCCGTGCAGGGCTACCCAAGACGGACAGGTCATGGCAGAGAGTTCTGACAAAATGTGGTCCACTGGAGAAGGAAATGGCAACCCACTCCAGTATTCTTGCCAAGAAAACCCCATGGAACGTATCACAAGGCTAAAAGAGATGACGCCGGAAGATGAGCCCCTCAGGTCGGAAGGTGTCCAATATGCTACTGGGGAAGAGCAGAGGGTATTTCCAAGTAGCGCCAGAAAGAGTGAAGCGGCTGGGCCAAACCCGAAAGGACACTCAGCTGTGGATGTGTCTGGCGGTGAAAAGAAAATCCGATGCTGTAAAGAACAATATTGTTTAGGAACCTGGAATGTCAGATCAATGAATCAAGGTAAGCTGGAGGTGGTCAAACATGAGATGGCAAGATTGAACATCGACATCTTGGGAATCAGCGAACTAAAATGGACAGGCATGGGCGAATTTAATTCAGGTGACCATCATATCTACTATTGTGGCCAAGAATCCCTTAGAAGAAATGGAGTAGCACTCATAGTCAACAAAAGGGTGGGAAAAGCAGTACTGGGGTACAATCTTAAAAATGATAGAATGATCTCAGTACGAATCCAAGGCAAACCATTCAACATCACAGTAATTCAAGTCTATGCCCCAACCACTGAGGCCGAAGAAGCTGAGGTTGATCGGTTCTATGAAGACCTACAACACCTTCTAGAACTAACACCAAAAAAAGATGTCCTCTTCATCATAGGGGATTGGAATGCTAAAGTAGGAAATCACCGGGATAACAGGCAGGCATGGCCTTGGTGTACAAAATGAAGCAGGACAAAAGCTAATAGAGTTTTGCCAAGAGAACACGCTGATCATAGCAAACACTCTTTTCCAACAGCACAAGAGGCGACTCTACACATGGACGTCACCAGATGGTCAATATCGAAATCAGATTGATTATGTCCTTTGCAGCCAAAGATGGAGAAGCTCCATACAGTCAGTCAAAACAAGACCTGGAGCTGACTGTGGCTCAGATCATGAGCTGCTTCTTACAAAATTTCGGCTTAAATTGAAGAACGTAGGGAAAACCACTAAACCGTTCAGGTATGACCTAAATCATATCCCTGATGAATATACAGTGGAGGTGAGGAATAGATTTCAGGGATTAGACCTGATAGACAGAGTGCCTGAGGAACTATGGACGGAGGTCCGTAACATTGTTCAGGAGGCAGCAACGAAATCCGTCCCAAAGAAAAAGAAATGCAAGAAAGCCAAGTGGCTGTCTGATGAGGCTTTACAAGTAGCTCACGAAAGAAGGGAAGTGAAAAGCAAAGGAGAAAGGGGAAGATATACCCAACTGAATGCAGAGTTCCAGAGAATAGCAAGGAGAGACAAGAAGGCCTTCTTAAATGAACAATGCAAAGAAATCGAGGAAAACAACAGAATGGGAAAGACTAGAGATCTCTTCAAGAAAATTGGAGATCTCAAGGGAACGTTTTGTGCAAAGACGGGCATGATAAAGGACAAAGAAGGCAGGGACCTAACAGAAGCAGATGAGATTAAGAAGAGGTGGCAAGAATACACAGAAGAACTATACAGGAAAGATCTGAATGTCCCTGATAGCCATGATAGTGCGGTCACTGAACTTGAGCCAGACATCCTCGAGAGTGAAGTCAAGTGGGCCTTAGGAAGCATTAGTAACAACAAAGCTAGCGGAGATGACAGTATTCCAGCCGAGCTATTTAAAATCCTAAAAGATGATGCTGTTAAAGTGCTGCATTCAATATGCCAACAAATCTGGAACACTCAACAGTGGCCACAAGACTGGAAAAGGTCAGTTTACATTCCAATTCCAAAGAAGGGCAACACCAAAGAGTGTTCAAACTACCGCACAATTGCGCTCATTTCACATGCCAGCAAGGTTATGCTCAAAATCCTACAAGCTAGGCTTCAGCAGTATGCGAACCGAGAACTACCGGAAGTACAAGCTGGGTTTCGAAGAGGCAGAGGAACTAGAGATCAAATCGCCAACATTCGCTGCATCATGGAGAAAGCAAGAGAATTCCAGAAAAACGTCTATTTCTGCTTCATTGACTATGCTAAAGCCTTTGATTGTGTGGATCACAACAAACTGTGGCAAATTCTTAAAGTGATGGGAGTACCAGACCACCTTACCTGTCTCCTGAGAAACCTGTACGAGGGTCAAGAAGCAACAGTAAGAACCAGAGATGGAACAACCGATTGGTTCAAAATTGGGAAAGGAGTACGACAAGGCTGCATATTGTCACCCTGCTTATTTAACTTATATGCAGAGTACATCATGAGAAATGCCGGGTTGGATGAATCAGAGGTCGGAATTAAGATTGCCGGGAGAATTATCAACAACCTCCGATATGCAGACGATACCACCCTAATGGCAGAAAGCGAAGAGGATCTAAAGAGCCTCTTGTTGAGGGTGAAAGAGGAGAGTGCAAAAGCTGGTTTGAAACTCAACATTAAAAAAACTAAGATCATGTCATCTGGCCCTATCACTTCCTGGCATATAGAAGGGGAAGAAATGGAAGCAGTGACAGATTTTACTTTCTTGGGCTCCAAGATCACCGCAGACGGTGACTGTAGCCATGAAATTAAAAGACGCTTGCTCCTTGGGAGGAAAGCTATGGCCAACCTAGACAGCATAGTAAGAAGCAGAGACATCACCTTGCCGACAAAGGTCCGTCTAATCAAAGCTATGGTTTTCCCAGTAGTAATGTATGGCTGTGAGAGCTGGACTATAAGGAAGGCTGAGCGCCGAAGAATTGATGCTTTCGAACTGTGGTGCTGGAGAAGACTCTTACGAGTCCCCTGGACTGCAAGGAGGTCAAATCAGTCCATCCTAAAGGAAATCAACCCTGACTGCTCATTGGAAGGACAGATAATGAAGCTGAAGCTCCAATATTTTGGCCACCTAATGCGAAGAGAAAACTCCCTGGAAAAGACCCTGATGCTGGGAAAGACTGAAGGCAAAAGGAGAAGGGGACGGCAGAGGATGAGATGGCTAGATAGCATCACGGATGCAATGAATATGAACTTGAGCATGCTCCGGGAGAGAGCGCAGGACAGGAAGGCCTGGCGTGCTATGGTCCATGGGGTCACGAAGAGTCGGACACGACTGAACGACTGAACAACAACATCCAAGCACTGCTTTAGCCACTTTATTATTAATTATGAAGGCTACTCCATTTCTTCTGTGGACCTCTTGTCCACAGTAGTAGATCTGCTGGTCAGTGGACCCATTGAAATGAATGGGATTTAAGTTAATCATGACTGACTCGAGTCTACTCTAAGTAGGACTAACATTGGATACAACCCAACATTGGTCCATTGCAGCCTCCCTCAACTGGTACCCTCCTGAGATTTGGGGCTACAACTCCCAACATTCCCAGCCAACACAGCCCATGGCCACAACAGCTGGGGATCATGGGAGATGTAGTCCAATACATCTGGAAGGTGCCCAGCTGGGGGAAAGCTGTTGAATCTGGTCCCCCTACATGGATATCTTACCTCTTCTGCATTTCCAGGTGTTGGATGGTTAGGTAACATTAATAGTGCCTTCAGAGCAAGAACCCAGTCCCACAAATGTGAGATCAGGTAGTGTTCTGTTCTCATACCAGGTATCCATCACTCTGGTTGTTGCCATTGACTTGGATTCATGTAATGCTTCGTTTTGCTTTAAACCTAGACTGCTGGTTTGTTTTTTAATTAAACCAACACATTTCTTTCTCCTCTATCAGCAGGGACAAATGGGGCAGCAGCCCTCTCTTTTGTGGGCATGCCTCAGCCTGCTTCCCCAACAATAATGTGGCTCAATCCAGTAGTTTCCCCGCTCCCCCCCACTCCTTTCATGTTTGCTGTGCATTTGACATTTATAGTTGAGAAACAATCAGCATATTTACCCAGAAGCAGAGTCAATATTTCTCTAATAGGAATTGAGCAATTTATCAGAGGCCAACTGGAAACGGTTGCCTCTAGTGTAGGCTGCATAGCTGTGATTTTAATTACACTTTAGGAACATAAAAATATAAGAAGAGATCATCAGATCAAGGTCCATCTAGTCCAGCATCCTGTTCACACAGTGGCCAACCCGCTGCCAACATGAAACCCACAAGCAACCTGCTGATTTTCACCAACAACTGGTGTTCTGCATACTGCCTCTGATACTGGCTGCAGCATATAGCTATCAGGACTAGTAGCCATTGACAGCCTTAACCTCCAAACATTGTAAAAAAGACATATATGTCACAATATACAAATAAAAACTTTATAAAGTGGCCACTGATGAAGATGGAAGCTGAAACACATTTGATCTATTTATGGTTTCTAAGGTTTTATGGACTCTGGATTTTTTTTTAAAAAAATCCTATGTTGTCATATGTGTCTTTTTACATTGTTACAACATTTTAGCATTTTAGCATTAGGTTTTATACACTCAAGTTTTTATTTGTAAATTGTGACACAAATGTCTTTGTTACAATGTTTTAAAAATTTGCACTTTTTAATAATTGTGTATATTCATGTCCCTTAACTCAGGATTTTGTTAACTGTCTAAGGGTGCAGTCCTATGCATGTTTAGACAGAAAAAAAGTCTTCCATCAGAGCTGGCTGGGGAATGCTGGGAGTTGTAGGGCTTTTTTATCTGTCGAAACATGCATAGGATTGTGCCCTAAATGGTTAAGGACCATTGTTTTGTTTTATTGTTATTGCATCTCAACATAACTGATCATGCAAACAACTTGGAGGAGAAGCTACAATCTGCATAGCCACAGCAGCCTTCTGGGTAAGGCAGCCTTTCCCATGCTGGCTGGGAATGATCAGAATTGCAGTCCAGCACATCTGAAGGGTGCCAGATTGGGGAAGGTTAGCGTAGGGATTTCCCATGGCACCCATAGTATTTCCCATGGCACTTATAGTACATTTTTATCACAAAGGATGCTGAAGCAAACATGAGAATAAAAATACTGAGAAGGACAGAGCACTTAACTACAGGGAACTGAAGTGAGCTGACACCACATGTTCATATGTTCCTCCTTCTGCCCCACACGGTCATTATTGATTAAAACTATTACAGCTTGAAACAGCAAAGACAAAGGTATCATTTTATCAGGCAGCATTTGGCTAAGGCTAGAAACAAGTGGAGAAACTCAGCAGTGGAGGCTGGTGGCTTCTATTTCAGTGGGGCAGTGAATCTGCTCTGGGTTTCAGACAGAGCTCTAAAGGAGCTATCCAAAGTGCTGAACCTTAGACCCAAATGGGCCAAGATTGTTGATAGCCTGAAATAGTCAGATGATGTTTCTCAGTGGGAGCTAAGATGGGCCAAGAAGGCATAGGTGATGGGTGGAGATGTCTCATCCTTAATTTTTTATGCTGTTTAAATTGATTTTATCTGTATGCCACCCTGAGATCTTAATGATATAGGGCGGGATAGAAATGTTTTAATAAATAATAAAATAATTCCCCCAGCTAGACAGGGAGAGGGACATGAATCAGGTCTGTGTGTACGCAGGAGAAGCCCGTTGATTTGGAGGGAGACTGGAAGGGTTATGCAGCAAACTGAGTTCCTCTCTACAAGAATCTTGTGGAGCTGGCTGTCCTCCTGGAAACCAAATGGGGAAGCAATATCTGTTGTGGGGGATCAATGCTATGAGCCTCCACTTACGCTCAAGGGCCGGATGTGCCTGATCTCATCTGATCTCGGAAACTAAGCAGGGTCAGCCCTGGTTAGTACTTGGATGGGAGACCGCCTAGGAATCAGGCTTCCTGCACTGAGCAGGGGGTTGGACTCGATGGTCTTGTAGGCCCCTTCCAACCCTATGATTCTGTGATCTATATAGCACAAACACACCACCACCCTCCAGTAACTGCATTCCAAGGAAACAAAAGGCGGGGCTGCCAGAGGCTGCTCGGGAAGGAGCCTGGGAAAGGAGGACCAGCCAGCAGCTGCACCGGGTGATCCTGAGCCTGAGCCTGCTTCTGCCCCCGCCCACAGGTACTTAAGGCGGGGCTGCCAGAGGCAGCGCCTCGGCGTGCGCCTCGGCGTTGCGCCAAGTGCGATGCTAAGTGCGCACTTAGCGTCGCACTTGGAGTCGCGTAGGACCTACCCACCTGCTTCTCCAGAGACACCAGCAGCCACAATACCAGCAGCAAATAGCGGCAGCAGAGGGCAGCAGCTTTAAAGACAAGGGGAAAGGGGCAAACGTGGACTTTATCTGCTCCGTCTTAGCTGCTGTTCTCTTTTATCTCTTTTATATTCTTTTAAACTGTTGTGCTATTTATATCTTAACATTTTAATATATGCCTGGGAGGACTATTGGGCAACTCAGGGAGTCAGAGAGGTGCCACCATAACTGTGGTCACGGGCAGGGGGAGGTATGGCGTTGGGGGATTAACAGGCCAGATGAGGAGAAGAGGGGCTAGACACCTTACAGCTGTCCCCTCTTCTGGTTCTTCCCCCAACCTGATGGTTCCTGGCAGCCTTACCGGTCTGCCCTCGGGTCTGGTGGTGGTGCTGCTGAATGCCAGGTCGGTCCAAAATAAAATCTCCCTCATCCATGATTTGATTGTGGATGAGGGGGCTGACTTGGTATGTATTACTGAGACCTGGGTGGGGGAACTGGGAGGGGTCACTCTCTCCCAGCTGTGCCCTCCTGGGTACTCGGTGC
This sequence comes from Heloderma suspectum, assembly GCF_057233095.1. Lineage (NCBI taxonomy): Eukaryota > Metazoa > Chordata > Lepidosauria > Squamata > Helodermatidae > Heloderma > Heloderma suspectum. The sequence goes on from NC_139461.1 coordinate 294,581,788, forward strand.
AGCACCAACACCGACTTGAGCGTCGGGGAGGGGGGGTTGCCGTGGTCTATAGGAATTCAATCTCCCTCTCCAGGCTTCCTGCTCATTCGAGCGCAGATCTTGAGTGTTTGTACCTTGTGTTGGGTACCCGGGACAGATTGGGGATTCTGTTGGTGTACTGCCCACCCCGCTGCCCATCAGACTCCCGGCCTGAGCTGACGGAGGTGGTCTCGGACTTGGTGTTGAGGACCCCTAGGATGATGGTCCTGGGGGATCTCAACTTCCACGCCGAGGCCGCTGTATCCGGGGCAGCTCAGGACTTCATGGCTGCCATGACAACCATGAGGCTGTCCCAACATGTCATCGGCCCAACGCATACAAAAGGACACACGCTTGATCTGGTTTTCTCGACTGGGCAGGAGGATGGTGATCTGAAAGTCGAGGAATTAACATCTGTCCCTTTGTCATGGTCAGATCACTTCCTGCTGAGGTTTAGACTCCTGGCGGCCTTTCCCCTCTGCAAGGGTGAGGGACCTATTAAAATGGTCCTCCCCTGGAGATTAATGGATTCTGATGGATTCCAGAGGGCTCTGGGGGATTTTCCTGCTGGTATGGCTGGTGCTCCTGTTGAAGCCCAGGTCGCTCTGTGGAATGCAGAGATGACTCGGGTGGTTGACACAATCACGCCCAAGCGCCCTCTCCCTCTGAGCAGAGCCCGGCCAGCTCCTTGGTATACACCTGAGCTGAGGGCAATGAAGCAAGAGGGGAGACGGCTAGAACGCAGGTGGAGGAAAACTCGTGCTGAGTCTGACTGAACACAGGTAAGAGCCCACTATCGAGCCTACTCTGTGGCGGTGAGGGTGGCAAAGAGACAGTTCTTTTCCACCAGCATTGCATCTTCTCAGTGTCGTCCAGCGGAGCTTTTCCGTGTGGTTCGCAGCCTGTTACATTCTGGGCCAGGGAGAGAGACGGTAGAACCCTCGGTAGCACGCTGTGACGAGTTTGCACGGCACTTTGAGGATAAAGTTGCTCAGATTCGTCATGAATTGGACATCACCATTAATGCAGTTCCATTGGTAGAAGCGTTCAGAGCACCGTCTGGTCCAGTTTTATTGGATGAGCTTCAGTTACTGAGGCCTGAGGATGCGGACAAGGCGCTTGGCCAAGTCCGATCGACCACTTGTGTGCTTGACCCTTGCCCTTCATGGCTTATTAAATCAAACAAGGAGGGGTTGTCCGGCTGGGTCCAGGAGGTTGTAAATTCCTCCTTGAGAGTGGGAGTGGTGCCTGCTGCTTTAAAAGAGGCAGTAATTAGACCACTCCTGAAAAAGCCTAACCTGGACCCAGAGGATGTTAACAATTATAGGCTAGTGGCCAACATCCCCTTCCTGGGCAAGGTGCTTGAGCGGGTGGTTGTAGGACAGCTCCAGGCACTGTTGAATGAAACGGATTATCTAGATCCATTTCAATCGGGCTTCAGGCCTGGTTTTGGAACGGAAACTGCCTTGGTCGCCCTGTGGGATGACCTCTGCTGGGAGAGGGACAGGGAGAGTGCGACCCTGTTGATTCTCCTGGACCTCTCAGTGGCTTTCGATACCATCGACCATGGTATCCTTCTGGATAGGTTGTCTGGGTTGGGAGTAGGAGGCACTGCACTACAGTGGTTACGCTTCTACTTGGACGGCCGATTCCAGAAGGTGGTGCTGGGGGATTACTGCTCTGTGCCATGGCAATTGTGCCATGGGGTTCCACAGGGCTCTATTTTATCCCCCATGCTGTTTAACATCTACATGAAACCGCTGGGGGAGGTTATCCGGAGGTGTGGGCTGAGGTGCCATCAATATGCAGATGACACCCAGCTCTACCTCTCTTTTACATCAAAACCAGGTGAGGCAGTGACTGTTCTGAATCAGTGCCTGGGCACGGTAATGGACTGGATGAGGGCTAATAAACTGAAACTCAATCCAGACAAGACGGAGGTACTGTTAGTGGGTGGTTTGTCTGCCCGGCTAGGTGATATTCAACCTGTTCTGGAGGGGGTTGCACTCCCCCTAAAGGATCAGGTTCGTCGTTTGGGGGTGCTCTTGGATCCAGAACTGTCACTTGAGGCACAGGTGAACTCAGTGGCACGGAGCACTTTTTATCAGCTTAGGCTGGTATACCAACTACGCCCTTATCTGGACAGAGATAGCCTAGCTACAGTTATCCAGGCTCTGATAACTTCTCGTCTGGATTACTGCAATGCGTTATACATGGGGCTGCCTTTGAAAACGGTCCGGAAACTTCAGCTGGTCCAAAATAGGGCAGCAAGATTGTTAACAGGGACTGGCCTGCGAGCTCATATTATGCCAGTACTTTTCCAGCTGCACTGGCTGCCAGTCCATTTCCGGGCCCGATTCAAAGTGCTGGTGTTAACATTCAAAGCCCTTAACGGCTTGGGGCCAGGTTACCTGAAGGATTGCCTCCTCCCATATGTGCCTGCCCAGACCTTAAGATCATCGTCAGCGGCCCTTCTCCGTGAGCCCCTGCCAAAGGAAGTGAGGCGGGTAGCTACTAGGAGGAGGGCTTTTTCTGTTGTGGCACCCCGGCTCTGGAATGAGCTCCCTAGTGAGGTTCGCCTGGCGCCTACATTGTATTCCTTTTGGCGCCAGGTGAAGACCTTTTTATTTTCCCAGGCATTTTAGCATTTTAGCTTTCTAAATTTTTATCTTTGCTGTTTTAAATCTGTATTTTAAACTCCTGCACTGCTGCTAGATTTTATTGTGGTTGTATTGTTATATTGTGGTTTTAATGTTCTATATATTTTAAATTGTTTTATTGTGTGTTGCTTGGATTTAATTTTTGTGAACCACCCAGAGAGCTTCAGCTATTGGGCGGTATAGAAATGAAATAAATAAATAAATAAATAAAACCCTCGGTAACATTTGCTGCCTTGGAGTTCTCACCTCTTGGGGAACTGGAGCACAAAGGCATAATAATATATATGGCTGGGGGTTGGGGTGGAATGGTGAGCAATGAGGTTCGAGGGAAAAGCAATATAAAATGTATAGACTGTGATCATTTTGTGAAAGCTTAAATGTATTTCAAAATTGTCACAAAACAGTACAAGACTATTTTAAGAATAATTTTTCCACTTTTACGCACACGCACAGAAAACAAGGAGGATCATGTTAAAGGTAAAAATCTGGATAATGCAGGTTTTGGAGGCCCTTGGGCAAGACGCCCTCAGTGGGCCCTTCCCTCAGTGAGCCCATCTTCTTGCTGCCATTGCAACCAGCTGCTCTTGCTGCTGCTCCTCCCTCTCGTCATTGGTGCCACTTGTTTGCTTGACAGGCTGAGAGCCAGGGAGCGAGTCGGCCGTGGCATCTGCTGCTCCTCCTTCTCACCGCCACCGTTGTCTGGGCCAGAGTGAGAGGCAGGTGAACAGCCAGCTGCCAGGGCTGCACTACCCCAGCAAGTGGCACTGCCACCTACCCTGGTTCCCCCACACTGGGTGACCAGCTCAGCAAGTAGCCATTTTAAATTCAGGGGATCCATTTAAATTTCCCATAATTCCCCAGAGAACTGTTATGTCAGGGGCATTGTGGGAAATTTAAAATGGTGGCTCACAGCTTCCTGCTGGTGCTGCGGCCACCAAGTAGGCCCGTGGCTGGGGGCCCATAGATATAGGAGGCTGGACACCAGGGGGCACATTGCTGAAGGTCCACTCATATCTGGAGCCAGCCCTGACTCTAAGCACACTTTCATGAAAGGAAATTCCCTGTAAAATCCATGGGACTTACTTTCCAGTACACAGTTAGGCAGTGAGTGTTAACTCAAAACGTGTTGCAAGCTTGAACTTGCAACTCTTGAACTGTGAACCAACTGTGATGGCTCCTAGGCAGGCCCAGATGTTGTAAGCAAAGTCATACTAAAAATATCAAACCATGCAGATGCAGCTAAGCTTAAGCGGGTGGGTTTATTAGCTGGTAGTTACTTTGAGAACAAAAATGTTAGCTCTGGCCTGGGTTTGCTAATTGGATTACTGTACCGCAGAGCCAGCCTCCGCAATTCATAGAATCAGAATAGTAGGGTTGGAAGGGGCCTATAAGACCATCGAGTCCAACCCCCTGCTCAATGCAGGAATCCAATTCAAATCCAAATTCATGCCAAGTTGTTACACAATGGAAACAGGTGACTTGGGAGCAGCTTCATGCATCTGGCTGGAGATGAAGATGACGATGATACTACAAAATGTACAACTAGTAGCAACAAAGTGGTCATTTATGCTTTACTAAAAAAAATAGGAAATATGTCGCCCCAAAAAGAAGACACGAGAGGGTACTGATTTGCATAAAATGTGCAGATGCTAATTTATATGTATAGATGCAAATTTTGACTTATTATAATTTAAGTAGAAATACAGTAAATCTCACCATACTGTGGAAGTCTATGACCACCGTGCCTTGCTCAGGTTGCTGTCCGGGTGCTGTGGATGGGCAACTTCAAGGCTCAGCTCTTCCTCCTGATGGTTCTTTATTGTTAGCCCTGTGTTGGACTGGACAGTCCTTCAAATAGAGGACTGTCCTCTTTAAAAGAAGATACATGGCCACCCTAACCAATGTAGGACATGTCTGTGCAATCAGAATGCCTAAATTTTGGTGTACAGATCAAGCCTACACACATTGGGCTCTATGCAGGTAGACCCCTTATGGAAAAGTGAAATTTTCGTGGGTCTACTAGGAAAAGAGCCTTCTCAGTGATGGCACCCCAGTTAAAGAATGCTCTGCCCAGGGTGGCTTTCCTGGTGCCTAGCATGGTTTCCTTTCAGTACCAGGTGAAGGCCTTTTCATTTTCCCAGCCTTTTAAATTGCTTCATTTCAGCTGCAATCTTATAGCCATTTACCTGGGAGTAAGCCCCATTGAACTCATTTACTTCTGAGTAAATATGCATAATATTGCACTGTTAATTTTTGTTTAATCTCTGTTCATGGTTTTATGCTGCTCTTGTAGAAATTTGCTCTTTTAAGTGTGTTGGTTTTATGATTTAATTGTACTCTGTTTTGATTTTGATTATTATTGTTTTATTTATTTGTTTATTTATTTTTGGTAAACCATCCTGAGAACATTCTTGAAGGGCAAGGTGGAAATTTGCACAATAAAATAAAACAAAGAAATGTAGTGCACAAACATCAGTGGGATAATGTGCTCCCAATCTCTATCTGTACACACATATAAGAATGCTGCATTTATAAAAAACACAGCACTAGAAATGAATGAAGATGGCATAAAAGCTACTCCTAGTGTTGTTTTAGCATACATGTTTTGATGTTCTGACAAATATTTTGCATCTGTTGCATTCATGTTCCTCAGCCTACGTCTCTCTCTGTCTAGCTATAGATATCCCCTTCTGCTCAGTCTCTTTCACGCACGCAATGAAGTATGTTTTTGCCTACAGAAGACCAAGTCCTAGTAATTCTGTCCCTGGAGACAGAGCAAATGTATATTCTGTTATACACTCCTAACTTGCACATAATACTAACCCACGGTATGGGTTCTTGAATTCTGGGTTGTCATGTTGTATGAACACAGCTGTGCTAACAAACCATGGTTTGTTAACTATGAACAACTCAGAAAGAGAACCCATGGTTTGTTGTTGGTTTGTGAACACTGGGTTGTTTAAACCATGGGTTGTCATTATTTGCGAACCCACAACTGTGGGTTGTTCACGGGTTGTTTCATCAGGCTACAGAGGTGCGGGCAACAGTAGTAAAAAAACAACAAAAACCCAGCTGCTCTGCATACCAGTACTAAGCACTGCAAAAGCATTTGGGATACAGGGAGGGAGCAGGCAAAGGAGGAGAGAAACAAATAACTCAGGGTTTGAGAAAACAAACCATGGTTTATTCAATTGTCTACCACAGAATCATAGAATAGTAGGGTTGAAAGGGGCCTACAAGCCCATCGAGTCCAACCCCCTGCTCAATGCAGGAATCCAGGTCAGAGCAACCACAGAGCATTTGCTGTCCAGCCAAACAAACCCTGGCTAGTCTGGCTAGGGCTGATGGCAGTAGTAGGCTGAAACATCCTGAAGGCCACAAGTTGCCCACGCCTGGGCTAAAGGGTGTGGATATAGCCTGGGCCACAAACCACTCCTCTGCCCTTTACACACTTGGTATGTCCAGTTGGTCATACAAACAGGGGTATAGTTCTCTATAGCAGGGGTGGGCAACATGTGGTCTGTTGGCTGCATGCAGCCTCTGCAGCCCACAATACAGCCTCCGCCACCCCCCCCCCGAAATCTGGGGAGAGCCCCCACAAACAATATGGTGTCCAGAGCTGCTATGGAGCACTGAAAGGGCACTCTGTAGCAGCTCCGAATGCCATTTCGTTTTATTGGGGACTATGGCCTGGGGGGGTTGAGGGGGGAAAATGGCCCCCGTACCTCCCAGTGTTGCCAATCTCTCCTCTATAAGATGTTACTCATTCATACTTTGTATGGATTGCCCATAGTCCTGCTCATAATATATTGTTGTTGTTGTTGTTCAGTCGTTCAGTCGTGTCCGACTCTTCGTGACCCCATGGACCACAGCACGCCAGGCCTTCCTGTCCTGCGCTCTCTCCCGGAGTGCTCAAGTCCATATTCATTGGATCGGTGATGCTATCTAGCCATCTCATCCTCTGCCGTCCCCTTCTCCCTTTGCCTTCAGTCTTTCCCAGCATCAGGGTCTTTTCCAGAGAGTTTTCTCTTCGCATTAGGTGGCCAAAATATTTGAGCTTCAGCTTCAGTATCTGTCCTTCCAAACCTTAATACATGTTTTTTAAAAACTATAATCATTCAAAATTTGATCCATATTTTCTGTGAAGGAGATTCAAGCTGCGATTCTGAGCGCACTTCCTCAGGTGGCCTTCCCCAACCTGGTTCTTTTCAGAAGTATTTGTCTACAGCTTCCATCATCCTGCAGCCGCGGCAGGCTGACTTTGCTGCTGTGGCTGTGCTGAGCAGCTGGGTCTTGCCGCCCATTCAACTTCTCACACCGCCTCAGAATGTTGCTAGGTTGGGGGCATTGTGGGAAATTAAGGACACCCAGGGCATGGATCACTGTTGGGTCCTGCTGGGGCCCTCACGACCACACAAGGATACCAAAGGCTGATGTGCAAGATTTAACAGCTAAGTCTCTTCCTCAGATAACCGTAGGCTATCTGATAGTAGGGAAGGGGTAGAGCACCTGCTTTGCATGCAGAAGGTTCCAGACGCATCTCCAGATACGGCTGGAAAAGCTCCTGCCTGAAATCCTGGAGAGCCATTGCTGCCAGTCAGTGTCAACTATACTGAGTTGGATGGACCAGTTGTCTGACTCAGTATAAGAGCATAAGAAGAGCTGTGCTAGATCAGACCAAAGGTCCATCTAGTCCAGCATTCTGTTCACACAGTGGCCAACTAGCTGCCCACAGGCAACCCACAAGCACGGCATGAGTACAACAGTATCCTCCTGCCCATGTTCCCCCCAGCAACTGGTACACATAGGTTTACTGCTTCTGATGCTGGAGGTAGCATATAGCCAGACTAGTAGCCATCGATGTCCTTATCCTCCGTGAATTTGTCTAATCCCCTTTTAAAGCCACTCAAGTTGGTGGCCATCACTACGTCTTGTGGTAGTGAATTCCAGAGTTAAAATATGCACTGTATAAAGAAGGACTTCCTTTTATCTGTCCTGAATCTCCCACCAATCAGCTTCATGGGATGACCCTGGGTTCTAGTATTATGAGAGAGGGAGATAAATGTCTCCCTATCTACTTTCTCCACACCAGGCATAGTTTTGTGCACCTCTATGATGTCTCCCCTTCCTATGAGATAGATTGGAAGTGTATTGTATTCCAGGCGCAGGCCACCTGATGCTCTCCTGATATTTTGGAGCACAACTCCCATAAGCCCCACCCAGCTTGGCTAATGGTCAGGGTTCATGGGGGTTGTAGTACAGCACAGGTTGTAGAAGGTTTTGTCCTCTTGTACAACATCGTGCTTTTCCCTTACTCCTTCCAGGGAAGCATGGAATAGCTGCAATACTTTTCTCAGAATGAAGAACACACAAGAGAAAACAGGAGTGGATATGGGTGCCTGACATCTTAATGGAGCAGCCACAGCAACTGATGTTACAATGGGAAGAGGAAAGAAAGGAAACCACACATGAACATGGATATGCCTCCACCCACCAAATCCTGCACCTGTTACAGAAATGAAACCAGGCAGCAAAGCTGCAGTGCCCGGCCATCTCATCGACAGCCAGCCCGCCTTTTCTGGCCGCCCTGGTTGCTGTACAAACAATCCCTTGCTGTCTTTGTTCAACCAACGTTTGGAGCAGGTGCTGTTTGCGCTGCCTTCCCAGGGCTTGCTCCTTAGCAAATCCGGTTACAAAGCCCATAGAGTCAGTTGCTATTTATTTTTCTGCCCTGTCTGCTTTGTTAACTCTGACCAGGTGGGCAGGTGCTGGCTTCTCCTGGTGATTTGTCAAGATGGAGACGTTGGAGAGTTGTTTGCATACAAGCGTTTCAGCACTATTACTGCACAATTCCAGGTCAAATAGACAATGAGAGCCACCAAGGAAAAATGCAGGCTAAGTATTTCTAAGGCTCCGTCTAGATCACCCCTTGCACCCAATGCTTTCCTGCCCAGGAGCAGAAAATCATTTTTTTGATTGCCTTCTTTCCCTTGAGGAAGAGGTTTTATGGTACAAGGAATCTGAGTTCCAGCTGTTGCAATAAAAGGCTTCATATTTTTGGAAATCTACCTAGCACTCAATGGTATCATGAACTCAGAGACTATTCATACAACCAAACTGACAATTTGTTTGAGTTGTTGTTGTTGTTGTTGTTAAGATTTATAATAATGAATCAGCCAGTGTGGTGTAGTGGCTGGAATATTGGACTGGGGCTTGGAACATCCGGGTTCTAGTCCCTACTCGGCCATGAAACTCACTGGGTAACTTTGGGCCAGTCACTGACTCTCAGCCTAATCTACAAAACAAACAAAAAACATACCAAAATACAATAAAAGCAGGAAAGACTATCGTTGTAGTATTAAAACTTTAAAACCCACTGGCCAAAGTAAAATGAATCAAATTACATTAAAAGCCCTGATAAAATCAAAATGACATCAAAGTCGGTGCCAGGTGAGCCTCCCTGGGGAGAGCATGCTATAATTGGGGTGCCATCACGAAGAAGGCCCTTTTTTCAGTAGCCACTGGCAGCAGCCACCTCAGATGGTGGGGGAAGGCAGGAGAGGGCCTCTGGTGAAGATCTTAATATATAAGCAGGCGCATGTGGAAACAGGTGATCCTTCAGTACCCCAGTTCAAACTCATTGGAGGCTGTAAAGGTCAAGACCAGCACTTTGAATTGAGCCCCCCAAATGTGCATTTATTTGCAAACTTACAAGGTGGTAGCTAGCCCCCTAAGATGCTTATGGAACCCAAATTCACTATCTGCGTCTCTCTCCATTTCTCACACTGCAGTTTTTTTCCCCTTTGTTTCCTCTCACACACAGACCTCGGTGGAAGGGAATAAAGATGAGTCTTTTCCTTCAACCACCTGCTAGCCTTCTTGGGCTATCATAGCTCCTATGGAGACACATCACCTGAACAGAACAGGACTCTTTGGTCACGTCTGGGATGCTGCCCAGGTATTGTCTCAGGGCACTCAGGATAGCTCTGTTCACAGAAATCTGATAGAATCCTTATAGCAATATGTTGCAAGGACTCTTGCGGGTGTTGGGATGCATAGTTGCACACTTTGTAGTTAGAGAAACACCTTGTACCCTCAAGGGCTCTCTTTCCGTGATGGCTCCTCCACCTCCTCCCATCTCTCAGTCCCAGCCATCCTCGACGGTGTGTCTGCATCCCCAGTACTTTAGTTTTTCCAATAGGAATGATTGGCAGCCATTCATTTATGAGGAAGAAATGAAGAGTGTCCCATTCACGGACAGACACTGCTGAAGACAAAGAATAAATCTGTCCCTGCTGGCTGCCATTTCTTGGGAAGGAGACCAGGCTTTGCCACTCCCACCAACAACGTTGCCAATTGTAGCCTATTTACTTTCCTCCATCCCCCATAGAACTGAATGAGAGCCACTGATAACCAAACTTATTTCTCCCTGATTTGTCCCATGATCTTGAGCTCTGTTTTTTCAGCGATGCTAGAGTGTCGCCATGCAAACACCTTAAAATGTTGTGAATCAGCCTCTCTGTATCTGCCCACAGAGCAGTGCCAAGCGTATCGACACTTGCCTTTTCCCTTTTGGGACATAAACATCATATGGGTGCCAAAATCCTCTGCACCCTTGATTAAGTATTAATGAAGACATGTGCAGCGTGTTCTCTCTCCTCTCCCCACCCCCTGCCCACAGTCAGTTCCCACACAGACTTCCAGGGTGGAGGATAGGGTTTCCAGCTCTACAGTGCCTGTCACTTCAGGAAAGTTAAGGCCTATGTATGGATTCTGTGGCTTGGAGCTCAAGGCAATGGCCCGGAAGCCGGTGCAAAGCCACCTTGCGTTGGCTTCTAGGCTTTGAGGCAAAAGCAGCAAAGAAGATGAGTCTATGGTCAGGGAAATGAAGAGTTAAAGAAAGGCACTTTGGAAGAAGCACATTTGCAGCAACTTCCAGAGGGAAAAGCCTCAGTGAGGTCTGACAGAGGGGGGATTTGGGCAATTCCAGGTAAAAGGGGCAACTGAAGAAGCAAGCAAGATTCACTGAAACAGAGAAGCCCTTTTTGCCGCTCTTTAAAAGTTCTGTGTCACGATTGTTTGTCTAGCTAACAGACAGACTCTCCCTCCCTCTCTCTCTCTCCCCAAATGCCAAGTGTTCCATGGAAAGCTTTGTACAATTCAGGCCGCGTAACCTCGTGTGATTGTGTTTTTTGTTGACATTAGGCTGAGGCATTAAAGGGCCTTATTTGGCTGTTCCAGGGACTATTGTTAGCTGTGCAGTCGGATCCTCTGTCACCGTGAGGGAGGGTGTTGGTGTGTTTGTGGCTCCTGCTACCAAGGGGATTGGGTTCCTTTGGCACCGGCCAGCTGGGCTCAGCATGGGTCTGGGGGTCAGCTTCTCACGGTTCCCTGTGCCTTTCCTTCGTTTAAATGTACATGTGTGCAGCAGGATATATGGAATCAATTAAGACCCCACTGTGGGACGCACACAGCCCTTACATCCATGTGCGCTCATCATGCTCGTTGCCCTCCCGGCTGAGGGAATTCCCTGCCTTTTGCCTATATATGGCCTGCAAACGCGACTACAACGCGAGCATTTGCTATCCTTCATTCAGCATTGTTTAAAGAGGGCATTTGGCACAGGGCATCAAGTGAGTTTCTTGTTAAAACCCTGGCACCAGGCATTGTTTGACAGATTTTGACATACCAACGTCTTTACAAGAAGCATGCGGGTGAGATGGGGAAGAGAAGAAGAAGAAGAAAAGGGACAGCATGTGTGTGTGTTTTTATGCCAAATGCTCACTTTCCCGTTAGATCAGACAGAATATTGGACATTTAACAGTGTCCGTCTATTATGTAATCTAAAGACATGAAGCTGTAACGTCATATGACACTGTAACTAAACCAAAGTATGTGCAAGAGAAATAAACATATAGTCTTCCCCTGTTTACCCTTGCCTCCATTGCACTCCCCTTTCTCTTTGTTTCCCTTGTGTCTGTTCTCAGACTGTAAGCCCCTTGGGGCAGGGACCTGTCAAACCTATTCTTTGTAAGCTTGATGTACATAGGAGGCACTACAGATATAAATAACAGTAACAACCACCACCGCTGCTTTATACGGAGTTGAGCTGTTGTTCATCTAGTGGCCAGATCTATAGCAACTAAACATCAATAGGGTACCAGATTGCCTCCTTGAGGACTGGCAGACGTTTCAGGATTTCAGACAGGAGTTTTTCCAAGCCTTACTTGGAGATGCCAGGGATCAAACCTGGAACCTTCTGCATGCTATAACCAGTGGTGGCTGGTGCTCATTGGGGCTGATGGGGTGGAGGGCAGGTCAGACACTCAATATTCTACTGAGATTGTTGGGGAAGGGCAGAAGATTGCGTGTGGCAGTCGGCAACTGCATGCCATGCATTGGAGCAAATATACCTGGCCATGGGGAGATTTTTCTGCCCCAAGTGGCTGGAGGAGAGGCAGAGGGTCACCACCCTATTCACCCCAAATATAGCCACCTCTGGCTTTAATACTGAGCTACAACCATTCCCCATTCCTGGGGGAGGATTCCTGACCCTTCTGCATCCCGCACACTATCTGGGCCCATGGGTCTACAGAACTTCATTAAGTTAATAGGGAATAGGACTGAGAACCTCCAAGCAAACTTTTAGGGTAATTGATTTCTTTGACATTATGCAGCTGTCACTCGTAAATCCTGCTTTGGGGGAATTATGCACCACACTGTCCGCTTCAAAACAAAATTGCTGGCGGGACAGCCCCAGACAAGGGCCCTGGGCTTGTTCGTGGGTTTACCTAAATGCCAGTCAAAACTCCTACTCCAGAGCACTTTGCAAGTCTGGAAAGGATCAAGGCTCCTGGGAACAACATGGGCAGTCACCAATAGTCAGGCAGGCAAAGTGTGGGGAGGCAGTGGGTCAAAGAAAAGGGGGAGAGAAGGATCCCAGGATGCAGAACAGTAATATTTCAGGAGAGGAGTCTACACAGCAGTGTAGTTAGGTCATTTTAGACCGTAGACTTAGGACACAATCCTATGCATATTTAGACAGAAAAAAGGCCTACAATTCCCAGCCAGCATCGGTGGCTGGGGAATGCTGGGAGTAGTAGGCCTTTTTTTCTGTCTAAACATGCATAGGATGGCACCCTTCATGGTCTGCTGGGGTCTCCCTTTAAACAACCACGCATATGACGTCAGTTGTGAAGCATGCAGGTAACCTTTCTGTTCTCCCCCACGCCACTACCGTTTTACACTTTACAACTGCTTCTGCATGCCTACTACATTAGAGCAAACAAAACAAAACCCTGTTTGCCACAATAATAACAAAAAGAAAAACTCTTAAGCAAGTGTACTTTTGCATGTTAAACTCACTTAAATCATAGCGCTATCATAACTACAAGAATAACATGGAGTTTACTTCCGCTGCCCTGATCCAAAATTCTTTTACTTGGGAATAAGTACCATTTTGTTGTAGAAAATACAATTTAAAAGGAAAAATAATAAAATCAGCACCTGTAGCCATGTACAGGTGCAGTTGGCTGTTCCATAACTCTAAAATGTTTTAAATAAGAGAAAGGGATGCTAAGGTGAGCAGCATCAGCCCTAGTGGGCCCAGCCTATGCTGGTCCAGATGTTGCTGCAGAGCCTGTTTTCTGCTGCCTCTATCACCTGCTGCTCTCTATGTAATCATTTGGGGGTGGGGGTGGCTGGACTTCAGCCACAAGGACCAGCCCTAGCTTCCCCACTGAGTCTACACAATGGTAGAACACACAGAATGAAACCCACTGTCAGTCCGTGCCTTTCTTGGGGCCAACCCAAATGCCACAACCGTGTCCAAGCTTTCAGTGGAGGCTGGTGGCTCTGATTTCAGTGGGGCTGCAAATCCATTCTGGGTTTTAGTCAGAACTAACCAGAACTCTAAAGGAGCTATCCAAGGTGCTGACCTCCAGCCCCCAAAGAGGCTCAACACCTCAGATAGCTCCTTTAGAGTTCTGGCTGATTCTGGTGAAAACCCCGAATGGATGTACAGCCTCACCAAAATCAGAGCCATCAGCCTCCGCTGCAAGCTTTTGTGTTCTCCAGAACCTTTCATCCAGCTAGATGGTACAAAAAGCATGGGGAGGGGGGGAGTGGAGACACAAAGAAGTACAAAGATTAGGCCAGTAGTTGTGGCAATGAGGTCTTTAGCTTAGATTCACTCTCCAGTTGGAGACTGCAGAGTGAACTGGTGGGTATTATTTTTCCGTATGCTATTTTTTTCTTTCTGAAGAAAAAACCTTGCAAGACCCAAATTCGCATGCCTTTTAAATAACAAGTCAGTTGAATAAAAAGATGCCATTTCAGTTTTTTTCCCTATGTTCCTCAGTATATTTTTTAAATAGAATCACAGCTGAGCGTCTGCCACCACATAAACCGTGTTTTTAGAGCCATTGGGCTTGTGATACTGATCACCCACTCACTCAGTCCCTCTGAATATTGTATTTTTACGAGCTCATGACTTTCTTCTATTGGGAGCTGCCTGTCTCTCACCCACCCACTTACCCAGCTGCCATCTCTTGTCCTTTCAGCCTTCTCATAAACAGGAGACAGAAGAACACAGCTGGCTGATTAGTCCTCAGAGAAGAGAGATATGCCAATAGAGGCAAGTGGCTTAGATATGTGGGCTTGAATGCAGCTTCCCCAATCTGGCACCTTCCAGATGCGTTGGACTGCAACTCCCATAATTCCTGGTCAGAGAGGGGTCCACTCCATTCCCCTGAGAGGAGCTGCCCCATGGGCACAGGTTAGGCGTATAACTCTGCCCCTCGGCCTGCTAATCTCTTCTCCTCTGGCTTCATCCTATATGGACTGCGAAGCTATGCACTGGTTGGGGGAAGCCTGCTCCGAGTGGCTGAAGGTGTTACTGCAGGCTTCAACCACATAGACACATTTAATTTAATTAAAATTAATTAGTGCATTTTGAAAACAAAATAACCCCAGGGTGCACACTCCTATGTCCCCTTAGTATGAACGTCAAGTTTTAGGTGTGCAGACTTCAAAGTCTTGGCTTTGATAAGATAAAGACTTATGGAGCTGGCAGATAGATGGACAGACAGACAGATATACATTCTCTTTTACTATTATAGAAGATGATAGATCCAGTGGCTGATATGAGGTTGCCTACTCATGTGAGAAGTGTAATGTGGGAGCTGCAAACTTCTGCAAAAGGATGTTTCCATTCTGTGAATAGAAAAATTGCTGTGTTTGTGGCTCTCGCATTACTTAGCTCAGATGAGTCTTTAATGTGTGTGTTTTTTTAGTGCAAGTTGCCCCCATATTATTCTTATTTTTATTTTTATTCTTATTGCTGTGGGGTTATCTCACCTGCAAATTTCTTATCCTGCAGCCAGAACACTTTGTGCCACCTGAACTAGCCAAGAAGCTGGAGCAAACTTTATTGGCTGTAAGAGAACATGGTTCAACTAAATTAATAACACCCCGTCACTCGCTGTGCATATGGTATAGTTTAAACTTTAAACTTCATTAGCCAGCTGCTATCTGCCAATGGCTGATGATAAAGCTTAAAAACAAATCAGATAAACTGCATTTAATTCATCTCAAGTGCCATAAGCTGATTAACAAGCAGCAGTCTGTTACTCCTTTCTTAAGAACCATTTCACTCTTTTCAGCTGGCAAGAGACCTATCCCTGAGCTGTAAACATGCACATAACAATCTCTGAATGTGGTCGCTACCAAACACAGGGTCATCAGAGATATCAGGGGGTTGGATTTGACAGTGTGATCACCTTGGCAGTGTCAGAACTGTGGAAGGGCAGTATATAAGTGGAAGGGCAATATATAAGTGGAAGGGCAGTATATAAATGCATACATGCATGGAGAAATAAATAAATAAATAAATAAATCCAAACACTTGAATGCAGTAACATCACTGACATTTAATTAAAATTATAGATAGGGTGTGTATATTCTGCATGCTCATGGGTTTGCTTCCAAGCATCTCAGCGCTAATCCAGAGGCTGATATTCTGAGCATCTATACCAGGGGCAGGCAAGCAGTAGTGGTCCAGATGTTTTGGACCACTACTGCCATAAGCCAAAAGTGGCCACTGCAAAGAAGAGGAGAAAAGGCCTCAGCCAGCATGGCCAATAGTCAGGGATTCCAGGAGTTGTAGCTCACAACATCTGGAGGGCACTAGGTTGCCTATCCTTGATCTAAACAAAACAAAACTGGCTAAAGGCAGCTTTGGAGGAAGAACGGCGGAGTCATGGCTGGGCACCTGCCAAGGGCCTAAACCCCAGCAGTTCACTGGCAAGAGTCCCCTGGAATTGCTCCTGCTCTTTGTATGTTGGAGGGTTGAGTCCTGGCATTGAAAATTTGAGGGCCCTTGGGCAAGAGACACTCCATGGGTCCCCTCCCTCAGCGAGTCTACCCTTTCACCACCACTGTCACCAGGTTCTATTCCTTCTCCTCCTCTTTCACATCATTGCTACCACTCACTTGCTTGACAGGCAGACACCCCGTGGGCAATTAAGCCGTGGCATCTGTGCTCCTCCTTCTCACCAGCACCATTGTCTGGGCCAGAGTGAGACAAGCAGGTTGCCATGGTGAAGAGGAAGAGCAAGTCCAGGGGGCCCTTGTCGGTGGGCCCTTGCTGGGGTGTGGGCCCTCGGAAGGTGCCCAGCCATGCCTCCCCTGTTCCTCCCCCAAAGTTGCCTTTAGCCAGTTTTGTTTTGTGCCCTTCTGACCCTGGCTGGCATGAAGAAAACCACGAGGACATGATAGCAACGGAAGAGCATTTTTTGGACATGGAAATTCACCCCTTTAAATCCAAGCTCTTCTGAATGAGTTCACGATATCCATACCTTGAAGGCATTAAAATCATGATCCTGATGTTAAGCTACATCAGGCACAAAAGTCCACATGCATCCCAGCACTGGATATAACCCAGAGCTCAGTTCCACAAACTAACATCGAAATATATTGCACATATTAATCATAAAGCCGTGTGGATGCCAGGGTTATGTTCTTGCTGAGGGAAGAACTTTGATTTGCTAATTGCTACCCAGGAAATGCTGAAGGTTATTTATTATTATACACAGGGCCGGAAAAAATCCTCAGGAACTAACTTTTTATTGGTGCCAAGTGCTGTGGAGTTTCAGATATCTTGCAGAGCTCCACAGGGCTGGCAATTACAAATTTGATCCTAGAGCAACTTGAAGCTGTTGCTTCAGGCGGCAGATACCAGAGAGGACACTATTATCTTGTCTCCAGACTTTGCCTATGATTGTAGTGCAGTTGTGGCGGTGAAGCCTCTGAGACTGGTCAACTAAACAGATATCACTGTCCAACTCATGACTATTCCTACTGTCTGGGAAACAAAATTGTCAAAATATAATGGTTTTTATACTATGTTGTATGCTTATACATCAAGGGAGAGGGCCTTCTCGGTGGTGGCTCCCCAATTCCGATGAGGCCTGCCTGGTGCCAACATTGTTATCTCTTCAGTGCCAGGTCAAGACTTTTGTCTTCTCCCAGGCATTTGGTAGCATATGATGAGTTTTAATCGATCCTGGATTTGTCTTATGGTTATGGTTGATTACTTGAAGTTGCTTCAGATATATGTTGTCTTGTGTGTATTGTCTGTTCATGTGTTCTTTATATAAATGGCTTCTAACCTCTGTATGCTGTATTTTTAATGTTTTTAATCTTTGTAAACTGCCCAGAGAGCTTTGGCTATTGGGTGGTATAGAAATGTTAAACGATGATGATATTTTAAAACATTTTTTTTAATTAATTTTTCTTGTAACACACACTTCCATACCAGTTTTTAACCTCCAGTGAGTAGAGGACTGAGCACAGGCTACTCTAGAACAATCAGAAAGCTAGACACAAAAAGGGAAAAGAGACTATGGAAGGACAAGACTCCCCAGTGGTGGTGACCTGCAAGGTGTGTGTAATGTTTGTTTTCTTGCCTGAGAACAACATAGCATCTACATGCAACAAGTGCAAGTTGATCACACTGCTGGAGGAAAAAGTAAGAGGACAGGAGCAGTGACTGTCGACCCTCCAGGGAATAAGAGGACATGAAGAGTTCTTGGACAGAACAGTGGAACTACAGCAGCAAAGTGAAGAATAGAAGCTTGAAGTGCAACAGCAAGCTGAGGCAGAGGAGGAATATGCTGACGTGAGGAAAAATGCAATAGAGGATACTCCTTGGAAAAGGGTGACAGTTAGGAGCAGAAGAACTAGAAGCCACTCTGAACCAGTGGAAGCAGTGGAGCTATGGAACTGTTTCCAGGTACTGGAGGCTGACACTGGAGGACAGCCTGCAAAGGAAGAATGACAGGGGAACCTGCATGAGAGTGAGCAAGAAGCTGAAGGTCAGTCAAGCAGAGGCAATGAAACCCAGGCCTACAACAACAAGAAGAGAAGAATAGTAGTAGTGGGAGACTCCTTGCTGCATGCTATCGAAACCCAAGTATGTCATGAAGACCCGTGGACTCGCCAGGTATGCTGTCTCCCAGGAGAACAGATTACAGATGTGACTGAAGGGTTGCCTGGACTCATAATTCCCACTGACAGGTATCCCTTTCTTCTCATCCATGTGGGAACACATGATACTGCCAAGGAAGAGTACAGGCAGGTAGCACAGAATTGCAGGGATAGTGTCAGGAAGGCTAAGGCTGAGAACGAGCTGAGATTAGTGAGGGATGCTAAAAGCAACAAAAAGGCTTTCTTCAGATACATGCACAGTAAAAGACAGAGGAAAGAAATGGTGGTTCAACTATTAAATAAGGATGGCAAAATGATAACAGATGACAAGGAAAAGGCAGGAGTGCTCAATTCCTACTTTGGCTCAGTCTTCTCCCAAAAGAGGGTCTATGACCTGCCTGGCAAAGGCCAAGTACAGGCTGAAGAGGCAGGATTGCAGCTTGAGATCAATAGGCATATGGTCAAGGAACACCTAATTACTTTGAATGAGTTCAAATCTCCAGGGCCAGATGAACTGCATCCCAGAGTAATAAAGGAACTGGCAGAAGAACTCTCAGAACCACTATTACCTTTGAGAAATTAGGGAGGACGGGGGAAGTGCCAGATGACTGGAGGAGGGCTAATGTTGTCTATCTTCAAAGAGGGTAAAAAGGAGGAACCTGGCAGCTACAGAGCAGTGAGTCTGACATCAATCCCTGGGAAAATTCTGGAGCAGTTGATAAAGCAATCCATCTGCAAGCACCTTGAAAACAATGCAGTGATTACTCAAAACCAACATGGATTTGTCAAGAACAAATCCTGCCAGACAAATCTGATCTCATTTTTTTATCAGGTCACCTCCCTTGTGGACTGTGGGAATGCTGTGGACATAATATGCCTCGACTCTCAGAAAAGAGTGGAATGCTGTGGACATAATATGCCTCGCCTCTCAGCAAAGCTTTCGACAAAGTGCCCCATGATCTCCTGATGAGCAAACTAGCTCAAAGTGGGCTAGATGAAACAACAATCAGGTGGATCCACAGTTGGCTACAGAATCGTACTCAAAGAATGCTTATCAATGGGATCTTCTCAAACTGGGGAGAGGTAACAAACGGGGTACTGTAGGGCTCAGTCCTGGGCCCAGTACCCTTCAACATTTTTATTAACGACTTGGAGGAAGAGGTGCAGGGAATGCTGATCAAATTTGTAGATGGCACAAAATTGGGCGGGATAGCTAATACCTTGGAAGACAGAAACAAAATTCAGTGTGATCTTGTACTGGGAGACAGAGGCAGGACAACAGATACCACAGAAAGCTTTAAGACACAGAATTTCTGTTAGTGACTGTAAGGTACAGGAAGAGAGTGTAGGATTCAAGGAGGTGGATCTCATGGTCTCATCTGGAGGATGGGTTTTATTTTTCGTTAAGATGTTTGATAGAACATCAGCAGTCACATACTGTTTAATTTATGAGATAAAGTTACAGAAGAAGCAGTGTTGTATCCATCCAGGCAGGAATATAATTTAACACTTCTCATCTTTCCATTTCAAAGGCTTTTTATGGTTAGCACTGAGCCTTGCAGCTGACATACATACACCAGATTAACATCTAATAACTGTGTCAGCCCTGGAGTTTTACCTTATGATCTCTAAGCTGTCATCGTTCATAACAGCAGGTTTATGGGGTTTGGCAAGCCAGCCTCACCAGCTGTGTGTAAGAACTCCCCCCCCTTTCTTTTAAATTCTTCATAACTAAAGCAATGTAGCTATAGTCTTCACCATGGTGACCCTGAAAAATACTGAGCACATGAACGGTGGTGGTGATTCATGCTTCCCCAGCATGATGATTTTGTTAATGAATATTGTACGTGGTGAATTCCTTGGTTTACCTTAATTTCCTAAATGCAAAGGTGCAATAATAATAATAATAAAACACATTTAGACAGTGCCTTTTGTTTGCTCATAGTGTGCAGTGGCCATGTCTCCTTTACAGAGGACAGTCCTTTATCTGAAGGCCAGGCAGAGGACAGTCATCTATTTAAAGGTGCACTCTCTATTGAAGGGCTGCCCTATCCAAGTCCAGTTTAAAGATAAAGAGCCATAAGAAGGGAATCCTTTGTCCTCTTTTTGCAAGTAGCCCCTCTTATCACAGTGGCTACTACATTGACTGTGGAGGCTTTCCAGGGCAGAGGTTATCCAGGGCAGAGGTCACCTGATCTTTTTAATGTGAGGTAAAATGACAAAGACTCTTGTAGCACCTTCAAGACTAACAAATAATCATTGTGTTTGTCTTGTTAACTAGAGACAGGGCCAGTCCTACCATTAGGCAGAATGAGTCAACCGCCTCAGGTGGCAGGTGCTGGGGAGGGGGAAGCACTGGAAGCCTCCCAGCTGTCCCGCATGAACTCTCCAGTACACAACTTTTTCCTGGGCCCCAAAACAAGCCTGCTGCCTCAGGTGTGGTGGAGGATGCTATCCCATTGCCAGTGTTAAAGAAAAATTCAACTGCCAGTCCAGTCAGCTTCCTTATGTGGACTGGGGAGGGGGTGCCATCTTGTCCATAGTCTCAGGCAGCAAAATGTCTTGGGGCAGCCCAGACTGGAGATGTGAACCTGAAACCTTCTTTATACAAAGTATTGCTCTACCACTGAGATATGGGCCCCTTATGTATTGTGGAATTGTTCCACGAAACCCACATCTTCTTACAGGGACTCATAGTGACTCATTGACTGCAGTGTCTGGGCCACTGCCCAAGCCACCGCCTGGTTTAGAGAATCTCCCAGGCACTCCTGATGATCTCAGATGATCCATGGCCGTGGCTGGTTGAACAAATAAGATTAACTTCTCTCATTTTTGTTGTCTTCTTGTTAAGCCCAAACTCTTTGCAGATCCTATTAGCAGATCATGGAAAGAGCATCAGTGTATTCCAGAAAAGAGGATTATCCTTTGCTTGCCTGTTAAAGCTGAGAACAGAATAAGGATATTAATCATCATGAAACGGGACCCTAACTTAGCTTCCAGGGACTAAGCAAATCTATTTTTTTATTAGGGGTTTCAACAACCAGCTGTCTGGATTTAAAAGAGCTGTTTGGGGTGGGGGTGGGGGGTGGGGAATCAACAATCTCCTAATGTTCCTTTGGTATCACAATAGCAATTTTTACAAGAGATAAGATCAGATTTTCCGACATGCTGAGCACCTTTTATTCATATGATCTGTTTAACATGTTTTCAAACCACCACTTTCCATCATGAGTACTTGGTACACAAAAAGCAGATCCCCTTCCATTTCTCTAAAATTGTCAAGGGCTGGGGCAATTTCCCTATGAGGAAACATCTGGGATTGTTTAGCTTAGAAAAAAGGCGAGTAAGGAGAGAAATGATAGAAGTGTACAAAATTATGCATGGTGTGGAGGAAGTGGACAGGGAGAACTTTTTCTCCCTCTCTCATAATACTAGAAGGCAGGGTCATCCCATGAAGTTGATTGGTGGGAGATTCAGGGCAGATTAATGGAAGTACTTCTTCACATAGCACATAGTTAAACAATGGAAGTCACTACCACAAGATGTAGTGATGGCCACCAGCTTGAATAGCCTTAAAAGGGGATTAAACAAATTCATGGACAAGGCTTTCATTGGATACTAGTCCTGATGGCGATATGCTACCTCCAGTATCGGAGGCAGTATGCCTAGGTACACCAGTTGCTGGGTGACATGAGCGGTAGGGTGCTGTTGTACTCATGTCTTATTTAGGGCCTTTCCACAGGAAGCTGATTGGCCACTGTGTGACCAGAATGCTGGATGACATGAAGCCTTGGTCTGATCCAGCATGGTGTCAAGGGCTCCTTGGAGGCCTCTCTCACTCTAATCCAGTAGCCACGTCCAGACACAGACAAATTGATTCTTTTCAAAACTTTATTCTTCTTTTACAACTTAACAACTCTACTGTTAGCAACTAGATATGAGCAGCAGAGTACCTATGTCCTACGTTGGAACAGTTGGTCCCTGTTTGAAAGGGAATTACTGGCAGACCCCTGAACTTAAGGACTAGGGAGAGTCCCTCCCCTTTTCCCTTGGATCCTCTGGGCACAGCCGTTGTTTGTGCGCCAACCGGGCACTACGCCTCCTTTCTGCGCCCTCCATTTGGCGCCACTCTCTGCGTCGGCGTCGCGCGTCCATCAAGTCTGCTTCTCGCGCTCTGTCACTCCCAGGACTGCTATCTAAGCTAGGAATGCTGGTGGGAGGAATCTCCGTCAGCTGTTGGCCCTGGGAAAGAGGAGCGCGCTCCTCTCCCAGGAGCGACTCCTCTTCCTCAGAATCAGAACTACTCTGGGATTCTCTGGGCTCAGTGTCCACACTGACACATGGCTCTTCTTATTTTCCCTTGCTTGCATGGTTGCTGCGTCTCCTGAGGTTGCTCTCATGCTATTCCTGGAACATCGACAGTCTTCCACTCATGTTAACTGCTTTTCTCAGCAAAAAGGTTGTGAGAGTGACATGCACACCTAGCACATATGTAGATTGGTGTGGTCTAATGGGTAGAGCAGGGGTGGGGAATCTCTCCCCCTGTCTCCAAAGGCTGCATACCGTTAGAGGTAATGTGTTGGGCAGCTGCATGGTAGATGTGGGTGGGACTGGAGGCAAATGTGGGCAGGCCCACACCACTCTCACACATGTACATACACAGCATATCCCCCCCCCCCACATCCATCCATCCACACAGACACATAGCAGCAGGGAGCAGAACATCATCAACAGAGGCCTTTCTTTTAGTGCTCCCTCAGTCTGAAGTCCGGAGGCCACAAGGGAGAGGGTCTTTTCAGCAGTGGCCCTTCATTTGTGGAATGCTCCCCCAAGTGACATCCACAGGCACCCACTCCAATGTCCTTTTGGCACAAGGCGAAGACATTTTTATTCTCCCAGGCATTTTAACAGGATGTCAACATGCTTTTATTATCTGTTGATGATACTTACTGGCTAGTTGGCTGGGGAATGCTGGGAGTTGTAAGACTTTCTTCTGTCTAAACATGCATAGGATTGCACCCTGAGTCAGTTAGTTTTAGCTCATTTATGTGATTAATTGACTTCTACTTTTGCTGACATTTGTTTTATCTTTTTTTTGCTGGATTTGGATTTTCTTGTTAATTGCCATATTTTCATTGTTTTAGGGTGCAATTCTATGCATATTTAGAAAGAAAAAAGTCCTACAACTCTCAGCATGCTGGCTGGGGAACACCGGGAATTGTAGGACTTTTTTTCTGTCTAAGTATGCATAGAATTTGCGAAGAGAAAACTCTCTGGAAAAGACCCTGATGCTGGGAAAGGCTGAAGGCAAAAGCAGAAGGGGACAGCAGAGGATGAGATGGCTAGATAGCATCACCGATGCAATGAATATGGACTTGAGCACGCTCCAGGAGAGAGCGCAGGACAGGAAGGCCTGGCATGCTATGGTCCATGGGGTCACGAAGAGTCGGACACGACTTAATGACTGAACAACAACAATGCATAGAATTGCGCCCTTAATTTTGTTTTATATTTGAACTTGTATGTCATGTAGACATACAATTGTATTTTATAAAGTGATGTAAAAATTTAACAAATACATAAATAAATACTGCTCACATATCTATATCATTTGTTTCTAACCTTAAAAGAGAACTACAGCTTGAAGAATCAGAGAAAGAAACACTATAATGTTCCCTTCCCCTCCTTTTTACAAGAATCTTCTCCAGCAAATTATCCAAGTGAAATGTGATATGCAGCATGCAAAAACATCCTTGAATTGATGGTTTTTAAAACATATTCATTATGGAAAAACAAATGCCTTCAGAAAATTAAGCTTTGAAGATTATGATCAAATATAAATCATATGTTAAATTATACATCTAGGAAATCAAAGAGTAATTACCACAGTATGCTGGTGAGAAATGATTTCTCATTTGCTCAAGGCTGTGAACTAATAAACCTGTAATGAACCATTATTTCTTGGATATTACTACTACTACTACTACTACTACTACTATTATTGCTGGTGGCTGTGAAGTGAACTTGTTGCTACAGAATTTCTCAGCTATAAATCAACACCCAGACTTTTCTAGTTGGTATATCTGTGTTACAGAATTACAGAGCTAGAAGGGAATCAATGGATTATGTTGTTCATCCTGTCTCAAAACAGAATATTATGTACTAGAATATTCCAGGGTATCTATCTGTCCCTGCCAGGTGCTTATCCTGCCTCCATGTCAGGAGATTAAAAGCCAGTTTAGGAGGCATGTAAGGCAGCCACTTACACATCACTAAAAAAGAGGAAATGCATCAAATTTTCATGTGCTAATTTATATGTCGAGAGGCCAATTCAGAGTGACTATAATTAAAACAGAAATACAATACATCTCACCATGGTAGGGAAGACTGTGACTTGCATGCTCGCTCAGTCTGCTGTCCATGTGCTAGTTATAGGTGGGCAACTTCAAGGCCCCTGCTGCTCTCTCTTCTGATGGCTCTGTTTAAACTGGACACGGACTGGATAGCCTTCAAATGGGGACACCTTCACACAGATGACTGTACTCTGGCAGCCCTTCAGATAGAGGACTTATTTATTACATTTATATCCTGCCTTTTTTCCTCCTTAAGGAACCCAAGGCGGCATACATAATCCTTCTTGGATTATGGATTTCTTCTCATCCATGTGGGAACAAATGATACCGCCAAGTGGAGCTACGAAGAAATCACATCAGACTTTGAAGCTTTGGGAAGGAAACTCAAGAACTTTGAGGCCCAGATAGTTTTCTCATCCATCCTTCCAGTAGTTAGAAGAGGGATAGAAAGGGAACGAAAAATACTCCAGGTGAATGACTGGCTATGAAGGTGATGCTGACGAGAGAGATTTGGATTCTGGGACCATGGGCTATACTTCCTGGAAGATGGGCTGTTGGCAAGGGATGGGTTGTATCTCACAAAGGATGGGAAGAATGTGTTTGGCCACAGCATGAAGAACTTCATCAGGAGGGCTTTAAACTGAATCCTACGGGGAAGGGAGATGCAAAGTTGGGGGTAACAATGGATGTAGGCGCATGCACTGCAACGGAGAGAACAGCTCTAATAGCGCCCAATAATAGTCTTCAGACACATGTAGGAAGAAAGCCAGACTATGAAGCACATGGTCTTCGATGTCTATATACTAAAGCCCAGAGTATGGGAAACAAACAGAACAAACTTGAACTCTTAATACAGGACGGAAATTATGACTTGATAGATATAACTGAGACTTGGTCATGTATTCATGACTGGAATACAGCAATTGGAGGATATAACTTGTTCAAAAAGAGCAGGAGGAACAGAAAGGGAGGTGGGGTTGCACTGTATGTGAAAAATACATATCTCTGCACAGAAATACAGGAGGAGGAGCTTGGTAGCCCCATCGAGAGCATCTGGATCAAAATAAATGGAGCAAAGAATAAAAGGAACCTGGTGGTGGGAGTCTACTACCAGCCACCCAATCAAGGAGAAGACGAGGATGAAACTTTTGAAAAGCAAATAGCCAATGTTTTAAGGAAGCATGATGTAGTAGTAATGAGGGACTTCAATTTCCCCGATATTTGTTGGGAGACAAATTCTGAAAAACATGGCCCCTCCAGGAAATTCCTGACTTGTGTGGCGGATAACTTCCTCCTATAGAAAGTAGAGGAAGGAACTAGAGGATTGGCTATCCTTGACTTGATCCTAACCAACAGAGATGACTTAGTGGATAAAGTAGCAGTTACAGGAACTCTGGGGGAAAGCAACCATGTTGTACTTGAGTTCTTGGTTCTAAGGGAAGCAAAAGCCGAGTGTAGTCAAACGCGTACCCTGGATTTTAGGAAAGCTGATTTTAATAAACTCAGAACAATGATCAGTAAGGTCCCATGGCAAGCGACTCTAACGAGAAAAGGAGTCCAAGATGGGTGGGAGCTTTTAAAAAAGGAAATTCTCAAGGCACAATTACAAACAATTCCAACAAGAAGAAAAGGTGGAAGACAACAGAAGAAGCCAATGTGGCTTCACAAAAAGCTTAGAGATGACCTGAAAACAAAAAAGGACACATATAGGAAGTGGAAGGAAGGCCAAGTAACAAAGGAAGAATACAGGCAGGTAGCCCAGAATTGCAGGGATGGTGTCAGGAAGGCTAAAGCTGAGAACGAGCTGAGGTTAGCGAGGGATGCTAAAAACAACAAAAAGGCTTTCTTCATCTACGTGCATAGTAAAAGGCAGAGGAAAGAAATGGTTGTTCAGCTATTAAATAAGGATGGCAAAATGATGACAGATGACAAAGAAAAGGCAGAGGTGCTCAGTTCCTACTTTGGCTCAATCTTCTCCCAAAAGAGGGTCTATGACCCCCCTGGCAAAGGCGAAGTACAGGCTGAAGAGGCAGGATTGCAGCTTGAGATCGATAGGCATATGGTCAAGGAATACCTAATTACTTTGAATGAGTTCAAATCTCCAGGGCCAGATGAGCTGCACCCTAGAGTAATAAAGGAACTGGCAGAAAAACTCTCAGAACCACTGTCTCTTCTCTTTGAGAAATCATGGAGGAGGGCTAATGTTATCCTTATCTTCAAAAAGGGCAAAAAAGAGGAACCTGGGAACTATAGACCAGTCAGTCTGACATCAATCCCTGGGAAAATTCTGGAGCAGATGATAAAGCAATCCATCTGTAAGCACCTTGAATACAGTGATGACTCGAAGCCAACATGGATTTGTCAAGAACAAGTTCTGCCAGACGAATCTGATCTCATTTTTTGATCAAGTCACCTCCCTTGTGGACCGTGGGAATGCTGTGGACATAATATACCTCAGCTTCAGCAAAGCTTTCGACAAAGTGCCCCATGATATCCTGATGAGCAAACTAGGTCAAAGTGGGCTAGATGAAACAACGATCAAGTGGATCCACAGTTGGCTACAGAATCGGACTCAAAGAGTGCTTATCAATGGGACCTTCTCAAACTGGGGAGAGGTAACAAGTGGGGTACTGCAGGGCTCAATCCTGGGCCCAGTGCTCTTCCACATTTTTATTAATGACTTGGAGGAGGAGGTGCAGGGAATGCTGATCAAATTTGCAGACAAAAATTGGGTGGGATAGCTAATACTTTGTAAGACAGAAACAAAATTCAAAGTGATCTGGATAGACTGGAACGCTGGGCACAAAACAACAGAATGACATTTGATAGGGATAAATGCCAAGTTCTGCACCTAGGAAAAAGAAACCAAAGGCACAGTTACAAGATGGGGGATACGTGGCTAAACAACACTACAAGCGAGAAGGATCTTGGAATTGTTGTCGATCACAAGCTGAATATGAGCCAACAATGTGATGTGGCTGCAAAAAAGGCCAATACTCTTTTGGGCTGCATTAATAGAAGCATAGCTTCCAAATCCCGGGAAGTACTAGTTCCCCTCTACTTAGCACCAGTTAGGCCTCATCTGGAGTACTGTGTCCAGTTCTGGGCACCACACTTTAAGAAGGATGCAGACAAACTGGAGAGGGTTGAGAGGAGGGCAACAAAGATGATCAGGGGACTGGAAACAAAGCCCTATGAAGAGAGACTGAAAGAACTGGGCATGTTTAGCCTTGAAAGGGAAGACTGAGGGGAGATATGATAGCGCTCTTTAAGTACTTGAATGGTTGTCACAGACAGGAAGGCCAGGATCTCTTCTCGATCATCCCAGAGTGCAGGACACGGAATAATGGGCTCAAGTGACAGGAAGCCAAATTCTGGCTGAACATCAGGAAAAACTTCCTGACTGTTAGACCAATACAACAATGGAACCAATTACCTAGGGAGGTGGTGGGCTCTCCCACACTGGAGGCGTTCAAGACGAGGCTGGACAGCCATCTGTCAGGGATGCTCTGACCTGGATTCCTGCATTGAGCAGGGGGTTAGACTCGATGGCCTTGTAGGCCCCTTCCAACCCTACTATTCTATGATTCTTCCTCCTCCTCCATTTTATCCTCACAACAACCCTGTGAGTTGGGTTGGGCTGTGACTCTGTGATTGACCCAAAGTCACCCAGTGAGCTTCCATGGCCAAGTGGGGACTAGAACCCGGATTTCCCGATTCCCAGTCCAACACTCTAGCCACTACACCACACTGGATCTGTGAAAGTAGGTCATATGGCCACCCTAAGATAAGGTATAATCCTTCCTGGACTGTACTACATCATACTGCATGTGGGGATTTTATTTTTGAATATTGCCCTGTATTTTAAGACTCTAGCATGTCAGGAAAAGGGCTAGGCCAGTCCTGCACAATGCAGA
This sequence comes from Heloderma suspectum, assembly GCF_057233095.1. Classification (NCBI taxonomy): domain Eukaryota; kingdom Metazoa; phylum Chordata; class Lepidosauria; order Squamata; family Helodermatidae; genus Heloderma; species Heloderma suspectum. Next base: position 294,610,222 of record NC_139461.1, read on the forward strand.
CAACAACTACATGTTTTACAATACTCTTCTTCTTCTTCTTCATCCTACCCACAGTCTGAAGTGGTATAGTCCTTAGGGGAAAATATGCTTTTCTTGCACATTTAAATTAGCTCCAAGTAGCCTTACTAGAGAGTCTGTTCCATGACTAATCTATGGCCCAGTACAGCCTGTAAAAGCCTAGTGTGAAAGCATCCTAGGATCTTTTGGTCCCATGCTATAAAGGGCTTTAAAGACAAAAAGCAACACCTTCCATTGTATCTGGAATCTTCCCAGCAGCCAACTAGAAGAAGAGTGGAAAGAAAGAGAGAGAGAGAGAGAGAGAGAGAGAGAGAAAGAAGTGAGGATACATTGCAAAAAATAAATGCTAACAGCAAACTGTGCCCCCTGCAATCTGACTGACCCTACCCCTTGTGTTTCCTGCCTGCCAATTTCCAATGAATCCCAACTTTCCCCCCGTCAGTTGTACCAGTTTGTGATAAGAGGGTTGGCCATTTGGAGCATCAAAAAATACATAGTCAACTGATCAGCATCCTAACTGTTAGCCTTTCTGCTTTTGCTGATGGCAGTTGAAGTCTCAGTAGCCACGTTCCACAGGATAAGAAAGACAGTGACCCAGCTGACATGATTGTGGCATGGTTAACAAGCCATGGTGGCTTGTTAACCCCACCGCACGTGCCAGTTGCATGCCAGCCAGATTTCTTTAATTACCCTTGCTGGTGCGGCTTGCCATATTGTCTGAAACTGGGTACCATGGCTTGTTGGAGGGGGCAACTGTCAAATAACCCATGGGTTCTGTGTGACTCGAAAGCTTGCATTTTGCATTGTAAACAAAGTCAGTCAAAATAAAGTTATTGGGCTAGTTTGCACCATCACAGCAAGGGAAATAAGCCACGGTCACTTATTTCCCCCACTGTGCAAGTCAAATAACCCATGGGTTATTTGAGGGTTGCTGCCCCCCCAAGCTATGCCACCCAGGTTGAGACAACATGGCAAGCCATGCCAGCGGGGGTAGTTAGGAAAATCTGGCCAGCATGCAACCAGCATGTACAGTGGGGGAAATAAGTGACCGTGGCTTATTTCCCTTGCTGTGATCGTGCAAACTAGCCCAATAACTTTATTTTGACTGACTCTGTTTATAATGCAGAATGCAAGTTTTTGAGTCACCCAGAACCCTTCCTCAGCGGAATGTTGAAGAGAAATTGTGGCAGATCATTGTGCTTACCCAGCTAAGTTAAAACTGCAGACTTCCGCCCAAAGATGGAGGGGGGGGGGAGTTGGAGTAGACACATCTGTAGGATATGAATAGGCCACATTGGTGTGGTTTCAAGTTACACCAGAACCCTGCAGGGACCAAACAGGAGATGGAAAAAAAAACCTGTTCCCTTAGGGACAGTGTAGAACCAGGATGTGTGTAAGAAGTCAGCTTGGGCTGGACTGATACATTTCATAATCATTGGTTATCATTTGTATCATTTGTTCTATTTTAAGTGAATTCAGAATATTTGGTTTCTGGGCTCTGAAATTTGGATTTTTGATGTGTGATTAACAATTTTTCCTGCACTGAAGTGGAGTAATTAATTGTGGAATTTCTAGCCGATGACAAAGGTGTTCCATTAAGCAGAGTGTCAGGGCTGACCCAAGACATTCTTCTGCCTGAGGTGGAATAGCAAGTATTTGTTTATTTATTTGTTGCATTTTTATACCGCCCAATAGCCGAAGCTCTCTGGGAAGTTGAAAACAACGTCTGGGTCCAGATTAGGCTTTTTCAGGAGTGGCCTAACTCAAATTCATCCAATAAAACTGGACGAGATGGTGCTCTGGGTACCTGTAGTAGTGGATCTGCATGAACTGTGCTGTCCAAGTCATGATGAGAGTGAGCAACTTTATCTTCAAACTGCTGTGCAGATGACACCCCCCACCCCCACCGTTCCCCTCAAATATTGCCCAAAGCTGTCCAAGGTACTTTGAAACCTGAGAAAGAAAATCTTGCAAGCCTCTCATCCTGGAAATAAAAATACAATAAAAATAAATTAAATAAATAAACCCTTCCCTGACAGTTAAAACCAGTTGCCTGAGTTGGCTGTGCCTCACTCTGCCTAATGGTAGGGACGGCCCTGCAGAGTGTTGTGTTTACCAGGCCTACCAAGGTGAAAAATTAGACTGGCTGGAAACAAAACAATGCTAGTACTATGTGTAATTCCCCCTGAAACACCATGAAGAAGATGAAAGCAAAGATGTTGACAAATTTCCTGTTTGCCCACATCTTTTCTTTCTTTTTTCTTTTTTTATGTGTTGCCTATTGTGTCCCAGGTGAATATGGTTTAGTAGGCCTGGACTCTTGTCACACATGAATAAACTGGAGGAAGCCAGCTATTTCCTTTACTGTAACCCTACTTCCTTCTCTCCCTCCCTCCCTCCCTCCCTCTCTCTCTCTCTCTCTGTCTGTCTCATTTCATTTCAGCACTTTCTTCCGGTGGTGAAATGTTAGAATGTAGAAATGATTTCTTCACACATGTCAAAGTGTTCAGTTGTAAGCACCTTGGACAATTTTGACTGGTCGAGATAAAGAAGTCCTGACATTTTAAGGAGAACATTTTTCCCACTCACATCAGGAACAAAAGACCACACTTACCTGGGGGCCTTACTACTGCTGGGAAAGGCTGTAGCTCAGTGGCAGAGCACATGAGTTGTGTGCAGAAGGTCCCAAATTCAATTCCCAGCATTTCCAGGTAGGGCTAGGAAAGAATTCTGCCTGAAATCCTGGAGAGCCACCACCAGTCAGTGTCAGCAATACTGGGCTAGATGGACCTGTCTGACTCAGTATAAGGCATATTCCTATCTTCATATATTGCCCCTATTGAATTTCATTTCATTTCATTTTTGTAGTGGACAGCATGTTAAACTTGGAGTGGGGAGACCTGGGTTCAAATCCTTGTTCAGCCACGCAGCCAATGCAGGCAGTGTGGGGCAGACTTCAAACTTGTGGGATCTTCTTTGTTTTTACTAGAACCCCGAGACCCACAAACTGGAGCTTGGTGCAGAATAGTGGCTTAAGAATGGAGGCAGGAGGGACATACGCTGAGAATTAAGGAATAAGGTGTCTCTGAGCACATGCCCAGCCCAGGAATTTGGTTTCAGTCCCAGAAATGAACTCAGTCCCAGTTTTCAGTCCCAGAAATGAACTGAAATGAATTCACACAAAAATCCATCCTGGGTTACCTCTCTCCCCCACCCCCCAGCCCTGTTTTTCTTCATCTCAGCAGCCTAATTTAGAAAACCAAGCTTTTTAAAATTTTACTGTTGCTAACAATTGGGAATCAGAAACCTTGGCTGCTCTACTGGAAACCACCCAGAGGTCATCTACCAGTATATTCCAAACTATTTCTGTCTACCCCTGGACTAGGTGACCTTGGGCAAGTCACTGACCCAGTTCCCAGGATACAACAGCACACTGTGGCTTAATTTAGCTCTGGGGCTATCATGTCATGCCGGGGGGGGGGCATGGGGGCCCTTTCTGCATGTGGTTTGCCATGCCGTGTGAACCCAGCATCATGGGTTGTTTGGGAGCTAGAAAACCCTCCCCAAACCCTAAAACAAGCTATGGGTCATTTGAGGGTTGTCTATCCCCACAAACTACCCACGATGCGGAGTTCAAATGACGGAGCAAGCTATGAGCGCATCACCACCTGCATATTCAAAATGGCAGCCAGTAAGCTCTGCTAAGTCCTGCGGGAGAAATTAGCCCACAGTGGCTTAGTGTTTAATGTGACCAGACCCACTGTATCTCAGCCTCGCCTACCTCAGAGGGGTTGTTATGAGGATAAAACTGTGGAGTGGAGAAGACCATGTTGTTGTTGTTTCCTCCTTGCAGGAAAGGTGGGTTACAAATACAATAAACAATTGAGATCTATTTGATTGATAGGCACAAGAGATGGGTGATTTTTGGTGGTGGCCCCATATTGTTTTGTAGAACTTACACCCTAGGAAAACATGCATGGCCCCTACTTTAGTGGACATGAAAACTTTAAAATTTCAACCTGCTTTTTAATATGTGGTGCTCTGTATTGCTTTAACTTCTGCAGTTTAATGTCATTTAGGGCGCAATCCTATGCAGGTAGGCGGCTGCCTCCAAACTCGGAGGCAACCACCTATCCAATGCAGGGCAGGAGAAGCATGGAGGGGGTCGTTCTCTCTGTGCTTCTCCTGCCCTGCATTTGCAGCTAGACTGCGGATTGCAGCTATCTAGCTGCAGGAGGGCGGAGTGGGGGAGGAGGCTGCCAGATGACACATGGGATGTGTCGTACAGGCATTCCGCCCTCCGCGCCCTGGAGCACCCCCCAGGACACCCCGTTTTGGCCTCTCCGTGCTCCTCTTGTGAGTGTGGAGCATGGCGCTGTTCTGTGCTGCCCGCAAGGCAGTGCAGAAGGGGGAGAAGGTCGGTTCTCTGGGGAACCGACCTCGGAGCATGGGCTCCGAGGTTGGTTCCCAGAAAACCAGATATTCTATGGCCATCTAGCTGCTGACTAGTGGCCATAGGATTGCTCCCTTAAATGGTTTTAATCATTTTAATGTTTTGAGTTTTGGAGTGTGGTTTTATTGATTTTTGATTATCATAATTGTTCTGATGTAAGCCGCCTTTGGAGGGTTTTGCCCTGAAACGTAGCATATAACTCTTTGAAATAAATAAATAAATAAATAAAAATAACTTCAAAAGACATCTTTACAGCCATAAGGGCTAGAACCTTGTTGTTTTTAAAAAGAAAGACATGAAAGCTGAGATTCTGAAATGAATTCTTTGCTTGGTACCACATGCTGTGCTCCTGGGAACTGTAGCACGCACTCAGCTCTGAGTATAGGTTATGACTGCATGCCCTGCTAGAGGTAGCTGCAAAACAGAGTATCATATCGATATGACATGTTGAGTGCTCCTATTGAACTCAGCCCTATTTTACGAGGGCAGATAGGAACAAGGCTATTCAACAGACACAATGCAACTCCCTCAAATTCAGCATACATCAGAGAATCCACATGGCAATGATAGCATGGCCATGTGTCCTGCTTTACAGAGGACAGTCCTCTGTTTTAAGGCATCCTCTATTTTAGGGGTGCAGGACCTCTTCTGCCCCAAGGGCCAAATTCTATTTAGGAAAAGCTCTTAGGGGCCGTGTCCCAATGGTGAGTGTGGCTGAAGTCAAAAGGGGGTGTGGCCTAAGGCAAACAGGGCAGGCTAAAAACTCAAAAAATACCAGCATATTTTAGCTTAAAGCTCTTTCTGCCAGTAACTAAGTCTTAGGAGAGGCATGTCAACCATTTAAAATGAGGTGTGTGGGGGGGAACTGCACAAAAACTGAGAAACCACCAAATGATTGGTACTTAGGGGAAAGTGATGGAGCCCAGAGAATGCAGGGAACCCGGGAGGGCCAAATTAGGGCTCCAAGAGGGCTGGATTTGGCCCCTGGTCCTGAGGTTCTGCACCCCTGCTCTATTTTAAGGGCTGTCCAGTCCAAATCCGGTTTACAGATAAAGAACCATCAGAAGGAACCATGAAGCTGCCCATCAACAGTTTGCCCCTGGTCAGCAGACTGAGCAGGCACACAGGACGCCTGGTCAGAGTCTTCCTCATTATGCTGAGATGTAGTATAAAAGGTAAAGGTGTCCCCAACCAGTCGTGTCCGACTCTAGGGTGCGGTGCTCATCCCCGTTTCTAAGCCGAAGAGCCAGCGCTGTCTGAAGACGCTTCCGTGGTCATGTGGCCGGCATGACTGAACACCGAGGTGCACGGAACGCTGTTACCTTTCCCGCCGAGGCGGCGCCTATTTATCTACTTGCAATTTCTTGCTTTTGAACTGCTAGGTTGGCAGAAGCTGGGACTGAAGATGGGAGCTCACTCCGTCACGCGGCACTCGGGTCTCGAACTGCTGACCTGCCGACCTTCCAGTCTGCAGTTCAGCGTCTTAACCACTAAGCCACCGCAGCCCTAAGATGTAGTATATTTCTATTTAAATTATAGTACATAAGAACATAAGAAAAGCCCTGCTGGATCAGACCAAGGGTCCATCCATCTAGTCCAGCATTCTGTTCACACAGTGGCCAACCAACTGTCAACTGGGAACCCACAAGCAGGACACGAGTGCAAGAGCAATCCTGCCCATGTTCCCCAGCAACTGGTGTACTTAAGCTTATTTCCTCTGATACTGGAGGTAGCACAGAGCCATCAGGACTAGTAGCCATTGATAGCCTTCTCCTCCAGGCATTTATCTACCTTCCTTTTAAAGCCACCCAAATGGCTTTAATTCTTTCCAAATATTCATCTATCCATATAAATTAGCACATGCAAATCTGTATTGCCTTTTTGTCCTCTTTTTTTGGCGACCTGCAAGTGGCCATCCTATCAATGGAGCTGTGGCTTTGTGCTAGTTGAGAGATGCAGCTGTATAGCTGCCCATCCCCCACATTACATTATGACCATGCTGGAGGTAGCAAAAGCTTAATAAGGAGTTACATTCTAAGAGGGGGCAGGCATTTACATATGCTTGGTTGGTTGATTTTAGTAATTGCACATCATAATGTGAACATCAGTGGGTTGTTGCAACTGCCATTCAAATGATAGGGAAATTGCTACTTTATACCCAAGTTCCTCTTAAGTAACAATAGAAATGGATTAGCAAATGGCTCAGCTCAGTTTTGTTTCTCCCCCCTTCTTTTATTTTATTTTTTGCAATAGACTTTGATGGTACCTGAACAACACCTGTGCCATCAATATGCTACTATTTGCAAGGGTTTCTCTCCCCTGCTTTTTTGTTCCTTTCGTGCAAGCTGAAGTTGTTAGCACCTGGTCCTTAGCAGTACACCAGTGTCTTTGAGACCTGTGTGGCCAGGAGAGGTTCTGTAATGTCATTATCCTCCATCATGGAATTATTGGGACAGAAGAAGCTGGATTTGCAAAATATCTCTCTGTTGTGCCTCATATACACAAAGAAGAGCTATAACCTCAGTGGGATTATTTGATTGTATTTATTGTGTTCAAGTTCTATTCCAACTTTTCTCTAGAACCTGGGACAGGTAACCACAATTTTATTATTATAATTACAAAGTATTTCTATTATGCCATCCATATGTGTGGCACTTTGCAATGCCCGAGAGGACAGGTTCTTGTCCCAAGGAGCCTACAATCTAAAATTCAACATAAGAGGGAGTGGGATCAGTAAAGCAATTCTGTGTTAAATAAAAACCACCTGATATCTCCTTAAAGTTGTCTCTTAATGCCACACACCATATCAGAAGATACTTATTCAGATTTTGACAGTGCTCAGGGGTAGCGCTGGGGAACTGGTGGTTGTCCAGATGTTGATGAACTTCTACTCCCATCATCCCTCACCATTGGATAGATTGCCTGGGGCTGATGGGAAGTGGAGTTCTACAACATGGAAAGCCACTGGTTCCCCAGCCCTACTCTAGGAGAAGGAGGTGTTTGCAAGTGTTTTGTTGTTGTTCAGTCATTCAGTCATATCCGACTCTTCGTGACCCCATGGACCATAGCACGCCAGGCCTTCCTGTCCTGCGCTCTCTCCCGGAGTGTGCTCAAGTCCATATTCACTGCATCGGTGATGCTATCTAGCCATCTCATCCTCTGCCATCCCCTTTTCCTTTTGCCTTCAATCTTTCCCAGCATCAGGGTCTTTTCCAGGGAGTTTTCTCTTCGCATTAGGTGGCCAAAATATTTGAGCTTCAGCTTCAGTATCTGTCCTTCCAAGGAGCACTCAGGGTTCATTTCCTTTAGGATGGACTGATTTGACCTCCTTGCAGTCCAGGGGACTCGTAAGAGTCTTCTCCAGCACCACAGTTTGAAAGCATCGATTCTTCGGCGCTCAGCCTTCCTTATAGTCCAGCTCTCACAGCCATAGGTTGCTACTGGGAAAACCATAGCTTTGATTATACGAACCTTTGTCAGCAAGGTGATGTCTCTGCTTCTTACTATGCTGTCTAGGTTTGCCATAGCTTTACTCCCAAGGAGCAAGCGGCTTTTAATTTCATGACTACAGTCACCATCTGCGGTGATCTTGGAGCCCAAGAAAATAAAATTTGTCACTGCTTCCATTTCTTCCCCTTCTATATGCCGGGAAGTGATGGGACCAGATGCCATGATCTTAATTTTTTTAATGTTGAGTTTCAAACCAGCTTTTGCACTCTCCACTTTCACCCTCAACAAGAGGCTCTTTAGATCCTCTTCACTTTCTGCCATTAGGGTGCTATCGTCTGCGTATCTGAGGTTGTTGATAATTCTGCCGGCAATCTTAATTCCGACCTGTGATTCATCCAGCCCGGCGTTTCTCATGATGTACTCTGCATATAAATTAAATAAGCAGGGTGACAATATACAGCCTTGTCGTACTCCTTTCCCAATTTTGAACCAATCAGTTGTTCCATGTTCGGTTCTTACTGTTGCTTCTTGACGCTCGTACAGGTTTCTCAGGAGACAGGTAAGGTGGTCTGGTACTCCCATCTCTTTCAGAATTTGCCACAGTTTGTTGTGATCCACACAATCAAAGGCTTTAGCATAGTCAATGAAGCAGAAATAGATGTTTTTCTGGAATTCTCTTGCTTTCTCCATGATCCAGCGAAAGTTGGCGATTTGATCTCTAGTTCCTCTGCCTCTTCGAAGGCACTCTGTCTATCAGGTCTAATCCCTTAAATCTATTCATCACCTCCACTGTATATTCATAAGGGATATGATTTAGGTCATACCTGAATGGTTTAGTGGTTTCCCCGACGTTCTTCAATTTAAGCTGATAATTTTGCGATAAGAAGCTCATGATCTGAGCCACAGTCAGCTCCAGGTCTTGCTTTTACTGACTGTATGGAGCTTCTCCATCTTTGGCTGCAAAGGACATAATCAATCTGATTTCGATATTGACCATCTGATGATGTCCATGTGTAGAGTCACTTCTTGTGCTGTTGGAAAAGAGTGTTTGCTATGATCAGTGTGTTCTCTTGACAAAACTCTATTAGCTTTTGTCCTGCTTCATTTTGTACACCAAGGCCATACTTGCCTGTTATCCCGGTGATTTCTTGACTTCCTACTTTAGCATTCCAATCCCCTATAATGAAGAGGACATCTTTTTTTGGTGATAGTTCTAGAAGGTGTTGTAGGTCTTCATAGAACTGATCAACCTCAGCTTCTTTGGCATCAGTGGTTGGGGCATAGACTTGAATTACTGTGATGTTGAATGGTTTATCTTGGAATTCATACTGAGATCATTCTATCGTTTTTGAGATTGTACCCCAGTACTGCTTTTCCCACCCTTTTGTTGACTACGAGTGCTACTCCATTTCTTCTAGGGGATTCTTGCCCTCCGTAGTAGAAATAATGGTCACCTGAATTAAATTCGCCCATGCTTGTCCATTTTAGTTCGCTGATTCCCAAGATGTCGATGTTCAATCTTGCCATCTCATGTTTGACCACCTCCAGCTTACCTTGATTCATTGATCTGACATTCCAGGTTCCTAAACAATATTGTTCTTTACAGCATCGGATTTTCTTTTCACCACCAGACACATCCACAGCTGAGTGTCCTTTCGGCTTTGGCCCAGCCGCTTCACTCTTTCTGGCGCTACTTGGAAATTCCCTCTGCTCTTCCCCAGTAGTATATTGGACACCTTCCGACCTGAGGGGCTCATCTTCCGGCGTCGTATCTTTTAGCCTTGTGATATGTTTCATGGGGTTTTCTTGGCAAGAATACTGGAGTGGGTTGCCATTTCCTTCTCCAGTGGACCACATTTTGTCAGAACTCTCCGCCATGACCTGTCCGTCTTGGGTGGTCCTGCACGGCATAGCTTATGGCTTCACTGAGTTATGCAAGCCCCTTCGTCACAACAAGGCAGTGATCCTGTTTTGCATTAGTATTTATTTTTAATACCTAAGCTCAATGCAAAAATAAGCCCACAAATCCCAAAAGGAAAAAGCCTATCTATGTGCAGAAAATGAATGAGAAGTAATTCCTGGTGTGATAGGTGGTTTCTGGGCATAGGGCCTTTTCAGTGGTGGCACCCCAGTGGAATAGCATCCCTAAAGAGGATCACCTAGCACTTACTTTGTGCTCTTTTTGGTGCTGGGTGAAGATCTCTTATTTTCTAAGGCCTTTTAAAGATTCATTTTTAAATTATGGATTTTATTTGCTTCTGATGGACTTTGTATACTACTGTATGTATATATATATATATATATATATATACATACACACACACACACATATACACACATGTGCATGCACGCACACACGCACGCACACACATATATATATTCTTACAGTTTATAATTTTATTTTAATGTTATTATTGTTATTATAAGCCACCCAGAGAATATTTTATTTGTCAGCATATACATACTGTATTATTATTATTATTATTATTATTGGACAAAGTGGGACAAATCAAGGAAATCAAAATGAAAAATATTAAAAGAAGGGGCACTTGTGCAAACATGTTCCAATAGTTATTTAAGCCTTCATGGCAAATAAGGATGCAAATAAGCAACTGTAATGTGCAAATGGCTTTAAATACAAAATTTGAATCTACTTTTTTTCCCCACTTTCTCTCTTCCCTCAGACATGCATCCATTTACAAACATTGTAAATAAAGAACAAACTCAGAGAGAAGCTTACTTCTACCTCACCAGGCCAGGAGCTGATTTTTACAAACATTTCTGGATTCTGGCTTGTGCAAGATAATTTTTAAAAATACATGCTGACTGTTTAGGCCACGGAGAAGGAATATTAAACAAAGACCTGTTATTCCCACATGCCAGTGCCCGAAACAAGCCTTGCCTTCCATTTGACACACACTGACCTCTGGAGTATTTTTAGGAATGGCCCTCTCTGGCGTACCTTGTGCATGAATGAATCCTGCTTAGTTATGAACTAATAGCAATGAGGAGAGGGAGAGAGAGAGAAAAAGGATGAAACAGGCTTTTAAAATAGGGGAAGGAAAGAATGCTCCTTTTTGTCAGGATAAATACTACTTGCAAGTTGTATACTTTTTACAGTATTAGCCCTTGTCGACAGTGGCACATACATGGCGAGCATCAGTAGTCTGGAAAGAAAGGAAAAGTATATGAGTTGTGTGCATGAGAGTGTGTATTCCAGCTTTCCGGAGAGTGTGTATGAGTGTGTGTGTATTCCAGCCTTTCTCAACCTGGTGCCCTCCACTAGTGCTGGACAATGCCCATAATTCCCAGCATTGGCCATGCTGTTTTCCATGAGTCCATAATCAAACTTTTGCAACTGTACAATTCAGTATGTTTTTAAAATTATCATTATATATTATCATAATCATCTAGTGAAATGCTCACTGAATGATGGGAATGTGTAGAGAGAAGCAGCCCGCCTTCATTGTTTGGGAGACCCTTGGGCAAGATGCCCCCCGAGAGGGACCCTCCTTTCCCTGAGTGGGCCCTCTTCCTCCTCCACTCCCAGAGCTTTTCTACATGAGCCTATTAATCTAATGTATCTACTGTTGGTTTCATTGCAGAACTGGGATCTGAGCATTACATGAAGAACATTTCCTTTCCTGCATTTCCACTACATAATCTCTAGGTCGCACTGTGATATAGTAGAATAGTGCAACTACACAAGTGGAAATAGCCTTTTCTTTCGCTTTCTTTTATTAATACCACATCTTCCCTGCTCCAAAAAAACCTCACTAAAAGTGCTGTTTAAACACAGAAGTGAAGCTGGAGGGTCATGTTGTCTAAAGAACCTGTAAACAATCGTGAGTAGGGAATGATGAACCCATGATAAATACCTCGTGTAGAAAAGCTCCCCAAAGCTGGTTAGCAAGCTGTTTCCAGTGTTCTTTTTACCAGCAAATAAAGGGGGGGGGGAGAGAGTAAAGTCCTAAGTCCAACTAACAGAGCTCCAAAAAGCGAGAGAGAAAAAATCACAAATAAGAAATGAACAGGACAACTCCCTTTAACAGCTCTATTCAGGCAACCTCCTGCAATGCCAAGCTTTTGGACTTATAAGGGATCTGCATCATATGACTGATGTATACCTGCCAATGGAGCATAACATTTCATGCATCTGAGTCCATGAAAGCTTATGTTACCATAAATGTGTACACCCTGTACTACAGGACTCTCTGTTGGCTTTTCTGATCACCTTTGTGTCAGGTGGGGGAAAAGAGGTTTGCAAGCTTTACTTTTTATTTTCTTGAACTTTGAGATCCCCCATCCAGAGCCTGCTGCAAAAGACCTAAACTTACAATTAAAGAATTCTGAGCCCAGCAATTTTCTTTTGAGTACCAGAACTGAATGGAGATCACATAAAACCCATCCCTGTTTATTGCCCTCCCATTAGCAGCTTTCTTAATCTCCACAGTATGTTTAAAGTAAGGGAGACTCATTTTGCTGTCGCTGTTTTTAAACAACTGGGAGTGGGACATCCTTGCTGATCTACTGCAAATCACGCAAAGATCTGCCAGAAGATTCCTATCTGCCTTCTGCCCACCCCTGGAACAGACGAAAGCATAATGTGATGGCAAAAGGACAACATCCAACTGCCATGCCTTGGAAGCAGCGGTGTAGTGGAGCCAGGCACGTTTTTATTAGCAGGGATACTGAGGTTATCTGCCACCCCCCTCAGACGTCCCTGTTCCCTCTGAGCTTAGCTGCAATCCTCACAGTAGCTGTGGGAAATTGAATTTTCCCAGCAACAATGGCCCACTTTGTACATAAGAGGAAGCCACAGTGGGTGAATTGCCTCGCGGGGCTTCTTGTTGCAGGAGCAACTGCCATTTTGAATATTTGAGCCACAGTGGGGTGCTCCATAGCTTGTTGTTACATGCGAACCCGGCGAGGTGGGTTGTTAGTTGATAAGCTACCCAGAAAATATGGTTGGGTCTGATGGTGGTTGATAAGCTACCCAGAAACCATGGGCTGTTTTAGGGTTGTAAGAGGCTTGTTAACCACCCCAACAACCCACCCTCGCTGTATTTGCATATAACAACCACCTAGGGTGTGCCCCCCCCCTGCAGTGCGAATATTCAAAATGGCAGCCACTGCCACTACAAAAAGCCCTGCAGGGAAATTCACCCACGGTGGCTTCTGGTTATGTGCAAAGCAGGTCAATATATTGTTCCCTGTTGTAATGTAAAGTGTTTTGGGTGATTTGGTCTTGACTGGGCAATTAGGACCCATTCATTTTACAAAAGACCTGCTCCTGGTAGAGATGAAAACTGCTAGAATGGGTTTGTTGATATGGATCAACACAGCTGCCTGAATTTTTGGTCTCGAAGTCTGGATATATCCTTCCACACTGTAGATACCTTGTAAATTCAACCAGGAGAGACTCCTTTCTTCCAGGCATATTGTTCATCAAGGCGACATCGTTGGTTGCAACTCCACTACAAACCCTGGTTTGCCTCTGCATAATGTGTGAAATGGCCCCCAGCTTGATGATCAAAATTGGAAAAATGGACACTTGTCTCACATCTCGATGCAATTCAGAGCAATTTAAGGTCAACTATTCCAGTGATTACCTCAATGTGTCCTGAAGTTAGGGGTGGGGCCCTGTGGCCCCCCAGCTGCTGTTAGACTACAACTCCCATAATCCCTGATCATTGGCCATGATGGTTGGGGCTGATGGAAGTTGCAGTTCAACATCTGGAGGTCAACAGGCTCCCCACCTCTGCATTAAAGGTTTTCTTTTAACAATCTTCCCCAGTGTCAGAGCTGAGTTCTGGTGTGGGGTGGGGCATGCAGGTGCTCCCTTCCAGGGCTGGCATCAAGGGTAGGTATGGTCAGGCACACACCTCAGCAGGGACCCATTGACAAGAGCCCCCCCCCCCCCGAGTTGCTCCTACTTGTCACCACTGCAACCTGCTTGTTCACCTGCCTCTCGCTCTGGACCAGACAATGGTGGGGGCAAGAAGGAAGCAGTGGATGCCACAGCGTATTTGCTCCCTGGCTCTCTGCCTGTCAAGCAAGGAAGTGGTAACAACGAGGAGGAGGAGGAGCAATAGCATCTGTTGGCAATGGGCAGTGAGGAGGTCAACTCACTGAGGGAGGGGGCCCGTTGAGAGTGTGTTGCCCAAGGGCCCTAAAAAAAACCCGGAGCTCCCTTCCTATTGCAAGCATCTGACTTGGGACAGTTTGCAGTAATGGAGGACAGTCAATGAACTCTGCAGTTCCACAGAGGTGAAACTACCAAGAGACTTTTCCATGTTGCCCTCAGGTAAATCAGCACTTCTAAAGAAAATGCCTCTTGCCTTCTCTCTGTCTCTCTCGGGCTCTTCTTCACTTGGGTTCCACTAGAGCAATGGTGCCCTCATCAGGTGGTACCTGGACGTGTTTAGACCCGGGAAATCTTCTGTTCTTAATAATTTATTTGCCTTTCAATATCAGTGCACCAGAACCTAAAGATCATTTCCTTACGCTTGTAAGTTGTTGAAGCAAAGTATTCATTATTTGAACTTTGAACAGAAATAAAGAATTCCTTCAATTACATCCAGTCCTTCCATATTGTCAGATTATTAAATCTTAACACCATGAATAATTTTGTCTGTGCAATCTGCTTTTTTAACACCTGCCCAGAGGTAGTCTCAATTGAGTTCAGTGGGATTAGTCTGATGTAAGGGGCTCCCCAAAGCAGCTGATATCACATGCATAGCCTCCCCCTACAAATCATCCATTTTAATATGATAAGATATTATTTCTATTATTGTCATATCATTATCATCATTTAGATTTATTAGCCGCCTTTCTAAAAAAAAAAACACGCAATGCAATTTACAAAATTAAAACATACAAAATTTAAAACAGCTAAAAACAATTATCCACTAAAATACTGCCACCCCATAAAACAACTAAAACAGCAGTGACAACGGATATAACATGTTTATTACGGTTTTAAGAGGGAAGGGGGTGAAAGGTGAACAACAGGATTTTGTTGCTGTTGTTTTAGGGGCTTTTTTACATCGTATAAAGAAGAGACGGGGAATTTTTATTAATTTATTTGAAAATTCTACCAAGCTTTTCTTTATAACTAAATTCAGAGCATTTTGCAAAATTATTAAAGCACACCAAAACAATCAATATAACAATAAAAATAAGAATGTGGAAATTACTTTAAAAAGCATCGCACAATAAGAGCAGATTAAAATACATTTCAAAGCAAGGAGATAAAAATATCAACCGTGCAAGCCTATCCTTGTCTACTCAAAAGTGAACCCCGTTGTAGTCAATGGGGCTTACTCCCAGGTAAGTGGGTATAGGATTGCAGCCTAAGACTATAATCCTATGCACACTTACCTGGGAGTAAGTCTCATTGAATTAGATGGGGTTTACTTTTGAGTAGACAAGGATAGGATTGCACTGTAAACCACATTAAAAGCTTGGCAGAATAAAAAGGCCTCCGCAGCATGCCTGAAGCTTAAAAGACAGAGAATGGCAGGTGATCTTGTTCACACACCACTGATGGAGGTAGGGTAGCCATGTCTCCTTTTTTACAGAGGGGAGTCATCTGTTTGAAGGGCTGACAGAGGACCATCCTGTGTTTGAAGGTGTCCTTTATTTGAAGGGTTGTTCTGTCCAATTCAGTTTTGAGATAAAGAACTATAGGAACTGTTGCACCTCGACAGCAGACTGAGTAGACAAGCACAAATATCACCTGGTCACAGTCTTCCACACTATGGTGAAATGTACTGTATTTCCATGTAAATTATATTATGTCTACATTTGCATCTGTACATATAAATTGGGATATTTATTTATGTATTACATTTATATCCTGCCCTTTTTCCTCCTGAGGAGTTCAAGGCAGCATACATAATCCTCCTCCTCTCACCCTATCACAACAACCACCCTGTGAGGTAAGTTGGGCTGAGAGTCTGTGACTGGCCCAAAGTCACCCAGGGAGCTTTCATGGCCAAGTGGGGACTAGAACCTGGATCTCCCGGCTCCCAGTCCAACACTACACCACTCTGGCTCTCTACACCATACTGGATATGTAAATTTTGTGAAAAGCACTGTCTTCTTGTGTCTTCTTTTTTGGTGATACGTGTCCTCTTTTTTTGGCAATTCATAAGTGGCCACCATGGCAACATTGAGGTCATTATGTGCTTCAGTACGGAACATTTACACAGGTTAAATGCTCTGCTGCATCTCACATAACCTTTGGACTGGGCCTCATTCAGTGACACGGTTCATATGACCATCAGTGGGTTGTAGTGTGTGCTGCTGGCCATTTTGAATATTCAAGCTGTGGTGGGTGGGTGCTATGGCTTATCTTGCCATCCGAATCTGGCAAGGGTGGCTTGTTGGCATGGTTAACTAACCACCCACAACCCTAAAACAGCCCAGGGGTGTGAGCCAAGGTACGCTGCAATGCTTGTGCAAACTGGCCCAGTGTGTCTGAGTTACTTCCAGAAGCAGAACATGTATTGGGGACCATCTGGAACAGACTTCGCCAACTGGTGTCCTCCATATGTTTTGGACTGCAGCTTCCGTCATCCTTGCTCATCGGCCATGCTGGTTGCTGGGGATGCTAGTAGTTGTAACTATGTGAAAGAAGTACAGGGCCCCATCTACATGGCAACGCTTTCATCCTCCACCCCGTTGCAACTGCACAGCATTTCAGCTTCTAATTAGCTTCTGTTGGTATACACTCGCGATTTACCGCACGCTCCCCTAACAGACTCCGCTGTGCCCTCTTTTTTTTTGCCATTATACTTTGATGTGCAGCTGTGCAGTCCCGTGAGTGTGGGGGTGCGACACTGCAGTGTATGTTTTATATTTTATGGGTTCTGTTATGTCTTTCCATTCCTCCTTAGGTAAAAAGTGGGTGTTCCGTGTCCCTTCATTTCCATGCCATCTGTTTGTCAATTCCCCAGCCTGAGACTTTTGTGATGATTTGCATGAGCAGTATGTGCCTACCCATCACTCCGAAATGGTGGCCAGAGCGAAGTTGGTCCTCCCCCAAGACACCCCACCCCCCAGCCCTTGGGCACTGAGTCCAAAACAACCATTGCGAAGGTATGATTAAATAAATGAAAACGCCCTTCTGTGCCTCTGTAATCGCACAGCTGAGAAGGGATGGGGGGAGTAAAGGGGCGTCACAGAGTGATGCAAGCACTATGCACGCCTACAACATGCCCACCGCAAAATGTGAAGTCGGTTTGGGGAAGGGACAGACAACTCGCAACCGCAGGAAACCCACAGCAAATGAAAAACATCGCAGCAAAACGCCTCCTTGGAAATCCGCGTTTTCCGGGCGAAACCAAGGGATGGCTGTGAAGATCTGGGGTAGATGACTGTGTCATCTATCCCGAGTAAAAGGCTCGTGTAGATGGGGCCCTGGATTCAGCCTGAATAGGTTGTGCTTCCTGAGAGGAACCAGGTAGTGGCTGAGGGCAACACCCACTGCTTCTAGCCTGAGGAGAAAGGCAGCAAGATGAGAATGCTCTGTAGAAAATCCTTTGTTTAAATAAAACCTAGGTTTGTTTGGAAGGCAGAGTCTGTTGGGTGCAGTACACCAACCTTGAAACACCTGTAGCCCAAGACATCTGGGGGGCACCAGGTTGGGTCAAATCTGGCCCATTTGGGGTTCCAATGGACCCCTCTGGATTTCTCTAGATGGCCACGCCCCTTTGCCCTGGTCTCAATCCTTCCCAACTGATGCCTGACCAGGTGGTGATTTCCCAGCTTTTGAACCAGTTTTCCCCATCCTAAAAGGTTGAAATGTCTCTCCTAAGGCTTAGTTACTCACAATATGAGCTCTAAGTTAAAATATGCTCTTTAAGCATTTGTAAGTAAGTTTTTTTTAAAAAATTCCTGCTTGACCATCATTGGGTTTCTGTGTATAGAGAATCTCATCATCATTTTTAAGCCAGTTGATACGTTTTGCAATTTTTAACCAGTCTTTTTAGGGTATCCAGAAATTTCGTTGAAAACATATACATTTGTATTTTAAATGCCGTGTTTGTATGTATATATATTAAAACTTTATCATGTTTTTAATACTTTTGTCAGATTATAAAATTTATGTATTTCTATGTAGAGAATTTTAATGTTATTTTTAGGATAGTTTAGCACGCTCTGAAGATTTTAATTAGTTAATACATATTATTTAAGAATTCTTTTGGAAACATGTAAAATTGTATTTTAAATGCTTTGGTGTACTTTATATATCGTTTATCATGTATTTTATATCTTGTATTTTTCGGTACCCTTGATAAAGACCAGTGTCGAAATGCGATGGGAATTCCACTGGTGCAGCTGTTCCTTTTTGGATTTTGGTTTCCAGCCTTACAGCTGTTTTTTCTGATCCCTGTTGGATCTGTTGCTATGTCGGCCCCACCCATCACTGGAACACAGCATGAATTGAATTCAGCCCTTCAAGGGGGTTCAACACCCCTGGTCTAATGTCTTCCTAATGCCATCTAAGATAGAGGCACTTGAATCCCTTTAGTTTTAAGCCAAAAAAGACACTTTTTAAGAGCATAATCCTATGCATGTTTAGACAGAAAAAAGGCCTACAACTCCCTGCGTTCCCGTTGTAGGCCTTTTTTTCTGTCTAAACTTGCATAGGATTGTGCACTAAGTCCTACTGAAATCAACAAGACTTAAAATGTTTTTGACTGGGGCTGGATCATGCCCAACATTCCCATTATGGATGTTTCATAATGTCCACTTTGGGCCTGGCTGTTCTTGGTGAAGCCGTAGCAAGTTAATCAGTTATACACATTTAAAAATCTATTAAATTAGCCTTTTCAAATAAACTCAGCAGTACTCTGCATGCTTTGGTATAATCTGAATTGTAACCTTCAGTATCAAGGGCATTCATCTCAAGAGATTTCATGTTAAAACAAAAGGGAGAGGAGAAGTGGACGTATTAAACATAGAAAAAATAAAATACAATTAAGACAAGCAGCTGGCGGACATTAAGTTTCTCTGCAAAACAGCTTAAAGAAAATGTGAACGGTTGTGATCTTTTTGCTTGATGAAACCCCCACAGAGCACATCTTTAATGAGAAGAAAAATTAGGCCTGGGTGGGTAGGCAGGGAGGCATGATTTATAAGATCCCCTCTCATAACACCAGAGAAATTGGGGGCAGTACTCCCTCATGCAGCACCTACGTTGTGGAAGTCTTTGCCCAGGGGGGCCCAGTTGGCCCCCTCTCTTAAAGTGTTTTGCCACAATATAAAAACCTTCCTGTTGTGCAGGGGTTCATTTTATCAGACAGAGAATGTCTGAATCTATGCCTCTGTTGTACCTGCTGCACCTGTCTCTGTTTTTATTGAATTGGATCCATGCTGGCTCCAGGTTCTGGGGGGCCCTTGGGCAAGACACCCTCAGTGAGCCTCCTCCCTCAGTGCATCTACCTTTTACCGCCATTGTCACCAGCTGCTGCCCCCCCCCCCATCATTGCTTCCACTTGCTTGCTTGATAGGCAGAAGGCCAGTGAGCAACTAGGCTGTGGGATGTACTGCTCCCCCCACCCATTGTCTGGTCCAAAGTGAGAGGCAGGTGAACAAGCAGGCTGCAGTGGCGAAGAGGAGCAACCCTGGGGGGCTCTTGTCAGTAGAGCCTTCAGCAGGTGCCCAAACATATCTACCTTTGTTGCTGGCCCTGGGCTGGACTCAGACTTAATCATGTTTAAAGCAGACCCATTGAAATCTATGGGACCTAACTTAGACATGACTAATGTATCCCACTGATTTCAGTGGGTCTGCTCTAAGCATGCCTATGTCTGGATCCAGCCCATTATGTTGCTGTTTGATTAATAGTTTATTTTTGATATTTCGGGGGTCTTTTTTTTTGTGACAATGTTTAACTACAAATTACCATTTTCTCCCCCCATGCCCACACCTGCACTACACACACACACACACACACACACACGTATAAAACTGAATTTTATGTTTGGTTTTAATTGTTGAGAGCTGCCATGAGTGGTGCCCACAAGGGCAGAATATAAAATTTAATATAAATCAGATTTGGGAAGCCTCCAGCCTGCCAGCTTCTTCCGGAGATCCCCACCCCGTCTCCCAACAGAGAAAAGCTCTTATCTCCAATCTGATCAAAAATAAGAGCTTTTCTGTGCTGGGAGTGGGGGAAGAGCCTCAGGAGGAAGCTGCTGAGTGATTCAGTCCTCCTTATGTTTGAGTAGAGGCTTGTCCTGCTTATGTCTGAGTAGACATGCTGGTCCTGCTTATGTCTGAGTAGACATCCATTTGTTTGGCATTTGGGATGCTATTTGAAAGTGCTGAGGAGCGATTCAGGCCTGCATAGTTCTGCGTAGTCCTGCAGAGGCCTGTCCTGCTTACTTTTGAGTAGATATGCTGGTCATGCTTACTTCTGAGTAAACATCCAGAAACTTGGTATTTGGGATACTATCTGAAAGTGCTCTGCAGTGATTCAAATGGGTAAGAATCACATTTTGGCCCCACTGGTTCTACCTTTGACCCCGCCCACAAATGGAATGTGCCCACCCACCTTTTCCAGATTGGAATTCTGCCCTTGGACTGAAAAAGATTCTCCACCCCAGCTTCCTGATTGCATCTGGTTGGCTACTGCAAGGAGCAGGAAGCTTCATGAAATCTTGCACAGAGAGTCTCTGAGGTAAGAGGTAGAAAACGACCATTACAAAAAAAAAAGTTTGGGTAAGAAATGGTTGAGATACAGGACTTTAAAGACTCTCCCTTGAAATGTACTTTTCACATGTTTGCATCCATTTCTTCAGACTCATAATATACCTCCAGTTTTCCCTCTTGTCAGTTTAGATTCTCTCAAGACGTCAGGATAAATACATAGCTGTTTGACTTCTGTAAAGTAGCCATGGAATGCTATTATTTTGCCTTTACTGTATTCAGGGCCCAGGGCTAGATCAAGGCCATGATGGGTCCTGGGGCTATCCGTCTGTAGTGGGCCTCCCACTCTGCCCCCAGTACTGAAGTCACACACAATGTTTGTACATGTATGCACACAGAAAGAAAGGTATTTTATGTACAACAATAATGCAAACACGTTTTACTATATGTTTTAGTGGAAATCATCTCCCCTGCTTTCTTGGAAGCAAAAGATCACTTTCTCATCCATGGCAGAGAATTCAAATACAAACACAACCTTCCCCTTTTACAGCATTTGGTAAACAGACACAGAAAACATAAACACATGAAGAAACTGTCTCTCACACACACTCAAGAAAGAGACACAGACTGACTCAGACACAACAGCCAAACAGGACACACACAGACACACACACAGAGCCAGGCCTGAACCAGGACATTTTGCTGCCCGAGGAGGACCAGTAGATGCCTCCCATTTTTCCCTGGATGATCTTGGGCCAGTCAGTCCCTCTCAGCCTAACCAACCTCACAGGATTGTTGTGAGGATCTAACTGTGGTGGCCTTTAGCTCCTGAATTAAGGGCAGAACGTAAATGTAATAAAATAAAGTAAAAAATAGATATATTGGAAAAATATATTTATAATTAATTATGCCCACAAAAGGCGCCCCTACCATGTGCACTCCATGCTACCTTACTGTGTGCATGCATTTACCTGCATATGCACTAGAGACAAGATACATCCCGTACTCTAGTTGGAAATTTATCTTACAGAGTTCCTGGGGAGGTTGGACACCAGCTCTGGTCCCCAAGCCTGAGGTTGGACACCAACTCTTATAACTCTTTTCAACATTCAAAATTTGAAAATTATCCTCTTGCTTTTTATATGCCCCACCTCTATTCCTCCATTTTCTGCATGATCATCAACTGAAAAACTTTACTAGCGGTGCAACTCTATAATGTCTACTCAGAAGTAAGGACCACTGTGTTCAATGGGGTTTACTCCCAGGTATGTGAGTATAAGATTGCAACCTTACATCATAATTCTATGAATTACTACTTACAGAGAAGTCCCATTGTATTCAATAAAACATACACTCAGGTAAGTGTGCATAAAATTGCTGCCTAAATCTTTGTTCTGTGCCCCACCCCTCTTTTTTCTGTACCTTACAGGTTACTGTAAGGCACAGAAAGAATTGAATTGATGAAGGAACTTGGACTGAAATTCTAAATACACTTACTTACTAGGGAGCTGATGTGTTGATTTCTCCTGCTGCAATGCGGGGTGGGGTGGGGTTCCAACAAGGGGTAGCTGACTGGCACATTGGGGAAGGGAATATCTCTGCCATCATCAGCAGGTGAGCCAGCAAAACACTCACAAGGAGTGAGTCACCATCATTTCAAATGCCTCCCCCCCCCCCCGCCGCATTTCCCCCACACAGAGTTTCCTGAGAAGGGATGGCAAAGCTGAATGGACAATGAGAGACGCCAACTGATTGCTAGTAATAGGAAGAGGAAGTGGGATAGCCAGAGAATACTCTGAAGGTGAAGCAGTTAAGGTTGAACAGGTGAGCTGAGCTCAGAGGGAACAAACAGGCTGTAAAAAGAGCCCCATCGCTACATGTCTACTCAGTGAAGTAAGTCCCTGAGCTAAATGAGGCTTACTCCAGGTAAAAAGATATATCCTGTACCCTCTACCTGGGACTAAGCCTCATTTAGCTCAATGGGACTTACTTCTCTCAGTTCATATGTAGAGGATTGCACTGTTACTCAAGTTTATGTAAACATTCTCCTAGCCCTTCACAGCTCCCCCACCCAACTGCATTTCCTTAAAAATAACAACCCTCTGATGATGTCATCAGAGAGCACGTTCCTGATGGTTCCACATGGACCTATGGCCCGACTGGAGTCCACCAGGAGAAGAGCCTTCAGTGTGGCGGCCCCCATTCTTTGGAACTCCCTGCCCTGGAGGTCAAGCAGGCATCAACGCTGTTGTTTCTGGCGCCACCTGAAAACAGCACTGTTCCAAGAGGCATTCCTTAATCGACCAGTCATGGTTTCTGTTGGTATTCTGTTTTATAGCCCAATTTTAATCTGGCGCTTTAATCTTTTTATTATTTTACTGTTTTATCTCTTGTGTCCACCACTCTGAAATCTGTTCTAGATATGAAGCGGTATATAAATATTGTAAATAAATAAATAAATAACCCACCACCAGACTAGATAACAACACTGAACTATACTGCGGTGGTGTCATACACTACCTGAGACCAGAGCTAGAAAGAATATGAAATCCTGTCATTCCTTCTACCTGTTGTTTGGGGCTAGATATACCACTGCCCAATCACAGCTACATTAAAATTCTGGATTTCTCCGTTGTTTTCTATGTGCAGCAATTGCTTATTCTGCAAGGGGAGACCAAAGCTCTGTCCTCCAGCACCTCAATGCTGCCCCCTCTGCCCCAGCATCTGCCACCTGAGATAGCCCCTTCACTCTGCCTAATGATAGGGCTGGCCCTGACTATATCTTCAATAGAAATATATAAGATGCCAATATAAGAGTAGATCAAAAAAGCAACCGGAAGTTGTAAAGAGCTGTCCTACCATCACATCAGATGCTATTTCTGTAGCTGTAAACCTTTCATTGCTGTTCTGATTACAAAATGATGCCTATATTCCAGTTCGAGGTGAAGTGATTTTGGCAGCCATTTTGGATTTTAAAATGTCTATTTTCTCAGTGTCACAGTGCCACAGGAGGCTGGTTTAAACATCAAACGATGTGTCATTTAATACCCTACAACTGACACTTTTATTTTCATAATGTAGTTTGTACAGATTCTGCGTTGCTGCCAAAAATAAATGTAAGAACATAAGAAGAACAATGCTGGATCAGACCAAGGGTCCATCTAGTCCAGCATTCTGTTCACACACTGGCCAACCAGCTGTCGACCAGGAACCAACAAGCAGGACATGAGTGCAACAGCACCCTCCCATCCCTGTTCCCCAGCAACTGGTGTACATAGGCTCACTGCCTCTGGTACTGGAGGTAGCATAGAGAAATCAGGACTAGCAGCCATTGATAGCCTTCTCCTCCAGGAGTTTGTTTAACCCCCCTTTAAAGCCATCTAAATTGGTGGCCATCACTATATCCTGTGGCAATGCAGCCCACTGCACTCTGTTTATACACTGGCACAACAATTCTCTCTCCTTGCCTTTCTCATACTTACCACCCCATAACTCAGATGCTGCTACAACGTTAGATAGCTACGATCAGTAAAGTCAGGCCAGGTTTTCAGATCTAATCTCATTCAGGTCACATGAATCTGTATTGAAAGGAAAAATCCTGTAACGTGTATTTCCATTTGCAAGGGTGGTATATTTTGATTTAAATGCCACTCTGGTCAGTGAGCTCATTGCCACTCATGTCTAGCAAAGCATACTTTGTTTCCCAAAAAGGAAGGGTTCACTGTAGAGACAAACCATATAGAAACTGTGAAGGTTGAGCTGTAAAG
Organism: Heloderma suspectum; assembly: GCF_057233095.1. Taxonomy (NCBI): domain Eukaryota; kingdom Metazoa; phylum Chordata; class Lepidosauria; order Squamata; family Helodermatidae; genus Heloderma; species Heloderma suspectum. The sequence continues at coordinate 294,634,573 of NC_139461.1, forward strand.
CAAAGAACAATTCGCCTGTCGTTTGCCCATGCTAAATTGATGCCACATAGATTTTGTTGTGTGTGAGTTGATAAGACCTTTACCTCATTGCAGGGGGCCAAACGAAACGTTCTTCTAATGAAGCATAGTGAGGTTATGCATGATCGATTTCTTTACTCCAGTGTAAGCATGCGCTGCCCTGATTTGGATCTGGACTGTTGCACTCCCGGAGGGGGGGTTAACCACCAGCCCAAGTTTGTCCCCCGGTTCCCGCCCCCACCCCCACGGTCTCTATTGGAGTCACACATAGGGCTTGTCAAAATGTGTTTGAAAATTGTTGATAAAACTATCAAAATGCTGAAAACATACCATTTTGTGTAGTACCATCCGGCTTGTTGCATTGCATATGCCAAAGTTTTGTCCTCTTCACTTTCTCAAGTAGGATCCTTCACATTTGTGCACCTGCAGATCTTACATCATGCACCAAAGAAGAAAAGCAAGAAACAGCAAGAGACAAAGGGGCAACCCAACTACCAACGCACATAATGTTCTGCGATACACACTCCAAAGGGTACCTTACAGTAATTTCCTGCAATTTAAAAGTATTTATTTTTAAAACATCAGCTGCCAACCCCCAGCTGACTCTCATACTGAATTTCACCATCCAAACACAGTAATTTATTAGGGATCATCCAACCCAACCAGTTATTAAAATGTCTTGGTGTTAAATACTACTCAGATAGAAGCTCTCACTACTGAGAGCTTCACTGTACCCTCAGGCCTCTCTCTATAATTAATGCTACTTATAAAGGGGCACTTTGTGGATTGCTTAAGCAGGGACCACTTTAACACTTTCCTGACTGAGTGGGGAATGCAGGCTATTCTAGCAAAACATAACTTTGCAAAAGTGTTTCTTGTTCATACACCAAAAGACTACATGTGTAGTAACGTTTCCTCCAACAGGTAATAATACTAAGTATTTATATTGTGTGTTTGCATATTCAAAGTGCATTATTATCTTGATGACCTTTATAACCTTGGTAACCTACAATGCCTTAACCCGTTTGGGGCCAGGATATCTGAAGGACTATCTCCTTCCATATGAACCCCCTAAATTTATGATAAACAACAGGGGCCCTGTTACATGTTCCATCATTTAGAGAGGCTAGGTTGGTGGGTACTCAAGACAGGGCCTTTTCGGTAGCAGCACCTCAATTATGAAATTCCCTCCCAAGGGAGGAGAGATTGGCTCCTTCCTTATTTGTATTTAGATGGGCAGTAAAGACTTTGTGTAACGTTTTGTTCCTTTTCAATCTTAATGCTGCTCTCGTGAAAAAAAATTGCCTCCTTGCGTTGTTTTGGTTTTATGAGAAGTTTTAATGAAGTGTTTATTTTACATCTCCCCAGGCGCCTGGTAGTTGGAAGAGGCAGTTTATAAATTTGATCAATAAATAAGGCTGAGAGATACTGACTGATGCGAGGTCACCCAGTGCGTATTGTGGGTGAGCAGAGAATTGAACCATGGTCTCCCTGGTCGAAATCAAACACCCTAACCCCTGTACCGTGTTGGTTCTCACTAAGATTGCAACATCTTCTATACTGGATTGTGATGTGCTTCTACAGTGAGGGCAAATGAAAAGCCAGTAGGATAGCCAACACCTCGCCCCTCAGGCCTGGCAACAGAGGTTGGCACCGTCAGACAGTTGCTGGCAGCCTGATCCCTCAGCTGTCAACGTCCCCCTCCTCTGGGATGGGCAGCCTGTCTTGCTTACCCAGTAGCAGTGTTCATTCAGCCATAGCCTCAGCCAGCCTCCTCGTCTGGGTGGGCTAGTGCAGCGCTGGCATACTCACTTGGAAGAACGGTGCCAAGCACCACCTGCTTGGCTCCTGTCCGAGCTGGGCACCCTCCATTTAGTATGCATCAGAAAACAACTTTACATGGCTGGTGAAGTTCAGGTGTGGGGAGCAGGTGGCTGTGTTATGCCAGGAGGCTGCCCTAAGATCTTGCCAGGAGAAGGTTACACAAGCAGGAAGTCAAACCCCAGATAAACTGTCCAAGCAGCTAGAAATACAACAGGAGGAGCTTCAGGAGTCAGAGGAAGACTGTATCCAAGAGCTGGACCTGGTTGTATTTTGCTGGGGTGGGGGTTTAGGGAATTTGGCCTGAGGTTAAAAAAAAAAAAAGTCCTTAAGGGAGCAATCCTATGGCCGCTAGACAGTGTCTAGCCAGCCATAGGATTTTTTTGGTTTCTGGGAACCGCACTCCCCACCCCCTCCCCTGCTACCTTGTAGGTGGCATGGTTCTCGTAACCACAGTGCAGAGCAGGCAAAAGGGGGGCATTCCTGGGGGCGGGGAGGGGATTGCAGAAGCATCATTATGTTGCTTCCGATGCGCTGTCCGGCCTCGCCCTCTCCTGCTCCAACATCCCCAGCTAGACAGCCAAAATCAGCTGTCTAGCTGCAAATGCAGGATGCCTGGAATGCAGAGGAGAGGATTCCCTCCGTGCTCTGCCCGCCCTGCATTTGTCAGTCGTCCGCCTCTGAGTTCAGAGGCGGTGGACTATCCCCATAGGATTGCACCCTAGGAGGCTTGCAGCAGCAACAGCGTCTCTTCAGTCCCTAAGAATTGTCACTAAATAGTCTTTTGGAAACCCCAAAGAAAATATTACAAAATATTATTTGAATAAATTAACTCGTTTAATAATTCATTGTCTCTAGTGGTGGTGCCCATCTCATGCCTAAGCCTCTTATACCAGCTACTAGGAAGTTTTAATGTATTCTAAGAGAATTGGTGGCTGCAGAAAAAGGTCAGCTTGGGGAACTCTGAGTTACAGTGGCAGAGAGTTCCTTAGGCCCTGAAATATAAGCATTTGCTATGAATAAGAAACCCCATAGGTGGGACCGCTCAGTGAAGAAGCAGTTCCCCTAAAGGTGGTGGCAGTGCTGGGGAACGGAAATCCCCCATAAATATGTGCATGTGGGGGAGGCATTGGCAGCAGCATGCCAAGGGCCCACCCAAGCCTGGCCATACAGCCCTGTCCTCTCCCCATATGCCCTCTGAATGTGTTGCATCCATGTTTTGTACACCATGTCTGGTGTAGTAAATGCTTTAGCAGCAAAAATGGCAGGACTTACTGCATGTGTAGGGGAAGGGGCCATAGCTCAGTAGTTAGTACAGCACCTGCTTTGCGTGTGAGAGGTTCCACGTTCAATCCCAGCATCTCTAGGCAGGGCTGGGAAAATCTCCTATCTGAATCACAGATAGGATATTGTAGACCAGGGGTGGGCAACACATGGCCCACATGTGCCCCCAGGCTTTTTTTGCGCTCCCCCCACATGCTGAATTTGCAAAAAAAAAAAAGTGGCGATTTTGCTTCCAAACAAGGGCACATCTGGAGTGCACACCTTGCTTGGAAGCAAAATAGCCACTTTTTTTACTACTGCTGCATTGCCAACTTTTGGTGGCAAATTCAGCAGCGGGGCGGCAGGGGAGTGGCTCCCAGTAGGGGCCGGGGGGCCACACGACCCCCAGACTCCCAGGAGTTGCCCACCCCGATGTAGACAATATTGGACTAGACAATATTGGACCAGTGATCTGACTTGGTGTATAGACTGCTTCCTATGTACTCCTATGATTGCTACTAATAGTAGTTTAAAACGGATCATAGAAAAAAATACACCGTTGTTTCTTCATAGACTGGTTGATGAATTTAAGTGCTACCCCTGCAGTATGGTGTCGAGGGGCTAATCTTAATCTAGGTGAGGTCACAGGGCAGGTTTTAGAGAAGATGCAAGCATTTCCTCTCTATGTGGAAAGAATCAATGAAATGACTTTATAGCACCCCCACCCCCACCCCCACCCGCTTTTAAAACATGACAGTTTTTGGGCTTTCTCACAAATGCACAGAAACCATTAATGGACTATAAAGGACTATAATGCAAACAGCACATTTAGGGGCCAAGAGGACGCAAACTCACCAAGTTCCATTGCCAGCTTACATCTATTTAATTCCACAGGGACCACAACGGCATATAGTTAGAGGATCAGTTTAAAACCCTGGAGAATTTGAGTAAGTCATTTCAAAACATGAGCCTGGACAATTTAATCCGTGCAAGCTTTTGGTTATATATATATATATATATATATAGTTAGTGTTCTAGAAGTAGTGGCATTTCTTCTATCATTATAAAGCTCCATCTTTCCCCAGGCACACTCCTGTAGTCAGTATCCTTGAGTGAACTTTCCATATTCTAGCTAATTTGACCCTGTCTGTGGTTTACTAGATATGCTCCCATTTAAAAATAGTAAGACCAAGCATTCTGTGTGAGCGTTGCCTCTGTAGGGGTTTTTCCTTCTCCTTTGCTTTCTGTAATACTTGCTGTTTCCACCCTCTCTTCAGCTCTACATGTTATCTTCTATTGTACTGAGTGCTTTTTCTGTAAACAGGCTTTTTCTATAAAGAAAGCTAGGTAGACCAAAGAATAATTCACTCTGCCTCATAGTTGTGTCCTCTGAATGACAATTTGCACATTCCGTTAAAAGAAAAAGAAAAAAACAGTTCTTCTCACTGTCATAACTACCAGTTGCTATCTTTCTTACATGTATTTAGCTAATCTCTTTTTAAAAGGCATTTTATACTAGTGAACACCGCAACATCCTTCAGCCATGAATTCCAAAGGTTACATTTGCATTGGAAGTGAAACACAGGAAGTTTCTACAAATGTATTCAAACCATTGGTCCATTGAGCTTGGTACTTTCTTTTTATTATTTATTAATTTCTTTCCTACTTTTCCACCCCCAAAAATGGTGTTCGAGGGGCTAACGATAAAATCCAGACTGATTGGCAGCAGCTCTCCAGGGTTTCGGAGAGTGGTCTTTCCCAACCTTACCTGGAGATGCCTGGGATTGAAACTTGGACCTTCTACATCCAAAGCATACTACTGAGCCACAGCCCTTCCCTGGAGCGGTACCAAGAAAGAGATCTTGGGGTCGTGGTGGACAGCTCAGTGAAAATGTCAACCCAGTGTGCTGCCGCTGTGAAAAGGGCAAACTCCATATTAAGCATAATTAGAAAAAGGATTGAGAATAACACTGCCAATATCCTACTGCCCCTATACAAATCTATGGTGCGACCATGCTTGGAATACTGTGTCCAGTTCTGGTCACCGCACCTAAAAAAGAATATTGTGGAGCTGGGAAAAGTATAGAAAAGGGCAACTAAGATGATCAAGGGGCTGGAGCATCTAGCCTATGTGAAAAGGTTACAACAGCTGGGATTGTTTAGCTTGGAAAAAAAGGAGGGTGAGGGAAACATGATAGAGGTCTACAAAATGAGGCATGGTGTGGAGAATGTGGATAGGGAAACACTTCTCTCTCACACATAATACTAGAACCCGAGGTCATCCCATGAAGCTGATTGGTGGGAGATTCAGGACACATAAAAGGAAGGACTTCTTCACACAGCACATAGTTAAACTATGGAATTCACTACTACAAGATGTAGTGATGGCTACCAGATTGGATGGCTTTAAAGGGGTTAGACACATTTTCTGGAGGAGAAGTTTATCAATGGCTACTAGGCTTGAGGGCTATGTGCTACCTCTAGTATCAGGGGCAGTATGCCTATGTGCACCAGTTGCTGGGAAACATGGGTGAGAGGGTGCTGATACACTTGTGTCCTGCTTGTGGGATCCTGGTTGACAGCTGGTTGGCCACTGTGTGAACAGAATGCTGGACTAGATGGACCCTTGGTCAGATCCAGCAGGGCTCTTCTTATGTTCTTATGAGTGCTGCCTTTTGTTTATTATAAACATACTTGTTGCCATAGGACCATAGGAAGCTGCCCTATGCTGCGGGCTTCTCCACATCAGGCTTTTTATCCAACAACTTTGCCAGGGTTTCTGCTCTGGATTCTTTGCGGGATTAAGATCAGCTCCTTCATACGTACTTCTCAGCACCCCCCCCCCGGGGGGGGGTAAATTGCCTTTATTCATTCATTCATTCATTCATTAATTTCATTTCTATACCGCCCAATAGCCAAAGCTTTCTGGGCGGTTCACAAAAATTAAAACCAAATGGCACACAATAAAACAATTAAAAATATATAGAACATTAAAACCACAATATAACAATACAACCACAATAAAACCTAGCAGCAGTGTAGGAATTTAAAATACAGGTTTAAAACAGCAAAGCTAAAAGTCTAGAAAGCTAAAATGCTAAAATGCCTGGGAAAATAAAAAGGTCTTAACCTGGCACCGAAAGGAATACAATGTAGGTGCCAGGCGAACCTCACTAGGGAGCTCATTCCACAGCCGGGGTGCCACAGCAGAAAAGGCCCTCCTCCTAGTAGCCACCCGCCTTACTTCCTTTGGCAGGGGCTCATGGAGAAGGACTGCTGAGGATGATCTTAAGGTCTGGGCAGGCACATATGGGAGGAGGCGATCCTTCAGATAACCTGGCCCTAAGCCGTTAAGGGCTCTGAATGTTAATACCAGCACTTTGAATCAGGTCCGGAAATGGACTGGCAGCCAGTGCAGCTGGAAAAGTACTGGCGTAATATGAGCTCGCAGGCCAGTCCCTGTTAACAATCTTGCTGCCCTGTTTTGGACCAGCTGAAGTTTCCAGACCGTTTTCAAAGGCAGCCCCACGTATAACGCATTGCAGTAATCCAGATGAGAAGTTATCAGAGCATGGATAACTGTAGCTAGGCTATCTGTCCAGATAAGGGCGTAGTTGGTATACCAGCCTAAGCTGATAAAAAGTGCTCTGTGCCACTGAGTTCACCTGTGCCTCAAGTGACAGTTCTGGATCCAAGAGCACCCCAAACTACGAATGTGATCCTTTAGGGCAGGGGTCCCCAATCCCTGGGCCACGGACCGGTACCGGGCAATGGTCTGTTAGGGACCGGGCCGCCGCAGGGGTGTGGGAACCCCCCTTACCTTGGGTCCGCGGCGGGGGGAGGCGATCCCCTGCCCTGGAATCCTGACTGGCCCTGGCCGGCTCCGCTGCGAGTCCACAGAGCTGCTGGCCAGCTCTGGCCGCTGGCAGACTTCCAGACGCTGGGATGGAAATGGCGTCCGCGCGGACGCCATTTCTGTCCCAGCGGCCGGAAGTCTGCCAGTGGCCGGAGCCAGCTGGCAGCTCTGCAGACTCAGAACAGAGCTGGCCAGGATTCCGGGGGGGGGGGGGGGCGGATTGCCTCCCCCCCACAGACCCAAAGTAAGAGGGGTTCCCACACCCCTGCTGCGGCCTGGTCCCATCCCCCCCCAGTCCGTGGAAAAATTGTTTTCCATGGGACCAGTCCCTGGGCCCCAAAAGGTTGGGGACCACTGCTTTAGGGGGAGCGCAACCCCCTCCAGAACAGGTTGAATATCACCTAGCAGGGCAGATGAACCACCCACTAACAGCACCTCCATCTTGTCTGGATTGAGTTTCAGTTTATTGGCCCTCATCCAGTCCATTATCATGCCTGGGCCCTGATTCAGAACAGCCACTGCCTCACCTGGTTTTCATGAGAAAGAGAGGTAGAGCTGGGTGTCATCCGCATATTGATGGCACCTCAGCCCACACCTCCGGATAACCTCCCCCAGCGGTTTCATGTAGATGTTAAACAGCATGGGGGATAAAATGGAGCCCTGTGGAACCCCATGGCACAGTTGCCATGGCACAGAGCAATAATCCCCCAGCACCACCTTCTGGAATCAGCCATCCAAGTAGGAGCGGAACCACTGCAGTGCAGTGCCTCCAACTCCCAACCCAGACAACCTATCCAGAAGGATACCATGGTCGATGGTATCGAAAGCTGCTGAGAGGTCCAGGAGAATCAACAGGGTCGCACTCCCGCTGTCCCTCTCCCAGCAGAGGTCATCCCACAGGGCGACCAAGGCAGTTTCCATTCCAAAACCAGCCCTAAGCCTGATTATCTGCAAGTTCTATATGTTTCATTATTCAGCCACTAGATGGAGCTGCTGTTATGGCGCAACTCCGTCATTACATGCTTATATTCAAACCAATTCAAAGTGCCTTTTTTTAAATAGCTCATAATCCCCATTGCAAATAAAGCCTAGGAGAGGCCCTGGAGGGTGACGATATCATGTAAATACCTGCAAACGTCCATGAGTAATTAATCTTGATTGCAGGATAAAAGGCCGGTGTGGAGAAGCCCTGAGTCAGGCCACTGCTACATCTATCCCAGTATTGTTGATACTAACTGGCAGCAGTAGTTCTCCAGGGTTTCAGGCAGGAGTTTTTCCAGCCCTACCTGAAGATGGAGATCAAACCTGGGATCTTCTTCATGCAAAGCCGGTGCTCTGCCACTGAGCGACAGCCCCTTCCCTTGAGATCAAACTAATTCTTATTCTAGCCACTTAACAGTATAATCCATCCTATCCATGTTCCCACAGAAGTAGGTCCCACTGAATTCAATGGGGCTTACTCCCAGGTAAGTGGGTACAGGATTGCAGCCTCAGTGTGTTTGTGTTATGAGGGAGAGCGAATAACTTTTTCTTAAGCTGTTTGGCTTCAGTCATCCTGCTCTGCCTACCAAGTCATCTTCGGTTTTTGTTTTCCTGTACGCTGGAGGTCTTCACTGTGTAGGGCTCAGCTGATCGGGGCCTGCCTTTGATGCTTGAACTGGAAAATCTAAATGCCTCCCCTTAACACACTGTATGCTGCAAAGTTCTAATTAAGCCCCACTGAAATGAAGGGTAGCTGTCCACAAGAACCAGTATGCAGTTGCCTTGAGCATTTTTTTTCTGTAGAAAGGTGATCGATACACCATAAAATAGATTTATTTATATATATTTATGATGTTAGTATGCTGAATAATAATAATGATATGCATGCGTCAGATCTGTCTGTTTCCCAGTCTGTGACCTAATCCTTAATCCATCCTGGCACCATTTTAGCTCTTTACAAAGAATATATTCCGTCTACGTATATTGTGATCTTAGCCTCTTGGTCTTTTTGTACCTTCTCTGTTGCTACTCTATTTTGATAGGCAGACTCAATTTTCCAATCAAGGTTTATGGTCTTCTTCTTTTTTTAAGTTTATTTATTACATTTCTATACCACTCAACAGGTGAAGCTCTCTGGGTGCTTCACAACAATTAAAACCATAAAATACAGCACAGTATAACATAATATAAAACTTTTAAAAGTTTAAAACTACAATATAAAACCGAAGTAAAAACCATCAACAGTGTAAGATTTAAAAACAGAGGAACAGATTTTAAAAACAACAGAAGCTAAGGGCACAATCCTATGGCCGTTAGACAACAGCCACAAATCCGACCCCCTCCCCTGCCGCATCATAGGCAGAGCAGTTCGTCCCTGGTTCCGCTCTTGGAAGAGCAGCATGGAGCTAGAGGCAGGGAGGGGACCGCAGAAGCGCCTGGAGGGGACCGCAGAAGCGCACATAGGTAATGTTTCCTAAGCACCATTCAGGCCCACCCCTCCGCACACACCGAGGTGACCCAGCTAGACAGCCAAAATTGGCTGTCTAGCCGCAAATGCAGGGCAGCTGGAGCACAGAGGAGAAGATCCCCTCCGCGTTCCACTGGCCCTGCATTGGATAGTTGGTCACCTTCGAGTTCAGAGGGGGCCGACTATCCCCACAAGATTGTGCCCTAAAAGACTAAAATGTCTGCGAAAATAAGGTCTTCACCTGTCACCGAAAAGATCACAATGTAGGTGTAGTGAGTTGGTTAGTTAAAAAACTGTGGACTTCACAGAGTTCCTAAATGCATAGAGACCTGTGTAGTTTAACGGTCAGTAAATTTTAGGAGGTTTTGGCTAGTAAAAGTAGGCCCCTTGATTGGGGGGGCGGGCTTCTAGATTGAGCTTCTCACATCCTTTAAATTGGTATCAAGCAAGTGCAGTTCCATATGTCAACAACTATGCATTTGCCTCGTTACCTCATCCTTTTCTCACAGAGAGTAGTGTCTTCTCTCACCCATGAGCTGGGAGGATTTCACTCCTAAGCAGGAATGCTGCAGGCTCTCTCTTAAGAAAGGCAATTAGATTCCCAGGCCAAAATGCTCAAGCACCTTTGGGAGAGACCCCCACTCCCCATCCGCTTCTTCTGAGAGGGGAAGAGGTGGCCTGTCAGCTATTGAGCTTGGAGATAAAGAACCCTAAAAAATCTAGTGTTGGTCTCTGGTTTCGCTTCAAGGGGCAAAGCATGCTGTCGGCTTGAGGACTTCTTGTGGTCCTGAGGAATGACCGTCATCTGTCTCGGAGACTCAGATAGACATATCAGCTTGTGACAAGGGTGCCTCTTTGTCAACTGAGGGGAGGTGTGAACTTTCTTTGCATGTATATATTCTGCATCCATTTTCTCTCAAACTATCATCTTTTTGCACAACTGGCTTGTTTCATCTTGGTAATCAAAAGAATCTGACTGATGACTGGGATCTGACAGAATCAGAACCTCAGATCAATACAGTAGGCACCAGACCAGCCTCTCTGGGAAGCTCGTTCCACAACTGAGGTGCCACCACTGAAGGGGCCCTCTCCTTAGTAACTATCTGCCTCACTTCATTTGGTGAGGACTCCCAGAGAAGGGCCTCTGAAGCTGATTTTAGGGTCTGGACAAGTATCTATATCTATGGGATACATGATTCTCTTAATTATTGTCCTCCGAGGAGACAAACATGCCTGGACATGCAAGCAGTCCTGTCATGTATTAGAGCAGAACAGATCCAGTGCCAGGTTAGCCAAACAAGCGCTGTTGCATCTGCCATCCTCCAGTAACCAAAGTAAACCATTTTACAGAATGAGCTGGCATTTGTCTCTCACTGCGGTAAAACAGCCTGCTAATACAAAGTTGGACTTGCAGGTCACAGCTTCTGTATTAATGCCACAGTCCAGACAAAGTTGGATGCACTGAAGTTCCTTAAAATACTTTGGAACTCTCACCTGAGCAACAAAGCATAGGAAGATCAACACAGCAGCATGTGCGTTAATTATAGGAGGTGGTGGCAGTGGAGGCTGGTGGCTCCAATGTCAGGGGTGTGTGTGTGTGAATCCGCTCCGGGTTCCATTAGCACTAGTCAGAACTCTAAAGAACTTGCTCCTTGGATAGCTCCTTTAGAGTTCTGACGGGTTCTGATAGAAATCCAGAGCAGATTCACCACCCCTCTAACATCAGACCCACCAGCCCCCACTGGATCAGAGCGCTGGTTTTAAAGGGGGAGCCAGGAAAAATGTCAGCAGTGGGTCCTGCCTGAGAGTTTTATGTTCTGGAGCCAGGCGAGATAGGCCCAATTCCTTTTCCTCCCCCATCCCCCATATATGGTGGTAGTGCCACTGGTGCAACTCACCACAGGTCAGGCTCCGGCCCAGTTATGAGTTTCAATCTGCCAGCTGGAGATCAGTGTGGGGTGGCCACTTACACACCACCAAAAAGAGGAAATGCACCACCAAAAAAAGAGAAAAGAGGACAGCAATTTGTATAACATTTGCACATGCTCATTTATATCTACAGATGCAATTTACAATTTAAACAGAAATCAAGAACATCTCCGCCTAGCGGGGAAGACTGGCCAGGTGAACTGCATGCCTGCTCAGTTTGCTCTCCAGCAGCTAACTGTTAATGGGCAACTTCAAAGATGCTGCTCTCCCCTCTGATGGTGCTCTTGTCTTTACACTGGACAGCTTTTCAAAGGGAGAATGGTCCTCTGTAAAAGTGGACACATGGCCACCCAAGATCGGTGTCTAGCGTACTTCTAAAAGTGTTGCGTTGGGGGAGGAGAGATACATCCTTCAACACGCAGTGGAGGCTGTTGGCCGCAATGCCAGTGAGGCAGTGAATCTGCTCCGGGTTTCAGTCAGAACCAGTTGGGAGCTATCCAAGGTGCAAATTCTTTAGAGTTTTGATGGAACCCGGAGCAGATTCACTGCCCCGCTGACACTGGAGCCACCAGCCTCCACTGTCACCACCTCCCATAATGAGAGCACACATGCTGCTGTGTTGATCTTTCCTATGGTTTGTTGCTCAGGTGAGGGTTCCAAAGTATTCCCACCCCCACCCCCTTCCCTTCTTCAAAAGATTGATGGTTAGCCTACACCCAGTCCTAGGCATCCACTTTTCCAGGAGAGTGTGATGCGTTCTTTGCATTTGCTGGAAGGAAAAATTAAAAAAGTCGCTTGGCTATTGCAAAAAGCAAATATTCAGTCTCCCCCTTTGTTTGTACAGACGGGGGAACGCTGCAGTTTTGAAGGCCAAGTATGGAAGTTCTCTGTCAGACCTGTGTTTATCATCGGAGGACTACAGCATAAATGTATCTGAAGGGCATAGAACCCCAGGATATAATTACAGCAATTATCTGGACGGATCATCTCATCAATAACCTTTGCCTCATCCCCTGCAACCTGTCATCCCTCATCATCGGGCTGTGAGAGCAACGTATTGTTCCAGCTCGTTCGCCTGCTGTTGAGAGGGAGAAATCTTTGGCGGCAGGACAGTCGGCCTGGCGGTGCGTGTGACCTCCTGGAGCGGGCAGCCATCTGCCAGATGGGACAGCACCAAATGCAGAGCGGCTCCTTGCTGCTAAGGCTGCTCTCCTCCTGACAAGCGAGCACGGCAAACACAGCTGCATCTCTCTGACAGGAGAGCGCTGAAACCCTTCGAATGTTGCTCAGCTCCCGTTTGAATTCGCAGTTCTTGTGGCCCTGGGCAGAAAGAACAGCAGGCACCCGCTCATACGCAAATGTCCATCTTAGTCAGAGGGGCTGTTCGCACGACACGCTAACCCACACTTAGTGGTTGAATGTGGGTTGTTGTTGAACGGTGGGTTAGTGTATTATGAACCCAGGACATTTTCCACAGGGTGGCTTCTTGTTAAGCACCCTGAACAACCCAACAACAAACCATGGGTTTTCAAGGTGGCTGGTTCAAGAAAAATAAGCCACACGGCATGGTTCACAAGCCACCCTGTGGAAAACGTCCTGGGTTCAGACAACATGCTAACCCACAGTTCAACAAATGAAATTTGTTGAATGAAATTTAATAAGGATAAATGCCAAGTTCTGCACCTAGGAAAAAGAAACCAAATGCACAGTTACAAGATGGGCGATACCTGGCTCAGCAATACTACAAACGAGAAGGATCTTAGAATTGTTGTTGATCACAAGCTGAATACGAGCTAACAATGTGATGTGGCTGCAAAAAAGGCAAATGCTATTTTGAGGTGCATTAATAGAAGTATAGCTTCCAAATCACATGAAGTATTAGTTCCCCTCTGTATTAGCACTGGTTAGGCCTCAGCTTGAGTACTGTGTCCAGTTCTGGGCGCCACACTTTAAGAAGGATGCAGACAAACTGGAGAGGGTTCAGAGGAGGGCAACGAAGATGATCAGGGGACTGGAAACAAAGCCCATGAGGAGAGACTGAAAGGACTGGGCATGTTTAGCCTTGAGAAGAGAAGACTGAGGGGAGATATTATAGCGCTCCTCAAGTACTTGAAAGGTTGTCACAGAGAGGAAGGCCAGGATCTCTTCTTAATCATCCCAGAGTGCAGGACACGGGATCATGGGCTCAAGTGACAGGAAGCCAGATTCCGGCTGAACATCAGGAAAAACTTCCTGACTGTTAGAGCAATATGACAATGGAACCAATTACCTAGGGAGGTAGCAGGCTCTCCCACACTGGAGGCATTCAAGATGAAGCTGGACAGCCATCTGTCAGGGATGCTTTGACTTAGATACCTGCATTGAGCAAGGGGTTGGACTCAATGGTCTTATAGGCCCCTTCCAACCCTACTATCCTATGATTCTAAATAATGTAGTGCATACATATAATATCCCCACATTTAGCTTCTGCTGTCTGAACATGGGAGTTTCATATAGCCATCATAGGCAACAGCCTCTATTAATTTGTCTCATCCCCTTTTAGAGCCATCCAAGTAAGTAGTCATTTACCACACCATGTGGTGATGGATTCTTTATGTTAATTATGTTGGGGCTGTTCACACAAGATGCTAACCCACACTCAGTGGTTGAGTGTGGGTTGTTGTTGAACCATGGGTTAGTGCGTTGTCTGCACCCAGGACATTTTCCATAGGATGGCTTGTGAACCATGCAGTGTGTCTTGTTAAGCACCCCAAACAACCCAACAACAAAACATTTTTTCTCAAGGTTCTCAAGGAGGCTTGTTTGAGAAAAATAAGCCACACGGCATGGTTCACAAGCCACCCTGTGGAAAACATCCTGGGTTCAGACAACACGCTAACCCACAGTTCAACAAATAACCCAGGGTTCAACAACAACCCACACTCAACCATGGACTGTGGGTTAGCGTGTTGTGCGAACCCAGTCAGAGAGAGTAAAGAACAAGCCCACTGAAAGAACCAGTGTGGTGCTGTGGTTGACCAGGACTGGGAAGAGCTGGGTCCAAATCCCCTCTCAGCCACAAAGCTCCCTGGGTGACCTTGAGCCAGTAATGATCTCTCAGCCTAACCTACTTCACAGGGTTGTTGTGAGGATAATGTCCCAGGATGCCAGGTGGATGAGCAGCGAGTGGCATGCCAATTAAGGGGAAACCCCACTGTTCTCTCTGGTCTGTGATGGGAGATAAAGCGAGGATTCCCTTCCATGCTGCTCACCCTCCCTATTGGAAGGGATTCCGCAAAATCAGCTGCCAGGGTGCCATTGGCAACCAGAAGCCTCTTTGTGGCATGCCAGAGGACTTGGGGGGCAGGGAAAGGTTTTGGGGATGACCACAAGTAATAGGATACTATCAAGGCCAGCCAAAATCTGACGTCCCTTGCCGAAGAACATGAAAGGGATGGAAGAATAAGAAAACCGAGCATTTCTTGTAGCACCAAATAAAATTTTGTTACGATTGGGGATGGGCTAAGTGAGCTCTCAGGGTCTCTTCCAACTCTTGTGTTTCTGAGATTGTAAGAAGAGAGATGGCTAAAATGGTCAAACTCATAGGACAAATTTAGCCTAGCAGATTCCATTATGTTTGGGAGGTTAGCTGTTGATGATCCTTATGAATGGCCAGCAAATATCTGAATGGGATGCCTCTTTGCTCCTCGCACCTACGGAATGTAACAATCTTGAGGTCAGTGTGTAAGCAAGAAACAAAAGACCGGGCTGGCATGGGGAGGGGAGACCAGGGAGACACAGATGGAGGCTAGGGATGTCCGTCGTGAGGAAATCCAGCCCTTTTGGGGCTCGGTGGATTTCCCCGGAGCCCTTGGTATTTGTGAGCCAAACCACAGGCTTTTTCCCAGAATCTGGGACACTTCTTGGGTCCCCCCCTCAGTATCGCCATTTATTGCTGAAATTGCAGCTGTAATTTGTGCCAATTGCAGTTGTAAATTGCTTAATTCCGTGCAAATTACACTAGCAATTTGTGCAAATTGAGCAATTTACAGCCACGATTTGCGAAAATTGCAGCTGCAATTGGTGTAAATGGTGATGCGGGGGGGGGGGGGATCCATGAGCTGGCCTGGCTCATACAGATGAAGTCGGGACAGCTCGCAGGTTAGTGAGCCAGAGTTGGGGGGGGGGGGCTGAACTGCTGAAAGCTCAGCGAACGTCACCCTCTGGCCCGATTGTCTGATGTCCATAATTGAGACCAAGGGAAAGCTGAGTTGCTCTCTTACTAGGATCTGTAGGTGCTTCCTCCCTCCCTAGAAGAGAGGGAGTGGTGCCTGCCACTTTAAAAGAGACAGTAATTAGACCACTCCTGAAAAAGCCTAACCTGGACCCAGAGGATGTTAACAATTATAGGCCAGTGGCCAACATCCCCTTCCTGGGCAAGGTGCTTGAGCGGGTGGTTGTAGGACAGCTCCAGGCACTGTTGAATGAAACGGATTATCTAGATCCATTTCAATCGGGCTTCAGGCCTGGTTTTGGAACGGAAACTGCCTTGGTCGCCCTGTGGGATGACCTCTGCCAGGAGAGGGACAGCGGGAGTGCGACCCTGTTGATTCTCCTGGACCTCTCAGCGGCTTTCGATACCATCGACCATGGTATCCTTCTGGATAGGTTGTCTGGGTTGGGAGCTGGAGGCACTGCAGTGCAGTGGTTCCGCTCCTACTTGGATGGCCGATTCCAGAAGGTGGTGCTGGGGGATTATTGCTCTGTGCCATGGCAATTGTGCCATGGGGTTCCACAGGGCTCTATTTTATCCCCCATGCTGTTTAACATCTACATGAAACCGCTGGGGGAAATTATCCGGAGGTGTGGGCTGAGGTGCCATCAATATGCAGATGACACCCAGCTCTACCTCTCTTTCTCATCAAAACCAGGTGAGGCAGTGGCTGTTCTGAACCAGTGCCTGGGCACGGTAATGGACTGGATGAGGGCTAATAAACTGAAACTCAATCCAGACAAGACGGAGGTACTGTTAGTGGGTGGTTCGTCTGCCCGGCTAGGTGATATTCAACCTGTTCTGGAGGGGGTTGCACTCTCCCTAAAGGATCAGGTTCGTAGTTTGGGGGTGCTCCTGGATCCAGAACTGTCACTTGAGGCACAGGTGAACTCAGTGGCACAGAGCACTTTTTATCAGCTTAGGCTGGTATACCAACTACGCCCTTATCTGGACAGAGATAGCCTAGCTACAGTTATCCAGGCTCTGATAACTTCTCATCTGGATTACTGCAATGCGTTATACGTGGGGCTGCCTTTGAAAACGGTCCAGAAACTTCAGCTGGTCCAAAATAGGGCAGCAAGATTGTTAACAGGGACTGGCCTGCGAGCTCATATTACGCCAGTACTTTTCCAGCTGCACTGGCTGCCAGTACATTTCCGGGCCCGATTCAAAGTGCTGGTGTTAACATTTAAAGCCCTTAAAGGCTTGGGGCCAGGTTACCTGAAGGATCGCCTCCTCCCATATGTGCCTGCCCGGACCTTAAGATCATCATCAGCGGCCCTTCTCCATGAGCCCCTGCCAAAGGAAGTGAGGCGGGTGGCTACTAGGAGGAGGGGCTTTTTCTGTTGTGGCACCCCGGCTCTGGAATGAGCTCCCTAGTGAGGTTCGCCTGGCGCCTACATTGTACTCCTTTCGGCGCCAGGTGAAGACCTTTTTATTTTCCCAGGCATTTTAGGATTTTAGCTTTCTAAATTTTTATCTTTGCTGTTTTAAATCTGTATTTTAAACTCCTGTACTGCTGCTAGGTTTTATTGTGGTTGTATTGTTATATTGTGGTTTTAATGTTCTATATATTTTAAATTGTTTTATTGTGTGTTGGTTTTAATTTTTGTGAACCGCCCAGAGAGCTTCGGCTATTGGGTGGTATAGAAATAATAAATAGATAGATAGATAGATAGATAGATAGATAGATAGATAGATAGATAGATAGAAATCTGGTGGGGGAGCAGTGGACTTTGGGAGTATTACACTATGAACCTCCACCTATGTCCAACCTGTTTATATATAATTGTTGTTGTTGTTTATTCAGTCAGTCGCTTCCGACTCTTCATGACTTCATGGACCAGCCCACGCCAGAGCTTCCTGTTGGCCGTCGCCACCCCCAGCTCCCCCAAGGTTGAGTCTGTCACCTCCAGAATATCATCCATCCATCTTGCCCTTGGTCGGCCCCTCTTCCTTTTGCCTTCCACTTTCCCTAGTAATATATATATGCATGCACACACACACACACACAGAGAGAGATAATTATTAATTATAATTATATATAATTAAAACACAAATATTACAAAATGCCATAAGCCTCCAGTGATGTAATTCAAACCAACCCCAACCCCAGGTAAATGATGGAACTTCCGAAACCTCACGGCTAGGAATGGCTCGGGAGTCTGGTTGGGGCTCAAAGCTTGGTGATTTCTCACTGGCTCAGCCCCCCAGATGCCAGTCTGCAAATCCCCTTGCTTGCCCGACTCGGCATGCGCCAAGTCGGGCACGTTTGTGGTCACCCACCCCCTCACCAAAACACCATTTTGCATAAAAATGGCAGCTTGGGCTTTTCTGTAAATAACCATTCACGCAAATGGCAGCTGTAAAGCAGCCATTTACGCAACATTACGCTGTAAAATGGCAGCTTGGTGAGGGAGCAGGCAGTGGCTTGCTGTGCATGGCGACCAGGGTCAGGTGGCCAGCAGGGGTACAGTAAGTGGGGCGAAAAATGGTGAGTTTGCCCATTCCTACTCTCTCCTCAAGAGAATTGGGGAGCATACTACCAATATCATGACTTTTGTAAGGAGAGTCACCCATGATGTGTATTTACATCCTGAAAAATGCTGGTGCATTAGTTATTAGTTAATGGGTTGTTCCATCCAGTTGTAGAACCTCTCATACTAACTGGATTTATCTATCTATGTGCGCACAGAGATGGCACACACGCTTTGCCAAGCAAAAGGCTAGGAGCAACTGTTAGATGAAGAACCAATCAACTGTGCAGGGGTGCAGAATGAGGGGACAAAGGATCAGGGGTCAGAATTTTCCCCTGCTCCACCCTTCTTTCAAACAAGTGATTGGTGCTACCACTGATAACCTGACAGGGACTGTGTGTTTGTGTGCGCGCACAGCTCCTGAAGGGGTATTTTAGCTTTGGGAAATGTGATCTTTATTGTAGGTAGAGAACTGCAAGTGGAAGCCTCCCTCCTCTGGTGCATAGCCATAGCCAGATCAAGGCATTTAAAAAGTTCTTTGTTTCGATTCCAGCTCAGTCAGAGATAAAATGTCATGGAAGATCTTGCTGCACTTTTTACTGTGACCAGGGAATGCTGCCCAGATGGCATGGAATCAAATGAGAAGGGCAAAGAGGAGAATGAGTAGAGGACAGAGCTAAAAACCAAGAGTAGCAAGCACTTGACAATGGAAGAACGGTCCAAAATAGTGTTGAACTGTTAAAATGTCACATTAAAAATAGTGGATCAGAAATTATTAACAACATTCTTTTACTGTTGCATTATAGCCACACGCTGCAGTGCTAGACAGAGTTCAACTGTTTCAGTGGCTGATCTGGAACAATAGTGGGCTATTAAAAAATAGAACCCAGAAGGGATAGCGCCATATGCTGGGAAGTACTGCTTCATTAAGCAGGTTTCCAGGGTTAGTTTGACTGCCCGATACACAACAGCAAAACCTCCCGAAAGACGTTAGTTATACACTGTCCAAGCAGAGACAACTGTGGTGGCCATATCAGGCCCAACAACAACACAGCCGTTTTAAAGCACTATCGATCATGGAACTTGTCACAAACCAAATGGAGCTCATGTCCAGTGCCAAAATCCCTGTGAATAGCTCTGCAAGTATGGAATTTAAGGTGGGTATCAACTTCTGAAAGAATGTAACGTTCAAAATCATGGTGCCAAGAAGGGTGAATGTGATTTTAGGATGTATGAATAGAAGCAGTTTCCAAGCCACAAGAAATAACGGTTCCACTTTATTTGGCACTCATCAGACCTCCTGAGGAGTAACTGTGTCCAGTTTGGGGTGCTACAGTTGAAGACGCATGTGGGCAAACTGGAACAGCTTCAGAGATGGGGAACTATGAACAGCGGTATGGAAAACAGGTCTTATGAGGAAAAGTCGAAGGAACTGGGTCTGTTTAACCTGGAGAAGAGAAGACCGAGAAGGAATATGATAGCACTTTTCAAATAAGTGAAGGGGTGTCACACAGAAAAGGGCAAAGACTGTGCTCACTCTAGAGTAAAAACGAAAAAAAGATGTAGTTGCTAGATACAGATTTAAAGTAATGTCTGTTTCAGCCCTAAGGCACTTCCTGGGACGCACACTCAACTGTCTGTGTCTGTCTGTCTTTCTACTTACTTACTTACTTACAACATTTGTATACTGCTCCACATCCAAAGATTTCGGGATGGTGAACAGCAGATAGGATAAAAGAATTAAAAACGTGTTAAAATAGTTACTATTTTAAAAAAGAAACCGAGTTCTGATAAAACCGTGGCTGATCACTCAAGGAAGCCTTCCTGAAACAGCAGTGTTTTCAGGGGGCACCAGAAGCAACACAACGTTGGTGCCTGCTTGACCTCCAAAGGCAGGGAATTTCATAGGAAGGGGGCCATCACAGTGAAGGCTCTTCTCTTGTGGGGCAGCAGCCAGGGAAGCCTATTGGGCCTCGTTGTTGCCCTACGGAAATTGAGAGGGTAACCTAGAACACACCCAACACTCTTCCACAGCTGTCTATTTCAGAGGTCTGCTAGATAGTCCCGCCTCACCAATTCTGTATGTCTCCACTTCCCTGGGATCAACAAGGCAATGGACAACAAGGAGTCTTGTGACACCTTCAGCATTCACCAGCCTCTACGCAAAAGAATAAATGGACACAAATTGGACACCAGGAAGGTCAATATTCACAAACCAGTGGCGGAACATTTCAGCCTCCCAGGACACTCTGTCACAGACCTTAAAGAGGTCATTCTGGAGCAAAGAAACTTTCAAAGCAGATTGTAATGTGAAACAGCTGAAGAGGTTCATCAAGAGGTTCAACACTATCTTGAAAGAATATTCTGTTTTTTTTTGTTATCAAGCCCTCTGTGTGGTTAATCACCTCACCAATGTAAGGATGTCTGTATTATCACCCCAAAACCTGGTGCATGGCCAGTGTGAATAAGGCCATTATCACTGACCTGGTTCACAAGACAAAGCAGCACACTGTGGCTTAATGTCGCCACTGGGGCTGTCGTGTCATGCCGGGCGCCCATGGGTGCTCTTTTAGCATGATGCCTGCAGGCGCCCCTGTTTGCTGTGTCATGCAAACCTGGCATCGTGGGTTGTTTGAGGGGATAGACAACCCCCAAACAACCCTCAAACAAGCCATGGGGTATTTGAGGGTTGTCTACCCCCTCAACCCACAACACTGGGCTAGCATGACACGGCAAGCTACGAGCATATTCGAAATGGCAGCCGGTGTGCTCTGATAAGCCCCGATGGGAAGTTAACTCACAGTAGCTTAGTATTACATGTGAACAGCCCCACTGTCTCTATTTTCTACATTTCACCTCCCTCTAACCTCTCTGCTTTCAACCACACCCTTTAATCATGTGTATATGTACCTGTCGCTCAGGATTAACACTTCATGCATCTGATAAAGTGGGCTCTAGCCCACAAAAGCGCATACCATAATAAATTTGTTAATATTTAAGTTGCCACAAGATCCTCTGTTGTTTCTGCTGCGGCAGGCAATGATGGCTGGCTTCCCCTCTGAAAACGCCACAGACTTTTTCCAGATCAGTCTCTTACAACTCTTGTTGTGTGTGTATAACACACAAGTGAAATTATATCACCATCTTGAGGCCAGCTTTTGCCATGACACCCATGGTAACATCAAAGCACAACAGCAGAGACTTTTAAAGACATGCTTCTGGCTTCTTTTACAGCAGAGGTGGGCAACCTGTGGCCCTGCAGATGTTTTCGCCTACAATTCCCATCAGCCCTAGCCAGCATAGCCAATGGCAAGGGCTGATGGGACTTGAAAGCCGAAACATCGGGACAGCCACAAGTTGCCTACCCAGGCTTTACAGCTTGGTTTTTCTTTTTTGCCTTTTGCTTATTAATAAATGGTATCCTTGACAAGATATAATGTTATTGAATAGGTTACCCTTGAAGGAAGCTGTCCTAGCCATATTCAAAACAATGGTTTTGTTCCGTGCCAGTTGCAAATGATGCCCTAGCTTGTGTAACGTCCTTATTTCTGATTTTTCTGGAATGAACTAAGGCCATTGCCAAGTATCCAAGAACTATTTTTCTCCCTAGGCGTAGGGTAGAACTAGATGTCCCAAGAGACATGGAACTGCCATCGCTCTGACAGCGCTCTCTCTCTCAGAATGCCCAGTTCCCCCCATACAGATTTTATTCATAGGCTCCCAAATGCCTACAAACTTGGGGATGTCCACATGGTAGGATATTTTTATTCTTCTAATAATCTGGTTTCTAAAAGCCAGACATACAACTGCTTAAAGAGACCAGCTGAAAAATGATGTTGTTCAGAAAAAAAACCTTTATTAAACAAAAAGCAATGATTCTTCCCATTACCACTCATAAACAAGCATTAACATTCCAGTATCCCTTCCCATTATAACTTTCTTATAAAATGTAGGCTGATCACGCCATAAGCATGAATGACATAAGTGCCTTCCTTGTCTTCAAGAACAAGTAAACGTTAAAAGGAGAGAATGCCACCACAAAATATACCATACCGCACCTTATTACAACAAAATAAATTATGCCAGTACTAGAAACTATTCATTCTGGTGACATCTCAGTAACGTTGAGATAATTAGCAATGTTTTAAAGGAAAAAACACACACACATTATGGCCCCAATCTAGAGTTTCATTTATGCAGCAGATGGACAAAATAATTTTGGCTGCTTAACTAATAGTTGAGGTTGCCAGACTTGAGCACTGGTTGCTGGGGGGCAAAGGTGTGCCTACAATCAGACCTCTTATATGGATGGTGGCCCTTCAGACAATTTTGTCTAAGAAAGCCCTACAGTTCTCTGTGAGTAGGGAAGAGACAGCTCATGCCTATGAACTAAGAATACTCCAAGGCAACCTTCCCCAGACATTATAACTAATGATCAGGAATTCTAGGACTTTGTGGCCCAAAACATCTGGAGGGCCCCGGGTTGCTGAAGGTTGCTCTATGGAGTTTGGTTTTTGCAGCATCATGAGAGATTCTACAATGCACTTATAACACAGGATTCTGTAAGGTTGGAGGCACTGCACCTTATCTCTGACTTGGCCAAGTCTTGCATCTCATGAAAACCAAGATGGCAACACTGGCTCTTGGCAGGTAAACCCTTGAACAACTCTATGTTCTGACAGCCACACAGCACTGTTAATCTTTGATACCAGCCATGCCATTTCCTCCAAGAAAAACCAATAGTCCTGTCAAACCATTTCTCAGCTCTTGGGCAATACTCACAACTTTCTCAACGATCATGAACAGTACTAGCTTTCCCCATTTATTTTAGAAACCAAAATCACTTGCGGAAAGATTCCTGTGTTTAAAAACCATACAAACATGTACAGCAAGCCTCATAAAGATCTCACTACAGCTTAGTAAGTCCTAACTATATGAGAAGAGGGTTCCTGTGATCATCTCAAAGTACAAGCCAGCCAATACGGCTGTGTCCAGATTTCCATAACAGAAGAAAATCTGCTCTTCCAGTTGTTTGTGCTAGCAAGTTAAATGGAAATACACAGTACTATAGTTCTGTAGTACTTTTAAAACAACAACAACAACCATGTACTCTGATACAGTAAGACAGCAGATTGCAGATGGTTAATCTAAAAACAGCTGGAGATTAGTGGACCAGTTTTCATTACAATCTTGCATAAATATACTGCCTCCTTTTCGGCTCTTTATAGACTGTCTAGTTAGGTTGCACAGCCTGAAGACAATAGTTTTGCTTTTTTAAAGAGAACTGGGGGTGGTATGATAGAGATATTGCTTCCCATGGTGTGCAAACCATGTTTTATCTGGTCCCACTATTGCCTCTGGTCAAACAGGTTGGAGAAGTCTTGGAAGCACTAACGGCCAAAGTATACGTGAACATACCTGTATAAATCTGACCATGAGTGCAGATCTTTTTTTTTTTATATGAAGTGCCACTACAGGGCCCCTGTTGCCCCCCGATGCTGTTTCAATCCGGATCAGGTCTCCCCACTCACAACTTTCATCGCAAAAAAAGAGAAGAGTCTCCCGGTCGTAGGTTTCAATGGGACGTTTTTTTGCAATGCAAATTGCAGGTGCTGTGTCCCCAATCCAGTTTGGGACCACAAAAGGGGTTAAAGCCCCCCTAGCTCCCATGCTAAAGTCCACATCCAGACTGGGGGGGGGGGGGTGACGGCAGGAAGGCACCCTGGCAATTTGTGAAAAAAGAAAAACAACTGCACTCAAGGGCAGACCTACAGTTAAGCTCATATGTAGTTTGGATCTCAAAACCCGCAAAACCTATTTGATTTAGAATCAGCTGCGGGATGAGTATACACCTCACGGGGAACAATATATCTCTCATAATGCTTTCAGCTCTTTAAAAAAACTCTTGCTGTCTCCAGTCACACTCAGCAAAGAGATCTGGATCAATGCCACCGAGGAATACATTCAAACTGCGTTCTAACTCCAACTCTGTTAAACTAAAGTTGTGACGCTAAAGACAATGGAAGTGATCTGGAATTCAACAGTTTATTCAGCACTGACTCATCCTTGGCAAGAAAACAGAAGTTATTTGAAATGATTCCAACCATTTAAATTCCAGGAACCTACTTGCAAAATACAGTCTGAGTATCTTGCATGGCACTAACACAACATTGCCAAGATATATGTAGTATGGCACCCTTTGATCCATGAATAACCTTATGCAGGAACATGTCATAAACACCAACTGGGTTCAATGTTTCTATATGGCTGAGGCCTCCGCTTTGCAAGCAGAAAGAAGGAGTATCACCCTCACTGTTCGTCCATCAAGTTGAAGATCATCTCACAAGTAATCCCAGCTTTCTCGTCATCCAAAATAGCTTCTTCTTTTTCCCATGTTCCAACAGGGACGCTGTAGGTGGTGTAGAATTGAGAGTTGACACAAGCAACCACTTGAGAAGGAGAGAGAGAGAGAGAGAGAAGTTCAGTTTATGGGGCATAAATACGTTGGCCCTGATTCAATTGTTGGGAATTGCCCTGGCTCAATGGTAGACTCAATGGTAGAGTTGTAGGACTTTTTTCTGTGTAAACATGCATAGGATTGCACCCTAAGTGTGTAAATTCCAACCTGGATGAGCACCAGCCTGCCCCAACCTGGTAGCAAAACATCCTTCCCATATTCTAAAGCAGCCTTCCCAACCTGGTGCCCTCCAGAAGTTTTGGACTACAACTGCCATAATCCCTGGCTGGCTGGGGCTGATGGGAGTTGTAGCCCAAAATGTCTGGAAGGCTCCAGGTTGGGGAAGACTGCCTTAACATGACAAAAAGAACCTTTTGCTCTGCAATTTTACCTGAGATCACTTCATTACCTTCTTGTTTAGTGTTGTGGCCTGATCCCTTGTTTTCTTGCTTTTTGTTCTTGCTTCCTTTGCTCAGTTGAACAGGTCTTTCCTTTCCACAGTTTTCAGCATGCTTACGCATATTATTCTGTCCAATATCAAAAACAAGATTCTGCTAATCTGCTCAATAACGTTTATGCATTACTGTGTTGAAAAAGGGATGTAAAATGTAAAGCTTCCAGATATTCTTAGCAAGCAAAAGAAAATACAAATTCACACTTCCCATACCTAAACACAAACTGCAGTCCAGTTTGCTGTGGAAATTCATACAATTCAAAACTTTGTGAGGAGGTTCACCACCCCCAAGTATACAAAAACGTCCATATTTCAAAAAATGTGCACACAAATGTGTATATTTATTAAAATGTGCACAAAAGCACTGGGGGGGGGGATGCGTACATTCCCAAAAGTACGCACAGAAATTGGTACGTTAAAAATTCCTACAAAAATGCGTAAATTCATTACATTTGAAAATATAACAAAACAAAAAGAAAACACAAAACAGTCAGTTCACAATGACATTTGCAAAACTTCAGCGCTCATATCGTAAATATATGCATTAATATAAGCAGTCCCTATATCTGAATAGGTATCTAAACAAAACTGACGACTAAAGAATGTATGTTCATATTCAGAGAGAGCAGTAAAATCCTCAGACCGCTGAATGACAGATGCTTATGACAGGTGCTTATCCTTCCAAGCTTGGAGTATAAGAGCACAATCCTATGCAAGTTTAGACAGAAGAGAACTCCTTCTGGGCTGGGGAATGCTGGGAGCTGTAGGACTTTTTTCTGTCTAAACATGCATAGGATTGTGCCCTAAATCTCTTCTCAACTATAAATACTCTCAGAATCCATATGTTTGTACAAATCTTTGTATGGACTAAAAATATACATTGCAATCTCCCACAGAAATGGGACAGAATGAACTTAACATTGATGAAATGAGAACCTTAACAAAAGCGAGCTTGATAGCGTCCCCCATCCCTACTCTGACAATCTCACCTTTGGAATCTCCTCCTAACCTCTGACCTCTTTGCTTGCCCCACCTCCTTTGATGCTATTGGTTGATCTGTTCTGAGTCACAGTGGGGCATTTGCACAAACAGTTCTCACAGCTCCTCTACCTGCCCCTCTTTTTGCTGCTCTGTGGACTGGACAGATGAACTGGACATCCCAGAGAAAGACCACGGCATCTTCAGGGGTGATGGAAGGAAAGTTTAGAATTTTAATTCCAAGGTAGCTGAGAAATGGGCTTTTGAATGACACATCACTGGAACTATGGATGACATGCACAGGAACATAGGAAGCTGCCTTATACCAGGACCGTTACTTTAGCACAGTATTGTCTACTCCGAGGAAGGCAGACTTCAGGCTTGTGGGATCTACTTAGTTTTTTACTAGAACCTTGAAGTCAACCAACTGGAGCCAAATGCAAAATGAGGGCTCAAGGGGCAGAGTTACTGGAGCCTCCCCCAACTTGGTGCCCTCCAGCTGTTTGGGCTTCAGCTCCCATCAGCCCCACTTAGCATGGCCAACAATCAGTAATGCCGGGAGTTGGAAGTCCAAAACGTCTGGAGGGCACTAGGTTAGGGAAGACTGCATCTTCCTCAGGATCGTAAACCTCCCCTCCTTGGACAGGGAAAGTTTTCCTCTCCCCACTAGAAGAGGTGGCTGCTCTAGCCCAATGAACTCTGTGGTTTCACTCTCCAAAATAGGATTACTGAGAGGGAAACCACAGAGTATGGAGGGCTAGAGCATCTTTTGCTGCTCTAGGCCATTGTATTTTATTTATTTATTTCATTTCTATACCACCCAATAGCTGAAGCTCTCTGGGCGGTTCACAAAAATTAAAACCAAACGGCACACAATAAAACAATTTAAAATATATAGAACATTAAAACCACAATATAACAATACAACCACAATAAAACCTAGCAGCAGTGCAGGAATTTAAAATACAGATTTAAAACAGCAAAGCTAAAAGTCTAGAAAGCTAAAATGCTAAAATGCCTGGGAAAATAAAAAGGTCTTCACCTGGCGCCGAAAGGAATACAACGTAGGTGCCAGGTGAACCTCACTAGAAGCTTGTTCCACAGCCGGGGTGCCACAGCAGAGAAAGCCCTCCTCCTAGTAGCCACCCGCCTCACTTCCTTTGGCAGGGGCTCACGGAGAAGGGCCGCTGACGATGATCTTAAGGTCCGGGCAGGCACATATGGGAGGAGGCGATCCTTCAGATAACCTGGCCCCAAGCTGTTAAGGGCTTTAAATGTTAATACCAGCACTTTGAATCGGGCCCAGAAATGGACTGGCAGCCAGTGCAGCTGGAAAAGTACTGGTGTAATATGAGTTTGCTGGCCAGTCCTTGTTAACAATCTTGCTGCCCTATTTTGGACCAGCTGAAGTTTCCAGACCATTTTCAAAGGCAGCCCCACGTATAACACATTGCCGTAATCGGGACGAGAAATTATCAGAGCATGGATAACTGTAGCTAGGGTATCTCTGTCCAGATAAGGGCGTAGTTGGTATACCAGCCTAAGCTGATAAAAAGTGCTCCATGCCACTGAGTTCACCTGTGCCTCAAGTGACAGTTCTGGATCCAGGAGCATCCCCCAAACTGCGAACGTGATCCTTTAGGGAGAGTGTGACCCCCTCCAGAACAGGTTGTATTCCAGGATTTCTCAAGAACATTCTTGAGAGAAACCATGGCGTAGAGCAGACTAGAGCAGCCTCCCTCAACCTGGCACCCTCCAGGTGTGTTAGACTACAGCTCCCAGAATCCCCCAGCCAGGTCATGTGTATTCCAACACATCTGGAAGGCACCAGGTTGGGGAAGGCTAATCTATTGCAGCTCATTATTTTTTATTTATTGTATTTATTTCATTTCTATACCACCCAATAGCCGAAGCTCTCTGGGCGGCTCACAAAAATTAAAACCAAACAGCACACAATAAAACAATTTAAAATATAAAAGCATTAAAACCACAATATAACAATACAACCACAATAAACCTAGCAGCAATGCAGAGATTTAAAATACAGATTTAAAACACCAAATCTAAAAGACTAGAGTGCTAAAATGCTGGGAGAATAAAAAGGTCTTCAACTGGTACTGGAAGGAATACAACGTAGGTGCCAGGTGAACCTCTCTAGGGAGCTCATTCCCCAGCCGGGGTGCCACAGCAGAAAAGGACCTCCTTCTAGTAGCCACCCGCCTCATTTCCTTTGGCAGGGGCTCACAGAGAAGGACCGCTGAGGACGATCGTAGGGTCTCGGCAGGCACATATGGGAGGAGGCGATCCTTCAGGTAACCTGGCCCCAAGCTGTTAAGGGCTCTGAATGTTAATACCAGCACTTTGAATTAGGCCCAGAAATGGACTGGCAGCCAGTGCAGCTGGAAAAGTACTGGCGTAATATGAGCTTGCTGGCCAATCCTTGTTAACAATCTTGCTGCCCTATTTTGGACCAGCTGAAGTTTCCAGACCATTTTCAAAGGCAGCCCCACGTATAACGCATTGCAGTAATCCACACAAGAAGTTATCAGAGCACAGATAACTGTAGCTAGGCTATCTCTGTCCAGGTAAGGGCACAGTTTTATCATACTAAGCTGATAAAAAGTGCTCCATGCCACTGAGTTCAAGAGATAGTTCTGGGTCCAAGAGCACCCCCAAACTACAAACCTGATCCTTTAGGGGGAGTGCAACCCCCTCCAGAACAGGTTGAATATCACCTAGCCAGGCAGACGAACCACCCACTAGCAGTACCTCCATCTTGTCTGGATTGAGTTTCAGTTTATTGGCCCTCATCCAGTCCATTACTGTGCCCAGGCCCTGATTCAGAACAGCCACTGCCTCACCTGGTTTTGATGAGAAAGAGAGGTAGAGCTGGGTGCCATCTGCATACTGATGGCACCTCAGCCCACACCTCCGGATAACCTCCCCCAGCAGTTTCATGTAGATGCTGAACAGCATGGGGGATAAAACAGAGCCCTGTGGAACCCCATGGCACAATTGCCATGGCACAGAGCAATAATCCCCCAGGACCACCTTCTGGAGTCAGCCATCCAAGTGCAGCGCCTCCAGCTCTCAACCCAGACAACCTATGCAGAAGGATACCATGGCTGATGGTATCGAAAGCCGCTGAGAGGTCCAGGAGAATCAACAGGTCCGCACTCCTGCTGTCCCTCTCCCGGCAGAGGTCATTCTACAGGGCGACTAAGGCAGTTTCCGTTCCAAAAACAGGCCTGAAGACTGATTGAAATTGATTTAGATAACCCGTTTCATTCAAGAGTGCCCGGAGTTGTCCTGCAACTACCCGCTCAAGTACCTTGCCCAGGAAGGGGATGTTGGCCACCAGCCTGTAATTGTTAACATCCTCTGGGTCCAGGTCAGGCTTTTTTTGGAGTGGCTTGATTACCACATCTTTTAAAGAGGCCAGCACCCTCCCTCTCTCAAGGAGGAATCTGCAACCTCCTGGACCCAGCCGGACATCCCCTCCTTGTTTGATGTAATAAGCCATGAAGGGCAAGGGTCAAGCACACAAGTGGTTGACTGGACTTGGCCAAGCACCTTGTCCGCATCCTCAGGCCTCAATAACTGAAACTCATCCAATTGAACTGGACCAGACGGTGCTCTGAATGCCTCTACCAATGGAACTGCATTAATCGTGGTGTCCAATTCATGACGAACCTGAGCGACTTTATCTTCAAAGTGCCATGCAAACTCGTCACAGAGTGCAACTGAGGGTTTCACCATCTCTCTCCCTGGCCCAGAATGTAACAGGCCGCAAACCACTCAGAAAAGCTCCGCTGGACAACACTGAGAAGATGCAATGCTGGTGGAAAAGAACCGTCTCTTTGCCACCCTCATTGCCACAGAGTAGGCTCGATAATCAGCTCTAACCTGAGTTCGGTCAGACTCAGCACAAGTTTTCCTTCACCTGTGTTCAGCTGTCTCCCCTCTTCTAGCCCATGATCAATACAGTGGCAAGGCCTACATACACAAATACAAACCTACATATGAGTTACTATAGATCAGAGTATTTAACAAAGTTAGACCTACATAAAGCTATTATTAAACTACTGGGAGTCGGAGAGCCTTGCTGATGTACTGCAAATCACCCAGAGATCTACCCAGTGGATCCCGATCTATTTTCTACCCACCCCTGGTCTGCTTTGACTGACAGCCCCTTTCCAAGTTCTCAAGTAGAGAGCTTTTCCGCTCTGTCTTGATGCCAAACAGAAAAAAACACCCAACAGCTCTGGTTATCACAATGCTGAATTTTGCAAACAATACCAGATTTTTAAAAATTGCCCTTGCACAGAACCCACAGAAGATCCCTAGTTCTGCTTATATCTGACTACAGACATCTCTTAGAAGGCCATTTAAGAAGCATGTTGGCTTACCCAGCGTGAGTAGCCCTTGCCGCATTCAGGGCATTCGTAGACTCGTGGCTGGAAACTGGAGTCGTGGTGTTTCTTGAAGTGAACTGTCAGAAGCTGTTTCTGACGAAAGCGTTTGCTGCACGAGATGCAAACGAAGGGTTTCTCGCCAGTATGTGTCCGCTTGTGCATAATCATATGGCGTTCCTGGGGGAGGGAGAGAAAAAAAGTGTTGACCAAAATAAAGCCAAGCATTACCATAATGACCTGGAAATGTGCAGAACCATCCCTTGGGGTTAAATATCCCTTGTGTTACAGAGCTGAGCAGAATGTTCATACCCCTTAGGGCTTTCCACAAGGGCCCTCCACCCATTCCCTAAATACCGCTAGCCTTGCCCCCAGTGTCAACTTGCGGGCTGGCCAGCCCTGCCCCTGACCATCATGCATTTGGCAGAACGTCTAAATGGGGGAACTGGCAAACATTTAACTATGTTAACTATGTGGGTAGGCTCTTCACACAATCGGGAACCCCACATTTATTTACTTACTAGTGAGTGGACCCGCCTTCACGTGGTCTGGAATAGCTCTAAGTCTGATACAACAAAGCCTTCAAGCAAACCTATACAGTGGCCAGAGTTGGACACATTGTGCCCGGCACATCTGACTGAAACCACGCCCCATGGCACTCCTAGGCATGGCCCCTGCCATGGTGCATCCTTATCACCCCGAGGGAGGGGTTTGTCTACTCCATTCACTAGAGGGAGGGCTTCCCCACAGCAAGGGGAGGGAGCAGCCATAGACGGCCGTCAAGGCTAGTAGCCATTGGTAGCTTTCTTCTCCAGGAATTAACCCTCTTTTAAAGCCATCCAAGTCGGTGGCCATCACTATTTATTCATTTATTTATTTATTTACACAGCAAAGATTTCAGAGTGGTGAACAACAAGATAAAAGAATAAAACACCATATTAAAACAATTTAAACATTTTAAAAGAAACAGATTCTGAACTTCATAAACCGTGGCTGGTCACTCAAGAAAGGCCTCTCGAAATAAATGTCTTCAGGAGGCGCAGAAAACAATGCAACGTTGGCGCCTGCCTGACCTCCAAAGACAGAGAGTTCCACAGGAAAGGGGCCACCACGCTGAAGGATCTTTTCCTGGTGGACTCCAGCCGGGCCATGGGTCCATGTGGAACCACGAGGGACATGCCCTCTGATGACCGCAGCGTCCAGACAGGTTCATAAAGGAGAAGGCACTCTCTCAGGTATCCTAGTCTCTACATCTTGTGGTAGCAAATTCTATAGCTTAACTATATGAGAGCCAGTGTGGTGTAGTGGCTAGAGTGTTGGACTGGGAGTCGGGAGATCAGGGTTCTAGTCCCCACTCAGCCATGGAAGCTCACTGGCTGACTTTGGGCCAGTCACAGACTCTCAGTCCAACCCACCTCACAGGGTTGTTGTTGTGAGGATAAAATGGAGGGGGGGGGGTTACGTATGCCGCCCTGGGTTCCTTAAAGAGGAAAAAAGGCAGGACATAAATGTAATAAAATAAAAATAAAATAAAAATATGCCTTGTGAGGAGGTTTTGTAGGGTTCTGTCCCCACACTCCTTGACAGTCAGCATTTCATGACCACTGAGAACACTCAGTCTCCACTGGGCTGTTTCTGAGTCCTCTTCCTACACCCGTGGAGTGTTTTTTCCCTAGATATTTTTTGTATTTCTGCAAACCTTTTGTACCTCTGTTCTTGCCTGCTGATACCTTCCTCTCGTGTGTGGATGCTGCGTTTGTAATTAGAATATGCAATGCAACGTGCAGTAAATTAACTGGTTAGATTCATCAATTAAAATGTTTAACTGATTAAAAGCTGACTCAATCAGGCAGCAGATATTTAAAATAACAGACCTTGTCTGCTTCTAAAAACTAGAGATGTTAAGCACAAGAGGCATTTTCTCTTCTCTTTCACCCAAGAGGAAAACTTTTCTAAGATGATGCAGCACACGTGTGAATCATCTAAAACAGGGATGGGAACCCCCAGTCCACAGGATGTATGTGTGTGTCCATCCAGCCTGCCAACTTCTCCTTAGGCTACACCTCCTATCTCTAGGCCCCACCCCTTTCTCCAGTCCTTTCCTCCCCATCCCAGGCAGGGAAAATCTCTTATCCCTGGAGATAGGAGACTTTCCCCAGTCCCCCCTGCCACCTCAAAACACTGCATTTAGGCTTTTTAGATTCTAAAAACAAAGAAAATGTGCTTCCTGTTTCAGCAATACTGTTTTTACTCATATGTAAATGTATGCAAACGAATCAAGTAAAACACTTGTGATTCATTGATTAAAAAGGCTGCAGCCTTAATTCATATTGATTGTGCCCTACCACCAAGCTGAAGCTCCTTCTTAAGTAAACCCAGAGAATACTTTTTTTTCTGGCTACTTTAATGGCAGGAATTAATTAATCATGATTTGATCACATGCTGAAATAATTTGTCCATTTTCATTCCCACAGTTCAAAATATCATTTCTGGCATATCATAGAGGGAAGCGGCTTCAAATAAAGCATTTTTTCGTCAATCATAATGACGGTGAGCTCCTTTGCTCTAGCAAGCAAATCACACATTTCAAGACTATAGATATGTATTTCTCTTCTGCCATTTTCACCAGCAAACCTTGAAGTTCTACAGAAGTTTAGCAGTAAAGATTTGCAGGGTGATCAAAGCAAATATACGCATCCAACAAACGAATCCCATCAAACCAGCAATTGGAACCCGACTATCTTAAATACCTGCTTGCACGCGTAATTGCACTGATCACATTTGAACCTCTTCTCGTTTCTGTGTGTCTTCTTGTGCTGTCTGAAAGCATAGCGCTCGTGGAAGGCGTCTTCACAGTAGTTGCACTTCAGTGGCACTTCAATGTAAGAATGGAGGTTTCGCAAGTGGATACCTAAAAGGCAGAAACTGTGGTGAACTTTAAATGATGCTTGAAGGTGTATTTGTTTACACAAGCTTTCCCTGCCTTGTAATGGACCATGACTCTGCTCTGTTCTATGATTGTCTTTGTTGCGATGTTATGAATTAATTATATTATATTGTTCATACACGTTTTTTACATTGATTTTTATACTGTATTATATATGTATTGTGTTATGAACTGCTTAGAAATTTTTAGAATATTAAGCAGTGTAACAGTAGCATAAACAAACACATAATTTGAAAATAAATGAGCTTTGGCATAATGTTATTTTTTCTTTTCAAAGATGGCTCTGAGCAAAATACTTTTTTAGCCTTTCTATGGTGTGCTGTGGACTATAAGGAAGGCTGAGCGCCGAAGAATCGATGCTTTCGAACTGTGGTGCTGCAGAAGACTCTTACGAGTTCCCTGGACTGCAAGGAGGTCAAATCAGTCCTTCCTAAAGGAAATCAACCCTGAGTGCTCATTGGAAGGACAGATACTGAAGCTGAAGCTCAAATATTTTGGCCACCTAATGTGAAGAAAAAACTCTCTGGAAAAGACCCTGATGCTGGGAAAGACTGAAGGCAAAGGGAGAAGGGGACGGCAGAGGATGAGATGGCTAGATAGCATCACTGATGCAATGAATATGGACTTGAGCACGCTCCGGGAGAGAGCGCAGGACAGGAAGGCCTGGCGTGCTATGGTCCATGGGGTCACGAAGAGTCGGACACGACTGAACGACTGAACAACAACAATGGCGTGCTGAGCTTGATGAAGCCAAGGCTGGAGTTAAAATTGCTGGAAGAAACATTAACAATCTCAGATATGCAGATGATACCACTTTGATGGCTGAAAGTGAGGAGGAGGTGAGGAACCTCATGACGAACGTGAAAGAAGAAAGTGCAAAAGCTGGGTTGCAGTTAAACCTCAAAAAACCCAAGATTATGGCAACCAGCTTGAGTGATAACTGGCAAATAGAGGGAGAAAACGTGGAGGCAGTGAGAGACTTTGTCTTTCTAGGTGCAAAGATTACTGCAGACGCTGACTGCAGCCAGGAAATCAGAAGACGTTTACTTCTTGGGAGGACAGCAATGACAAATCTTGATAAAATAGTGAAGAGCAGAGACATCACACTGACAACAAAGGTCCACATAGTTAAAGCAATGGTATTCCCCGTAGTAACCTATGGCTGCAAGAGCTGGACCATATGGAAGGCTGAGCGAAGGAAGATAGATGCTTTTGAACTGTGGTGCTGGAGGAAAATTCTGAGAGTGCCTTGGACTGCAAGAAGATCAAACCAGTCCATACTCCAGGAAATCAAGCCAGACTGCTCACTTGAGAGAATGATATTAAAGGCAAAACTGAAGTAGTTTGGCCACATAATGAGAAGACAGGATACCCTGGAGAAGATGCTGATGCTCGGGAAAGTGGAAGGCAAAAGGAAGAGGGGCCGACCAAGGGCAAGATGGATGGATGATATTCTGGAGGTGATGGACTCGACCTTGGGGGAGCTAGGGCTGGTGACAGCCGACAGGAAGCTCTGGGGTGGGCTGGTCCATGAAGTCACAAAGAGTCGGAAGCGACTGACTGAATAAACAACAACAATGGATTTATCCATACCGTAGAGTCATGAGCAGATGTATTACATCAGTCTAGGGCGGTGGAGGAAATAACGGGTTTCAGAAATCAGCATTTCCACCTGGTCTCCAGTTCAGCACCGGATCTGGAAATAGGGCTGATTTACTTGACCGCCATGCTCATGATGGTCAGTGGGCCATTCACACATTACATGGAGGCAAATCTGCATTTATCACTGAGGGTACACTCAACGGGAATCCGAAGCCATCACATCTCCTTTACGAAAGTTTATTACATGCTTACATTTTTAGGGGTACATGTAGGGATGTAAAAGATCTTAGGTGTATGCCTAAAAATGTAATGTGTGGACCTACTACTTGAGTAGGTCATCAGACCCATTCGCTACCCCTCCAAAGTTCCTTCTTAATGCCTATAATAAGGTTATTTCTACTCTCCTGGCCTGGCAAAATGGCCTTCTGGAAACACGATCTATACCGGGGGGTCAAACCTCAGGCACATGGGACAAATCTGGCTTGCCTGGGGTCCCAATCCATCCCTCTGTGGTTCCCCTGATGCCTGTGCCCTTTCTCCTGGCCTCACACCCTTTCTCCTGACCATGAATACTTTGTGGTTTCCTGGCTTTTTTCCCTACTTTAAAAGGTTGAAATGTCTCTCCTAAGGCTTAGTTATTAGAAGTGAGGGCTTCAAGCTAAAGTACACTGCTATTTCAGGCTCCACCCCTTTTGCCTTTGGCTCCTCCCACCGCTGGAATGTGGACTCCAAGAGCTTCTCTGAAACTGAATGCTGCAAAGATGTTTGACAACACCCTGGTGTACAGCCTCCTCCACCCCAATAATTCTGTGCTGAGATTTGGACAGCTATTATTATCATTATCATTTCCATTTCCATACCGCCCCAGAGCCGAAGCTCTCTGGGCGGTTTACAGAAGTGACAACATTAAATACAATATACAAAGTTTAAAAGCCATTTACATAAACGCACACAGACAATATACACAAACAACATATAACTAAAAACAACTCTGAACAGTCAGTCATAACTAAAGACCAAGAGCAATTAAAACTCATCATGTGCTGGTTGCCAAATGCCTGGGAAAAGAGATAGGTCTTAACCTGGTGCCAAAAAGATAACAATGTTGGTGCCAGGCAGAACTCATCGGGGAGCTCGTTCCACAGATGGGGGGGCCACCACTGAGAAGGCCCTCTCCCTCATTGCTGCCTTCCAAGCTTCCCTTGGAAGAGGCACTTGGAGGAGGGCCTTAAATGCGTGTCAATAAAGCCAACAGTGATAATCACTATATATTTCTGCTCTCTCATTCTGTAGGAATCAAAATTGCGGATTAGAGCCGGGGGGGGGCGGGGGGAGAAATCCCGGCTCGGTGAGGATCGTATCTTTACACAAAAAGGGTCTGAAATATAGTGTTTTGTTCTCTTGTCCTTTGTGGCTAATGAAACGGAACAAAGCAAACCTGGCTATTACAACAGATCTCTCCCCTGTAACATGTGCTATGAGTCTCTGGGACCTGAAGAATAATTCTGCTATACTGGCTTAATAAAATTTAAATGCAGCCAGGTCTTTCAAGAGTCATATATACAATTACTGTTTTCTAAACAGATATAAAAGTTCAGATGTTAATGGATGCTCTGGGCCAGACCCACGCTGCAGTAAAAGGCCATGGAAAACCTCCCAACAACTTCAAAGGGAGTCTTATTGGTCTCCTCTGAATTGATTTTCGTTGTGATTCCATGTTGTCTTTGAACTCCCCTTGGACTTGTGCTAAGCCATTCACAAATAAGAATTAATAAAATTACACCCCCTCCTGTCCCAAATGTTCACATATGAATACTCAAACAGACACTGAAAACATTAGATGATATGCGGCCAAGCAATTGAAACCCGTCTTGCACACTGAAAAGCCAAATCTTAATTCTATAGTTCTATAGAATAATCACCATTGCCTCTGTTAGCAATGTTTGGGGGTGAGTGCTGATCCTTATGTAAGCAAAATAGCAGCATTCACACACAAGAGGGAGCACGCTTGGGGAAATCCCAACGTCTGCAGAAGTACAAAAAATCTTTAGAAAAAAACCCCAAGCCTAAGGACTGAGCATGGCCACAAAACGCTGAGTGACTGTTGGGGAAAAATCCGGAAAACCATGGAGGATGGGGAATTGGGTGATGTGGAGTCCACCAGATGTTCTGGCCTACACTTCCCTTCAGCCCTAGCCAGCAAAGCCAATAGTGAGGGATCATGGGAGCTGTAGGCCAAAACACCTGGAGGGCTACAAGTTGCCCACCCCTGGTCTGTATAACCTTAATTCTTTTAGTACACTGCCTCAAAATCTCAAATGTGTTCAAGGCATCGCTATTCATTTCTTGAGCACAACACTGGGGGGATCCAAATACTTCTCCAACTATCTTTGGAGAAGATGCCAACCTGAAACCCTGGACAAGCGCAGAATTGAGACCTGAGATTATTGTAGCTTTGGGCACTTAATTAGCACGTGACCTGATGCCCACAATGCTTCAACATGTGACACAGACGGTTTTGTGCAAGCATTTGCAAGTCATTTCATTTATGTAAAAATGTATATCCCGCCATTTCCCTCCACAGTGGCTCACAATGCCATTTAAAAACACACACATCACAACCTCAAAACAACCAATACAATATAAAAGCACAACACACGCACCAGAGAGAAGTTCAGAGTGTTTAGTTCAATGCCAGTACAGCCCCTATTCACCCAACAGGCAGTTTTTGTGCCTGTCTTCAAAGGTAAGGGAAGGCACCTGCTGAACCTCCTTCAGGAGGTAGTTCCATAACCAGTGACATGGACCTGCCAGTGTGGTGTAGTGGTTGGACTGTTGGGCTGGGAGTCGAGAGATCCGGGTTCTAGTCCCCACTCAGCCATGGAGGCTCACTGGGTGACTCTCGGCCAGTCACTGACTCTCAGCCTAAACTCCCTCACAGGGTTGTTGTGAAGATAAAATGGAGAGGAGGAGGATTATGAATGCTTCCATGGGCTCCTTGCAAGAGGAAAGAAGTGGGATACAAATGTAGTAATAACGTAAATATGCTAACCTTGCTTCCAAAGGAGATGGAAGAAGAAGCAGGTCATCTTCACTGCGCAGTGAAGCCCTGACACAGATCCCCCCTGTGTAGGCAAAAACTAGCACTCTGGGTTGTACCTGGGTGTCCGTCCATCAGTGGACTGCTAGTGAAAGGCATCTCCACTCCCCCATGCAGCCCACATGTCCCCTAAATCTGCTCCACAGTTTATCTTTCGGATTGCTTATGTCTTCAAATTTGGGAATGCAATTCTCTACTCAAAATGGCATTCAAAAATGGGCATATTAAGGAAAGATGTGTACAAAATGTATATGTTAGGGGAAACTCTACCTCTCATTTAAATCCTTGCCAAGGGTGGCTGTAGAAAACCTGTCCAAGTGTCTGGAGTCAGTGAGTGGCTGGATGGGAAGGAATGAGCTGAAATTGAACCCCGACAAAACCGAAGGACTTTTGGTGGGAGACAAGGGGAGGTTGACCTAGTGTTGAATAGGGTGTGGCTGCTCCTGAAGGACCAGATCCACAGTCTGGGGGTCATTTTGGACTCCCAGCTGTCCTTAGAGGCTCAGGTGTTGGCCGTGAGCCAGGCAGTGCTGTACCAACTCCATCTGATACAGCGGCTGTGCCCCTTCCTCCCTAACCATCTGCTCCCATCAATAGCTCATGCCCTGGTCTCCTCTCGCCTAGACTACTGTAATGTGCTCTATGTGGGGTTACCCTTGAAGATGGTTCAGAAGTTGCAGCAGGTGCAGAACGCAGCGGCCCGCCTGATTAAAGGCAGCCATTGGTGAGATCATATCACTCCAGTGCTGAAGGAGTTGCACTGGTTACCGCTTTTTTTCCGGGCCCAATTCAAGATGTTGTTATTGACCTTTAAAACCCTATATGGTTCCAGCCCAGTCTATCTTAAGGAGCGCCTCCAGCAACACCAGACAGGCCGCTTAACAAGATCAGCCTCGGATGGCCTTCTCTCTGTCCCATCAGGCAGGACAGCTAGGCCAGTGAGGACTAGGGAGAGGGTCTTTTCTGTGGTGGCCTCCACTTTGTGGAATTCCCTCCCTAGCAACCTGCGCCAGGCCCCCTCTTTGATGAGCTTCCGCCGGGCTTTGAAAACCTGGCTGTTCAGGTGGGCATTTGGGGTGGGTTAGGGTTTTTTTAGAGCAACGTTGTTTTGTTCAGTTGATTATGTTGTATTTTGCATTGCTATTTGTATTGTACGCTGCCTAGAGTGGCCAGGTAGCTGGCCAGATGGGCGGCTAATAAATCTAAATAATAATAATAATAATAATAATAATAATAATAATTTTTAAAAAAATTACCTATGAAAATAAATGTGAAGTTTTGTGAAGTTTTCAGAGAAATCGTAGACTGGTGCAGAAATCGGATGGAGTAGATTTAAGGTGGAAAGATGCATGAGAAACTAACATGGACTAGAAACACAGTGGCTGCTCATTTCCTACCGAGAACACACTTCCACTGCTTTTGGACTGGGCTGTTGCCTGGGTTCATTTAACTCGTAACAACCACAAGGTGGAGCCACCTCACTTCATTTCAAAAAATAAATTTAGATACTTGCATATTCTCACCAACAGTAAGCAGAAAATGCAGCCGAAAAGGCTTGCAGAAAGGTATGTTGAACCTGCAGGGCTTGTCCAACTTCCGCATGAGCTCCCTCGGCATAAACAGAGGCAGCAGGGCAGCAAATACTGAGTGGGTTGCTGTGGGTTGCTCCTGACGCTTTGAACAACGTGTCTCTTGCACTACGACTGAAGCGTTTACTCCAGTGGTTCTCTAGTGGTCTTTAGCAGTGGCTGCAGCCGAGACTGCTTACAGGCTCACTTCTGAAATTTCATCTTTCCTCTTGTCTGGCTGCAATCAGGAAAACTGCCGGTTGACACCTAGGCTCCCATGGTGCCCCAAGTCAGGGGCTGGCAAGAGCCCTCCACCCAACTTTAAAAAATAATAACTGCAGCCCCTTCTCCCGATGCACACAAGTCAGCGAAGCAAATGCATTCCACGCCCTGCCATCTCAGGCCCGTTATCCCCAGGGCCAGACGTGCAAGGACTAATGCCTCTCCCAGTGGTTTTCCTGGCTGCAGTGCGTGCATTGACTTGTGTGGAGCAATTCAGAAGGCTGCAACCAGGAAAACCGCTGGGGGAGGCTGTTAAAAACATAAGAGCCATCCTGGATCAGACCAAGGGCGTGATGGCTGGCCACTGTGGGAACAGAATACTGGTCTAAATGGACCCATGGTCTCATGTTCAAGGGTCCATTTAGCCCAACATTCAACATCCTAGCCCAACATTCTAATCCAACATACAACATTCTAGTTCAACATTCATAGGTCTTATGTTCAAGGATCCACCTAGTTGAACATATGACATTCTAGTCCAACATTCCAATCCAACATACGACATTCTAGTCCAACATTCCAATCCAACATACAACATTCTAGTCCAACATTCCAGTCCAACATTCAACATTCTAGTCCAACATTCCAATCCAACATTCTAGTCCAACATTCCAATCCAACATACAACATTCTAGTCCAACATTCTAATCCAACATACGACATTCTAGTCCAACATTCATAGCTCTTATGTTCAAGGGTCCATCTAGTCCAACATACAACATTCTAGTCCAACATTCCAATCCAACATACAACATTCTAGTCCAACATTCCAATCCAACATATGACATTCTAGTCCAACATTCTAATCCAACATACGACATTCTAGTCCAACATTCATAGCTCTTATGTTCAAGGGTCCATCTAGTCCAACATACAACATTCTAGTCCAACATTCCAATCCAACATTCGACATTCTAGTCCAACATTCTAATCCAACATACAACATTCTAGTCCAACATTCTAATCCAACATTCAACATTCAAGTCCAACATTCCAATCCAACATTCAACATTCTAGTCCAACATTCCAATCCAATATATGACATTCTAGTCCAACATTCCAATCCAACATTCGACATTCTAGTCCAACATTCTAATCCAACATACAACATTCTAATCCAACATTCCAATCCAACATACAACATTCTAGTCCAACATTCCAATTCAACATTCAGCATTCTAATCCAGCATTCCAATCCAACATACAACATTCTAGTCCAACATTCTAATCCAACGTACGACATTCTAGTCCAACATTCAACCTTCTAGTCCAACATTCATAGCTCTTATGTTCAAGGGTCGATCTAGTCCAACACTAGATGGACCCTTGGTCTGATTCACCATAGCTCTTATGTTCATGGGTCCATCTAGTCCAACATTCTGTTCACACTATGGCCAACCAGTTGCCTGTGGAAAAGCCATAAGTAGGGCATGAGTGCAATAGCACCTTTTTGCTCATGTTCCCCAGCAACTGATATATAGAAGCATACTGCCTCTAATACTAGAGGCAGCATACAGTTATCATAGTAAGTAGCCACTGATAGCCTTATCCTCCGCTTGCAGTTCAGACCCTGGGGATAATCAATTTGGGGTAGCGGTCATGGGACAGTATTTTTCCCCACAGCAGTTTTCCTGACCTCACTGTCATCTCTTATTTCATTCAAGTCAATGAAGCAACTGAACATAGCTTCGGCATGGATTTTCACCATACTTTTCCATCATCGTTCTGTGAGTTCACACCTCCCTGAGTTCCACCTGACCTCCTTTCTGCTTTAATTTGGAGAATTTGTCAAATTAATTTCTGTATTGGAGCACACACACTTTGGTTCCATTCTCGGTTCACTCTTTTTTTCTTCTCCCTTACGGGTTTACCAATGCGCACCAGTGCATACGTGCAGTAATTAAGTTGAAGTGCTTATGGAATAATGGAAGAATATGGAATCTTGATGGGATGGCACAGTTCTGCCTTGTGATTCCATCAATGCGCCTATGCACCGGTGCACACTGGGATTCTGCGAAAAAGAAAAAAAGATTTGAACATTACAATTTGCAGCAGCCTGAACGAAGTTACTAGCAATCAAGAACAGAAGAATAGCAGAACACTAATGCGTTGGTGCTGCTACAGAAGGGAAACGTGGTAATTTGGAACCTGAAAACACAGGCAGAAATTTGAGTAGGTAGCATTTCAAAAACGTCTCATACTCAACTGATTTGTACAGGGTATAGTGCTCATTAGCTGCACCAAAAGGCCTTTATGCTGCCCACACTGGAGAAATCATAGTTTATTTATTGCAAAGACTTCAAGTTAATTATTGATTTGGAACAAATGAGCCAGATTAGGATACATTTGGAACAGCAATTTCTTAAATCAAAATTAGATACAGATGCCAACCCTAATTCTTCATTGATTTCATAGAACATTTAAAAGGGTAATGAAACTTACTTAAATCACCCTTCCTGGCGACAGATGTGTTACAGTGTGGACACTGGTATTTTGGCACATTTTTCCCATGTTTGTGCAATATATGGAACTTCAGAGTTCCAGCCTGAGTGAATCTGGCCTTACAAATCAGACACTCAAAGGGTTTTTCACCTAGAGCGAAAAAGGTGAAGATGTAAATTAGAAAGCAAAATGTCATCGCTGAAAATTGTGAGACTGTTTATATACACATACCCACACTCCTTTTCTTTGTTTTACTGCTGTTGTAAATGGCAGTTACAGATGTCTCCTCTACAGTGTCTTAAAACATATACTTCCACTGAGATCTTTACCTCTCCTGGTTTGTCTCCATGATTCACCTCATGCTAAGGCAGAAAATGTTGCAACTCTCCTGTACTCCTTTGGGGATCTCTACACCTCAAGTTTATTGTGCATTCATGGTTGCTCACTCACTGAATTGTGCGGGCCCATTACATGACGCCGTCGTTGTCCAGTCATTATTCCACTATTTCCTCCCACCTATCCCGTGTTTCCTCAAACAGAAAAAAATTGATTTTTCCAAATATGCGCAAATGGAGTGCCATGTCCTCCCTGTGTATTTCTCCCTTAGTCTGAATGAAGTGCCAAATGTGGTTGTTAGGGGCGTGGTCACGATGTCAAAGGTGGTGACAAAGGTCTGATGGGTGTTCAGCCTTCCTGCTCCTCACCATTTTCAGCCTGCCTGTTCAAAACAGAGCGGCAGAGCAGCAGCGAGGGGGGCAACAGAGCGGCAAGGACTGGCCAAAAGCATGGAAGAGGGAGGTGGGGCCTGGGGAGATCAGCAGGGGGGCTGTCATCGTGTCGGTCCCCATCCAACAGTAATGTGCAAGGGGAGGGAAAGGGGCAGGAACCCAGGAGCAAGTATCGCTGAACCGAGAGTGTGTGTAATGCCTCTTCACGGAAACTTAATGGTATGCGAACAGCCATCTACAGAGAAGGAAGCACGTGTAAAGGGGATCAGTTGTCATCCTGCATTTAAAACGGAAGCGGAAAGCCCCATTTTAAATGCAGGATTTTAGGCTGGTGTAGAAATTCCCCTCGTCATGTACTACCTGTTCAAACGCAGCATACTTTATACTCTTTCATGACAAGGGGCTATGGGAACGGGAGAGGTAAGCCCACAATGTAGCAGTACAATACAAGTGGGGCCTGCAACAAAGTGTTGCAGTATATCTTCACCACTTCACAGCAGTGCTTCTGTTCAGCTAGCCATGTCCCCCTCATCCAGGATACTGCAAGCTGTTAGGGGCTCAAGCAGGCCAACCCCTCCTCCCTCCAGTATTCCATGGGTCCTAGAGATGCCTGCCCATGCTCAGTCCTCACTGGGCTGTTTTGTTTTTCTTTACCTTTTCTTTCTTATAATTCATAAACATACGTACCTCATAATTGTACAAAATTATGCATGGTGTGGAGAAAGTGGATAGGGAGACCTTTTTCTCTCTCTCTCATAATACCAGAACTCGGGGCTATCCCATGAAGCTGATTGGTGGGAGATTCAGGGCAGATAAAAGGAAGTCCTTATTCACACAGCACATAGCTAAACTATGGAATTCGCTACCACAAGATGTAGCAATGGCCACCAATTTGCATGGCTTTACTGGACAAAGCCATGGAGGATAAGGCTATCAGAGGCTACTAGTCCTGATGGCTATATGCTACCTTCAGTATCAGAGGCAGTAAGCCTATGTACACCACTTGCTGGAGAACATGGGCAGGAGGGTGCTATTGTGCTTCTGTCCTGCTTGTGGCTTTCCTGTGGGCAATTGGTTGGCCACTGTGTGAACAGAATGCTGGACTAGATGGACCCTTGGTCTGATCCAGCAGGGCTCTTCTAATGTTCAGCATATAATCAACTGTGTAGAAACAACTACCTTGTTTTAGGGTGGCCCTGTTTTCACTTCTCAAACCCACTTCCTGGGTTTGCTATTAGTGGGAATATATGGAACTTGCAACATCCTTCCTCCTGTTCAGGATTCTGCCTCCCTGCCCCGGCGCAGTCCACT
Organism: Heloderma suspectum; assembly: GCF_057233095.1. Classification (NCBI taxonomy): domain Eukaryota; kingdom Metazoa; phylum Chordata; class Lepidosauria; order Squamata; family Helodermatidae; genus Heloderma; species Heloderma suspectum. Next base: position 294,678,919 of record NC_139461.1, read on the forward strand.
TCCCCACCCCTTTTTCTTTTTCAACAGACACATTCTGGGACTACTGAGCATATTCAGTCCTCACTGGGGGGTGGGGGGTTGCCTCCTTACATTTGTTTTTTTAAAAATATATTTGGTATTTCTGCAAAGCACAGGGCTCCGCCAAGAACGTCGATACCTTCCTCTTGTTTCTCGCTGGCCCTCTTTTGACTCCAGTCCTGTCGACGCTCTCCACCTGAATTTGCTCTTATAGGGAGAGATAAATGCTGAAAGTTCAGGGCCAAGGGCTACCAATTGTTCTTTCTTGCTCTTTCCCCAACCATCTATGCATCTCCTTTCAGTGGCTCAGCATGCTACGACCTCACAGGAGCAGGCATTACATCACACAGCGAGAGAAATATTTTGGTGACAATCATTACAGTTCTAATTTTTACCTGAGTGAGTTACCATGTGTCTTTTCAGCTTATAAGAGTCTCTGCTAGCATAGCTACAGAGAGTACAGTTGTAAGGGCGCTCTCCTGTATGTGAGCGAATATGACGCTTCAGTTTGCTGGCCTATAGTTAGAAATGAAAATAAATTAAGTTACGATACCACCAGGGATCCTGCAAAATAATCCATCATTTAAAAAAAAAAAACTACTTCAGTTACAAGTGCTACAACTTTCAGAGACTGTCATACTGACAAATCACTGATCTTCCAAAGTTTCTCCTTTCTAAAACAGTTCTGTTGCTCCTGTGTTAATGCTGTACATATCAGGAAGGATGTTGATACACACACACATGCACGCACACAAACACAGATATCCGTCTATCTACACACACGCACCTCAATCAAAGATCCGTAGGAGTTTTATACATCACACACACACACAGAGATACCCACCTCAATCAAAAGTTCAAAAGCCTTTAGGAATTACTTAACCTCCTGAACTGGTTTTACACATACAGAAGAATGAGTCAGAAATAAAGTGGTAGAGGATCACACATCTCAGACTACAGGTTGGCGATAACAAAACATTAGCCAGGTTAATTTTGTCACATTTCTCCTAGTTTGCATATTATTGTCTATTAGCTGGCTGGGGGATACTGGGGGTTGTAGTGTGGATGGCACCAGGTTGGGGAAGGCTGCTTCGTAATACAGGGCTTCTCCACACAGGGCTTCTATCGTGCAATCAAGATTAGTCGCTCACGGAAGTCTGTGAGTCCTTTACACAATGTCGACAACCTCCAGGGCCCCTCCTGCAGTTTACGACCTTTATCCCACCCTTGTAAAGCACGGGGAAAGTCCAATTTTTCTCTAGGACGTGCTTAATTTGCTGTGTACTTCCATAATGGCGCTATAACAGCAGTGCCACCTAGTGGCTGTCAAATGAAACACACAGAACTCGCCAAGAACTGGCCGAGAAAGACAAACAGCACATGTCAGGCGTGTAAGGAGCCAATCTTAATACTGCAAAGAAGGCCTGGTGTGGTGAAGCCCATATATTGCAGGCATGGTGGGCCAATCCAGATCAGGACCACAGCATGCGGGGGAAGGATTAAAGCCCCCCAAGCTAGGGTCCCAATCTGGATGGAGACTCTGCGCTTACTCTAAAGTTAAACAACAAGATGTAGTTGCTAGCTATGTCTTTAAAGTAATGTGTGCTTTGGCCCTGAGAGCTATGCCTGTAGAGTGGCGAATAAACGTTTCAAACAAACAAACAAACAAGAGCAAACACACCATGAACATTGATGTCTCTTTCAAAGAGCCTTCATCTCTCGGTATCCAGCCATACACAGGTAAGAACACTGAAAGCAATTCTGCTGTGAATGCTGTTCTTACCTCCACACTACAATAGTTACAGAATGAGCACTTGAAGGGCTTCTCAAGAGTATGCTTATACCGCCTGTGTCTTGAAAGCTCACCACTGGTCACAAAGGCCATATCGCATTCACTGCACTTGTATGGCTTGGTCCCTGTAAGAAGAAATAATGTGTCCTGTCTTAAATGCTAGTTGTGTAACTAAAACACTCTTGTTCCTCTAAAAATGCTGAGAAATCTCATTTTTTAAAGTGTGCATTTATTGTGATGCCAAGCTGCTGGTTTTATATCTACCTATTTTGAGGAGCACACGAAGGCAGAAAATGACCCATCAAACACTTAACACAATTTATTTACTGAAAATATTTCTAGGGTGCTTTTCAGGGTAAGAGCACTCCCAAGGCAGCTTATACAGTAAGCTCCATACAGTAAAAACAACAAAAGTTAATAAAAACGAACAACACCAGAAATAAAATAGTTAGCCTAGATAGTAATAAAAATCTAAAATACAAGTGCAGTCCAAGCTAGATGTGACGTTCATTGTGTGAATGCAATTGGCATGCACTTCAAAAAAATGTAAACAACGAGCCACAGGGATGGGGAAGGAGCAGTATCAGGACTGCTGGGGGCGGGTTGGATTAGGGGGAGCTAAACCGTTTTCCCTGTGCTGTGATCCCAATGAAAACTGCCTCCCCGCAAAAGTATGCTTTAAATAGTCAGTGGATTTGAAAAAGATATTGGCTGGAAGGGACTGGCTGATATGGTTCAATCCCCTGGTCCAGGAGCCAAGACTGATCCTATAAAAGCCTTCTCTCATCTGGCGGTGGGACTACAATTTCCATCATCCACAGCCAACATGCTCACTGGCCAGGACTGATGAGAGTTGTAGGGCTTTTCTACACAGGGTAGAAAAGGTTGGGCTTTTCTACACAAGCTATCATGCGTTCGTCATTCCCTACTCACAGTTCTTTAAATGGGTTCTTTAAATGACATCATCACCCCCCAGTTTTGCTTCTGTGTCTAACTAGCATTTTCGGTGAGTTTTTTTAGGGCAGGAAAAGTGACATTTAATTGTGAAAGAGAAAGAAGGTGCAATATCCTCTTGTCTATTTGCGCTATCCTGTGATACCACAGTGCCACCTAGAGGTTATGTAGCAAAAAGCAGGAAATGAAATGCTTCTCGCATAGGGCTTGGATTTCAATTCTTCAATGAAACCAAAAGCGGATTAACAGCCTCAGGTAGAAAAGCTCACAGTCCAACGTATCTGGAGGGCACCACTTGGAGAAGGCTGCCCTGCCCAATATGGTAAACACAGAGGTAAAGTCCATACCAAACCAGGTGATCATAGGAACACAGGAAGCTGCCTTAGACTGAATGAGGCCATTGGTACATCTAGTTCAGTGCTGTTGACACTGACTGGCAGCAATGGCTCTCCAGTTTTCAGGCAAGAGATTTTCCAGGCCTACCTGGAGATGTCACAACTGAGCCCTGGACCTTTTGCATACCAAGCATGTGCTCTACCACTGCGCTATGGCCCTTCTTTGATCAAATATCATCTCATTTTCGAGGTAAAAGCCACAACTCTTCCAGCAGAGGTATTCAGCCTCTTGAAGCATTTAGGAAAAAACAGAACTACAGGTAGGTCTGTGGTAAACATGTTCCTAGGGCAGCCTCGGACAACCTGGTATCCTCCAGATGTTTTGAACTACCAGAATTCCTCCCCATTAGCCATGCTGGCTGGAGCTCAGGTCCAAATCGTATGGAGGACACTAGGTTGAAGAAGGCTGGCCCAGGGTACCACGTCAGATGGCAGGTGCAGGCCCACATGGCTGAATACCCTTCCATACAAAAAATGCCTGCCACATAGAACGCTAGCATGTCAGGTGAACACTAAGCGAGAACCCTAACATCCACTTGTCTTCTATGTGGATTATTTTTTGTATGGAGAATTCATTTATGTGAGCACCCATCTGCAGTCAGACATGTCACAGTCCAGACATATGGCTTTTCTACATGAGGCTGTTAATCCGCTGTATCTACTTTCGGTGTCATCGCAGAATTGAGATCTGAGCACTACACGAAGAGCGTCTCCTTTCCTGTTTTTCTGTCACATAACCTCTAGACAGCACGGTGGAACAGTGCAATTACACAACAGGAAATTGCGCTTTCACAATTAAATGCTGCATCTTCCTTGCTCTAAAAAATCTAACTGAAAGTACTCATTAGTCACAGAAGCAAAACTGGAGGGTCATGATGTTGTCTAAAGAACCTATAAAAAACATGAGTAGGGAATGACAAGCAAACGATAAATACTTCATGTAGAAAAGCCCCCAGACTATCAGCTCAGTGAGCAGAACTCAGCCCCCATTTTAATTTAATAAATTAAAACTTTTATGATTGATCAACAGAGGGAGCAATCCTATGGCTGCTAGACAGAGGCTAGACGGCCAAAGGATATCTTGTATTCTGGGAACCGACCTTGGAGCCCACACTCCAAGGCCGGTTCCTGGAGAAACGACCTCCTCCCACTCCTCAGAGGCAGCGCAGAACAGTCCCATCCTCTGCGCTTGCAAGAGGAGTGTGGAGTGGCCAAAAAGGGGTGAGTCTGGGGGTGTTCCGGGGCAGACGGAAATGCCTGTACGACATATCCAATGTGTCGTACAGCAGCCTCCTCCCCTGCTCTGTCCTCCCGCAGCTAGACAGCTGCAATTGGCTGTCTAACCAAAAAAGCAAGGCAGGAGGAGTGCAGAGGGAACGATCCCCTCCGTGCTTCTCCTGCCTTGCATTGGGTAGGCCTCCGAGTTTGGAAGGGGCTGCCTATTTGGATAGGATTGCGCCCTAAGATTATTTAATTGGGCAGGAGCCAGGACAGGCCGTCTTCTAAATGATTCAACGCCGTCAAGATCTTGTCATACCATTTCAAGCATTTTTGGGATTCTGTCACATTATTATTCCACGTTTTCCCTTTCCATGCTTGTCGTGGTGAGTGTGCTGCTGCCTTCTGGTGTGCGTGACAAGCAAACAGATAGAGCTCTACACAAAGGGCTTCTTGAAATTCTCCACCCTCTTCGTGGGCAGAGAAATGGGGGGGGGGGGATTTCAGCTAATTTCTCCAAGGTGAGGAGAAATTCACCAACAATTTCTTGGAGGCGAGCTCACCATTAGTGGTGGCAGTAGCATAGCTTCTTTCTCTCCCCCACCCCCCCAGAGTTTTGCTTTGTTTTGCATTGGCAGACCGGCCCCCATTTTGCATCCTCCATGATACGCTGGACCTAGCGTTGTTCTAGGACACTGGGGGGCGGGGGGAGAGAAATGGTGGCTGTCACACACAAAAAGGTGGCGAATACTTGGAGAAAATTCTGCAAAGTGGTCTTCTTTTGCTGAGGGTTGTGGGAGAGTGGGATTGAGGGGAAGAAAAAGAAAACTCTTCAGAAATGTCCTCAGAAAAATGTCTTGTGGGAAATTTTAGTTAGCTCTACAACCAGCCTTCCTCCCAACCTTGCAGCTTCAGAGGTGGGAGGGGATCATCCTGGGGGTTACATGGAGATCCCCACCCCTTTCCCAGCTTCAAGTGTGTGTGTGTGTGGGGGGGGAGGCTGGGGGTTGTTTGGCTGTCCTGAGGCGAAGCGCATGGCGCATCTCATCACAAAGTGACTAAACAAGCAAGCGCTCTAGCTCTGATGTCAGAGGGGTGGTGAATCTGCTCTGGGTTTCAGTCAGCACTCTAAAGGAGCTTTGCACCTTGGATAGCTCCTGTAGAGTTCTGACTGAAGCCCAGAGCAAATTCACCACCCTGCCAACATCGGAGCCACCAGCGTCCACTGCTAGCATGCACCCCCTGACTGACTGGGTAAACGTGGCAGAGCCCCTGCTTGGCCTCAGAAGATCCCAGGTTCAATCCCCAGCATCTCCAGGTTGGGTTAGAAAGACTCCTGCCTGAAACACTGGAGAACCCAGTTGATAATACCAGGCTAGACAGACCAGTAGTCTGATGGAGTATAAAGCAACTTCCTATCTTCTTCCTATCTTTGCTCATACCTCACCGCACAGCAGCCTAGGTAGCAAGTGTCCCACCGGCCTTTCCTGCAAGGAAGGCTGGCAGGGAGATGGTGTGCATTGCTTCTTTCTTTCCATGAAATTTTCTTTTATTTCGAAATAAAGTTAACAAAATAAAGACAACAAAAAGAATGTACTTAATGCATCACAATCACTAAAGAAACAAAGGAATTCACTAATTGTAATTCTTAGTTTATAACCGATATGTTTATGGAACAGCTACAGTAAAACAGCTTAAGTAGGAGCTCAATACCTAATGAAAGATTAAAAATACAATTTATACAACATATAAAAGGTGCGTGTGCGTGTGTGATTTTGTGTGTATGTGTGTATTAGTCAGAAAAAATACAGGCAATGGTACTTGGTTGGAATTTGATCAAAGGTTTGAAGAGCAACATAGGAAATGAATGGAAACCATGGTACAATCGTATTTTTCTTAAAGTTAGGATTCTTCATTTGCTGCTGCATTTGCCGAGTAAGTTTGTAAATAGTCAAAGTCTCCCAAATTTTATCAACCCACTACTTTTTAGTTGATTGCTTTGGAGACTTCCAACTACATTCTATACATGGCTTTGCAGCTGTATAAAAGTGCTTAAGGTCTTCATGCAGGAATCCAGGATCATTAGGTTCAAAAGGGTGAAGAAGCATAGCTTTAGTCGTTAGCTTCTGCTTCCCAAAATGCATTGTCAGGTGTAATCTGATACCTGCAACACATACTGCTAACTAATTCATTCAGACTACAAATCTCCATTTTGAGACTGGGTCGATCTAAACTGTAGATTGGCCATGACACCTGGCCAAATTTTGGGCCTTTCTGTTTCTTCCCCCATCCCCTGGTTTTTGTACCATATACTGTAGCTTGATGGAGACCTCTGGAGACCTCGAAAAGTTGCACAATTTTGTGGAGTTCTGGTTGGTCCTAATAAAGGTATTGCCCAACTGTGGATTTTGGATTTTTTTTTCTCATGGACCAGCACAGCTAGCTTTGTTGTTTTTTTTATAATCCAAGCTAAGATTGTGGACCTCTGCACACATCAACATAAATATGCAAACCTCCTGAAACGGCACATTAAAGGTGCAATCCTAGGCATGTTTTGACAGAAAAAAGGCCTTCGACTCCCAGCATGCCCCAGCCACCCATGGTGGCTGGGACATGCTGGAAGTCGTAGGCCTTTTTTTCTGTCTAAACATGCATAGGATTGCACCCTAAGAGATTCGTGTTTTACGAGATTCACGTTGGTAAGAGTCGTCATAAAAATGGCTGCGACAACCCGTAAGGGCACCAAGTAAAACAAACACACATCAACCAACCATACCTGTGTGCGTGTTCACATGGTTGCGCAAGAGGGAGACTGTACGGAATGCCTTATGGCAGAGGTGGCACACCTGGGTTTTTTCCTCTGAATGTTTTTTCATGTGACGATTAAGGCTTGACACACTGAAAGAGGTGAATGTGCACAAATTGCAATGTTGCAGCATGTCTCCTAGGAGAAAATTATTATTATTATTATTATTATTATTATTATTATTATTATTTACATTTCCATAGCATCCCATAGCAGAAGCTCTCTGGGAAGTTTACAGAAGTTAAAACACTAAATACAATATAAAAAGTTTAAAAGCCACTTACATTACAGCACACAGACAATATACACAAGCAACATGTAACTAAAAACAACTAAAAGTCGTTTTTAGGTCAAATAAGCCATAAAAATACATTTCTTCTTATTTTTTTTAAAGCAGCAGGAAACTAACTTTATACCTCCCTTGCCCACCCTAAGAAATGGACCATTCACACACATATATACATTATTTCAGGGGTGGGGAACCTCAGACCCTGGGGGCCAAATCTGACCCTAGAGGGTTCCCCAAATGGCTATGCCCCCTTCCCGTTGTCCCAACCACAGATTGTGACAGATACTGAAGCTGAAGCTCAAATATTTTGGCCACCTAATGTGAAAAGAAAACTCTCTGGAAAAAACCCTGATGCTGGGAAAGATTGAAGGCAAAAGGAGAAGGGGACAGCAGAGGATGAGATGGCTAGATAGCATCACTGATGCAATGAATATGGACTTGAGCACGCTCCGGGAGAGAGCACAGGACAGGAAGGCCTGGTGTGCTATGGTCCATGGGGTCACGAAGAGTCGGACACGACTGAACGACTGAACAACAAAACCCTGGCTTTTTTGCAGTTTTCCCCCCATTCTAAATGGTTGAAATGCATTTCTGACAGTTACTGCCCGTAAGAGCTTTAAGCTATAAGTTGGCAGTTTTTGCCCCATTCCTTTTCCCTTTGGTCCCACCCGCTTTGCCTTGGCCCCGCCCACTAGTCAAACATGACCCCTGAGAGCTTCTCTGAAATTGAACCCAGCCCGCAGGCTGAAAGAGGTTCGACACCCCTGCATTATTTGATGTCTTGTCACTTGATGACTTTCAGCTGGATTGTGTGGGTTGGCTCCGCTGGAATTCATGACTGCCTTCAGAGCGATGCGGATGTTCCATCTGCAATGGCTCGTTCAACACGCAAGTCATGCAGCAGTGAACGTGCATGTGTGAACCACACTTTAGTAGTCCCTGTTTCAGCTTGTAACAACACTGCAAGGTGCCAGCAGATCGACTTCCAAGGATCCAAAGCCACATGGAAACATGGGCATGAAACTCACAAGCTGCTGCAATGTAATGCAAACAGTGCTGAGAAACCACAAGATGAATCTTATCAGAAACACATGAACAAGACAGAGGCTTAAAGACAGCTGTCTTCACATCACATACTCCCGGTTCTAGCGATGTGAAGGCCTGGAAAAAAACTGGAGAAATTCTGAGAAAAAATTTTTTTTCCCCATTTTTTTCCCAGGACCGTTTTTGTGTCCGCCCCCCCCCCCCCCCCCCGTTGGGAAAATTGAACAGCTTTGGATTATGAAATGTTTTATTTCAGAATTTAAGACAAAGTATTTATATACTGTTACCCAGCCTTTACTCCCTTGCAAAATGATTTCTAAAAACTATGTAATAAGAACCCTTTTACAGAAAGACTAGAGATATAAAATGTCTAGAAATAGTGAAGTCATGGGGGAAAATGTTTTTTTAATCCGCTCTGTAAGATTCTCAGCATAGTTAGCTCTTTCATTCCTTATTAAAATTACTGATCTAAAGTCTATTTTACTGATAGACATTTATGCTGTTTCCCAACATGTGAGTAGAGTCACCATTGTGCATTATTGACAGTAAATGTGCATTCTTGATAGCTTGAATTTTGTTCTACAGAGTCCTGTGTAGCCATTTAATGTAGTTCTAATCTATTCAGACAATAATTACAAATTTACTAAGGGAGCAGTCCTATCGGGATAGGCGGCCGCCTCTGAACTCGGAGGTGACCATCTATCCAATCCATGGCAGGAGAAGCACGAAGGGGATCCTCTCCTCCATGCTCCAGCCTCCGTGCTCCAGCCACCCTGCATCCACGGCTAGATGGCCGATGGTGAGGAGGCCGGATGAAGCAGAGGAAGTGTCAACATTTCCAGAAATGTTACATCTCCACCCAATTCATGCTTCCAGTCATGAGGAAGGACCGCAATAGCGTGGCAAAGGAAAGGCATGAACCTCTCCCGCTCCCACCTAGAGAGCCTTCAGTGTGAATTGTGCCCTGCATGCAGTCAGCTACTCATGCAGAAGACTAGTTCACACAGGAGGCTAACTCTGTGATGTCACTGTCATGCCTGACTGAATGTAAAAACCTGGGCATTGTCTACAGCAGGGGTGGCAAGAATGTAGACTACAGTCTACCAATGGACCAATGATAATTTTCTGGTGGCAGTCCCTGCAACCAGCTGGCTTTTTGCAAAGGATTCTGGACTTTGATCAGATATAGCAATCCTTCTTATGTTTTGAAGGAAGAATGCATATGCAGAAACATTTAATGCAGAGGAATTATGCCTTTCATTGACCTTTGGTCCAATCCATCAGCGCTCTTCTTATGTTCCTAGAGCCTAAAAAAAAAAATGGTGTTACACTGGCTACCTTCCAGTCCTTTGGTAACAAGGCTGAGTTTAGTGATAAGTTAAACATTTTATCTGAAAGATAAGCCATTTCACAACTAAATTCTTTAAGAACACTTAGGTGAATGCCACCAGACTCTGGTGACTTGTGATTTTAAAAGCGCTGATTACTTGTAAACCTTCATCCTTTTGTCACCTCTATCTGCCACAGGACTTTAGAAGCACTGCCTGAAAACAAGAATTCCTGTATTCTTGTAGCACCTCTCCAGCATCTTCTGTAGACCAACGCAATCAATCAGTCAGTGTTTTCTCTGAAATTATTTTTATTTCAGCAGACCTTTTTACAGCTGTGTTACCAGCTATCTATCTCTGTAGCCTACCGCCTCTCAGAATGGTTTCCTGCTTTTGATGATGCACTTAAAGAAAATGTTTCTGTCATTCACTCCTCAATGTCCTTAGGGCCAGGCCCACTGCTTCAGCTGAATTGCCAACACACAGGCACCCTCCCGCAGCCACGGTTTCTTCTCTGCAGGCTGTGTGCTCCACCTCTTTAGTATAGAAGTATGACCAATACAATGCCCACCCCTGCCATAATTGTGTAAAGCAGGCTTCTCCAACCTGTTCCCCTCCAGATGTGTTGGATAGCAAACTTCTGTCTTTCCCAGCCAGCATGGCCAATAGCAACGGGGCTTGCAGTCCAACATATCTGGAGGGTTCCAGGTTGCAGAAGGCTGGTGCAGAGGTCAGAGGAGGGGTGCTCAACCTCTAATCCAGGGGCGGCATACGGCTCTCCAAGGGTGCCCTAAACCTCCCACCACCGCTGAATTTTCCCCCTCCTTTTCTCTGCTTCAGCCCCCAGAGATCCTTATACAGATCTCTCTTTCCCTGCCTTGTATCAGGTTTGCTGGGGGTAGGGGTACATGCACAGGCATACATATGTGCATGCATCTGCGACTGCAGCCCCTGACCTCCAAGCCAGCATCACATGTGGCCTTCGGGGCCAAAAAGGTTGTACACCCCTGGGTTAGAGTGTCAGACTTGATTTGGAGGGGTGGGGGGGAAGCAGGGGCTGGGTTCAAATCCCCATTCAGCTATGAAGCTCCCTGGGTGACCTTAGGACAGACACACTCTCTCTCAGCCTGAGCTACCTCACAGGGTTGTTGTGAGGATGGAGGGAGAAGCGAGAACCACAGATGCAGCCTTGGAGGGGAAGCAGCATGCACATACAGTACATATAAAGCACATATAGTAAATAAAGCACATATAGTAAATAGAGTACATAGAACACATAATAGAGTACATATAGTGAATATGCACATATAGAGCAGATACAGTAAATAATGCATAAATTCATTAAATAAATGCGTACAGACCATTGAGTCTGCAAAGGCTAAAATTATTTTGTGGTATGCTTGGACTAATTGTGAAAAGGACGAGTCCAAGTGTTATGTATAAATGAATAACTGCGGGTAAGTAAATAAAAGAACATCAAGTTCCTCCAAGGGTTCCAGAAGAACATCGTAAGGATTTCTGCCCTGCTGGACCAGACCAAAAGTCCATCCCCTCCTGCATCCTGTTTCCTAACAACAAATGCCAGCCACCTTCAAAGAACTGGAAGTCCTCCATTACAATACTCTGTATTTACACAGAAATTACAAAATTGTGCAAGTGCCTTTATACCTTCTCCCCACTGGACTATGCTCCCATCGGCTTTTGAAGCAACATCAGTGCTTGTCACAACAGGATGCTGTGATGCACACTTGCTGCTATGGTCTTTGTTTTCATGGCGAAACAGTAAGGGATTACCTTTCATTCTACTGCTCCGAATCTTTGCTGCCTCTGCCACGAAGAAATGTTTCATTCTGTCCTCTTCAGCTACAGGAAGCTGCTGGTCCTTACCTCCAACTGGAACAATACTTTTACTTCTATCCATCTATTAAAACAAAAGGCGGTGGGGAAACAGAACTTAGAGTGAGATTTTATTTATTTATTTATTTGAACACGTTTCTATACTGCTTTACATTTTTACAATATCCAAAGCAGTATACAAATAAAATAATAGAAAAATCACAACAATAAAAACAAGATAAAAATCCCAGATAAAAATATTATTAAATCATAATAAATATAATATCCAATCTGACGGTAGCGTATGCTGACAGTATCAATGGTCAGGAAATGCCTGTTCAAACAAATACATTTTCCACATGAGACATGAAACCAGTGTGATCTCAACATTGGGCAGTATCCAATGTTGTGCTCCCACTGATTGGTAAAGGGATGCCAGAAACTAGCAGAAACATTTGTTTCCAGATCAGGAAACAGTGGAGCTCCCTTCTGACCTTTTCTTCACCAAGCTGTTAATCTGCTGCATCTATTTTCGGTTCCATCACAGAACTGAGATCAAAACACTACACCAAGTGCATTTCTTTTCCTGCTTTTCCACTACATAGTCTCTAGGTGGCACTGTGGCATAGCAGAACAATGCAAATACAGATGTTAAAAAAGCGGTTTCTTTCTCTTTTACAATTAAATACTCCACTTTCCCTGCTCTAAAAAAACTCGTCCAAAGTGCTCTTTAGACACAGAAGCAAAACTGGAGGGTCATGAAGTTCTCTAAAGAACCTGTAAACAACAGTGAGTAGAAAATGACGAGCATGCAATAAATGCCTTGTAGAAAAACCCTGTTAGCTCTGCTGATCTGCACTGTTCCAGAAACTAGTGTTTCCACTAGTTTCAGATTGGTTTAACTATTGCTAGCTCCCCTTTGCACTAGTGCTTAGTCCTTCTGGCGTATGGGCAGAATAGGACACTGCTCACAGTAACATGGCTCGGACACTGCTGCGGACTGAAATACACTTCCAGGCCAAAATACAGAGATAGGATTAGAATTTTTGTGTCACTAATCTCACAATTACTTATGCTCTGCATTATTTCACAACTTGTCTGGTTGTAAACTGAAATGGGAGTCCATCTGAACCTCCCCAGCTAATAAGTCATAAATCTTGCTATAAGAGCCAAGACAGTGTGAGAATTCTCCATTTCCAGAGGGTTATTCATGTTAGTCTGTTGAAGCAAAACCAACAAAGAGTCTTGTGGCACCTTAAAGATGTAACACATTTATTAAGACACAAGCTTGCATGGACTGGAGTCCATTTCATCACAAAAGCTTAAGCCATAATAAATTTAGCAGGTAAAGAACCCTCACTGAGTACACGTCAACAACAAAAAGTTTTATGGCACCTTGAAGAATAATGCATTTATTATGGCATAAACATTTCTGATGGACTGAGTTCCAGTCCAGGACGGCTTACGCCATAATAAATGTGTTAGTCTTGGGGGGAGCAATCCTATGGCCGCTAGTCAGCGGTTAAACAGCCATAGGATATCTGGTTTTCTGGGTACCGGGCTCAGTTCCCAGAGAACTGACCTTCCCCCTCTTCCGCCCCCGCCCCCTGAAGAGGAGTGTGGAGCGGCCAAAACAGGGCATTCCGGGGGGTGTTCCGGGCAGGAAGAAGGAAGAAATGCCAGTACAACATATCCTATGTGTCGTCCAGTAGCCTCCTCCCCTGCTCCGCCTTCCTGCGGCTAGACAGCCAAAATCGGCTGTCTAGCTGCAAATGTAGGGCAGGAGAAGTGCGGAGGGAACGATCCCCTCCGTGCTTCTCCTGCCCTGCACTGGATAGGCGGTCACCTCCGAGTTTGGAGCAGATGCCTATCCCCACAGGATTGTGCCCCTAGTTGCCTTATTGAATTGCCAGACAGGGTCCACCCCCACCCCGTTCTATAACAGGTTTCTGCACTTGACACAGGTGTTCCACCTGTGGAAATTTGTCTCCACACATGAATTTTGGACCTTTTGCTGGAACAGGGAAAACTATAACCACAACCTCTATTTAATTTGAATCGACTGAATTTCCACAGTCGAAGACATCCATGTTTTTCCATAAAAATAAATCAGGAGGCAAAGACTTTGCAATAATTCTTCAAACCTAAATGTTACACCAAGAATACAGAAATGTTGTATTGGTTTACTGGTGGGTGGTATGACTTGCAGAAACATTTAACAGCTGCTACATAGCTTGCAAGATACAGGCCTTGGATTTATAGGCATAACTTTTTTTGGTAATATTTTAATCTGAAAAAGTCAAGGGATTCATATTAAGAACCCTCATGCATGATTCTTATTCAGACACATCCCTCATGTAGGTCCTTTATGTACATTCTTTATTTGTAATTATTGTTTACTGCAGTACTAGGACAATCAAATTACCATATTCCTTGCCCCTCAAGGACAGAACAGAAACTCAGAGAGACCAGCATTGTGGTTAAGCCAAAGAAAGCCAATGTTATCCCATTTACCTCAGAAATGTCTCAAGCAGGTGTGGGCAACTTGTGGCCCTCCAGATGTTTTGGCCTACAACTCCCATCATCCTTCAGCATTGGCTTTGCTAGCTAGGGCTCATGGGAGTTGTTGTCCACCCCTGGTCTAAAGTGATTTATATCGAAGCAGTCATACTGCCACCTTAATGAATCGTCCAGTATAGCTGCCTTACCAACTATACAGAATCAGGAGGCAGAGCTACCTTAATCTCAAGGACATTCGGGGTCTCCTCGGTTGACTTTTCGTCCTCATGAAATGCTTGTGCTTCTTTCAGGCTGCTCATGTGCATTACTTCCATCTCGTGGACTGTATAAATGCCTTCTGGCAGACTTATAGTCAAGACTTCCTCTGGATTCTCCTGAATGCCTACACTCGGTGGTATGACCTCCAAGAGGCTAGCTTCTCCTTGCACCATGGCATCCAGACCATCCTGCTGATCGGTGGGACAAGCCCCCTGGAACTCATCTTCCTCCATTTTCAAGTGCACCGTCTTTAGTGCTATGAGACATTTCTCTCCCTCTCCTGAGGACAAAGTCTGCTGAATATCTACTCCTCCTTCCAGCACCCAACCAAATGGGATGGGATGCAGGTTTTTGTCCTCTTCACCATAACCACAAGTTCCCATTTTCTCACAGGATACACTGTCTTCTTCTCTGGCTTTGTTCCAGACTCTTTCAGCACCTCTGATTTTAGTGAATTGCTCATCAACCTTGGTATCCATTGTCCTGTTAAACCTATTCAAAGGGGGAGAGAGAGCCACTAGAAAGCAAAGCTTCTATGTTAGAGAAGAGCCACAGAAGATCCCAGGACAATAGCTGACCCTCCTTCCCAGTTGCCAACCCCAGAGGTAAGAGCAGGGGTGAAGCTAGGATTGGACTCTGAGGCCAAATTCCAGGACCCTGCAAGCCCCCCCCCCGTCCCAAGTGACCATCCAGCGAGCAGCAGGAGATGAGGGCAGCAGAAACAAACTCCATCTTATTGATGTCATCATGATGGTGCGACGATGTGAATTTAAAATGGAAATCTGCATATCCTCAGACTATTATAAAAAAATCAGGGTTGGCAAACAGTTTTGTCTTTTTTTGTAATATATGAAGAATACAGATGCACTTGTACAACATGGAATGGTGAGTGGGGAGAGGAAGAGAAATGTTGTGTCCTTCACAAGTGAAGCAGTGCACATGGCTGTCTAAAAGGGCCCTCCCATATGACCATTAAGTCCAGAGTCTAAAATTACCTCACTGCACTACTGGGTAAAAGCGTTGTTTGGAAAGAGTGGTAACAGAACTCTTGGCAGACCTTGGGTGGTTGGGTTCTCAACCCCTCCTAAGCTGCCCTTTTCTCAAAAGTAGTTGCTGGCCATGGATTTAATTAAATCAACCCACCTCCCAGGTCTAACAAGGCTGGGCCTTCAGCCATATTTGCTTGCTGTTTTCCTTCCATTTCCTGCATCTGTATTTTCAAAAGCTAAAACCAAAACTTCCATTCTGACCTCGGGCACAAAGCACCAGACTGTTGATGGCTAAGCGTACACACACAGCCCCATCAAGTCAACTGTGAATGATACACAGGAATCTGAGGGTGCAATCCTATGCATGGTTAGACTGAAAAAGTCCTGTTACTCCCAGCATTCCCCAGGCATAAACACAGAAGCAGTGATTAGCAAAGGATAATGCCTAGAGTCATCCTTTACTCCTCCTATGGGCTCTAATCCTTAACATCATTTGGGGCATTAGCGATTTCTGTTTGGGGCATATGTGTACAAATGTCTCACATTTTAATCTTAAAATTCCAGACATTTTAAAATTCCAGATCCTCCCAATTCTCTTTGCCTTGTACCCCCTACATTTTTCTTCTCTCACATATTTCCCCCAGACATCAGAGCCCAGATTGCCATTAAAAATAATGCACAGCCCACAGCAGTTATCATGCTTGCACATTATTTGACTCCAGGTTCTTCCCTAAATCATTCTAACTGTACCCCTGACTATTTTCTAATTTTCAACCCCTAAGTTATTTCTAATTTAAGCACGTAAACCACTTCTTTGGTTGCCTGTAGCAAGTAAAAAATTCCCCCAAAGATGACCAAGCAGGAATTGTATGTGTACTTGAAAGATATATACTTCTGTTCTTCTTTACTTTGATCCATTTATGCCACGCCTTTCAATGTGGCACAAAGTGCAAAGATAACTCTTCATGAGCTTAACCTTTATGCACATATTTGGAGAGCCAGTGTTGTGTAGTGGTGATAGTGACGGACTGGTAGCCCCGGGAGAGCCGGGTTCTAGTCCCCACTCGGCCATGGAAGCTCACTGGGTGACTTCGGGCTGGTCACAGACTCTCAGCCCAACCTACATCACAGGGTTGTTGTTGTGAGAATAAAACGGAGAGGAGGAGGATAATGTAAGCCGCCTTGGGTTTCTTGCAAGAGGAAAATAGGCGGGATATAAATGCAATAAATAAATAAATAAATAAGCCTGCTCTAATGTCATAATCTGAACCTAAACCCCTCACTTGCATCATCTCCCTCCTGCACTGTGGGACCCCCATCCCAAATTATCTTTCTAACACCACTGCCAACCTGGTACTGGAACATCTTAATTCCCACCCACCCCCTTCAGCGCTTGATAATACCGCATCTTGTGCTCATTCCAAATTTTTTCTTAAATCTTTCTAACCCTAAATCCTGCCCACATGTTATTTCCTCTACTTGATTCTCAATCCCCAGATTATCTTGAACCCTAGTTCTTTCTAATCTCATCCCTAAATATTCTCTCCTGGCCTGGAAACACCTTTCTTTAGAAGTAAGCACCACTTCACTAATTGCAGGGCCAATCAGAAAACCCTATACATGGTACCATGTATCAATGGCACATGTATTGTCTATTTTATTTTAGTTCTGTGAGCATAACCAGCACATGCAAAGGCACATTACAATCTACACCTGGGCTTTGCATTAATTCCTACTGTTTAGGAAATATGTAAAGTATGAAATAGCCCTGAATCAATATTTCACCAGGACTTACAAAATGCCTTGAGGTTACTCAAGATTCATTCCTGTTGAAATCAGTAAAATTTACTTCAATGCAAAATGTCTGAGATTGGAGCATTCAGGTTGCAATCCTATTATGCACACTTACCCAGGGGCATGTTTACTTACTTCTGAGTAAACATGCATAGGGTTTAAGCAGTCTGTGCCTTTAGAATTAGCCTCCTTTTCAGCCTGATCCCGGGCCTGCTTTCTCAGAACCAAATCCCTCCGATTCAATGGTCCTTACTCCCTGGTAAGCACGCACCAGACTGAAGCCTCAAGGTGGGATCCTAGGCTTATTATTTACTCGGAAGTGAATCCCACCTACTTCCACTCTCTAACAGGCCCATAGCCAACCTAAAAGTTCGGGGGTGGGGGCGCCAAAAAAGTAGGGGGCGCAGTTCACTTGGTTTGCAGGCCTTTTACAATTTGTAAACTGTTTAATTGTTTGTAAAAAAAAGAAAATGAGGGACAGGGAAAATTTGGGAAGGGCACCCCTGGCTTCAGGCCTGCACCCTAAACGCTATGCACGTTTACTTTGGATCAACACGATAGGGCTAACTTCCAAGGACGCACGCGTAGGATCGAGCCCACCCTAGAGCTTTCTCACCTGCTCCCTTCCCACCCTTTCTGTGGAACCCCCTCTATCTGAGGCCTCATTCCCAGATTTCCCCTAAAAATCGGTCCCCTCCCTCAATCTCCCTTCTGACTCACAAACACCCCCTTATATTCCTCTTAATCCTCCATGTATCCCAGTAGAAAAGCGCCCGAATTTCCCGCGTTGATCCGGCGGGGCGCTCAGGTCCACCTCGCGCAGCAAATGTTGCAACGAATGGCAGAGAAGCCCGGGGTTGCAATCCGATAGCGCGCTGACTTGAGACTACGTTCCATTCCAGTTGGGGCTTACTTCAGAGTAAATTTGCACAGATCGGGCTGTCAGGTAGCAAACAGAGGCATGCTTAACTGGGAGCACGCCCCGTGGATTGCTAAGGGGCTCACTCGCGAGTAAACATGCAGAAGATCTGCGTTGTCCAGCTGCAGTCCTACACGTGTTTGCTTGGGAATCCCATTAAACTCTGTAGGGCTTTGCTTCTGAATAAACATACACGGAATCGAGCTGTCAGTTTGCAACGCAAAGGAAGCTTAGCTCAGAGTAAAGTCTCATGGAATATAATGGGGCTTACTCGCGAGTAAACATGCGGAGGCTCCCGTGACCATCTGCATTCTCCATGCCTAGGAGAGCTAGCGTGGTGCAGTGGCTAGAATGCTGGACTGGGACGCAGGAGATCCTGGTTCTAGTCTCCAGTCGGCCATAAAGCTCACTGGGTGGCTTTGGGCAAATCACTGACTCTGAGCCTAATCTACCTCACAGGGCTGTTGTGAGGATAAAGTGGAGAGAAGGAGGATCTTTGCTGCTGTGGATTTCCTGCAAGAAGAAAATAATAAATAAAAATAGAAGGTGCAAGATGGGGAAGGATTCCCTAACTGCACCTTTCCACATTAGTATGGCTGCTAACACGTGGGGTTTTCATGTTGCAATCTCACAATGAAATTTCATTGTGCAATCACACATCCACCCATTACCATAAGGGTAAAAAAAAAAAGAGAGAGGCTAAATTGGAGATGATACTTGAGGAAAACTTCATGCAAACTTATTTCCCTGTGTCTATAATGAGTTGTTCAAATCTTGTGCGTTTTGCTGGGCTGAATCAGAAGCAGTGAATCAACTGAATCAGAACCAGAATACCAGCACAAGCAGTATTCTGGACAATGAGCTGCCAGCACAGGCCCTCCTCATCTAGAAGTGTGTGTGAGAGAGAGGGAGATCGCTTTTATGAGATAGGGGTGGGCAAACTGTGGTCCTCCAGATGGTTTTGACCTACAGCTCTCATCAGGCCTTGCTAGCATAGCCAATGTTGAGGGATGATGGGAGTTCTAAGCCAAAACATCTGGAGGGCCACAAGTTGCCCACCCTTGCATAGGGCTTAGAGTTTGAGAAACAGAGAAAAATAAGCTTCCCTATGGGACATGCTTTGTCAAGAACTACAAGTCCCAGGGTGCTTCCAGAACTAACAGTTAAAAGATGGATGGAACTGTTTAATCTCTTCCATCCTTATCAGATATTCTTTAGTAGGAAAAAAGACAGGAGAAATAGGAAAATAGAGGGTTACAAATGGAGGAGGACTATGTCTGGATCCCCTGAAAAATTCCATGAACGAGGCAGAGCACAATAACAGGCTCGTCTGGAAGCACCCCAACAGTTTCTTGGTTCCCCCCTGGCCTTTCATGTGCAGAAGCCGGAGAAATCCAAAGGTACAAAGGCAAAATAAATGCAAAAAGAGAAACCAGTTCTCAGGGCTAAACTAGACACTGTGTTAAATACCACCCAGCTACTTCCCCACTTAAATTTGCCCTCCTATCCTATCTGGATTGGGGTGGGGGTGGGGACCAGGACAGATGCATGCTTACACTAGAGTAGTAAAATAAGTTAGGATCAGTTAGACGCTCATTTAATGTAGACTCTAATGCAGCCCTCAGAGGTACTAATAATGAAAACTTATTGCAGTCCAACAGATTTTGGACCTGTGACATCTTTCATCATGGGCAATCTATAAAGAATTACAAAATTAAAGCCAACTGTATCAACAGGGATTTATACACAATTATTTTTTAAACTAACAACTTATAAAATATACAAAGTATTGTAAAAGAATAAAAGTATAACTATCATCTCAGACCATTAAAAAAACACTAATACAAATGGAAGGGACAACAAAATTATTTTCCATTATACACTACTCCTTCAAGACTGAATACTGTACCAATCAAATTCTGAAAACAGGCTAAGCAACTCACAGAAATTGTGGTCACTGTGGAAACAGAAGGCTGGACAGAAGAAGGCTTTTAGTCTGATCCAGCGCTGCTCTTCTTCATATTAAGAATATAAGAACATAAGAAGAGCAGTGCTGGATCAGACTAAAAGCCTTCTTCTGTCCAGCATTCTGTTCACACAGTGGCCAACCAGCTGCCAACCGGGAACCCACAAGCCGGACACAAGTGCAACAGCATACTCTTGCCCGTGTTCCCCAGTGTGGGGGAAACTGTGGAGAAACAAAAGGGAATGAGAATATACAATATCCTCTGTATTCTTCCATATTGGAGACATTGGTCCAGGCCTGATACTTTGGTTCAGGTCTTATACAGGCTTTTTCTCCCACACCAGCAACTGGTGTACATGGGCATACCGCCTCTGGTACTGGAGGTAGCACATAGCCAAAAGGACTACTAGCCATTGATAGCCTTCTCCTCCAGAAATTTGTCTAACCCCCTTTTAAAGCCATCCAAGTTGGTAGCCATGACTACATGCTGTGGTAGTGAATTCCATAGTTAACTATGTGCTGTGTGAAGAAATACGTCTTTGTCCTGTTTAATCTAACTTAAAAATGTTCTTTTTGTTATGAGTGAAACCATGGAAAAATGTATTAATATAGCTAGGGTAAAATCCAAACGAAGTCCTACTTAGTGTAGACCCATTGAAATGAATGGGTCATGACTAACTTGAATCCCATTTATTTCAATGGGTCTACTCTAAGTAGGACTTAAGTTGGATTTTACCCCTCGATTCAAAATTGGTAGGGCCACCAAAGACTGCAATATTGCTTCTGGGTGGGGGGCAGAGAAGTGCCTGATCCAGCCTACAGACTGTGAGTTGACCAACCTTGAAATAAGTCAGTGGTGCAGACCTTCCATGCTGTCTAGTTTTCTCTTGATGCATCACTCCACCCAATGTGCGATTTTTACTCCCGTTTAAGGAACGCTTTTTTCGTTCTATTTTATTTTAATGGCATTCTCAGCCGATGAGCTTTCTAGCCTCTCTCCTGTTATTTGTGAAAGCATCTAGTCAACCTCCATTAGCCAATCTTTCGGAGGCAGCAATTACTAATCTGTCACAATTTTTTTAACCTTTGCCTCTCTTTTCTAAGTGTTTCAAGTTGCTTCTGCCCTGCTTGTTGAAACTGCCCACTGGCCCTTTTTCAGTACACAGTTTCAGTACACCATTCTTTCTCCCTCTGCTCTTTGACATTGATGAATCACATGTTTAACAAACCAAAGAATAGCATTAAACCCTTAGAAGGCTTTTTATTTTTATAAAGATTATATTGTGAAAAATAAAATAGTGACTCATTTCCCCCAAATAAATCGAAGAACATTTATACTGTGTAAGAATCGGAGATTAAAGACAGCCTCTCAGTTGGGTATTGGGTAGGATTGACCCTGGGACACGGCCATGCAAAAGGTTTCCCACATATGACCTCAGGTTTTTCTTTACCCACATTCTCTGGAGGAGCCATAACCAGAGTCAAGGATGTGTTATTTCCCACTTTATGAGGTACTAACTTTTACAGTACAGGGACAATCCTATGTGCAGTTACAGCTGATTTCATACACATATGTTCATCACGTCATGACTGCAACATGGAAGGGCCGCCACATTCGTTCATCTCAAACACAATGCTTTTCGTCAGTTCACAAGATCAGTGGCCATGTGTCAAACATCAAGTGTGGGGATAACAAATTATGTACAACACATACATTCATATTGTAATATAAATAGAAGAAAAGAAATGGCACCAAATCAGAAACCTGTCCCCTGATGTAACTGTTTCAC
Organism: Heloderma suspectum; assembly: GCF_057233095.1. NCBI lineage: Eukaryota > Metazoa > Chordata > Lepidosauria > Squamata > Helodermatidae > Heloderma > Heloderma suspectum. The sequence goes on from NC_139461.1 coordinate 294,700,835, forward strand.
GTTGGGGATTTATAATGCGTTTGGACATACATGGTGGGGGCAACTCCAGGGGGCAGTGCCAGCAGTAAATTAGAGCCTGTGTTTGGATTGCCAGTTTTTTATTTCAAAAACAGTAGCCCTCTACATGAGACCAGGGGTTGGAGAATGGTTTGTGGCTCCATGGTAGGGCAGGAGAAAGCCCCATGGTAGAGCCCATACTTCGCATAAAAAAGGTACCAGGTTTACTCTATGGTACCTCCATTTTAAAGGATCTCAGAGAGCAGGAGATGGGATAGACTTCTGCAGGGGTTCCTGGAGAACTGCTGCCACACAGAGTAGAAACTAATATGGGGTTAGGAAGACCAGTGGTCTTATTCGGTATAAGGCAGCTATGTCCACTTGTCAGGACTCTGCAGGTCAAGGAAGAGCCAGGGAAAGGCCTTTTTGATTATAGGCCGAGAAGAAGTAGATGGAGCTGAGTCAGCGGGGAACCTAGCAGGATCTGCCATTTGCCATATCTTCAGTACACAATTCTGGTTACCTGAGAGAAAATTATTTGGACTTGGAAATTACTGGTTGCTTGGCGACTCCAATGCCCCATTATAAGAGCTCATAATTATTATTCTGCTCCCCTGCAGAACAGGCTGATTGTTTTCCTCCTTTCTCCTGAATTATGACTCTGCTCGTACTGGGCTATCAGCACCAGATGCAAACACCTGCCACTGTTGCTACCCACAATGCCCTGACAGAGGGTCAGGGCATTGTGGGCATTTAAAAAATGGCAGCTTCCTAGCTGATGCTGCTCAGCATAGGTCTCAGCACCAGTAGGCTCCTGGCAGCTGTTCAAAGATGCCAAGTGTTGCCCCCAGGCCTATACAGGAGCCATATTTGTGGTTTGTAAAATACTGGTTGTTTGGCAACCCTAAAGGCTACATAACCCTCCATGATAAGAGCCCATTATTATTATTCAGCTCCCCTCCAGAAAAAGCTGACTGTATGGGCCACTGACTACCATAATGGTAAATAACCATAAAATTATGGAAAGAAAACCATGAGCATCTGTTTAAAAGAGAGAAAAAACGTAAAGGCATTAAAAAAATTTACTTATTTATTACATTTCTATGCCACCCAATAGCTTAAGCTGTCTGAGCAGTTCACAACAATTAAAACCATAAAATGCAACACGATAAAGTAAAATATAAATGTTTAAAACGACAGTATAAAATTTAAAAAAACCAAAGTAAAACCTAGCAGCAGTGCAAAGATTTAAAAAATAATAACAGAATTAATAACACAGAAGCAGAAAGGCTAAAATGCCTAGGAAAATAAGAAGGTCTTCACCTGGCACTGAAAAGACCACAATGTAGGTCCCAGGTGGGTATCTCTTGGGATCTCATTCCACAGCTGGGATCCCAGAACTGAAAAGGCCCTCTTCTTAGTAGTGACCCACCTCACTTCATTTGGCGGGGGCTCCCGGAGAAGGACTGCTAAAGCCGATCTTCTGGTCCAGGCAGGTATATATGATTATATCATCTCAAAACAAAACAAGTGGTGTCATACAAGGCTGGTTTTCGCCCCCATGACAATGCCTAGAACATTTAGAACCACAAAGAACAATTGAGGACAGTCTGCCGTACAGCATTACCTACCATCAACAGCTTTCAAGTGTCATACCATGCTTTGTTGTGCTCCTCCTTGAGGTAATGAAGTCTAAAAGTTTTTTTCTTTGACAGTTTTTTCCCTTCTCCCTCCCCAGTAATGAAGCACATCTGCATTTCTTTCCCTCCAGTATTGTGCTGCAGCAAATCAACTCCTAAATTGAAGTGCTCAAAACCTTTATTTTGAAAAGCTTGAATGGTGTCCATCAAAGCAGGAACCTTGAAAACCTTCCTTTTAAGGTGCTTATTGAACACTCTTATCTGGGGGGAAAATGTCAGATTCACACTCATTTAAATAATTTGACAGCTTCCCAGAAGACGCTGATGAGCATCACATTCAAGTGTCAAAAAGAAAGAAAGATGAGCACCAAAAAAAAACCATATTAAAAAAAATCAGGATTTGTATTCAGCTGTTAGATGTAATGCATTATAATCCCATTAATACTCCAAAAGTTTAGAACTGGTATAAATTTGCAGTGAAAATACTTTTGAATTTGAAAACTCTGTTTTTCTTTTTCCTCCTGTGCTGATTCTAAAGCTGATGTCATCTGGCAAATTTAAATCCCATGTATTCGGTCTGCCTATTAGCTTGAGTGCACAGGAAGGGAACCAAAGATGGAATTAATTTTGGAATTCCACTGTAGACCAAAAGGCCCAGTTTTTAAACATGTCCACAGACCCGACAGAGAGAACTATAGGGCTGTCAGGCAGTGGAGGCTGGTGGCTCCAATTTTGGTTACATTCTAGGTTTCAGTCAGAACCAGCCAGAACTCTAAAGGGGATATCCAAGGTGTTGAACCTATTTGGGGGATAGGGTTCAGCACTTTGGATAGCTCCTTTAGAGTTCTGGCTGGTTCTGATTGAAAACCAGAATGGATTCACAGCCTGACTGAAATCAGAGCCACCAGTCTCCACTGCCCTCAGGGATGCCGAACCCCAAACTTCCTATGTTTAATGTCTGGTATAGGACCTGGTATAGACTGGAGCACTGGGCAGAAAACAACAGAATGACATTTAATAGGGATAAATGCCCAGTTCTGCACCTAGGAAAAACAAACCAAAGGCACAGTTACAAGATGGGGGATACGTGGCTCAACAACACTACAAGCGAGAAGGATCTTGGAATTGCTGTCGATCACAAGCTGAACATGAGCCAACAATGTGATGTGGCTGCAAAAAAGACAAATGCTCTTTTGGGCTGCATTAATAGAAGCATAGCTTCCAAATGCCGAGAAGTACTAGTTCCCCTTTACTCAGCACCGGTTAGGCCTCATCTGGAGTACTGTGTCCAGTTCTGAGCACCACACTTTAAGAAGGATGCAGACAAGCTGGAGAGGGTCCAGAGGAGGGCAACAAAGATGATCAGGGGACTGGAAACGAAGCCCTATGAGGAGAGACGGGAAGAACTGGGCATGTTTAGCCTTGAGAAGAGAAGACTGAGGGGAGATAGGAGAGTGCTCTTCAAGTACTTGAAAGGTTGTCACAGACAGGAAGGCCAGGATCTCTTCTCGATCATCCCAGAGTGTAGGACACGGAATAATGGGCTCAAGTGACAGGAAGCCAGATTCCGGCTAAACATCAGGAGAAACTTCCTGACTGTTAGAGCAATACAACAATGGAACCAATTACCTAGGGAGGTAGCGGGCTCTCCCACACTGGAGGCATTCAAGATGAAGCTGGACAGCCATCTGTCAGGGATGCTCTGTCTTGGATTCCTGCATTGAGCAGAGGGTTGGACTCAATGGCCTTGTAGGCCCCTTCCAACGCTACTATTCTATGATTCTATAAACTGAATGAATGAATAAAGGCACAATCCTATGGGGATAGACGGCTGCCTCCGAACTCAGAGGCAACCGACTATCCAATGCAGGGGATCTTCTCCTCCACCTTCCAGCTGTCCTGCATTTGTGGCTAGACAGTGGATTTTAGCTGTCTAGCCAGGGCGCCTCAGAGAAGGGAGGGGGAGGCCAGATGGTGCATAGGATGCGTAGTGAGGGTGCTTCCGCCGCCCCCGCCCCGCCCCCAGGAACGCCCCATTTTTGCCCGCTCCGCACTACTTTTATGAGCTCGGAGCCAGAGATAAACTGCGCTGCCTACAAGGCAGTGGGGGAGGGTGCAGGGAGTTGGGTTTCCCAGGAAATGAAAAATCCTATGGCCGTCTAGACGTTCTCTAGCGGCCATAGGATGGCGCCCTGAAGGAGCAATCCTATGACCCCTAGACAGTGTCTGAGGGGCCATAGGAGGTTTCGGATTCCTGGATCCAAGGTCTGAGAAAGTGCTCCGTCCTCAGATACAGGAATCCACACTCCCCACCCCCCATCACTTGCTGCTGGCGCGGAGAGAACTGTGCCAGCTGCCTCTGGAGAGGAGGTAAAGACGGCATGTCTGTGGGTGGGCTGGAGAGGCCAGCTTACAAAGTATCCCTAACCTGCTCCAGCCTCCTTCCCCTGCCCCTCTGGAACACCCCAGCCAAAATGCAGAGCGGGAGGAGTGCGGAGTCAAAGATTGCCTCCACCACTCCTCCTTCTCTGCACTGGATGCCTGTACACCTCCGAGCTGGGAGGCTTACGAGCATCAGGATAGGATTGCGCCCCAAACCCATACATTTCCAAGCTTGTGATGCATTCCACAAAACAAAAAGAATGTGCTGGACAACATGCATGCATTTGAAGAATGTGCAAAGAAAACTGTGTACATTTCTAAAATGTGCATGAACCTGCATTAGCCAATAGGTACATGCGTACAAAAATGCATACATTTGAAAAATGCAGAGGCTACTTGGTTAGATAAACACCACCAGGATGCTCTTTGCACCGTAAGCAAATGAGGTCCTATTGCACAAACCCTTTGGAATTCTGTTTCTTTGCGCTCAGCAAACATGGTGTTTTCCCCTTGGCCCAAGGGATCAGGTCTCCCTTTTGATCTGTTCACTACATCCCAGCTTGTACGTAGCACACAGTGCCATCCAGGAGGTCATGTCAGTTCCGTAATGGGGCTTATGCTGTTGCATTCAGCCTGTTGGCTCCATGGTTCCTTTGCATGATTACTATGCAATCCGGTTTATAGGAAGGGATCCCTAGGGACATGATCCCTCTGTATAATCAAGTTCAGATAATGGGGAGGGGGTTTCCCCCCGCCAAAATCACACTGACATGCCAAAGGACAAACGTGATTGCAAACTCCAAGAATACAGACCTTTAGCAATACCCATAATTTAGACAGCAGTCATAGGAATATAGGAAGCTGCCTTATACGGAGTCAGACCTTTGGTCCATCTTGCCCAGTATTAATACTGCCTGGCAGCAGCTCTCCAGAGTTTCAGACAGGATTTTTTCCCACCCTACCTGGAGATGCTGAGGATCAAACCTGGAACTTTCTGCATACAAAATGCATGTGCTCTACCAATGGGTTGCAGCCCCTTTTTGTCATCAAGCTAGAAGCTCAGGGCTGAAACACGGCATACCTCAAAGTTTATAAAGCTGATCCCTGGCCTCCACTGTGCATTATGAAATCACCACCCTGTCACTTATTCTAAACTCCCTACTACAGGGGTGGGCAGAAGGTAGATCTGGTTTACTGGGAGATCTTTGTGTGATTTACAGTAGATCAGCAAGAAAAGCAGACTCCCAATTGTTTGACAGTAGCAGCAACAAAACGACTCCCTGCCCAACCTTGTGCTAAATTATATTGTTGAACATGAAGAGAGCTTGGGGTAACCAGTGGGCCATCTACACGAGCCTTTTACTCCAGGGCAGGTGAGAGTCAAGGTCCTTTTGATTAGACGATGAGGTCGCCACTTCGCAGCCATCTGTGGTTTTCTCCCGGAAACTGGATTCCGAGGAGGCGTTTTGCTGCAATGTTTTTGGTTTGCTGCGGGTTTCCCGCGGTTGCGAGCCGTCTGTCCCTTCCCCAAACTGACTTCGCATTTTGCGGTGGGCATGTTGTAGGGGTGCGTAGTGCTTGCGTTGCTCTGTGACGCCCCTTTACTTCCCTGTCCCTTCGCAACTGCGCAGGTACTGAGGCACAGAGGGGCGTTGTCATCTATTTAATCACACTTTCACACATTTTTGCACCTTCGTATCTTCGCAACGGTTGCTTTTGGACTCAGTACCCAAGGGCTAGGGGGGGTGCCTTGGGGGAGGACCAACATCACTCCAGCCACCATTTCGGAGCAATGGGTAGACACGTACCACTCACACTTGTGAGTGTGAACCATCGCAAGGGTCTCAGGCTGAGGAACTGACAAACTGGTCGTGTGGAAATGAAAGAGCACAAAACACCCACTTTTTACCTAAAAAGGGGCAGAAAGACACACACAGCAGAACCCCTCAAATATAAAACAGCTGCTGAAATGTCACACGCCCGTGCTCACTGGACTGCACAGCTGCTCATTTAAGTATAATGGCAAAAAAAAAAAAAGAGGGCACAGCAGAGTTTGTTAGGGAAGCACGCAGTAAATCGAGAGTGTATACCATCAGAAGCTACTTCGAAGCTGAAATGCTGTGCAGTTGCGATGGGGTGGAGGGCGAAAGCGGTGCCATGTAGATGGGGCCCAGGAGTGCTTTATGAAATGACTGTGAGCTCCATTTAGCTCTGGTACTCAAAACAACGCCTAGGTCTTTTGCACCAGGCTCTGGGTGGTTCTACCAAAAAGCAAAGTTGGTCCTGGAAGCCTAACGTCTGCCCACCCTTGCCTTATTTCACATGATCTTCTCTGATAATCCTCATCCTTACTGGAGCAGCATACCAAAAGCAGAGAGAATGCACAAATTACCCCATGGTAGAGATCCACATGCCTGATTAGAAGAATTCTATTCATAAACGATCAAACAAGTGAACTGTGCACCAGAGGGAAAGGAATGAAAATACTTTCACCAGGCCAAAGGCTGGTAATCATCAACTTCCATAAAATGATGATGGGTTTGCCTTGGTCCTTCAGGTGATAGATAGCAAGGATGTTTCCAGTCCACTAACAAATCCAATATGGTGGACAGTCCAGCTTTAAACAGGATGGAAACCTTCCTTGAGCAGTCAAAATATGTTCTTCCCTCCTGTGTAGCATATTGGCCCTCCTGGCTTTCGGTATCTCAGGAAGTGCCTGAATCATCTGTCAGGTGCTGTACATTCAGTTTCTTATTCAACCTTGTTTGCCAAAGTCTGCTGCTTCAGTAGCCAGAACTTCTTCTAGTGCAGGGGTGGGCAACTTTTGGACCCCCAGATGTTTTAGCCTAAAGCCCCATCAGCAGCCAGCATAGCCAAAGGTGGGAGTTGTACGCCAAAATACTTGGGGGGAGGGGATACAAGTTGCCCACCCCTGCTGTAGTGTCTCTTGGAATGTGAGCTGCCTTTCTGTAAACGGGTGCTTTTGCAGGGCCTCATCAGACAGGCCACAAACCAAGCAACCATACAGCATCACCTCCAGACTGGAACCTAAGAATGGGGGTCATTTATTTTATTTATTTATTTCATATCTATACCTCCCAGTAGCTGAAGCTCTCTTTTAATCTACATTTAAGATGTAGATCAGGTGCACTGCACCTGTTCTAGAGTAAAACTGAACAAAAGATGAAGCTGCTAAACACAGATTTAAAGAGATGTCTGTTTTGCCCCTGAGATTATTGTAAAAGGCAAATTTATGGAGGATAGGGCTATCAAACGCTATTAGTCATGGAACGTCTACATTAACCTTTATATTCCTACCCTGCCTATGAGTTTCCTGGAACTATTTGGTGGAAACAGCATCCAAGAGTAGATGGACCCTTGGTCTGATCCAGCAGGGTTCTTATCCAATATCCTGTGCCTAGCTGAGGCAAAATGTCCAAGGCCAGATGTGCTTCATAAATGTATCCAGTTTTGGGGAACAACAGGAGAATCTGCTTCCTTTTTGCTTTATGCTTTCCCCCCCAAATAAAGAGTTTTGTAGGAAGTATCTTTTTCTGGTGTGTGCGTGTGTGTGTGTGGGGGGGATGTTTCATTGTTTTCCCTGGAAGAAAGCTAGCCCACTCTGTAAATCTAAAGCAGGGGTGCATAACCTGTGGTCCCTAAGGATGTCTTCCCACTGCCACCAAATTTCCCTCTCCACTCCATCCATCAGAGGTCCTCATACAGATCTATGGGTGGGGTGGGGTGCATGTGCTTGTGTGCAGTCCCATCCCGTGACTCAGTATTAGTGGCCCTTGGAGCGAAAAGGGTTCTGTACTCCTGATCTAAAGGAAGGGGGAAAGCTCTTCAAAATTCTGTGACTCCCATCCCAGTAGTGCAAACATAGATTTTATTTTGCATTCTGCTGTTGTGCTTATTATGTATGTAAGTCCAAAGTGTGGGAAACCTGGCACTGCATTTAAATTGTCTTTGTTTTGACCTCTTTTCAATGCAAATAACCTCTTAGAGTAACCGGCAGTTTCTTCTACCCTTCTTGCTTTACATGGCTTGCATTTTATCAAGTATGTTTGGCCTTGGTGTCATCAAGGACATGCCAGATTGCTTCACTATTTTCCTCTTAACTTTTAAAAATATAATAAAAGGTTGTAGGAGGAAGTCAAAATACAAAAACATACTTTTGAGATATGTAGGTCATTAACCTTTGGCTGAAAACCGTCCAAGTTTTTAACTGCCCGGGAGCATAAATGAGGCTGGGATTCTTTTTATGCCTTTTATTTTCAACAATATTAGATATAAAATATATTTAGCCAACCTTGTAGTATTTCGATGTAAATTCCAATATGTAATTAAAAGAGTATTTGGTCATAGCAATGGTAGGGCACGTGCTTTGCATGCAAAAGGTCCCAGGTTCAGTCCCACTCCCTGGTATCTCCAAGTAGAGCTGGAAAAGACTCCTGCCTAAACCCCCAGAGATCCGCTTCCAATCAGTATAGACAATTCTGGGCTAGATGGACTAATGGTCTGGCTCAGTATAAGACAGCTTCTTGTGTTCTTACACTGCAGCTGTGTTTCCATACTTGATTGGCACTGAGTTCTGACAGCATTCACACAACCTCCTCAACACATGGTGGACTCTTTGGGCTGGAACTTGATACAGAGTGGCTGGGTTCACACAACACAATAACCCATACTCAGGGGTTGCGTATTAGTTGAGTATGGGTTGTTGTTGAACCGTGGGTTGTTGTTGAAACATGGGTTATTGTGTTGTCTAAACCCAGCTGTGATAACAACCCATGGCTTGTTAACCACGAACAACCCACAGTTCACAACTGAACAAGGAACCATGGGTTCTCTTCATGGGTTGTTCATGGTTAACAAACCGTGGTTTGTTAACGTGGCTGGGTCCAGACAACACAGTAACTCACCATTCAATGACAGCCCACACTCAGCCCATACTCAGCCCTTGAGTGTGGGTTCTCATGTTGTCTGATCCCAGTGAGTGACTCAGAAATTATGGCTGGTGTGCTGGGGCAGGGAAGCTGTGAGAATGGGCCCTGAATGGATTTGCTATCCAAACCCAACATTGTGTGCCATTCATGGCTCTCACTATGATGAACTCCATGGTCACTACAAACAGACAATCAGTGAAAGTAAAGTCTTTAAGTCTTTATGTATTTATTTCATTCTGTTTATATCCCACCCTTCATAAAAATATCAAGATGGGTAGCAACAGTATTAAAACATATAATGCCAAAGGTGCTAAAGATGTAGCTGTTATAAATGTCCTAGTACATCAGTCACTTCAGAAAACACAGGCAATTTTTACATACAACTGCAGGGCTCTGTCTGGGCGACAGGAAACAGTATATTTTAGTGCTGTTTAGTGCGAAAATCTTGATTCTTCTATTTTCAGCATTTTGTGTGTGTGGGGTGTGTGTGTGTGAAAATTTCAGGTGAAAGAGGCTGGGAAAGGTGAGAATTTCTCGGGCGGGGCAGGGCTTCCACATACCTTTTTAAGTGTAGGCAATTTTTGAGGGATCTTCTACGTGTGTGTTTTTTAAACACCCTCTGCACTTGCAAGAGCCCAGGGCTCTTCTCTAGCCTGGCAGTTTTTTCTGAACTCCCAGGAGACCATGTGACCTCTCCCTCTCCAATAGGCATTCAGGAAGACCTCCTGGCTGGAGAAGGGACCTGGGCAACTGCAAGTGCATGGGGTGTTTTGTTTTGTTTTAAATGTAAAAAATAGAAAGAAGACCCCTCAAAAATTGCCTTCACTTAAGAAAGGTATGTGGAAATCCTGTCCCCCTCCCCAAGGAGAAAATTCTCTGAAATTCTCCCCCCTCCCCGCGAAAGAGGCAGAAAAAACAATGTTTCTTTTGCAGGGAGAGAAAAAGTTCCCCCAAACAGGAGCAGGATCTGGCACAGCGCTACTATATTTAGGATCTATGCACACGCTGAGCTGAATGTATGAAGGTCAGGAGTAGAACATGGGGAAAGTGCTGTATTTTTATAGGGACACAATCTCGCAGTAGTTAGAAAGTGGCTGAGTAATGAGAAAAAAGTGGGTACTTGACCCTACTATTGGAGGTAGAGTGGTCAGGTGTGCTACTTTACAGAGGACAGTCCTCTATTTGAAGAGCTATCAGAGGACAGTCCTCTATTTGACGAGTATCACAGGATGGTCCTCTGTTTGAAGGGCTGGCCAGTCCAAGACAAGTTTAAAGATAAAGAACTATCAGAAGGGTGAGCAGCAGGGGCCTTGAAGTTGCCCATCCACAGTTAGCACCTGGACAGCAGACTGAGCAGGCGCACAGGTCACATCATCATAGTCTTTCCCACTGTGGAGGGATGGATTGTATCTCTCTTTAAATTATAGCTATTATTTCTAAATTTGCACCTATACATAGAAATTAGCATACACAAATGTTATGCAAAGTGGCATCCTCTGTTTTCGTGATGGGTTTCCTCCTTTTTGGCAATGTGTAAGTGGCCACCCTAAAAGAGAGGGATGGACTTGCATCGATATCTGAGATCAGGAATCCACCTAAGGCTAGAGGCCAGTTTTAATGCTTTGATTCCCCCTCCCGAGAGAGAGAGAGAGAAGGTGAAAGCGAAGCAAGAATATGGAGAACAGAAACATCCTAACAATAAACTTCCAAACCTCATAGTCCAAGCCAAATTCCAACTTTTCCATTTGTACTGAATATGGGAACTGGCATGTGTGAACTGAATGCAAATGTTGTTCCATTCCTCTCCCTTGAAGGGCTTTTCAATCCTGCTCTTTTACCCCATGCCAAGGGACATTTCCAAAGGCAAGGAAACACACCAGGGCTGAGCCTCTGGTTCACAGCCAACAAACCGTTGCTCTGACGACAAAACCTGCCGTTCTATCTGTTGCATGCTTAACTGGCCTCAGAGTCTCAGCTGTTGCAACCATCCGGTGGGTGTGCTCAGCCTGTATTGAAAAGTGACAACAGGGTTTTCCCCCACCTCCTTTTGCATCAGGGACAGAATTAGGCCAAAGGTTGGCCCAGCCAAGAGGTTTCGTAAACATGGCTTGAAAACGCCCAGGGTGGCAAGGGTTGACGAGCCTCTATTTCAAGCACTCATTAATCGAGCGGGTTAAATGATAAACTCTTTGGGTCTGCTGTTGTTAGTTGTTTCTGGGGACATCATCCATCCTTGGCATGTAGCCAGGAGACACGTTTTGGTGGGGTGACATAAGACACAACCCTCTTTTGCCCTGGCTGGTGGGATGGACTATAAACAAGGAAGAGTATTTAAGGAAGGAAGATGCTTTCTGGAAAACCAGAGCTCTTGGGAAGAGTTTGTCCTAAGCAACACCTCACTGCCTGAAAGGACCAGCTAAATCCTCTCCAAAGCTAAATACACAGACTGCCCTAGAAAAGTAAGTAGATAACCTGCATGCGTTTCTTTATCTTGATAAAAACGCTCTGTGATGATCAATTCTATGTGATGACTTACTGTTCCTCAGTCTGATCATATATGCTTTTCTTATCACATGAGGAAGAGCTGTAGCTCAGTCTTAGAGCGCTGGCTTTATGTGTAAATGGTCCCAGAGTCAGTTCTTAACATCTCCAGACAGAGCCGCTGCGAATCACTGCAAACAATACTGAGTTAGATGGTCTGACCCAATTCGATATAAAGCAGCCTCCTGCATCCCTATCGCTGAAAGTATTTTTAAGGAAGCTTTTCCACTCAGACTTCATACGTAATGCACTATCTTCCCCCCGCCCCCCAGCTTGTATTTCATATTACTGGTCATATATTCACATCCACACTGACAGCCAGTGCAGTGGTTAAAGTGTTGGACTGGGACTCAGGAGATCTGGGTTCTAGTCCCCACTCGGCCATGAAGCTTACCGGGTGACTTTGGGCCAGTCACTGGTTTTCAGCCTAACTTACCTTACGGGGTCATTACGAAGATAAAATGGAGAGGAAGCAGACCATGTAAGCTGCCTCGGGTTCTTTGCAGGAGGAAAAATGGTGGGATATAAATGTAATAGTAACAAATCTTCCTCCTCATCAGAAAATGACAAATCTTCCTCCTCATCACCTGCAGACAATAAGCAATGCCACCCCAGCTGCAGACACAGACAAGTGCCACCCCAAAGGTTGTCCAAGGAGACCTGAAGTGTTTAGCACCAGAGGTGAGGGGCTTCATTGAAACCAATGCAAAGCTGTGTCGGCCAGAGGCCATCCACATTTGTGATGGCTCGGAGAATGAGAACAAGAAAATTTTGGAGCTCATGGTAGAACAAGGCATGATTAAGAAGCTTGGAAAATACGAGAACTGGTATGTGACACGAATGTGAGTGCTAATGTAGTGTGAATGGGTGAAGTCCAGTACACGATCCACCAAAGAACTGCTGTTTCATTTTGTCTCACCTGGGGTGTGTTAATGTCGTCAGTTTAATGTCCCCGCTTGCAGTTTTATTATGGGAAAGAAAAAACGTGGTTCTCTTTCTCTTTTGCATGTCATTCCTACATAAAGCATCCACTCTTTTTATGGAGGCTGTGTGTCTTTAATGGCTGCATAGCAGGCAGAATATCATCAAGTAAAGATTTTCCCATTATTGCATCTCTTCAACTAAAAATGCCTGTTCACCTAAAAATGTCTGTTACGTGTCTTTTTAAATACAAAGCAAAGACTTTGTCCATAACAAGAGGTGACAAACCTATTCCTCTGTCACACTATCTTCATCATAATCCTCAGTCATTCAGTTTCTTAATTTTTGAGATCTATGCTCCTTGTGTCTTCTTTGCATGGGAAAGATGGAGCAAAAATGACGGAGTAAAACAAATCTGGCTGTGTGAACAGATGTAACACTATTTGAGCTGTGGGTTCTGGAAGCACATTTATTGCATTGTGGACAAACAGCCAGTTCCTCTCCAGAACCAAGCTTAGGGAAAAAAACAACAGTGGTACAGCACTGATTTGGCCAGCATTATCATGAACTCACCTCCCATCTTTATTTTTAAGGTGATGAATTTAAATTATTTATTTTATTATTTATTACATTTCTATACTGCCCCAAAGCCAGGGCTCTCTGGATGTTTTGCAAAAAGATTAAAACCTTAAAATACAATATAAAATATAATAGAAAAACCATTAAATACAAAAAAGTGAAGGAACATTTAAATGAATAAATGTACATGCAGCACTTTGAATATTTGTCTATCTGTCTTTCATTTACACTGTGAAGGCAGAAGAAAGTGGGGTTCACTCTACAGGACAAAAAATCCTCTGTGAATCCTGTTTCAGGGCCAGAGAGGGTGGCTGCTTTCACATTGCTAAAAAAGAGAAAATGTATTACCAAAAAAGAGGACACAGATTTGTATAACATTTGCATAAGCTAATTTTTATATATGCAAATTTATAAATAATTACTATAGTTTAAACAGAAATATAATACATCTCACTATAGTGGGGAAGACTGATTAGATGGCTGGTGCAACTGCTCAATCTGCTGTTCAAGAGCTAAGTGCTGGTATTAACATTCAAAGCCCCAAATGGCTTGGTTTCCTGAAGGATTGTCTCATCCTATATATGTACCTGTTTGGACTCCAAGATCATTGTCAGCGGTCCTTAGTTGTTTTAAATCTGTTATTGTATTTTAAATCTCTGCATTGCTGCTAGGTTTTGTTTTGGGTTTACCTTTATACTGTAGTTTTAAACTTTTAAATTATATATTGTATTTTATGCTGTATTTTGTGGTTTTAATTGTTGTGAGCTGCCCAGAGAGCTTCAGCTATTGGACAGTATAGAAATGTAATAAATATTTATTTATTTATTTATTTATTTCTATACCGCCCAATAGCCGAAGCTCTCTGGGCGGTTTACAAAAATTAAAACCAAACAACACACAATAAAACAATTTAAAATATATAGAACATTAAAACCACAATATAACAATACAACCACAATAAAACCTAGCAGCAGTACAGGAATTTAAAATACAGATTTAAAACAGCAAAGATAAAAATTTAGAAAGCTAAAAAGCCTGGGAAAATAAAAAGGTCTTCACCTGGCGCCGAAAGGAGTACAATGTAGGCGCCAGGCGAACCTCACTAGGGAGCTCATTCCAGAGCCGGGGTGCCACAACAGAAAAAGCCCTCCTCCTAGTAGCCACCCACCTCACTTCCTTTGGCAGGAGCTCACGGAGAAGGGCCGCTGATGATGATCTTAAGGTCCGGGCAGGCACATATGGGAGGAGGCGATCCTTCAGGTAACCTGGCCCCAGGCCGTTAAGGGCTTTGAATGTTAACACCAGCACTTTGAATCGGGCCTGGAAATGGACTGGCAGCCAGTGCAGCTGGAAAAGTACTGGCGTAATATGAGCTTGCAGGCCAGTCCCTGTTAACAATCTTGCTGCCCTATTTTGGACCAGCTGAAGTTTCCAGACCGTTTTCAAAGGCAGCCCCACGTATAACGCATTGCAGTAATCCAGACGAGAAGTTATCAGAGCATGGATAACTGTAGCTAGGCTATCTCTGTCCAGATAAGGGCGTAGTTGGTATACCAGCCTAAGCTGATAAAAAGTGCTCCGTGCCACTGAGTTCACCTGTGCCTCAAGTGACAGTTCTGGATCCAAGAGCACCCCCAAACTACGAACCTGATCCTTTAGGGGGAGTGCAACCCCCTCCAGAACAGGTTGAATATCACCTAGCCGGGCAGATGAACCACCCACTAACAGTACCTCCGTCTTGCCTGGATTGAGTTTCAGTTTATTAGCCCTCATCCAGTCCATTACCGTACCCAGGCACTGGTTCAGAACAGCCACTGCCTCACCTGGGTTTGATGAAAAAGAGAGGTAGAGCTGGGTGTCATCCGCATATTGATGGCACCTCAGCCCACACCTCCGGATAACCTCCCCCAGCGGTTTCATGTAGATGTTAAACAGCATGGGGGATAAAATAGAGCCCTGTGGAACCCCATGGCAGAATTGCCATGGCACAGAGCAATAATCCCCCAGCACCACCTTCTGGAATCGGCCATCCAAGTAGGAGCAGAACCACTGTAGTGCAGTGCCTCCAACTCCCAACCCAGACAACCTATCCGGAAGGATACCATGGTCGATGGCATGACAACTTCAAGGCCCCTGCTGTTCTCCCATCTTATGGTTCTTTATCTTTAAACAGGACTTGGGTTGGGCAGGCTTTCAAATAGAGGATGCCTTAAAATACAGCACTGTCCTTTGACAGCTCTTCAAACAGAGGACTGTCCTCTGGAAAGTAGGACACCTGGCCACTCTAGGGCCAAACAACATGCGTCACTTAAAAGTTGTGTTTTGTTTGTTACTGTTAATAGCAGGCATGGGGTGGGTGGAGATCAGGATTAGGACTGTACCATGCTGTGTGTGTAGGGGAGGGAGGGGTTAACCCTTGCCTCCCCATCATGATCTTAATGAAAATTATCATCTGCCCCCCCCCCAGCTTCTCTTTGCTCCCTCCTGGGGGTGGGACTGTAATTTTCATTGGTATTGCAATTGGGGGGGGGGGAGGAAAGGCTTAAATCTTTCCTCCTGGTGCAGCCCCAATTCTGATCCCGTTCCTATGATTAACAGTAAAATAACCCAACAACTTCAAGTGACACGTTGAGTATCATGTGTAGCATGGCCCTCAGTGTTATATCTGTGTGCATTCTGTGACTCTGGAACTTTGATTCTTTAAAATTTAGCAAGGGATGCATGCAGCATGTTCCTAAGCATGTCACTTGGAAGTAGGGATGTTGGAGAAATCCGCAACGGAACCAAATGAGTTCATTTTTTTAATGAATCTGACCTGTGGATTCTGCAGCAGACTGACTTTCCCCGTCAGGTGGATTTTGTAGACTTGAGGACCGTTTTTCTGACTTCTCAAATTTTGTGCAAATTTCATCATAGAAAAATATGCAAAATAAAAAAAACCAGCCAAAAATGTGCATTTCCCCCTAGGCGAAAGTGTGGGAAAATGTGCATTTGGGGGAAATCTGCGCATTTGGGGGAAATTTGCGTATTTGGGGGAAATTTGCACATGTTTACAAATGCAAATTTGGAAACAAAAAACCACTCGATTCTGTTGATGGGTAGATGATGGAACAAAAGGCGCCTAACAATCCACGAAACACAGATGGAATGGATTTTACACAATCCATACATCCCTACTTGGAAGTAAGTCCTGCTATGTTCAGAGTGACTGAGACTTCAATCCTATGCACACTTACTTGGAAGTAAGCCCAGCTGTACTTACTTCCAAGCAAACATGCATAGAATTGTGCTGTCAGTCTCTAATATAAGTGTGCATAGGATTGTGGCCCAGTGGGCTAAGTTGTTGTGAAACTATAGAGACATTTAGCAATGAAGATACCAATGCAGCATTTTTTTCTGCCTGGGAAGACATCAGAATGCGGTCTGTGAGCCAAAGATTCTCATGCATCTTTCTTCAATATCTGTGGGTCTAGAACTAGAGGCTAAGAGACATAGGGCTAGTGCTGCTCTTTGTTTCTTCCCCCGTCAACACATCACTCATGTTGTGGCACCGTGTGATGTGTGTGTGTGTGTGTGTGTGTGTGTGAGAGAGAGAGAGAGAAAGAGAGATGGTGAGGCCCACTATTGGCCTGTGCTTCTCATGAACTGCGTATGCACCCTAGAGCACTCTGTATCCCTCCCCATCACCAGAATACTCTAGAATGTATTGGGCTTCTGTAGGAAACACACAGGATCTCCTAAGAAAACTGGTTGATGTGGAAAGAATTCAGAGAAAGTTTGAAAGCCACCACTCTACGCGAGTAACACTGTTGAATGGATATAGAGAGCATGTTTACCTTTTGTCAAGGGTTAAAAGGCTCCAGATTTCAAAAAGGGGGTCATAGCTCAATGGTAAGGCACACCTGCTTTGTTTGCAGAAGGTCTGAGGTTTGATCCCCAGCATCTGCAGGTAGAGATAGGAAGGAATCCTGCCTGAAACCCCAGAGAGCTGCTGCCAGTTGGTGTTGGCAGTACTGACTCACTATAAGGCAGTTTCCTGTGTGCCTATGTAACACATCCGTCTGGCCTAACCAATTCTTTTCATTAGGCAAATGGCTGGTTAGTGGCCCAGGACGACTGGTAGATGTTTCCTAAATGGGAGTTAAGGTTTAAGAAACAGTTGGAGATCGGTCTTGAGGGTTTGGCATGGGAGAGTGTGAGGAAAGTGATGTGTCCCACCTCCCCCATCTAAAGGGAGGGGGCAGGTGTGCGCGTGTGGAAAAACAGCTGTGGGGAAGTTTTGTAAGACACAGACTGAGGCAGAAAGAGAAAGAGAGAGCTGAAGGGACCTTGGGATGCGCAGATCTCTGTCTTCAGCTGAATCTACACATAGCAGCTATACCATTAGCATACTGTTATCATAACTCTTGGTGCCCACTGGTGTCATGTGTACCAAGCGTTATGATAACAATATAACTGCTATGTGTAGATTCAGTCTTCCTACCTCTTTCCTTCTCTAAGGATTTGATGTGGAGATCTGCCACCTTGAAGAAGTGCCTGCTGTTTGCCTCCTCTTAAGCTCTTCTTGTATATATGTATATATAGCACATTATCAAAATGTCACAAGTCTCCAGTACTCCCTACTCTAAAGGAAACCAAAACCTGGTATCTCTGAACCTTCCCACCACTTAGTGAGGAGTACACAGCAGTACTTAGGCAATCCATTAGATCACCTGTATTTGACAAAAATATGTTGTTGTTGTTGTTTAAAAAATGCTAAGAGTCTAGCAGGAGTTGGGCTCTACTCCTCAAACTCCTTATTCAGGCATAAAACTATTTACCTCAGCAAGACTTCAAACCAGGAGCAAATGGTTTGATTGCATTGTAACTGATATTCCTTTCACGATCAAACACCGTATTGTGCTAGACAGTCTTGAGGTAAGGACAAATCGTACCGGATTTCTGTCATTTTTATTACCTACATGACTGAAGTGTAAATGTCCTTCTTCTGGTCTCCACAGCTGGTTGGCTTGCACAGATCCAAGAGATGTGGCAAGAATCGAAAGCAAAACTGTTATTGTCACTCAGGAGCAGCGAGAAACCATCCCAATTCCCCAAAGTGGAGTAAGCCAACTGGGACGCTGGATGTCAGAAGAAGACTTTGAGAAAGCCTTCAGTGTCAGATTCCCTGGGTGCATGGAAGGTAAACAGATGAGAAACAGTATTAGAATAAAAAAAGGAAAAGGAAAATGCAGCTGCTTTCTATTTATGGTATTATAGTAGCACATTGATTCAGGAGGTATACATATTCATTTCTTTTCTCCCCAGTCCGTCTCTGGACAAACAGGTCGTGCAGGTTTATGAAGCACAACAAAACCTGTAATAAGGGTACATTACAGATGAGGGTACACATCACATGATGCCTCAATCATACCACCGTAATCTCTCAGGGGTGGGGTGGGGGTAAAAAACAAAACTACTGACTGCAGGTTTGCATGATCACTGCAGCTTAAACAAGCCATGGTGGCTTGCTTAAGCCTCGGCATGTATCGGGCACCATTTGCCTAATTACCTGCCTGGGCTCAGCTTGTCATGTTGTCTGAATCCGGGAAGCATGATTGTCTGAGAGGGAAACAACCTGCAAATAACCCAACAACAGGCCATGGATTATTTGAGGGTTGTTTCCCCCTCAAGCAAGCCATGATGCCCAGGTTTGGACGACATGACAACCTGTGCTTGGGTGGGTAAATAAGCAAATGGCGCCCAGCACCGTGTTTAAGCCGGGGTGATCATGCGAGCCAGGTCTCTGCCTCCAGCCCTGGCCCCAGTCTGTAGCTGTGATTTCTTAAAAAATGTACTTTATTTCTTTATTTTTAAAATTAGTATCCCAGATTCTCAATTTAATCTGGGCTCCCAAAGCACAGGTGGCATGGAGGTGGCAGGCATGCAATTAGGGCACAATGTCTTCTCACTGTAGTTCTGTACCAAGGAACCATATTTGAACTGAACTGGAGCCAAATGTGGTTTATGAACCACAATTTGGGAATCCTTGCTGTATAACTTACCTATTTATCCAAATTTATATATTCTGTAGACTCAGGGTGGCTAACAAGACTGTAAAAATCCCGCTGGGATCTGCAACAAAATCTTGCAGTGTTCAGAGTAGCAGCCACTCCATTCCCTTCCCTCCCAACAGCCAGTCAGTATCTCATGACCACTGAGTGTGTTCAGTTCTCATTGGGCTGTTTTGGGGATTCCCCCTCCCCGATAGGGTTTTTCTTCTCAATTGTTTTTGTGGCTCCCTGAAGCCTGCTGATACTTCTCTGTTGTGTGTTTGTGGTGCTGTTTCGGCTACATAAAGATTCATACTCACCTCTGAACTTTGGAAGCAGAGGGAATGATCATCCCCTAAGGCAGGGCTGGAGAACCTGTGGGCCTCTAGATGGACTCCAACTCCCAACATCCCCAATCTTTGCATCCTTCTTTGCATGCAGAAGTTTCCAAGTTCAAACCCTGGCATCTTTCTCATTAAACCCTGGCTAGCAGGTGATCCGAAATTCCTCTGCTGTAGACCCTGGAGAGTCACTGCCAGTCAGATCAAGTAATACTGGGCTGGATGGGCCAATGGTGTGAGTCACTATAAGACAGCTTCATATATCCATACGCACCTTCATTATTCCACTTACATCTTAAAGTACACACTAAACTTTTAAGAAATCCTCAATAAATGTTCTGCCATGCCAGGAATATCCCTCTTCAGCCCAACACAAATATATCTCCCCCTGCCACCAACCTCAGAGCCCACTTGCAACTTTTACTTCCAAGCCTTCGTGATCCTAGTGAATAAGACCTTTTTAATCAACCAGACATTTTACATTAGCCTCCTCTACCTGGTGCCCTCCAGATGTTTTCTACGACAATTGCTGTCATTCCCAACCATGGGCCATGTTGGCTTGGGCTGATGGGAGTTGTAGTCCAAAACATCTGGATGGTAGCAGGTTGTGGAATCTGTTTTAGGTCTTTTCCAGTTTTAGTTGAAATGTTATTTAGGGCACAATCCTATGCATGTTTAGACAAAAAAAAAAAAAGTCCCACAACTCCCAGCATTCCCCAGCCAGCACATCTGGCTGGGGAATGCTGGGAGTTGTAGGACTTTTTTCTTTCTCAACATGCATAGGATTGTACCTTTAACTGCTGTTGTTCTTTGTGGAAAACTATGTTAGACACAAAGCTTCATCGTAGCCAACTCACCTGCTATTGGTCTATGTGCCGAGAGTTTCTTATATGAGGAAACATTCAGAAGTGTGGTCTCCTGTCTACAGCCCCCAACAATATGGTACAGGAAAAGGTGTACCTCTTACTTTATTTACATTATTTAAAAGCCACCTTTTATGGCCAAGCCCTCACAGGACAGCTTCCATCATATAAATGTAAAATCACAATATGTCATAAAACAAAATCACTGGAAAACATCAAAAACACAAGAGACTGCATAAAAGAGCAGTTTAAAAATCAACAATAGAATAGCACCAGAACAATAGCTTAATTCTACTAAATATGTTGCTTTCTGGCAGGTGCCAATCAAGTTTAAAATGATTAGTATTTGGTTTCTTTAAAAAAAAAAACAACTGCTAAAATACAAGAAGGAGAGGGGTGGGATTGTTTTTGTTTGGAGATGTGTAGAGTGTCAACGTGCATTTGCAATGTTATTGTTGTTTTCAAACCCCTACTCTGTTTCTCTTTTGCAGGGCGCACCATGTATGTCATCCCATTTAGCATGGGGCCAATTGGCTCTCCCTTATCCAAGGTTGGGATTGAGCTGACAGATTCTCCTTATGTGGTGGTCAGTATGAGAATTATGACTCGGATGGGAACATCTGTCCTAGAAACGCTTGGTGATGGAGAATTTGTAAAATGCCTCCATTCACTTGGGTGCCCTTTGCCATTAAAAAGTAAGCAAGTCTCAAGCCAAAGTGTATAGCCTTTATTATTTAGGGTGCAATCCTATGTATGGTTAGATAGAAAAAAGGTCTAAATGTGCATAGGATTGTGGCCTTAATTTACTTAACACAATATTTTGCAGGCTTTATTTTACAGAATTACCAGGTATCCATTTGAATAAGAAATGCTAGCTTTGTGTTGTTTTGTCATGAAAGGCAACAGACCAGAAACTGCTCGTTAAAGATGCTGCCAAGCATGCTTTGGAACAGTCATGGTTAGTTTTAGGTCCTTTCATATGATTTGTCCCGGCTTGCTTGTGCAAATTATATCCAGTCTGGTCCAGTGGTATAGTGATACATTTTGATGTGCAGGTGCTCATCATAACGGTCGCCATAGCCATAGCCCCAAGGAGAGGCCAAAAATTCAGGTAGCTCTGTGGATCCATATCAACAAACTAGTCCTACCAGTTTTTATCCCCACCAGGAGCAGGTATTTTGTAAAGCTAATGAGTCTTAATTGCCCATTGAAGACCAAGCCATCCCAAAATACTTCACAGTACCACAGGGAATATATTGTTGCTAGGAAAATTCATTTCCCCTCAGCAACTGTCAGAGTAGCAGCTCAGCTCAGAAGAAATGGGTAATTTTTCGGGGGTGTGGGAGAGATGACATCAGTGTCCCAGCTAATCCAGAAGTGCCAACGCTGAGTCCCTGCAAGCCCTGGCTCCACTACACTGGTCTGGTCCCAAAGAAATGGAGAGCTTCTCCCCCTACCTTTCTATCACAGAGAAGGTATCCTGTTTTCAAAGGATAAAGCTAAAGGTAAAGGTGTCCCCAACCAGTCATGTCCGACTCTAGGGTGCGGTGCTCATCCCCGTTTCTAAGCCGAAGAGCCAGCGCGGTCCGAAGACGCTTCCGTGGTCATGTGGCCGGCATGACTGAACACCGAGGTGCACGGAACGCTGTTACCTTTCCCGCCGAGGCGGTACCTATTTATCTACTTGCAATTTCTTGCTTTCGAACTGCTAAGTTGGCAGGAGCTGGGACTGAAGACGGGAGCTCACTCCGTCATGTGGCACTCGGGTCTCGAACTGCTGTCCTGCCGACCTCCGGTCTGCAGTTCAGCGTCTTAACCACTAAGCCACCACGGCCCCTTCAAAGGATACTGGTCACCAAGTGCTGCTATACTGATGCTAGCTGTGCAAACAGCACTACAGTGACACCTAGTGATAGATTATATGTACTGCAAAAATAGAAAAAGAAATGTGCATATGGTCAGGTTTAGAAAGGATGCAAGTTAAAAATATATATACCTAAAACTGCACTTTTCCCCAGGTAACCAATCACAAGAAGTAATGAGTTATGCTTTGTATTTTGTAGAGCCTCTGGTAAATAACTGGCCATGCAACCCAGATTTGACTCTGATTGCTCACATCCCTGATCACAGAGAGATAATTTCTTTTGGAAGTGGTTATGGAGGAAACTCTCTCCTGGGAAAGAAGTGCTTTGCTCTCAGAATTGCCAGCAGAATTGCCAAAGAAGAGGGCTGGCTTGCTGAGCACATGCTGGTAGGAAAAGTTTTAATAAATGCATTATTGAAGTCTTAGTCAGTTTAATGCCTAGAGGATGCTCACATTGCATTTTTACAGTGGTTTAAAATGCAGACCTGTAAAATAGTTTATTGCTCTTTAGCTTAGGACCCAACAAGATATTATACACACACAAAATTTATAGCAAAAATCCAGCAGAGCTTTCGCCCCAAATAAGAAGTAGCTTTTGCAGTGAACATAGTGAGATGGGAAAATGGCAGAGGGGAGAGGGTGCTTAATCCTTTCCCACCTGCCACTTTGTGACTTCGGCTCCCCCCCCCCCCCACACACACACATGCTTCCACCCCAGGGTTCCAAATGCATATTTGCAAAATCATGATAATGTGGGGGCAACAGTTCAGCCAGTCACTCTGCTTCTTCCTCTGTCATATTTGCATGTTTGCAACTCATGCAGCTCATCCAATCCTGACTTGGATTCCTGCATTGAGCAGGGGGGTGGACTCGATGGCCTTGTAGGCCCCTTCCAACCCTACTATTCTATGATTCTATGATTCTACGAGAGAGAGAGACAGACAGACAGACAGACAGACAGACAGAGAAAATGTATGTGTGTGTGTTTTAACAGATCTTGGGTATAACAAATCCAGAAGGTGAAAAGAAATACTTTGCTGCAGCTTTCCCTAGTGCATGTGGAAAAACCAACTTGGCCATGATGAATCCAACTCTTCCAGGGTGGAAAATTGAGTGTGTTGGGGATGATATTGCATGGATGAAATTTGATGATCAAGGTAACATATTTAGCATTCAACTGGGAATTTAGTCAGAGATGGTGTTCCAGAGCTGTCTAACTTTAATGGTTGTGGGATTAAGTCAGCAGTTCAACCAATACTAACATTTGGGCAATGGAGACAGTTTTCTGGTTCCTCCTGGTACCAGGCAGGTCCCTCTATTCGTTGCTGTTGAAGTCAGTCTGACTTCACCATGGTGAACTGTTCTTGTAATTGTTAAACAGGTTTAGATATCATAAGTTAGCAAGCACAACCTTGCAAAACTTCCAAAAGTGAATTGAACAAACAAGCATTGACTATAATTTGGAGGCATGTTAAACTATTTATTTATTTATTTATTACATTTATATCCCGCCTTTTTTCCTCTTTAAAGAACTCAAGGCAGTGTACATAATCCTCCTCCTCTCCATTTTAGCCTCACAACAACAACCCTGTGAGGTAGGTTGGGCTGAGAGTCTGTGACTGGCCCAAAGTCACCCAGTGAGCTTCCATGGCTGAGTGGGGACTAGAACCCGGATCTCCCGACTCCTAGTCCAACACTCTAGCCACTACACCACAAGTCAACTGAAGATGGCTTCCCTGGGTCCTGAATAAATTGAAAGCGTTTGTGTAAATAGACTCTGAGGGACTTCAGGACCTTCCAGTGCTAGATGGTAGAAGAACAGAGCTTCTCTTGTACCCAAGATCTGGTAGCAACAGTTCTTATTCATGTTTGTTTCTAAGACAGATTTCATACATGCTATTTAAATAACTTTAGCTTTGAGTCTCTCTCTCCCAATTTGGTGGAGAGAGAGTTTTAAATGTGATCATATCAGCTTTTCAAACTGACTGATGGCCATGCAGAAAGGTGGATTTACAATTGGATTTTAACCTTCCTGCATTTTTGGGCACCTGCTTTTGATATGAATAGATGCTATCTAGGGCTGGATGTGCCTGATCTCATCTGATCTCGTAAGCTAAGCAGGGTCAGCCCTGGTTAGTAGTTGGATGGGAGACTGCCTGGGAATCAGGCTTCTTGCATTGAGCAAGGGTTGGACTCGATGGTCTTGTAGGCCCCTTCCAACCCTATGATTCTATGAGAAATGCATTTTTAGTCTTCCACCCATCACTTTCCCCACATAATTGAAAACATTTGGGAATGGCTTGTTCTCACATTTAAAAACCTCTCATGCAGAAGTGTGTATGAGTGGGGAGCCTTCTCAGTTTCAAAGATACGGAGTTCTTTCCCCGGTCGCCAGTGAAACTGACATGATTGGGGGCGGGGGAGACTTTGTCAGTTTCACCTGGCTGTGAAAACATAACCCACCATCTTCACCCACCACCTTCACCTGCCATCTCAATTTTCCCTGCTACCTTTTCTACTGATGCTCCAAGATGGGGAAAGGCAGTTGTTTTTTGACCTCCAAATAGGCATATACGTGCGCCACCGCAGTAATACTTTAATTTTAGAAAAAGGAAGTGACAAGGCATCAGATAAGCCTTTCCCCCAATTTTGTGAATTTCTCTGGAGAGAGGAGGAGAGTGAAGGAAATGACAGCGGGCAGCCTTGAAAATATGAGACTGCATCCAAGTTTAGTCACAATCAAGGCTTGCAGGTGGGAGAATAACTTCTCCTGTGCTCACTGTTGTCGGTGTGTGCTGACTTTTAAAGAGGGAACAGCACATCCTGTGATCACAGGCTTCTTCACATGGAGCTTTTATCCTGCTATTGAGATTGGTTATTCACGGAAGTTTGTGGGTCCTTTAGATAATGTCGTCAACCTCCAGGGCGTCTCCCACACTAAATGACCTTTATTCCATTTTTTAAAAGATCAGAGATAATGCGTTATCAAATTACAGTGCTTGAGTTCCCCTTGAATTCTCTTGTGAAAAGAGGGAAACCCGCAATGAGAGAAGCTAGACCACAGCGCCATCCTGCCACTGTATAATGAAACATATGGAAGACTCAGATAAGGGGGGAAAGGAAGGGGGAAAGTGGGGGTAAGGAAGCACGTGTAAAGGGAGTCCGTCATGATCCTGTATTTAAACCAAAGCCGAAAGCCCCATTTTAAATGTGGGATTTTAGGCTGGTGTAGAGATGCTCCACATCTAATGTGCATTAACTGAAGCAGAGAAAGACTCCTGAGTGTTAATTAAAGCACTTTACGATGCATGTGTGATTTTGGCACATCTGAATGGGAACCATCTGCACCTCAGAGTTACAGAGTGCAAAAACAGTATTTATGGGTGAAGGAGTAGAATACAGGGATAGTTACATGAGGGATGGGAAAAGATTGCATTTTAACTGGTCAATTACTCTGTGTATGAAAGGGCAGAGGAGGAAAGTAACTGCAATTAAGAGTACCCCTTGTGAGCCCCATCCAGGACACACATGATGGGTTGGATCCAGGATCTGTCTGCTGCAAGAGGAAGGGATCTGCTCATGGAAGGTCCCCTCGCCTGATTTTGGGGGATTTCCCCTCCCTCCTCCCCACACCATGAGCATCTCTACACCAGCATTTGTAAAATCCCGCATTTAAAACAGGGCTTTCTGCTTCCATTTTAAATGCAGTCACGACGGACTCCCTTTCACACGCTTCCTCCCCCCCCCTGCTTTTCCCACTTATCTGAGTCATCCATATTTATTTATTTATTTATTTATTTCTATACCGCCCAATAGCCGAAGATCTCTGGGTGGTTCACAAAAATTAAAAGCAAACAGCGCACAATAAAACAATTTAAAATATATAGAACATTAAAACCACAATATAACAATACAACCACAATAAAACCTAGCAGCAGTGCAGGAGTTTAAAATACAGATTTAAAACAGCAAAGCTAAAAGTTTAGAAAGCTAAAATGCCTGGGAAAATAAAAAGGTCTTCACCTGGTGCTGAAAGGAGTACAATGTAGGTGCCAGGCGAACCTCACTAGGGAGCTCATTCCAGAGCCGGGGTGCCACAACAGAAAAAGCCCTCCTCCTAGTAGCCACCCGCCTCACTTCCTTTGGCAGGGGCTCACGGAGAAGGGCCGCTGACGATGATCTTAAGATCCAGACAGGCACATATGGGAGGAGGCAATCCTTCAGATAACCTGGCTGCAAGCCGTTAAGGGCTTTAAATGTTAATACCATCACTTTGAACCGGGCCCAGAAATGGACTGGCAGCCAGTGCAGCTAGTGGCGTAATATGAGCTCGCAGGCCAGTCCCTGTTAACAATCTTGCTGCCCTATTTTGGACCAGCTGAAGTTTCCGGACCATTTTCAAAGGCAGCCCCACGTATAACGCATTGCAGTAATCCAGACGAGAAGTTATCAGAGCATGGATAACTGTAGCTAGGCTATCTCTGTCCAGATAAGGGCGTAGTTGATATACCAGCCTAAGCTGATAAAAAGTGCTCCGTGCCACTGAGTTCACCTGTGCCTCAAGTGATAGTTCTGGATCCAAGAGCGCCCCCAAACTACGAACATGATCCTTTAGGGGGAGTGCAACCCCCTCCGGAACAGGTTGAATATCACCTAGCCGGGCAGACGAACCACCCACTAACAGTACCTCCGTCTTGTCTGGATTGAGTTTCAGTTTATTGGCCCTCATACAGTCCATTACCATGTCCAGGCCCTGATTCAGAACAGCCACTGCCTCACCTGGTTTTGATGAGAAAGAGAGGTAGAGCTGGGTGTCATCCGCATATTGATGACACCTCAGCCCACACCTATGGATAACCTCCCCCAGCAGTTTCATGTAGATGTTAAACAGCATAGGGGATAAAATAGAGCCCTGTGGAACCCCATGGCACAATTGCCATGGCACAGCGCAATAATCCCCCAGCACCACCTTCTGGAATCGGCCATCCAAGTAGGAGTGGAACCACTGTAGTGCAGTGCCTCCAACTCCCAACCCAGACAACCTATCCAGAAGGATACCATGGTCGATGGTATCGAAAGCCGCTGAGAGGTCCAGAAGAATCAACAGGGTCGCACTCCCCCTGTCCCTGTCCCATCGACATAGCATATGTTTCATTGTAAAGCTGCTAGATGGCGCTGTGGTCTAGCTCCTCTCATTGTGGGTTTTCCTCTTTTCACGGGGGAACTCAAGCGCTGTTATTCAATAGCTCATTATCTCCGATCTTTTTGAAAATGTAGTAACAGCCATTTAGTGCGGGAGATGCCCTGGAGTTTGACAATGTCATCTAAAGCACCCGCAACCCTCTGTGAGTAACCAATCTCAATAACAGGATAAAAGCTCCATGTGAAGAAGCCCCACAGCTTCTTCACATGGGTTTCCTGACTCTGTCTGTAGCATTTTCAGGGGGCTGGAGGGGCTGCTGTGGGAAGGAGGTAGCATGGAAGTCCATGTCCATCAGCACCAGCTTAAACCTGGATCCAACCTGACATCTGAAGCTCATGTCACTTCTAAAATCTCCTAGGTCATTTAAGAGCAATCAATCCAGAGAACGGCTTTTTCGGAGTTGCTCCTGGGACGTCAGTGAAAACAAACCCCAATGCTATGAAGACGATAGAGAAGAACACTATCTTCACCAATGTAGGAGAAACTAGCGATGGAGGCATATATTGGGAAGGTATTGATGAACAACTTGCACCAGGAGTGACGCTCACGTCATGGAAAAACAAGGAATGGACTAGCAAGAATGGTATGAATAATGGCAGTGAAGGCTCATTATCCTTCCTAATTGCATCTTAATGACATTTTTGGTGAATGATGCAATTGTGAAGTGTGTATCTAATATTGTTTTTGTACAGGGGAACCTTGTGCTCACCCCAATTCCCGATTCTGCACTCCTGCCAGTCAGTGTCCTATTCTTGATCCTGCCTGGGAGACTCCAGAAGGAGTGCCGATTGAAGGTATAATATTTGGAGGACGGAGACCTGAAGGTAAGAGTTTCCAAGCCACTGTTCATGGCTAGAGATTTAAAGCTGAGATAGAGGGAAATGGGATCATGCCGACATGGCTTCCCTGACTTTAAAAAAAAAGTAGTGAAAAATAGTTCAATTTCTCTTATGTAAATTAAGTTGACTGCTCACTTGAGGGAATGATATTAATGGCAAAACTGAAGTACTTTGGCCACATAATGAGAAGACAGGACACCCTGGAGAAGATGCTGATGCTAGGGAAAGTGGAAGGCAAAAGGAAGAGGGGCCGACCAAGGGCAAGGTGGATGGATGATATTCTGGAGGTGACGGACTCGACCTTGGGGGAGCTGGGGGTGGCGACGGCCGACAGGAAGCTCTGGCGTGGGCTGGTCCATGAAGTCACAAAGAGTCGGAAGCGACTGAATGAATAAACAACAAAAAATATGGGAGGTAAAGAAAGATGCAAAGGGCAAAAAGGTTCCTCACACTACAATCATATACCCACTTATCTGGGAGTAAGCCTCATTGAACTCAGTGGGGCATACTTCTGTGTAGATACGTATAGGACTGCACTGTTAGCCAAGTTTGGAGGTCGTAACTTCTCTCTGAACAGCCATCCAAACCAGAATTTTGCTCTCATTTGCTCTGCTTCAAAACAAATGTATATTTGATGTAATTCTGGAAAGAGAAAGTATCGGACCAAAAAGGTTTCTTGTATATTTTTAGAGTTAAATAAGCCACAGTGGGGTGTTTGATCATGTGAACTGGCCCACTTCCTCTTTGGCTACCCGTGAGCAAGGAAAGTGGCATATACTGGCCATCTGCAGTCACTGGATTCACCTTCCACCCTGGTTCCTACTCAGCTGTTCCACCCTGGTTCCTACTCAGCTGTAGTTCTGAAGAGGCAGAGGTTATTACTAACATAAATCTCCTTCGCTGTCTCCATGTACCTTAAGATAGGGTAGCCTCTTTATTGAACTGTTGATGGCCTGAGTAGCTTAGATAAGCTGCAAGAAGGAAGGATATGCTGTAATCCTAGATTCACAAATGCTGGTTATATGCCTGCTGCTGCAGTGCTTTAAAGCAGCGAACTCAATTATGTGCAGCACGGCATTGACCTTTAAATATCGTGGCTGTCCTCTCCAGGTGTGCCTCTGGTCTATGAGGCCCTTAACTGGCAGCATGGAGTATTCATAGGTGCAGCGATGAGATCAGAAGCAACAGCCGCCGCTGAACATAAAGGTAAGTCAAAACAAAATAATGCCTCTGCGTTAAAACAGCCCATCTCATTATTTTCACGGGGAAATTGCTGACTGTTGCTGAAACTTGTTTTCTTTCTTTCTCTGTGTAAATATATTTACAGTGCTGTAACAGTTGTGAGTAAATATGGCTAATGAAGAGGCTGATTTGCCATCCACTAACTCAGTTGGTGGGGAAGACCTAGTAGCAACTGATCCTCCTCCAGTTGTCACCCCATATGCAAAAGAGGACTGTGGAGGGAGCAGAAGATATTGTAATGGGACTTGCTGGCAGGCCTCTGTGCAAATGGGGGTTGTTGGGGTGTTCGTCATTGGAGGCTTTTTCTTTAATTTTTGAAGCCCTTTCAAAGCAGGGAGGGGTTTCAGGGGGAAAAAAGGGCGGTGGGGGGGGAAAGGTTTAATCCTCCCCTCCTAGGGGGGATCTTCATGACAATGGAATGAGAAGCACATTGGAGTATTATCTGGATTTTCATGGAATCGGCTTATCATAGAATCATAGAATAGTAGGGTTGGAAGGGGCCTATAAGACCGTCGAGTCCAACCCCCTGCTCAATGCAGGAATCCAAGTCAGAGCATCCCTGACAGATGGCTGTCCAGCTTAATCTTGAATGCCTCCAGTGTGGGAGAGCTCACCACCTCCCTAGGTAATTGGTTCCATAGGTAATTGGCTTTGGTTCATCAGGGCAGGGATGGCAGAGAATTCCGCCACGGATCTCGGTGAGGCCGAATGCCAGTGCATTCGGCCCCCCGAAATCTGTGGCGGAACGGCCTGCCACCCCCCTGCAGATCCCCCCCGGGATGAGACTTACCTGGGGCGGATCTTCTGGGCGGTGGCGGCTGTGGCGGCGGCTGTGGCGGCGGCAGCGGCAGCAGCTGGTCTTCTGACCGGCTGCCGCCGCTGCCATTTGCAGTCTTGTCGCTTTGTGTGTGTTTTTTTTTTACAAGACGTGATAGGCTACGTAAAGACTTACGTAGCCTATCATGTCTGGTTTAAAAAAAAAACGCGTACGCAAATGGCGGTGGCTACGGCCGCCGCCATTTGCGTTCCTTATTTTTGGCCGTCTTAGTCTATGTAAATATTTACGTAGACTAAGACGGCGAAAATAAGGGGAACGCAAATAGCATAGTGGACGCTATTTGCGTTCCCCCTTATTTTCGCCGTCTTAGTCTACGTAAATATTTATGTAGACTAAGACGGCCAAAAATAAGGAACGCAAATGGCGGCGGCCATAGCCGCCGCCATTTGCGTACGTGCGGTTTTTTGTCTTTTTTTTAAAGCCAGACGTGATAGGCTACGTAAGTCTTTACGTAGCCTATCACGGCTGACTACAGGGACACAAACGGCAGCAGCTACTGCCGCCACCATTTGCGTCCCTGCTAGCCAGTGGCCGGATGTTCAGTTTCTGGCGGAGCCGGCCGGCGGCTCTGTGGAATCCCCACGGAGCGGAGCTGGCCAGCAAGGATTCCGGGGGGAAGGCGCAGAGCGCCTCCCCCCCCGGCGAGGATTCCAGGGGGAGGGACAGAGCGCCTCCCCGCCCCAGCAGAACCCGGCGGAGCCAGGTAAGGGGACTTTCATACATCCCTACATCAGGGACACATGAAGTGAGAAAAGTTGAGTGTATTGTACCGTTAATATCCACTTTTCATGGGTCACACAGCTCTTAAAAGCAGCATACTTGGGGGTTGGGTGGGGGCAGCAGAACTGAACATCATCAACCTGGCAGGTGCTGCTCAGCCAATGAGATAGGCTTGTTTCCCGCCCTTGTCCAGGCTCCCTCCAGCTACCACGTTATTATACCCAACAGCATCTGAAGGCTCCCCATGAGAGCACCCCACCAGTGCAATTTCACCCCATTCCAGCCAACAGACAGGGAGTTAGAGGTCTCACCCACTTTCTCCTTCTCCAGGGAGTAAATACAGGGATCTAGCCACTTCACTCATTGACAGTCTGCAGCCTGTGTTGCCCAGCCATAAAACCCTAGTTGCGCACTTCCAGGGAGTAAATACAGTGATCTAGCTGCTTCGTGCATTCTCAGTGTGCAGCCCCTGTTGCCTGCTTTCCCCCCAATGAGAATCTGTAGCATCTTTTTCCCATTGAGAAAATCGGAGACAAGCTGTTTCAAGTACTAGCTATCTAGCGAGAGGAGGCTGCCAGGAGCAGGAGCCTGCAGCCCCGGTATTTCGCTTTATTGATATGGCGATACAATGAAAACTAAAGAATGTGAAGAGGGAGAGGAGGCAGTGGCCAGCAGAGGCAGCAGCAGCAGCACTAGCAGAGGGAAGCAACTCCAGCCAGCCCTTTTCCTCTGTGCAGAGAAGTAACCCAAGCATCAGAGAAGCAACATTACAGAAGCATCAGAGAAGGCTCTCAAGGGGGACAGGCTGGGAAATGGAGGCTAGTTACTCCCACTGGCGAAAAGGAAGTCCAGTGTGATTCTGAAGGCAAGGAAGAGCGCTCCAGTGCTTTGATGAGTTGGAAAGGCAGGCTAGTTACTCTAATTACCTAGGTTACTGAGGACACAGCTAGGGGAAAGACACACCCCTAGGAATGCTGGATCATACTGAATTTAAGCAGAGAGATGGGCACACAGCAGCTGAACTACAGGGGACCTGAATTAAAGAAAAACAACTGTGCAAAAGTACTCTGCAAAAATGCAGCTTCCCCACAGGTAAACTCTGGGGTGGCTGCAGACTGACCATGACGTCATGTGCCACAAAAGACCTCCAAACAGTCCCTATTCACAGCAAATCACCCATGAAGGCAGGCCCCAGGTGTGTAGTGGTCCCAATTCAAATCAGGGCTGTGCATGCTTTGTTGTTGTTCAGTCATTCAGTCGTGTCCGACTCTTCGTGACCCCATGGACCATAGCACGCCAGGCCTTCCTGTCCTGCGCTCTCTCCCGAAGTGTGCTCAAGTTCATATTCATTGCATCACTGATGCTACCTAGCCATCTCATCCTCTGCTGTCCCCTTCCCCTTTTGCCTTCAATCTTTCCCAGCATCAGGGTCTTTTCCAGGGAGTTTTCTCATCGCATTAGGTGGCCAAAATATTTGAGCTTCAGCTTCAGTATCTGTCCTTCCAATGAGCAGTCAGGGTTGATTTCCTTTAGGATGGACTGATTTGACATCCTTGCAGTCCAGGGGACTAGTAAGAGTCTTCTCCAGCACCACAGTTCGAATGCATCAATTCTTCGGTGCTCAGCCTTCCTTATAGTCCAGCTCTCATAGCCATACGTTGCTACTGAGAAAACCATAGCTTTGATTAGACGGAACTTTGTCGGCAAGGTGATGTCTCTGCTTCTTACTATGCTATCTAGGTTTGCCATAGCTTTCCTCCCAAGGAGCAAGCGTCTTTTAATTTCATGGCTACAGTCACCATCTGCGGTGATCTTGGAGCCCAAGAAAATAAAATCTGTCACTGCTTCCATTTCTTCCCCTTCTATATGCCAGGAAGTGATGGGGCCAGATGCCATGAACTTAGTTTTTTTAATGTTGAGTTTCAAACCAGCTTTTGCACTCTCCACTTTCACCCTCAACAAGAGGCTCTTGAGATCCTCTTCGCTTTCTGCCATTAGGGTGGTATTGTCTGCGTATCTGAGGTTGTTGATAATTCTCCCAGCAAACTTAATTCTGACCTGTGATTCATCCAACCCGGTGTTTCTCATGAAGTACTCTGCATATAAATTAAATAAGCAGGGTGACAATATACAGCCTTGTCGTACTCCTTTCCCAGTTTTGAACCAATCGGTTGTTCCATGTCCGGTTCTTACTGTTGCTTCTTGACGCTCGTACAGGTTTCTCAGGAGACAGGTAAGGTGGTCTGGTACTCCCATCTCTTGAAGAATTTGCCACAGTTTGTTGTGATCCACACAATCAAAGGCTTTAGCATAGTCAATGAAGCGGAAATAGACATTTTTCTGGAATTCTCTTGCTTCCTCCATGATCCAGCGAATGTTGGCAATTTGATCTCTAGTTCCTCTGCCTCTTCGAAACCCAGCTTGTACTTCTGGTAGTTCTTGGTTCACATACTGCTGAAGCCTAGCTTGTAGCTAGTCTGAGTATCATTTCTGGCATGTGAAATGAGCGCAATTGTACGGTAGTTTGAACACTCTTTGGCATTGCCCTTCCTTGGAATTGGAATGTAAACTGACCTTTTCCAGTCTTGTGGCCACTGTTGAGTGTTCCACATTTGTTGGCATATTGAGTGCAGCACTTTAACAGCATCATCTTTTAGGATCTTAAATAGCTCAGCTGGAATACTGTCATCTCCGCTAGCTTTGTTGTTAGTAATGCTTCCTAAGGCCCACTTGACTTCACTCTCTAGGATGTCCGGCTCAAGTTCAGTGACCGCACTCTCATGGCTATCAGGGACATTCAGATCTTTCCTGTATAGTTCTTCTGTGTATTCTTTCCACCTCTTCTTAATCTCATCTGCTTCTGTTAGGTCCCTGCCTTCTTTGTTCTTTATCATGCCTGTCTTCGCACAAAACGTTCCCTTGAGATCTCCGATTTTCTTGAAGAGATCTCTAGTCTTTCCCATTCTATTGTTTTCCTCGATCACTTTGCATTTTTCATTTAAGAAGACCTTCTTGTCTCTCCTTGCTATTCTCTGGAAATCTGCATTCAGTTGGGTATATCTTCCCCTTTCTCCCTTGCTTTTTGCTTCCCTTCTTTCCTCACCTACTTGTAAAGCCTCCTCAGACAGCCACTTTGCTTTCTTGCATTTCTTTTTTCAGGCACTCTATCAGGTCTAATCCCTTAAATCTATTCCTCACCTCCACTGTATATTCATAAGGGATATGCTTTAGGTCATACCTGAATGGTTTAGTGGTTTCCCCGACGTTCTTCAACTTAAGCTGAAATGTTGCAATAAGAAGCTCATAATCTGAGCCACAGTCAGCTCCAAGTCTTGTTTTTACTGACTGCATAGAGCTTCTCCATCTTCGGCTGCAAAGTACATAATCAATCTGGTTTCGATATTGACCATCTGGTGATGTCCATGTGTAGAGTCGCCTCTTGTGCTGTTGGAAAAGGGTGTTTGCTATGATCAGCATGTTCTCTTTGCAAAACTCTATTAGCCTTTGTCCTGCTTCATTTTGTACACCAAGGCCATGCTTGCCTGTTATCCTGGTGATTTCTTGACTTCCTGCTTTAGCATTCCAATCCCCTATGATGAAGAGGACATCTTTTTTTGGTGTTAGTTCTAGAAGGTGCTGTAGGTCTTCATAGAACCGATCAACCTCAGCTTCTTCGGCCTCAGTGGTTGGGGCATAGACTTGAATTACTGTGATGTTGAATGGTTTGCCTTGGATTCGTACCGAGATCATTCTATCGTTTTTGAGATTGTACCCCAGTACTGCTTTTCCCACCCTTTTGTTGACTATGAGTGCTATTCCATATCTTCTAAGGGATTCTTGCCCACAGTAGTAGATATAATGGTCACCTGAATTAAATTCGCCCATGCTTGTCCATTTTAGTTTGCTGATTCCCAAGATGTCGACGTTCAATCTTGCCATCTCATGTTTGACCACCGCCAGCTTACCTTGATTCATTGATCTGACATTCCAGGTTCCTAAACAATATTGTTCTTTACAGCATCGGACTTTCTTTTCACCACCAGACACATCCTCAGCTCAGTGTCCTTTCGGCTTTGGCCCAGCCACTTCACTCTTTCTGGCGTTACTTGGAAATTCCCTCTGCTCTTCCCCAGTAGTATATTGGACACCTTCCGACCTGAGGGGCTCATCTTCCGGCATCATATCTTTTAGCCTTGTGATACGTTCCATGGGGTTTTCTTGGCAAGAATACTGGAGTGGGTTGCCATTTCCTTCTCCAGTGGACCACATTTTGTCAGAACTCTCCGCCATGACCTGTCCGTCTTGGGTGGCCCTGCACGGCATAGCTTATGGCTTCACTGAGTTACGCAAGCCCCTTCGCCACAACAAGGCAGTGATCCATGAAGTGCATGCTTACACTAGAGTAAATAAACAGCTAACCTTCAGCTACATGCTACGTGATTGCGTAACGTTTAGTTAGGGATGGCGGAGAATTTCTCCACGAATCTCCGGGAGGCCAAATGCCAACGCATTCGGCCCCCCCAAATTGGAGGAGAAACGGTCCGCCACCCCCCCGCCACCCCCTCGGAATGGGACTTACCTTTGGCGAATGTCCCTGGCGCTGGCGGCTCCCGGTGGCGGTTTGGCGGCAGCGGCGGCCGGTCTTCCGACCGGCTGCCGCCGCCGCCATTTCCCAGTAAAAACAACAACAACAACAAACATGATAGGCTACGTAAAGATTTACGTAGCCTATCACAGCTAAATTTTCAAAAAACACCGTGATAGTCTACGTAAATCTTTACGTAGCCTATCACGGCTGACTTTGGGGGGGGGGAAAGCGTGTACGCAAATGGCGGTGCCCATGGGCACCGCCATTTGCATTCCTTATTTGGGCACATGTAGTCTACGTAAACATTTACGTAGACTACAGCGAAAATAAGGGCAACGCTACGGCGAAAATAAGGGCAACGCCCATGGGTGCCGCCATTTGCGTACACGCTTCCCCCCCCCAAAGTCAGCCGTGATAGGCTATGTAAGGATTTACGTAGCCTATCACGCGGCTGACTGCAGGGACGCAAACGGCGGCGGCTACGGCCGCCGCCGTTTGCGTCCCAGCCGGCCAGTAGGATTCGCAGCCAGAGGGATGGGACGCCTCCCCCCCAGCCAGAATTTCGGCCGGAGGGACGGGGCGCCTCCCCCCCCGGCCAGAATTTCGGCGGGGAGGAATGGAGCGCCTCCCCCCCACCGCGAAGCAAGCTGCGGGACCAGATAAGTGACTTTCGTCCATCCCTACGTTTAGTTTAGTTCTTTATGCCTCTGTTCAAGAGTGGGGTTTTTTTTTGCAGGCTTTGGTAGAGCTTCAAAAGACTGCAAAACCTGTTTGACCAGAAAGAGTAGGTCAAAAGAAATGAATGTGTACGCCAGGAAGTATATATATATCTCAATCATAGTCCTCTTCAGTCCTCTTTAAAATGTATTGCCTGTCTCCAGTCTTTTTTCCCTCAAAACTTTTATGCTAAACTCAGGCCCATTCGCTTTAGACACCTTGTTTTCTTTTTGCTAATTCCTTTTAAACCTGATGAGTTGATCCAAGAATCTGCCTCAAGTTTCGTCACCACCACTACCACCGCCACTAAGGAATATCTGGGCACACATGCTCAAATTTTATTTTAAAAGCTTGTGTGATCCTGAGCTATGAAAACATGTATGAACAAGTACTAAGGCAGTGTGGGATAAAAGTGAAATGAAATGAGTCCAGAATCGCTTGTGGTTTAGGCACAGCCTCTCAGAGCTTACACACACACGTGCACTATTGGCACAATCTGGATAAAGCTAAAAATGTTCAATCCCCAATGAAATCAGTAGAGCATAATTATGTGATTGTGCACTTTTACTGATGGCTCCAATGTCAGTGTGTGTGTGTGTGTGTGTGAGAGAGAGAGAGAGAGAGAGAGAATCTGCTCCGGATTTTAATCAGAACTCTAAAGGAGCTATCCAAGGTGAAGCATCTTTGATAGCTCCTTTAGAGTTGTGACTGATTCTGATTGAAATCTGGAGCGGATTCACTGCCTCACTGACATCGGAGCCATCAGCCTCCACTGTTTCTTATTGATTTTAACAGGAAATAAGTAAATGTGCTGTTGTGAGGCTCTTTGTTCATAGGGGCACAATGCAATGCCTGAGGGCACCGTGCTGGGTTAGCAACAGTCCCAGGAACCCCTGAGTCCCTTTCCCACAGCTTTCCTCACATTGTGAATAGCAGGCAGGGTGGAGCCAATTCCAATTGGGACTGTGGTGGGGGCAAAGTATTAGACACCCCCCCATGCCATGTTCCTGATCCAGCTTGGAGTGTGTGTGTGTGTGTGTGTGTGTGTGTGTGTGAGAGAGAGAGAGAGAGAGAGAGAGAGAGAGCTACTGGTTAAAGAAAAAACAGTGATGCAGGATGAAACCATGTGACAAATGTCACATCTAGTAAAGGTGCACAAGATGTCCTTCTGGGAAGCTTGTGTGTTATTAATGACTTTACCAAGCGATTCTTGATAAGCTTCTGAGAAACACCTGTTAACACAGTTTGAAAATCACTGTTCTAGAATAATACAATGGCTGACAGGTAGAAACCATCCCATGAATCTACCCTGTGAGTACATCCTAACACAAGGTGTACTGTCACGTAAAGGTAAACACTGTAGTTCCTTTGATTGTGGAAATGATGGTGCTCTCAATAATTTATACTTTTATTTATTTAGAGCATTTTTACCCCACTCTTCAGCCGAAAAAGACTCGCAGAGTGGCTTACAAAGGCTAATATTAAGACCGTCCCTGCCCTCGGGCTTATAATCTAAAAGACATGTCACAAAAGGAAAAGGGATTGGGAGGGAGGAGGGGAAAGAAAGCAAATACATCGCTGACCAGTTATTGGGCTAGGTTGGTTCCCCCCTCGTGATGGTGGTCTTTCTGGGAGGCAGGAGGTGTAGGGTCACAGTGGCCCTTGGTCCTCTGGCTGATGGATGAGGCCAGACTCTGCAGTCCCAGGTAACCATCAGTTGGAGCTGCACGTTCTTTCTAGCAGAGAGGGGTGGCATGAGCTCCCTGCAGCTCTTCCCTCTCTGGCTGATGTACAGGACCAGGTTGCTTCCCCCTTGTGATGATGTTGTTCCTGGAAGGCAGGAGATACAGCCTCCCAGTGGCCCTTGGTTCTCTGGCTGATGGATGAGTGACAATGTGAGTGAGTCTCTTACACTATTTTCATCATATTCTTTCTGCAGGCAAGATCATCATGCATGACCCTTTTGCCATGAGACCTTTCTTTGGCTACAACTTTGGCCAATATCTCTCCCATTGGCTCAGCATGGCTCATCGGCCTGCTGCAAAGCTGCCAAAGATTTTCCACGTCAACTGGTTCAGGAGAGACACGCAAGGAAGATTCCTCTGGCCTGGCTTCGGTGAGAACTCCCGCGTGCTGGAATGGATGTTCAACCGAATCCGGGGAGAAGACTGTGCACAGCTAACAGCCATTGGTTATGTCCCCAGTAACATGGGCTTGAACTTGAAAGGCTTGGAAGGGGTCAATATGCAGGAACTGTGTGATGTTTCCAAAGATTTCTGGGAAAAGGAGGTGGAAGAGATCAAGAGGTATTTTGAAGAGCAAGTGAATGCTGACCTACCCTATGAGATTGAAAGAGAGCTTCTGGCGCTGGAGCAGAGAATAAAACAGCTATAACTGATGACTCTGTATGTTGAAAAATAAAAAGCACGAAACAAACACACTCTTTTCTACACACCATGTCTGGAAACACAAGAATGCAATGGCGGGCAGAGTGTTCTGGACAGAGCTATTACTCCTAAAGGCTAACTGTACTTCTAAAACTACTACTACTACTACTACTACTACAGTAGTACTACTGTAGTACGAAAAGTAGTTCTCAAGCTTACCAGGCATCACTTGATAGGTTACTGAAGCTGGAGTATTGTTTGATAAGCCTGCCTCCACCGATAGGTACTGCACTCACATGACAAGAGAGCTATCACAGGATAGCTGTGCTTCTCATGCAATATTACTGATGATTCTCTATGTGTACATTGTTTTATCCTTCCTTCCTTCCTTCCTTCCTTCCTTCCTTCCTTCCTTCCTGACGGAATTCTATTATGGCAAATAGGCGTATGGCACGGCAGGAGGGAAAGGATATCCACTCACCCTGCCGCTTCTCCATTCTAATTTACCATCTCCCAAAGCAGCATTTTAGTAAAATCAGCATCATTTGGCTGTTGGGGCATTGTCACATGCATTTGCTCCTCTTAAAATGACCTTTAAGAGTTTCTAATGATCCTTGTCTCCATACGTCATGACAATGGTGTCTTTTTGCACGTGGAATCTAACACTACAGAGCCAAGGTTTGCAGACTTTTGTATTGCTGCAGCAACAGCTGAGCAAAGGAAGTAATTAACTGTCTCTATATATATTTTAGAACTTAATTTTTTTTAAAGAAAGACTGCTACTCCATTTTGCCATAGATGCAACTTACTTGTATGGAAAGTGGTATTTTCTGTGCTCCTTATATTTTGTATATCTTGTCATTTGGTGATGTTTGGGAGGTTCATGTTAGACTCCAAAATAATAAAATAAGCTTTTATATAGAAGATTCTTTGCATCCAATATTAATACTGCTCACAACTGGGCAGGTTGATCCTATGCATGCTTACTCAGACATAAGTCCCTCTGGGTTCAACAGAGTGCAATCCTGTGCATATTTATTCAGAGGTAAGTCCCACTGTATGAACTTGAGCACACTCTGGGAGAGAGCGGAGGACAGGAAGGCCTGGCATGCTATGGTCCATGGGGTCACGAAGAGTCGGACACGACTTAACGACTGAACAACAACAAGTCCCACTGTGTTCAATGTGATTTACTCCCTTGTAAGTATGCATAGGATTGCAGCCATACTTCTTAAGAAGCTATGCGTATGTTATGCTCCCCCGACTTCTCTAATCACTGGGAAATTCCAGGGGCACAGCACTTACCATTGGAAGGAGGTCCCTGGAAACATATGAAGTTATGTAATATTTGAGTGGATTTGTAAAAATACAGGTTGGGCATAGATGGAGGCACAGCTTAAATAATCCAACAGACAGCTAAATTCCACCACTCCCAATTCAGGTCTCTAGAGAGAGGCAGTCAGCAGCCAAGGTCCGGATCTACTGGTAGATGTCTGGGTGATTTGCAGTAGGTCATCAAAGATTTCTGACTCCCACTTGGTTAACAATAGCAGCAACAAAATGACTCCCCCCATTGCCTAAATTATACTGCTGAAATGTAGAAAGCTTGAGATAAACAGGTGTGGAAGGACTGTGATCTCCATTACGTTTTGGTACTCAAAACAAATTCCGGGGCTCAGAATTCTTTAATACTAAGTGTATGTCTTTTGCACCAGGCTCTGCATTGGTGGATCTCTAAGTTCTAGTAAAAATCAAAGTAGACCCCCACAAGCCTCAAGTCTGCCCACCCCTAGCTTACAGAACCCATACTTAGCTTTCTGTCCCTGTGTCTCTTCCCAGTTTATTGTTCTTTTTCAGACAGAGACACCTAGACTACAACATCCTTAGCGGGGTGGGGGAAAGGCCTGCCCTCTTGCTGGCTGGTGTCAAGGGTAGGCATGACTGGGCACCTGCCGAGGGACCACACCCCAGCAGGGGGCCGCTGAAAAGACTCCCCTGGAGTTGCTCCTCCTTTTCACCATTGGAACCTGCTTGCTCGCTTCCCTCTCACTGTGGCCCAGACAATGGTGGTAAGGAGAAGGAGGCGCAGTAAATGCCACTGCCTACTTGCTCACTAGCTCTCAGCAAGCAAGTGGTAGCAATGATGAAAATAAGGAGCAGGAGCAATAGCAGCTGTTGACATTTGCCGTGAGAAAGTAAATTCACGGAAGGAGGGGACCCATTGAGGGTTTCTTGCCCAAGGACCCTCCAAATCCTGGAGCCTGCACTGCCCCCTTCTCTGATCAGTTTTTTCTATTCAGAACATTCCAGAATGGCCTCATATCAAGAAGGGATTGTCTGACCCATGGAAGTTCCCATGGAAACTCATCACTTCTAGTTTCCCTAACAAAATGGTGGCAGGGCCAGACCTTTTGTCTAAGCCTAAGCAGTTCTTCTGGCCCCATTAAGCCCATGAGGAAGTTAATGGCATGTGGTCCCCAAAAGGTCCCCACAAGGAAATGCAGCCCTCAGGCTGAAAAAGGTTCCCCACCTTTGGAGTAGCGCATCCTGGGCAAGATGGACAAACAGTTTGACCTGATATAAGGCAGCTTCCTATGTTTTGATCACATGCTCAATAATTATGTGAATTAGTATAAGAATGGTAGATGCGGTGGTTGAGCTAGGTAATTTTAGACTAGGCTGGCAAAAAAGAAGAAATGAATCACCAAAAAAGAGGACAAAAGAGGGCACAAATTTGCATAACATTTGCATATACTAATG
Source organism: Heloderma suspectum (assembly GCF_057233095.1). Taxonomy (NCBI): domain Eukaryota; kingdom Metazoa; phylum Chordata; class Lepidosauria; order Squamata; family Helodermatidae; genus Heloderma; species Heloderma suspectum. Next base: position 294,742,238 of record NC_139461.1, read on the forward strand.
TATAGGTATAAATGCAAATTAAGAAATAATAACTATGATTTAAATAGAAATACAATACATCTCACCATAGTGGGAAAGACGGTGTCCAGGTAACTGTGTGAACCTGTTCAGTCTGTTGTCTGGGTGCAAATTGTTGATGGGCAACTTCAGGACCGAGTTCTCCCTTCTTATGGAAGGAATTGATACAGACCATTGTATTTAAGCAAGTGGAAGAAGTGGTATGATAGTGGCATCATTGCTTTTTGGCACACAGTGGCTGAGTTCGCAGGATACACCGGGCTCACCGTGGGTGCTTTAAGGCCTCCCAGTTTCGTATGGTTCTTTATCTTATGGTTCTTTATCTTAATACCGAGAAGGCCCTCTCCCTCTTTTCCGCCTTCTCTGTGCCTCCCTCGGAGGAGGCTCCTGGAGGAGGGCATTAGATGCTGACGTTCCGTCAGGTGGGGAGGTGGGCCCGCAGGATTTGTCATCAGCCCCGCAACCCCCCTCATGCATTCTTTCAAAACTTGGGGGGGGGGTTGCCGGAACTCCCCCCATGCGTGCACGCGCTCACACACACATACTATAGAGATTTGGCAGTAGATCTGATTTCTGCACACATGTCCACCGCAATCATGTTTAGTCAAACTATACGTCCATCTATCGCAGTCTTTGACTGGCTCTCCAAGATCTCGAAGTCCAAGCCTCCTTTTCATGGAGATGCTGGGGACTGAACCTGGTACGTTATACTTGCAGTGCATGCACTTGTCTACCTGCCTTCCTACTGACCTATTTATCCTGTTTGTATCCTCTTCTTCCTCCAACCCTGCCTGATCCTGCTTTCTTGCTTTCCTCTTGGCTTGTTGTTGTTCAGTCATTAAGTCGGGTCCGACTCTTTGTGACCCCATGGACCATAGCGCGCCAGGCCTTCCTGTCCTGCGCTCTCTCCCGGAGCATGCTTAAGTTCATATTCATTGCATCGGTGATGCTATCTAGCCATCCATCCTCTGCCGTCCCCTTCTCCTTTTGCCTTCAATCTTTCCCAGCATCAGGGTCTTTTCCAGGGAGTTTTCTCTTCGCATTAGGTGGCCAAAATATTTGAGCTTCAGCTTCAGTATCTGTCCTTCCAATGAGCAGTCAGGGTTGATTTCCTTTAGGATTGACTGATTTGACCTCCTTGCAGTCCAGGGGACTCGTAAGAGTCTCCTCCAGCACCACAGTTCGAAAGCATCGATTCTTCGGTGCTCAGCCTTCCTTATAGTCCAGCTCTCACAGCCATATGTTGCTACTGGGAAAACCATAGCTTTGATTATATGAACCTTTGTCGGCAAGGTGATGTCTCTGCTTCTTACTATGCTGTCTAGGTTTGCCATAGCTTTCCTCCCAAGGAGCAAGCGTCTTTTAATTTCATGGCTACAGTCACCGTCTGCAGTGATCTTGGAGCCCAAGAAAATAAAATCTGTCACTGCTTCTGTTTCGTCCCCTTCTATATGCCAGGAAGTGATGGGGCCAGATGCCATAATCTTAGTTTTTTTAATGTTGAGTTTCAAACCAGCTTTTGCACTCTCCACTTTCACCCTCAACAAGAGGCTCTTGAGATCCTCTTCGCTTTCTGCCATTAGGGTGGTATCGTCTGCATATCTGAGGTGGTTGATAATTCTCCCGGCAATCTTAATTCCGACCTCTGATTCATCCAACCCGGCGTTTCTCATGAAGTACTCTGCATATAAATTAAATAAGCAGGGAAAAATATACAACCTTGTCATACTCCTTTCCCAGTTTTGAACCAATCGGCTGTTCCATGTCTGGTTCTTACTGTTGCTTCTTGACCCTCGTACAAGTTTCTCAGGAGACAGGTAAGGTGGTCTTTTACTCCCATCTCTTGAAGAATTTGCCACAGTTTGTTGTGATCCACACAATCAAAGGCTTTAGCATAGTCAATGAAGCAGAAATAGACGTTTTTCTGGAATTCTCTTGCTTTCTTCATGATCCAGCGAATGTTGGTGATTTGATCTCTAGTTCCTCTGCCTCTTCGAAACCCAGATTATACTTCCGGTAGTTCTCGGTTCACATACTACTGAAGCCTAGCTTGTAGGATTTTGAGCATAACCTTGCTGGCATGGGAAATGAGCACAATTGTATGGTAGTTTGAACACTCTTTGGCATTGCCCTTCCTTGGAATTGGAATGTAAACTGACCTTTTCCAGTCTTGTGGCCACTGTTGAGTGTTCCACATTTGTTGGCATATTGAGTGCAGCACTTCAACAGCATCACCTTTTAGGATTTTAAATAGCTCAGCTGGAATACTGTCATCTCTGCTAGCTTTGTTGTTAGTAATGCTTCCTAAGGCCCACTTGATTTCACTCTCTAGGATGTCCGGCTCAAGTTCAGTGACCGCAATATCATGGTTATCAGGGACATTCAGATCTTTCCTGTATAGTTCTTCTGTGTATTCTTTCCACCTCTTCTTAATCTCATCTGCTTCTGTTAGGTCCCTACCTTCTTTGTTCTTTATCATGCCCGTCTTCGCACAAAACGTTCCCTTGAGATCTCTGATTTTCTTGAAAAGATCTTTAGTGTTTCCCATTCTATTGTTTTCCTCGATCTCTTTGCATTGTTCATTTAAGAAGGCCTTCTTGTCTCTCCTTGCTATTCTCTGGAACTCTGCATTCAGTTGGGTATATCTTCCCCTTTCTCCCTTGCTTTTCGCTTCCCTTCTTTCTTCAGCTACTTGTAAAGCCTCATCAGACAGCCACTTTGCTTTCTTGCATTTCTTTTTCTTTGGGATGGATTGAGTTGCTGCCTCCTGAACAATATTATGGACCTCCGTCCATAGTTCCTCAGGCACTCTGTCTATCAGGTCTAATCCCTTAAATCTATTCTTCACCTCCACTGTATATTCATAAGGGATATGCTTTAGGTCATACCTGAATGGTTTAGTGGTTTTCCCGACGTTCTTCAATTTAAGCCAAAATTTTGCAACAAGAAGCTCATGATCTGAGCCACAGTCAGCTCCAGGTCTTGCTTTTACTGACTGTATAGAGCTTCTCCATCTTTGGCTGCAAAGGACATAATCAATCTGATTTCGATATTGACCATCTGGTGATGTCCATGTGTAGAGTCGCCTCTTGTGCTGTTGGAAAGGAGTGTTTGCTATGATCAGCGTGTTCTCTTGGCAAAACTCTATTAGCCTTTGTCCTGCTTCATTTTGCGCACCAAGGCCATGCTTGCCTGTTATCCTGGTGATTTCTTGACTTCCGACTTTAGCATTCCAATCCCCTATGATGAAGAGGACATCTTTTTTTGGTGTTAGTTCTAGAAGGTGTTGTAGGTCTTCATAGAACCAATCAACCTCAGCTTCTTCGGCCTCAGTGGTTGGGGCATAGACTTGAACTAATGTAATGTTGAATGGTTTGCCTTGGATTCATACTGAGATCATTCTGTCATTTTTGAGATTGTACCCCAGTACTGTTTTTCCTACCCTTTTGTTGACTATGAGTGCTACTCCATGTCTTCTAAGGGATTCCTGCCCACAGTAGTAGATATAATGGTCACCTGAATTAAATTCGTCCATGCTTGTCCATTTTAGTTCGTTGATTTCCAAGATGCCGATGTTCAATCTTGCCATCTCATGTTTGATCACCTCCAGCTTACCTTGATTCATTGATCTGACATTCCAGGTCCTAAACAATATTGTTCTTTACAGCATCAGATTTTCTTTTCACCACCAGACACATCCACAGCTGAGTGTCCTTTCGGCTTTGGCCCAGCTGCTAGACTCTTTCTGGTGCTACTTGGAAATACCTTCTGCTCTTCCCCAGTAGTATATTGGACACCTTCCGACCTGAGGGGCTCATCTTCTGGTGTCGTATCTTTTAGCCTTGTGATACGTTCCATGGGGTTTGCTTGGCAAGAATACTGTAGTGGGTTGCCATTTCCTTCTCCAGTGGACCACATTTTGTCAGAACTCTCCGCCATGACCTTTCCGTCTTGGGTGGCCCTGCACGGCATAGCTTATGGCTTCACCGAGTTACGCAAGCCCCTTCGCCACAACAAGGCAGTGATCCATGAAGGGGTCCTCTTGGCTAATCTCCCCTAATTTGCAAATGGCAAATTGATTTCGTATACCCCTGCTACAAAACCAAACAGTGTCTTTATTTCAACAAGGATCATATTTCATGAAACAAGTCTTGAAAAATTAAAGCTGTTCCTGTGTGTGTGTTCATCTTTGATGAAAGAATTTGGAAACAAGCTGCCATGTGCTGTCTTTTACACAATGTGAATGGCAAATTAACTCTTCGCAAATATCCCAATCCTGGGCCTCTTTTCTCTCCCTCCCCTCTTGCCTTTCACATCTCTTCTTGCATGCTGTTAGAGTGCGAACAGCAGGGCTCTAATTAAGAGGGAATGGACCCCCCCCCTTATTAAGGTAAATAAAACATCGAAATTACTGCCACTGCTCTGTCAACAAAAATTTGCAAGCATGGTTGCATGCATAAACAGGTACATAAATGCTACTGTTAAATATTTATAACAAAATAATGCCCAGAGGATCAAATCAAGGTTGCGACATTCTGTGCAAAGTATAACTACATAGATTGGGGATGGTGTTGTTTGTATAAACATATACATGGGGAAGGGTCTTATGCACTAATTGGATGGGTCTAGGCACTAGACAGGCAGACCAAAGTCACAACCTTTTTACTTACAAAAACGGGAGCCTGGTCAACCTGACTTGCAGGGCTGGCCCTGCCATTAGACAGGGCGAGCCAACTGCCTCAGGCAGCAGATACTGGGGGGCGGCAGCAGCAGCAGCCCCAACCTTTCCTCCTGAGCTGCGCCCCATAAGGCATTTCCCTCTCTTGGAGGACAAAGCTGTGTGTGCTCTGTCCTGCACCCCCAAAACTAGCCTGCTGCCCTTGGGTATAGTGGCAGACATCCAGTTGCCAGCTTTGAAGGAAGATTTAATTGCTATTTCTCTCAGCTTTTGTACATGGAATATCTTGCCTTTGCTTCAAGCAGCAAAATGGCTTGGGAATGGATGACCCTGCTGAGTTGATGAGCTTTTCCACACAAGACTTACTTACTTACTTATTACATTTCTATACTGCCCAATAGCGGAAGCATTTATTGTGTGCTTGTGATTCGTTATTTATTTATTTATTTCTATACTGCCCAATAGCCAAAGCTCTCTCCTTACTCGTGGTTGTTTACGGGTTCTTTAGATGATGTCATGATCCTCCAGTTTCGGTTCTGCTTTTCGGAGCACTTTCCCGGTCATTTTCAGAGTGGGGAAAATGGGGTATTATTTCTAAAAGTGCTGTTTCTACTTGTGTATTTGCACTATTCTGCTACAGCACAGCTCCACCTAATTATGTAGTGAAAAAGCAGGAAAGGAAAAGCCTTTTGTGTGTATCACTCGGACCTCAATTCTGCAATGAAACCAAAATATAGTGATTAACAGCCTTGTGTGGAAAAGCTCAATAATAAGTTTATTAAACATGTGGTTGTGCATTTGCCTATAAAGCCGGGTGGGGTGGGGTTTTTTTATTGAAAGAAGTGTATGAGGGGGAGGGAGTACAACCTGCCTCATCTTGCTGCCCTCTGCTGCTTTAAGCCATTTCCATCCCACTTGGCTCACTTCTGGTATCAGAGGTAGGTGGTGGTGATGGTGAGGGATCTTAGGGCAGCAAGGTATGGTGAGGTAAAGCAGCGAAGGAGTGACTTTCACCCTCCTTCTCACACACTCCTTTTGATACAAAAAGTAGGTACCTACCCATGCTTAATGGGAATGACCAAGCACTATTTGCAGAACAGGGCAGCTAAAATGATCAAGGGGCTGGAGCATCTCCCCTATAAGGGAAGGTTACAACAGCTGGGATTGTTCAGCTTGGAAAAAAGGTGAGTAAGGGGCGACATGCTAAAGGTATACAAAAGTATGCATGGTGTGGAGAAAGTGGATAGGGAGACATTTTTCTCCATCTCTCATAATACTAGAACTCGAGTTCATCCCAGGAAGCTGATTGGTGGGAGATTCAGGAGAGATAAAAGGAAGGACTTATTCACACAGCATGTAGTTACATTACATTCACTACCACAGCATGTAGTGATGGCCACCAATTTGGATGGCTTTAAAAGGGGGTTGGACACATTCCTGGAGGAGAAGGCTATCAATGGCTACTAGTCATGATGGCTGGCTCCACACTACCTCCAGTATCAAAAGCAATCTGCCTATGTACACCACTTGCTGGGGAACATGGGCAGGAGGGTGCTGTTACACTCATGTCCTGCTTGTGTGTTTCCGGTGGGCAGCTGGCTGGCTACCGTGTGAACAGACTGCTGGACTAGATGGCCCCTTGGTCTGATCCAGCATGGCTCTTCTTATGTTCTTATGTCCTTAAGTACAACTTTAATAAATATGTGCACGTCTGGGTTGGCCCACAGACATTTGATTATGGAACAATCAAATAAATGTTAAATAAATATTATGGAGCACCAATAAAGATCGCAAATTTCCAATTGTTTGGGGGCAATCTAGGGATGGCATTCAATGCAACTTTACATTTAAAGTGCAAATAGCATCCGCTGTGGCAGGGCTGATCATTATTAGAATAGCAACAGACACGGAAAGGGAATGTCACCCTTTCTTTCCCTGCTATGATCCTAAGAAAATGAAATCCTTCTTCTGAAATTGGTATTAACTTTGGGGGGAAATCCCTCATTGGTGCCATAATTTCTACTTTATTTTGATGCACCAGTTAAAATAAGGAGACATTCAGTAATAGGAATAATTAATTTGCCTAGACCATATGTTGTGACAAGCTATCTGGTCAGTATGGGTGGTAGTGGTGTGTTGTTGTTTTTTAAAGCTTACCTTCGGAAAGGTTTGAGCTGAAAAGAGCATGAATTATAGAAACTAACATTAGGGGCTACTACATATCCCAAGTATCATTTATACATCTATGCTATAAACAATGGGTTAGATCCAGACTTAATCATGCTTTGAGCAACCCATTGAAATCAATGGGACAGGTTATCCATAAATCTCAGTGATTTCAGTGTGTCTACTCTAATCATAATTATGTTTGGATTCAACTCAATTATCCTCATCAGTTTCATTTATTAATTTGGAGTCAAATCAAATATACTTTTTTTTAATGATTAGGATTTGTGAAGTACTTTTTACAAAGGTCGTAGAGTTAAAATTCAAGATGAGTGGATTCCATCAGTTTTGCTTTGTTATTGTTCCAACATTCTGATATACCTTAGGTTCTACTCTGTTTCTATTCCAACAGGAATTCTGGTTCCTGAAATATCGGTAACTGATTTTTGTTTGCATGGACCCTGACTAATCACAACAGTGATTAAAAAGCTAATTTTTCTGTTCTGCTCCAGTAAATATATCTGGTAAAGCAGAGCCTCAAAATCGAGGGTGAACTCTGAAAGACGTGGATTCCATAAGCGCCTCTTCCCTTCTTTCTTTAGCAGTTTAGTGTACAATCCTATGATTCCTAGGCAGGTGTTTCAAAGACCATAGGATACTGCAGACCTCCCCCTCTGTGGGTGGAGTGGGAGGTCCACCTACGGGGGCGGGGGATGGTCTGCTGCGGAGGTACTCCCTTGACCAATAGTGGAAAGTTCTGCTGTATGGCTGCCCACAGGTGCTGCTCTACAGATGGTAAGGGGAAGCAGCAGGCATTCTGGGTATGTGTTTCAGGGATGGGTTTCCCGTCGACAGCTGGTTGGCCACTGTGTGAACAGAATGCTGGACTAGATGGATGCTTGGTCTGATCTAGCATGGCTCTTCTTATGTTCTTATGGATGGATCCACCAGATGCAATGCCCTCTTGTTTCTGGACATGCCCCCCACAATGGAGGGGAAGAGGCTATGCCAGCTCTGGAGCTGGTGTCGTCATTTCCTATCCCATTGGAATCAGTGGGTGGGAAACAATATTAAAAAAGGGAAAACTAATGAGAAAAAAGGAAAGGTACAAAGCCCCCCCCCCCGCGCACTTTCTGCCTTGACTGGCGCCATGGATTCTCTCCCTCCCCACACACTAAACTCCATAGGATTTCTCTGTTACTCTTGAATGTATTGCAGGCTTCTAAACTTTCCTCATCTCTCCCACCACCACCACCACACACATACCTCCACCCCACCCCTGCACTGAAATAACTTGCTAAACATTTCAATGCATCATTTCCTTTGATGAAAATTCAAATCGATAACACTGTCATCAATTTTTTAAAAAGTAGGACTGTCATCAATGATATTGCAGAATTCAAAAGGTACATTTTGCTGGACCAAATTGCTGGTGCTGATGTAAGATCAGACTATGCTGCACACAGCTGCTCTTCTCCGGAGGACTTAAAAAAAACAAAAACCAGAGTAAAATATAAGGCAGACCCTCTTATGTGCTAAGCAAGCTGTTCCACCTGTCACATTGCACCATCAAAAAAAAAAAGTGCGATCATAATTTTTGCCTGAAGAGCAGCTCTCTGGAATTCAACATTTTGCTTTATTCTCACGTTTTCACTAACAAATTAGTCTGGTAAAAGATATCTATAAACTGTGCCGGTGTCTCTCAAACAGCATCTAAAAAGAAGAAGATACAACTACTAGAATTACAGTGCAATCCTACACAAGCTACTCAAACTTAAGTCCCATTGACTTCTGTGGGACTTACTCCCAGGTAAGTGTGCATATGATAACTATAAGATTCCACTGTTAATCTGGTTTCTGAGATCTTTACATAGGATACCCTAGAAATGAAATGTACTGGCTGTAGAAAGACTAAGCAGAACGCTTCTCAAAAATAATAAAAGTCTACAAAGGAAGTCTCACGTTAATGAGAACTTAATCACAAGCCTCAAGTTACTTCTAGAGCAACAGTAACCAATATCTCCTTTCTATGTTAATTCCTATGATTAACTCACCAGAGGAAGATGATTTTCTACCACCTGAAGAGGGACTTTACATTCTGAGGGTCCCATACCCTCCAACCGCTAGGTAATACTACATAATTTGGCTTTAATTGGCTTTTTTTTTTTTAACCTACTGCACCACCTAAAATTAATCTCTGACCTTGCTAATATAAAGAGTGCCATGTTTCTCTTGAATTCTGCTCTCTGCCTGCTCAGGGACCTTTGTGTTTTGGCCAGGAAGAGAGATGGTACGGAGTTACAGCTGGCCTTTAGGTTTTCAGAAATGGGGTTCAGCCATTACTTCTCACTCCAGAATGCTAGGTGTAATTTGACACCTGCAATACCTATCAGTGACTCATTCAGTCTGCAGTCACCATTTTCTCCCTCTCTCATGACACTAGAGCCCAGGGTCATCCCATGAAACTGACTGCTGGGAGATGCGGAGTAGATAAAAGGAAGGATTTCTTCACACAGCACATAGTTAAACTATGCAGTTCACTACCACTGCATGTAGTGATGGCCACCCATTTGGATGGCTTTAAAAGGGGGTTAGACACATTCCTGGAGGAGAAGGCTGTCAATGGCTACTAGTCCTGATGGCTATGCTGCCTTCAGTATCAGAGGCAGTATGCTGGACAACATGGGAGGGAGGGTGCTGTTGCACTCATGTCCTGCTTGTGGGTTTCCCATGGGCAGCTGGTTGGCCACTGTGTGAACAGGATGCTGGGCTAGATGGACCCTTGGCCTGATCCAGCACAGCTCTTCTTTTGTTCTTATGTTCATTTTGAAACTGAGCCTACACTGCAGACCACGAGATCTGGTGTAATTTTTCTACCACTTAGCCCATGAGTGCAAAACCTCAGGCCCAAAGGCCAAATCCAGCTGGCCTGGGGTCCCAATGCAGTCTGCCTGGGGTCCCTCAGATAGCTCCACCCCTTCCCCTGACCCCACCTCTTCCCCTAATTTTGATGTTGTTGCCGCCTGAATGCGGTGATGCGTCATGCTGGGAGTGCAGTCCCTGGGGGGGTCCGGGGCTTTGAAATCGGCCCCTGGAGGCCCAAAGTTGTCCACCCCAGCTTTAATGTTAGCATCACCTCTTCCCTGAAACAACAGCAGCCCCCATGGCTGCTTCTTACCAGCTACCTGGAAAACTGAAGTCTCCTTTCTCCTTCACTGGCTACATTCCAGCTGCCAAATTTCCTTTCAACCATCAGCAATGGTGGTGTCCCACACCTAGTAGCTATCAGACACCAATGTTCATTAAGCAAACATTTTTACTATGAAGGGTGCAATCCTATGTATGTTTAGACAGAAATAAGTCCTACAACTCTTTATTTCTGACTAAACATGCATAGGATTGTGCCCTTAGTTATTCAAAAGCTTACAGCGAAGCTAGAGCTGGGAACACTTGTAGACATTAATATCCTATTGAACTATTTCTGTGTGCCTGCTATATAGCTTGCCTTTTCATTTCCGGGCCCTATTTAAGGTGCTGGTTTAAGGTGCCAGTTTGGGAACAGGCTGTCTGAAAGTTCAACCCATACGAGTGTACTTGAATTTTTAGTACTGGATATGAGGCTCTGCCTTCTGATCTTCCAGTAAAAGTGGCAACATTGATGAGTAATACCAGAGGCACATTATTTTATGTGGTAGCCCCATGCCTTTGGAATGCTCCTCTCCTTGTCGCTGGCTTTTAGGAGAATCTTAAAGATGCATTTATTCCAGTCCGCATTCAGTGAAATCTGTAGTGGACTATGCTTTGAATGAGATCTTATCTGTTGCTGCTCTTTTATCAGTTGTTTTAATCACTAGTGTATTGAATTTTTCTTTATTGTATTTATGGCCTGATTATTTACTGTGTATTTTAAATTCTGATGTGACTTGCTTTGTGATGTATTTATTGTTTTACTCTGAAAAATGGGCCAGAAATCTCTAAAATGAAAACAAATAAATAAAGTCCATTGGAGGCGTTCAAGACGAGGCTGGACAGCCAACTGTCAGGGATGCTCTGACTTGGATTCCTGCATTGAGCAGGGGGTTGGACTCGATGGCCTTGTAGGCCCCTTCCAACCCTACTATTCTATGATTCTATCTGCTCGCTTGGCATGATCAAAATAATATCAACTCTTTCAATAACCAAAATGTTTGTACGTCCAACAGCATACAGATTTAGACGTACGAATCACACATGTTTCTGAAACCCTGCATCCAAAGTAACATGCTCTGGAGCCCTAATCATAGGTTGGCCAGGTGTCCTACTTTACAGAAGACAACCCTCTATTTTAAGGTGTCCTCTCTATGTTGGGCTGTCTAGTCCAAGTCCGGTGTAAAAGCCTTTCTACATGAGGCATTTATTGTGTGCTTGTGATTCCTCACTCATGGTAGTTTGTGGGTGTTTTTGTGGGTGTCATCCTCCTCCAGGGCATCTCCCGTTCTTTGCAACTATTATTGCAAGGTGGTTTTTTTTTTTCCCTAACAAGGGAAGTCTGGTATTTCTGTGAATGGCAGCATGAAAACCCTGGTGTATTTGTGCAATTCCGCTATACCACAGCACCACCTAGTGCTTGTGTAATGTAACATAGAAGGCAGAGAAAGAAAAATCCCAGGAAAAAACACGTCTAAAGGAGCCAATCTTAATCCCACAAACAATCCGGAAGTAGAGGTCTTGATAAAGTGGCGGATTAAAAGCCTCATGTAGAAAAGCCCTAAAGATCAGGAAGCATATTAAGAAGGTCAAGGAGGAGTCTTGAAGTTGTCCTGTCAACCAGAACAGCAGATTGAACAGGCACGCAGTGAGTTGTATTGTATTTCTATTTATTATTCCTTTTTCTATTTAAATGATAGCAATTATTTCTAAATGTGCATCTACAACATTAGTATGTGTAACCCAGAATTTAAGAAATCTGAGGGAATATTCTGCACATGTTCAGTAAAGGAGTGAGTTAGGGAGTGGCCACCATTTTTGGCAGTTATCAAAATGCAGTAAGGAAGAAGCTTGTTTTCTCCTCTCTGTACGACCCTGAACCCTTACAACAGGTTAGTAGGGAGGTTTCCTTTTGAAAAATTTTTAAAGAGTTATTTTTTTCCCCAAACACTATGAGTTCCTTGTTTATGTTCTTTTATATTGTATAAAGGGCTGCTTAACAATGTTCCTGTGTTGCTGGATCCTGATCTAATTTTTTAGAAGACTGCTGCAGAAAACCCTCTTCTCAAGCCAGTATTTGCTTTGGGAAGGAGATTTCTGTCTGATGCCAACATTAGCTTCAGAGGAGGGATTTTCCTTAGGATCCCATTAATTACCAACATACACACAGCTGCTGTTATTTGTGTCTTGGAAACAAACTGTGCATTACATGCAAAGATGCATATATGTTCAAGTCTAGTTTGGTCCCATGATCTTGGGGAGCTGTTGTTGCTGCCAGTTGGAGTGGTTAATACTGGGTCTGATGGGTCAATGGCCCGACCCGGTATGAAGCAGCTCCATATGGTCACTAACAATTCTTGAGGTCTCCTTTCATCCCCACTCTCTCCCTTAACCACCTTTCCCTCCTCCTAGCGCAATCTTTCTCACAGCATTAAGGGTCATAAGCATTGTACGCTGAAATATATAACGTAGCAACAAAGCTACCGTGATAAAATAGGTTAAAATCAGAGGGTCAGACTCTGCTGTTTCAGAGGGCATTTGGGGACAGCGGATAATCAGTTATTCCAGTGTGCCCCCTGCCTGTCTTTGGTGTGCTTTTACTGCTGTTGTTTTTATAACCTAGCCATTTCATTACGGTTTTAATCATATGGTTTTATATTGTCGTTAAGCCATCTTCAGGATCTTAATACATGGAAAGGGTATAAATATTTTATAAACAAATACAGTGCAATAAGACTTTTTTTCAACACACACACACACACACACACACCAGTTCTTGAATCTCTAGCCCAAAAAATCTCTAGCCCCAAAACAGACACCCACCGACCCATCCACGCACACCAGTTCTTGAATATCTAGCCCAAAAAAGAATTTCTAGCCCAAACATATATCTAGCCCAAAAATAGTTCTTGAATCTCTAGCACAAAAAATCTCTAGCCCCAAAACACACACACACACACACACCAGTTCTTGAATCTCTAGCCCAAAAAATCTCTAGCCCCAAAACAGACACCCACCGACCCATCCACGCACACCAGTTCTTGAATATCTAGCCCAAAAAAGGATTTCTAGCCCAAACATATATCTAGCCCAAAAATAGTTCTTGAATCTCTAGCACAAAAAATCTCTAGCCCCAAAACACACACACACACACACACCAGTTCTTGAATCTCTAGCCCAAAAAATCTCTAGCCCCAAAACAGACACCCACCGACCCATCCACGCACACCAGTTCTTGAATATCTAGCCCAAAAAAGGATTTCTAGCCCAAACATATATCTAGCCCAAAAATAGTTCTTGAATCTCTAGCACAAAAAATCTCTAGCCCCAAAACACACACACACACACACACACACACCAGTTCTTGAATCTCTAGCCCAAAAAATCTCTAGCCCCAAAACAGACACCCACCGACCCATCCACGCACACCAGTTCTTGAATATCTAGCCCAAAAAAGAATTTCTAGCCCAAACATATATCTAGCCCAAAAATAGTTCTTGAATCTCTAGCACAAAAAATCTCTAGCCCCAAAACACACACACACACACACACACACACCAGTTCTTGAATCTCTAGCCCAAAAAATCTCTAGCCCCAAAACAGACACCCACCGACCCATCCACGCACACCAGTTCTTGAATATCTAGCCCAAAAAAGGATTTCTAGCCCAAACATATATCTAGCCCAAAAATAGTTCTTGAATCTCTAGCACAAAAAATCTCTAGCCCCAAAACACACACACACACACACACACACACACACCAGTTCTTGAATCTCTAGCCCAAAAAATCTCTAGCCCCAAAACAGACACCCACCGACCCATCCACGCACACCAGTTCTTGAATATCTAGCCCAAAAAAGGATTTCTAGCCCAAACATATATCTAGCCCAAAAATAGTTCTTGAATCTCTAGCACAAAAAATCTCTAGCCCCAAAACACACACACACACACACACACCAGTTCTTGAATCTCTAGCCCAAAAAATCTCTAGCCCCAAAACAGACACCCACCGACCCATCCACGCACACCAGTTCTTGAATATCTAGCCCAAAAAAGAATTTCTAGCCCAAACATATATCTAGCCCAAAAATAGTTCTTGAATCTCTAGCACAAAAAATCTCTAGCCCCAAAACACACACACACATACACACCAGTTCTTGAATCTCTAGCCCAAAAAATCTCTAGCCCCAAAACAGACACCCACCGACCCATCCACGCACACCAGTTCTTGAATATCTAGCCCAAAAAAGGATTTCTAGCCCAAACATATATCTAGCCCAAAAATAGTTCTTGAATCTCTAGCACAAAAAATCTCTAGCCCCAAAACACACACACACACACACACACACCAGTTCTTGAATCTCTAGCCCAAAAAATCTCTAGCCCCAAAACAGACACCCACCGACCCATCCACGCACACCAGTTCTTGAATATCTAGCCCAAAAAAGAATTTCTAGCCCAAACATATATCTAGCCCAAAAATAGTTCTTGAATCTCTAGCACAAAAAATCTCTAGCCCCAAAACACACACACACACACACACACACCAGTTCTTGAATCTCTAGCCCAAAAAATCTCTAGCCCCAAAACAGACACCCACCGACCCATCCACGCACACCAGTTCTTGAATATCTAGCCCAAAAAAGAATTTCTAGCCCAAACATATATCTAGCCCAAAAATAGTTCTTGAATCTCTAGCACAAAAAATCTCTAGCCCCAAAACACACACACACACACACACCAGTTCTTGAATCTCTAGCCCAAAAAATCTCTAGCCCCAAAACAGACACCCACCGACCCATCCACGCACACCAGTTCTTGAATATCTAGCCCAAAAAAGGATTTCTAGCCCAAACATATATCTAGCCCAAAAATAGTTCTTGAATCTCTAGCACAAAAAATCTCTAGCCCCAAAACACACACACACACACACACACACCAGTTCTTGAATCTCTAGCCCAAAAAATCTCTAGCCCCAAAACAGACACCCACCGACCCATCCACGCACACCAGTTCTTGAATATCTAGCCCAAAAAAGAATTTCTAGCCCAAACATATATCTAGCCCAAAAATAGTTCTTGAATCTCTAGCACAAAAAATCTCTAGCCCCAAAACACACACACACACACACACACACACCAGTTCTTGAATCTCTAGCCCAAAAAATCTCTAGCCCCAAAACAGACACCCACCGACCCATCCACGCACACCAGTTCTTGAATATCTAGCCCAAAAAAGGATTTCTAGCCCAAACATATATCTAGCCCAAAAATAGTTCTTGAATCTCTAGCACAAAAAATCTCTAGCCCCAAAACACACACACACACACACACACCAGTTCTTGAATCTCTAGCCCAAAAAATCTCTAGCCCCAAAACAGACACCCACCGACCCATCCACGCACACCAGTTCTTGAATATCTAGCCCAAAAAAGGATTTCTAGCCCAAACATATATCTAGCCCAAAAATAGTTCTTGAATCTCTAGCACAAAAAATCTCTAGCCCCAAAACACACACACACACACACACACACACCAGTTCTTGAATCTCTAGCCCAAAAAATCTCTAGCCCCAAAACAGACACCCACCGACCCATCCACGCACACCAGTTCT
The DNA here is from genome assembly GCF_057233095.1 of Heloderma suspectum. Taxonomy (NCBI): domain Eukaryota; kingdom Metazoa; phylum Chordata; class Lepidosauria; order Squamata; family Helodermatidae; genus Heloderma; species Heloderma suspectum. The sequence goes on from NC_139461.1 coordinate 294,757,900, forward strand.
TGAATATCTAGCCCAAAAAAGGATTTCTAGCCCAAACATATATCTAGCCCAAAAATAGTTCTTGAATCTCTAGCACAAAAAATCTCTAGCCCCAAAACACACACACACATACACACCAGTTCTTGAATCTCTAGCCCAAAAAATCTCTAGCCCCAAAACAGACACCCACCGACCCATCCACGCACACCAGTTCTTGAATATCTAGCCCAAAAAAGGATTTCTAGCCCAAACATATATCTAGCCCAAAAATAGTTCTTGAATCTCTAGCACAAAAAATCTCTAGCCCCAAAACACACACACACACACACACACCAGTTCTTGAATCTCTAGCCCAAAAAATCTCTAGCCCCAAAACAGACACCCACCGACCCATCCACGCACACCAGTTCTTGAATATCTAGCCCAAAAAAGAATTTCTAGCCCAAACATATATCTAGCCCAAAAATAGTTCTTGAATCTCTAGCACAAAAAATCTCTAGCCCCAAAACACACACACACACACACCAGTTCTTGAATCTCTAGCCCCCCAAATACTGGGTCCATGCATGCCCACCAACAGCAACTGCTTGCATATTAAGTGATGAAACAAACACCTTAGCCCTGGTTGGGCTATGTGCCTGAACAGGGTATATCAGGGGTGCAGAAACTCAGGCTTAGGGGCCGAATACGGCCCACTAATGATTCCCCAGATGGCCACACCCACTTCCCTTGCCCCCACCCCCTTCCCCCAGCCACCAATTGTTTTGTGGATTCCCAGCTTTTGTAAAGTTTTTCCAGTGGAGGCTGGTGGCTCTGATGTCAGTGGGGAGATCAATCCGCTCCAGGTTTCAGTCAGAACTCTAAAGGAGCTATTCAAGGTGCTTCCATACCTTGGATAGCTCCTTTGGAGTTCTGACTGGTTCTGACTGAAACCTGTGGTGGATTCACCACCCCACTGATATCGGAACCACCAGCCTCCACTGCCATCTCCTCCATATAATTCACTTTCTCTCTCCTCATTTGGCGCTTAACTGACTGTTAGCTTGAAAGGGGTGTTCAAGGAGCTTCACGTTAAAGGAACGCATGAGGGGGTCATGCTGTGCAGCCCCGCCCACTGATGGCCATGTGAAGGGGCCCTACCCACATAGATGTACATGCATTGGATACCTCCATGTGAGGGTGAATCCTAGGCCAAATAAAAATCAGTATTCACATATGGCCCTTTCACACAGCCACTGAACGTGTGGGAGGCATGGCTGGCACACATGTCCTTGTTATGGAGCAGGGTAATGCAGCACGGCCCCAGGACCCCCTCAAATGTTCCCTTAATGCATGAAGGCTTTGAGTAACACATGCATATTGGAGTTGTCAGAGATAGCTCATCCTGATCACTTAGGTTTGGGATCTCCAACATGGTGCCCATGGGCACCAGTGTGCTTGCAGGCACCACACTTGGTGCCCGCTAGGCTCCCTGCCCCTGCTGATTTCTATTTTATTTTAAAGATTTTTTTAAACTACATTTTTACAGTGGGAGGCTGACGTGCTCAAAGCAAAGTACCAGCTTCCAGCAATATCTTTATTTCTAAGCATGTCTCTGGGTCACACATGGGCCCAGACACATTCTAAGAAAAGAAAAATGGGGGTGGTGGGAAAGGCTCATCAGTTTGCCATCTGATAAATGGGTGCTGGAGCAGAAAATTGTGGGTTCAAAAGAGTGGTTTTATGTTTTGGACCCTACTTCTGCCTTGTATTCAGGTTCTAGGGCAAGTCACTTTTCTTTTAAATGGCTTTTCTACACAAGCCATTTATCATGCACTCATCATTCACTACTCACAGCTGTTTATGGGTTCTTTAGATGACATCATTACCCTCCAGTTGCACTTCTGTATCTAACCAGCATTTTCGGCAAATCTTTTTAGAGCAGGGAAAATGTGGCATTTAACTGTGAAAGCAAAAGAAAGCATGATTTCCTTTTGTGTAATTGTAATATTCCACTCTACTACAGAGCCACCAACAGGTTATGTAGTGGAAAAGCTGGAAAGGAAACGCTCCTTGTTTAGTGCTCAGATCTCAATTCTGTGGTGAAATCGAAAGTAGATATAGAAGATAAACAGCTGCTTAACAGCCTCAGGTAGAAAAGCTCTTCGTCTCGTCAGTTTGTCTTCTGGGAAATGGGTGTTTTGTGACTGGTCACACCCACTATGGCAGCTATTTTGTGAATGGACAAGTCCACCCCTGGCAACCATTTTGTGAGAGTGTCCATTATACTCAAAATTCCAAATGTGCCTACTGACCCCAAAAGGTTGGGGAACCCTGAGGTATGAGGATTATTCAGTGATGGCTCATTCAGACACACACAGCCCTGTACTCACATTTCCGCCTCTCATAGGGCAAATGTAATGGGGGAGAAGCAGAATTGCATCTGCTCGTCCTACCTCCAATCTCCATGCATCGGTGGCCCTGTCCTCTCCCTCCAGGTTCCTCGTTGTATGATGCATTTTGTTCAGGCGTTAAGTCGTGTCCGACTATTCGTGACCCCATGGACCATAGCACGCCAGGCCTTCCTGTCCTGCGCTCTCTCCCGGAGTGTGCTCAAGTCCATATTCATTGCATCGGTGATTTATTTATTTATTTATTGCATTTATATCCTGCCTTTTTTCCTCCACGGAACTCAAGGCAGCGTACATGATCCTCCTCCTTCCTCCATTTTATCCTCACAACAACAACCCTGTGAGGTAGGTTGGGCTGAGAGTCTGTGACTGGCCCAAAGTCACCCAGTGAGCTTCCATGGCCGAGAGGGGACTAGAACCCGGATCTCCCGACTCCCAGTCCAGCACTCTAGCCACTACACCACACTACACCGGTGATGCTATCCAGCCATCTCATCCTCTGCCATCCCCTTCTCCTTTTGCCCTCAATCTTTCCCAGCATCAGGGTCTTTTCCAGTGAGTTTTCTGTTCGCATTAGGTGGCCAAAATATTTGAGCTTCAGCTTCAGTATCTGTCCTTCCAATGAGCAGTCGGGGTTGATTTCCTTTAGGATTGACTGATTTGACCTCCTTGCAGTCCAGGGGACTCGTAAGAGTCGTCTTCAGCACCACAGTTCGAAAGCATCAATTCTTCAGCGCTCACCTTTCCTTATAGTCCATCTCTCACAGCCATACGTTGCTACTGGGAAAACCATAGCTTTGATTATATGAATCTTCGTCAGCAGGGTGATGTCTCTGCTTCTTACTGTGCTGTTTAGGTTTGCCATAGTTTTCCTCCCAAGGAGCAAGCGTCTTTTAATTTCATGGCTACAGTCACCATCTGCGGTGATCTTGGAGCCCAAGAAAGTAAAATCTGTCACTGCTTCCATTTCTTCCCCTTCTATATGCCAGGAAGTGATGGGGCCAGATGCCATTATCTTAGTTTTTTTTAATGTTGAGTTTCAAACCAGCTTTTGCACTCTCCACTTTCACCCTCAACAAGAGGCTCTTTAGATCCTCTTCGCTTTCTGCCATTAGGGTGGTATCGTCTGCATATCGGAGGTTGTTGATAATTCTCCCAGCAATCTTAATTCCGACCTGTGATTCATCCAACTCGCCGTTTCTCATGATGTACTCTGCATATAAGTTAAATAAGCAGGGTGACAATATGCAGCCTTGTCGTACTCCTTTCCCAATTTTGAACCACTCGGTTGTTCCATGCCTCGTTCTTACTGTTGCTTCTTGACCCTCGTACAGGTTCCTCAGGAGAAAGGTAAGGTGGTCTTTTACTCCCATCTCTTGAAGAATTTGCCACAGTTTGTTGTGATCCACACAATCAAAGGCTTTAGCGTAGTCAATGAAGCAGAAATAGACGTTGGTCTGGAATTCTCTTGCTTCCTCCATGATGCAGCGAATGTTGGCGTTTTGATCTCTAGTTCCTCTGCCTCTTCAAAACCCAGCTTGTACTTCCGGTAGTTCTCGGTTCACATACTGCTGAAGCCTAGCTTGTAGGATTTTGAGCATCACCTTGCTGGCATGTGAAATGAGCGCAATTGTACGGTAGTTTGAACACTCTCTGGCATTGCCCTTCCTTGGAATTGGAATGCAAACTGACCTTTTCCAGTCTTGTGGCCACTGTTGAGTGTTCCACATTTGTTGGCATATTGAGTGCAGCACTTTAACAGCATCATCTTTTAGGATTTTAAATAGCTCAGCTGGAATACTGTCATCTCCGCTAGCTTTGTTGTTAGTAATGCTTCCTGAGGCCCACTTGACTTCACTCTCTAGGATGTCCGGCTCAAGTTCAGTGACCGCACTATCATGGCTATCAGGGACATTCAGATCTTTCCTGTATAGTTCTTCTGTGTATTTTGTCCATCTCTTCTTAATCTCATCTGCTTCTGCTAGGTCCCTGCCTTCTTTGTCCTTTATCATGCCCGTCTTTGCACAAAACGTTCCCTTGAGATCTCTGATTTTCTTGAAGACATCTCTAGTCTTTCCCATTCTATTGTTTTCTTCGATTTCTTTGCATTGTTCATTTAAGAAGGCCTTCTTTTCTCTTCTTGCTATTCTCTGGAAATCTGCATTCAATTGGGTATATCTTCCCCTTTCTCCCTTGCTTTTTGCTTCCCTTCTTTCCTCAGGTACTTGTAAAACCTCATCAGACAGCCACTTTGCTTTCTTGCATTTCTTTTTCTTTGGGATGGATTGAGTTGCTGCCTCCTGAACAATGTTACGGACCTCTGTCCATAGTTCCTCAGGCCCTCTGTCTATCAGGTCTAATCCCTTAAATCTATTCATCACCTCCACTGTATATTCAGAAGGGATATGCTTTAGGTCATACCTGAATGGTTTAGTGGTTTTCCTGACATTCTTCAATTTAAGCCGTAATTTTGCAATAAGAAGCTCATGATCTGAGCCACAGTCAGCTCCAGGTCTTGTTTTTACTGACTGTATAGAGCTTCTCCATCTTTGGCTGCAAAGGACATAATCAATCTAGTTTCGATATTGACCATCTGGTGATGTCCATGTGTAGAGTCGCCTCTTGTGCTGTTGGAAAAGGGTGTTTGCTATGATCAGCGTATTCTCTTGGCAAAACTCTATTAGCCTTTGTCCTGCTTCATTTTGTACACCAAGGCCATGCTTGCCTGTTATCCCGGTGATTTCTTGACTCCCTACTTTAGCATTCCAATCCCCTATGATGAAGAGGACATCTTTTTTTGGTGTTAGTTCTAAAAGGTGCTGTAGGTCTTCATAGAAGCGATCAACCTCAGCTTCTTCGGCCTCAGTTGTTTGGGCATAGACTTGAATTACTGTGATGTTGAATGGTTTGCCTTGGATTCGTACTGAGATCATTCTATTGTTTTTGAGATTGTACCCCAGTACTGCTTTTCCCACCCTTTTGTTGACTATGAGTGCTACTCCATGTCTTCTAAGGGATTCTTGCCCACAGTAGTAGATATGATGGTCACCTGAATTAAATTCGCCCATGCCTGTCCATTTTAGTTCGCTGATTCCCAAGATGTCGATGTTCAATCTTGCCATCTCATGTTTGACCACCTCCAGCTTACCTTGATTCATTGATCTTACATTCCAGGTTCCTAAACAATATTGTTCTTTACAGCATCGGACTTTCTTTTCACCACCAGACACATCCACAGCTGAGTGTCCTTTCGGCTTTGGCCCAGCTGCTTCACTCTTTCTGGCACTACTTGGAAATACCCTCTGCTTTTCTCCAGTATTATATTGGATACCTTCCGACCTGAGGGGCTCATCTTCCGGCGTCATCTCTTTTAGCCTTGTGATATGTTCCATGGGGTTTTCTTGGCAAGAATACTGGAGTGGGTTGCCATTTCCTTCTCCAGTGGACCACATTTTGTCAGAGCTCTCCGCCATGACCTGTCCGTTTTGGGTGGCCCTGCACGGCATAGCTTATGGCTTCACTGAGTTCTGCAAGCCCCTTCGCCACAACAAGGCAGTGATCCATGAAGGGGTGTATGAAGCATACATGTGCCTATAGCTGTTCTTTTTTTTCTCTTTTTCTAAAAAGAGCACCACTCTCACCTTCGTCCTGATGTGTGGAGGTCAGAAGCTGACTCAGATGGCCAGATTTTATTCCCCCTTCACACATTCACTGTCTGTGTGAAGGAAACATGAATGTAAGGCTTCAAACAATTCATTCCTTGATGCTACGTAAAGTCAATTAGTGGTGAACAGTCATGTGTAAAGCACCCAACTTTTAACCTGGCTTGCAGGATTTGAAGTTAGGGCCACACTAGAAATGGATGAGTCCCATTTTTATTGCAGAACTTGTAGTTATTTAGGGCCACACTGGAAATGGATGAGACCCATTTTTATATCTGGAAATGATTGGGGGTTTTTATATTTGCTCTGCAGATGGCAAGAAATGGAAAGGAAAAGTGCATTGGAATCCAGAGGGTGTTTTTTCTTCTTGTTGTTTCTGGGATAATAAATAAATGGAACTTAACAAGTTTCTTTGAACTGAGTTCAGCCTCTGAGACATGCAATCCATTTCACCTCATCCATGCATCAACTTGTGCCCCGAAAACCTAGATAATGTGATATGCTATTTAGACCTAAGTAATTTGCTAAAGGAAATTAATTCATCAATTTGATTAGCTCAGCATTCACTTCAAATACTTATTGGCAATCCTTTCGTTCTTCCTTTGGTGTGTTATATGTCCCCAGGTTTTGGTATACAGAAAAGAATTTGTGCAGAGCTGGCCAGCTGCCTCCTGCTGTAGATCACAAACCTTGATTAAACTTTGCAATCAAATTCGAATCTAAACTTTGCAACCAATGATCTAGTGTTCCCATTAGGCTAAAGTTTAATAAGCAATGCGGTGTTGTACATGATTCTTAGAATAACTGCTGCCTTTATCAGAATGCAAACGTCCTGGATAGATAGCTTGCATGTGCCACATTTGGCCCAATAAAACAAAAAGGAAGTATTTATAGCTAGGAGGACTTCGCAAAAAACACAAACAAAACTGATAATGTGGTGGCTGGAAAAATCTGCTATAGCTAACTGCAGTGGAACACACTGGAGAAGGAGAGGGTTCCAAGGCCCAAGGGCCCACGCTTTATAGCAGCAAATTTGAATCCAGCACCTTCAGTTGGGCTGGGATCAGTGGAGGCAGGTGGCTCTGATGTCAGTGGGGTGGTGAATCCACTCCGGGTTTCAGTCTGAACCTGTCAGAACTCTACAGGAGACAGCTCCTTTAGAGTTCTGACTGGTTCCGACAGAAACCCGGAGCGGATTCACCACCCCACTGACAGTGGAGCCCTCACCCCCACCCCCACCGGCCAGGATTAATCTGCATGAATAGCTAGTGCTGATTGACACTGCTTGGAAAAGTGACCCCACTACCAAGGCTCTGTAACATTAGCCCTGTTTGTGCAGATGTATAACATCTGGGTACAATAAATACGTATGAATAGATGGGTGTCCAAATACATGGGCATACATGGGTGTCTTGTTCTGGCCCTACCCTCTATGAGGTAGGGTGATGGCATGATAAAGGTCTCACCTGGAAGCATCATAACTCTTTGCCCTCTTCTATAAGACAGCCATTTGGCTATCTGAAGACTTCTATCATCTTCCTCATGAATCTTCTGCAGGCTAAACATATAAAAGAAAATAAAGGAAGTTCCAAACTTGGGGATTTATCACCAAGGCCTCTATGGAAATGCTTAGGAACATATAGCAAATGTTTCATTTATTTATTTTGCTGTCAAAGTCCATGTCATCTTGCTCACTAATGCTTCTGAGGACACCCACCTTTACCATAACCACCCAGAAATGCAGATCCACCTTGCTCTTGGTGGCGTAAGGTACTTATCAGTTTCCTGTTTGTAGTTCACTGCACTGCTCCTATAGCCGTACTTTGATCCTAGATAATTTCATCTAAGGGCATTAAGTTCTCTGCTATCAACTAGAGTAAATATTTTATTACCAGCAAGGAACACACACCACTTTGTTAAACAAGCAAATAGAAAGCTTTTACTTTATTTGCATTTTCGGCAGATTTGCCCTATTCAGAAGAACTGTTATGGCCTGCTGCGTCATTTGATTGGCACACACAAACACTTTCTGTTAAGTGTAGATTTTAGGCAAAAGGTCAGAACAACTTAAACGTCAAAAGAGAAAAGAAATGCAGAAGCGAACAATTCCTGACCTGAAGTGCTTGCATCATAATCTTAGTAATACTGGGCATTTTATTAAGTTCCTTTAAAGCTGTAATTTCCCACCTTTAAAGTCCCAGAACCCATTTTTAGCCCAAACGTGGATTTGGGGACCTGCTTCTTAATTATAATTTTTTTACCATTATACAGGCCTTTTGGGACCCAGCTCACTTCATTTGTTTGTATGGTTGTAATACTGCTGTTGCAAACCACTTAACGTTGTGACTAAGTGGTGGGTCCGAGCCATCAGTTGAAGACCAGTAGTTGAAAGTATTTCACACACATTATCTCAGCTTATATCTACGCTAGAAACTTATATCAGTTCAATACCTGTTTAACTATCATGCTTTCCCGCAAAGAATTCTGGGAATTTTAGCTCAGTGAGGTGCCTAGGTAAACAACCATCAGGTTTCTAGTTTTTTTTTTTTTTTATCTCCACCTGTTTAGTCAGTAACTTGGTCTTTAAAAAGACAATTAGGATCATAGAATCCTCAGAAGTTGGCACAAATTTTAGCTCCAGCTGTTACTGTTCAGTGGCTGCCAAAAGGGAAAACCCGACACTGAATGCAACTCTTTATGCAGAGGTCCTCAACCTTTTTGGTTCTGTGGGCACATTTGGAATTTTGAGAGAGTATCATGGGTGCTCTCACAAAATGGCTGCCATGGTGGGTATGGCCTGTCACAAAACACTTATTTCCCATAAGGCAAACTGGTGAGACTGAAAGAAAAACAAGTTGCTCAAGAACCTAATTCCAGGGCAGTGGTGAGGTCTGAATTCCAAAACACAAAAGACACTCCTTTGAACACAAATAAAGATGGCACTTTGCTTTGCTGCATACCAACCTTCCAGTTTAAAAAAAAACACAAATTAATTTAAAAAGTCTTAAGAAATAAAAATCAGGAGAGGCAGGAAGCCTCACGAGCACCAAGAGACGGGTCTGTTGGAGACTCCATCTTTATGGGGCATGTGAAAAGAGGATGAGTGTTTAGAACAGGGGTGGGCAACATGCGGCCTCATTCACTCACCCCCCCCATTCAAAACTTTAAAAAAACAAAACACGAAATGGCACTCCATAGTGACTGTGGTATGCTAAAAGGGTCAAATGTAGCTTGCAAAGAAGCTGCATTTAACCTTCTTAGCGCTACTAAGTGCTATGGAGTGGTTTGCTGCTGAATTTCAGTGGCAAACCAGTTTTTTTTTTTTAATATTATTTTAACAATGCTGCCCATGGTGGGGGGAGGCCCAAGGGTGAAAATGCCCCTTAGATCCCCCTCAGTTGACCACCCCTGGTTTAGACCGATCTGAGCTGAGATCAGTTTCAGCTGAGATCTTAACAAACTCATTTCAACTGGCTCCAAAACACTCATCAAACAATGGAAAATTTCAGTTAATCACTGCAAATATTCTGATTACTGCAGTCCTGGCCTATATAATATCATGTGACAAACATGACTGCCCTCCCCTCAATTAAGCTATATTTAACTTGTAGGATTTTACTGCACAGGAAACGAGCCCATTTGAGGTGCATTTTCTTCATAACAATCTACTTTACATGGTGAAGCACGCATTAGCAATGTTTACAGGAGATATTTAATGCCTGGAGACACGATGAACCAATGTAAACTGGGGGGAAGGAGGAAATGTCACTTCTGAACGCAAGCAACAGTTATGGACATATATATGGCAAGGCAGTGCTAAAGTAAAGCTCCATAAAGTTACAAGATAGATTTTAGGTCATTTAATTGCATAGCAACTGAACTTTCCAATAATCATATGTAGGACTTTCACCATAGAGATGCCAAAGTGCAGAGCAATATCACTCTGCCCTCGTATTTTTGTGAACCGCCCAGAGAGCTTCGGCTATTGGGCAGTATAGAAATGAAATAAACAAACAAACAAACAAATAAATAAATATCTTCAGCCGATGTTTGATATCTGCCATTGGTGGCTGGCTATAGATCACTGCTGGAGTCCAGGACTTGTGCCTCTTGCAGACATTTTGTGCACCCCCCATTCGGAGCACCCAGGGTTTAACGTAAACCCAGGCAGCTGTAACTTAGGAATAGGGACACAGAGATTCAGGCCCTGTTGGTTATCATTCCTGGCCAGTCCACCTGACTGATAAAAAGCTGTACAGATTTTTCCCACAATAGGCATGAGAGTAATAACATTTGCACCTGCATGCACATATAAAACAAAGGCACTTTACCTTTAACATGGTTCAACTCAGATTTCTTCTTCTTTGCTGGGTGTCTTTTAGAATACTTCCCCCTATGCAGCCCTAATAAACCATTCATTCATTCATTCATTCATTCATTCCATTCCATTCCATTTCATTTCTATACTTCCCAATAGCCAAAGCACTCTGGATGGTTCACAACAATTCACAGTTCACTTTAGTTCCTACTAGTGCTGTGCTGAAAATTTCTTCCACTTTTTTTTTTTTTACTATTCTCATTCCATTTGATAGAAAAGAAATTGCTTTCAAAAAGAAATTCAGTGATGAAGAACATTTTGGAGAAATTCTCATGGGTTGGGTTCAGTGTTCTTGTGATTACCTTAGTTACGAGGTGGCTGAGGAGTGTGTGTGAGCGTTCTGTCATTCTACACTCACCTCTCCACAGCCTGCAGCCTCCTCAGCTTCCGCATTTCAGTTAATGCCCAGGTGAAGATACCATGAGGTAAATCCTCCCATTGGTCTTGTTTGGATCAGGAAGTGCAGGCAGCCTAGGAGGCTGCAAAGCAATGGAGGAATGTATAATAGAAAGAAGACACACACATTGTACTTGTGGCCACTGCCAAATTTTCTCCACCATTTCTGTGGTGGCCCCCTTTCTCCCCACCCCACCCCACCCTACCCCACCCTACCCTACCCCACCCTACACACACAGTGACCTCGAATGACAATAGGCATGGGGCATGGTTAAGGATGCAAAATGGTGACCAGGCTGTCAACACAGTTGGTGCTGTTGCCACTTGCAGTGGCAGCAAAAAACAAAAATCCTGAGGAAAAAAGAAAGAAGCTGTGCTACAACCACTGCTAATAGTAAGCTTCGCTTCTGAGAAACAGCTTCCAAGAAACTATTGGAGAATTTCTCCATCCCCTGGAGAAATTCAGTGAGATTGCCCCTCAGTTTCTCTGCCCTCAAATATGGTGGAGAATTTAAAGAGACCATTTGTGCACAGCTCTAGTTCCTACCCTAGGTATACATACACACATGCGCGCACACACACACACCCCTACACACAGCTGGGATAAAGATGAATCTGTGTGGGTCAAGCAAATTCACCCCCAATTCTTTCCCCATCTCCCTGTATTCATTGCGTCCTCAAGAAGGCCTCATTGAATGTTTATGCATTATGGCATTTGGCTTGCCTCACTACATTAAGGCAGACACAAAGCTCATTTTGCTCACCTACCAAATGGAACGATGTTGCTAAAGGTTGTGGAAAGGAGAGCAAAGGTAGAGTACGTTTAGAAGGGAAAACCTATTTTAAAAAATATTGCGAAACAGTGCCAGGATGGAATTATGCAAAAATAATGGGTTGTATCTAATGTTAGTCCTACTTAGAGTAGACTCATTGAAATGAATTAGACTTAAATTAGACTAACAACACAACATGGGTGTTTTGGCACATCACCATGTCTAATAACATTTCAGTTGTGATAGATCAGTATTTTTTTTTCCTTCTGGTTGTAAGAACCCAACACGCAAACTACAACTTACATTGGCTGATTAAATGCCTTGTCTCCCATTACCGTGCATGAAATTGTCTCCATTGCTTAAGAGTGTTTGCCTGTAAAGTCTTTTGAGATCTGAAGGGTCCAAATATGTTTCTAACTTGAAAACAAAGAGATTACCTACATTGCCATCTTGTGGTTATAGCCTGAATGATAACTAACTATCCCTTTGCAGTTTGACTTGAGAGAATGGTGGGCTCTCTTTTTCATTTTTCATTGTGCAATTTAAACCAGGGGCGGGCAGATTGCAGCCTTGCACGTTCTACTCTTACTAGAATTTCCATGACCCACCCATGTGTTTTTACATTTACAAAGTGAGATCACATATGCAGGATCTCATGGGAGTGAAGGTTTAACGGGTATATCATGTATTAAGTGATTGAGAATATTTTTATTTATTACATTTTTATTCAGCTCCTCCTCCCGGAAGCACAGGGCAGCATACCTGGCTGTCCACCTCCTATTTTATCTCCACCACAGTCCTGTGAGGTAGTTTAGTCTGAGAGATCATGACTGGCCCAGTGTCACCCAGTGAGCTTTATGGCTGAGTGGTGATTTGAAACAAGGTCTCCCCCAGTCCTAGTCCAATGCTCCAACCACTACACTACATTATATTTGATGTCAGGAATATGCATTCTTGCTTACGAACTTAGGAAGTGCCTCATTAGATCAGACTAAAGACCATCTATTCTGGCATTTTTTCTTTGTAGGCACTCAGCAACCTGCAGGTGCTAAGTTGTCCACCAGAAACTGGCCAGTGACATATCAGTAGACTGCAGTCTAGCGTGTCTTCTGCCCACTCCTGATTTAAATTACTCTGGTGCCATCTTTGAGAACACTAAGAGAACGTAAGAAGAGCACAGCTGGATTTTCACAGCAATGCTTGATTTAGATTCATGTCCAGCCTTCCCCATCCTGATGCCCTTCAGATGTGTTGGACTACAACTCCTATCTTTCTCAGCCACATGGTATAGGACCTGTAGTCTGACACATCTGGAGAGCACCATGTTGGGGAGGACGGTCCTATTTCATATAATGGCCAACCAAGATGCTTTTGGAAAAGCTCCAAGAAGAGCATGAAGCAATAGCCCAACCTCTCTGTGTGTCATTGTGTATGAATGGTGTGAAGGTGTTAGACTACTGCAATGCACTCTATATGGGGCTGCCCTTGAAGACGGTTCAGAAGCTGGAGCTTGTACAAAATGTGGTTGCTAGTTTGATAGCAAGGACCAGAAGGCCCGAAACTCTGATTCTGGCCTAATGCCCTCGCTGCCTGTATGTTTCTGAGCCCAATTCAAGGTACTGGTCTTGACCTATAAAGCCTTATATGGCTTGGGCCAACCCTCCTCCAAGTGCTTCCTCTGAGGGCGTTTCAGAGGATGGCAACAAGGAAGAGGGACTTCTCAGTGGTGGCCCCCTGATTATGGAACACTCTCCCCAATGAGGACCGTCTGGGGCCAACGTTGTCTTCTTTTCAGTACCAGATTACTCCCAGACATTTGACAGCATATGATGGGGCATTTTAGTTATTTTATCAGATCCTCATAGTTTTATTGTCAGTTTTTAAAACTTGTTTTTAAACTGTTTTACGTTTTTAATGTTAAAGGTTTTACATTATGTTTTATCATGTAGTGAACCGCCCAGAGAATGTTGGCTATTGGGCAGTATAGAAATTTAATGAATGGATGGATGACGGAGCTGCTGCATCTCTAAGCAGATCAAGGCCTGGACTGTACCTGCCTGAAAGACTCCCTTGGAGTCCTATGAATGACACTATGAGATCCTTGCAGGAAGGTTGAAAGATACATTTTACAAATAAATGCACACTCAGTTCTACCCCTGAGTATGCAGAGTTAGATCTAGTGGTTTGGGGCTAGCGATATAGACTTCATCCGAAATGTGCATAGGGTTGCAGCCTTGATGACCCTGACTTCTCATTTACATACATCCTTCCAAAGCATTCTCACCCACATATCTTCCAACATTCTTGAGCATTGCTTCTACTTTGGGACTGAACACTGCAGAAGGAGTCGTTCCTTGCTCTCCGTTGGCTGCCGTCCTCTTCCCTTGTCTGGCAGGCCTGCATTATTATTATTAAATACATTTGAATCTGCAAATCAAAGACTGACAGCAAAAGACCAGATGCTACAGGCTGATAAATTGCCAGGGCATTATGCAGATCCAGCTGTACCATATAAAAGTGGCACTTTTGTACCACGCTCTGATTTTCCATGTGGCATCGTATGGTCTCAGCATCTGGGTGTCGTTGCCGATGCCTCTAGTATATTTTGCTGAGAACTGTCATTACAATAATGAAGAAATTGCGGCAGACGTTAATTGCTGTTCCTGCAGGCTATTGCAGCGGGGAGGGGGAGGAGGACTAGTTGAGCAAACTGGAAGGCTGTCTCAGAGCTTAAAGTGGGCACCTTTGCTTTTTCTTTGTTCAGGATAAAGAGTGGATAGAAAATACTTCAAACCAGAGAGTCATGTTAAAGCAGAGAATCTGTGAGGTCCCCCCCCCCCAAGTGATAAAAATGCAATTTTCCCTTCTTCTTCTTCTTCTTCTTCTTCAGCAAGATTTTAGATCACATGGAGAAAAATCTTAAAACATGTGCAATTTTTATCCAGTTTCATCCAGCTGCTGCAAAAGCCGAATATCCATCCATCCATCCATCCATCCACCCACACACACACTTGTGGAAATTGCAGAATGCTTGGAAAGGCTACTTGCTCATAAAAACGTTTACTTCCCTACCTGCCCACACAGCCATCTGTGGCCTAAAATAAAACAGAGAACCAACTTCTTGTCATTTTTACTTGTCACAGGTAATGCTAGCTCCATTCTCTTCACCCACCTGTTACAGTGCATCCTGATGACGTTGTGATCGAATTGTAGCAGTCCAGTGTTTTCTGTGTTGTTGCCGTGTGTGTGTGTTTTAGACATGATCTGTGGTGATTTTTTTGTTTGTAATAAAATGCTAGTTGCAGTACCACTGTGTGCAGTGTGGACAGGCACTATGGACAGACCAAATGTTTTCTGGGACTCCTGTGCCTTTAAATTGAACACACCTGACTAACTGTGGGAAAGCAATGCCTCAGCAACACTGAAGAGCTCTAATCTGGAAGCAATCCAAATAAGAGGTAGTGCCGAAGACATTTTACACCTTGAGGTGAAGGACGTGATCGAATGGACAGAAGTCGACTGGACTGGCAGGTGAATTGTACTTCCACACTGGCAATGGGATAATATCCTACACTGCACTGGAACACAAATTGAGGACATGGGGCAGGCATCAGGTCCAGTGACAAGCAAGCTTCACCCCATTTGGGGCAATGGCTCAGGAGGTTCGGAACAACCAGAGGACTCAGGAGGAATGGACAGAGGGGGTGCTGCTGTCCCTCAGCACCTGCTGCCTGAAGAAGCCTCCTCAGTCTGCCTAATGATACAGCCGGCCCTGTCTGAGCATAATGTGCTCTGAGGAAGCTTTCAGGATATATTATACAATAGGAGAAAGTAATAGACACTGATAAGGAAAGGTCTGGCGTCTTTCATTCACAAGAGCAAAGGAAATGGAAACCACCGTAGGAAGAGAAGATTTCTAATGGGTGCCGAGTTAAATTGCATATTTCAGAGACACTGAACGAGATCCTTGGGCCATTTATCTGTCTGAGCTATTTATTTATTTGATTTGTACTCCGCCTTTCTACCGAGTAAAATTGCACTCAATGGCACCTGTAACAAGTTGTGTACTCACACACTATCTCCAAAATAAATAAATAAATAAATAAATCAGAATTTCAGCCCCAAAGCGATGCAAATTATGCATGTTTGCATGCATTTGCCTATTTTGCACAATTTGTTTTGCTTCTGCTAATCAGGGAGAGTGGCAAGGAGCTATGCAGGGCAATGAAGTCCTAATAACCCTCCCACCCTCTCATGGAAATCAACGCTCTTTCATCTGTGTTTGGTTTTCGTGTTTGTTTGTTTTAAAAAGATTTTTCCACATCCTTTCACACATGCCTTTGCAGTCTTAAGAACTAGAAACTTTTTTTTAAAAAATGAAAGCTAAGATTCTCAAGATGCCTGACTGAACGTCCTTTGTGCTTGTGCCAGTTAGAATCTCAAACTGCACACAGCCCTGCACGTATTCATCCTGCACTCATCAGTTATTCGAAGGTGGAGGTCCTTTCCCTTACTATTAATTTTAATAATTCCTGTACCTGAAATCTTCCATTGTACAGGAATCCCAGTAATTCCTTCTACTGCTGCACGTTTAGCCCTCCTATTCAATCTCCTATGGTTTATCTATAGTACAGACTTAAACTGGTTTAATATTTATTTCTTCATCCCGGAGAACTTTCATTCCGGGAGGGAAAGCTAAGGATCTGAAGCAATTCTCAGAATCCTCTCTGAACTATAATTCCCAGGATTTGAAGGGAAAACTAAACTGATTTAAAACAATATATGTTTGCAGTGGAGATATACCCCCTACTCTTCTAGGCATTCCAGTTTTCCTGTCTTGCATTGACAAGGGAGGAAATGCAGCCTGTGGATGCATCCCAGGAGAAGGAAGATCTCAAGAGTCCTCACACTATCTAGGGTGGCCATGTGTCCTATTTTACAGAGTACCGTCTTCTGAAGGACTGTAAGAGGTCAGTCCTCTATTTGAAGGTGTCCTCTGTTTGAAGGGCTGTCCAGCCCAAGTCTGGTTTAAGATCAGGAACCATATTAAGAAGGTTGATCAGGGGTCTTGATGTTGCCCAACTACCTGAAGAGCAGACTGAACAGGTATACAGGCCACAGTCTTGTCCACTGAAATGAGGTGTATTGCATTTATATTGAAATGACAGTACTTCTTTCTAAATGTACATCTTCACCTGTACATTACCATATGCAAATATTATGCAAATCATTCTCCTCTTTTGTCCTCTTTTTTGCATGTGATGCATTTGCACTTTTGGTAAAAGTGCAAGTGACCAGTCATACACTGGGATGGTTTGCACCACATGGCAGCCCATTGTGGGTTAATTAACCCTTCGAGGAGCCATGGTGTGTGCTGGCTGCCATTTTTTACCTGATCGGTGGGGTGGGAGGTTGTCATGTCGTCCAAAACCAGCCATCCGGGATTATGCTAGGGTTAAACAACTCTTGCATAACCCTGCAACAAGCTGAGGGTTACGTGAAGGTTGTTTAACCCCCAATTGGGTTAATACATGCAAAATGGTGGCTGGCAAGGGTTAAGCAATCCATGATGAGCCACGGCATGTCTTGTGAACCAGGTCAGAGGCTGGCCCTGGCTACAGTGCAGACGAGACTGAAGTAAAGAACACAAAATGGTTCTTTATTCCATGGCTCTTGCAACAATGCCTGCTTGGAAAGTGAACTCATTCGCCTGACACTCTTGGCATCGGCATCCAGATGAAGGCAGATGGGAGAGGTGCCAGGAAAATGGCCCAGAAATTGTAGCTGCAGTCTGTGGCTGAGAGACTGCAGCAGCTCCCTTGTGCCGCTGAGTTCATATTGCATGCAAATTAATGAAGTCCTCTGTTTCACCTTCATGAGAGGCACGAAAAGAGAGGGCTGCTGATCGTTTACCACTGCTTTCTCGTTAAATGGCAGCTCCCTTGCCTGTCTGCTGTGCCTGATGGAAAAAAGCATGGGAATCAATGGGACCTGATCAGCAAGTTTATGCCATTATATGCAGCTGATAAAAGAATATGTCATGGAGCACAACCTCGTGATGCTTAAGGACTTTGAACAGAGGGTTCCTTCTCAAGCAGGGCTGTGGGATCGCCTCTCCTTCTGACATACATTTGCCAGCAAAGTGGCTGATTCAGCAAAACTCCCTAAGCTTGCGTGAGGAATTGTTGTGGGCAAATAATTAAATAAGTGCACATATTAGACTTTCTATATTTGCACGTGCTTATAGCATCCATGCAATGAATATGAACTTGAGCACACTCCGGGAGAGAGCGCAGGACAGGAAGGCCTGGTGTGCTACGGTCCATGGGGTCACGAAGAGTCGGACACGACTGAACGACTGAACAACAACAACAAAAGCATCCATGCATGTGCATGGACCTTTTGAAAAAGAAATTTGGAAAAGGCATTTCAGAAGCAGTTTTGAGAGCGTTTGCTGACTCTTTGAATATGTTGCTTAGACGTTGTGGGATGTGCTCAGTCACTGTGGGATGTCAGGGGTGGGGGAATTATCACTGTGTTTTACTGCACACTTGACCAGGAAAGAGATCTTGGGGTTGTGGTGGACAGCTCAATGTAAATCTTCACTGAAGCTGCTGTAAAAAAGGCAAACTCCATGTTAGGCATAATTAGAAAAGGGACTGAGAGTAAAACTGCCAAGATCATACTGCCTCTATATAAGCCTATGGTGCAACCACACTTGGAATACTGTGCACAGTTCTGGTCACCACACCTAAAAAATGATATTGTAGAAAAGGGCAACTAAGATGATCAAGGGGCTGGAGTATCTCCCCTATGAGAGAAGGTTACAACAGCTAGGATTGTTTAGCTTGGAATAAAGGAGGGTGAGGGAAGACATGATAGAGGTCTACAAAATTATGCATGGTGTGGAGAATGTGGATAGGGAGAAATTTTCCTCCCTCTCTCAAATTACTAGAACCTGGGGTATCCTATGAAGCTGATTGGTAGGAGATTCAGGACAAATAAAAGGAAGGGATTCTTCACACAGCGCATAGTTAAACTCTGGAATTCACTACTGCAAGCTGTGGTACCAATTTGGATGGCTTTAAAAGGGGGTTAGACAAATTCCTGGAGGAAAAGGCTATCAGTGGCTACTAGTCTTGATGTCTATGTGCTACCTCCAGTACCAGAGGCAGTGAGCCTATGTACACCAGTTGCTGGGGAACATGGGTGGGAGGGTGCTGTTGTGCTCAAGCCCTGCTTGTGGGTTCCTGGTCAACAGCTGGTTGGCCACTGTGTGAACAGAATGCTGGACTAGATGGACCCTTGGTCTGATCCAGCATAGCTCTTATGTTCTTATTAGGTAATTTTGGACCCTGGACCAAAAGGCCAGTGTGGTGCAGTGGCGAGAGTGTTGGACTGGGAGTCAGGAGATCCAGGTTCTAGTCTCCAGTCAGCCATGAAGCTCATTGGGTGACTTTGGGCCAGTCACAAACTCTCAGCCCAACCCACCTCACAGGGTTGTTGTTCTGAGGATAAGATGGACAGCAGGAGGATTGTGTACGCTGCCTTGGGTTACTTAAGGAGGAAAAAAGGCGGGATATAAATGTAATAAATAAATAAATAAATAAATAAATAACTATCTTATGGGGGGCCCTTTAGGTGGCCACATGTGTTACTTCAGCTATGAAGCACACAACTAACATTTCTTCCCCCACCCGGCTGCAAGGCCATGCTTTACAACTGCAGCTACATTCCTGATATGTTAGAATAAGGGTGGGGAACCTCAGGCCGAGGGGCCAAATCTGGCCCTCTGAGTTTCCCCAGTTGGCCACACCCCCTTCCGCTGCCCCACCCCCTTCCCCCCAACCACCAATTGTTTGGTGGTTTCCTGGCTTTGGGGCAGTTTCCCTCCCATTCTTAAAGGTTGAAATGCCTCTTCTAAGTCTTAATTACGGGCAGTAAGAGCTTTAAAGCACAGTCCTATTGGTTACGCCCTCGAAGCCCATAAGCCTCTGAACTCATAGAGGCAGCAGAAGCAGTAGAGGCATTTACTGCTCCTTCTTCTCACTACCACCTTGTCTGGGCCAGAGAGACAGGCAGGTGAATAAGCAGTTTGCGGGTTATGCTATGGTGGGACGTGGGAGGGGGCTTTTTCTGCTGTGGCACCCGGTTTGTGGAATGCCTTCCCCTTGGAGGCCTGATTGGCACAGACATTGGTCTCATTTCGATGCTGAATTAAAGCATGGCTTTTTACCAAAGGCTTTGAGGGCAAAATGGATTCCCTGAGTTTGCACACTGTTTTAACTGTTTTATTGTTTTAAATTTTAAATGGGTATTAGCTAGCTTAATGATCTGATATGTTTTTAGCTATTTAAATTATTTATTGTTTTACACTATTTAAATTGATTTTATCTGTACGCTGCCCTGAGATCCTGATGATATAGGGCAGGATACAAATGTTTTAAATAAATAAATTTTTAAAAATACTGAAGAGGAGCATGCCCAGCAGGCTCTTGTCAGTGGGCCCCTGCTGCAGTGTGGGCCCTCGGCAGGTGCCCAACCATGTCTACCCTTGATGCCAGCACTGTGTCCTGGCTTGCATGGGAGCAAGATAGTGGGTGGAGGCCAATCTTGCTGCTCAGTTGCTGACCAGTTGTGTATTTCTGTCTTCGCCCACCTGGTGCCCTCCAGATGTTTTGGACTACAAATCCCAAGATTCCTGACCATTGGCCATACTGGCTGGGGCTGATGGGAGTTGAAGTCCAAAACATCTGGAGGGCACCGGGTTGGGGAAGGCTGCTGTTTTCAGTAGGACCTTCTCTGCTTGCATTTCCCAGCAGTCAAGCTGCATACAGGTGTACAGGATGTCTCTGGGACAGGAATGAGCTGACATCCTCTTTTTCAGCATCTCCCACGAAAGGGCAACGCAGGTCTCACCAATAGCAACTTCCTTTCTTAGCTCCAAATGCATCTCTGTTTGCAGCTTAAGTCAGACCGCAAGCTAGTGAAAACAGGCACAGATTGTATGTCTTTTGAGCTTTGTTTAAAAAACTTACACACATGCACAACCCAGCGGGCCAAAGTCCCCTGGGTGAACTGGTGAACTTAGAATCATAGAATCATAGAATAGTAGGGTTGGAAGGGGCCTACAAGGCCATCGAGTCCAACCCCCTGCTCAATGCAGGAATCCAAGTCAGACAAAACTTTTTTGCTCTTCTTTCTACATCCCCAGCAATGTCCTGTTTATCCCAAGCTTCTGATGTTACTTTTTCTTGTTTTTGTTCCAGCCAAAGTGGCTGAAATCATATGAACTTCAATGGTAATTTTTTGGGGGGAGGGGGAGAGAGAGAGAGAGATTTTGGAGGTTTTGAGTGCTGCGAACAAGGTTCCACCTGATATAAGTCAATAATTTTTATTGCATTAGCCTTAGGTCATAGCAATTTCCAAAAATGAAATAAATATGCAAAGGCACATAATAGATGTGGCACTTAATACAAAGAGTACATGATATACAATGTAAAGATGACCATACAAACAGGAAGGTTAAAGTTTCCTCAAAGAGCACATGCCAATAGCTAAAACATTATATTCATATTATGATGAACATTATTCAGTTATAACTAAATAATAACAGTGTCTTCTTTGTTTAATCATGTGATTTTAATGAGCCTTTGCTCAGCTTCATCTTAATTCAGCAGCAACCAAAAAATAAAAAAGCCAGACAGAGAAAAATCTCTCTCTCTCTCTCTCTCTCTCTCTCTCTCTCTCACACACACACACACACACACACACACACTAATGATCAAGGCACTGCCTTTTGCCCTTTCAACCAACAATATCTTGTGCTCAATATGTAGTTCTCACAGAGGTGGTGAGGTGGTAAATCTGTGTCCAAGGCTCTACCACTGCAGAATGCAGATGGAGGCTTACATGGAAGTCGTGTTCTTCTGTTCGAGAATGAACGAACAAACAAACAAACAAATAAATACATCCCTGCATGCAGAAAAGTAGCACGTCACGGAAAGGGCTGACATCTAGATGCGTGTGTCAGGGGGTTAATTTGGGAAGTGTTCAATCATATAAGCCCCAAATGCTCTCTGAAGTGGTCTGAAGTAGCCCAGACACAGGTTTTAACATTTCAGTTAAAGGTAAAAGTGCATTTCATGTGTAGTTCTATGTTTCTTCTTTTGGGGGTGGGGGGAATGACTTTATGCATGTGCACGTGTATCCCTCTCTTTCAGTCTCTTTCTGATGCTCACAGCCATATATTAATTGTCTAGCAAGTAGCAGTGATTCTTTTTTAAATGGTTTTAAAATCTATTTTTCAAATATAATATTCTAGCATAAATTCTGATTTTTTAAATTTTTTTGCAAGTCTAATGGCTACTTTTGAAATCTGGTGTTTGCATCCTTCTTTTCCTATATGAAAAGAGGCATCCTTCTGTGAATTATCTCTGCAGGAACCCATGAGGCTGTGTGATCCAGAGACAGGATTTTCCCATGACGCTTCTCATTCTCCCACTCTCCACAGATGCCATCAATGGAAAGGAGAATTCTGTTGCTTCCAACAGAAAGCAAGGCTGCCTGTTCCCTTGCCTGGCACCTGTGGCACAGGGCATGGGTCCAAGCAAGTTGTGAATGGGCAAAATGCCATTGCAGCAGATGGGCATAAGCATCAGCAGTCTTGGGCCCGTGATCCTGCATCGACTCAGGGTGTCGACTGTTTAGGGCAAACATCTCCCAGCTGAGATTGCCGAAACAGCTGCTGGACTCAAGTTTATACACCTATAATTAAGGGGCTATGCAATTTCTAATCCTGCTCAGTTTGAGCTGGATTAATTGGCAAGCTATAAATAGCTCTCATGACCATGTAAGGCAAGTTTTTGCATGCATGTGGTTTAGACAGCAGGAGCTCTGGGCAGTGATAGAACTCCCCCTATTACACATAGTCGTACATAGCCTGGTACCCTGAAGTGTTTGTAACTCTTTCTTGCCATTGACTACTGTAGAATTCCAGAGCGACAAGGTATGGCCTTAACACTCAGTCAGACAGAGAGTTTCTCTCATGACTGTTTTTACCACTGAGAATGCTGTGCCAGGAAAACTCAGAAGTGGCCCTAGGTTGCTTAGGATGAACTCACTCACACATCCCAGTTATGTGATGGTCCTCATGATGTTGGACTTGGGCCAGGGAGATCTGAGTTCAAATTCCAACTCAGTCAAGCGGTTCACTATCTCCTCTGGGCCAAACGTAAATTCAGTCCCAAGAAGACAGTAGCTCTGTAACAGTATGTAGTACACTCTGTAAGCTCTGTGCAGTATGGAATGTCCTGTTCAGAGTTCCAGCCAGCAAGCCAGGAATGCCTTTTTACAGGATACTCCATTTAATTCTCCCTCCGCCTGGTTTTCTGTTCCCCTCCTCAACAGCCAGTCAGCATTCTAAGCCAGTGAGTATGCTCAGTTCTCATTGGGCTGTTCCCCCCACCCCTCTGCCTTAGGGTCATTTTTCTAAAGATCCTTTGTACTTCTGTTTCCCCAAGCCTGCTGATAACTCCCTCTTGTGCGTGGATGGCGCCATTTGGCATTTCCTCACGCAGAGAATGAGTTTGCTATTAGTATATTGGATGATATGTGAATAGATTTAAATGCATACTGGGGGCTGCGGGGGGAGGAAAGCTGTTCAGGTATGTTTATTAGCATGCTTGAACAGACACATACACACACACACACACATTCAGCTCGACGAAAGGAAGACTGAGAGCAAACTAAATTAACGTTCTGCTAATCTTGCATAGTGTAGCTATATGTGTGACAGATTTCCTTACTCTTGTGTAAGAGCACATGTCCCTGATTTAGATTGGGAGTATGGCACTCCAGGTCAGGGGTTTAAGGGCTTCTCCACAAGGAGCTTTTATCCTGCTAATGAAATTGGTTATTCACGGAAGTTTGCGGGCCCTTTAGATGACATCGTCAAACTCCAGGGCATCTCCCACACTAAGGGCGCAATCCTATGGGGATAGGCGGCTGCCTCCGAACTCGGAGGCGACTGCCTATCCAATGCAGGGCAGGAGAAGCACGGAGGGGATCGTCCCCTCCACGCTTCAGCTGCCCTGCATTTGTGGCTACGCAGCCGATTTCAGCTGTCTAGCTGCGGGAAGGCGGAGTGGGGGAAGTGGCTGCTGGATGACACATAGGATGTGTGGTACCGGCATTTCCGCCTTCCCCGCCCTGGAACCCCCCGTTTTCACCGCTCCGCACTCCTCATCCGAGCATGGAGCGCAGGGCCATTCCGAGCTGCCTGTGAGGCAGCATGGGGGGGGGAGGTTCCTATGGTTGCCTAGCCGCTGACTAGTGGCCATAGGATTGCTCCCTAAATTACCTTTATTCCCTGTCTTAAAAGATCCGAGATAGTGAACGATCGAATTACAGACCTTGAGTTCCCTTGTGAAAAGAAAACCTGCAATGAGAGGAGCTAGACCACAGCGCCATCCAGCGGCTGTATAATTAAACGTATAGAACAACGCAGATAAGGGGGCGAAGTGCAGGGGAAGAGAAGTGTGTGTATAGGGAGCCAGTCATGATCCTGCGCTGAAAGCAGAAGCAGAAAGCCCCGTGTTAAATGTGGGATTTTAGGCTGGTGTAGAGATGCTCCAAACCTTCCTCCCCCCCACTCCCCCCCCAATTCCACCCGGGGGAGGGGAGAAAAAGAAAGTCTTCATTGACTGCAATGGAGACTTTTCTCTCTCTTTTTTAGCCCTCCTGCAGGTGTGTGTGTCTGTGGAATTTTGGGGGAAAAACAGATGGGGGGGAAGGGTTAACCCACGCTTTCAGAGCGCTGCAGTCCCGATCTGAATCAGAGCCATGTGTCTTTACACAAGAGTAGGGAAAGCTATCTTACATAGCTACACTACGTGTGATTAGCAGAATGTTCCGTTTGTCCCTCTATCTATGTGATGGGTTGATCAGAGTTTGGGGAGAGCAGGACCGAGCCTCCATATACACATACTCTATGCATGAAAAGCGCTAGAGTTAAGGATAGTTGGGGGACTTAGTGGCTGGCCGGTAAACCACTGGTCTGGAATGGAGTCATGTTTTCCCTCAAGGGGTAGTTCCAAAGCTTGGGGGGTGCTCCTGGACCTAGTATTGCTCCTAGACTCCTCGGCAGTGGCTCTGGAGAATGCCTTTTCTTACCAGCTGTGAGAAGCCATGCATGCTACAGTGGTAGAAAACCTACTTTGCATGCAGAAGATCACAGGTTCAATCCCCAGCATCTCCAGATAGGGCTGGAAAAAGTCCTGCCTGAAACCCTTGAGAGCTGCTGCCGGTCAGTGTCGATAATACTAGGCTAGATGGACCAACAGTCTGACTCAGTATAAGGCAGCTTCCTATGTTCCTATGACAGCTAGGCCTGCTGCTGGAAGATAAGCGGGCCAGCCATTCTCATTCATACTTGGTGACCTCTGCGATAGACT
Source organism: Heloderma suspectum (assembly GCF_057233095.1). NCBI lineage: Eukaryota > Metazoa > Chordata > Lepidosauria > Squamata > Helodermatidae > Heloderma > Heloderma suspectum. Next base: position 294,782,932 of record NC_139461.1, read on the forward strand.
ACTGAAATGCCTACCGTGTCAGGCCATTCGTCTATCTAGCTAAGTATTGTCTTCACTGACTGGCAGCAGCTCTCCAGGGTTTCAGGTGGGAGTCCTTCCCAGCCCTACCTGGAGATGCCAAGTAGGGACCAATGGTACAGTGGTACATTTGAAGTGCAGGCACTCATCATGACAGCCCCCATAACCATGCCCCCAAGCACAGTCCAGAAATTCAGGCCTGGATGCGTTTTTCTGTTATTTTCAAAGGCTAATTGCTCTTATGGTTAACTGCTACAACCATTTTAAAATCTGTTATATCCCCCCACCTAGAAATTCCATTACAATAACTGTTAAATTGCTGCTATTCAAAACCTTATGTAAAACCTAACTGTGTGGCTTCAACTTTTGGTCTGATACGCTGATGTTCACCCCACACCTAACTGACTTACCATACAACCTAGTATAATATGCTTGCTCGGTCATTAGCAAAGAGCTTTTCTATACAAGGCTGTTAATCTGCTGTATCTACTTTTGGTTTTGTCGCAGAATTGAGATCCGAGTGCTACACAGAGAGCTTTTCTTTTCCTGCTTTTCAACTACATAAACTCTAGGTGGAGCTGTGCCATAGTGGAATAGTGCAAATATGCAAGTAGTTCTTTTGCTTTCAGAAATAATACCCTATTTTCCCCGCTCTAAAAAAGACTGAGAAAGTGCTCTTAAAAAACCAAAGTGAAACTGGAGGATCACGTTGTCATCTAAAGAACCCATAAACAACTGTGAGAAAACCTGAGCACACAATAAATGCCTCATGTAAAAATGCTCAGAGTCACAGAGAATAAAGAGCAGTTTTAGCGGAGGCAGGCTAGGATAATAAAGATGTTCATTTGGTGGCATTGGTGAGAACCACAGGAGGGAAGGGGCAAATAGATGGCTAGTGTAGGGTGCAATCCTATGCATGTTTAGATGGGGGAAAAGTCTTATAATTCCCAGCTTTCCCCAGCCAGGTCAATCTACTGCCCCATATCAGATCGATTCCCAGAAAGAGACTAGCACCAGCACCTTAAACATACTGCTAGCCTATAGTACCCCAGAGCTGAACTCTCTCTTCTGTTGTGTCCCACTCAAAACTGCAATCCATTCTTCCCCAACTGGGTGCCCTCCAGATGTTTTGGACGTTCACCCCCTTAAGCCCCAGCCAGCATGGCCAATGGTGAGGAATCCTGGGAGTTGTGGTCCAAAACATCTGGAGGGCACCCAGTTGGGGAAGGCTGCCAGTTTAACCTGTCCTTTGTTCCATTTCACAGACATCTAGATTACATCATTCTTAATGTAGGTGGGGAGGTCTGCCTTTGCCCCATTCAAAAGACTTAAGCAAGATCATCCACCAATTAACTCCCATGGAAACACATCATCTGAATTAACATTCCTCTGGTGGGGTATTGCTTTAAGCCTAAGGCAACCCACACTGATCTTATATATATAATTCAAAGTATATAATTCAAAGTCGGGAGTTAGTTGGTCATCCCTTCCTCTTGACCGATTCTCATGAAACACATTTCATTGGAAAGCTCTTGACACACAGATTCCATGAATAACAACAGTTTTCATTGCAACTCAAAGGCGGGTGTTTGTTTATGTCCATACAACTTTTTTTTTTAAAAAGAATTAGGCTATCTTCTACAGCAATGTACTATAAAGTTTTATTTTTAATATCAAAAAAGCCAAGTATAATTAAACAAACATAATTAATTGCAAATTGGAGCAAAATGAAATATGAACACAGAAAAAGTCTCTGTACACCTTTCTAAACATAGGTGCAGGCCAAAGTACAATGATATGCCAGAAACATACAGCCTATAAACAAATCATAGAGGGATTAATGGCAACTTTACACCTCCAGTTTATTGCACATTCATGACTGGCCACTCACTGAATTGTACGGGTCCATTACATGATGTTGTCATCGTCCAGTCATTATCCCATCATTTCCGCCTACCTATCCCATGTTTTCCTCAAATGGGAAAAATTTGGTATTTTTCCAAATATGTGCAAATGGAGTGCCATGACCTCCCCGTGTATGTCTCCCCTTGCGTGAATGAACTGCTGTGTGTTGGCAGCTGTGGGTGGTTGTTTTGGGTGACGAAGGGCTATGGGGCATGTTGCCTTCCCAAGCCTGCACCATTTTGGGTCCTCGACATTTTTGGCCTGCAGCGTTCTGAACAAGGCAGCAGAGAGGCAGGTCAGCAGAGTGGCAGGTTGGCAGGTCAGCAGAGCAGTGTGCTGGCCTTCTGACCTGCCGGGATGCCCCCCGCTGTGCATTCCCAGAGAGTAAACGGCTGAGTAAACGGCTGAGATTGTCAAAAACACTGAACGGCGAGGCGGGGGGCCCAGGGAGATCATGGGGGGGGGCTTCTGCGTGTCAGTCCCCATCTACTAGTAATGTGCAAGGGGAGGAAAAGGGGCAGGAATGAGGGAGGAATCATTGCCACACCCCGAGCACATGTAATGATTCTTTGCGGAAAGGTGGCGATGTCTCTGAGCGGCATCACCACCGCCATGAGAAGGAAAGAAACAAAAAATAATGCGATGGGGGACTGCCATCGAAAGAGAACGGCCCAGTCCTGCAATGATACCAGATGGGGAAAGAACCGTCATGATGTGGAATTCTCTGCCTGTGTGATGGAGCCCTAAGAGACACCTACACTTGAATGTTTCAGTAAATGGAGTTAGTTAAGTTCAACCTTTCATTACGTTTGCTTTTTTTCCACAAACTATGTTCGCAGGGAACCAACTGGTAGTTCTATAATTCATAGCTATCTGACAGGAAATGCATAGCTGTACCATCTTGTGTGGACGTTAGATTGCTTCCTGAAGAAAAAGGGGTATCTCTTTTTGCTGTAGCGACCATGTGAATACGCTGGGATCTTTCCTTCTCTTCCTCTCTGGCATCTTTTTGGAGGCAGGCAAAAGACATTTCTTTTTCACTGTTCTTTGGGGAGCTAAGCCGTTTTTAGATGTTTTCTGATAATGGGCATTTCTACACCAGCCTAAAATCCTGCATTTAAAGTTGGTCTTTCTGCTTCCATTTTAAATGCAGGATCACCACTGACTCCCTTTACATGTGCTTCCCCCCAGCCTTCTCCCCGTATCTGAGTCTTCCGTCATCTTTCATTGATCTCGCTCCTCTTCTTGCAGCTTTAAGTCTTTTCATGGAGGAAACTGAAGTGGAACACAGCGGGGTAATCTGATAGCTCATTATCTGCGATCTATTTAAAAACGGAACAAAGGGCATTTAGCGCAACTGTGCAAGAGGGTCACGGCATCATGTAAAGAGCCCACAAACTTCCGTGAAAGAGCAATCGCAATTGCAGGATAAAAGCTCCGTGTGATGAAGCCCACTGTGCTGTTTTTAATCTGCTTGTTAATTTTGTTTTGCTGTTATTTTTTAGTTATCATTTTTATATCTATATATAGTTTTTTATATCTGTATCTTGTAAACTGCTTTGGAAATGTGTTAAAATAACAGGAAGCTTAAAGAAATACCATAAATAAAATAGATAGATACCCAAACATATGGCTTTAGTCACTAATTAAGGTCTCAAGAATCTGAGACATTGTAGAGAAGCACAATCTTTTCACTCAACTATAAGTTGCTGGGTCTTCTTTAATGATTTTTGAATATTATTACTTACATTTATATTCTGCCTTTCCTCCCAAGTAGCTTAGGGAAACACATACAGTTCCCCACCCATTTTATCCTTACAATTGTTGGAATAAGCAACAGCAATAATTAAAATCCAGTATACGGAGGGGAAACGTATTGGTTGAAAAATCAGTAAATGCTTTTTATGTAGGAACAGGAGGAGGGCTTTTTCTGCTGTGGCACCCCGGCTCTGGAATGAGCTCCCTAGTGAGGTTCGCCTGGCGCCTACATTGTATTCCTTTCGGCGCTAGGTGAAGACCTTTTTATTTTCCCAGGCATTTTAGCATTTTAGCTTTCTAAATTTTTATCTTTGCTGTTTTAAATCTGTATTTTAAACTCCTGCACTGCTGCTAGGTTTTATTGTGGTTGTATTGTTATATTGTGGTTTTAATGTTCTATATATTTTAAATTGTTTTATTGTGTGTTGTTTGGTTTTATTTTTGTGAACCACCCAGAGAGCTTCGGCTATTGGGCGGTATAGAAATGAAATAAATAAATAAACAAACAAACAGGGAGCTGAGATGTTGATTTTCGTTTCACTTTTAACTACTTACTTTGCCTGCTTTAGCTGTAACAAGAACATGCCTGATGTATGCGGTAAAAGGTCCTGTTCAAAGCTTTCATCTGTTTCTGTCCTAGGTGTGGTCAGACAAAAGATATTCTGCAACAACAACAACCCTGTACAACCATGGCTGGTTCAAGATCACCAAATGAGCTTTTTGGCTGAGTTTGGACCTGGATCTCTCCAAAGCTCAATACTCTCTTCTAGTGTGGTCTTGTGTCCTCTTTTACAGTCCTCTATTTGACGAACTGCCAGGGGACTGTCCTCTATTTTGAAGGCATCCTCTGTCTGAAGGGCTGTCCAGTGCAAGTCCAGTATAAAGATAACGAACCATCAGAAGAAAGTTCTTGAAGTTGCCCATCAATAACAGCACCTGGGCAGCAGACTGAGGAAAGCACACGGGTCACCTGGTCACAGTCTTCCTCATTTTGATGAGATGTCCTGTATTTCTATTTAACTTATAATAAGCATTTCTATACATATAAATTAGCATGTGTAAATGTTATGCAAGTTGGTGTCATCTGTTTTGGCGATTCATAAGTGGACACCCTAGCCCTGACTCAATAAGGGGCTCTGGGTGTTTCTACATTAACAAAAAATCCTGCAGCTCTATCGGAGCATTTTGCTTCTGTTTCTGTAGCATGATTAGGATTGACTCCTTTAGATGACAAATGTAACGGGGAATTAAAAATGCCCTTTCTCAGCAGCCTTACCTTTCCCAGGCTTTCTATAGTTTTCAATGAAACAGCACCATCTGGTGGCAGAATTATGCCAAATGCCAGCACTACACACTGTGGAAATGGCAGTTAAAAATAAATAAATTCCAGCTTATCTCCAGTTGTTTTAAAGGGGGGATAACCAAGAAAAACCTTGGGAGACATCCTGGAGGTTGACAACATCATGAAAGGGACTCACAAACTTCTGTGAGTGGCCAATCATGAGCGCATGATTAGCGCATGATGTAGAAACAGCCTCAGAAGACATGTGCTCCAAATGTGTGGCTGGCAAGGGACATGGCTGCTGGGCATATCAGGCACAGCACTGCAGCCCTCCACATTCTTTCAGAGCATAGTAGGGGATTGTTTGAGACCCACTAATGCTCTTTTGCTTGGCGTGGTAGTTTTGCCAGTTTGTATTACTGTTGGGCAACCATTCAGCTTACATCACAAAAGCTGGGATGCAATGACATTCTCCAAACGCTCCTTTTGTTTTCTCTGAAACATCTATGTGTGTCTCAAAAATCCCATGAAAGCTGTGATAATGCTACCTGAATGTGAATTGAATATCTTTCAGAAAGTGATTTTTGCCCTTGACTGCAAGTTCGCAGTGACTTCATTTCCAGAAAATGTGTGAAATCCCCGGAGAGCTCCAGCTTTTCGACTTGCCAGGCAATCATAAATGGTTTTCGTGAAACCAAAGGGCCTGCCTCTGAAACTATTAACTGGATCACTGCATCGCTTTGGATACCGTGCCAAAATTAATATCGCTGCATATTTTCATCTATTTCATCTGCTCCCCTTTACATATTGCCAAGAGCACAAAGTATCCATCTAATACAGTGGTTCTTAAATTGTTTGATCCACAGTGGGCTTCCCTAAGACTTCCAACAGAAATGAAGTAAACAGGAACAAATAGTGAATTAAAAAACAGCTGTTTCTGCACCATGATGCAGCTGTATAGAATGAGTGGGGTAAATGGAAAGCGGGGCAGCAGACGGGACACATAGACAGCTGCCTTATGCTGAGTCAGTCTATCAGTCCACCTAGCCCAGTACTGGCAGCACTGACTGGCAGCAGCTTTCCAGGGGTTCAGGCAGGATTCTTTCCAAGCCCTACCCGGAGATGCTGGGGATTGAAGCTGGGACCTTCTGCATGCAAAGCAGGTGCTCTGCCACTGAGCTATGGTCCTAGGATGTGCGTGTGATGTTACTTGGTAGCAGGTGGTACTAGACTGCAGCTGACCTAGATTGCACATCCTCTGTGTCGCACACCAACCTTGAAGATAACATCTTGGGTTTTAATTTGAAGGCCTTTCAAGTAGCCTCCCATGTGGAAGCCATAAGGTCAGAACGCATCGTGATCCACAAAGAACAAGAATAGACCAAAACAGCAGCACTCAAAGGCACCAGGCTTAGAGCTATGGTTTTAAAAGTGTACACTAGGCAGACGTATAGAATGCAGAAGGACAGGAAACTATCATAAACTAGGTCACACTATTGGTCTATCTAGAGGAGTACTGTACTCTGACAATCCCTCTCCAGCAAACCCCTTTCTCGTTACCTGCTATTCGATCCTTTTAACTGGAAATGCTGGGGATTGAACTGGGGACCCTCTACATGGAAAGTATGTCCTCCATTCAGTGGAGGCTGGTGGCTCCGATTTCAGTAGGGCTGTAAGTCTGCTCTGGGTTTCAGCCAGAACCAGCCAGAGCTCTAAAGGAGCTATCCAAAGTGCTGAACCCTTCCCCCCAAATGGGTTCAGCACCTTGGATAGCTTCTTTAGAACTCTGGCTGGCTCTGACTGAAACCAAGGATGAATTCACAGCCCCACCGAAATCGGAGCCACCAGCCTTCACTGGCTCCACTGCTGGGTTGTGGGCCCTCCCCCTGCTCTGGCCTGAGCAGGTGCTGGAGGAGCTCTGCCTTAGCCATTCCCAGATTGGGTGTGCGTTGACTGAGCCAGGGAACTGTAGTACAACAGCACACATCACATCACTGCTCCAATGCCTACACACACATATTAATTTGCAGGCATGAGTCAAGGGGCTGGATTTGAACTATAAACTTCTGAACTGCATGAGCACTTGAAAGACCACCTTCTTCCATTTAATCCTGGTTGAGAACTGAGATCTCCCACACTGGAACATAGGAAGCTGCCTTATACTGTGGCCAACATCCCCTTCCTGGGCAAGGTGCTTGAGGGGGTGGTTGCAGGACGGCTCCAGGCACTCTTGAAGGAAACGGATTATCTAGATTCATTTCAGACAGGCTTCAGACTTGGTTTTGGAATGGAAACTGCCTTGGTCACCCTGTGGGATGACCTCTGCCAGGAGAGGGACAGCAGGAGTGTGACCCTGTTGATTCTCCTGGACCTCTCAGCAGCTTTCAATACCATCGACCACGGTATCCTTCTGGATAGGTTGTCTGGGTTGGGTGGTGCTGGGGGATTATTGCTCTGTGCCATGGCAATTGTGCCATGGGGTTCCACAGGGCTCTATTGTATCCCCCATGCTGTTTAACATCTACATGAAACTGCTGGGGGAGGTTATCCGGAGGTGTGGGCTGAGGTGCCATCAATATGCAGATGACACCCAGCTCTACCTCTCTCTCTCATCAAACCCAGGTGAGGCAGTGGCTGTTCTGAGGCAGTGCCTGGGCATGGTAATGGACTGGATGAGGGCCAATAAACTGAAACTCAATCCAGACAAGATGGAGGTACTGTTAGTGGGTGGTTCGTCTGCCCGGCTAGGTGATATTCAACTTGTTCTGGAAGGGGTTGCACTCCCCCTAAAGGATCACGTTCATAGCTTGGGGGTGCTCTTGGACCCAGAACTGTCACTTAAGGCATAGGTGAACTCAGTGGCATGGAGCTGACTTTTTATCAGCTTAGGCTGGTTTACCAACTACACCCTTATCTGGACAGAGATAGCCTAGCTACAGTTATCCATGCTCGGATAACCTCTTGTCTGGGTTACTGCAATGCATTATACCTGGGACTGCCTTTGAAAAAATCCGGAAACTTCAGCTGGTCCAAAATAGGGCATCAAGATTGTTAACAGGGACTGGCCAACGAGCTCATATTACGCCAGTACTTTTCCAGCTGCACTGGCTGTCAGTCCATTTCCGGGCCCGATTCAAAGTGCTGGTATTAACATTCAAAGCCCTTAACGGCCTGGGGACAGGTTATCTGAAGGATCGCCTTGTCCCATATGTGCCTGCCCAGACCTTAAGATCACCCTCAGCAGCCCTCCTCTGTGAGCCCCTGCCAAAGGAAGTGAGGCAGGTGGCTACTAGGAGGAGGGCCTTTTCTACTGTGGCACCCCAGCTGTGGAATGAGCTCCCTAGTGAGGTTCACCTGACACTTACATTGTATTCCTTCTGGTGCCAGGTGAAGACCTTTTTATTCTCCCAGGCATTTTAGCATTTTAGCTCTCTAGACTTCTAGCTTTGCTGTTTTAAATCTGTATTTTAAATCTCTGCATTGCTGCTAGGTTTTGTTGTTGTTGTTCAGTTGTTCAGTCGTGTCCGACTCTTCGTGACCCCATGGACCATAGCACGCCAGGCCTTCCTGTCCTGCGCTCTCTCCCGGAGTGTGCTCAAGTCCATATTCATTGCATCAGTGATGCTATCTAGCCATCTCATCCTCTGCCATCCCCTTCTCCTTTTGCCTTCAGTCTTACCCAGCATCAGGGTCTTTTCCAGTGACTTTTCTCTTCACATTAGGTGGCCAAAATATTTGAGCTTCAGTTTCAGTATCTGTCCTTCCAATGAGCAGTCAGGGTTGATTTCCTTTAGGATGGACTGATTTGACCTCCTTGCAGTCCAGGGGACTCGTAACAGTCTTCTCCAGCACCACAGTTCGAAAGCATCGATTCTTCGGTGCTCAGCCTTCCTTATAGTCCAGCTCTCACAGCCATACATTACTACTGGGAAAACCATAGCTTTGATTAGACGCACCTTTGTCGGCAAGGTGATGTCTCTGCTTCTTACTATGCTGTCTAGGTTTACCATAGCTTTCCTCCCAAGGAGCAAACGTCTTTTAATTTCATGGCTACAGTCACCGTCTGTGGTGATCTTGGAGCCCAAGAAAATAAAATCTGTCACTGCTTCCATTTCTTCCCCTTCTATATGCCAGGAAGTGATGGGGCCAGATGCCATTATCTTAGTTTTTTTCATGTTGAGTTTCAAACCAGCTTTTGCATTCTCCACTTTCACCTTCAACAAGAGGCTCTTTATATCCTCTTCGCTTTCTGCCATTAGGGTGGTATCGTCTGCATATCTGAGGTTGTTGATAATTCTCCCGACAATCTTAATTCCGACCTGTGATTCATCCAACCCCACGTTTCCCATGATGTACTCTGCATATAAATTAAATAAGCAGGGTGACAATATACAGCCTTGTCCTCCTTTCCCAGTTTTGAACCAATCGGTTGTTCCATGTCCGGTTCTTACTGTTGCTTCTTGACCCTCATGCAGGTTTCTCAGGAGACAGATAAGGTGGTCTGGTACTCCCATCTCTTTAAGAATTTGCCACAGTTTGTTGTGATCCACACAATCAAAGGCTTTAGCGCAGTCAATGAAGCAGAAATAGACATTTTTTCTGGAATTCTCTTGCTTTCTCCATGATCCAGCGAATGTTGGTGATTTGATCTCTAGTTCCTCTGCCTCTTTGAAACCGAGATTGTACTTCCGGTAGTTCTCGGTTCACATTCTGCTGAAGCCTAGCTTGTAGGATTTTGAGCATCACCTTGCTGGCATGTGAAATGAGCACAATTGTACGGTAGTTTGAACACTCTTTGGCATTGCCCTTCCTTGGAATTGGAATGCAAACTGACCTTTTCCAGTCTTGTGGCCACTGTTGAGTGTTCCACATTTGTTGGCATATTGAGTGCAGCACTTTAACAGCATCATCTTTTAGGATTTTAAATAGCTCGGCTGGAATACTGTCATCTCCACTAGCTTTGTTGTCAGTAATGCTTCCTAAGGCCCACTTGACTTCACTCTCTAGAATGTCCTGCTCAAGTTCATTGACCACACTATCATGGCTATCAGGGACATTCAGCTCTTTCCTGTATAGTTCTTCTGTGTATTCTTTCCACCTCTTCTTGATCTCATCTGCTTCTGTTAGGTCCCTGCCTTCTTTGTCCTTTATCATGCCCATCTTTGCACAAAACGTTCCCTTGAGATCTCCGATTTTCTTGAAAAGATCTCTAGTGTTTCCCATTCTATTATTTTCCTCAATTTCTTTGCATTGCTCATTTAAGAAGGCCTTCTTGTCTCTCCTTGCTATTCTCTGGAACTCTGCATTCAGTTGGGTATATCTTCCCCTTTCTCCCTTGCTTTTCGCTTCCCTTCTTTCCTCAGCTACTTGTAAAGCCTCATCAGACAGCCACTTTGCTTTCTGGCATTTCTTTTTCTTTGGGATGGATTGAGTTGCTGCCTCCTGAACAATGTTACGGACCTCTGTCCATAGTTCCTCAGGCACTCTGTCTATCAGGTCTAATTCCTTAAATCTATTCATCACCTCCACTGTATATTCAGAAGGGATATGATTTAGGTCATAGCTGAATGGTTTAGTGGTTTTCCCGATGTTCTTCAATTTAAGCTGAAATTTTGCAACAAGAAGCTCATGATCTGAGCCACAGTCAGCTCCAGGTCTTGTTTTTACTGACTGTATAGAGTTTCTCCATCTTTGGCTGCAATGGACATAATCAATCTGATTTCGATATTGACCATCTGGTGATGTCCATGTGTAGAGTCGCCTCTTGTGCTGTTGGAAAAGAGTGTTTGCTATGATCAGCGTGTTCTCTTGACAAAACTCTATTAGCCTTTGTCCTGCTTCTTTTTGTACACCAAGGCCATGCTTGCCTGTTATCCCAGTGATTTCTTGACTTCCTGCTTTAGCATTCCAATCCCCTATGATGAAGAGGACATCTTTTTTTGTTGTTAGTTCTAGAAGGTGTTGTAGGTCTTCATAGAACCGATCAACCTCAGCTTCTTCGGCCTCAGTGGTTGGGGCATAGACTTGAATTACTGTGATGTTGAATGGTTTGCCTTGGATTTGTACTGAGATCATTCTATTGTTTTTGAGATTGTACCTCAGTACTGCTTTTCCCACCCTTTTGTTGACTACGAGTGCTACTCCATGTCTTCTAAGGGATCCTTGCCCACAGTAGTAGATATGATGGTCACCTGAATTAAATTTGCCCATGCTTGTCCATTTTAGTTCGCTGATTCCCAAGATGTCGATGTTCAATCTTGCCATCTCATGTTTGACCACCTCCAGCTTACCTTGATTCATTGATCTTACATTCCATGTTCCTAAACAATATTGTTCTTTACAGCATCGGATTTTCTTTTCACCACCAGACACATCCACAGCTCGGTGTCCTTTCGGCTTTGGCCCAGCCGCTTCTCTCTTTCTGGTGCTACTTGGAAATTCCCTCTGCTCTTCCCCGGTAGTATATTGGACACCTTCCGACCTGAGGGGCTCATCTTCCGGCATCATATCTTTTAGCCTTGTGATACATTCCATGGGGTTTTCTTGGCAAGTGGGTTGCCATTTCCTTCTCCAGTGGACCACATTTTGTCAGAACTCTCCACCATGACTTGTCCGTCTTGGATGGCCCTGCACGGCATAGCTTATGGCTTCACTGAGTTACGCAAGCCCCTTCACCAGAACAAGGCAGTGATCCATGAAGGGGGCCCTGGGCTTAGATGACTTTAAAAAGGGCACCGGGCTAAGGGGAGGACAGGTTTGTAAAGAGCTATAAGCCATGACAGGCACAGTTAATGGAGAAATGGAACGTCTATGTTTAGAGGCAGTATACCTGTGAATATCAGGTTCTAGGGGACAGGGAGATCTTTGCCTTCACACCCAGCTTTTGGACTTCCCAGAGGCATCTAGGAGGTCACTTGGCATACCGTTTGGTCTGATCCAGATGAGCTGTACTTATATCTTTATCCTAAGCTCTTGAGATGGGAGGGGTGAGACATTGAGGTGAGATATTTGGGGATTCACAGCCCCACCACAATGGGAGCCACCAGCCTCCATGTGGAATAACCCTTTCCACTTCAGATGTGATCCTCCCCTGACATCCATCCCCACCCTCTACTTGCATTGGCACTACTGGATATTCAATGCCTTAGAAATAGATCAAGGACCTGGAAAATAGATTTGGGCCCAGCAGTGCCCCTGCTTAGAATACCACCTATTTTAACTGACAGCAGAGCACGAGTCCACAGAGGCTGCAATCCACCAGCCACTTAACTGAAACCACAGAACTGACATATGAGCTGACTTAGTCCTATCGATTTCAACCAGGCTGAACTCTTTCATATGGTTTGTAAAAGGCATTGCGGGCCACCCCAAGCCCTTTGATATATACACGTCTATTCCTGGCCAGATTAATACCGCACTGTGAGTGATCTGCAAGGTTAAATTGCTTTTAATTTTAGCTTAATTATGCACCGAAGCACAAATAACTAACAACATCGATCTGAACTTGGCACCAAAGGCAGGTTCCAAATGGCAAGGCATATTAAGAGATCGAACTATTAAATACGGATAATGAGCAAAATAATTATGTGTTTCCAAGCCGTAAAAAGGTTAGACTTTAAAGTTGTCACAGTTCATAAGCAAAGAAAGATTTAATCCCACTCTTAATAAAATATTTATATGATAATGCACTTTAATCAAAACAGCCGCAATTAATTTGGGGGTGGGGGGGGAATATATCGTCTTGGCTTCCTGTCCAGGATTTTCAGAGAGAGAGGGAGAGAGAGAGCGCGAGAGAGCGCATGCTTTAGCAGGGCATACATTTTCTTACTGAATAATGGATGACTCCCAGTCATATGCTTTTAAAAGGCAGCTTAGCTTGGGATAAATTGGCACAGCCATAAACAGCCACATTGCATACAGTATATTCCTTTAGCCCAATAATGTTTCACACCTAATATTTGGCACTGGGACCATTGTTTATGTTGCCACAGCTAGCTAAAGAAAAATGAGGGGAATACCCATAGCATAGAAGAAATGTTCTTATCCCTTGTTCCCCACCTGAAACGACTGTTTCACATTGTGACACATCCCCTGCTTACACATGTTGAAATTCCAGGGACACAGACCTACCCAGCTTTAGTTTCCTTTGGATCACTGGAGACCCAGGGGGCTTTCAGATGGAAGACTCCCAGTGCTAACATTCAAAAGGCATTGTACAGCTATTCCATCTTTTTTCCCTTAACATATTTTTTTCTGATAAGAAAAAAGACAGAAGAAGCAGTGGGAAAACCCAGGAGGGCTACAAATAGGAGACAATGTAGATGTCTGGACCTCCAGAAAAATTCTGCAAATGAGACAGGATGTAGCAAAAGCCTTTTCTGAAAGCATCTGTAAAGGCATTTTGCAGAGCCGGCCCTATCATTAGGGAAAGTGAAGGTGTTGCCTCAGGCAGCAAATGCAGGGAGGCAGCAGCAAGGTGTTGGAGAGAATTTTGTGCCAACTGCGTCCCGAAGCTAGCCTGCTCTGTGTCCCCGAAGTTAGCCTGCTGCTTTCAGGTGTGTGGAGGAAAATTGTTCCACTGTCAGTGCTGAAGAAAAATATAACTTCCAGTTCAGTTGGGTTTTGGACATGGAATGGGAGGGGGCACCATCTTGTTCTTTGCCTCAGACAGCAAAATGTCTTGGGCCAGCCCTCGCATTTTGTAATGTTTGAGTTTATTTACAAATATGCAGGTTGAGCATTGGTGGAGACAAACATCTTAAACCAGCCTTCTCCAACCTGACACCGTCCAGATGTGTTGGACAGTTCCATAATACCCAGCAAGCATGCTGGGGGTGATGTGAGTTTAGCCCAACACCTCTGGAGGGTACCAGATTGAGGAAGGCTGCCATAGAATGAGGAAGTTCTACCAGTCAGCTGACTGAAAGTGGTGGGTCTACCTGCCTTTGACTATTTTATAAGGCTTCCAGCAGAATTGCCCAGCAAATGGAGCACACAGTCTTGTTCCAAGCAGAGCATGAAGCACAGCAATTTGGGGAAAGCAGAGCCATCTTAGCAGGCTTTAGGAATACCCAGAGAATCTGGATCACAATTTTAAGGCAGCAATGATGGTGGTGGTGGTGGTGGCAGTGGCAACAAAGCTTTTAGGAGGCAAATTTTCTATGCCTAATGTTATTTCAATAATTATCTGTAGGAATCTTTTGATGTGGGGTGGTTTGGGTTTATATATATATATATATATATATATATATATATTCTTGAAACTTTTTACTTTCAGAAATATTATTTTAAACAGTCGCAATAAAATATAACAATTGGGGTGGGGGCAGTGGAGGCTGGTGGCTCCGATGTCAGTGGTCCACACCTTGAATAGCTCCTTTAGAATCCTGACTAGTTCTAACTGAAACTCAGAGCGGATTCACTGCCCCACTGACATTGGAGCCACCAGCCTCTGCTGGTGGGGGGAAGCTGATTGAAGATAATTCCTTGAAGGTGCTAATGGAGGGAGTCTTCAGTATGTGGTTGCTTGCAGATGGTCAGCTCCTCCTGCTACAAGGCATTGTGCAGCTACTCTGTCTTTCCTTTACACTGTTTTCTCTGGTAAGAAAAAAGAAGGAAGGCATGGTGGGAAAATACAGGAGGGTTATAAATGGAAGATAATGTCATCTGAACACTTGCACACCCCTGATTGTTCCATATTTGAGGAAGGGCTGTTGTGCAATAAAAGCCTGGGGTTGGATCCAAGATCCAGTCCTCTCACCTTCCATGAGAGGACTGGAGCTTTCGCAAGAGGAAGGGAACTTCCAGAAAGGAAGGTCTCTGCTTGTGGAAGGTCCCTCCCCCCAATTTTGGGGGATTTCCCCTCTTCCCACACACTGCAGCTCACCTTATTCATCAGGGACTCCTGACTCTGTGTAGCATTTCCAGGGGTGGGGAAATCTGCTTCTGTGATCAGTTGATCCAGAGTAAATCTGGATCCAACTCTTTGTCTGAGCTCTCAAGAAGAAGGATGAAAACCATGGAAGACCTATTTTGTTATGGATATCATCCCATGGTAGCGGGGTCTTGAATGCAGAGATTTCTGGCTGTAGTTTAGCACAATTGGGCAATCTACAGTCCCCATTGCAACTTCAGCTATCAAAACACACAGTTCCCCTTGCAACAAGTCCTACCGCATTTTATAGTGATTATGGCCAACAACTTGGATGGCTTTAAAAGGGGATTAGACAAATTCATGGAGGAGAAGTTACCAATGGCTAATAGATAGGATGACTATATATTAGGGTTGTGCCCAAAATTTCGATTCCCTCATTTTCAGCATTTGGGGGTGGGGGTTGAAAACTCTGGCAAAAAAGGCTGGGAAGGAGATGAGAATTTCGAAGAATGCCTATTGGAAAGGCCAAGGTCACACAGTCTCCTGGTTGTTCAGAAAGAACTGCCAGGCTAGAGAAGAGTCCTGGGCTCCTGCAAGTGCAGGGCGTGTTTTTTTAAAAAAATAAAAAATAGAAAGAAGGCCCCTCAAGAATTGCCTACAATGAAAAAGGTATGTGGAAACCCTGTCCCCCTCCCCAAGGAGAAAATTCTCTGAAATTCTCCCCCTCCCAGTGAAAGAAGTAGAAAAAACAATGCCTCTTTCACAGGGAGAGAAAAAGTTCCCAAAAATAGGGGGCAGGATTCAGCACAGCACTACTATATATACCTCCATTGTCAGAGGCCTCTGAAACCTGTTTGTTTATTTATGTATTTATGTATTTATATTTATTTATTTATTTCATTTCTATACCGCCCAATAGCCGAAGCTCTCTGGGCGGTTCACAAAAATTAAAACCAAACAACACACAATAAAACAATTTAAAATATATAGAACATTAAAACCACAATATAACAATACAACCACAATAAAACCTAGCAGCAGTGCAGGAGTTTAAAATACAGATTTAAAACAGCAAAGATAAAAATTTAGAAAGCTAAAATGCTAAAATGCCTGGGAAAATAAAAAGGTCTTCACCTGGCGCCGAAAGGAATACAATGTAGATGCCAGGCGAACCTCACTAGGGAGCTCATTCCAGAGCCGGGGTGCCACAGCAGAAAAAGCCCTCCTCCTAGTAGCCACCCGCCTCACTTCCTTTGGCAGGGGCTCACAGAGAAGGGCCGCTGACGCTGATCTTAAGATCCGGGCAGGCACATATGGGAGGAGGCGATCCTTCAGGTAACCTGGCCCCAAGCCATTAAGGGCTTTTGCTGGGGAATATGAGAGGGAGGCTGCTATTGCACTCATATCCTGCTTGTGGGCTTCCCATGAGTATCTGGTTGGCCACCGTGTGAACAGAATGCTGGACTAGATGGGCCTTTGATCCAGACTAGCTCTACTTAGGTTCTTACATTCACGTGTAAGGTTCAGTCAGCCACGCAAGACTAATTATGGTATAACTACGAGTAGACTGCAGAATAATATATTTCTTTCCTCTCCTGATCCTCGGTCTTCCCTACAAAATGCACCTAGGCCAATTCACATAGGAGACTCTCATAAACAAGCTTCCCAGTGGTCAGAAGGCTCTGAGTGACTGTAGCAGCTTCTTTTTGACAGCTACAGCCACCCACAAGGAGCCACCTTTATCCTTCTCTGCTGCTGCCTCTCCATTTTTTAGCAGTGCCATCTCTTGCAACAACAGAGAAAAACAAGGAACTCAGGGTGGGTGTCTTCTGTTTCTCTGTGACTTCTGTGATTTCGGCAGTTGCTGAGGATGAGTGAGCAGGCAGTAGGGCTGAGGGAGGGCTGGAAAGAGGCAGTCATGTGGGTTTAGCAATTGCTTTAGAACCAACAGCTACTACAGTAACTCAGTTTTTTTTTCTGGCCAAGAGGAGATCTGAATGAAATGCAAAGAGAGAACATACCTTAGTAACTGTGCATTTGGTTTCTTTTTCCTAGGTGCAGAACTTGGCATTTAATAGGGTTAAATGACAAGTTCTGCACCTAGGAAAAAGAAACCAAATGCACAGTTACAACATGGGGGATACGTGGCTCAACCACACTACAAGCTAGAAGGATATTGGAATTGTTGTAGATCACAAGCTGAACATGAGCCAACAATGTGATGTGGCTGCAAAAAAGGCAAATGCTATTTTGGGGTGCATTAATAGAAGTATAGCTTCCAAATCCTGTGAAATACTAGTTCCCCTCTAGTCAGCACTGGTTAATGAGACTTAATTTTTCTTGCTGTTAAACACTATACAGTCTATCTTCTATACTTTTAAAAGCACAAGCTCTGCTTTCCACTTAAAGATAACTGAGCTGTAGCAGGGTTAACATGTTCTAGTTCTGCATTTAGTGATGATTAGGGACCATTCTATAATGGGAGCAAATCCAAGTTTGCCACTGTGTAAACTCAATAGGGAGCTGCAGCCAATACTAAGTTTTGAGTGTTTGCCTCCTTCACACGCTACTGTTTTTAGGTGTAGCCACTCACAAATGACTAATTGTGAGAAGAATATGAATTGGATTATACCAGAGGCGCAATTAGCTACTCAAATGGAAAGGATGAATAGCAATTGTTTCTGGGTGAGCGGCAGGTTACGGAGTTGGGTGCACGTATGATCTATCCTGGTATGGAAGACTTAAGGGTGTTGGAAATAAAGAAGTTCAAATAAAGAAGTTTCCCTTTGGTACACACCTTTGAGAATCATAGAATAGTAGGGTTGGAAGGGGCCTATAAGACCATCGAGTCCAACCCCCTGCTTCCAGTCCCCCTGAGAGATGAGGTTAGGCCTCATCTTGAGTACTGTGTCCAGTTCTGAGCACCACACTCGAGAGGGTTCAGAGGAGGGCATTGAAGATGATCAGGGGACTGGAAACAAATCCTTATGAGGAGAGACTGAAAGAACTGGGCATGTTTAGCCTTGAGAAGAGGAGACTGAGGGGAGATATGATAGTGCTCTTCAAGTATTGAAAGGTTGTCACAGAGAGGAAGACCAGGATCTCTTCTTGATCATCCCAGAGTGCAGGACACGGAATAATGGGCTCAAGTTACAGGAAGCCAGATTCCTGCTGAACATCAGGAAAAACTTCCTGACTGTTAGAGCAATACAACAATGGAACCAATTATGCAGGGAGGTGGTGGGCTCTCCCACACTGGAGGCATTCAAGATGAAGCTGGGCAGCCATTTGTCAGGGATGCTTTGACTTAGATTCCTACACTGAGCAGGGGGTTGGACTCGATGGTCTTATAGGCCCCTTCCAACCCTACTATTCTATGATTCTCAAAGGTGTGTACCAAAGGGAAACTTCTTTATTTGAACCCAGAACACTTTAGAGACAAAAGCTCCTTCATCAGGGGCAATCTTACAAAATACAAATAAGAACAGGCTAAGCCAGATTACAAAGGTGGTTCCTCTCTTTAATACACTGTACATTTGCTGTATGGTGTATGAAAGATTTTATAAGATTGCCCCTGACAAAGGAGCTTTTGTCTCTGAAACACATTGGGTTCAAATAAAGACGTTTCTTGTTCACACCTTTGAGAATACGTTCTCTTTTTGCATTTCATTCAGTTTGGGTGCCTCCCTTCTGGTTTTTGCAAGAGGAGATTTGTCCATGGCTTCATGTATGGACTAGCCCATTGATTTTGCATTCTGATATGATATTATTTGAGAAATAATATATTATTTGAGATGAGAAACCCCTTATGTCAGCTTGGCATCACCCCATCTTGTAGGCTGCTTGGAAATATCTCCTACATGCTGTGTTACTTTTTCCAAGAGGTGCCTTCATTGGAAATGTATTGCTACGTTGTACTTCCAAATCGAGTGCTACAGTGCATGTAACAACCTTTGCCAGCAATTTGTCATTTCTGGAACCACATTACCCCTCGGAAGCCAAAAGCATTGCCCACCCGCTGGCACCTTCTTTCCCCTACGGTCTGCCTATGCCTAATATTTTACTTGATTCCCGTTTAACCTCTTGCAGTGAATATATATATATATATATATATATACACACATACATACATATAAATATAATGTGCTTCCTGCTATTTTAGCACTTCATCCGCAAGTGTTCCTTCTGGGGGCAGGGCGGGGCGGGGCGGGTGGGGGAGAAGTGCTGAGTTGGCTCTTTCTCTTGGAGTTCAGATGAAAAGCTTTTCAATGAACCATCATTGATTGGAGCAACTTCTGTTGCCTTTCGTTTGGCCAGATGTTTCCTAATTAACTATCTGTCATGTTTTTTAAGAACAGACATTTCCTCTAAATGAAATGTAGTGCATGTTTCTTGTCTTGCTTTTTTTTTTTTTTGCCTGGTGAAATAGGCCAAATGACTTTGCTCCAGTACTGAGGCTGTCTTTTCTCTCTCTCTCTTTGCTTGAAGATGGAACACAACATCAAAAGCTGGATCTTTTTTATTATTCAGTGCAACCTTTTAAGGCCAACTTTAACAAGTTCCAAATGGCCTATTTAAAAGTTAGCGTTTAAAACTCTGAGAGTGAGTGAGAAGAAATATTAGCTCCGGTTACTGCAGAGGCCATTTTATGCAGCAACTCTGGGTAAAAGCTCACTATCATTTATTTATTTTTATTCATTATTTATTTGAAGGATTTTTACCCCTCTTCAGCTGAAAGAGGCTTCCAGAGAGGTGTGCAAAGATCAGTATTACAACAGCCCCTGCTCACAATCTAAAAGACACAACACAAAAGGAAAAGGAATTAGGAAGGAGGAGGAAACAAGCAAACTCAGACACTAGTTTTTAGTTACAAAGTTCTTGTAATGATTACCAGCTGGAGTGGAAATAGTTGAAGAAGAGGAGTAGCCAGAACTTTCTGGTTTCACAGCAGAGCTTATGGATGCAGTGACCTGTGCTTCTCATCTCTCTCTCTCTCTCTCCCCCTCCCTCCCTATTCCACGGTTTGATGGACTGGCTGCTGCCAGGTGACAGAAGTGTAAAACCTCTCTTCCTCATGAAAAGGCAGAGCTGTTCATCCGCCACACTTATTGGTAGAGAGCCACTGATCTTGCAAGTGGTTGATGAATGGCCCCAAGTCTTTGTTTATGTTACATTTCCTCAATAGTTTCCCCTTGGAAAAAGCTTTCTTTCCAAGGTGGTAAATTCTGATGTGGGGCACAATTTTTATATGGAAATGCTTTCAGAGAAGCAACTCTCCGCCTGATAATTGAAGTGGCAGATTCTTGGGGAAGGCTTTAGCACCTGAGACGACATTGGTTTGCACCTTGTCTGCACTGGGCGATGCCAGTACTGATGCCTTTGCTAGGGGCAGTGGGGAGGACCGCTAATGCTGACTTGAGTGTGCTCAAACACAGAGACGCACGCAAGACCCAGGCCCTGCTGTCCTCCAATTTTCACCAAATCATTCTCCTATAGCCTTTTGAAACCAATAGCTAAGAGGACCAGGAAAAAATGATAATGGGACTAGGGACCCTCTGTCCTCTCTCCCCTGTAAATTGAGCACTATCCTACCCAGGTTTGCATGAGGCAAGTGCCTCTGTCACCCCAGCCTAGTTACATTACTGTGAGAAGGCCTAACCCCCTATAAGGGCTTCCTGGTTAGACCTGACCAAGGGATTCATTTCCTTGTCCTCCCCTGCCAGAGTATGATGTCTTGCCTTGCCAGTACCTTTCCCTGTAATGCTGTGCAAGGCCATTCTCCCCAGACCTTGTCATCCCCCAAATAACACCCCACCACACACAGACAGACAGACACACAGGCTGAGTCTGACAGTGGCAGCAACCCACTTTTCATCAGCAAAACCCATTTTCAGACCCTGTGTGAATTGGCCTTCACAGTCAACTGGAGTCATCTGCTTTGCTCTGGTTGGGTTTCTGTGGCACACCATGGCCTCCATTTGGTGGTTCAGTATGTAGACATTTAAATTTCCCCATCATAAGCTGGAGGAACGGTCAAGAGGATTGACTTAGTTGGAAGGCTCTGAATAAACAAGAATGGTGTCAGTGGAGAGCTTTTCCCTGGGGGGGGGGGTGATTTTTGTTGGGTTCTTGATGGGGGAGGAAAGGATTTCTTTAAACCTTCCCACATGCCACATTCCCAGTCCTGATCCCCCCCTTCTGTACAGATCTATATAGAGCTTGGATTCCCACTGTGGTGCCTGTGGGCACCAATGTGCCCGCAGATACTCCCTTGGTGTTCACCAGACTCCCCACCCTTCCTGATTGTTACAGTTATTGGGCACGATACTTTATTTTCGCCTCACCACTTTGCCCTCTGGGAAATGGATGTTTTGTGACAAGTCATGCCCCCCCCCCCCGCCGGCAGCCATTTTGTGCCTGGGACACCCTTACACACATTAGCAGCCATTTTGTGAGATCACTCATAACACTGTTTCAAAATTCCAAATGTAGCCATTGGCCTCCAAAAGCTGGGGGCCCTTGATATAGAGTAATTTTTTTTAAAGATCCATGGAACTTATAGGTGACATGTTTAGCATCACATGTTACTTGGCACAAAAATGGATTCATGTGCAGTTGAAACTATCAGGAATGCATGAATTTGTTCATTAATGAGAATCAGATGAGGCCATTAATGCTTTTAGTTGTTTAACGCTAAGACAGCTTTGTTAAAATTTTCTTTAGTAGACACTAAGTAAACGTCAGCTTCTAGCCTCTGTCAAACATTAGAACCGCTTTGTCAGTAGATCCATGACAAGTTAATTACGGACATAATAAATCTCTAAAGGAAATGAATATTCAAATTCCTCCCCACCCCCTGCAAAAAAGTGTATACTTCAGGGAATATATTTCAGTTTTGAAAGCTGTTTTTTTTTATTAACTCCCCCGCCTCACTAAAAATTATTTTAGCATAAAACTTTCTAGAGGATCTTTTAGGCAGGAGATGGAAGGAACAGGAAGCTGCCTTATCCTGAGGCAGACCATTGGTCCATCTAGCCCAGTATCGTCAACACTGATCAGCAGCAACTCCCCATGGTTTCAGGGTTTTTTCCAGCCCTACATGGAGATGGTGGGAATCACTGGAGGCTGGTGGCTCCAATTTCTGGGGGTCTGTGAATCCACTCTGAGTTTCATTCAGAACCAGTCAGAACGCTAAAGGAGCTATCCAAGGTCCTGATCCTTGGGGGGGGCAGGGTTCAGCAGCTTGGATAGCTCCTTTAGAGGTTTGGCTGGTTCTGAATGAAACCCAGAATGGATTTACAGCCCCACCAAAATCAGAGCCATCAGCCTCCACTGGTGGGGATTGAATTGGCATGCAAAGCAGAGAACGTTCCTCCATAACAGGAGAGATAGGGGAAGGCTCCTCTCCCTGCATCCATCTCCTGGGCGCATACATATATGACCACCTGCCTGCTAAATCCCTGCTTCCTGCTTGTAGTCCTCTTGCACAGATACCTTGGTTGAGATCCTAGCAAGTGAAGCACCTTGCCGTGGAGCAACTTGCCTTCTTGTGTGAAACATGGATCCATTCCAGCAAAAATTCCTGGCCCAGCCAAGTAACGCTGACCCCTCCCTCCCCCATGTTCCTCTCAGGACTCAACCTATTCAGGTTCCAGGAAGCTGCTTATTGCCCAGTGTTGATAGATCCTAAAAGGGAGGGACCGGAGCTGAGGGGTAGAGCCCAAGTTTTGCATGCAGAGAGATTCCCAGGTTCATTCCCTGACATCTCCAGTGGAAAGACTGGTGATGTGAAAGAATTCAGGCTGAGACCTAGGAGAGGGCCCCAGCCTGGTGCCCTCCAGATGTTTTGGACTACAAGTCCCATCAGCCCAAGTCTGCATAGCCAGTGGTCAGCAGTGATGGGAGCTGTAGTCCAAAACAACTGAAGGCCACCAGGTTGGGGAAGACTGAAGCAGATAACATTGCACTAGGTCAGCCTTCCCCAACTTGACACCCTCCAGATGTGTTGGACTACAGCTCCCATCATCCCCACCCATTGGCTATGCTGGCTGGGGCTGATAGGAGTTGTAGTCCAACACATCTGGAGGATGCTAGGCTGGAGAAGGCTAAAGTAGGTGGACAAATTGTCTGACATAGTAAAAGGCAGGAACTTCCTACATTCCTTCTTTTAAAACTTTCAGGAGCTGAACTGGGTAGCGCTTAAGTTATGGAGGTCCTTGATAGCTCCTTTAGAGTTCTGACTGAAACCCAGAGCATATTCATCACCCCACTGACATCGAAGCCACCAGCCTCCACGGTCTACAAGCCTGATGCTCCCTCTCCAATTGTAGGCAGACCTTGACTCTCCCGTGAATTTTCAAAAACACTGCCCAAGGGGGCTGCAACACAAGAAAGGAGCCCAGTCCTCCTTGCAGTTGAAGCACTGAGGCCAGGAAAGCTCTTGGTCTCCTCTCTCTGTGAAGGGCGGTAGAAAACATTCCAGTTTGCGGGTGGTTCCTCTGGGGATGGCACATTTTTGCTGTGGTAGTACAAATGTGCTTCTTAGGGCGCTCTTACGCACATCATGAAAAGCCTGGGGCAAACTGACCCAGACAACAACATAATGAGCTTACAGCAGAGAACTAATGATATCGAACTCCCGCTGTGTGTTCGCTGTCAACACAGTGACGACAACACAGTCTGTCAATGCCGTGGATGAACGTGGTGTGCCTCCTTCTAGCTGGCCTCAAAAAGACCCTGGCAAAGGAGGGCCGCTGAAAACAGACAGACACACACTGTAGGGATTTCACGTGGGCAATTCCTTGGCATTTTGTGCGGAAGCCCAAGCAAGCTCAGCATGCTCCACATGCACGAACGCCCCTGGGCAGGGACCGCCTTATTTAACTTGATTGTTTGTAAGCCACTCTGGGAGCCTTTTGGCAGAGGAGCGGGATAAAAATACTTTAAATAAATACAAAATAATGTTGGCAAAGCGATCTCTGGTGTTACAGGACACCATGCTTTTATCCATGGCAGTTGTTCAGTGTTCTGATAGGTTGTTGCTAAGGAAGATTTGCCCACATGTGAACTCCGACAGGATATCCCAGACTGTCCTTGAGGGCAAGAATGTCCTTTGCAACTTGTGTTGTCTGAATTCAGTAATCAAGGCCCAACAGACAACACACAGGTGCCGACAACTTAATTTGGTTATTAACAGGGTTCTACATTTATTTATTTATTAAGTTTATTAATCGCCCATCTGGCCGGTCACCCAGCCACTCTGGGCGATGTACAACAATAAAAACAGTTTACATCACTCCCTGGCAAGGCTGCTAATACAGGGCCCTGTTCCTAGAGCATTTTTCCTGTTTTCTCAGTGGCAGCAGATGCTGGTGGTCTGGCGGCCACCAGACAGGGCTTCTGGGGCTGTACTTTTTGCACCCCTGTCATTTGTTGTTTAATTCACTCAGTCACTTCCGACTCTTCGTGCCTTCATGGACCAGCCCACGCCAGAGCTTCCTGTCAGCCGTGTCATAGGCCAAGGGAAAAGAGGAATGGGCAGTCTGGAGACTCCATTTTGCTTAAGGGGACAACACACAGTTAATTCACTTTGCCCAGGGTTGTCGGGCACCAAATTCTTGGACACCAAGATGAACCCCCAAAGGTGGCAGCGGCACTCTGGCTCCTCCTCCACGCTGGCCGCCCAACCAGCTTTGCTGCCCAGAGAGCCTGCATGCCTGCCCAGTCGCTTGCTCTGAGGACTCTCCCAGAGAGAGAGAGAGATTGGGAGGGCTCTCTGGGGGCCTGAATGCCACACTTCAAGGGGTCCTTCCTTAAAGCAAGGCATTCTGGGAAAGCCTCACTTTAAGGAAGGACCCTTCAAAGCATGGCATAGAGGAGAAGGCAGGTGGTGGGGAGAGTAAAGAAGAGGGTGGTGGTGGTGGTGGTGGCTGGGAAAGAAGAGGAGGTTGGAGCAAGGCAGTGGCAGTGAGGGTTGGGGGGAGAGAAGAGAGGGGCATGACCAGGGGATGGGTGGGGAGAAGAAAGGATGGTGGTGATGGCATATCCACTGGGGTGCCAAAATACCACCTCATCTATGGTATCATAATACCTAGTGATGGGCCTGACTGTGCCAGAATACGAAGCAACAAACCACCAACATAAGACCACACTGAAGGACATGGGAGTGGCTACAGATTTTTGGCAAGTCTAGATGCTTCTCAGTGACAGCTTGAAGGACTACAGTTGGATGTCACCCTCACTTGGAGGTAGGATGGCCAGATGTCCTAATTTACAGAGGACAGTCCTCTATTTGAAGGGTAGCTTGAGGACAGTCCTGTCTGTGAAGGTGTCCTCTGTTCGAAGGGCTGTCCAGTCCATGTCCCGTTTAAAGATAACGAACCATAAGAAGGGAGAGCAGCAGTTGCCCATCTACAGTTTGCACCTGGGTAGCAGTGAACACGCACACAGATTGCCTAACCAGTCTTCCCCAATATGGTGAAAAGTTTTGGACTTATTTTTGGACGAATAACTTAAATTATAGGTATATTTTTTCTAAATGTGCATCTATACATATAAATTAACACATTCAAATATTATGGAAATTGGTTCCCCTTTTTTTTGGTGATGCATTTTCTCTATTTTGGCAATGTGTTAGTGGCCATCTAGGATGGAGGGTATCCTAGAATTGAAAAACAGTAAAACTGGACACTCCATATTCTGAAACTGACTTGGTCCTTCTCTCCACTCTTTCCCTTTCCTTGGATGACCCACCCAAGGGTCATCTCATGAAGCTAAATAATGGGAGATTCAGGAAAGATAAAAGGAAGTGCTTCTTTACAGAGCACATATAGAATTCCTGTCTTGGCACCCGCTAGGCCCCCTGTTTCTCCTGATTTTTATTTCATTTTATTAGATTTCTGAATATCATCATCATCATCAATTGGGAGGCTGGCATGCTGCAAAGTGAAATGCCGGCCTCTAATTCCCTCTTTATTTCCAAGGAGCAATGGTGTGTTTTGTCTGTGCCGTGTGTGTGTGTGTGTATTAACTAGTTTATGTGTGTTTGCTTTGGCATGGTGTCTGTTTTGTGTGTGTGTGGGATATGTTTTGCCCTGGTGTGTGTGTTGTGTGTGTGTTTGGATGTGTGGGTGTTTTGCCTGTGTGAGTAAGAGAGGGTGTATTTCTCTAAGCACCACCAGTTTGTCTTCTGTGAAAATGGGTGTTGGAGTGGAAAACTGTGGGTTCAAAAGAATGGTTTTGTGTTTTGGAGCATAGACCCCACCTCTGCCTTGTACTTTGGGGCAAGTTACTTCCCTTTTTGTCTCACCAGTTTGCTTTCTGGATGCTACACCCACCATGGCAGCCATTTTGTGAATAAGTAAGTTCTCACATGCACCCATTTTGTGACGGTGCCCACAGCACCCTCTCAGAATTCCAAATGTGCCTCCCAGCCCAAAAAAGTTGGAGACCTCCGGTTTAATCTCTCCACGAAAGGGGCTGTTTGGTTCAATACGGCTGAGACATAAGCATCCTTCCTGCTAAAGGCAACCTGCCATTATTTCCCCCTCCCCTGCCAACAGAAAAAAAAAAAAACTGCACCAGCTTCTGATTGCCTTTTTCCTCCCCATTGGACTAAACAGAAAAGTTCTCAAAATAATTGAGGTCAAAGAGTCAGCAGTCTCTGAAGCCATTAGAGTGGAGTATAGCTACGACCTGGAAAATGAATCCATTTCCAAATGCTCCCAGTATCAAAGGTTGTAGATAGAGTTTATATGTTTGCGTAAACATTTATCTGTTCCTGGCTTGGCTGATTTGCAAGGATATTCTGTCTCTATGCTGCCTGCTCAGGCAATCCATTCATTGATGCCTTGTTTCTCCACCTTTCCTTTCCTTAAAAAAAAAGTGTGTGTGTGTGTGTGTGCATGCATGCACATGTCTCATATAGGACCTTGAGGGTTCTTTTCTGGGATGGAAAACCTTTCTGGTCTCATTTCAGATTGTGATGATCTTCAGAAATCCAAAGTCTGACTATACTGATGTAGAACTAGAACAGCCTTCCCCAATCTGGTGCTCTCCATATGTTTTAGACCTCAACTCCTATCATCCCCCAGCCAGCATAGCCAAGGCTTCCCTGAGATGTGACCCAGCCAGTTATAACTATAGTTTTATTGTTCAACAGTGAATATTTTATTGTATTTTATTGTAATATTATTATTATTATGTTAATCACTTTGATAATTTCATTGGAAAGTAGTATATAAAGCTGTGTAATAATAATAGGCTTTATTTAGTGCTGCTAGCTTTCATTTTGGTGTTTATTTTTATTTTATACTTGAGTTTTAAACTCAATATTATATTTTATATTAATATAATTTTATATATATATATATATATATATATTAATATAATTTATAATATAGTTTATATTATATTTTATCATGTTGTATTTTATGCTTTTAACTGTTTTGAACTGCCCAGAAAGCTTTGGTTATTGGGTGATATAGAAATGTAATCAATAAATAAATGGTGCTGGTGGTGGCGGTGGTGGAAGTTGTAGTCCAAAACCTCTGGAGAGTACCAGGTTGGGAAAGGCTGGTATATTGTATCTACTTTAGAAAAATGTCCCTGGATCCTTTCATGTATCAGTGGTTGGATTTACTGCCCACATCTGAACATCTGGGATGCCTAACCACTATCACTTCCATCTTCTCATCACCACCACCACCACCACCTGGATCATGAACACCATATAGGTTATCTTACTGTAATGTTCGAAGTTGTAGTCCAAAACATCAGGAGGGCTCCAGGTTGAGGAAGGCTGAACTAGAAGTTCTCAAAAAGTGATCAACATAGTTACATTTTATCACAGCCTTTTAGTTGTAGCAGATATGAGCACTGTTGTAGCTCTGTCAATGTAACACGCATGCAGGAAAAGATAACAACTGTTGTTAGAACTGTTGCTAAGCCTGCTAGTCATTTTAAAAACTCTGGGCTATGCATGAATTGAGTTGATGTTTTCCTTACCTGCTCATTCTGTGTTTGGAAGATTTATATTTATGTCAAGCTCAAATATTTTGGCCACCTAATGAGAAGAGAAAAGTCGCTGGAAAAGACCCTGATGCTGGGAAAGACTGAAGGCAAAAGGAGAAGGGGACGGCAGAGGATGAGATGGCTAGATAGCATCACCGATGCAATGAATATGGACTTGAGCACGTTCTGGGAAAGAGCAGAGGACAGGAAGGCCTGGCGTGCTATGGTCCATGGGGTCACGAAGAGTCGGACATGACTTAACGACTGAACAACAACAACAGGAAATTTATATCCTGTTCTTTCAGTGTATACACAGTACTCAGGGAGGTTTACAACAATTTTTAAAAGAAGAGAACCAAAAGAAGATACAAGAATAAAAATAAAATGCAGAGGCAGATACAGCAGATGTGTACAGGTCTGATGAACGGCCTCCCTCAAGCTGCTTTTCTTCCCATATGGAGGTGCTATATATCAAGTCAGATCATTGGTCTGTCTTGCCCAGCTTGATCTACTCTGGCAGACAGTAGCTTTCCATGGTCTCAGATAGATATCATGCAGCTTGTGATTCTCTTTAATTGGAGATGCTGGAGATTGAAGCTGAGACCTGAGTCAGGTGTATTCACCACAGCACGGTGGGAAGGCATGTGCAGGAGGTCCCAGGTTCAATGCTGGCTATCCTCACTTAGGAGGGTCAGGTTGCAGGTGATATGAAAGATAGCACTGGGATAGATGGTCAAATAATGTGACTTGGTATACTGTAAAAGCGAGTTTCCCATGCTCATAAGATGCAAGGGCCATATTTATCCAGTATCAGAGGCAGAGACTCTGAATACCAGTTACTGGAGAAAATCAGAACAGGAGGGTGCTGTTGCCCCCATGTCCTGCTGGTAGGCTTCCTATGGGGCCTATGGGCATCTCTGGTTGACCACTGTGGGAAACAGGATACTGGACTAGAGAAGCCTTTGGTCTGATTCAGCAGAGCTCTTCTTATGTTATTATGACCTACTGCATGCAAATCATGTGTTCTAGCCACTCAATTATGATACACACACCCTCTACACTAAAGAATCATATTATATCCACTAGGGATGTTGGAGAAATCTGCAACGGAACCCAATGAGTTTGGAAATTCATGATTCTGACCTGCGGATTCTGTAGCGGACTGGCTCCTTCCCTGTCAGGCAGATTCTGTGGACTTGTGGACTGGTTTTCTAACTTTCCCGAATTTTGTGCCAATTTTGCCATAGAGAAATATACAAAATTTAAAAAAACCAGCCCCAAATGTGCATTTTCCCCAGGCTAAAATGTGAAAAGTGTGCATTTGGGGGGAATTTGCACATTTTTGCACATGCAAAATTGCACAAATTCGGAAACAAAAAAAATCTGATACAGTGGATGGGCCGACGATAGACTGAAAGGTGCCTGACAATCTGTGAAACACAGACGGAATGGATTTTACACAATCCGTACATCCCTAATATCAACTGAGCTATCCAGATTCTGTTAGTTGATGTCTACAGCCTCCTTTAGGGTGGCCATGTGTTCTCTTTTACAAAGGACAGTCCTCTATTTGAAGGGCTGCCTTAGGACCATCCTCTAAACAGACTTCCTCTGTTTGAAGGGCTGTCCAGTCCAATTCTGGTTTAAAGATAAGAACCATAAGAACTCTTGCCCATCAACAGTTAGCAATTGGAGAGCAGACTGAACAGGCAGCCACATAGGTCATGGTCTTCCACACTATGGTGAGATGTACAGTATTTCTATTTAAATAAGAATAATTATTTCTAAATTTGCATCTATACATACTAGTGAGCACATGCAAATTTTATGCAAATCGCTGTCCTCTTTTACCCTCTTTTTCTGTTGATGCCTTTCATCTGTTTTGGCGACTCATAAGCGGCCACCTCATGTTTATGTCTCCCTTAGGGGAAAAGATTCAGAATCCTGTATCTCTTCCTCTATGGGGAGAAAAATAGCAGGGAGGGGGGGATTTTGAGAGAAAAAGCAGCAAGCAAGAAAACAGGTTAAACACGCGCACACGCACATGCCTTCCTCCGTTCCTATTTATTTATTTGATTTATACACCACCTTTCTACCAAAAAATGGAACTCAGCGGTGCTTACAATTTTTTTTAAATAGATTAAAACAATAAAACACGTAAAATACAGTAAAAACAACAACAGAATAAATTAGCACCCAACCCTTCAGACCCACTTACAGGCCTAAGGCCTTCTTGAATAAAGCGGTCTTTCCCTGCCAATGGAAGGACAGCAGAGAGGGAGTGAACCTGGCTTCCCTTGGGAGGGAGTTCCACAGCTTGGGAGCTACCATACAAAAAGGCCCTGTCTCACATTGCCCCCAAACACACCCCTGATGGTGGCGGTCTCGAAAGAAGGGCCTCTCCAGAAGATCTTAAGGCTTGGGCAGGCTCATATAGTAGAAGGCAGCCTTTCAGGTAGTCTGGTCCCAAGCCGTAATAGCAGCTTCTGGAAGCCGCAGCCGATTTTCCCCCCTAAAAAAAGGAGACAGTTAAATGGAACTCTGTGTAATGCGCAGTTTGGCTCTTACTCATCATTTTATGTACAATCAGCTCAAGCCCTTGGTCTGGAGTGGGATATACATGCAAATGGTAAACCGAGAAACCTAAATGTTGATGATTTGGACAGAAAGCTGCTTGGCTTCCTTCAAAACACTGAAGCTGTGAAACACTATTTGGAGCGGAAAATCCCTTTGGTGCAGGCTAATGTAATCAAGAAATCGAAATGTATCAGGCAGAAGAATTTCGCTGTCATTTAGCTCTATAAGCATGATATGTGGGCCAGTGATATTATCCAAGAGGAATTTCAATCATCTCTTTAGCTATAGCATTAATTACTGCAAGCACTTGACAGCCAATATCACGGACTTGGGCGGGGAGCTGGGGGGAACCAATTTCCCATGCAGACATCTTTTAAAAGTCACCCAAGTTTCTTATGAACAACTTAATGTTGTTTATTACGTCTTGCCCAGAGTAGAAAAAACAGGGCAGCCTGGAAGATTTTGGTGTTTTTGTAACAATTTTAAAAAAATTTACATTAAAGAAAATGTTATAATTTTTTTTATTTAAAAAACCCAATCTATTTACAAATGTACAGGTTGAACCAGCATGACAGATACACAGAAACAAGCACACAGGCAGATCATACTAATCCCAAATCAGCATCAATCCTTCCCTCCTAAATCCAAATCCGTTGCCTGGGATTTTTGAGATCACCATGTAGGTGTTACAAATGCTTGGAACGGGTATATTGTGAACCACCTAGAGAGCTTCAGCTATGGGCTGGATAGAAATACGGTAAGTAAGTAAAAAAGTAAGTAAACTAACTGGCCACTAGTGACTAATACTTTCCATCAACAACCAGGCCATCCATACCATACCATGCCATGCCTAGAGAGAGATGCAGAAGTGACTGAATAAAATACATGGTCCCAAGACGTGGTCTGAAGGCACAGGAGGCAGCCACCTTGCTGAAGCTAAGCAGGTTTGGGTCTGGTCAGTACTTGGAGGGGAGACCACCTGGGAACCACATGTAGCCACCTTGAGTTCCACGACGGAAGAAAGTGTAATACATAAATAGATAAAATACATAAATAAAAGAGACTGAATCTAGAAAGTGAATGGCTTGACAAACTGTATCGAGTCATAAACAGAGAGAGCCAGTGTGGTGTAGTGGTTAGAGTGTTGGACTGGGACTCGGGAGATCTGGTTTCTAGTCCCCACTTGGCCATGAAGCTTGGGTGACTTTGGGCCAGTCACTGCCTCTCAGCTTAACCTACCTCACGGGGTTGTTGTCCGGGCCAGAGCGACAGGCAGGTGAACAAGCAGGTTGTTCAGGGGTGTGGAAGAAGTACAAGTCCATAGGTGTCTTGTCAATGGGCCCCTGCTAGTTTGTGGGCCCTCGACAGGTGCCCAACCATGCCTACCCTTGACATGCAGGGAAACAGTCCAAAGAGTCTGATTTGAATTCATTTCAGACCAGACAGGTCCTCTGTATGACCTAAGATCCAGTCCAAAGAAGTTCACATGAGGCTACTGGTGGCCCAGCTCTTCATGGCCCATTTTAATTTCCACTTAACATGAACATGAGAAGCCTTGTCAGAACTCTCCTTAACTGGGCTGGAAATGACCCTCCTGACATGCTCAGGAGCTGCATTTCCTGCTGGGGAGCATGGGAATTTGAGTTCCCTCTGTCTCTCAAATTGAATCAGAAGATAGAAGAAACCACAACTCCCCAGCTCCCCAGCTGGAACTGAAGCTTCTAAGAGTGTTGTTTCTGGTTAAGGTCAGTCAAGGCCTTCCCTGTCCTGGTGAGCCCTCCTCACTTCTGGTAACCCATTGACCATTCTCAAAGATAAGGGTTGGGATGGAGGGCTTGCAAAGGCATTGGGAGACTGGTAGGGTGTGTGGGTTAGCAGTAGTGGGAGTTAATCCCATTGTAAACTGGACTTGAATTTGAAGGGATTTGGGCCGGACTCACAATGGAATAAGGCTTTTCAAGCTGGGGGAACTTTATCCCCATCACTATCTGGAAGAGTCCCCCAAAACAAACTAAACATCCAGAGCTAAACATCTGGAATACGGGATGGATTAGGGGAGCCTTACCTCTCAGCCTTACAATACTATAGTTTGCCTTGGTCTGCTCCCTGCGACAACCCATGCTGTGCTGGACCGACACTGGCAGTCAGTGCATAAATGCTGGCACACACACACAGTGCTGTTTCCAATAGGTAGCGTTTCCTGCTAAAGTAGGGCCTTGTAGGGTGGCCAGGTGCCCTACTTTACAGAGGACAGTTCTCCATTTGGGGGAGCTGGCAGAGGGTACTCCTCTATTCGAAGAGGCATCCAGTCCAAGACCGGTTTAAGGTCAAAGAACCATAAGAAGACGAGAGAGCAGGGCCTTGAAGTCACCCATCAATAGTTAGCACCAGGACAGCAAACTGAGGAGGCACATAGGTTGCTTGGTCAGTCTTCCCCGTCATAGTGAACTTATTATTGTATTATATTTCTATTTAGATTATAGTTAATATTTCTAAATTTGCAACTATACATATACATTCTCATATGCAAATATTACACAAATTGGTGCCCTCTTTTTTATGATGCATTTCTTCTTTTGGGGGTGATGCGTAAATGGCCACTCTGTCTGGAAATTTCTGTGCATGCATATCCTAAATCTGCAATAACAACAACAACATTGCTATACCACCCCATAGCTGAAACTCTCTGGGTGGTTTACAGAAGTTAAAACATTAAATACAATATAAAAAGTTTAAGATCCATAAGGCCACCCTATGATCATTCTGAAAGATGGAACCCCATTTCAGATATCATGTGCCTACCTGCTGGAAAGAGGAAGATTTGCAGTTATATACCTGTGATTTTTGAACATGTACATCTCTTGTTATTGTAAAATCTGTTAGGGAGAGTCATTAGTTTCCAAACACATTGGTTGGGACAACAAACATTAGTTCAGAAACATTAATTTTGGACAAATGTTTACAATTAACACATAATTTCATTTCTAATCAGGACTGGTATGAATACATCACATCTAATCCTATCCAGGGTGTAAGAGAAATGATGCTAGAAATGCAGATTAGGCTGCAGAAGTATAGGAAATGCCTCTTAGGTGATAAGTTTGTGGTGTTATTCTTTCCAAGAGTGGGATTAAATCACCCCTTTTGCAGGGGCCAGGTGGGGGTAATAGGTGAAAGGCCTCCAAAACTGTTGTAGACCAAACATGGCAAGGGGGATTGGATAAGCACTGTGAAGTCTGGTCATATGTATGTTTACTTGGAAGTATATTCCACTGTGTTCCATGGGGGTTACTCTCGGTTTAGTGTGCATAGGATTGCAACCTTAATGTTATGGAGAGAGCCATCCTATGTCCCTAGACAGTGTCTGGGGGAGATAGGATTTTTCAGTTTCCCAGCTCTGACCTCATGGACAGTCCTACAAGCTCATAGCTGGGAAACCGTGCTCCCTGCATCCTCCCCCTTGTAGCCAGGGTGGAGAGAACCACGGCAGCTGCCCCTCCATGCCTGTCCATGCTCGTAACACGGAGCATGGACAGGGTGAAAAGGGGGAGTTCCCGGGGTGGGGAGGGGAGGAGACTGCGGAAGCTGTTTTAGACAGCTTCCTGAGCAGTCTCCAGCCCCGTTCCAGCCCCCTCCCCGAAGCCGTGCTTAGACACCCAGAATCAAGCATCTAAGGAAAACTGCAGGGCAGCTGGAGCATGGAAGGAATCCTCTCCTCCACACTTCAGCCACCTTGCGTTGGATAGGTGGTCGCCCCCAACTTCCTATGAAGTCGGAGATGACTCAATAGGACTGCACCCTAATTTATTTACTGGAGTTATTTATTAGGGTGCATGATGTATTGCAGAGTACATGAGGGTAGTTTCCTGTCCCTAAGAGTTTATAATCTAACATTCAACACAGAAACAACAGAGGAAGGGGTGAAAAGGGAAGGCAGGGGTAACCACAGAAGCGATCTTCTGGTTGTGGTGGACAGCTCGATGAAAATGTTGACCCAGTGTGCAGCTGCTGTGAAAAAAGCAAATTCCACGTTAGGTATAATTAGGAAAGGAATCGACAATAAAACTGCCAATATCATACTCCTGTTATACAAACCTATGGTGCAACCCCACTTGGAATACTGTGTACAGGTCTGGTCATTGCACCTAAAGAAGGATATTGTAGAGTTGGGAAAAGTGCAGAAAAGGGCAATTAAAATGATCAAGAGGCTGGAGCAACTCCCCTATGAGAAAAGCTTACAACCTCTGGGACTGTTTAGCTCAGAGAAAAGTCGAGTTTGGGGAGACATGATAGAGGTGCGCAAAATTATGCATGGTGTGGATAAAGTGGATAGGGAGACATTTTTCTCCCTCTCTCACAATACTAGAACCTGGCATCACCCCTTAAGCTGACTGGAGGGAGATTCAGGATAGATAAAAGGAAGTACTTCTTCATACAGTGCATGGTTAAACTATGGAATTTGCTACCACAAGATATAGCGATGACCACCAACTTGAATGGCTTTAAAAGGAGATTAGACAAATTCAAGGAAGATAAGGCTATCATTGGCTACTAGTCCTGATGGCTATATGCTGCCTCCAGTATCAGACGCAATATGCCTGTGTACTCCAGTTGCTGGGGAACATGGGTGGGAAGGGTGCTATTGCAGTCATGTCCTGCTTGGGGATTTGTCCACATGCAGCTGGTTGGCCACTGTATGAACAGAATGCTGGACTAGATGGACCTTTGGTCTGATCCAGCATGGCTTCTCTTATGTTCAGTATGTGGTTGTTTCTATTTCACACTCTTAGGCTCAGGGTGCTTCCAGATGAGTGCAATTGTCCTGCCTCATTCACAGAATTTTACAGGGCATCCAGACATCATCACCTTCTACTAGCAACCATCTTGTGTTTTCTATCACTTCTTCTGTCTTTTTTTCTTCCCATAGAATATCCATTAAGAAAGAATTATGGAATTGAGGAACAATGCCTTCTGATTGGTAGCACTAGGAGCCCTCCATTTGGAAGCAACCTCAGATACAAGTTGAATTACAGCATGGGA
This sequence comes from Heloderma suspectum, assembly GCF_057233095.1. Taxonomy (NCBI): domain Eukaryota; kingdom Metazoa; phylum Chordata; class Lepidosauria; order Squamata; family Helodermatidae; genus Heloderma; species Heloderma suspectum. Next base: position 294,818,397 of record NC_139461.1, read on the forward strand.
ACTAGTGGTGGTTCGAGAGAGGGAAAGTGGACGTGAGACCATGGAAGGCTTTCAAGGTAAGGACAAGCGGTTTCTGCTGGATCCTGTAGCAGAATGGAAGCCAGTGTAGGGATTTAAGAAGGAGCATATCATGATTAGAATGACAAGGGAGGTGAATGATTTGGGCAGCAGAGTGCTGGATAGATTGGAGGGGACCAAGGTGAGACAATAGAACACCAGAGAGGAGTAGATTGTTGTAGCCTAGGTGAGAGATTACCATGGCATGACCAGAGAGATTTTGCCAGGAGGACAGAAAGGAAGGGGTGCATTTTGGTAATGCTGTAAAGAAAGAAGTGACATGACATGATGATGGACTAAATATGGGGAACAAAGGAGAGTCAGAGATAAAGCCAAGGCTATCCATGCCTGTACTTCAGGGTGGATATTGTCAGTGGATAAGGAATATTTGGGGGGCGGGGTGGGGAAGAGGGCCCGGAAGAAGAGATGAGGAGTTCAGTCTTGGACAGTGGTGCAACTAGGTAATTTTAGTCCCTGGACTTAATGGTCTTGGGGTTGGGGTGATAGCTATCGCCCGATCATAAGTATCCAAGGTTTTAGGGAAGTTGATTAAGAACATTGTGGCAGGACAACTGCAAACATTTCTGGATGGAACTGATTATCTAGACCCATTCCAATCTGAGTTCAGGTCTGGTTTGGGGAGCGAATCAGCCTTGGTCACCCTGTTGGATGACCTTTATTGAGAGAAGGACAGGGGGAGTGCAGTTTTGGTCTTCTCTGTAGCTTTCGATACCACTGACAGTTATATCCTGGACTGCTTCTGTGAGATGGATATGGAGGGCACTGTACTTCAGCGGTTCTGTTCCTACCTGAAGGGTTGGTCTCAGAGGGTGGTGTTGGGGGAGTGCACTCCATTCCCTTAGCATTCATGCTATTTGGGGTCAAAGTGCACTATTACATTCCCAATGCTGTTTAACGTCTATGTGAAGCTGTTGGGAGCAGCCATCCAGGGATTTGGAACAATGTCTCATCAGTATGTAGATGACACCTAGCTGTATTTCTCTATAACAGGGGTAGAGGAATTTTTCAAGCTCAGGGGCCATATGAAATGCTGCCTTAGGAGTCAGAGGCCACACATACACATGCATGCATCCACACATATGCACGCAAAGAGGCATGAATGCATGCAGGTAGGCACGCAGGCACACAGACACTAAGCCACACACATATCCCAGTGATCCCAATACGGATCACTCTTGCCTTCCTGCTAGCAGTGGCAGGGAAAGAGCAATCAGGGTAAGGATCTCTGGGAGAGGGAATGGAGAGTGCAGGTGGCAGGGGCACTTATGGAGGGCTGCGGTAAAGGCCTTGGCAGCCTCAGGTTGTGCACCCCTGCTCTATAACATTCGAATCAGGTGTGGCCATGCATGCTCTGGACCGGTGTTTGAATGTAGTCGTGCAGGGGTGGGGAACATGCGGCCCTCCAGATGTTGTTGGACTGCAACTCCCATCATCCCTCCCCATTGGCTATGCTGATTAGGGCTCATGAAGTTGCGGCCAACAGCATATCGAGGGCCACATGTTCCTCATCACTCCAGTGGTGGGTTGGATGAAGGCCAATGAACTGAGTTTGAATCCTGGCAAGTCGGAAGCACTGTGGGCATCTGGGTCACAGTTCCGGGGCATAAGTCAGTTGCCTGTTCTGGATGGGATTGCAAGCCTTCTATAGGAGGGTGCTCCTAGATCCATGTTTGTCACTGGAGGCTTGTGGCTTTGGGGACCAGGAGTGCTTCTTACCAGCTTCAACTGGTACACCAGCTATGGCCATTCTATGGTGCAGAATGCAGCTGCAGGGCCGCTAACAGGGGCCTCCACTTAATAGCATGTTTTGCTTTTGCTAAAAGAACTGCACCAGCTTCCGGCAAGCTACTAAACCGAGTTTATGGTATGTTGCTAACATATAAAGTTCTAAACAACTTGGGACCAGGTTACCTTAGCAATCACTTTATCTTTTGCATACTTTGCAGTCCTCAGCAGGAGTACTTTGATGGTGCTGCATGGTCCTTGCTTCCCCTTAGGAGAACTGGAAACAGAGCAGTTAGTGTTGCAAAATTGCCACGGGCATCAGACAAGGATCTACAGTTTTGACTTTTAGACATCTCCTCTTTACGCAGACTTTCCCTAAGGTGTGACCCAGCTAGCTACAGTTAGAGTGATGATTTTACTGTTGAATTTATTGTTGTATGTTATTGTTATGTTTTAGTGTTGATGTTGTCATCATGTTCACCGCTTTGAAAATGTTGTTGGAGTCATATATAAATTTGTGAAACCAATAAAATAAAAACGAAGAGATGCTAGATTCCTTAAGACTCTGTATCTTGCAACTCCTATTTGTAACAGGATTTAAAACATTTAAAAGTAAATGTCATTAGTAAATGTGTAATTCTTGTCTGAATAAATGATACTTTTAAATTGAATATACCAAGCATATAATTTGATGAGTAAATGTGATGAGGCTGAAACCTGGAGAGCCACTGCCAGCCAGTATATTTATGTATTACAATTATATCCTGCCTTTTTTCCTCCTTAAGGAACCCAAGGTGACGTACATAGTCCTCCTCCTCCTCTTCATTTTATCTTCACAACAACAAGAATCCTGTGAGGTGGGTTGGGCTGCGAGTCTGTGACTGGCCCAAAGTCACCCAGTGAGCTTCCATGGCCGAGTGGGGACTAGAACTCCCATTCCAACACTCCAGCAACTACACAACACTGGCTGTGTAGTAGACAAGACTAAGCTAGATGGACCAACAATCTGAAATATTCTAACACAGTTTCTTATATTCTATTCTCACTGAGGAAGCCCAATAAACTTCTGAGGTACATTCAAGGCCAGAAATATCAGAACAAGGATAACTGTTTTGGCAGTTGGCCTCTGTACACCACCACATTGAAGTTGAAAGGAAACACACCAGTTGGGAGCGAAGTCAGGACTTTCAGCTGTAATTCAAGGGGTTTGACAAAAGTGAGGCACTAACCATTCAGGAAGTACAGCCAGCGGCATACACACACACCCATCGTTGGTGGCTCATAAGTAATGGAACGAATGGCTGACAAGCAGCTGCATGGCCAGGTGTGGCCTGTTTCCTGGGTATCCCATGACCAATCAAGCAGATAAAAGGCCTGGAGGTGGTTCTGAGCGTTACATTTCCATTTGGTAGCTGTTCACTGGAACTCCCAACATGAGGTCCAAAGAGGTGTCCATACGAGTGAAGGAGGCCATCATTAGGCTGAGGAAACAAAATAAACCCATCAGAGAGATAGCAAAAACAGTGGGAGTGGCCAACACAACAGTCTGGAACATCCTGAAAAAGAAGGAATCAACTGGCAAGCACAGCAACAGCAAAAGGCCTGGAAGACCACGGAAGACAACTGAAGTGGATAACCGCAGAATTCTGCTCATGGTGAAGAGGAACCCTTTCACAACATCTAGCCAGGTCAAGAATGCTCTTGAGGAGGTAGGCATGTCATTGTCATCATTTACAGTCAAGAGATGGCTTTATGAAGGTAAATACAGAGGCTTCACAACAAGGTGCAAACCACTCAAGACTCCGAAAGGCCAGATTAACCTTTGCCAGCAAACACCTAAAAAAGCCTGCCCAGTTCTGGAAGAAGATTCTTTGGACTGATGAAACCAAGATTAACTTATTCCAGAATGATGGGAAGAGAAAAGTATGGAGAAAGAAAGGAACAGCTCATGAACCAAAGCATACCACATCATCTGTCAAACATGGTGGAGGCAGTGTTATGGCATGGGCATGTATGGCTGCTAATGGAACCGGGTCACTGGTGTTTATTGATGACCCGACTGCTGACAAAAGCAGCAGGATGAATTCTGCAGTGTATAAAGCTATACTTTCTGCTCAGATTCAGCTGAATGCTGCCAAACTGATAGGACGCCGCTTCATATTGCAGATGGATAATGACCCAAAACATATAGCAAAAGCTCCGTAAGAGTTTCTCAAGGCAAAGAAGTGGGATGTTCTTCAACGGCCAAGTCAGTCACCTGATCACAACCCAACAGAGCATGCTTTTCACTTACTGATGACAAGACTGAAGGCAGAAAGACCCACAAACAAGCAGCAGCTGAAAGCAGCTGCAGTGAAGGCCTGGCAAAGCATCTCGAAGGAGGAAACTCAGCATTTGGTCATGTCCATGGCTTCCAGGCTTCAGGCAGTCATTGACTGCAAAGGATTTTCATCCAGGTATTAAAGGCGATCCTTCAGTTTGAAATGTTGTTGGTTTATTCCATTACTTACGAGCCACCAACGATGGGTGTGTGTGTATGCCACCGGCTGTACTTCCTGAATGGTTAGTGCCCCACTTTTGTCAAACCCCTTGAATTACAGCTGGAAGTCCTGACTTCGCTCCCATCTGGGTGTGTTTCCTTTCAACTTCAATGCGGTGGTGTACAGAGGCCAACTGCCAAAACAATTATCCTTGTTCCAATATTTCTGGCCCTGACTGTATGTCAAGGTTCTTTGTGTTACAGACGGAAAACAATTGGCTTAAATCATGCTGTAGTGCAGCCTTCACCAGTCTTGCACCCTCCAGCTGTTTTGGACTACAACTCCCGTTATCCACAGCCAACATGGCCATTGTTGCAGTCCATCATAGCTGGAAGGCACAGAGTTGGGAAAGGCTATGATGTGTATATAATCCTGCAGTGGTGACCATGTACATTCAGTTTCTGTCTCCTGTTCTGCCCCAAATAAACAACATTCACACACGGGAAGCTTACCTGTGTATGTGAAAACGATCCAAGAAAATCACCAAAGATCACATGGTGTCTATTCAGCTCTGTTTTTTTCATCAAAGCATCCAGGTCTTTAGTAGTTGCTCTCCCCCCCCCCCCAAGGCACCATTTCTTTAGTTTGGTCATGATTAATGAGAATTTTTCCTGAGGCCTGAGGATTTCCCTTAAACTGTCTGTTCTTCTGCTGAGGTGAGCAAAGAAACCTTGAATAAAAGAAGGTTCTCCGACTTTGTGCTTCTCGTGCAGCGTCCCTGTGGATTTTCCTCAAAAGAAAACCCTTCAGATCCAAGTCACGTTGTTAGTCAAGTTGGACTGTGGAAGTCTTGGTCCCTGCAGGGGACAAAACATGTTTACACCATCAGAAAAAGGATGAGGCTTCTTGTATTAAGTGACAGAATCGATGTGTTTCTGCCAACAGAGAGTGTAAGTTCTCTGTCAGCTGCAGAGGGAGAGCAAAATTGGAGTGACATTCAGTGGGATGTGAGGACATTCAGTGGGATGTGAGAAAAGCGACCTTCTCCAATGCCACAAGAATCAGTTTAGTCCAGTTGTGTAACAGGGCAGTCTGGGCTCCTGCTCAGAACAAAGCTTCATAGATGGCACAGGTAGCCACAAAAGGAACAACAACAACAACAGGACAAAGTTCATTTTCTCATTGCACAAACTCCAAAATTAGAGCCAGCCCATGGCACAAAAGCGGCTCGTTAGGATTTCTATAGAATCATAAAGTTGGAGGGTCATTGAAGGTCATCTAGTCTCACCCTCTGCTCAGTGCATCCAGAGCTCGCGTATTCCCAACTGATATCTGTCCCACTTCTGCTTGAAGGTGAGTGAGAGCCCACCACCCCTCTAGGTAATTGGCCCCATTAGAGTGACCATGTGTCCTACTTTGCAGAGGACTGTCATCTGTTTGAAGGGCTGTCCAGTTTAAATGTCAAGAACCATAAGAAGGGAGAGCAAGAAGGGCCTCAAAGATGCCCATCAGCAATTAGCACCTGGATAGCAGATTGCTATCTTCATTGCCCTCTCCTGAACCCATCTCAGTTTATCGATATCCATCTGAAAGTGCAACACCCAAAGTGGGACACAGTACTTCGGTTGAGGTTTTACAATATGTCTGTACATGAAAAACTTAAGAAGATCCCAACTGGATGAGACCATAGGCTAAACTAAAGCAGCACCCACTTTCCCCTAACAGCCAATTACCAGATGCTTTTGGAAAGCATACAAGTAGAACATGATGGCAATGGTCGGTGGGAGAGCCCATGGTTTGCAAGCAGAAGGTCCCAGGTTTGAGCCCCATCTTCTCCAGGTAGGGCTTGGTGGGAATCCTGCCTGAAACCCTGGAGAGCCACTGCCAGTCAGTGACTGGATTTGCATGATCACTGCAGCCCACTTGATATGCAGGAATTCATAGGTGAAGGTTTTTTACAACATGAAGATAAAACAATTTATGGCCAGTGTAACGTTCTTAAGAAAGGATCCAGTGGGATCCAGGAGATTACAGGCTTTAGCTCAGGGGTCCCAACCACTTTGGGCTGATGGGCACATCTGGAATTCTGAGGCAATATCATGGCTGCTCTCACAAAATGGCTGCTATGGGGGGCTTGCCCATTGATAAAATGACTGCCAAAGTGGGCATGGCCAGTCACAAAACACTCATTTCCTGGAAGGTAAACTGGTGTGACTAAAAGAAGAGTAACTTGCCCAAGAAGGAAGTACAAGGCAGAGGTAGGGGTCTCAGCTCCAAAACACAAAACCACTTTTTTGAACCCAAATGAAGATGTCACTGGAGAGCAGAGATAAAAATCAGGAAAGGCAGGGAATGTGGCAGCACCAAGAGAGGAATCCACAGGCACCACGTTGGAGGCCCCCGCCTTAGCTTTACATTTGTTCCAGGAAATTGGTGGGAAACATTATTAATGATAAAATGATCAGTTATATAGAATACCAAGTCTTGCTGAAGAAGAACCAGCATGGTTTCTGCAAAGGGAAGCCCTGCCTCACTGACCTTCTAGAATTGTTTGAGTGTGTCAGCAATCACACAGATGATCTGGTCAACATTGTATACTTAACTTTTAAAAGCTTTTGACAAAGTCTCTCACCAAAGCTTCCTGAACAAACTTAGCAGGCATGGAAGAAGTGAATGAGTCCTCTTATGAATCAGTAACTGGCTAAACAGAGAATAGGAATAAATGGACAATTTCCACAATGGAGGGAAGAAAGAAGTTGGATTCTGCCAGGATCTGTATTGGGTCAGGTGCTTTTCAGCTTGTTCACAAATGATCTGGAGTTAGAGATGACACCAAATTATATAGAGTGCTGAAAACCCAAGCAGAGTATGAAGAGCCCCAAAAGGATATTTCCAACATGAAAGAAATGGAAAATGTGGTTTAAACATTGACTTTGGGTGCAGCAGCTGTGAAAAAAAGTAGAATTCCACCCTAGGGCTTTATAAGGAAAGGAATCTAAAATAAAACAGGGGATATTGTAATGCCCTTATATAAATGGATGGTGTGGCCATACTTGGAATATTGTGTATAGTTCATAGAAAAGGATATTGTAGAATATTGTAGATATTGGATCTTTTTTGTTTATAGAAAAGGTGACTATGGTGGGGGAGATGACTTTCTACAGCTATGCATGACGTGGAGAATGTGGTAATCCTGTCAAACTGATTATCAAGAGATTTATTCAGAGCAGACCAAAGGAAGTATTACTTCACAGAACACACAATTAATTTATGGAATCTATGGCCAGAAGAGGTGGTGATAGCCTCTGGTGATGAAGAAACTCCCACTGTGCTCAATGAGGCTTGCTCCTGAAATGCAGATGCATCTGAAGCTTCAGGGGAAAGGAGGGGGGAGGGAAGCCTCTCTTATTGGTCAAGCAGCCCCTGCCACTCAGATGATGTTCACTCCAACCTCCACCCTGCCCTACCAGGAAGTATGTTCTGTGACAGGATTTTTATTGGTGCAGAGCACTTGCTTGTGGAGCTCTGCATGGACCAAAGCACAGCAAAACTGATTCCTTAAAAAAAAAAAACCAATCCGGTCCTTCTCCATTGGCTTCTCCTTCCCTTGTTGTAGAGACACGTCTGGGTTTCCCCAAGCCTGCTGATGCATCTACTTGTGCAGGGATTGTGCTGTTTTTGTTACATAAACAACAGCACCCAAGCGTGAAAATCAGAAATAGAGGGAGGGAGGGCTATATGGAACTTCAGGTTCAGAGGCAGTAGGGAATGCCAGAGACATCTGGTTGATCATTGTGAGAAACAGAATGCTGGATTAGATAGACCTTTGGTCGTATCCAGAAGGTCTCTTCACCTCCTAACTGCTGCACATCAAACCACTGCTAACGGCACAACTACAGATGATAGCTGAAAAGTTGGTAACCCTAGACCCCATTAGCAGTTGAAGAAGATGGGGAGACATTGGGCTGGGTCACATGTCACAATAAGCCACCATGGGTTAATTCACCCATGGGACTCTGAGACACGCTGCGGCTTGCATATTTGAAATGGCAGCCAGCATGCATATCGGAGCCCCACAGGTGAATTAATCCATGGTGGCTTATCGTGACATCCAAACCAGGTCAGTGAGGCCAACTGTAGAAAGACCACTTCTGTTTGCCACTTCTCCTGTACCGCCACCTTGTGTGGATTTTTCTTTTGAGAAAGAAATGCATATGAGAAACGAAGAAACATAAATGTTTATTATGATTGACAACTGCTGGTGCTGGTAGTTAGCATTTAGCAGGTAGGGGTGGGTGGGAAAAATCCTGAAAGGTTTGACAGTTGCTAGGCACATCACACAAGATGATGGGACTGGTGCTTCCCTACCAAAGTTTAGGCCGGGATAAATTTGCACAAGTCTGTAAGGTGCCACAGGACTCTTTATAGTTTAACAAGTTTCACTAGTTGGCACTTGCTGGAAGGTGCATACTGTGACTTGAAAGCAGCTCCAGTACAGTCTCTGTGCATGTGTGTTTTCCTTGCCCTCCTTCCCAGAAACTGACGCCTCTCCTGTTGTTGGGCAGAGTTTCCAATTCTGTAGCGTTCTCCTCCTCAGGCCTGGGCTTAATCCTTGCTCCCAAAGCTTCTTGACAGCTCTCTTTATGATTCACTTTCTCTCTCTCTGTGCAGCTGTCTATGCCTGCATTTAATCACCTCTTATTCCAGGAGGCATCCCAGCTTCAGGCAAGGGGGAAGACGTTTCTGCCATCCAGCTTTGAGGTGCTGTTTGCTGACTCCTCTGGTTTACTTCACAGGTTTGGAGCTCAAAGTTACAATTACTACTACTACTACTACTACTACTACTACTACCACTATTATTATTGAAGCTTTTTTCCCCTTGCTTTTAAAAAGGTGTTGTATGATTGCCAGCCTGGACACTGGATGCTTGCCTTTAAATCCCACGATGTGGAGCAGAAGCTGCCATGGCTTCTCTTTCCCATTTGCTCCTCTGGCCTGTTGTCTACCCTAGCTGATGAGCTGCATGGTGGGGTGGGAATGGCCAGAAGGAGCCTTGGCTGCCTTGTTTTCTCCCACAGGGGAGAGGACGCAGGGCAGGCAAAGCTGCTGCTCCCCTATTCCCTTGTTATCTCTGATCTGTGGTTGGAGATAACAAGGGGATTCCTTTCCCTGCCTCCTCCCAAAGCTTCTAGTCGCCTCCAGGCAAGGGGGTGGAACTTGGAGAGGTGGTGGGGCTTAGGGGGGAGAGGGAGGGGCCCACAGGCCAAGCCTCCATTGGCCGGATGGCCAACTTCCATGGACCCAGTTAGGCCCATGGGCTGGAGGTTGCCTTCCCCTGGGCTACATTATAGGCAGTGTGGTGTGGTCAGAGGGTTGGCTATGACTGGGGAGACCCAGGTTCATGTCCTATTTAACCATGAAACTCACTGGGTGACTTTGGGCCAGTCACTCTCAGTGTAACCTACCTCACAGGGTTGCTGTGAGAATAAAATGGGGTGGGGAGAAGAACCATGTATGCTGTCTTGAGCTCCTTAGAGAAAAGGTGGGATATCACTGTGAGAAATAGATCAGAAGATTTAGGCAGGAGGTGTTTGTAGAAGCTGGTAAAATAACAGGGCAAATGATTGATCTGTCTCCACCTATGGGGCTGCTATTGATATATGACAAAGACGACAACAAATGACAAAGCAAAGAACTACTGACTTTCTTATGGGCAGCAGCGTGGCTGGAAATTGCAGCCAGCTGGAAAGGAACACACAAACCAACTTTACAGCAATTGTACCTCAGAGTTTGGTCAATCGCTCTTATGGAAAAGCTGACCCAAGTCAAAGAGCAACTAGGAATGCTAACTAGGAACAAGGCTTCCATGCATCTTGGCATCAGTTTATAACGTATATGATTAGGCACAAGGAAACATTAAAACCACTGCAGACTCATGGTCAATTATGGAAAGAAGTGTTAGGATAATAGGATATGAATGGAACAGGATGAATTAATAGAGTATAGGTGAGGCAATCTCTTTATCGTAATGTAGCATATTAATGGCAGATGGTAGTCAATGTATTCCCAAGTTGTCTTATGGTTAATTAATGTTGTATTTGTTAATAATAATAATAATAATAATAATAATATATTTTTTAAAAATTGCTGCCAGTGTCTGGGTTGCAAAGTTACATCTGATTGTGCATATGGTGTGACTGAGCTGTCACCATGTTCTGAATGTTAACAACAACAACAACTGAAATCCTTCCCACATTTCTTATCAGTCAGGGCCAGTGGAGGCTGGTGGCTCCAATGTCGGTGGGTCTGTGAATCTGCTCTGGGTTTCAGTCAGAACCAGTCAGAACTCTAAAGGAGCTATCCAAGGTGTTGAACCTTATGGACTGCAGTGTGGGCGAGCATGCAGCCATTTTGAATATTCAAGCCGCAGCCATAGCTTGTTGTGTCGTCCAAACCCAGCATGTGTGGGTTGTTGGTATGGTTAACAAACCACCCACAAGCCTAAATCAGCCCATGGGTTGCATGTGGTTTGTTAACCACGCCAGGAACACACCCTTGCCAGGTTCAGATAACTCAACAAGCTGCAGTCACAGCTTGAATATTCAAAACTTGCCCGGCACACAGCAGCACACACCGCAACCCGCCATGGGCTAGCATTATGTGCGAACCAGGCCATTGACTCTCAGCCTTACCCACCTCACAGGGTTGCTGTGATGATAAAATGGAGAGGAGGTTAATCATGTCCATCGCCTTGGGCTCTTTGGAGGAAAGGTGGGATATAAGTGTAACAAATAAATAAATACAATATGTTCTTATGATCCCCATATTCCAGAGGGAGGGGCTGAGGCTAACCGATACTGGCTTACCTAAAGCTACTAACGAAGCAGCCTTAGGTGGCGGTGGTGGAAGGTCCTTGGCAGAGGAACTGTCACTTCCTAAGCCCTGTGGCTTGGGGAAGCAAAGACAGAAAGTAGTGGAGTGGCCATTTCCCCCCTTCTCCCTCTATTTCCTATTGCCTCCAATAGCAAGATACTTACTATGCCTGCATTCTTAGGGTGGTGCAGTTTCCAGCTCTGTTTGGAGTGTGCCAGGGGAATTTGGGATTCTAGGAGCCTGTAGATCCCTGACTGCCCCCAGCACCCTGCCTCCCAGCCCTGGTTTTGGCTCCACCTCCAGCAGAGCATTGCTGGCAGGACAGCCATGGCAGCAGAAACATCTGTCACCATCCAAGGAGAACATCCACAGGCAGATTTCCCTCTCCACGGGTGGACCTCGCTTGCTACCCATAGAAGAGAAGATCCACAGTGTTCTATGGCCACTGTATTTTGAAGAAGGCAATGATGAAGATAAGCCTCATCTCTACTTATCATTAATCACAAAATAATCCATTATCCAGCTCTCCATCTTCACCAATATCAAAGTAAACCCTAATACACTTTCTTTTTCCCCCCCGTGTGGGTGTGTGAGTACACCCCCGCCCCCTTCGCCCCATATCTATATCTGTATCTATAGCTACGTCATCTATATAAATTCAGCTTGTAACATGGTCTTGGGACAAGGCAGTATACTATATATGCCTATAAAGTGCTCTGAAAACCTATGAGGTTATATAAATAAGTAATATAGGAATAATTATGGGCTGTAAAAAATCATTACCAAGGGAAACATAAAAAGCATACACCTCTGATTGGGGGATCCTGCCATTCCTGCCATCCCTGCATTCCCCCACTCCAGTCTTCTTGTGGGCTAATTTAAAGTGTTGTGAATGTAAAGCAGAAAGGTGTCCCCCCCCCCCAACAATATGAGCAATTTTAACACCTTCCATCTTTTATTATTTAATGTGTCCCAAGGAAAGATATTTCAGCTATTTATAACTGTGTTAATCTAAAAGACACAAGTATATGGCTGGATACTTCCTTCCTCCCATCTATAAACTTTTACAATTTTACATTAAAGAATAAAAAAAATGGAACTCAGTCACACAGTGCTTCATTTAAGCCTGTCTGTTTGGCCTGTAAGTCAATTCCAGGTATGTGTGGGCTAGTTTTTTCTGGAAGGTTTGCAAAAAGAAAGAAAGAAAATGTGAACAAATCAGTCACCTCGGAACCTGTCTTGTTGGCTTGGACAGAGCCTCAGCTCTGAGGCGTGGACAAACATCACACTTCGGCTCAGATCTGAAAGCCAGTTTTGCCTTGCCCTGCCTTGCCTTGTTTTCCAGAGCCATGGATGACTTCCTTATTGGCTATAATGGGAAAATCAGAAACTCCTATAACATGGAGTTACCTACCCAGTTGGTCATGTTACATTTTGCGTTCATTAGCTTTGTATGTACACATTTTCTTTAACATTGCCAAATAAGGAAAATAGAATCATAGAATAGTAGGGTTGGAAGGGGCCTACAAGGCCATCGAGTCCAACCCCCTGCTCAATGCAGGAATCCAAGTCAGAGCATCCCTGACAGATGGCTGTCCAGCCTCCTCTTGAAAGCTTCCAGTGTGGGAGAGCCCACCGCCTCCCTAGGTAATTGGTTCCATTGTCGTATTGCTCTAACAGTCAGGAAGTTTCTCCTGATGTTCAGCCGGAATCTGGCTTCTTGTCACTTGAGCCCATTATTCCGTGTCCTGCACTCTGGGATGATAGAAAAGAGATCCTGGCCTTCCTCTCTGTGACAACCTTTCAAGTACTTGAAGAGTGCTATCATATCTCCCCTCAGTCTTCTCTTTTCAAGGCTAAACATGCCGAGTTCTTTCAGTCTCTCCTCATAGGGCTTTGTTTCCAGTCCCCTGATCATCTTCAATGCCCTCCTCTGAACCCTCTCCAGCTTGTCTGCATCCTTCTTAAAGTGTGGTGCTCAGAACTGGACACAGTACTCAAGCTGAGGCCTAACCAGTGCTGAGTAGAGGGGAACTAGTACTTCACAGGATTTGGAAGCTATACTTCAATTAATGCAGCCCAAAAGAGCATTTGCCTTTTTTGCAGCCACATCACATAGTTGGCTCATATTCAGCTTGTGATCTAAATAATTCCAAGATCCTTCTTGCTTGTAGTATTGTTGAGCCAAGTATCCCCCATCTTGTAACTGTGCATTTGGCTTCTTTTTCCTAGGTGCAGAAGTTGGCATTTATCCCTATTATATGTCATTCTGTTGTTTTCTGCTCAGTGCTCCAATCTATCAAGATCAGTTTGAATTCTGTTTCTGTCTTCCAGGGTATTAGCTATCCTGCCCAATTTTGTGTCATCTGCAAATTGGATCATCTTTCCCTGCCCCTCCTCCTCCAAGTCATTAATAAAAATGTGGAAGAGCACTGAGCCCAGGACTGAGCCTTGCAGTACCCCGCTTGTTACCTCTCCCCAGCTCGAGAAGATCCCATTGATAAGCACTCTTTGAGTCCGATTCAAATACAATGTTTGTCCCATGGGGAAAATGTGCATTTGTCATTATTCTTAAAGAAATTATTTTGAAATATCCATGCATTGACTCTCCGACAACATGGTGTGTTGACAACATTGACTCTCCGACAACAAGGAGCAAGAACCCTTCCCTGCAGCTAGCATGGCAATGAAGGCTATTCACCTCTTAGCAGGCTAATCTTTAAAAGCCGCCTTCTAGGCAGAATGGTGGAGGAAAGATGAGGTAAGTGGTCCCCGCTCAACCAACCTGCTGCATTTCTCTGCTGGTTGTGGAGGAAGAGACTTTGGGCCAGTTCATGCAATCGTTGCAGCCCACCATGGCTTCTTTAAGCCATGGTGGGTTATGGTGCATGCCAGCAGCCACTGTGAATATTCAAGCCGCAGTGGGTGGTGGCCACAGCTTATCGTGACATGCCAACCCAGCGAGAATGGGTTGTTGCTGTGGTTAACAAACACCCACCACCCATGGGCTGTTTTGGGGTTGTAGGTTGTTTGCTAACCATGGAAACAACCCACTCTGTGCCGGGTTCACACATCACAATAAGCCACAGTGCCCTCCGTGGCTGGAATACTAACAATGGCTGCTGGCATGCCCCGCAACCCACCATGGCTTAAATAAGCCTGGGAGGAGGAGAGGGAGTTTGGCTGTGTTTGTGTGTCATCTTGTTGGCTCCCTAGCCTGCCAATCAAAGTGAGTCCACCTTCTGCTATCTCCCTGCAGGTATATAGGGCATGGCAGCCAGAGGCAGTGCCTCTGTGTGCACCTCTGTGCTGTGCAAAATGTGACACTGGGTGCTCACTTAGCCTTGCACTTGGAGACATACAGGAGTGCACAGCAGAACCCCCCTACCATTCTTCATCTGGCTGCCTTCCCTGGAAGATCCAACCTGAATTATGCAGGAACAGTGGCAAGACTGGCAGCAGGCACATCTGCTCCTCATTGGGGGTATTATCATCTTATCTCCTCCAGCGTGCCAGTGCTGCCGTAAGAGAGAGCAATGTCAGCCAACACCAGCCTGGAATGCTTTTTTAGCAAGCTCTCTCAGATAGTTCAGGTGGTGGTTGTGTTCTAAGGCCTGCATCCAACTCGAACCCTCAAAGTCATGCTGTGAGCAATTTGCCAGACACTTTGCAGATGAAGTTGCTTGTATTAGTGCTGACTTGGATGCCATTGTTTTGATAGAATCTGAGATGGACAGGGCTAGTGTGCCATCTAGTCATGGTATGGATACCTTTCGGCTTGTGCAACCAGAGGATGTGGGCAAACTAGTTGGAGGCCTGCTATTTGCCCTTTAGATCCTTGTCCATCCTGGCTTGTGAAATCTGCCAGAGCTGTGCTGGGTATCTGGACCTCTGAGGTGGCAAAAGCCTCCTTGAGGTATAGTTAGGCCCCCACAGCTTTGAAAGAAGCAGTGGTGAGGCTCTTGTTGAAGAAACCAAATCTTATTGTTCTTGATAATGCCTGGTATCAAATTTGCCATTCTTGGGCAAGGTGCTGGAGTATGTGGTGGCCTCACAACTCCAAATGGTGTTGGATGATTATTTAGATCCATTCCAATGAGGTTTTAGCCTGGTTATGGGACAGAAACAGCCTTGGTTGCTCTGGTTGATGACTTACGCTGGGGAATGGATGGGAGGAGTGCAATCCTACTGGTTCTTCTGGACCTCTCAGTGGCTTTTGATACCATTGACCATGGTATCCTTCTGGATTGGGCTTGGGAGGCATGGTTTTAAACTGGTTCCAGTCCTTCCTGGAGGAATGGTCTCAGAAAGTGGTGCTGGGGGACTTCTGTTATACCCCATGGTCATTAGCCTATGGGGTGCCACAAGGTTCCATCCTGTCCCCCATGCTTTTGAACATCTACATGAAACCACTGGGGGAAGTCATCAGGAGGTTTGGACCAAAGTGCCACCAGTATGCAGATGTTACTCAGCTGTACCTCTCATTTCCATCTACACATCCCAGGGAAGCTATGGAACTCTTGAACTCGTGTCTGGGGGCTGCTTTGGGGTGGATGGGGGTGAACAAGCTGAAACTTAATCCAGACAAGATGGAGGTACTGTGGGCTGGGAAACCAACTACTTTGGAGAGAGGTTTACAACTGGTCTTAGATGAGGTTGTACTCCCCCCAAAAGACCAAGTCCAGGAGTCCAACTCCTGGACTCTGCGCTAACTGAGGAAGCCTAGGTGGTTGCAGTGTCCAGGAGTGCATTTTACCAGCTTAGGCTGGTTCACCAGCTGTGGCCCTATCTGGAGAGGATGGACCTTACCTCAGTTATTCATGCACTAATGACATTCAGGCTGGACTACTGTAATGTGCTCTATGTGGGGCTGCCTTTGAAGACAGTTCAGAAACTTCACTGGTGCAGAATGCAGCCACCTGAGTGTTGGTGGGGGCCAGGCAATTCAATCATATAATGCCTATACTGCGCCACCTGTGCTGATTACTGATGTGTTTCCAAGCCCAATTTAAAGTGCTGGTTTTGACCTTTAAAGCCTTAAATGGTTTGGGACCAAATTACTTGAAGGACCGCCTTCACTATATCAGCCTGCCCATGCATTAAAATCAGCAAGAGAGGCCCTTCTCATTTGCCCTCATGTGAGAGCAGTTAGGTAGGTGACCACATGTGAGAGCGCCTTCCCTGCAGTGGCCCCAAACCTCTGGATTACGTTACCATCGGGGGTCCACCATGCTCCATCATTGCAGGCTTTTAAGAAGGCCTTGAAAACATATTATTTTACCTTGGCCTTCTCTAGATAGGATTGCTGTTGCTGCTGATGTTGTGGCTGGTTTTTATTGTTGGTTTTTAAGGCTGAAAACATAAAAGTTTATGTTTTCATTGCTTTAAATACCTTTATGGTTATGCATTTTATTGTTGTAAGCCACCTTGGGAGGGCTTCTGTCCTGAAAGGCCGCCAAGAAATACTTTAAATAAATAAATAAATTATTGGCATGTGCATCCTTCTCCCCCACCACTCCAGAGATTTAAATTCTAGAAATCAGGATAAGGCAGAGGAACTGTCATACATGTGACTGTGCTTTAATAAAATGTCAAAATGGAATCCCAAATATCTCCCTAAAAGCAGTATTACAAGGGACAGATACCAGAAAAGAGGAATTGACCCTGGTAAAAAAGAGGCAGTTGGGGCATCAGCACAACGACTGGTTTTTCTGTACCTTATCTGGCCACTATCCCTATTGCTCTTTCTAAGAGCAAGCTCAGCTGGTGAGTGCCAATAGGATTGCAGCTAAAATGGGGCTACTGAGAAATAAGGGGGAAATCAGCATGCTTGGGGAACCACAAGGATTGTAGAAATACAAGAAACCTTCAGGAAAATGGACCTAAGAGCCTCCCCCTATCCCCAGATGTACTGGCCTTGGAATGCTGGGTTTTCATTGAGGCAGGAAATGGAAAGTGGAAAGGGAGCCAGTGTGGTGTAGTGGTTAGAGTGTTGGACTGGGACTCGTGAGACCCGGGTTCTAGTTCCCACTTGGCCATGTAGCTCACTGGGTGATTTTGGGCCAGTCAGTGACTCTCAGCCTAACCTACCTCACAGGGTTGTTGTGAGGATAAAATGGAGAGAGGATCATGTAAACTAGCTTGGGTTCCTTGCAAGAGGAAAATATGGTGGGATATAAATGCAGTAAGAAATAATAATAAATAAAATAAAACTCGGGATTTGGAGAGGGAGTGGAATGGAATGTCCTGGAAGAGGGCATGGCTGGCTGCTTGGAACACTAAACAAGGGCACTCCACACTGCAACATTTTGCTGCATGCCCCACTTACCTTTCCCCCCCTAATGTCTATTGTAGCCACTGTTGGACAAGGGCTATTGCATCTTTTCCATGTTCTGTTGAATGCAGCACACACAGCAAACTCTGGGAGCCCAATAAATAGCATTAGTGTGAGTCACATACTCAGCTGTTCTGTTCAGTCGCTGTGACCCAGGAAAATGCTCTGGTGCAACCCGGGCAAGTCTCCGAGACACCCAGAGGTTGTCATCTTTAAAATAGCTTTTGATGTGGTTTGGGCCTTGGAATCTGAGTCAGGGTTTGAAAAGTGATTATTTGTGGGATTTGGGAGCCCCACTGAGCCTAACCATGTGCTGGAATATCATGTAATATTTGCAGTAGTTGGTTTCTTAAACAAAAAAAGAGAGGTGCCAAACTGTCTGAAAGCTCATGACCAGCAGTGAGGGAACGGTAGCCTGCCAAAAATGTATTGTTGTTTATATGCTTATTTATGATGTTTATATCCCACCTTTTCTGAATATGTAACGCAGGGTGCTGTGCATAGTTAAATCACTTTAAACACATTACAAGGCAAAACTATGGATGTCTACTCAGCTGTAAGTCCCATTAGTTCAGTCAGACTTACTCTGCAGCCTTAAGCTACCTGTATTTAGGTTCACGCTGGTGTCCACTGATTTCTTTCCTCATGGACCCTTTAGTCCCCACCCCATAACATTTCAGACTAGGGTCATGCCTCCAGCATTAGACCCTTTCTGGGCTCCACCCCTGATCCATAAATGCCCTGAACCCAATCCCCACCCAAGTACCAGAATATTCTATTTCAGGGTTGGGCAACCTACAGCCCTACAGTTCCATGCAGTCCTTGGCTTAATTTTGAAAGCCCTCTGTGAGCAATCAGTTCAGATCTCTGGCAAGAGTAATGTTTCTTTCCTGGCAGCCCATTGGGAGGAAGAGTGAGTTGCTGGGTTCAGACAACATGATAACCTACATTCAAGGGTTGAGTGTGGGTTGTTGAATGATGGGTTGTTGCTGAAACATGGATTATTGGATTGTCTAAACCCAACCACGCTATCAAACCATGGTTTGTTAAACACAAACAACCCTTGAAGAGAACACATGGTTTGTTGTTGGGTTGTGAACTGTGGGTTGTTCATGGTTAATAAACCATGGTTCAGAGGACACAATAACACACGTTTCAACAACCCGTGGTTCAACGACAACCCACACTCAACCCTTAGGTGTGGATTATTGTGTTGTGTGAACCCAGTCAGTAAAAGAGAAAGGTTGGCCCAATTCACTTTTGACTGTATTCACACCCACTACTGTCTTAGGCCAGTACTGTCCTAACCCATTTGGGGTGGGTTAGGGTATTTTAGAAAATGTTTTTATTGTAGAATTTTATTGTTTTAAACTGTTTTATTGTATGTTGTACATCGCCCAGAGTGGCTGGGTGACCAGCCAGATGGGCGATTCATAAATTTAATAATAAATAAAATAAATTAGGCCACACCCACTGCCAGGATGTAGCCCCTGACAGATTAAACCCAAGGGAATGAGGCCCTTGGCAAAAAAAGGTTTCCCTCCCATGTTCTGTTTCAAGAGATGGAAACACAAGCTTCACCTGCTAAACTACTGCATGTCACAGACCATATAACACACAGGCCCCTCGTTGAAAAATAAAGGTGGCATGCTTCTCTTGTGAAGACTGAAGCACCTCAGAGGAAAAATTAGTTAGTGAGTGGGTGGGCCTAAACCATGGCTCCTATATTGTCCTTATTTTTGCCTTTTGGAGATGGGTCATTAAAAGAAAAGGTGCCACTAGAGTTTTGTCATTCCTCAGAGATCTGTTCTCTCTTCAGGGTTTCTAGAAGCTAAGTTTTGAGGGTGCAAGGCTGGCCCTACCACTGGACAGAATGAGACAGCTGCCTCAGGTTGATTTTGGATGCCATGAAAGCAGAGCAAATTCTTATTGCCTAAATGACTTTGCAGGCCGTGGGCACTATGTCCCTTGACTGAGTGGGGGCCACCAGTTACTGCTCTACCTCAGGCAGCAATATGTCTTGGTCTGACCCTGCTGAGATGCATATAGTTTCTTTTAGGGATGTCTGTTTAAAAATCCGGTTCTTTTGGGGCCCGATAGATTCCTGCTGCCCATCTGGCTCAGCTTGCATTCACTGTGGGTTTTTCCTGAAAATCTGGGAACCTTTTCCAGGGTTTTTTTTGTAAATAGAAATTTGTGCAAATTTTATTTATTTATTTATTTATTTATTTCTATACCGCCCAATAGCCGAAGCTCTCTGGGTGGTTCACAAAAATTAAAACCAAACAACACACAATAAAACAATTTAAAATATATAGAACATTAAAACCACAATATAACAATACAACCACAATAAAACCTAGCAGCAGTGTAGGAGTTTAAAATACAGATTTAAAACAGCAAAGATAAAAATTTAGAAAGCTAAAATGCTAAAATGCCTGGGAAAATAAAAAGGTCTTCACCTGGCGCCGAAAGGAGTACAATGTAGGCGCCAGGCGAACCTCACTAGGGAGCTCATTCCAGAGCCGGGGTGCCACAGCAGAAAAAGCCCTCCTCCTAGTAGCCACCCGCCTCACTTCCTTTGGCAGGGGCTCACGGAGAAGGGCCGCTGATGATGATCTTAAGGTCCGGGCAGGCACATATGGGAGGAGGCGATCCTTCAGGTAACCTGGCCCCAAGCCGTTAAGGGCTTTAAATGTTAACACCAGCACTTTGAATCGGGCCCGGAAACGGACTGGCAGCCAGTGCAGCTGGAAAAGTACTGGCGTAATATGAGCTCGCAGGCCAGTCCCTGTTAACAATCTTGCTGCCCTATTTTGGACCAGCTGAAGTTTCCAGACCGTTTTCAAAGGCAGCCCCACGTATAACGCATTGCAGTAATCCAGATGAGAAGTTATCAGAGCATGGATAACTGTAGCTAGGCTATCTCTGTCCAGATAAGGGCATAGTTGGTATACCAGCCTAAGCTGATAAAAAGTGCTCCGTTACGAAAGCAATTTGCACAAATCAAGCAAATTACAGCTAGAATTTGCAAATTACGCAAATTGCAGTAGCAAATTTCTATTTACCAAAAAAAAGAAACCCTGAAAAATTAATGAGCTGGCCCGACTTGATGCAGAACAAGTCAGACCAGCTTGCAGGGAAGCGAGCTGAAGTCCAGGGCCGAGCTGATGAAAGCTTGGTGAGCTCCATCCCCTGGATAGATTCCTCCAGCATCCCTAATCTCTCTGGCATACTCACAAACACTAAGGAAGGAGCCATGCAATACACAGCCTGCCCTCTCACACACTGCATAGTTTGATCTGTTAATAATATATTGCAGAAGGACAATTATGTACCCCCTTCCCCTTGCATTATCTGTAGCCAAACAAACTGTCTTGTCTTGCAAATCAGTGCAGGGCAGGCTATAGCAGAGGAAATTAGTGCTGTACCAAAAATTTCTCCCACATTTTTTTCTACCATTCTCCTCATTCAATTTGAAAGAAAAGAAATTGCTTTCAAAAAGAAATTCAGTGGTGAAGAAAATTTTGGAGAAATTCTCATGGTTTGGGGGTGGTGGTGGTTGTGTTTGCCTTATGTGCTGTAACCCTCCCTCAGGCCCATCTGCCTCCGCTTTGGGACATCTGTCCTCACTGTCCCACAAGCTTCAGTCCTTAAATTCAACGTGTAAAAAAGACATCCAGTATGTCTACTTGCTTCCCTTTACCCAGTCAGGAGAAGTACCCGGGAAATATGAACACTATTGAAAGATGAACAAGACGTGGGATTTTATGATTTAAAAACAAATTAAAGTTTATTTAATACATGAGATGTTATATCTTATAATTAATCACTCAGTTCTCGGTCTTACCCTGCCTACTCTGCTCCTTCTAACTCCTGTTCCCACAGCCCCACTATCTAGATGTAGCTTAATCAAACCCTAAGGCCCTGTCTAACCCACTAACTGTCTGCTCCTCCCTTTATAAACTCAGTCTACACACACACACACACACACACAGCCTCTTCCACCTTTCACTCACTCACTACCTCACAGTTAACCCTAACTTACTTGGGTTTACTTTTAACACAGAAAGGTAACTTACCTTTAACACAGAAAACACATGTAAACATTAGACTCCGCATAGCAAGCATTGTGATTTTGTCAGACCTTGCATACGAGGTAGCTGAGCAGTGTGCCCAAGTGTCCTGTTTTTCATTGTGCAATCATCTCTCCAGCAGCCTGTAGCCTCCTCGGCTTCCCACACGTCCATTAAAGCTCAGGGGAAGACATTGTGAGGTAATCCTTCCCATAGGGCTTTTTCTGGTCAGGAAGTGCAGGCAGCCTGGGAGGCTGCAGAGCAATGGAAGGATGAGTAATAGAAAGAAAACACACACAGTGCCCTCAGCTGCCTCACGTTGATTAGGTAAGCTCACCCCCCCACACACACACACAAATAAATTATAAAACACCTTGAGAATGAGCCAGAAAAATGAGCCTCTTTCATGGGGGAAGAAAAGTTTCAGGCAATTGCAGGACAGACTTTGGCCCAGCACTAGCTTCACCTCTTCTCTGGAGCTAGACACTACACTGTCTAGCCTCTCACACATGCATTGTGGTGAATACAAAATGGGGCCTGCCTGTTGATACAGTTGTTGCCATTGCCACTTGCAGTGACAGCACAAAAAACCCAAAACCCTTTGAGCAAGAAGGAAGTTGTACTACAACCCCTGCCAGTGTTGAGCATTGTTGACCTGTGAACAACTGTTTAGAATTTCCCCTCCCCACAGAGAAATCCGGTAAAATTGTTCGCCCAATTTCTCAGCCCACAAAAAGGGTGGAGAATTTTGAGAGGCCATTTGCGCACTGTTCTAAAATTAATACAGCAGGCGAAGAACATGTGTATGTCTTGACTATAGCTGGCTTGACCTTTGGTATGATCCAGCAGGGTTCTTCTTATATTCATATGACTGACACCTGGCCCAGGACTTCCTCATTTCAGACTCTGCCTCTAAACCTCCCAGTTCTGTTCTGGCTCTACCCTTGACCATTATTGTTGGCAACTAAATTCCTGACATCCAAGCCAAGATACAACCAGAGATTTGAGGTTGCCTGGTCCATGGCCTCCTATAGCTTCCATTTGGAGCACATTTTGCAGCTTGGATTGAGAGAGAACTTTGTGAGAGTTAGCTAAAACTGGGGTGCAGGCCTGTGAGCCTTAGACAATGGCTCTTTGGGATTCTGATGCAGGCTTGGCTGTTTTTGAACCAGCTGCAGGAGACAATTTGCTTCCACTGTGTTCTGCTTATATACTTGTAAATATAACAAATATTACAAAGACCCCAAGACTCCATTAGGTGGCTGAGTGTACTACTTCACAGAGGGCAGTTTTCTGTTTGAAGGGCTGTCCAGTCCAAGTTTATCAGGAGACAGAGCAGAGCCTTGAAGCTGCCTATCATGAATTAGTACTTGAGCAGACTGAGCAGCTACAGAGGTCACCTGCTCCCAGTATTTTCCACAGTTGTGAGATGTACTGTATTTGTTTCTTGTAATATTTCTAAATCTGCATCTATTCATCTAAATCAGCATATGCAAGTTTTATTATCTGTGTCATTTTTGCTGATGCATTTTCTTTTCATTTGGTGATATAAGTGCTTACCCTAACCGTAAGTCTACAGTGCTTACTCATAAGAAGAGCCATCCTGGATCAAAGCAATGGCCTATGTAGTCCAGCATTTTGTTCACACAGTGGCCAACCAGAGGCCCCAACGGGGAGCCCAAAAGCTGGACATGAGTGAAATAGCACCCTCCTGCTCATGTTTCTCAGAAACTGAGAGGCATGCTGCCTCTGAATCTGGAGGCAATATATAGCCATGACTAGTAGCCATTGGTAGCCTTAACCTCCATGAATTTATCTAATCCACTTTCAGAGTTGTCCATCATTACATTTTGTAGTAGTGAATTCCATAGTTTAATGATGTGCTATGTGAATTAGTACTTCCTTTCATCTGTCACGAATCTCCCAGCTTTCACGGGATGACCCCAGGTTCTAGTATTATCAGGAAAAAAAAGGGGGGGAACCCTCCCTAACCACTTTCTCCATACCATGCATAATTTTATACGCTTCTATCATGTTCCCCCACTTAGCCTTTTTTATAAGCTAAAAAGCCCCACATGTTGTAACCTTTCCTCACAGGGGAGTTGCTCCAGCCCCTTGATAGTTTGGATGGCTCTCTTCTGCACCTTTTTCTAGCTCCATTTTTAAAAGTGCAGTGACCAGAACTGCACACAGTATTCCAAGTGTGGTTGCTCTATAGGTTTGTATAAAGCCATTACAATATTGGTAGCTTAATTTTCTATTTCTTTCCTAATGATTCTCAACATGGAATTTGCTTTTTTTCATAGCAGCCCCACACTGGGCAGTGTGTATTCAAGCTGGAAAGTATGTCATGTAAAGCCCAGGTCTTCTGTTTTAGGAAAGTCCAAGAGGACATTGAAGAAAACCCTACAAACAGTTGAGTTTTTCAATCATAATTTTAATGTGATCATTGCGAGTTGACCACAGCTCCAGAAAAAAGAGTCTGAAGTGATCTGTGCTTCGGAATTAAATCACTCTGAAACAGTTCGCTGCTGACACAACTCAAGGATTCCTGACCATCAAAGATTCTCTTGTCTGAAAGGCAGGATTGCAACACATTGCATATATTGGTGCAATAAAGCAAATTAGGAATGGTTCTTCAAAGGAAAACAATGCTTCATTTGCACATTGCGTGCATGCATGCATACACACAAATTCACATAGATATTCAAGAAGTGGATTGTGGAGGGGAAATCACAGACCATCATAAATGGTCCAGTTTAGCCCACAAAGAATAGTTAACTGATTTTCTTTTTAAATGCAAAGATTGAAAACAGATTATCATCTCTTTCAAAATTGTATTCCCCAGACATGATACATTTGGGCTTTGCATTCCCAAGACATAGTACATTTTGGTTTCAACGAAGCAAAAAGGTGAAGGCAAGCAATCCAAAGTATTGTAAAATTTATTGTTTTAAGTATTGCAGCTTTTTAAGAATGACATATCATTGCCACTATCAGTTACTGTTACACAAGAAGCGCTTTACAACAGAGTTGTGGAACTTGGCATCAGAGTACATAGTCATACTAAAACAGCAAAATATAGGTAAGTACTGCATTGCGTGTGCTGCCTATCGTTTACATAAGGTTTTTTTTAATTTGAACACAAAAAGAAATTCAGGATACAGGGCTGCCTATAACAAACTCCAAAGCCAAAGGCAATGCAATTGGAAATTGAAGAAAATATTAAAATACAATGAAATGTGACTATAAGGCAGGCAAATTAGGACTTTTAATGTAGTCCTTCATGAGCTTCTATATTACAGCAAATTCTTGAAAGCGAAGTTTATGGAAAAGTTTGTTTTCCCTCCCTAACCCCTTTAGTCTTGTGTAGTACATGGGGGGTGGGGGGGGAATGTGAGCGCCACACAGATCATACAAGAGGATACAAATTAATTCTGTTCTTGGGTAGTATGCTTATGCTACACATCTGGCTTCTTTTATTCAACTCTTAAAAGAGGGGAAATGGTGGCCCTTTCTTTCCATTAAATATAGCATTTAGTGCAATTTTTAAAGAGAGGTTCAGATGTACTAAAAAGAAAGATATTCTCGAGAACAATACTGATGTTTATTCTCCCCATTTATGGCCAACCGTCACATCCTTATTCAGAAGAGAATAAAGGATCAGATTTCTAAACCCAATGCTTACAATTGTTGCAGGCAAGAATCATGAAAAGGAACCTTGTATAGTTAAAACCAGCTCAAACCTGCCATAGTTCCCAAATCCATATACACATACTGCTTTTGATGGAATTGGTACGAGAACGCCCTTTGCCCTATTGTAAGACACAATGTAAAGACACCCCACTCCCGCCGCCCAAAAAGTACTCCCTTGTTTGTTTTAAAGCTACTCAGATTCTTGAAACTTCTAACAAAAAGACAGACGGGCACAGGAGGCTGCTAAATGTAAACGATGCCTTGTTTCTTCTCCTTGTATTTTGTTTTTAATTTGGTCTCCCCGTGGGGCTCATTTGCTCTATCCTTTAGTCAGAGGCAAAACATTTCCATTAGCTTTTTATCAATCAAGGTGTGTAATTCAGTCAACTTTATTGACGAAGGTTTGAACTGTAGCTGAATGATTCCATGGTCTTCCATTAAAGAAGGAAATCCTGGAGTATTACTTATGATGGCACGCCACTCATGATGCACCAGTGTGCAAATGTGGGCATTTGCACCATAAATGTAAATCAGCAGAATTTCTGAAAAACAGGTGACTGGTAGGGTGAGGTTTGCAGTCTTGAAAAGGATAGGAAAGATCAGCAATGTCACTAAGAAACCACCTGCCAAGTGGTGTACTTGGCCTCTGTGACATGGGTCTGGTATAAATGGCCAGGACATCAGCATCCAAGCGCTGCAGATCTCATTGCAAAATTGTCATATTTGTGAAAAAAACTTTATAGAGAAACCTCTCTCATTGCAAACACTTAAGCAAATGTGAAAAAAAAGCTGCACGAGAAAACCCAATAGCAGAATGACTCCTTGATTAGTCCAGGTCAGTGCCTGAATTCCCATTGGCACAATTCACTTATGGCTGCCATTCTCCCCCCCACCCCCGGCCCAGTCAAGGCTCCTGGGCAACAGCAACCTCACAACTAGCATGAGGCCAGCAGGTACAGCTCCTGTATAAGGCAGGACTTCAATAGGCAAAGCTTCTCCCCACTCCCCCTCATAGCACCTCCATCCCAGGAAAAAACTCTGGCTGCTGAATTTTTGCCTTCTGTACAGGAGCCCCAGTAGATTAAAAGGTGGCAACATTAGATCCAATGTGATGGCTCATTCGCACTACTGAAAGTCATGAATGTGTTTGAGTGGTTGGAGGCTTTGAGCCTAAGTGTGATCTACCAACTTACAACCTTTGAATAAATATACATCTGCCTGCTTCTGAATGAAAATAAAGGGCAAATGAGGTAACACACCCTTTGTCTGCTAGCATTTCAGCAGTTGGAATGGAACAATCAACCTCCTTCAAAACCATCATGTCTGAGAGAGATCTCATTTAATGCGGTACATGCTTAAACCAATGCTGGAGTTGATAGCCAGATAACCAGTAAATCAACAAATTGATCAAAAACGTTTGTGGGGATGAATGGCATTCGAAACATAGGGCTGGCTTGGGCAGATAGATGCTCTCATGGGAAGACGACTTAACAACCCTGAAAAACACAGTGTTGATGTTTTTGCTTTGTCTTCCATAATAAACCTCAAAAAATGTATTTTGACGCTTTTGCCTTGCCAAGAGAGGTGCCAACCCCTTTTCTGGCTCTCCTCTTGTCCAGTTAATAGCAGCTGACACAGAGAGAGGGGGCGGGTGAAGCATTCTCAATCACTTCATTTCCATGCCAGGAAAAGCCTCTTCCTTCCCTTGCTGCTGCAGGTCAGTTTTCTCTTCAAGACAAAAGAGCAGGGGGGACTTGGGCAAGGGGCGCATCTTTGAGTGGGCCCCCTTCCTCCTCCCCACCACTGTCACGTCTACCCATTCACTTGCACTCCCCCTGTGGGGCCAATCCACAAAACCACCCTGAGGGAGAGAGCAAGGCAAGCGGCAGATGCTACTCCATCTTGTCACTGCTTGTGTGCTTGGACAGGTTAGATGCACAGACAGTGACAGCAAGGAGAAGCAGCGAGGCCAAGAGGCCCCCCTACAGAGGTGTGGGCCTTGGCAGGTGCCCAACAATGCTGACTCCTGACACCGGCCCTGTGGCAATTCTAGCAGGTTTGCCCATGTCATGCAAGACACACCAGTAACTTTTAACCACCTTCAGTCATGGTGACGATTCTCTAGGGAGGAAAGAATTTTTAGATATGTGATGCACACTCCACCCAAAACCTACTGAGGTAAGCTGTGTGTGTGTGTGTGTGTGTGTGTGTGTAAGCCAGTAGTAAAACCACAGAACAAAGAGGAAAATAATAACAACCCCCCCCCCCCAACATTACTATTCACTCATTTTGGCTCAAGAGGGCAGCAGATATATTTGAGTTTGTCTTTTGGTTGGTAGTCTCGATTACAATATCCACCACAGTTTACTCTACCTACTGGAGTAGGATATGTGCATAAAATGTATTCAAGTTACCTTACAAACAGTCCCAGAAAACAGATGGCAAAAGACAGGGAAGGAGCACCTTACACAGCTAGGCACATCAAACCGGGTCTAGAGGGGCCAAAGGGGTTTTTAAAAAACAGTACCCCCCAATTAAATAAAAGTAACTAGAGAATATTGAAACCCAAGGATCTATAAAAGGGAAAGTGACCATGCCCTGGAAGTTCCTCTCACTAGTAATGACTGGCTATCCCCTGTGTATTTTTTTAAAAAGGGAGGTTTTACTGTTTCTCTTAATAAGGCACTAAATAGACATGTTACATAAAGGAAAGATACATTAAAAAACCTTCTATAAATTCATTGACTTTATACCTTTCACAGGAAGCTAGATTTATTCCTTCTCATTCCTTTTCTTCTTTAAAAAAAATCTGCAAATTGTAGGTATTGTAAAGCTATTATCCAGGAGCTATGGAGGGAAGTTGTAATGCTGTTAAAAAAATGGTTCAGGAACCTATCATTAGGCAATAAAGAAAAAAAGGCAAAAAAAAAATCCTTTAAAAATGGTGAAAACTTCAAGTTTATCTTTTTGTTGTCATTATCATCCTCTTTAAAATATATATAAATAGTGTCCCAAATGGTTAGAACTTTAAAACGGTTGTCAGGTTGTTTTCAGGGTTGTTTTTTTTTAACTTTTATTTATTTTTCTTCAAGTAATAAAAAGTCGCATAAAAATAGTTATTGCCTTTATATCTTTCATTTATGTTACCTTACTAGTTAGCATCTAGCAGAAAGCAAAATTGCACCTCCTTATAAAAAAAAAATGGTCACTTGGTATGGCTCCCTCTACTAAGTGTTCCTCACTCCAACATGGAACTGCATAGCCATAAAGCTTGCCAACTTTTCAATTGGCCATTGCAGCTGTGCCTTTTATCAGCAGATAAAAAACTTAAGAGCAGCCCTGCTGCTATAGTGGACCAAAGGTCCTTCTTGGCCAGCATCCCACAGTGGCCAACTCAGTTCTCCCAGGAAGCTCACAAGAAGGGCATAAAGGCAACTGGTGTTCACAGATACACTGCCTCAGCCCATGGAGGTTCCATTTAGCCATCATGTCTCATCACCACTGATAGACCTACCCTCCATGGTCTGTGTAGACATGATATGTAAAGCAGGTGATCATGTTTACATCCCCATACTGTTAAAAGCTTCACTTGCCGACTGCCACCCCTGATGCTACTGTTAAAGACAGAAGAACAGGTCAAGCTGGCTTGTTTCTGGAGAGTTGGCAACCTTTCTAGCTGTAGATTAAAAATCTATGCACAAGAGAGAACAGGGGTTTCATTCCCTTATATATGTTTTTTTTTTCTTTCCTTCTTCTTTCTCTCCATAATTTATGCCTCTCGCTCTCTTTTTCTCTCTAGCTCAAACACATACAAATTCACCATAAGGTTTAAAGCAACCAATCAGATCTTTATACAATATAAAAAAAATGTAAACAATAGCATTGTAAGACAAAATGCTTTTATGAAACAAGGGAGAGAGAGACACAACACTTTCAAGGAGACAACACGAGCTAATTTGTTTGAAGGAGGATTAGAGGGTGGAACCTCGACACAGAAGGATTCTGCAATGTTAATGGGTGCAAGTGAAGGCCAAGTGTTCGAAGAGGTAAAAGGTGTGCTTCTAAAGTTTGACTCTTTAGCCTTTAATACACTATGGAAGTTGAACAAATTTCCATTGACAGGTCCCCAGCCTCCTTAGCTAGAATAAATAAAACACAGTTAGCAACCAGAAGCTGTCATGAAAGGGGGGAATTCACAAAATGCTGCCTGTTGGGTGCCCTCCATTTCTTTCAGTGTATAGGTGAAGCACAAGGATGCACTGAATCCCAAGACCACCATCACGGGTTCAATAGGACTGCATATGCCTTCCTTCCCCAATTCATAGACTCAAACAGGCCTGCACAACTTGTGACCCATCCAGCTGAATGAAGTCCCTTAGCGAGAAATCTTTGCTCTGTCTGGGGATCGATAAACCTACCTGGGACAGCAAAAAGGATGGGTGGGTTTTTGTGCATTTAGGTGGCTACGATACAAGGTCAGTGGGATGCATTTGGCTTGAGGCAGGAAGAAGAGTTCTGTGGTCCCAGAATATCAGGGCCAAAACAGGCATTACTTTAAATTCATATCTAGCAGCTACATCTGTCTCCATTTTTACTCTATAGGTACAGGGCCCCCAATCCAAATCAGGACCCTAAAGTTGGGAGTAGGGGAGCTTTTAAGATCTGGATCAGGTTCCCTGCACATGCTGTAAACTAAAAATATGGGATGGGGAGAGACTGCTAGATAGGGATTTAATGCAATGTCTGTTTTGGCCCTGCCAGATGCAAAGGAGGGCAGGACTCCTGTCCCTTTAATCAGTGTGAAAAAAGAGGGCATTTCAGGGCAACACATATTCTGCCTCCTACAGGAGAAGTTGCATTTGCCATTGCTCTCCCCATTTTCTACCTAAGTATCAGGGGCCCAGAGGCATTGTCCTTCACCACGTGGTCAACCTTCGTTTATGAAGCTTCTTTAAAACTGTGTGGAAAATGGAGTTGCCCCAAGATGTGTCAGGGGCATTATCTAAAAACTGACCTATAAGTCAGGTTTATGGGATCTTGAAGCTTTTTATTACCTTAACTGAAGAGAGCCAAATTAGCCTGATATTAAAAAAAAGAAGACGATGAAGAAGAAAATTAGAAGCCATCACCCAGTCATTAGAAAGAAGGCATTTTAATGACTGCTTATGCTTTTATGGTCCTCCTAAAATCAGTGAGATGGCAGCAAGGGGCCATTCTAATTGCCTATTACGGAGCTTGATGCTGCAAAGCTCTGTCCAAAGACCACAGCACCTGTGTGCTTCTGGAGCAGACAGAGCAGCCTTCCCCAACTTGGTCCCTCCAGATGTTTCAGACTGAAATTGGCCATGCTGGCTGGGAGTGATGGGAGTTGCAGTCCCAAACATCTGGAGGGCACCAGGTTGGGCAAGGCTGACATAAAACAGGGGCTCCCCATTCACTTACATTTTGAGGGCAGTTCTACATTCACTAGGAGGGCCTGACCTGTCCCCAGGATTGGAGTGAATGTGGAATGCCTTACTCAGCCATAGCTCCAGATGCACGAGAACTTAAGAGGCCTTGGAAGTGAAAACATATCACGCTACTTCTTTGCAGGACCAAGTAGCATGTTTTAATTTCTGGAATCCTTTGTCCCACTTCCAGTAACCGTAAATGGCAAAACCAATGCACACTCAAGTTTTTAACTTTAAAAAGGGGGGGAAAATAGGGGGTGCTTCCAGACAAGGCTTTTATTCTACCCTGCCTAATACATGGAATTTTACAGGGGGTGGGGGTCCAGAAGAAGACATTGTCTTCCATTTGTAACCCTCCTGCGTTTTCCCATCGCTTCTTCTGTCTGTTGCCTTACCAGAAAAGTATCGGTTAAAGAGGAAAAGATGGAATATGTGCACAATGTCTTTTGACTGTAGTGCCAGCAGACCTCTGTCTGGAAGTACCCGAAATTTTGATTTCATAGGGAATATACAAGAGTGGATTCTTGTGCTGCATGATGACCCTGGTAACAGACACCCAAGTACAAAACAGAATAAAATGAAATATACAGGCACTATGTCATTTGGGAAGAGTGCACACACATGTATATAAATAGCCTCTTTCCCCTTTAAAAAAAAACTCAGAGAGAGAGACAGACAAGACAGACAGACACTCCCTTGTTATTGTTTTAAATAAGAAAAGGGGCATTCTACACACACACACATGCACCCTTCACAACTAATGCAGTATATGTACATTTTGTAATCGGGTATTGTTACAGGTAGCTGACTATACCTACGGTCAGGTGTCATAGAGCTACTTCAGGTCTGACACATGCTTATGTGGCTCTGAAGAGTTAAAAAAATTGCACAAGATGCAATCTTTGCACAATGTTCCTTACTGGTCTGTGATTTCAGTCGGATAGGCGCGTTCCCTCCCTCATGATTCTGTTTAAT
Organism: Heloderma suspectum; assembly: GCF_057233095.1. Taxonomy (NCBI): domain Eukaryota; kingdom Metazoa; phylum Chordata; class Lepidosauria; order Squamata; family Helodermatidae; genus Heloderma; species Heloderma suspectum. The sequence goes on from NC_139461.1 coordinate 294,850,084, forward strand.
CTTCACTTCAACATATTTCCCTTAACAGTTTTGTGGTAGACATGACAAGAGGTTTTTGACCAACACAAGCACTTACACATTTATATTAAAAAATAGTGCAAAATTTCAACATTTATATAAATAACTCTAAACCCCTGCTTGTTTTTTTTTGTTTTTTGTTTCTCTCTTTTTTTTTTTTACAATGTAATACATGCTTTTTTGAGTTGGCTCTCAAAATTGCCATGTTTTTATTCTAGTTCAGAAAAACACAACAAAAACTTTTTTTCTCTCAATAGGCCTCTTCTAATATAAAAATACTCCTGCTTCCCCAACACACATACAGTTTCTCTTTTTTAATATATATTTATATATATATATATTGCAGATCTTTAAACAAACGTTTTTGTGCAAATATTTTTGTCTTTAAAGTTAAGTGAAATAAACAAAAAAATTGTAGCATTCACACACGCAGCTCAACTAGAAACAAAACTAAGGGAAAGGGGGGGGGAAGGACTGCCGAAGATTTCTTATTTCTTAAAAAAACAACTTCTAGACAGAGCTCAACAAAGAAATGTTTTTGCAAGCTTTGTTGGCTTGTGCATTCAGACCCAAACATAACATGTAAATATTTATACTACACAGAGGTGGAGAAGGGTGTTTCGCTTCATACACTGCTTCCCCGTCACTCAATATCTCTCCCCCCTACCCATTAACAAGAAGTGCAGAGTGTTTTATTCCATTCTTTTTTTCTTTTCTTTTTTTAAAAGGGGTGCCCTTTTTGTTTCTCTTTATCTTTGTTCCATGCCATTGTGCTCTCGAGGCTACTGATCTGCGAAGAAGAGTGGAGTCTGCCCCCCTCGAGTATCGAGGGCATCCCGCTGTTGTTCTGCTGGTGCTGGTAAAATGTCGAGCCCGGGAAATGACCTATGACCTCACTGTACGTGGGAGGCGGCCCTTCCATCCTGCCATTGCTGCCGTAGCAGGTAGCACTGATGCCCGAGTTGCTGCTTGGAGGGCATGGGCCGCCATATACTGAATTATCTATCAGGTCACTGTCAAAGATGGTTCTGTTGGGAGGCGCTCGGACTGACTCCCGGTTCAGTTCCATTTGCTGCTCTGGATCTCGGAGCTGCAGAGTGCAGGGCCCCTGGTAAGGAGGGGGCTCTTCTCCATCTGACAGAGAGATGGTGGGCGGCAGGTCAATTTCATGCTGCATGTAAGGATAGGTTGGTTGGAATCTGTTAAAACGGTCCCTCTGCAAGAAGGATGGAACAGTTAGTCTGTCTGTAGGTCTCGGTGTGTAGACCTGCTGCTGGAGAGAAGAGAATGGAAAGATATGACCAGCATGTTGAATGTGCAAGTCAAGAAGCTGTGCTTCATACTAGATTTTGATGCTGCTCCTTACCTCTGTTACACCGTTTCCTGACACTGTGCTTTCCGAAGGCCACAAGCTTCCTTCCTAAAATTGGAAAGAATACGGAGAAGTTTGAGCATTCCTACTGGGTGGTGCAACTTACTCCCCCGCCCCCGTAAATATATTAATACTTAATATTTATACAGTGTGCTTCAAATGTTTAAAATGCTTCTCCCACATTATCTCAGTAGTCCTTACAACAGCCTTGTGAGGTAGACCAGTACAATCAGCCTCCATATCGGGAGGGTTGTAGCTGAGTAGGAGAACACACGCCTTGCGTACAGATAGTGCCAGGTTCAATCCTTGGCATCTCCAGGTGGGGTTACTGAAGGCCCTTGTCTGAAAACCTGGAAAGACGCTGCCAGGCAATTTAGACAGTGCTGAGCTAGATGAGCCAGCATAAGGTGCAGTGGAGGCTGGTAGCTCCGATGTCAGTGGGGCGATGAATCCACTCCAGGTTTCAGTCAGAACCAGGCAGAACTCTAAAGGAGCTCTCCAAGGTGCTGGGCCCTAGCCCCCAAACAGCTCCTTTAGAGTTCTGACTGAAACCTGGAGTGGATTCATCGCCTCACTGACACTGAAACCACCAGCCTCCACTGACAAGGTGGCTTCCTAAGGCGTGTGTACGTGGGGGGGCGGGGGTGGGGCAGGGTTTGAGGTGGTCAGCGTAGTAGTTTGCCTAACAACAGCTCAATGTTTTTGGCTGAGGCAAGATTTGAACTGGGCCTTTCCAGTTCCACAGCTTACACTCTTAGCTAGAGAAACCTGCAACGGAACCAAATGAGTTCAAATTTTTATGAACCTGACCCACGGATTCCACAGCAGACCGGCTTCCCCCGCACAGACTTGTGGACCATTTTTCTAACGTTTGGGGATTTTGTGCAAATTTCACCATAGAAAAATATGATTTAAAAAAAAAAAAAAAAACCAGCTGAAAATGTGCATTTCCCCCATAGGCTACAGTGTGAAAATGTGCATTTGGGGGATGTGTGCATTTTGTGGGAAATTTTGTGCACATTTGAAAACTACCCCCCCATTCCATCAATGGACAAACAATGGAATGAAAGGAGCCTGACAACCTGTGAAATACAGACACAGTGGACTTCACACAATCCGTATAACCCTACTCTTAGCGACATCATTATACTAATCATGCTAGATGATAAGACAAACAGCATCTTTTTGTCTGCTTCAGATATACACATGTCCAGCAGTGCGAAAGCCCAGCGCCAGCACCTGGCATGGTAGGACAAATACAGTCCGATACAGTCTTCCCTTTTTGTTCTTATTTTATTTTTTTTTCACTCTGCTGCCCAGGAGAAAAGTGCTGGGCAAAGTGGTGGCAGCAGCCCTCACCACCTTTATTACCCCAGAATGTCTCAGGCCCCAAGACTCTATATGTTGGAGTTAGGGTGGCCATTTACAACAATGCCAAAAAAGAGGATCTGCATCATCAAAACCAAAGCACATAGATTTTTGCATAACATTTGTGTACTTCAATTAAATAATTATTGTAATCTAAATATAAATACAATCATTTGTCCATAGTGGGGAAGACTATGACTGGATGACCTGTGTGCCCTGCCTGTTCAGTCTACTGTCCAGATGTTAACTCTTGATGGGCAACTTCAAATACGGGACTGTCCTCTATAAAGGAGGGGACAGGGCCACCATGAAGCATATATTAGGGGAAACTGCATACAAAAATGCATATTTTCATGAGGACATTTTTGTAAACTGATGTCAAAATGGGAGAGAATGAAGTTGTGCTTGAAAACACGTTAGCTTTATAGAAAGCAAAGCAGATTTGTCCATCCCTAAAGGTAAGTTAGGTCAACAAAAAGTAGAAGTAGATAAACATTAAAGAGGAAAATCAATTCCATGTCCACATCTTTCCATCTTTAATTTATTGCTTAACCAATAAGATCATTACAAGTCATGTTCATGTCATGAAACTCTACTGGAGTTGTTAGCTTGACAGATCTTGGCAATATGTTCTAAAAGCGACTCAGGTCTGCAGCATGCAAGTCATCCTCGACCGAAGTCAAGCACATATCAAGTCTTTGGTGCGTCTATTCAACTTGTCTCTCACTCCTGATTCAGAAGCAATCCATCATTAACTTGCAATTCAACAATGCATTCCCCCAACTGTATTTTATCGAACTGCAATTGTGTTTTAGGTTTTGCTAGTGCTTGTTTTTATAAATGTTTGCCATTTTATTACCATATCAGTTTTTACATGAATTTTATTGTTGTAAGCTGCCTTGGGGAGAGACCTCCTGTTCTGAAAGGCAGCCTAGAAACATTTTAAGTAAATAAATAGAATAGTTCCAAAATGAAACAAATGTGGAACTTCCTTCTGTTCCCTCCATTTCCCTGTCCTTTCTGTGTCTTGTTTGTTGAACTGTAAGTTTTTTTGCAGAGACTGTACAGCTCCTAGCGTAGGCTCTTTTTAAATAAGAACTACTACTCCTCCCCATGTCCAAGACAAGCTTGGAATCTTAGCAACTATTTAAGAGGTGAATCCACATTTAGTTAATCCCAGTCAACAACTGTCTGCATCCCAATTTTGCCTTTATTTCAACTTGTGACCCCTTGAAAAAACGAAAGGTCATAAAACCAGAGATTTTGGAGGGGCTCCTAAGATCTGGTACAAGAGATAACCACCTGGAAGCAGTGACCACAATACTATCAAATTCAGCTTTTATGCAATTGGGAAGTTGTCCAGAAAGTCAAATGCAGTCATGTTTTATTTCAAAAGGAGGTTCTCTCAGAAACAAAAGGATTGGTTAAAATGGGGGTTGTGAAGTGAAGCCATGCGACTCAAAACCATCAAAAACATGGCTTTAAAGCGGGGGTGAACAACGCTTTTGGCCCCCAGGGCCACATTGGGTGTCTGCTGATGTGCATACATGCACACACACAAATGTGCATACATGCACGCACACAAATCCACCTTCTGCCCAAGAGCATTTCAGGCACCTGCCACTGGCATTGATCAGATAAAACCAACACTCCTCCTAGAAACCTCAGTTCTCAATCCACCTAATCATCCAGGAATCATGGCTCCTAGCCCCTCCCACTCCTCTAATCGACTCTCCGGCTCAAGCATCCTTATACCCCACACACTGTCTCTTGGAGGTTTTTCTGACAACTTTTCCAAGAGGAAAAAACACTCTAGGAATAAGCTCTATAGTTCCTGCCATGGAAGTCCCACTCTTAGAGCATCCTAGGAAGCAGGCCAGAGCCTTTGAGCATGGCTTCCTAGGATGCTCTAGCAATGAGGCTTCCATGGCAAGAACCATAGAGCCTATTGCTAGAGCATTTTTCCTTCCCCCCTGGTTTGTTTGGGAGGGACTGGGGGGTCTGGGGACCATCAGACAGGGCTTCTGTGGTGCAGTTTTTGCACCATTATTTAAAGCAAGGATTAGTCAAATTCATGGAGGGGAGACATTTATAGATCTATCACCCATATTCTGAGGCTGCACCTAACTATAAATATATGGTGCAAATTTTTTTTTGGATGATTCCCTCCACGACGACTTCTCTATGAACTTCCCTGGGGCATCTGGTCTTGATGGCCCTTGGTTTGATTGAACGAGGCAGTTCTCATGTTCTTATTCCAAGCCCAATAATCTAGGGCCATTTGAGCCAATTAGGGGAGTGAATTTATTTGAAATTGAAAGATAAAGCAAATGCGCCCCCATTTAATGTAAATTAATGTAAAAAATCAAAATTGAATGGGTGTAAAAGAAAATTTGTTTTCCACATCATTTTAGTTCAATCTGCCTGAAAGCTGGCAGATATGATGCCCATGGGGAGCCATACAAGGCCGGCACATTTCATGTGATTTGGACAGGAAACACCAACATTATAGGCCGCAGAAGACAGGATGCGTCTTTGTTGAAATCAATGGGAAAAAATGAAAACCAAAAGGTATAATGAAACGAATGTGGTTTTAAAAGTCAAAACAATCCCCCCACCCCCCAATTATATACCCAGAGTGCAAATTCATGGGCTGCAGTGCTGGTGTAATATGCAATATTTATTTATTTATTGCATTTATACCCTGCCTTTTTTCCTCTTGCAAGGAACCCAAGGCGGCTTACATTATCCTCCTCCTCTCCATTTTATCCTCACAACAACAACAGTGGGTTGGGCTGAGAGTCTGACTGGCCCAAAGTCACCCAGTGAGCTTCCATGGCCGAGTGGGGACTAGAACCCGGATCTCCCAGCTCCTAGTCCAACACACTTGCCACTACACCACACTGGCTCTCGAAATATATTTTGTTGCCTTATGTATGGCACCAATTGCCTAACAAATTCATTCTATTATGTTGTGTTTCTTTTTCAACCTGGACTGTGCACACAAACCTCAAGGCGGTGCTGCTACCAGAAGGGGGGAAAAGAAGTGATTTATATGGAAATGATGTTCCAGATGCTTTCCCCTTCCTTCTGTTTTATAGTAAATCTTGTCTCAAAAATGCTACATATAAGATAAGGGACTACTTTGGAATTAAAGATAATGGATTACCAATGTTGGTTTTATATGGCATATTAATTGAGTTGCAACATTTGAGTGAATGCAACATCCATATTTCAGAAGGCTGTTGTACGTAGCTGGGGAATTAGTCAGTCACTTGATCTGTTTGAATCTTAGTTTGCACTTTTAAATTAAAATGCACAAAAACCACAACAAAGAAACTAGAGGCACACATATAAATGCACCCCCAAACGGTAGAAAAACAGAGATAATGTTGTATGATTGTGTCGGGGGGGAAGTGTGAAATTCTTCACAATAACATCAGAAGTGTACTGTTAATTTTCAGGGAAAGTTTTTAATGTAGTTCTCTCTGTTTCACCCAGCGAGGCTTCATTTAAAGAACAAGTAATCATGGCAGAATAATAGGAATCCTTCTTTTTTTAACCTTGTGGTGAGATTTCCCTGTTAAAAAATGATTGTGCAAACATATTACCCCTACTGAGATTATAACGCTCCTTGGTAGGGACAATGTCACCTACTAACACTTTTGCATTTATAGAATGCTTTAGAAACATTCAACACACTTGACATGTACCAAATCAGTAGTAGTTGCAACATTCCTGTAAGGCAGGCCAATATTATCTCCATTATGAGTTCCATGATAGTGGCTAGTGTTCAGCTGGAGATTTCCTGGTTCATATATGATTTCTCTAAGGTTGCAATTCTGTGCACACTTACTTGAGAGTAAACTGCATTGAACTCAGGACTAACTTTTGTGTAAATATGTAGTGGCAGTAGCTCTTAAAATGTACCTGTTCTCTATACAGCACATACATAGAGCTGCTAGGTAGTGGTAACTGTGGCTTTGATGGTTGCATCTTTGCATGCCTAGGGTTTACCTTGCCCCCAAGAGGTAGCCACAAGCACCTTGCTTGGTTTTGCCAGCCCTTCAATAATGATGGCAGCAGGTCCTGAATGATTATCTGTACGCTTCATATCCTGTTGCTTAGAAGAGGGAAAGTAAGAAATGTGAACTGCCCTTCAGAGTGGCAGCCATGTGCTATGCAAGGGCAAGGTGGCACCTAAAGCATTCAAGTTAGCTGGCTTAAAGATTGGCTTGCTAACAGTATATAATACTGGGCAGAGGAGGGAATCACCATGAGACATACAAATGTTTATTTTTCATCATCCCATTGGGCAGATTTACTAAGTGGTGAGTATATCACTGCCTTATGCTCGCTGGTTTATATTTAATTTAGCAGTGGGCAATGTCATTGCATTATTCCATCTGCTCCTCCAATTCTTTGGGCTGGTGTCAGATTGAATACTCTAGTGTGGGGAAAGAGGTGGATGGAGGCAGCTGAAGGTTGCCATGCTGTTAGAAAGCTGGAGCTTTGGAGCATCTATTTTCCCTGCTACGTTTAAGGGAAAACTGCTTCCCTGCTATGCCTCCTTTGCACAGAACAAACCTGCATTACATTTATTCTGGGTACATTCATCCAGATTAAAGTTTCCAGAGCCAGCCTTACAGTTTTCACAGCTGAAGCAAAAGGTCAAAATAATGCCTCCTCTCCCAATTTATTAAATGCAATTTAATATTATCTATTAAATAAAGTTACAGCCAGAAATTGAGATCGAAGGCAGAAAAATGGCACCCCTGGGCCTGCTACTCAGTGCAACTGCTTGAATTGGTCCATGGTAAGGCTTGCCCTGGCTCTTTTTTTTTTTTAAGATCATAATAAATAATTATGAACAACAAATGTATTAGGTCTCCTTTCTGTAGGGCTGGGGTACCCAAACATTTCTGGTCAGTGGACACATTTGAGTGTGTGTTGTGGGTGCTCTCACAAAATGGCTACCATGGGAGAAGGGCCTGACTGTTCACAAAATGGCTGCCATGGTGGGCATGGACAGTCACAAAGCACTCATTTCCCAGAAGGCAAACTGATGAGAGCAGAAGAAAACTAACTTGTTCAAGAACCTAAGTGGAAGGCAGAAGTGGGGTTCTGAGCTCCAGAACACAAAACCATCCTTTGGACCCACAGTTTTCTGCTCTAGGACCCACTTCACAGAAGGCAACATGATGAGGCTCAAAAACAAGTAACTTGGTCAAGAAACGGAGAACAAGGCAAAGGTGGTGTCTGAGCTCCAAAACACAAAACTACCCTTTTGAACCCAAATGAAGATGGGTTCAAAACCATCCTGGCATGGGATGGCAGCCCTTTGCTTTGCAGCATGCTAACCTCCCAGGTTGTTATTATTTTAAACCTTGATAAAATAAAATTCAGGGAGCCTGGTGGGTGCCAAGAGAGGCGTCCATGGGCGTAATGGTGCCCACAGGCACCACACTAGAGACCCCAGCTGTAGACAAACACTATTCAGGATGATTTACAAAAGGATTAAAAACAAACTGCCTGATTGTTCCATGCAGGTTAGAACAAGAGCTGTTAACATTCTTTAGCTTCCTCTCCCTACCACTGTCAATGCAAAAAAAAAAAAGAGTGATTAAACTCCAGCTATACTACATAGCAGGAGCTACTAAGCTGCTTTAGGTGATCAGAGGAGGATCTGTTCCAAGGCAAGTAGAAATTCTGCTTACACTGTTTTTTTCTGACATGGAAATACACTAGTTGAATTTCTTTCTGCCATGCAGCTATGAAAGGCACAAAAACAGTAACAATGCTGAAGTGACTAAGTTGTCCTGGATGTAGGATTCTTACCATCAACAAAAAACAGGAGAGTTAGTTCAAAATGTCGCTTAAATCTTATAAGCCCTGCATAAAGGCTCCTGCCCAGGGGTCCTGTCTTGGTCTTATCAGCCTGAACGAAGCCAGCCTGGTCTACAGCACATGCCCTGAAATAGCAGTGAATGCTGGAAAACCATTTTCGACCTGCCATCGTTCATTACCCAGTGGAAAGACAAATCATATCATGTCCAACAGAGGCTGCTCCCACCTTCCTTTCAGTAGACAGTAGTGTGCAAACTCCCACTGCTTTACAATGTGTGAAAATGTCGGAGGATGAGCTAAGCATAGGTGTCTTGAAAGAAAGCTTCTCCAATTAGACACATGAAGCTGCCTTACAGAGAGTGCCATTGGCTCATCTACTTCAGTCCAGGGATAGACAACCTGGTGTCCTGCAGATGTTTGGATAATATCTACCATCAGCCCTAACCAGCATAGCCAGTGGCCAGGGGACGATGGGAGTGGTAGTCCAAAACATCTGGAGTGCGCCAGATTGCCTGCCCCTGGTCTACTCTGACTGGCAATAACTCTCCAAAAATCTAGGTAAGGGTCTGTTATTCAGAGGGGCATTTCACACATTACACTAGTTTGCCATCAAGGGTATGCTCAAGAAGGAGTTGCATCAATCATGGTTCCCTGAGAATTGTATCTGAATGATCATACTCACATTTTTAGGTGTCCACTTAAAGCCAATGAAAAAGCAGTGCCTGAAGTGGCCCAGAAGGACAGCCATAGTTTCCAAGTGCCAAGAAGGAATAGTTCCACTTTACTCTGCACTAGTCAGACATTATCTGGAGTACTGTGTCCAGTTCTGGATAATGCACTTTAAGAAGGATACGGAGAAATCAGAACAGGTTCAGAAGAGGTCAATGAAGATGGTCAATGGTATGGAAATGGTGAAGGAATATAGGCTGGAGAACAGAGGACTGAGGACCAAAACAGCTCAAGATGTAGCTATAGTATCTGTGTCCTCTTGTTTTCATTTTTACTCTAGAGAAGGCACAAGGGGCCTGATCCAGATCACAACCCTAGTGTGGGGGTGAGTGGGGGCTTCAATCCTTCCCCCATCCACCATGGGCTCAATCCAGATCATCTCACCCACCCCCTTGTCTGCAAATTTCAACTGCAAAATAGCGATCCGTTTTCAGTGAGGGAGATGGGGACATGACAGCCCTCTTCAAATGCATAAAGGGCTGCCACACAGAAGAGGGACAAAGCTAACAGGCTTAAGTTACAGGAAGGGAGATTTCGGATGAACATTAAAAGAAGCATCTTGATGGTAAGAACAGTTGGACAGTGGAACCACCTCACTGGGGTTCTTGAACCTAAGGTTAGATAGCTATCTGTTGGAGATGCTCTAGCTTTGGATTTTCTGCACTGAGTAGGGGTTTGGACTAGATGGACAAAGACCATCTTTGGACAAGACCGCTCCAACTCTAACCAATTTACGATTCTATATGTTGATCTGCATGCAGTGTGCTTTTGATTTTACCCACTAGAGGGAGCTTTGCTGCCCTTTATAAGAATGCACCCAGCAAAACCACAAATTCGTCATTATATACTGGCAATAGGCAGATTGCAACCACAACATAATTCTTTGATTTCTTTTAAATTATGAAGCTTTTGCTCTTCAGTGTAACCTATGAAATATAGAGTCCTTCAGCAATACATTCTATATTCAGTGGAGGCTGGTGGCTCCAATGTCAGTGGGGCAGTGGATCTGCTCTGGGTTTCAAGTCAGAACCAGTCAGAACTCTAACGGAACTATCCAAGGTGCAGAGCACCTCCACTGTCTATATCTAGATCTGCACATGAAGTAGGATTGAGGTGGCAGGTAAAATGGACTTTACTAGTTCCCCTCTACTCAGCACTGGTTAGGCCTCTTCTGGAGTACTGTGTCCAGTTCTGGGCACCGCACCGCACTTTAAGAAGGATGAAGACAAGCTGGAGAGGGTTCAGAGGAGGGCAATGAAGATGATCAGGGGACTGGAAACAAAGCCCTATGAAGAGAGACTGAAAGAACTGGGCAAGTTTAGCCTTGAGAAGAGAAGACAGAGGGGAGATAGGATAGCGCTCTTCAAGTACTTGAAAGGTTGTCACAGAGAGGAAGGCCAGGATCTCTTCTCGATCATCCCAGAGTGCAGGACACAGAAGAATGGGCTCAACTTACAGGAAGCCAGGTTCTGGCTGAACATCAGGAAAAACTTCCTGACTGTTAGAGCAATATGACAATGGAACCAATGACTAGGGAGGTGGTGGGATCTCCCACACTGGAGGCATTCAAGATGAGGCTGGACAGCCATCTGTCAGGGATGCTCTGGCTTGGATTCCTGCACTGAGCAGGGGGTTGGACTTGATGGTCTTATAGGCCCCTTCCAACTCCACTATTCTATGATTCTATAATTGCAAGTGGATGGGAGGGGGAAAATAACATTTTGGATACGCCCCTATGCAATAAGTAGATAAATAAGAATCTGGGTGAAGGATGGACTAGAACTTTTCCCCCTTGATGCACTGGTTTTCTTCTTGCACGGAGTCATTATATCTGAGGGAGCATGCCCACAAGCCCCCCCCCCCAGTTTGGAGTTAAAGAGGCCACAACAATCACCTCATGACTCCACCACCTCAATCTGCTGCATGTTCGGACTAGACTATGAGGCTTCATAAGGATGGCTCCTTTTGTCCCTAGATACTTCTGGGCACATACTCTGGACATGACATCACATGGATTTCTGACTCCTTTGACCCCCCTGTTGTACTCGTGTTGCAAGTGGATGACATGTTTTTCCGGAAACTCCAAGGCCTCTCTTCCCCTGCCTGCCACAAGGTGGTGGTGATCAGGGCCGACTCCAGGTTTGAGGGGAATCTCAGCAAACTGTCCTCTTGTGAGTCCCCTTCTATGTTGTAGAGCCCAGGGCTTACTTGGTGTCAGCAGTGATCAGCAGCCACTGACAGCAATGCTGTAATGAGAACCAGGCACCATGGAGTTGCCATTCGAATTCGCCACAATGGCCCCTAGGTAGCGCTGCTCTGGGGCATTGTGGGAACTGTAAATGGTGGCCCTGGAGTGATAAGAATGTAAGAAGACCCCTGCTGGATCAGACCGAGGGTCCATCTAGTCCAGCATTCTGTTCACACAGTGCCCGACCAGGAAACCCACAAGCAGGACATGAGGGCAACAGCACCCTCCTGCCCATGTTCCCAAACAACTGGAGGTAGCACAGAGCCATCAGAACTAGTAGCTATTGATAGCCTTCTCCTCCAGGAGTGACGCTGCGGTGGTGGCACGGTGGGGAATTTAAATGGCGGCAGGCTTCCCAAGCCAGGCACCAGCAGCTGGTGTGCTGGTGCTGGCTTGCCAGAGATGCTCCCCCCGATGGTGGGTCGGCAAGAGGCGGCAGTATGCATATGAATGCCAGATCCACACAAGTAGGCCCAGGTGAGTGGATTTTTCCCCATGCAGTGCTTCACCCTCTTTCCTAGACAGGCGACGACTGTGGGTGGAAAACCCGTGGGATTCAGCTTCACAAAATAAGGTGACAGTACATTCTGCTAGCCAAAGAGACACAGCAGACAGGTAAGCTTCAACATCAGTTACACCTCCAGTAATTAGTGCCTGCATTGAGAAAGGAGGCATTTGGAAAGAGCCAATTTTGGTATGTCCATAGATCGTGCATAGTGTTACCTCCTTTTAATGTGGAAGCTTTTTGCTTTACAGCTGCCTAAATCTTCCTACCTGTATGACTGGAGAGTGTTTAAAACAAGATGGCTGTTGTTACTGAAAAGGGGCTCTGATCCAGGAAACCAACCCCAATATTTTATATACCTTTTATCGCAGAGGGCCTTTGGTGTTATGGCAATGGAGGGTTGTGTCCAATATTGTCCATCTTCCAGCAGAAAGGAAACCACTGGTAGAACGGATTTCCCCTCCTGTTGCAGCCCTCCATACATCCCCAACCTGCTCTAGCGGGCAGAGTTGGGGGGGGCGCCCAGAGGGAGGAGAGCAAAGGGATGTTCCACTGTGGATGTCTGATCATATGACATTGGATGGAGCCCTTAATGGCCTCTCATTCGCTGCTGCTATTTATCTAGCATGTTGCTGCTTCTACTTACTTAGCTATTTTCACAAAATATAGTAACAGTAATTCCACTACCTAGTGTTTTGAATTGTTATTTAAAATAATATACTGTTGTTTCAGTTGCTTTCCATTTTGCTACCTGTCTTGGGCATCTTATATAGAATGGTGGAATAAAACTACTCATAATCAAAATCAATCCACCAATTGGGGGTGGGGGGAGAATGTGAAACAAGCTACGCTGGTGCTGTCCTAATGTACACTGCATGACAAATGAAGCTTCTGGTGCCATAGTGGGATTTTGCCTGTAGTTCAATAGTGAGCTACTTGTGGCCCTCTAGGCTGGACTACAGCTCCCATCAACCCTCACCACTGGCTATGCTGGGCTGATGGAAGTTGCACTCCAACAACATCTGGAGGACCACATGTGATCCACCACTACTCTTGCCTACTGAGTTGGGAAGCAGGCAGCAGTGCATCATGGGAGAGGCAGGGAAGACTGCAGGCAGGCAAATGTGTACTCCGGCTCCCGTCTGGGCGTGCCACAGTCCCCTGCTGCCATATGTGACATGGATGCCATAGGTTGGCCATATTAGTGGAGATGAGAGACATTAGCAATCTACCTCTTCACACCTGTTTACAAATGGACCACTCCCAGCGAGAGGGGGGGAAGGGTATAAAATCAAGCTGAAAAATCTTTAATTCTTTTAATGTTTCAAAAGCATCTCTCTCTTGTATTTCTATACTGCCTTTCTGAAGCCAACTGAGGTGGTTTACAAAACATTCAGATAATAAAAACTACAGGGGAGTATCCAGTCTGGCATTAGCACCAGCATAAATGACGTTGTGCTAGTGTAAGCGACCTTTAGTACACAGCCAGTAGTTTGCTGGCACGACAGGTTTCCCCGGAAAACCTGTCGTGCCTGCAAACACTATTGGCTTTGTGCTAGAGGTCACTTAACACCAGCACAATGTCATTTACATTAGTGGTAATGCTGCACTGGATACTGCCCACTATCAAAAACATAGTAAAACATTAAAAACCATAACAATTTAAAAAGCCAAGTTAAAACGATGCATCTTGACCCCATTCCTGAATGCAGAGATTGTGGGGAGCACTTGTGACTCCAAAGGGAGTCTGTTCCACCTCAGTCAGCTGGTGAGCAACACATATACAGCAAGCAATTTGAAATGGGTAAAAGAGCAGGGAGAGGGTTAGGGGTGGCACAGCCTACTTACTGATGATAGGTTCTCCTCTCTCCTCCGCCCTTGGCTGTGCCGATTGATGAAGGAACGTGCAGAGAGTTTGTAGTGATTCAGCAGACACGTGATGACAACCACCATAACCATCATTACCACCACGATTATGATTATCTGTACAAACTCCAACTCCGCTACAAGAGAGAGGGAGAGAAGAGAAAACAACGTGTTTTGAGACGTCCAAAAATACGAAAAGGCACCAAATAAATAAAACCCTATAAAGGTACTTCGTGTCACAATGCAAGTGAAGAAGTACAGCTGCAACAACTTGCAACAAGGATTCAAAATTGCCAAACCCACAGAATGTCCAGGAGTCCACTACAGGGCCAGGCAACTTGTGGCTCTCCAGATGTTTTGGCCTACAACTCCCATCATCCCTTACCATTGGCTATGCTGGCTAGAGTTAATGGGAGACACAGGCCAAAACATCCAGAGGGCCACAAATTGCCCACCCCTGATTTAAAGGAACAAATACAAAAGGAATGCAGACATAATACCAAGGGCTAAGAGTATCCAGTCTGGCATTAGCACCAGCATAAATGACGTTGTGCTAATGTAAGCGACCTTTAGTACAAAGGTTAGCAGAACCCTCCAAAGTTAGAGAGGTAGAGCATCCATCTTTCCCAACCAAGACATGGATGTAGCAACCCTTGTATTGCCTAAAACAGAAACCAAACTTAAAAATGTGTCCAGGATGCCAAAGTCAGGCTGGGTTAAAACTAACCAGGTGACAACCCTGCTCCAAGAAGATTCAGTCAGCCAGGTTTTGAATCAGTCATTCCTCAAGTATAAATAATTTCTCAACAGCTAAAACTAAATATGCCACAATAAAAGTAGAGCCAAAGAGATGTCAACCAATTGCCCTGCACACTCTCCAAGTCAATAGTTTAATAAATCAGCCTCCCCTCCTCTCACAACCCATAATGCGCTGTGCAGTGAATAAGTCATGGGAATCTAGTGAGGCAAGGTTGCCTGGAGGGCTAGGATGCACAGCAGGTTCTGTGGGCACTAACTTTGCTTCAGATAAAGCTGCAAGAACTCTAGGTTGTAGAATGCATCGTGTCAGAGTGGTTGATAGCTTTGTTAGAGCTCTACAGATGATCCAGGGCTCAATGGGTCCAGCCAAACTGGACTCGCAAAGCTTCATGACTGCCAACGTGTAATCAATTTCAGTAGAAGAAAATTTATCGTCTGAATCCATCATAAGCAAGGCTTTGGAGAGGACTGGCTCCATTGGAGCCAATTTTAATGGAAGGTACGTGGTTGTCTCACACTGCCTCATGATGCGTACTACAGGACTGATAGTCAAAACAAGAGAAGGAGCCACACAGTTTACTGGATTGAACCGATGGTCATGCACCACTCGTCCTCTGGCCCAAACAGGGGACAGATTAAGGCAGGTCAGGAAGAGGTGCAGGCTTCCACTGGCAGCCCTCCATGCTGCTAGCCATGTTCCAACTGGACTGTTTCATAGAATCATAGGGTTGGAAGGGGCCAGAAGACCATGGAGTCCAACGCTCTACTCAATGCAGGAAGCCCGATTCCCAGGCAGTCTCCCATCCAAGTACTAACCAGGGCTGACCCTGCTTTGCTTCTGAGATCAGACGAGATCAGGTGCATCCAGCCCTTCGCTAGTAAGCAACAATTCTAAAAGCTGTGCTAGCTAGTTTATTTCCAAGCACAAGAGAGTGGGACTAGGCATCAATTAAAGAATTGTTACTTCAGCCATCATCTGTGGTGCTAGTGCCAAATTGCTGGCATTGCCAGGCACCTGTTGAGGCTTACATCCCAGCAAGGGGGCCACTGCTGGCCCCCAGAGGCTCCTGGCCCTGCTGCTCCACCGTCATTGCTGTCACTGCATGTTTACTTGCCCAGTCCAAGCAAACAAGCAATGACAGAAGCAAGGAAAAGGAACAGCAGCTTCTACTCATCTTGCCTTCACCCTCTGGGCAGTAGTGTGGATAGGGCAAGTGAAAGGGCAGTGAATGGGCAGTGGTGACAGCAGTGAGGAGGAGGAGGAGGAGGAGGAGAAGCCACTGAAGATATCTAGCCCAAAGGTTGCCCAAAATCCGGGAGGTGGTACCGAATATCTGTCTTTTCACATTTAATCAAATGCTTTGCACCTTGGACAGCTCCTTTAGCGTTCTGACTGGTTCTGACTGAAACCTGGAGCGGATTCACCGCAGCCACCAGCCTCCACCGCGTGTTGAAGTATGTATCTCTCCTACCCCAACACAACACTTGTAGAAGTGCGCTAGACACAGATCTAGGGTGGCCATGTGTCCACTTTTACAGAGGACCATCATCCCTTTGAAGGACTGTCCAGTCTAAATCCAGTTTAAAGATAAAGGCGCATCAGAAGGGATTCACTGCCCCACTGACATCAGAGTCACCAGCCTCCACTGAAGATAGGTGCTTTCTTTGGGGTGGGGTGATATTAGAAAGAAGTGTGAAATATCTTGTAATGCAATTATTCTCTGCTAGCAGGGAAGTCCACCTTTAATATTTTCTATTCTCTGTAACAGTAACATGCCAAGAAAAAAGCCTAAAAATCAAACCCCACACACAGCCCCCCAAATGTGCCTTTAACTGCTTAAAGCTTGCAGCTTTATTAAATACACAGTCTACACACAATTTTTAAAATCTCTCTCAAGGGAACATTTGCCAACCCTGCAAAACTTTCAAAACATGTACCCGGAGCCCACCTAGCCCTCCCCAAACTGCAAGAGATTCCTCCAGATTTCAGCCATACCAAGCAAATCCACTGAGTGACACACAGCTGATACAAACAACAACAACGAAGTCTCGCCCTTCCGTTGGAAAAGCTTTTCTTAACCTACGTCGATTCCAAACCATTCCCAGCGGCATCCACATACCAGACTTCCAGACGTAATTTAATTCAGGGCTCCGTTCAGCCAGCTGGCAGTGGCAGCTTGAATGGCTTGAGTTGGCACAAAAGTGTATTGCGAAAGAAGCGGGCCGGGGGGGGGGGGGAAGAGGAAGAAATGCAACCCAAGCCGCCAAGCAAACAAGAACAAGCAACAACAGGCTACTAGTTAAACTTCGGTTGAGTATGAGAAGAGAAAGAGAGGACAGGCCTTTGGCAGGAATAACTCCATGGGTTTGAGGATACAGTTCCCCACGCTTTGCTTGGGCTGTGGCGAGGTTTTAGAAGGACAGAATTTGATCCCAGAGGCACAACACAGTCATTGGATAGGTACGATTATTCCCAGGCAGTTTTAGCCTAGGGAGATGTATTCTCTAAGCAGACAGCACAGATGCACCCTGCCACAGCTCTCTTTCCTGTTCGTGGGCCAAGAGATTAATGCTGCAAAACACACAGATGCTCACCTGTGCTTCAGGCAGAAAGGAGAAAGGAAAGTAGGCCTTTCCCTTACAGGCTTTACCCTTCTGACTCAGGAATTTTGTGGAGAAGAAATGGGGCCAAGACTTTATCAAAGATGGGGCTCAGCCTTAGAAAACAGAGACAAGTGAGGCCCTAATCAACACATTACATTAAATGGGTACTTTGCCCTTGCATGTCTATTCCCCCACTTTAAGATAGCAACTGGGGGGGGGGGTAGGATTGGGATTATGGGGGGCAGTGCCAGCTGCAGGTTTTTGAGGTCCTTGGACAAGACACCCGCAATGGACCCCCTCCTACAGCGAGCCTACCTTCTACCTTCACACTGCCATCGGCACCAGCTGTCACTGCTTCTCATCATCTTTCTCATTGCTGCTACCACTTGCTTGCTTGACATGCAGAGAGCCAGGAAGCGAGCAGGCCGTGGCATCTACTGCTCCTCCTCCTCACCATCGTTGCCTGGGCCACAGCAAGAGGCAGGTGAACAAGCAGGGGAAGAGGAGAAGCAAGTCCAGGGGACTCTGGTCAGTGGGCCCCTGGGATGGAGGATTCACCTTTTCTGCTCTCACTGTGGCCCACCAAACATCACCTCTGGGCTGCTGTCTGGGGTGGGAAGGAAGCTGCCAGCTGTGGGGGATGATTAATCCCCTCCCTGCAGTACCAATCCTGATTGTTGTCCTCCCAGTGGCTATTTTAAAAGGGGGGGGGGGAACCAGATGCAGTAGCATGGCCCTGAGTTTGCATTGGTAGGCAACCTTCTAGCCAGGTGAGTTCATAATATACTGCAGGCTGTCACAGTTACACAGCCACTGAGGGAAGGGAGTGCAATTCACACTGTGTGCATGACCTAGATCCTCCACACATACACCTGCCCCTTGCAGAATGAGATCCAGACCCGCCACATGACAGTGGGTGCCCTGCAGGGTGAATCTCTTCATGAGATAGCCCCTGCCAGCTCCTTTCTCAAAGCTATTCTACTGGAAAATATCCTCCACGAAGACCTGCAGTAAGGGAACCGCCTGGCTATTTTAAGCTGTGGGTGAAATTCAGCCCTATTGGTCTCCTTGTCCCACCAACAAACAGCACAATGCTTATTCTGTCCCCCAACACCCCCAGCTCTGTGTGAGATTTTCCCTATCAGTTGGATTCCTCACAGCAGCTGCATCGATTATCAAAGTTTAGTGACTGACACTCCACTCCTCTGTGTTTAGCATGCGGTGAACATTCTGTAGCATCACCGCTTACCCTAATGGATGGGGATAGCCTAGATGTGCAATAGGTAAATTCTATCCCACACTTTTTTGTTTTGTTTAATCAAGGGGAACGTCACATACCTTCCAGTTAAGTTTACGTGGGCAGGTCATTAGCCTCACTAAGAGAACAACATGTCTAGAGTTAATAGTTTTTAGGCTGTGGTGCCTGTTTGGAAAACTGGTGTGAAGCAGTGCTTGAATTAGGTGTATTTAGGGACAGAAGCAGCCCTCTTGTGACAGACCCCCATAGCTACTAGTTTTAGAATGCTATGGGGAAGCACTGTTAGCTAAAATGGGGAGCATCAAGCAAAAGGGGCTTGTGGGTTTAATTTGGGGGCTCCCTACCTTTCTTCTCCCACCTGTCTCCATAATTTGAACACTGACATCACGCCTCAGAACTAAAATCTCCCATATCAAATTATTCTGAGAGTTGTTTCACCCATGCTCAGGAACACACAAGCATGTGCAGAGTGCCCTTCTTAAGCTACTGAAGCACTGGAACAAGTAGCCATGGAGTAGGAATCAGAGGCAAGCTAGCAGACATGTGCCCTAGTCCTCCTGCGTGTGATTGCTTTAGAAAGCAAATTGAAAGAAATTGGCATGGGCAAGGGGGAGAAATGCTTGAAGGAAGGCATCAAGCACCATTGCTAACTATTTTTATCCAAACTATGTTCACAGAGAAGCAGCCATGGAAACCATTGCAAAATCTGCTCTCAGCCACCATGTTTTTTAGTCAAAAAACAAGCAAACCTCTGGAACAAAAAGGACCATGTGATGTCCCTACTGGGTGTTTTTTTTAATCTATCAGTGAGTGCTGACTGGGTAAAAAAAAGTGGGGGAGAGAAGGATAAATTTAATGATGAGATTTCCTTTTGGCATCTAAGAGTGGTTAAGTGCCAGTGAAAGCAAATGAAATGCCGAACAGACACCCCAGCTCTGCCAGTTACTTTGGATAACAATCTGCTAAGTGGCAGCTGCTGTGCCAACCACTGGTTATGCCCCCCCCAGTATTAAATTTTCAACATTTCTTCCTAAAGGTGCCCCAGATAACTTCAGTAACTGTAAACCATATCCTTATAAAAACTTTTATTTGCTTGCTTAACTCTGAATTAATTAATTTGAGTTCAGCATAACCTATTCCCTGATCTGGCTTGTCAGCCGAATGTGGTTTTTATAAAGGATATAACCACTACCACTACCACCTCCTCCTCCTCCTCTTCTTCATTATTATTATTAAAGTAATTTATTTACATAATTTAATAGCCTGCTTTTCATATCGTGAGAAATATCTCATAGCAGCTTACTATTAAAACAAAACAGCAGCCATATAAAAGTTATTACCTCCCATAACAAATTCTAGAAATAAAACATACCATAAAACAACTTCTTTGGAAAAAAAAATGGCTGGCCCCAAAATACAACTAATAACTAAATAACGCCTTTGAGCTGCAATGGTGCACCCAGTCCATTGATTTAAGCAGCCTAGCCTTAAAACCTGTCTACAAAAACAGTTGCTGAAGGAGGGGGGTTCATGTTCTTGCCAGCCCACCCATGCCAGGCCACTGAATTGGGCACCAGTCTTCAAGGGCAGCCCCACATAGAGCGTAGTATAATAATCAATGCTGGAGGTTAAATAAGCATGGCTGTTGGTGGCAACATCCCTAACTCTCCAGGAAGGGTTGCAGTCAACATATCAGCTGTAACTGATAGTCACCCTCAGCCAAGATATATGAACTCAGAAAACCTACAACACACCTTAAAAACTGTTTACTTAAAGAAAACTCTATAATATACTATGGAAAATGTCTAATAATGTTGCCCATATCATGTTCTCTCTTTTTCTTTCCTCCCATTCCTTCCACACAGCACTGCCAGTGTGTACCCCTACCCCAATCAGCACAACCTTGATGATTCACACATCAACTGAGCCTTATTTACTAAATTGTTTTCCTCAATGTCTTCAGCATCTATTGGAACAAACGATACCAGTGAGAGCCTCACTGGAACCAAATTTGTAGTGGGGGCTGAAGGACAGAGATTTTACCCAGCAACAGTATAAAACTCTCCTCCACTCCCCTGCTGCTTCCTTCTCTCACTAGCTTTCCAAGCGTTAAGCAAGAGCCCTATTCTCCATTCAGAAAGTATCATATAGTGCGCATATTGTTCTGAACATTTCCATCCTTACCACAGCCTCTCACAGGGGATTGTCTAGAGAGCCTGTAAATAAACAGAGGCCTTTAAATCGCCTCAAAACTGGCGTGGGGGAAGAGGCAGTGCTTTCCTTTGTACCGTAATGAGATACATGTCCAAAAACGTGGCGCAACTGGCGTCAAGGTTTGAGGAGGAGGGGGAAATAACAAAGCCCAGTCACACACAGGGCTGTCTGCCTCATTTGAATGTTTAGCCCTTTAAGAGGGGGGGGACACACATTCAAGGGCTCCCTTTGTAAGGAAGCCTCCCTGCATAACCAAAAAGGAGGAGATGCATGACGTCTTGGCCCTTTTGTTTCATTGCAACCATGAGGGGTTAAAGGTAACAGTAACCCAACAGGGGGACAATCCTCCTGTCCTTGTGTTAACCGTTTTCACCCTGGGCACGGTTGGCTGAGTCCAGACAGCTTTAAGCACTCTGGCAGACAGACAAGGGAACCTCAAGGGTAGATCCCGGGCAGGCAGTTTTTGGCAGTCACATCACGCACTCTAAGAGGCCACTCAGTACCTTCTAACTGATGGGAGAGTTGCAGGGGGCCAGGATAAGTTCATAGAGAAGCCCATGGAATTGGATGCCTTCCCCTCTCCCCTCTGAACCAGCCCGATTTTACGAGTGCTTCCCTTCAAGGGCAGGAAGGGGTTCCCATAGACTCTATCTGTGTCTGTGTGTGTATATATAAGGGGCTGAAGGCAGCAGCCTGCATTTTGGGGAGAATAAGTACTCTTTCAGCACATTAGGATTTGCAGAATATGATGCCACATGCAGGATCAGGCATTCTCTTCCCCTCGTGCAGCACTGTGTCTGTTTTATTCATTCATATTATTACATTTGTAATGCCGTACGTTCAATTTTTACATCACCTTGGCTGTCTTTTTTGAGAATGCCAAAACAAAAAAGGAAACAACAAAAAGATACAGCCCTTCTTTTGGGGAGAGAGACACTCCCTTATTTCTGCTGGATATTCCCAGATAGTTCAGATTACATTCCCTCCAAACAGTGTCAGCATTAGTAATAGTAAGAAGAACATGGACCAGATGAAAGCAGGCACCAGTGTTTTTTGCTAATGGAATGGCATAGAGAACAAGCAACATGAATACGCTGTGTCCATGGGATCCAGCAACAATTTGAATTCAGAATATTCATTTCCCCACACAGGGGGAAAATGCACGTATCTGGGGTTTCTTGTTTATTTTTTGCCAGACCCCGAGAGAGTCTTCTGAAGCCCTTCTTTGGGTCCCACCACCACCCAAAGCAAGGTGGACAGTGACCTGAGACAGGGCCTTTTTAGTGGTAGTGGTCTATCTTTGGAACACCCTTCCCTACAGAGGCTCAGCTGGTGCCAAAAGGTATTATGTTGGCACCAGGTGTTTTTCTTAATTTCTCCAGGCCTTTCAGATAGTTCGATGTTGTTTAATCTTACTACGTTGGTCCTTAAAGTGATTTTAACACTGCCACTGTCATTAATGTTCTGTAATGTTCTGTGGTTTTATTGATTTAGTGAGATGATTGTTGTTTAAATTGCTGGTTTTAATTGTTAACCGCTCTGGAAGCTCTTTTAGAGCTGAAGAGCAGGGAAGCAATGTGATTAGATAGATAGATAGATAGACAGACAGACAGACAGACAGACAGACAGACAGACAGACAGAATTGCACTGCCAAATATTTTCTGGAGTATTAAACCTTGGTATATAGTATAAAAGTCATTAAATTAGATACCAAAGCATGTATACTACCAGCCGTTTAATCAGTGGATTAGTCAATTAAGAGAAAGATTGTTAATCAACCAAAAATTATTTAATCTGTGGGCAGCCCTAGAATTCTTGAAAGAAGGTTTTATCAGGGTTCATGATATGCAAACAATGCTATTCTGCAAGTTTTGATTTTACCATGCGTACACCAGCATGTAATCTGGTACCTGGCACTGAATACGGCTGAACTCAGAGCCAGAAGAGACATTACTTTAAAGATGTAACTAGCAACTATGTTCGTTTTTTCTTTTTCATTTTTACTGTAGAGTAGGCAAAGGAGCTCCATCTGGATTGAGATGCTAGTGTAGGGGGGCTTTAACTTTCCTCCCCCTGCAGTGGGCCTGATCCAAACCAGGGCCACCATGCCTGCAATTTCTATTGCAAAACAGTGTTCCACTCAGCGTTCAGAGAGAATCTGAGATTTTCAGCTTTCCCCCAAAATAAAGCACTGCTAAGTCCTTATAAGAGTGGGGAAGAGTTAGAGAATAGGTGAGCATCATTAGGTGAAATCTTGGTCGTCTCAGGGGATATAGCTTTAGTGACCTTCACAATTACTTGCCATTCTCACTACTACAGCTACCCTTGCCACCCCTTGTGTTCATGTATGTAGATATGTATATGTATGTATACATGCATGTGTGCACATGCATACAACGTTCCCATGGGGATCATGGTCAAAGTGATGAACAAAAGGACAAAACTATGCATAAATCTTAGAAGCTGGTGTGGAAGTTTTAAAGGTAAGAGCTCTGAAAACATCCATATACTTTAACACCAACAAGCAAGCTATCTTCATGCAACGAACACCCTATAAAGCAAAGTGTACGGTCTTCAGCTGACAATGGAAAGCCTGTAAGGAAGGGATCCTCTATAAGTTCCCTAGGAAGTGAATTCTAAAAAGCTAGTGCCACTACTGGAAAGGCTCTGTTATGAAGATTTTGAAGTACAGGATGGTACCCATTTATTGTGACTGTAGAGTTGCCTTACTGTTTATATTTTCTCTCTTTCAGTAGAGGGAATACAAGTCAGCCTACTGTGAAAGAAAGATGTCATTAATCCAGCACTATCATATATGGTGTCTCCGTGACAAGCTAGGTGGATGGGGAGCAGCCCTCCAAGTGTTAATATCAAGTGAGAATCATGCCCATCACCTAAGGTGATTAGGTTATTACTCTGGAATTCTGTTATCATTAGGTTTCTCTCCACTTACCTTATCTCCTCCATGGTGCATTTGTCTGTGGTTAAACAATTATTGTGGGGCTGGGGGCCTCACTTTTTGTATCCAATACACACCTTAAGCATCACTAGCTTCCAACTCATATCCACATCTCCCCCCATCCCCCAAAAGAGCCCTTCTAGCTCTGCCTCTATAATCTAATGGACATATGGAGGAGGCATCTTGATAGCTGTACTAAACATTCATGTCTTCCAAGATCACAGAAATACAGAGAGGACTATCTTCTCACTATACCTAGGATAGGTTGGTATATGAACAGTTAGAGGTCAGGGCCATCTTCTCTTGCATTTCATATTCATTAACTATATATTCCAGAGCTGGTAGACATGCGAGGAGCTAAATCTACTGATGAAAGTTTAATTCAAACTACTAGTCAAAGATGCTGGGGAAAAGGAACCCCTCAAAATCTATTATCACGTTAATATATTACTAGTATAACAGTGCAAGAAACTTGATCACAGTGCGGAGAAAATCCTTTGAGGAAAAGAAATAAATTGCATGAATTTATCATTCAGCTCATGTCTATTTATGTTTTTTTTAAAACCCAACACATTTTGTATTTGGCTTCCTAATCATTGTCACTTTTCAATTAGAGGAGACCTCATTCCATTTTTCTCTGTAATTTCCCCCAGGGAAAGGTGATGGATGCACCAAGCTTTATGAGACGGACAAATGTGGCTTCGAAATGCAAAGTAAGGTCACACTAATTTAATTTAGCATAATTTTTACTCCTGAATACATTTCAGAGGCAAGTTCAGACACTGCATTGAAGTGACATAACCTGCTTCTTTGTATTTTCTGTCTAGACAAACAGTGACGCTTTGGGAATCTGGGCAGCAGGAGCTGGGCGCAACGCATAGATTGCTTTTGCAAATAAATATTTTTTCGCACATTCCCATAAGCGTTATCAGTTTCAAGAACTGAGTAAAAATACTCATCCATCACTAAGGGTTGCTAGCGCTCATACAATTGTCCAGGAGTTCTTGCAATAGCCGGTTTTCGTCAATTATGGCTGTAAACCTCAAACCACTCACTCCAGTGGGACTTAATGAGGCTTTTGCAGAGAATGTGGTTCCTGCCTAACAGGACAGTACAGTGATTGCAGTTTTGATGGTACGATGGGCAGCATGACAGAGCTTAGCTATTCACTGTACAAATAGACCAACATAGTTATGTGTGTTGCCACAAAATCTTTGCTAACTATAGATAAAATGAACTTGCTTTCCAAAATCCCCTTTGTGGGGCAATTTCATTTAGTGAATGAAATCCCCTTTGTGGATTTTGGTGGCAAATATTCTCTGAATCTGTTGGTTTATGGATATTTGGTGGGTATTTGGTGGACCCACCAAATATCAGCACTTGACATCCAAAGATCAAAATACCCAAAATATGTTCTGATAACAGTCAACATTTGACAGATTTCGAGAGCTGACGTGTAGTCAACATCTTATAGTATCTGACTAGTTATCAGTCAGTATTTGACAGTATCCTTCAGCAAGTAACAGCCTGCATTTCATACTGTCCGATAAACCACAATCAATTGAAACAGTATCTCATAGTACACCTGCAACAGCATTTTGTGATTTCTGTTCTGACTCAATTCAGCTAATCAGAAAAAATCTCTTAAATGATATAAAAACACACATCACTGAATTTTTTTAAAAAACGATGTCAAATCAAAATTCAAGTGGTGAATTTTGATATAAAATTTTGAAAATGGAATAACTAATAATGTTTGTGGCACAATGATGACAGGGCTATTTAAATCTTGCTAATGTGTTTTCGAATGAATTGTTAATTACTTGTTTTGAAATGTTATTTTATTGGTATTATTTTCTTCACTGCATGCTATTCTGAGGTGGTTGTGAGCTACACTGGTCATGGTTTACTGGGGAAAGGCAGCATACCAATAAACCAATGATAATGAAAGAAAAGAGTGAACTAACTTTATAGAAGTTTTCCTACCTGGTCACCTGGAGGCAATCCTCGTTTGCCACAGATAACTAGGTGTCTGGCTTTTTCAACTCTGCTGTGTGTGACTGCACAACAGCTCTGGGACGTATCGAAGAGTCACACACTTTGCAAGAGAGCAGCTGTATAAGCCCTTGGTGATGAGGTAGAAGAAACCTGGGAAGGGAGTATGCCTGATGCTCGAACTATGGAAAGGCCAGGGCTGGCTGACTGGCAGCCAGGGCTGGCTGACTGGCAGCCAGTGGGATGGATTTGTTGAAGAGAGATTTTCAGAGTCAAGCCTAGCTCAAACTGACTACCAAAATGCAAAGCATACAAAGTGTTAAGTAGTGAAAACAGAAGGACCCAATGTCACAATTAACAAGGCCTTGTAACTAGTGTGTGGCCTTGGACTTGGATGGGCCAAGGTTCAAATCCCTGCTGTACCCCATGGAGTAGATCGTTTGCTCACAGCATCAGTGTGCCATCTGCTAAATGGGGAGAATAATAAAGCAACTACTTCGCAAGGCTGCTGTGCAGATTAATGAGAGTGATCATAAAGTACTTTGCAAAATGCAGGCAACAGGATTAATGTGTAAAGGATTATTGATAGTGCTTGGCATTAACCAAGGAACTTCCTTTCAAAATTTTAGGAAGGAAGGTGGTGATGCACATACTGTTTAAATAACAACAACAACAACAACAACAACAACAGGACTTTATACAGCTCCTTACAACGATGACCATAGTGCAGATAGGGCAATGGAGGGGTGGGGGCTGAGAAAGAACAGCTTGCCAAAGCTAATGTAACAGGTTTACGGCGAAGATTTGAAAACACGGGGCTTCCTGGGTCACAATTCACTCTTAGCCACTACCCTAGAACTCTAGAATCGTTGGAATCCTCTAGACCAGGGGTGCAAATTGTGTCCTTGGGCAAAATGTACCCAAGCCCTGTCTGGTCCCCCGCCCCAAGGAAAAACACTCTTCAAACAGGCTCTATGGTTCTTGCCACAGAAGCCTAATTCCTTGAGCATCTCCTGGGGGGCACCCTAGGAAACAGTGCGCAAAGGCTCTTGCCTACTTCCTAGCATGGTCTAGAAACAGGACCTATGGCAGGAACTATAGAGCCTGTAACTAGAGCAGTTTTATTTATTTATTTATTTCATTTCTACACCGCCCAATAGCTGAAGCTCTCTGGGCAGTTCACAAAAATTAAAACCAAGAAGCACACAGTAAAACAATATAAAATATAAAACCATTAAAACCACCATATAACAATACAACCAGAATACAACCAGAATAAAACCTAGAAGCAATGCAGAGAGTTAAAATACAGATTTAAAACAGCGAAGCTAAAAGTCTAGAAAGCTAAAATGCCTAGGAAAATAAAAAGGTCTTCACCTGGCGTCGGAAGGAATACAGTTGCCAGGTGAATATCACTAGGGAGTTCATTCCATAGCCGGGGTGGCGCATTTTCCTTTTAAGAATATAGGAAGCTGCCTTATACTGTGTCAGACCATTGGCTCATCTAGCCCAATACTGTTGACACTGACTGGCGGTGGCTCTTCAAGGTTTCAGGGAGGAGTCTTTCCAGCCCTCCCTGGAGATGCTGAGAATCGAAACTGGGACCTTTTGCATGCAAAGCAGGTGCTCCACTACTGAGCCCTCTCCATTTATTTCTGGAAAAGTTCCAGGTAACAGAGTATGGGATGTTAGGGTCCTTCAGCAAGAGAGTGGATCAGAGGAGACAGAGGGCCTACCTAGGGCGAGGAGCCAAGATTCATGGATAACTGGGCGGTTAAAGAATGGAGGTTTCTGGGAGGAGTGTTGGTTTCATCTAATCAAAGCAGGTGCCACACCCCTGAACCAAGGGGCGGGAGTTGGATTTGAATGAGCATGTGCATGCACAGCTGCATGTGAGTTGTATGCGTGTGTGTGCATGCATATCGGCACATACATGTGTGCCCCCCACCATCCCAGCAGATACCTAATACAGCCCCCAGGGCAGAAAAGTTTGTGTGCCCCTGCTCCAGACAAAACACTGCTGCCCACTGCATGGGCCTTCAGAGAACAAAGAGAAGCAATGAAAAGCTAGTTGCATGGCAAATTCTGCAGACTGCCAACTTTACCATATTTCAACATTCAGTCCACAAACTAGATGGCTCTGGTTTGTTTGTATGCTAGGACCCTTTGTTACATTAAAAACAAAATAACCAACAAGCCCCAGGGTATTTCTGGAAATCCAGGAAAATCCAAATGTGTTAGAAGTATATGCAGACTTCCACGATGCTACACTGTATTGTAGAGATATAGTGAGGCAAAATCTATTTCCTAGAACAACCTAAAACTGACCTACTAAATCGCCCTCCCCTCCCGCCTCATACACACCCTGGCTGGCTGACAACCAAGTATGTGCAAGATCCAGTCATGTCTGGACTCCCGGCTGCCCACGAAGGCATGAGGGAGGGGGAGTGTCTCAAATTTATGAAAATCTAATCTTGTTAGCCAATGCAATCTGTGTGACAAGGCAGGGGGAAACTCATTGTCATTCTCACCAGCAACCCCCATGTGACTGACTTGCAATGGGCAAAAAATTTCATTTATCTCGGCTCCAAGCACAGGCCCGGCCAAGGTTTCTTCCTGATTTGAATGAAGACCTGCTTTGTTAGAATTGCAAGCCAAATTGAAGCAGACATGTAAAGGAATAACGTTGCAATAGAAGCCAGGTACCTTTCAAATGCTGTAGCCACTGAGCAGTTGCAGACATAAAAATGGAGAAATTGTGTTTCTCTCTCTCTTTATATATATACATATATGTGTGTGCACGCGCACACGCGCATGTATTCAAAATGAAGACTCAACTCAGTTGCTATCTTTGCCACAAAGAATATTCCTCTCCCTGATCAGGTGAAAATGTGCTGCTTCAGGGTCAAATGACACCCAGTGCTTCTTAACATTATGCTTTGTAGCTCGAAATATGATACATTTCTCACTCTTCCTCCAAGGAGATCAGGATGGCCAGCCTAGGGCTTACCCACATGTTATGCTCACAACAGCCCTCTGAAGCAGGTTATGCTGAGAGTGTGTGACTGGCCCAGGGTCCCCCAGTGAGCTTCTATGAAGCTGCCTTATACTGAGTGGTCCATCTAACTCAGTAACGTTTACACTGAGTGGCAGCAGCGCTCTACCTTTCCTCCAAAGAGCCCAAGGCGAAATAAATAATTCTCGTCTTCTCCATTTTATCATCACAGCAACCCTTTGAGGTCGGTAAGGATGAGTAAATGGCCTGGTTTGCACATAATGCTAACCCATGGTTTATTTAAACCATGCTTTGTTGGCCAGGGTTTGTCTGGCAGATGACTGAACAAACTATGGTTTTCTCAGTCCCTGGGTTGTTTATTTCCCTCCTCCCCTGCCCACTCCCTCCCTGTATCCCAATTGCTTTTGTGGCACTGCAGTACTGGCATGTAAACGGGTCGAGTTTATTGACTGCTCTTGCCCACTATCTCCGTAGCCTGGCAAAACAACCCATTACCAACCCATGATTCTGGGTTCACATGTAGCAACAACCCATGGTTTAAACAATCCACTGTTCACATCCCAACAACAAACCATGGGTTCTCTTCATGGGTTATTCATGGTTAACAATCCATAGTTAACTCACAGTTTGCACATAACAACCCACAATTCAACAAACCATGATTAATTAAACCATGGTTTGTCATGAGGTGTGAGCCAGGTCAGTGACTGGCCCAAAGTCACCCAGTGAGCTTTATGCCCAGGTGTCCCCAGTCCTAGACCAACACTCTAACCACTACACTACACTGGCTTTCCACATAGAAAGCTGCCTTATACTGGAGTCAGACCATTGGCCCATTTAGCCCAGTACTGTGGACGCTGACTGGCAACAGCTCTTCAGGGTTTCAGGCAGAAATTTTTTCAGCCCTCCCCAGAGATGCCAGGGATTGAACCAGGGACCCTCTGCACTCAGAGCAGGTGCTCTACCAGTGAACTACTCCCCCTAAAATCATTCTGTTAATCATCCTGATAGGCTCTACACCACTGAGTTACAATCCCTGCCCAGGTCACCCTAATCCTAGAGAAACAGCATCCCTTTTTAGGCACTGATTCTTGAAGAATGAATGCACATGTGTGTATGTGCGTATGCAACTGTGTATGTGCATGCACACTTGTGTTTATGCACAGGGTAGGACCTCAGCAGCAGGCCCTCAACTTATGCACATCCATTTGAGCATCTGTAGAAGGCCCTGTGTATGTGCACAGAGGCACTCTGCAGCTACTGTAATGAACATGCTGGGTCAATGCACGTGCATTCTCCTGCAACGAAATGCCTGAAGGGGCCAGTGGAGGCTGGTGGCTCCGATGTCAATAGGGCAGTAAATCTGCTCTGGGTTTCAGTCAGAAACAGAACTCTAAAGGAGCTATCCAAGGTGCTATACATACACAACACTGGCTCGCAGGCATAGCACATTAGGTGTGAAGGGAGCACAAATGCAGAAGTGACCTTTTCTCTATTTAGCACCCCTGCGAGGGTGAGCAGCAGTGGATTAGACCAGCCTTTTCCTAACCCAGCACCCTCCAAATATGTTGGACTATAGTCCTGTAGTTCAACTACTAAGTCCTGTAGTTCAACACATTTGGAAGGCCAGTTTGGGGAAAGGCTGGGTCAGATTACTGCTTTCCAATCCTCTGGTAAGGTGGCCAATTATAAAAAACAAAGTTGTATATTTTTTTTGTTAGAAAGCGAACCATTTTCACACCGGAGCCCTTTTAAGAACTCTTGAATATATGCCACCCAGACTCGGGGCTATCTGCTAGAACTTCATCTCTTGTACCCCTATTTGACTTAGCTCTTCAATTGCCTTCCCCAAAAGAAATTGTTCAGGTGAGTATCTGTCCAATGTCTTCCAGAGCAAATGACGGCCGATATGACAAAATTCATTTCGCTTCTCCGCCATCTTCCTATCCTCCTTCAGTAATCCTTTCATACCCTTTTTCATCTCATGGTCCAACTGCCTCCCTGGCTGGCTTCCCGCTTCTAATGCATGTAAAGAAATGTTAACTGCTTGTTTTAATGTATTTGGCAGTATGATCCTCAAAATCTCTCTTCTTTTTTGTTCTGATTTGTGCAAGATTGCCACATCTTAAAGGAAGCCTTCTTGCCTTCTGTAGTTTCCTTGACTTTGCTCATTAACCATGCTGGCATCTTCTTGGATGTGCATGTACCTTCCCTATCTCTTTTTCCCCACCTTGCCAGTGGGCCCTTGCAGCCACCTAAGGCAGAGTGCTTGCTCTGTGTGGCTCAGTGCTCCCCTCTCTACAGGGCTCCCTTCCTGCCTAATGTAAAGCAAGCATGCCCTATTTTCATCTGGCAAAACATTCTGAAAAACCAGGAAATGAATCACTTTAACAAGGAACAAGTTTGCCTATTAAATATGGAAATTTGTAATAACTTCCAGTGTTGCCGAGGCCAAATTTTAACAAGAGGGAGGCAAAACTGGGCATATGGAATGGAAATTGGGTTGCAGCATTATATAGTTGCTGCTACTACTGCTATTTCTCCAATTATTATATAAATCAGCAAACCAGAGCTAACAGGTCTGAGGATGAGGCTAGTAAAGAAAGAGGTGATGTGTAGCAAGGATAGAAGATCAGTCCACAAAACAGATGGGGAGGTATGCTGGACACCTAACTCCTGACCACAGGGAGCTCTGTCCAGTGCTATGCTGGGCTTGGAGCTTTCAGACGCTGCCAACATTTCCCCAAGCATTGCCACACAACCATTTAATATATTCCCCTGCATGAGAGCATGGCTTCCTTAATGGGTAACATTTGCCCGGGTCTGTGCATGTACGTGTGCGTGTGGTGGGGGCCTTCTGGGTGGTGGGGGAAGATTAAGAATAGACTGAAAAATCTTGCCTCTCAAAGAATACAGAAGCAAAAGTATGCTTTGCACAAATTTGTACAGCACCCCAGAGGCAATATATGGGGTCTTGAAGGAACTTGCATAGATGTCCTGTTTTTCAGTGGCAGGCTCTCCAATGATGTTTCTTTTCTAAAAGGTATCTATAGAATGTGATCTTAAATCAGCATCAGTATGATTTTTCCTTTACTCACGTATTGCTGGAAGCTACTGGAGAGGATGGGGTGGGTGTGGGTGGGGGGAGTGTTGCTTGAATACTAAAGCTCCTCAGCTAAGCACAGACACCTGTGCTGAATTCCAGAGATTATACTGGATAGTTAGCAGAGAGGAGAGAAAAGCAGAGGGATAAAAGGATTAAAGAGGATTCACAAAACATACATGAGTTGTGGGGTTGGAAAGATAAACTGGACCTTCCTATGGACTATATGTCAGCACAAATTTAGCCAGGGACATTTGACGGCCAATGTGCTCCCTGCATCTGGAAACCTCTTAGATTTAGGTGATCTTGGGAAAGCATCTCTCAGTCTCCATTTTCCATCAGTAAAATAGGAGGAGGAGGAGGAGAGACAGATGGGGCCATTCGTACACTGTGCCAATAAATGCAAATGTTACTAACACAAAAAATAAAATCCATATTACTGTAATACCTTTATTAGGCTAACCAGAAGATTACCAGAAATGCGCAAGCTTCTGAAATCCCCAGATCGCTTCATCAGGCAAGATGTCATAGAAAGCAGGTGGGGTAGAATTGGGGAGGGGGCAAAAAGCTGACTTGATGATGAGGTTATTGTCTTTATGTTCAAAGATGGAAAGGGGGAAGGGGGGTCTTACAGTAATAGGGATTTTGGAATGTTATGGTCAACATGGCTAGCTTTGCTTTTTGTGAAAAATAATAATGCAAATCTGCCTAATTTGCATCTACCAGATTCTACCTGCCTACTGGACTCAGCACAGAGGTCCTCTGTGGATGCAATGTTAGGAAATTAACCAGTGGAATCACATAGGGCTGGAGGTTTAAAGTGAAGCATTACTCAGTATAATTTTACGAAAAATAGACAAAAAAAGCAAGGTTGCTGAGATAGAGGTTTCCAAACTGTTCATCCTCAGGCAACCCTTTCCACATCACTCCACATTTGAAGAGCTGCCTTTCACATAGAGAACAAATTTGTTCTCTGGGGTTCCAGAGAGTGCGACCCAAACCAATGGTTTCAAATTATAAGGAAGGGTATTTTTTGGTAAACGTCAAGAATAATTTCCAGATGAGCTGGTTTGACAGTGGAACAGTCAAACTGCTTTGGAAGATGGTGATTCTCCTTTGTTAGAGGCTTTCAATCAGAGGCTGGATGACCACCTATCGTGGATAGTGCAGCAGCAGATCTCCTGCATAAGCAGGGGGTTGGTCTAGATGGCCTTTGAGGTCCCTTCCCACTCTTATGCAGTGGAGGCTGGTGGCTCCAATGTCAGTAGGGTGGTGAATCCACTCTGGGTTTCAGTCAGAACTCTAAAGGAGCTATCCAAGGTGCGTAACCCATTTTGCAGATAGGGTTCAGCACTTTGGATAACTCCTTTAGAGTTCAGATTGAAATCCAGAGTGGACTCACTGCCTCACCGACATCGTAGCCACCAGCCCTCACTGCTCTTATGATGCCATGGCTCCTCTATCAAGGAACTCCTTCATGTCCACCAATGGACTCCAGCACCACAACTTGTAGAGGGCATGCTGGGGCATGTTCTAGGCTATGGAGCTGAGTTCATCTGGAGCACAGGCTAGGCTTGTTGGCCCTCACTGTTGCTCCGCTTAAATGGAGAATGTGGACTAGAATGCATCTAGCAGTCATTGCAGGGGTTGGATTGCAGGGGTTGGATTGGTAATTGCATTGCAGGGGTTAGACTGGTAATTGTAGGCTGTCTTTCAGGGATGTGAGCCCCTAATAAGCTTGTGAGGCATCTCAGAGTTCCCTCCCTGGGACTAGGGTGGCCATTTTTGCATCACCCCAAAAGAGGACAAACCCCTTCATGGATCACTGCCTTGTTGTGGCGAAGGGGCTTGCGAAACTCAGTGAAGCCATAAGCTATGCCGTGCAGGGCCACCCAAGATGGACACGTCATGGCAGAGAGTTCTGACAAAATGTGGTCCACTGGAGAAGGAAATGGCAACCCACTCCAGTATTCTTGCCAAGAAAACCCCATGGAACATATCACAAGGCTAAAAGATATGACGCTGGAAGATGAGCCCCTCAGGTCAGAAGGTGTCCAATATACTACTGGGGAAGAGCAGAGGGTATTTCCAAGTAGCGCCAGAAAGAGTGAAGCGGCTGGCCAAAGCTGAAAGGACACTCAGCTGTGGATGTGTCTGGTGGTGAAAAGAAAGTCCGATGCTGTAAAGAACAATATTGTTTAGGAACCTGGAATGTCAGATCAATGAATCAAGGTAAGCTGGAGGTGGTCAAACATGAGATGGCAAGATTGAACATCGACATCTTGGGAATCAGCGAACTAAAATGGACAAGCATGGGTGAATTTAATTCAGGTGACCATTATATCTACTATTGTGGGCAGGAATCCCTTAGAAGACATGGAGTAGCACTCATAGTCAACAAAAGGGTGGGAAAAGCAGTACTGGGGTACAATCTCAAAAACGATAGAATGATCTCAGTACAAATCCAAGGCAAACCATTCAACATCACAGTAATTCAAGTCTATGCCCCAACCACTGATGCCGAAGAAGCTGAGGTTGATCGGTTCTATGAAGACCTACAACAACTTCTAGAACTAACACCAAAAAAAGATGTCCTCTTCATCATAGGGGATTGCAATGCTAAAGTCGGAAGTCAAGAAATCACCGGGATAACAGGCAGGCATGGCCTTGGTGCACAAAAAGAAGCAGGACAAAGGCTAATAGAGTTTTGCCAAGAGAACACGCTGATCATAGCAAACACTCTTTTCCAACAGCACAAGAGGCGACTCTACACATGGACATCACCAGATGGTCAATATCGAAACCAGATTGATTATGTCCTTTGCAGCCAAAGATGGAGAAGCTCTATACAGTCAGTAAAAACAAGACCTGGAGCTGACTTTGTTGCAAAATTTCGGCTTAAATTGAAGAACGTCGGGAAAACCACTAAACCATTCAGGTATGACCTAAATCATATCCCTTATGAATATACAGTGGAGGTGAGGAATAGATTTCAGGGATTAGACCTGATAGACAGAGTGCCTGAGGAACTATGGACGGAGGTCCATAACATTGTTCAGGAGGCAGCAACTCAATCCATCCCAAAGAAAAAGAAATGCCAGAAAGCAAAGTGGCTGTCTGATGAGGCTTTACAAGTAGCTGAGGAAAGAAGGGAAGCAAAAAGCAAGGGAAAAAGGGGAAGATATACCCAATTGAATGCAGAGTTCCAGACAATAGCAAGGAGAGACAAAATGGCCTTCTTAAAGGAACAGTGCAAAGAAATAGAGGAAAACAATAGAATGGGAGAGACTAGAGATCTCTTCAAGAAAATTGGAGATCTCAAGGGAACGTTTTGTGCAAAGACAGGCATGATAAAGGACAAAGAAGGCAGAAGCAGATAAGATTAAGAAGAGGTGTAAAGAATACACAGAAGAACTATACAGGAAAGATCTTAATGTCCCTGATAGCTATGATAGTGCAGTCACTGAACTTGAGCCAGACATCCTCGAGAGTGAAGTCAAGTGGGCCTTAGGAAGCATTAGTAACAACAAAGCTAGCGGAGATGACAGTATTCTAGCTGAGCTATTTAAGATCCTAAAAGATGATGCTGTTAAAACACTGCACTCAATATGCCAACAAATTTGGAACACTCAACAATGGCCACAAGACTGGAAAAGGTCAGTGTACATTCCAATTCCAAAGAAGGGCAATGCCAAAGAGTGTTCAAACTACTGCACAATTGCGCTCATTTCACGTGCCAGCAAGGTGATGCTCAAAATCCTACAAGCTAGGCTTCAGCAGTATGCGAACCGAGAACTACCGGAAGTACAAGCTGGGTTTCGAAGAGGCAGAGGAACTAGAGATCAAATCGCCAACATTCGCTGCATCATGGAGAAAGCAAGAGAATTCCAGAAAAAACGTCTATTTCTGCTTCATGGACTACGCTAAAGCCTTTGATTATGTGGATCACAACAAACTGTGGCAAATTCTTAAAGTGATGGGAGTACCAGACCACCTTACCTGTCTCCTGAGAAACCTGTCAAGAAGCAACAAGAGGGTCAAGAAGCAACAGTAAGAATCGGACATAGAACAACCGATTGGTTCAAAACTGGGAAAGGAGTACGACAAGGCTGTATATTGTCGCCCAGATTATTTAATTTATATGCAGAGTACATCATGAGAAACGTGGGGTTGGATGAATCACAGGTCGGAATTAAGATTGTCGGGAGAATTATCAACAACCTCAGATACGCAGACGATACCACCCTAATGGCAGAAAGCGAAGAGGATCTCAAGAGCCTCTTGTTGAAGGTGAAAGTGGAGAATGCAAAAGCTGGTTTGAAACTCAACATGAAAAAAACTAAGATCATGGCATCTGGCCCCATCACTTCCTGGCATATAGAAGGGGAAGAAATGGAAGCAGTGACAGATTTTACTTTCTTGGGCTCCAAGATCACCACAGATGGTGACTGTAGCCATGACATTAAAAGACGCTTGCTCCTTGGGAGGAAAGCTATGGCCAATCTAGACAGCATAGTAAGAAGCAGAGACATCACCTTGCTGACAAAGGTTCGTATAATCAAAGCTATGGTTTTCCCAATAGCAACGTATGGCTGTGGGAGCTGGACTATATGGAAGGCTGAGCGCTGAAGAATCGATGCTTTCGAACTGTAGTGCTGGAGAAGAGTCTTACGAGTCCCCTGGACTGCAAGGAGGTCAAATCAGTCAATCCTAAAGGAAATCAACCCTGAGTGCTCTTTGGAAGGACAGATATTGAAGCTGAAGCTCAAATATTTTGGCCACCTAATGCGAAGAGAAAAGTCACTGGAAAAGACCCTGATGCTGGGAAAGACTGAAGGCAAAAGGAGAAGGGGATGACAGAGGATGAGATGGCTAGATTGCATCACCGATGCAATGAATATGGACTTGAGCACACTCCGGGAGAGAGCGCAGGACAGGAAGGCTTGGCGTGCTATGTTCCATGGGGTCACGAAGAGTCGGACACGACTGAACAACAATAAAAAGAGGACAAAAGGGGACATACGCTATTTTTATATACAGATGCAAATCTGGAAATAACTATAAATTAAATAGAAATACAATAATCTCATCATAATAGGAAAGACTGACCAGGTGACCTGTGTGCCTGCTCAGTCTGCTTTTCAGGTTTTAACTGCTGATGGGCAAGTTCAGGGCTCCTGCTCTCCCTTCTTATAGCTCTTTATCTTATAGACTTGAACTGGAAAGCCCTTCAAATAAAGAACACCTTCAAATAAAGGACTGTCTCTGTAAAGTAGGGCACCTGGCCATCCTATGGATGGAACACAATTAAAAAATGACTGCTCTGAAACATCCTGGTGCTTCCAACGCTCTCTCAGTTGCTACCCACTAAAACAGGTGGCTTAAGGGAGCAGTTGGAGGGACTCTTTCGGCTAGGAGATTCAGGGTGATAACCACCTCCCCAAGGCAAGCTGGTCGAAGCGCATCTGGGTTAACATTTTGCAATTACAGTAGTTATGAATAGCAAGGTGTAATCTGAGCCAAGACTCACCAGGAGGCCTATTTTAAATACACAGGCTCAAACCTAGTGATGATGATAAAGAAGAATGTGTAGGTATGTATGGATCGACCTGTGCAGTAGAATAGAGGTAGTAAAATAGTAAGGACATGGCAGAACTGAGAATGGAGGTTTCATGTTTTTTGAATGCTGCCGTATGTTAAAAGAAAGAAAGGAAAGAAAAGCTCCCTGTGAACAGAACACTAGCAGAGCAAGGAGAGGGCTGAATTAGAAATTTTCTCCCTACTTTGCTGGTTTTCTACTTGCAGTGAGATTATTTTTTTAAAAATGGAGGGACATTTTAAAAAGTGATACATTCCCACCTGCAGCCAAGAATTTTCCAGGTCTTGGTATTAATAGCACAAGTTCAGGAATCCGCAATGAGCGCCCTGGTAGTTCGAATTGCTTTTTCTAGTGCTGCTTACCACCATCCAAATTAACACCTCTGATATCCTTAGAGCTGTGCTCACAACATGACTCACAGAAGGGAAAGTGAACACTGGTGAGAATGGTCCCAAGTTCTATTTTAATCCTTATTTTCCATTCATGTGGCCTCTGTTCTTGCTCCCTCTCTGCACTGCAACCCCACTGTTTTGTTTTTTAATCAAGAGAGGTGCTGCTGGCAATGCTGGTGATGCAGTGCCAGCAGATGTGCAGATTGCAAGAGATGGAACAAAGATACACAACACACACACAGGCAGAAGAAACATAAGGCCTAATATTGATAAATGGCCACTCTCCCCCAATAGTGTGAATTATGAGAGGCAGTAAAACTCAAAACATACCTGAAACTGGGTCTCTGTAAATAGCAGCCCAAAACACTCCCACCACTTCTGTTCTGTCCTGTGATACCTGCCTCCCTTTCAATATATTGGTTTGCCAATTTTGTTTTGTTTTGTTTTTACTGACCCTGCTCCTGTGCCTAACTGCACTGTGTTCTGTACAAAATTAGCTGATGAAGTTTTCTCTAATGTTATCTCCATTTGTGCCTTGGGCTGTGGTTAGAGGCACAGGAGAAGGGACTGCAAAAAATAAGCTGGCAAACTTATGCTTCCTTCTCTTCCTACGCCCTGCTTCAGTTTTCCTTATCTGCACCATAGCTGACTTGAGGTCAAGTCCCTTGGGTTACAACTCTTGAAGTCCTTACCTCTTCATCAATAGCACTACTTCAAAGCACTGGATGCTTTGAGGATTATGACCATCACAGACTTTTCAGTGCTTCAGAAATATTAAGCAGCAGTAGGAAACATACACTGCAGGTAACTCTTCTCTTATTCCCAAAGGCATTGTAAGGTTGCATGCAGTAAAGTCTATGCAGGCCAGTTCCTGACGTAATGGTTTCATGGAGGGATCAACATGAGAAGTGCCAGATCAGGATTTTGTGTGAATTTTTGTAGGAACTACCTACAGGCAGGGACAGGAAATTACCCCTTTCTCGTAATTTGAACCCATTGGTTCGGGTCCTACCCTCTGGAGCAACAGATAACAAATTTGCTCCATCGTCTATGTGCAGTCCTTCAAATATTTGAAGATGGCACCCATTATCTTAATCATCTCTTCTCCATTAGGGAACATATATGCATGCAGACATGCACGTTACCAGACCTGTTTACGCCCCAGCCATCACGATCAGCAGAAATCAAATTCTCATCACTCCAGCAAACAACAAAAGCTATCATAGTCATCTCTTGTGCATTTCCCTTGTAAAAGCTAATACAAAGCAGGGGGAGGTTTTTGTTGTTGTTGGTCCACAGCTGTTAAAATATTGTCAGCATTTTCCACCTGTATATCTGAAATGGAATTTCCAGGTCGGAAAGAGTGCCCACAGAGCATTTATTTTGTCTTGAATACATAGATCAGGCAACTGCTCTGTGCACTGGATACCTGAGTCATGTACAAACAGCAAAACAGAATACCCATGCCACATGTCACAAGGACTCTTAATATAGCACCATCAGTGCTATATGGAATAGAGTAACTTAAAAAGGGACAGTATCCTGCCCCAAGGAGTTTACAAGTAGAAGTGTACACATTTTCTCCTCTACACGGAGTTCTTCTAATCACACATAAAGTGGACTGCACAACATATATAGAAACATGGCGTTATTACCTGGGCATTTTTTAAAACTGGCATAACCTGAAGGGGTTTTTCCCC
Organism: Heloderma suspectum; assembly: GCF_057233095.1. Taxonomy (NCBI): domain Eukaryota; kingdom Metazoa; phylum Chordata; class Lepidosauria; order Squamata; family Helodermatidae; genus Heloderma; species Heloderma suspectum. The sequence continues at coordinate 294,889,637 of NC_139461.1, forward strand.
CTGCTTCCCAGCTACAAGGATAGTCAAGCGGATATTTTAATTTCCTGTACCTTTAAACTTTAACTTGCAAATTGCCGATAACTCTATTCTGGGAGAGATGTTATTCTTAACACAGAGCGGACATTTTAGTGCAAGCAGCCATTTATTTGACCCAGTTCTATTTGGAAGGCCACTAGTTGAGAACCTTTAGCTTTATCCTAATGTTTACTCTCTCACGCGCACACGCATACACACACACACACACGTATGTTTGGTTGGAACACTCCACAACCATGATAAATTTTACTATGACAAAAGGTCAGACTTAGGTATGCAGCTCTGTAAATACTTTCATTACAAAAACAGAGAGCTTCTGGGGCGGAGGGGTGTTCAGTCATTTGTAACTGACAATGATTTTTCAGCCCTCCTCTCATGTAAAATGTTCACTGATGAGAGGGGAAATGTGTAACCATAATCAGAGAGAGATTTCAAAAGGCAGAAGCAAAAAAAGACAAAGAAGTCAAGCTGGGAAGCATTCAAACTTTTCTAAAATTCAGATTTGAGAGGATTGGGCTGAATCACACCTCCAGCAGCCTCCTTCAGAGCAGCACCCAGTGCTGTAGAATGTGTGGTCACCAGCCATGTATGGCGGCCCACCGTGGCCTCAATAAATCACCTGCTTTTCTTTCCTGCCCAGGACTGCAAATTCAGGTGACTGCCAAACCTCTGTCTGAAGGTCTGCGGATAGGCAGGTGGCTCACCACCAGTTTTATAGACCTGGCTCCTTTATAAGAGTGGGGCAAGACAAGAGACCTATTTACTCGTTCCCCTTCAGGCAATTCAGACTGAATAGGGGTGATGGTGGTGGCAGGGCCCCTGCTCATTGGCCCATTGTGTTTCTGAGGGCCACTCCCTGCAACCCTCCATGCTGGGACTGGCCGAAGACATTTTGCTGCTTGAGACGGAAGGGCAAGCTGACACGCCCTCCCCACCCCATGCTGGTCTGAATCTTACTTCAGCACTGGTGATGGGACTGTGGCCTCCACCATACCTGAGGCAGCAGGCTTGTTTTTGGGGTGGGGTGGGACAGGGCAGGCTGTGTGTCACGCAGCTCTGGCCTCCAACAGAGGGAAGCAGCCGGGGAGTCCAAGAGGAACAACTTGAGGACTCCGCCACCCAGCAGCATCTGCTGCCTGAGGCGATCGCCTCACTCTGCCCAATGGCAGGGCCAGCCCTGCTCCACGTGTCCAGGATGAACATTGCACACAGAGTCCACAAGAGACTCCCTGCTGCCAATTTAGGGTCTAAATCATGCTGGGAAGCTACATGAGTACAGCAGACTCGCTGTTGCAGACCTGCACCCTCCATCAGTTTGATGACGGGCTAATACAGGGCTGCAGCAAAGGTGGCAGGGCCAGCCAGCACACCCCTGCTCTCCCTCCTCATACAATTCTAATTGTGTGTGTGTGGGGGGGGATTCAAAACCTTAATAGGTCTACCAACAGCCTGTATTTTGACATCAAGAGGTCTCCTCGTTACCTTCCCAGCAGGCATGCCCAACCTGGGAGTCTTTGTAGGGGTTGGGGAGTATCACTGGACACACTGTGGTTTATAAGTGCAAGGAGGCTTCCTTGGCTGGCCTACCTGCAGTTTGCCCCTTTGTCCAGAATCAGGTGGAGGAACTCACGACCAAATCCCTGCCTAACACCCCTCATGCTACCTGTTTAAAGCCTAATGCAGGTTTACATCCTCAAAAATGTCCTAAGTAATTCTATCACCTAATAGCTCACATGCACACTGGGGCCCTCCTAGCAGTGTGTGAATATTAGGATGAAGCTAGCTAATTAGAGGGAATGCAGAAGAAATCTACCAATATGTTGCAGTAGAGTAGTTCCTTAATATTCATGTGGCTTTGGGGGCAGGGCAAATAGTGCAGCCCCACCTTTTTTACCTTGCTTACGCTATTCACATGGGTGATGCATGAATAGTTGTCTGTATCTTTATGTTTGTTGAGAGGCAAGGAGCGGGGGCTTTCAATTAAATAGTCATTACAATACTATAACAGACTGGTGCTTGCAAAGCTTGCAGAATATAGTCTTTCCCCCCGGCCCCCAAACCGTCCCAAACTCCTGAGAACGGAAACCGTGCCTCGCTTTTGAGCTTAGCTATAGAGACTTCTGCTAACTGCCATTTAGGAATTTCATTTCCTGCTTGATCAAGTCCTACTGAAAGAGGCAATTACTAAATTTGTTTCTAGTTATGGAAATAGATGTTTGTTGTTGCCCAACCACATCTGTCTCGCCAGCAAACTGTCTGCTCTGGGTTTTCGAAATAACGAAGAAAGAAAAGGAAAGCAAAGCAAAGCCATTCCTTGGGGAGCTGACTACTGCTACAGAAAGTTAACAGCAATCAGATGGAAAGTGTCTCCCCTTCCTTCCTTCCTGCCTTCCTTCCTTTCTCTTTCTTTCTTTTTTCACACCGCGTCCCAACAGCAACACAAAATGCACCTCTGAAACTACATGTCTGCCTCATGTTAGACTGATGAAAACTTTCTATATCAGGGGAAAGAGTTTGAGACTAGCTGTGTGCATGGATTATTATCTGTATGGAGGAGCATTTAATCATGTGGCACCCCCCCCCCACACACACACACACACAATGTGCACTATGAAGTGGTACAGTCCAGACTCAGGTTTATCATTTGACTGAGAAGTGAAACAAACCATACTCAGGGCTAAGACATCCTCCTAGCTCCAGGGTGACTCTACCCATGTGGGCAGCTCATTGGTTTCTTCCAGTGGGGCTATAAAAGCTTACTGATCATACCAAGACTTTGCTAGGGAATGGTGAGAGAGGCCTTCAGTGCTACCTTGGTCCTATTCTACTGCCTCTTTCCTGGTCTGATGGATTCCCTTCTGGACGACCTGTGCCTCCTGCATCCTTTTCTGCAAGCCTTCTAGGCAGCTTATGGCCTGGAATCATTACAGTAGCTCCCAATACGTGTAAAGATTCTACCCATGTGGTTTGGGCATACTCTGTATTTATACAACATGGCAATGACACTCAGCCCCTTGGGAGGTGCATGTTATGAAAACACAGAGTAGGCCCCAGCCAGATGGGCAGAAGCTTGATTTGCTGCTTCTGCTGCATGGAACCTATGCTTGCTAACATGGAATTAAGTTCACTTTAACGGGAGTGGACTTCTAAATCACCTTAGAATTGGGGTGTGCAAAGGGGGGTATTTCTGTAATGTACATTACTGTGGTCTTACATTTTGGCATGCAATATATGCTCCAACTGTCCCTATTTACAAGAGACAGTCCTGCTTTAGGGTATCTATGTCCTTGGTATTTCTGGTTTGCATGGGGTGCTTTGTTAACAGTGCTGGCTCAAAGTTTCTGAGGGCCCTTGGGGAGGACACCATCCATGGACCCCCTCCCTCAGTGAGTCTACCTTCTCACCACCATTGTCACCAGCTCTTCATCCTCTTTCTCATCACTGCTACCATTTCCTAGCCTGATAAGCAGGGAGCCAGTGAGCATGTAGACAGTGGCATCTCCTCCTGTGCTCCACCACCATTGTCTGGGCTGGAGCGAGAGGCAGGTGAGCAAGCAGGTTGCCATGGTGAACAGGAGGAGCAACTCCAGAGGGGTCTTGTCAATGGGCCCCTGCCGGGGTGTGGGCCCTCAGCAGGTTCCTAGGATTGAAAGAGAATGTTGGGAGAGGATGCTTAACCCTTTTCTCGAACTATCCATAATCCCTTGCAATTGTCTCCATCCAGGAGGGGTTAAATCTTTTGTTGAGGTGGAAATATACCAGGCCAGGGGGAAAAATAACCGGGGAGGGGGGGGGGATATTTGCAGGGAAGAACCGGTGGATATGAGAAAGATCAAGCAGCCCTTATTCCTACCAGTTCTTCCCTGTAAATCTATCCCCCCTCCCCGAAATTCACTGTGACCCAGTTCGCACAATCGCAGCTGCCCACCAGGGCTTATGCTGGCAGTTTTTGAATATTTAAACTGTGGCCATGGCTTGTCATGTTGTCCAAACCCAGGGGCTGTAGGAGGGTTGTTTAACCCTTGCATAACCCATAGTCCCTAGGTTTGGATGACATGACAAGCTGCAGCTTGAATATTCAAAATGGACACTGGCATGCACCACAGCCTACCGTGGCTTAAATAAGCCACGGTGGGCTGTTCAATCATGTGAACCAGGCCACTATTTCCAAGAACAAGGTTGGGTTTGGGAGCACCTATTTGTCAAGGTAAAATTAAGCCACCCTGGGCATTTAAAGTTGAAGCAGAAAGATGGGTATAAATGTTATTTTAAATATATACAATAAGGTAATGTGTCATTCTGCCCTCAACCCCGATAATTTCTCTTCTGAGCAGAAACATTGTGCTAACGTTCCACTAACAATATTTGTGCTACAGCACATGCCCACTAAGGCAGAAATAGGATATGTTACACACACACACACACACACACACACACCTTAAATGATTTTGGTTTTCTGTTTACTCGCCTTACCGTTGCATCTCCCTGCACAGCCTCTCAGTGGAGACCTCTTTCACTATAAGCACAGGAACCAGAAGGTAGATATATGGGGTGGGGTGGGGGGTGGAAGCAAATATTTATGGCTTTTCAGCAAGGTCAACACCAACAATAGCTCCCCCTCCCCACTTGCCCACAAGGAGGGGAAGGAAACCAAGCAGGAGAGCCCTGTTTTATGGCAGACTAAAGAGAGCCTAGCCCACTCCCCCCCTCCTCCTCTATCAGCCTTCACAGATGTAATTTTAGCTTAGCTTTTAACAGGCTTTCCCGTGATCTTAATATTTTCTCTCTTTTTTTTAATGACTGTGAATGGAAAACTTTATTTCCGCTCCTTTTCCTTCTAACCTTGTTCACTCCATACATTTTAGACATGGGAAGAGAAAAATCACAGCCTTCTTGAATTGGGCCCTTTTATCCTGATGAGAGATGGTGTAAGGGTGAAGATTCCCTTTGGGGTGGGGTGAGGGAGCAGAGGGCAGACTCTCCATGAGCACAGCCTGTGCTCCCCCTCCCCTTTTAACAATAGTGGTAGCTATGGCAACATGGTTAATTAATGCACCCTATTTGCATAACTAAAACCCTCCCAAACCCATTCAGACTGTCTTGTCCTCTCCATTCTTAAAACCTGGCCTGAGGAGTTATATTCTTCTCAATGCAACACAAATGGAAGCAAAGGGCAGGGGGGGGGGGATTACAAAGAAGTGGCTATATTAGAATATAAACTTTAAGAAATGTGATCTGCTTAGGTAACTCCAAATGAGAGTCCTTTTTCCAGGCTTTATCCCCCTCCTATGAAGTAGTATACACAAGGAACAGGCAGCAAAAAGAGGAACAGGCAGTAAAAACGGCGGGGGGGGGGGGGAGAGACACACACACGCGCGTGCATACGCACACTCACGCACGCCTGAAATGTCCTTTGGATTAAGAAGGTGAAGAAGACAACCTGGGAGGGCATTAAGGGATAATAATATTCTTTTAAAAAATCAGGGAGTAGGTTAAAAGAATGGGTGAAGAGAGTTTGGACTCTCATATAACCAGAGGGGAAAACGTCTTTTCACTGCAAACACGTATCTGAAGGATGTCTAGACAGTCATAAAAAGGGCAATTAAAGTGAGAGAAGCTGCAGTACGCTAATGTCTCCTTCTAAGAAATGGAGCAATTTTAAAAACACACAGCTCAGTATTAGTTTTTCATTCCCCCGTACCCTTAAAATAAGCAAAAATGAGAAAATAAAATTTGCCAGATAAGAAAGGGCATGGAAGAGAGCAAGATCCCTGAAATCCATTGTTAGACAAAGCTGGTAAAATTCAGTTAACCCTTGTCAATTCCCCCCCCCCCCCACCACCACCACCACCACCACCACCAAAAGGGTATCAGATATTCTGCCTGCGTGGTGTCTAGACTGTGATAACAAAGGGCATTTAAGCCCCACAAGATACGCTGACAGAGAGTAGCCATTTAAAGAAGCAGCATTGTATTTCTCAGTTGGCTACAATTTGTCAGGTGGTCTTCAAATGAAACGAAGCAACTCCTGGTTCTGAATGCCCCCCCCCCTTCCTGGTTCACAATACAAAATGGCACCTGAAATAGCCATATGTGGTGGTGTTTTTTCCCTTTAAAAACACACACTAAGTATTTCATTTAAAGTAAAAGACATTTTTAAAAATCAACAACCATAGATTTTTATTCTACTCCTATTTATGGACATAGTGTAACTTACAACTCATAAAAAAATAAAGGTAACAAAAGATTTTTTTTTAAATAGCAGTTTCACTTTCAGTCCATAATTTGATGGTGTTCTATTTTTGCCACAATGACAGCTCTCTGTGACCTTAGTCCACCCTATCTTTCTGCACTTATTTCTGTTATGTTCCTCCCCATCACCTTTGCTCAGTTTATCACCCGTAACTGTTGGGATTGCCAACAGATCAGGAAAAAGATGTCTGGCCTATTCCTATGCCTTTAACAGCAGCTTTATGTACATACATCAGGGGGTGAACTTGTTTCATGGTATGGAGAGCATTATCATCAATGGCTGCAGATCAAGCAGCTGTTACAAAGGACAGAAGCAATGCCTATTAACACAGCTGACAACCCTATAAACTACTCCAAAGCCTCCTGCTATCTTAAAGGAATTCTCTTACTGGTAGTTGATGCCATATTCTTCCTTCCTTCAAATCTTTCCTCAGTCCCATATTTTCTCTGAAGCCAAGTCATGGTGGCAAATTGGGGGTTAATTAACTCATGATTTGCGGGAACATGCAGAATGTGCAAACTGCACTGATCTGTTTCTGGTTTCAATAAACAACTTTACAAACCCATAAACAACCAAGAGCATCTGGATTTGGACCAGCCCTGGCGCAAGCTTTCTTGCCACCTGAGGTGGGAGAGAACACATGCCATTGCATTGCCACCCCTTCCCCTGTCACGCATGCCTCTGCTCCTTCCCTTTGCTGCCACTTCGTTGGCTGTATGGAGAGCTGCGTGGCCAGAAGAAGCAACTGCAGGACTCTCGTTGAGCTCTCGTGAGAGCCCCGCATCCACTTCTTCCGGCTGTGTGGGTATCCATAGAGCTGACCCAGAGATAGTGGTGGAAAAAGTAAGGGGGGCAACGTGGTGACGGAAACAGAGGGTGGATGGCTGCTCTACAGCAGGACAGCGGTTGGCAGAACTCTCCAGAGCATCTGCAATTCTCTGCTCCTCCCACTCCTCTGTCTGATATGGGTGCCTCATTCTGCTTCATAGGAGGCCCAGCCCTGGCTCAGATGACATCCTAACAACCTATGAATGGGGCATTTGTAGGTTGTTCGTGCAAACCGGAAACACCTGGCGTGCGCCACATGTCCCCGCAAATCGTGGGTTAGTTAATTAACCCAAGATTTGAACCTGTGACACTGAACCAGGTCTTCGGCTTAACCTTTTAGTTCTCATCCCCACTCGAAACAATTGCCTTTCCCCTCTCCTGTCTTTGTCTCCTCCATGATCAAAATATAGATTATAAACTCAGTTATGTCTGTGGCCAGGGATTCTCAATTAGTCTCCTTTAATTAGATTTAAAATTTACCCTAGTCCAAGAGCTCGGGGCTCAGGATGTGAATCAGTAGTATGCCAGTTATTGGGGCAGGATGCAAAGCATTGCATTCATATACAGATGGAAGGGTCAACTGCCTATTTAGTCTAACCCCATCCTAGAAGATATTAACTGGTAGAGCAACTCAGGAAATTCAAACACCAGTGTGCTATGACCAGGGAAATGGAACATCACGAAGAGGTACCTCTAGAAAAACCATGCAAGTGAACCAGTCCACATACTTTAGAGAAAGGCCTGGTTCAGATGTAATGATCTTGTTCCAATAAACCATGGTTTACTGGACCGAGAATGAGCATTGTGTCTGCATGCCTCCTCCTCCTCCCTCCTTTTCTGTGCCATAATACAAAACATCCAGTGTTTGTTAAACTACAGTTTCCCATTATGTCTGAACTGGGAACCTGTAGTTTAGTATGTGTCTACAAACCAGAATCTGATCTAGCCAAGTTTTGCATTACAGTACATGAGAGTGCATGAGCACGATTCTAGTTCTCAGTTTATTGGACGAAGGATATTCTGCCTGAACAGGGGCAAAAACAATCCCCCACCGCCTGACCCCTTAACCTAGACAAATTTACTAGCTAATTTAAGATAGGGAAATCTAATTCCAATATTAATAATATGATCCTAGACCAGGAACGGGCAACATTAGTTGCTTGCCTACTTGAATTGCATATTGCAGCTTCCTAAACTACACTGTGATTCTTGGTGATACAAAAACCTTGTGGTGTGTGTATACAGAACAAATGGTTTACCAGGCTGCTTCCTTCAGTCTGTGCTGTTTGCACTGTGTATTTTCAGCATGTAACTCTCTCCAATTTTGCATGATGCAGTAGTGTCAATGTACTTCATGATTTCATTATGTCATGCCAAGTGGGCAGAACTTTGGAGAAAGTAAGACTCATACAAAGATGACTCAACATAAGAAGAGGGAAAGAAGGTGACAGATGACATTGCTTAGCATTCGCCCAGTCACGCACAGTTTTCAGTCCTTTAGTTGCCCAGCAATTAAATCCTGCACAAAGAATTAAGCAATGCATCAGCTCTTAGAAACAATGTTGCCTTCCAAGCTGCCTACTTAAAAGGCAGAAGTAGCCAACTTTTCAAATTGTAGGCAGCAAATTGATCTTAGTATCTATACCAGCTTTATAAACAAAAGTGCAAGTTTGTGGGTGAAGCAAAAACACTTGGAAAGCAGGGCCAATACAGGAAACATCTCCCACCTCCCTCACTTAAAACTACACACAAAATCTGACTTGACCAGATTTAGATTTGTCACATGTAGAAGAGAGAGGACAGGTCCTGTGGAACCTTAATTACTGGGGCAAGAGTTTGCAGGAGAAAGCCTACATTATCAGCTGCATTGAGGGATACCATCAGCATGACATGCAGACCCAACATTCACATGTGGTATCGCAGGGGCGTTGTTGGGGCCCAGCACCACAATAAGGCCCACTGCTGAGACTACACCTGCCACGGGCTCCTCACACCAGGTGCTTTGGAGCTGCCATTTAATTTCCCATAATATCCCCAATGTAGCAATGCTCAGGGGCACTGTAGGAAATGTAAATGGAGGCTCCATCCAAGCTAGTCATTGCTACCACCACCAGGCAAATCTGATGGTGGCCACTGTTACCACTATCAACATAGAAAAAGGCTCACCAGAGGACACTTTCCGTGTGTGTGTGTGTGTGTGAGAGAGAGAGAGAGACCTTGCTGACATTGTGCCAGTGATGTTATGAATGTATTTAGGTAGGCCCAGCTACTACAGGATGTGCCACCAAGTGGAAAAATGGTGGTTTATATTCTAGCAACACATCTACTCCCCTTCATGGATCACTGCCTTGTTGTGGCGAAGGGGCTTGCGAAACTCAGTGAAGCCATAAGCTATGCCGTGCAGGGCCACCCAAGACGGATAGGTCACGGCAGAGAGTTCTGACAAAATGTGGTCCACTGGAGAAGGAAATGGCAACCCACTCCAGTATTCTTGCCAAGAAAACCCCATGGAATGTATCACAAGACTAAAAGAGATGACGCCGGAAGATGAGCCCCTCAGGTCGGAAGGTGTCCAATATACTACTGGGGAAGAGCAGAGGGTATTTCCAAGTAGCGCCAGAAAGAGTGAAGCGGCTGGGCCAAAGCCTAAAGGACACTCAGCTGTGGATGTGTCTGGTGGTGAAAAGAAAGTCCGATGCTGTAAAGAACAATATTGTTTAGGAACCTGGAATGTCAGATCAATGAATCAAGGTAAGCTGGAGGTGGTCAAACATGAGATGGCAAGATTGAACATCGAATTCTTGGGAATCAGCGAACTAAAATGGACAGGAATGGGCGAATTTAATTCAGGTGACCATCATATCTACTATTGTGGCCAAGAATCCCTTAGAAGAAATGGAGTAGCATTCATAGTCAACAAAAGGGTGGGAAAAGCAGTACTGGGGTACAATCTTAAAAATGATAGAATGATCTCAGTACGAATCCAAGGCAAACCATTCAACATCACAGTAACTCAAGTCTATGCCCCAACCACTGATGCCGAAGAAGCTGAGGTTGATCAATTCTATGAAGACCTGCAACACCTTCTAGAACTAACACCAAACAAAGATGTCCTCTTCATCATAGGGGACTGGAATGCTAAAGTAGGAAGTCAAGAAATCACCGGGATAACAGGCAGGCATGGCCTTGGTGTACAAATGAAGCAGGACAAAAGCTAATAGAGTTTTGCCAAGAGAACACGCTGATCATAGCAAACACTCTTTTCCAACAGTACAAGAGACGACTCTACACATGGACATCACCAGATGGTCAATATCGAAATCAGATTGATTATGTCCTTTGCAGCCAAAGATGGAGAAGCTCCATACAGTCAGTAAAAACAAGACCTGGAGCTGACTGTGGCTCAGATCATGAGCTGCTTCTTGCAAAATTTTGGCTTAAATTGAAGAACGTAGGGAAAACCACTAAACCATTCAGGTATGACCTAAACCATATCCCTTATGAATATACAGTGGAGGTGAGGAATAGATTTCAGGGATTAGACATGATGGACAGAGTGCCTGAGGAACTATGGACGGAGGTCCGTAACATTGTTCAGGAGGCAGCAACGAAATCCATCCCAAAGAAAAAGAAATGCAAGAAAGCAAAGTGGCTGTCTGATGAGGCTTTACAAGTAGCTGAGGAAAGAAGGGAAGCAAAAAGCAAGGGAGAAAGGGGAAGATATATCTAACTGAATGCAGAGTTCCAGAGAATAGCAAGGAGAGACAAGAAGGCCTTCTTAAATGAACAATGCAAAGAAATCGAGGAAAACAACAGAATGGGAAAGACTAGAGATCTCTTCAAGAAAATTGGAGATCTCAAGGGAACGTTTTGTGCAAAGACGGGCATGATAAAGGACAAAGAAGGCAGGGACCTCACAGACGCAGATGAGATTAAGAAGAGGTGGAAAGAATACACAGACAAACTATACAGGAAAGATCTTAATGTCCTTGATAGCCATGATAGTAATGTCCTTGATAGCCATGATAGTGCGGTCACTGAACTTGAGCCGGACATCCTCGAGAGTGAAGTCAAGTGGGCCTTAGGAAGCATTAGTAACAACAAAGCTAGCGGAGATGACAGTATTCCAGCTGAGCTATTTAAAATCCTAAAAGATGATGCTGTTAAAGTGCTGCATTCAATATGCCAACAAATTTGGAACACTCAGCAATGGCCGCAAGACTGGAAAAGGTCAGTTTACCTTCCAATTCCAAAGAAGGGCAACGCCAAAGAGTGTTCAAACTATCACACAATTGCGCTCATTTCACATGCCAGCAAGGTGATGCTCAAAATCCTACAAGCTAGGCTTCAGCAGTATGCGAACCGAGAACTACCGGAAGTACAAGCTGGGTTTCGAAGAGGCAGAGGAACTAGAGATCAAATCGCCAACATTCGCTGCATCATGGAGAAAGCAAGAGAATTCCAGAAAAACGTCTCTTTCTGCTTCATTGACTACGCTAAAGCCTTTGATTGTGTGGATCACAACAAACTGTGGCAAATTCTTAAAGTGATGGGAGTACCAGACCACCTTACCTGTCTCCTGAGAAACCTGTACGAGCGTCAAGAAGCAACAGTAAGAACCGGACATGGAACAACCGAGTGGTTCACAATTGGGAAAGGAGTACGACAAGGCTGCATATTGTCACCCTGCTTATTTAACTTATATGCAGAGTACATCATGAGAAATGCCAGGTTGGATGAATCAGAGGTCGGAATTAAGATTGCTGGGAGAATTATCAACAACCTCCGATATGCAGACGATACCACCCTAATGGCAGAAAGTGAAGAGGATCTAAAGAGCCTCTTGTTGAGGGTGAAAGAGGAGAGTGCAAAAGCTGGTTTGAAACTCAACATTAAAAAAACTAAGATCATGGCGTCTGGCCCTATCACTTCCTGGCATATAGAAGGGGAAGAAATGGAAGCAGTGATAGATTTTACTTTCTTGGGCTCCAAGATCACCACAGACGGTGACTGTAGCCATGAAATTAAAAGACGCTTGCTCCTTGGGAGGAAAGCTATGGCAAACCTAGACAGCATAGTAAGAAGCAGAGACATCACCTTGCCAACAAAGGTCAGTCTAATCAAAGCTATGGTTTTCCCAGTAGTAACGTATGGCTGTGAGAGCTGGACTCTAAGGAAGGCTGAGCGCAGAAGAATTGATGCTTTCGAACTGTGGTGCTGGAGAAGACTCTTACGAGTCCCCTGGACTGCAAGGAGGTCCAATCAGTCCATCCTAAAGGAAATCAACCCTGAGTGCTCCTTGGAAGGACAGATACTGAAGCTGAAGCTCAAATATTTTGGCCACCTAATGCGAAGAGAAAACTCTCTGGAAAAGACCCTGATGCTGGGAAAGACTGAAGGCAAAATGAGAAGGGGACGGCAGAGGATGAGATGGCTAGATAGCATCACCGATGCAATGAATATGAACCTGAGCACACTCCGGGAGAGTGCGCAGGACAGGAAGGCCTGGCGTGCTATGGTCCATGGGGTCACGAAGAGTCGGACACGACTGAACGACTGAACAACAACAACACATCTACTGCTGCTTTACCACCCTTGAAGAGCACCACTACTGTGACTGGACACTTGAGCGGAAGCTGGCCAGAAAGAGATCAGTAAGAAGGTAAATGATATCAAAAAGGGGTTAGGAAGGTAGGCTGGGAACATACATAAGGCTCCAAGCTGGCCTTCTAACATGAATTGTCAGACATACCAGTGAACTGAACACTGGCTGAACCCCTTCAGTCTTGCCCCTGTCTCCATCAGTTGCTACTGACACTTCACTTTCTTTGGCCACTCCTCCTGCTGCCTCCAGCTGCAGCACCTTGTAGCTGGAGGCATCAGGAAAGGACGGGGGGAGGGGGAGGCAGCAGTAAAGAGCAATGAAGGACCAAGGGTGAAGGACATCAGCCAGAATTCAATTTGATGGTATGTTACCATTCAGAACAGAAGAACATGTTCCAAGCTCCCATTGTATCTTATGTTTGTCTTCAGTCGGAGGACATTCACTAGTGGCACTTGAGTTGACAAGTCTAAGCCAGTGTTACTTATGCCATGCCATGCCATGCCTTCCTTCCTTCCTTTTCTTCTTTGTTTTGTTTTTTACAATACGCCATTTCTGCCATCTTTCTTGTTCCAAGACTGGGCACAGTGTCTCTTCACATTTTTGACAGGCTTATTCTGATTTTGTGTGTGTTTCTTTGGTCCATGAAGAACATGGAACTGGGGGGCAGGGAGAAACAGACAAAATGGAAGTGTACCTAGAATGACCCATTACAATGGAGGTTGTCAAACTTGGTCTGCCAAGGGACCACTGCATGTCTGCCTTTGGCACAATGCAGAGCATTCTGGGAATGGGTGGGTTGCTGGGGCACACTTTCAGTTTGCATAGAGAGCTGGCTGGGTATCTTGGGCCTCATCATTGGCCAGTGTGAACTGAGAGTGCACCCTAGAACTGAGAGTCCTCACCTGTTCCCAGAATCTTCTGTAGTGCACAAACATACAAAAGTACAGTGCAAGGGAACATTAGGAGTGGTGGACAACCTGTCTTTCATGGAAGCTTGCTAGCCATTACTGAACTTCTCTCACTGAAGAATCCTGATAAACTTCCTAGTATTCTTCTCGACCAACACTAAGTGAAATGCAGTTCACCCAGAACTGTAAGAATCGATGCTGAAAGTATTTCAGAATCTAAAGAGGCCAAATTGATCTTGCTAGATCTGACTTAAAGGCCCAGTTCATCCAGCACTCTTGTCTCCAACAGAAGGCATCCAAAGTGCACATACTAAGAATGAGGTAGGCATCGCGGGGTTTGTCCCTAGCATCTGGTAACTGGAAGTTACACCACCTCATAAAATGGAGCTTCCATGAAGATCACAGCAGGGCTGATAGCCACTGAGAAACTTGCCACTGGGGAAGGACCATAGCTCAGTGGCAGAGCACCTGCTTTGCGTGCAGAAGGTCCCAGTTTCAATCCCCGGCATCTCCAGGTAGGGCTAGGAAAGAATCCCGCCTGAACCCCTGGAGAGCTGCTGCCAGTCAGTATAAACCAGGCTTCCCCAACCTGCTGCCTTCCAGATGTGCCGGACTACACCTGATGGCATGCCTCTCCCAAAATGAACCTACCCATACTCTACATTCAGCATCTAAGGTCCTCCTCTGGGTGCCTCCTCTGAGGGAAGCTCAGAAGGCAGCAATGAGGGAGAGGGCCTTCTCAGTGGTGGCTCCCCATTTGTGGAACGAGCTCCCCAATGAGGTCTGCCTGGTGCCAACATTGTTATCTTTTCAGCATCAGGTTAAGACCTATCTCTTTTCCCAGGCATTTGGCAGCACATTATGAGTTTTAATCGGTATTGGATGTGTCTTTAGTTATGACTGACTGTTCAAAGTTGTTTTTAGTTATATGTTGTTTGTGTATATTGTCTGTGTGCTTTTATGTAAATGGCTTTGAAATTCTGTATATTGTATTTTAATGTTTTAACTTCTGTAAACTGCCCAGAGAGCTTTGGTTATGGGGTGTTACAGAAATGTAAATAATAACAACAACAACTTCCATCATCCCCAATCATGCTAGCCAGGATGATGGGAGTTGCAGTATAACATATCTGGAAGGTAGCAGTTTGGGGTGGGACTGTAGACACTACTGAGCTAGATGGACCAACTTATATGTTCCTTCCTATCAAACATGTTGTTGAATCCCTTAAAAAGAAATACACTGCTGGCCTCTACATTCAGAGGTAATAGATTCCATTATTTTCCCCAGAGATAACCTAGGTGGGTGTCAGACCACCAAGCCCAAGCCACATATATAGCAAAGACAACCCACCTATCCCAGCTCACAGACCGTGCAAAAAAAGAAGAAAAAAGGAAGTGCCAGACCTAGGAAAATGAGAAGAGACAGTGATAAATGCATTTTAGACAATGAGAACCAGAATGGCACTAGGTACTTCTGCTGGTTTATTCCAAAGGACACTGCCTGGCTTCAGTGCTGTTCTCACACCATTTATGTGAATTAATACATTCATGAGGGGAGAGAAATACCATGGAGGCCTGTGTAATCTCTTTAACATATAACCTGGTTCATTACATCAGTCCTCCAGACCACATGAAGACTTTCCTTTCCAATGCTGGATGTTCCTAGAGAAAAGGAGGAAGCTGCTACTACGTGGACAAGATAACATGTAGTCACAGACACACACTTCTCTACACAGTCAGTGATGGGAAGCAGCACTCAGCACATGCTCAGATGCTCTCACCTGTATTACCATTTCACATTGATGCTGGGACCAAAATCTTGGCACAGATCATATCTAGCCCCCAATTTACTTTCTCGAAAGAAAGCTTATGACTGATAGAAGCACCTTAAAAAGTTGTGTACCCAATCTTTCCCTGGAGATGTTGAAATTAACAAAATAGGACAGAGGTGTACACCTTTCCACTTTAACTCTACTCCCAGTGTGAATGAGAGCTTTATTGTATTAAAGAAAGGCTGGTCAAAGTGAAACAGCTATTCAGATGGCCTAGAAGATGGCCTCTCCTACTTGCACGGTGGGCAGCCAGAGGCTTACCCACCCCTCTGTTTTTGCAGTCCCAAACATGCAACAAACACAGGGGTCTAACAAGCCCACCACATGGCTGGTGTCAGACGTTGTCAAGGCCTAGCCAAAAGGTAGCACAGTAATGGAGAGACGCAAACCTGCTACCACAACAAAATATTCAGAGTGCACCTTTAACGTGCAAAGTGCAATTAGAATTTACCACTTGAGATTGATGTCTATAGGGTACTTAAGCTGAGAGACAGGGACTTCACCAAGACCATCCAGTCAGTCCATGGCTGAATCTGCCAGTTCCAGTGTCTGCTGTACATGCTGGACCATGCATGCAGACCAATCCTATGCATGTTTGTGTAGGCTGCAATCCTGTACTTACTTACCTAGGAATAAACCCAATTGAACTCAATGGGACTTACTTCTGAGGAGACATGCATGGGATTGTGCTGATCTTATTTCAGGCATGCCCCGAGACGGAAGAATTGGATCAGTAGCCTCCAATCCTGTGTAATGTGCAACCATTGTTATGACTGATAAAGGGAGACCAAGTAGTTCGTCTTAGAAATTCTAAATGGGATTTGCTACTATTTATCACCACTTATTGCACTATCAACATCCATAATTCCACCCCCTTCTCTTACTGCAATCCCCCTTCCCTCCCCACCTCCCTTGTTTCTTAATTATTATTTTAATAAGATTGCGCCTAACTTCACTGCTTATTCCACAATAG